>NC_137489.1:16328789-17662539 GCF_918807975.1 Aplidium turbinatum
ATAGCTCTCGGAGACCGGTCAGGCTGAAGTGAGGCTTGTTAGAATTGAACACGTTTGATTGGCGGGCGGGTAGAACCGTTCGGTAGAACACACTGGGACGTGACGTCGTGACAATGAACAATCATAAATCAAGTAGGCCAAGACTGACTGATGGGATGCAAAAATCCTGAATAAATTGATGACTGTGGCATACTAGTCTGACGAATGTGTTAAACAATTACAAATGGTTGGCCTGCCGATTGAAAATAAGCTCTGCCTCGCATGTGCGGTCCGTGATTACCATGATCCTTGAAGGTGTAAGCTCCAATCCGCTGCTGTCGTGTTTTCGTTCATAGCGTAACTCCTCATACAACGAGTTTAGCTTTCTAGACCAGGTGCGATCCCTTGATCGATAGAGCGACCGTTTTACGGGCTACCTGTATATTCTCGAGGTGAAACTACTGATTATTTTTCGTAGTGTTGGTAAGAAATTGCAAGTTACTCACAAGTTTCTTCCTATTTGTTTTTGTGGTTTCTTTGTTGGTTTTGAACCCAACACGCGAGATGTTGGATGAGTTATTCTTGTGTAGCCAAGTCAATCAGAACTGTAGTTTATCGCATTTGTTAGGTTATTCTGCATCACGATTTGTGGGACTTGCTTTGTTTGTTTTTTTATGTTCATAGGTCTCACAATCAATTCGTGTTCATTGTTTTCATACATCACGATTTACAGGAGCTGTAAACAATATCACGGAAAGTCACGACGGAGCTCATCTGTTCACGGGAGGATGTGATGGGAACATATACGGTTACGTTTCATTGGCTCATGAAGAGATTGCCAAGAGCATGGAGGGACAGCGAGCAAGGTTACCAACCCCAAAGGTAGAATGCTGCTGCTTGATCTATATTATGCCAAGCGTTGCATTTCCTCATAACATACTTGCTTTGTTGAAAGTTTAAAAGATTCTATTGAATTTTAATACCTTTCAAACTTTACGAAAACTTCAAAGACTTTAGACAACTTCGAGAAACTTCATCTAGTTTGGCTATTCCAACGTCGTGAAATACCTTAAAGCTAACGTGTAGCCCCTTTTTTATTTCCAGAAAGCAACCTCGCGTGACGAGCTCGTGGATGACATCGACGACCCACACGCCTACAGCATAGAAGATGCAAAGCTGAAATCGGAACATGACAAAATGCTTCGGGATGCGGAGGCTAAGAAGATGCATGAGCGGAAGAAGATCAACAAACTCCGTCACAAGTTCTTGGAGCTTCTTAACAAGAACAACCACCTTCCTGAATCCGTTCGTCTGGACCGGAAGGTAACTTACAAGTCAGCTAGCCGGCCAAGTCCTGTGGTTTTGTGACTGCTTACAATGCGATGTTTCTCTAAGTATTTTTATGGCATTTCAATTCAACACTTTATTTAGTAGTTACATAATTATAACTACGAAACAAACACGATAGACTTGACAAATTGTCGCGGTGTAGAAGCTTGTGTGGTAGGCTGTGTCAAAAAATTGCGAGGTTCAAGGATTTTTCCTTAACTTTCTGAAAATTTAAAGTGGACTTTTACAAAAACAAACGTGAAAAATAAAATTGAAAATAATGACGTCACACGGTCGCGCTGGGCGTTTCTATGGTTACCAGTACCCATTTTCATAAAAATTGTCATATTTCGAAAACCACTGAAGATAAAAAGATGAACGTTACATCAAAAGCTGCAGAAGTGGCATGTTTATATGTACTTTAAGAACACTTTTTATTCTAGGACTACTTGAAAAATATTTATAAGCAAAAAACTCAATTTTACTATTTTTTTGTAGTACGGTAGGGGAGATGCAGGACATATTAGACATTTTTTTTGCTCTCATTTCTTCACCTTATATCAAAGTAAGACAAATTTTTTGTAGAATATGGCCAAGGTCAATGTTTATTGACTGTGTAAATATCTTGACAATCGAATTTATTTTTGTGAGGTTAAAGCTTATACAAACTTTTTTGAAGAGTGTAAGTTATAATCGGTCCTGCCAATGAAGGACCTATATATGCACAAGCAAACATTGAAAAACAAAACATGTTTTTTCGCTTTCATTGCGAAAATAAGTACGTAAAAATGTGAAGTAATAATACTTAGTGTCCATAAACATTTTAATTGCCAAAGTAAGATTAATTAGCGTTACATCAATAGCTCTTAACTGTGTAAGAGGCGTCTTCATAAGGGGGGTGTTAAACTCTTTTCCGCCACGGCCAAAATTCATTATTTTTGTTGAAATGACTTTTGGAGCGTACATGTAATATAATGTTGCTAGAAAAATAAGCTTTATTTTTAAAACGTACAAAAGTTAATTCTTCAAGTGCCTTAACTCACTGTATATATAATAGGTCTTGGACGTTCCTTAACGTCCAAGACATTTGCAATACCTCTTAAAGACATTTGCAATTTTTCTTAATGGTTCTTGAATAAATTTCTGCAAATATGGTAACATCACTTTCATTATTTTTCCTTGCAATCTCTCGGATTTAGGAATTTGAGCTTGATCCTGAACTACGTGAAAAAATGGAGTTGCAAACACAGAATCGTATGGAAAGGGCTCGACTGGAAATGCAATGGGACAAAGCCAAGCTTGAGTTGGCCACGCAAAAATTAGAGGTGATTGCTTGCATCTTTGGTTGGTTGTTTGTCAATCTTTTTTCTGTTCAGTCCATTTTACAGCCACATCTTCCGGCTGGAATAGTTCAGAACATTATGGCTCAACTTTAAGCAATAAATTGAAATGCCACGGATGGAGCACGGCCTGCGTTTGTGGTTGAGTGCCTCTCAACGATGCAAAACCGCTCCTGATCTACAATAGGCT
The DNA here is from genome assembly GCF_918807975.1 of Aplidium turbinatum. Taxonomy (NCBI): domain Eukaryota; kingdom Metazoa; phylum Chordata; class Ascidiacea; order Aplousobranchia; family Polyclinidae; genus Aplidium; species Aplidium turbinatum. Next base: position 16,331,628 of record NC_137489.1, read on the forward strand.
CTTTAGTCTTCATGTTTGAAGATTTGTGACTCTTTAGCCGAACGCTGTCTGTTCAAATTTCAATGTTTCTGCCGGTTACTATTGACAAAATTTGCAGAAACTTTATTCCACGAATTAAGGTTCTAAAACATTGAAACAATGTAAAAAGTGAACTTTTGCAAGATAAGTATGAAAGAATTACTTCATATGTTTCTTTCATTTTAGAAACGTTTTCGGTCTGAAATCGAGAGCGACAGGATTGTCGTTCATGCGTTTCAATCCGACCATCAGGTGGCATCCTTCAGGGTCTCTAAGCTCTCGGAAGAGTATCAAAATATCCTAGACTCTATACAAGAAAAAGTGAGAGCCCCCAGTTTGACTTCCGAAGGAGGAACAACAACTCTCATGGATGGTACCGGGACATCTCTGGCATCCGACAGACCCAAGGGTAAATCTCCTCTAACGTCAATTTAGCAGGTTTTCACTTACGACGATTTGTCGGTTCAGGTTGATCCATGAAAATTAGTTGTTTAGCGAAAAGTCTTGATAAGAAATCTATAAACAATATTTTATTGGCTTTTAAACGAAATTACTTTTTGCTGACTCGTAATGACATGAAAGCTTTTTATGGCCTTAGAGAAGCAGTAGAAAAATAGATAAAGTAAGTCAAAAAACGTTCTATCAGAGTGGCTGACAGTCTGACTGGAATTTTATGAATCAAATTGTCTTTGTTCTTCAACGATGGATAGCTTTTCCGCTCAACCATACACCAATAGGGAATGGCTTCTTCCTCTACTTGTCAATGTTGTGCTGAGGAACAGACTGCAGATCACATCATCGACATTTGCACCACCTTCAAGCCACCTAATGGTGTGGAAGGTCTGCGCGTCTTGGATGATGAAACCAAAGACTGGTTGCTCTCTAGTAGCCTTCCAGTGTAGTCCGGGAACATCGTGAATCTGGGGTGGTAAAAAGTGGACCCTCAGCCCAAGAGGCTCACACGACAACGACGAACGTCTGAGGTTGTTATAACCCATTTTATAACCCGGGGAAGACTGTTACGAAGACATTAAATTACAATTTTTATAAAACTTCATTCAGACAATCATCAAAAGTTGGCAAAATCTGGGCAATTTTGCAAAATGTGATCAAATCAGTATCTCTTGGTAGCCATAATTATACCAATGCGATATTTGTTATCAACCGCCACCTTCTACTCATTTTGTTAACCTTAACGTTGAATTGTGAAATAGGAATAATTTTCGATAAAAATTTTACCCAGAAAGAAAATTAGTCGTTTTTTCATTGGTTCAACGTCTGAAGACGTCTGCGACATCTCTCTTGGAATGTTCACAGCCAACGTTTTAGCTTACGTTTGCATTTGCTTCTTTCAGTCATTCTTTTGACAATTTATTTGCAGAGGAGCGAGACACAGTTGATGAAGAGAACTCGTACTTAAAGGAAACTAGGCACAGAAAGACGTCGACCATTCTGCGAGGAAGACAGGCGGATAAAGTTGCCAAAGCCTTGCAGAAAGCTACTGAAGCAACCAATAAGCGCTTGAAACGTCAGCAAGAGGTATGAGATAGCTGTGTGTGTTTTTTATACTGTTTGTTTGTTTGTTTGTTTGTCGTATCCAGGCTTACACCCGGTGGTTGAAGCTTTCGATTAAGGAAGGCAAGGAAGCCAATCTTCGTGTCCACCTTCAGGCATGCTTTTAAGTGTCCTGTCAAAGACACAGCCACATGCTCTTGAGCGGTGTCGAACCGGCTCCCTGTGGTTTGCCGTTCCAGGGCTTTCACCACTCGCCTATATGCAGCCGACTTTTTTTTATATTGTTTCATCTTATGTAGTAGTATTGCTTAACTATTGTTGAGCAACACTTTGGTTTGGTAGATATTCAAGAAAGTCCGTTTTTTTTGTGCGCTTTTTACGTCAAGGTAAAGAACTCAACATTTGGTCCCCGATTAATAGAAACAGTTTTGTTTGGATATTGTTATTTTTAACTAACTTTTGGGTACTACAGTAGAATCTTCTCACTTGGATTAAAAAAAGCAGTATTAGTTATAGGAAATTTGGAAAAATACATTGTGACACAACTAATGACAAATGTGCCTCACGCTTATTTAAAAGAAACATTTAAAGATCTGTTTTCAAAAGACTTTGTTTTTTTCCTATTCAAATTTTGTTTCAAATTACACTGTTGATCTCGGCTGGTTTTAGTGCTGACATTTTCTTGATTCTTCCTTATCTTCCTCATTTCGATCTTGAGTCCGTCTTCTTTCGCAGTGGGATGAGTTGAACAAGTCCAAGCCGTCTGAGTTGTATGAGGATCCTGCGGATGTTGCGGCGATCCGGGAAGCTCAGGCCAACATGGGGGATTTCAAATTGAAGACAGCTCCTGATTACGTGGTTCCTGAGCACCTCAGGATGGACACGGAAAAGAAGCGATATCAGATCCTGCTTCTGCAAGAGCTGGTAAGAGACTGAATGGGCTGTGAAAAGAGGTTTCTCTAAACTTAAATTCTGTCTTTATTACATGTTAAAATTGCGCGACGTAGACGGAAGTTTAATGTAAACAACACTTTCATACAATAAATTTACAAAATCGCTCTATTTTGAAGTGCAAACCACTTATTGAAAAAAAAAACTCCATCATTTTGATTTTAAGGTTCATGAAAATTTATTGGTTTTGTCGCTAGAATTAAGAATCAAACGGAAAATAGCGTTTAACACTTAAGATTTTATATCTGTTAAGGCACAGGAAAAGTTCTGTCAGTAGAGGATTTTTTTCTAAGGCAAGTTAAAGTATTTTATCCGCATTTATTTAGATTCACCGCGCAAAGTCAGATTTCAACAAAAAGCTTATCGCTCTGCGAGATGCAAAGTTGGATGACATCTCACAAATGAAAGAACATGTGAAAGAACTGAAACAAATGCAGATGACTATGCAGAAAGAAGATAGACTTCCTCTACCTACCGTCCCACAACCTCATTGGGAAGAGGAACCTCACAGGTAGTGGTCTTCCATCTTGTCTAGCCGCCTGTTCATCACCATCGTTGTATGTGCTAGGGTGAGAAAAGTAGTCATCATTTTTTTCAATTTTACATTCCAAAGCTTTGGTAAGGAAGGGTGCTCCTTTTACTTCTCTTCCTTCTTCGCATGAGCTTCAGCTGTGGAGAGTCTATCCTTGTACCGCTCCAGATTCAGTATATAATTTTCTACCATTATATGAATCGCAATGCCTTAAATTTGCTTCCCGTTTTTTTGCATCCCTGACAATCTTCAATACACATCATGCTTCACAAATAAAACGAAAACGAACTTTGATGTTGAAACTGTTCTTCATTAATATTGCTTTATACTTTATATCTGGTGCAAAAACACATTTACTTGAATCGTTGCATTCCAGGAAGTACGAATACACCAAGGAGACTCTTCTGAAATTTGAGGAAGAGGAGAAACAGCGCGAAATAGATGAAGCAACGAAGAAGAGACAAGGAGATGGTGGACTCTTTGGAGGTTTTGGGGACCAGGTAAGTATTCATAAGAAAGTTACATGAAGATCTTAGGCTTTAATAGTCTTGGAAAGAGAACATTGCGGGGTATGTTTCCGTTATACATTAAAGATTTCCTAAACAGCTCCATTGATCAAAAAATAAGGAGTTTTCAATACACATACTAAACTCATGTTCAGCAAATTTAAAAACTAGACTGTTTTCATCTTCAGTGCTGTTAAAAAAATCTTCTTCTTCTCCTTCGTTTGAACCTTCTTCGCCACTCCAGGGGTCGAGGGGCTCTGCCTTTTACCACCCTTGGCAGTGGCGGCGACGCGGTCTAGATGTTTGGGGAGGTGTCGACCAGCCATTGAATTGATTCGTCATCCAATTCACGCAGACCACGCACACCATTTGGCGCATAGTAGATGACGCAGTTACAGATGGTGTGGTCTACGGTTTGTTTCTCCATGCCACACTCACAGATCGCGGATGGAGCCATCCCCCATTTGTGCATGTTGAAGCGGAATAGTCCGACGCCAGTACGTAGGCGGTGGAGCCGCACCCAGGCCTTCCTTGGCAAATGCATTCCGGTTGGGTGGGGGCTGGCTTTGTAAATGAAACTTTGGAGTCTTAAGGAGTTCTTCTTCTACTCCGAGCTCCATTGGTGGTCCGCCCATATAGCCGCACTGATGGATTGGTCTTCAGCAGTTTTCATCAGGAGTTGTGCGGCACGTTCAAATGGGTGTCTCGATTTCAGTCGCCGAGGTTTCTTGTTCACAGACTCGTAGAGACTTGAGTGGAGCAAGTGGTTGGGGTTCGTAGCGCGACGAGAAAGAGACAGGATGGCTTCTTCGCGACGAAGCTCAGCTGGTTGGATGCCTGCAAGGACAGGGAGATTTTCGGATGGTGTAGGTCGCAGGCATCCTGTCACGATACGCAAGGCGTCGTTTATGGCAGTGTCGATTGGATGGCAGTGGGCACTACGGCTCCAGACAGGTGCACAGTATTCTGCTGGAGCGTGAACTAGCGCGATGGTGACAATGCGCAGGGTATCAACTCCGGCTCCCCAGCCTGAGCCGGCCAGACGCCTTAGCAAAGCTGTGTGTGTTGAGATGTTTTTGCGTAGTGACTCCAAATGTTAACGGTAAGTGAGCGACTTATCCAGAACTACCCCTAGATATTTAGGGTTTGGGCAGAAGGGCAGGGTTTTTCCATTGGTATTGATCTTGAGCTCACGCTTTGCTTTCCGGTTGTTTAAGTGGAAGGCTGTCGTCACTCTTTTGGTTTCGCTGAGCTTCAGTCTCCATCTCTGGAGGTAAGCCGAAAGTGTCGACATGTCCTGGTTTAGAGTCCCTTCTAATGTTTCCCATTGATTTGACAAGTGTAGAATGGCGAAATTATCGGCATAGGCGTACTTTGCGGATACTGTGATTGGCAAGTCGTGAGTGTAGATGTTAAACAGAAGGGGGGCCAGGACAGATCCCTGAGGGACGCCATTTTTAAGGCGTCGTAACCTGCTTGGTTTACCACTTCCGGTCGTGAGAGTAAAGCTTCTGTTGTAAACGAGCTCCATGATCATGCGGACCATGTGCCTGTCCGGGAGCAGGCGGAGCAGTTTGCAGGTGAGGCCTTGGTGCCATACGGTGTCGTATGTGGCTGTGAGGTCGAAACACAGCACCAGCCTTCTTCTTTGCCTCAAAGCAGTTTTCGATGTCTTGAGTCAAGAGAGTGACTTGGTCCACAGTGGATCTTCCACGTCGAAAGCCAGCTTGCTCCCGGGGCAAGAGTGGGTCTATAATTGGTTCGACTCGAGTGTAGATAAGACGTTCGAAGATTTTAAAAGGGATGCAGAGAAGAGATATAGGTCGATAGCTCTTCGGATCCTCTTGTGGCTTATGAGGCTTAGGGATCGCGACTACTTTGGCTCGTCTCCAAATTTTGGGAATTTTGAGTTGGCATAAGCAGGAAGACAGGAATTTGCGCAGCCAAGACTTCATGGCGGTGCCAGCATGGAGTACAAGTTCGGGGCAGATGTTATCGGGACCAGGGGCCTTACGGGTCTTAGCAGAAGATTGTAGGGCAGCGGTAAACTCATCCGATGTAAATTCATCAGAGATGCTTTCCTCGTGTGTTGGGATTTTCCAGAGATCAGACGTTTCCCTCTTTACAAGTTTGGAGAACTTGCGGTCGCCTATTTTGTAGGTCCCATTTTTCACCAGTTCTGACGCGATGTTATTGGCAGTAACGGGGCATTGGCGGGAAAGGCGTGCTGAACGGCCCGTAAGGTTGTTAACAGTACTCCATGCTATCCGGCTAGAGTGTGTAAAGTCGATAGTGTTGACGGTGTTTTTCCATCGCTCTAGCCTCCGTGAGTCCAGCCGATCTAGCAGTCTTGTTGCGGCTGAGATAGAGGCAGCACCTGGTGAGGCACGAACATAAGAGCGGTATAAAGTTTCGCACTCTGAATCCCAGCACGGCGTGTAGTTCTTTCGGCAGCCGCGAGGGATAGCTTGTTTAGCTGCGGATTTGATAGCACGGCAGAAGTCTTGGTAAGTCTCATCCACATTGGCGGTAGAGGGTGATGGTAGTTCCGCCGCGGTTTGATTGGTTATGAGGCTGTAGCGATTCCAATTGGCCTTTCTGAATTTCCATCGCTTCACTGGGGTACTTGGGATGGGAGAGACAAGCTTAGGGGCAGTGATAAGCCAAGGTCGGTGTTGGGAACGTGGAAACTTCTCTAGCACACGTCTGTCAGGAAGAGAGCTGTCTGTATCCATGCTTGCAAAAGCCTGGTCAGGGTTTGTGCCTGTTCCCCAGCGTCCGGACCAGAAGCTGGCTGGATCTTTAGGATTGTAAAGGAGGGCGAGGTTGTTGTTTGTAGCCCAAGCAACCAGGCATTCTCCGTCGCTGTTGATGTACTTGTAACCCCAGTCGGTGTGCTGGCAGTTAAAGTCACCAGCATAGATACTGGGTGAGGGGAATGCGGGTATAGATGATGGGTTCAGGCGTGATGATGGTGGCTTGTATACATTGATGATGTTGTAATTTTCAATGCTCACACAAACCCATTCTATTTCCTTATTGGCGGAGGAGTTTGCAAGCGTCCAGTTCAAGCTCTCATGGACAAACGTGGCAAGGCCATGTTTCCTGCTTTGGGTAAACCCAGCTAGTGAGTAGTGTGGAATTACTAGCTTATCTGCAGAAGTACTGTGGGTCTCCTGGAGGAGGATGACAAGAGCTCGGTTATTATGAGCGAGCTGCTCGATCACATCAATCTTGCTGGATGTGATGCCCTCAGCGTTTAGCTGTAAGATGGTGGGATGACGGTACTTGTCGACAGTGGAACTGCCGCGCTCTGAAAAGAGCGGTTCTCATGGGGTCCTGGGCTGAGCGTTCCGGGTGGAGGTTCGGTTTTGACAGTCTTCGTTTCGCATATTTTTATAATGCTACTTACAGGGGGACCGCATAAAGGTGACTGTTCTTCCCCTCCTTGTTGTTAAAAAAATACTAATAATAATTAATTGCACTGAAAATAAAACAGTTTAGTTTTTAAAACGTTTGCTGAACATGAGTTCAGTATTTACATTGTAGGCTCTTTATTTTTTGATTAGTTTGACTAGGCGCTCCAACCATTTTGCTTCTATGCTGCATTAATACTTGTTACTTCATGGTTTAGAAAGAGGATGAAGACGCCATGCAAAGTGATAAACGCAAAGCTTCCAGTAGCATCGCAAGCAGTGCTTTTAGTAGACCAGGACCGTACGGCGTAAGTTTGCTGAAATTGTGATGTTTTTCATTTGGAAGTTTCGTTTCTTTATCATTGAAAAGTTAAAAGGAAATCTTATCTTGAAATTTACTTTGTATATGATTTGTTGTGGCAGATTGTGCAGCTAGACGTTGCCAAGCATAAATGCTCTTCGTTGAACATTACATACGATTGTACAATCGTGGCTCTGCTCTGTTTAGATTTTTAATGTTGAGGTATATTCACACAGAACACTATGCGAGTGACACTAAAAGACAAAGTTGTTGTAGTGGTTGGTGATAATCCTATAGAACTGTTACATATCGCACGATATATTAGGATTGCTAAATATCACATTAAGACCTACACATTGTTAAACCCATCGAGTGTTGAGCTATGTCAAGGGATATGGTCCTACAAGCTATGTCAAGGGATGACCACCTCCTCAACCACATTGTTCTAAACTCCTATGTGCAAATCGAACTTCCACATTTCCGAAGTTTGGAACCGTGAATGGAGAGAAGTTGCGAGACCAACCCAATTCACTGTCCTTCCCAATACCAACACCCCACCTGGAGCAGAACTACCCCGGAAGGAATGGGTGAAGCTCAATCGCCTGCGGACTGAAGTGGGCCGTTTTAGCGGCAACATGTTCCAGTGGGGCCCTCGCCGATTCACCATCTTGTGCGTGTGGCTCAGATTTTCAAACTGCACACATTATCTATCAATGTCCTGCATACCGACCACAAGATAGATATGTGGACCTAACAACGCTCGATGAATACACAATCCATTGGCTGCTGCGCCTGGATGTAACAACGTGATCTGTGGCGGCCTCAAACGCAAGAAGAAGTTGAGCATAGTCTATTGCACGAAATGCCAACTCGGCATCTTCTGTTTCTGTCTGGTTGGCTACTTTGCGCGTATTTATTTTATTTTGCTTTTTATCGTCGTCATCATTCAAATTCCATTATGTCCCCCCCTAAGGAGAGGGTGGCCGTTTATCTGTTGTGGTGACCTTTTCACTTTTATGAAATTATTTCCAACCAGCAATCAGGCGAAGACGAGCCTCCCCAGCCGACTGTGTTGGAACTACAACTGGCTCAGATCGAAAGTGTCCGCGTCAAATACCAACGGGACCGGTTGCTACGCATGATTGATCAGACCATCACGTCATTTGACGCTGAGCTCCGATTGTTGCGTCACAAGAAGCAAAAGCTGGATGTTGATCTGAAAATGGCCGATTTGAGGTAGGTGGAACTTCTACAGTATATGTGGCTGTCTCTGTCAAGTGTGAAGTCAAAGGGTCAAACATGCTCTTTATCTTCTGGCAACAATGATAAATGTCATAACTCTTTTATTTTAACAAGAAAATTTCCGATGTTTTTTCAGAAAATCAGTTTTTATTAACATCCCGGCTAGTGTCAATTTTTATTTGTTGATTTATTGATTTTTGGTAAACCTTGAGCGAGAAAAAAATATGCCAAAAATTTGCAATGTTTATGGTATCAAATCACTGCCTTTGTGCAATGAGTTTAATTCTCTTGAACAATCTACAACTCACAGCATAAATAAATAACTGAGTTGTTATACCGTAGTTGAGGCATCCTTATAAAGTATTTTTGCAGGCAAGTGACACTCATTGAAGAACTCCTGTTGCTTAAAGAATACGAAAAGCGAGAGAAGACGCTGTCAGGAAAAGTGCTGAGCAAAAAGAACGAATTGGCCGAAATTAATGGCAAGGTATTCAAGTACATCATGGTATTTATGTACATCATGGTATTTATGTACATCATGGTATTTATGTGCATCATGGTATTCATGTACATCATGGTATTCATGTACACCATAGTATTCATATACATCATGGTATTCATGTACATCATGGTATTCATGTACATCATGGTATTCATGTACATTAGGGTGATTCATAAATTATTATCTTTTTTAATTCAATGGGGCACCCTCTTGTATCGTGTCAATACCTGAAAAAATAATCCTGTCAAATTTTTAGGGCAATCGAAAGCATTTTTAAGGTTGCTACCGACTTTGAAAGCTGCACATAATACACAAATGCGTCACTCCATGTTAACTCAACAGGGTGTGCAAGCTCGACCCTCTTAGATTTTCTTGAAATTCACACTAAAGTTTCATATTGATGTATAATGAACACAAAAAAATTTTCAGCTTATTATCTCAAGATATTTAGAAATTACAGCCCTTCAAAGTCACTAAGGTCCCTCAAAATGCGTTTACATGTAAATTTTCCTCCAGGTTTGAGTCTTCATAACTTTTAATCTAAAGCATTTACAAAGCTGAAATTTGGTATTCTGATTAAGAAGCAGCCCTAGTTTTCATATCTGCCACCAAAATTGCTAATTTCAAATTATTTTTAGATATAGAACCTTTCAAAAATTGAAATTTTTCACATTTAAAAATTTGTTATCAATTTTTGATGTCCGCTATCTCCCAAACCAATTGTCACAGAACTTTATGGTATGTTTGTGTGCATCATGGTATTCATATACATCATGGTATTCGTGTGCATCATGGTATTCGTGTGCATCATAGTATTCATGTACATCATGGTATTCGTGTGCATCATGGTATTCATGTACATCATGGTATTCGTGTGCATCATAGTATTCATGTACATCATAGTATTCATATACATCATGGTATTCGTGTGCATCATGGTATTCATGTGCATCATGTTATTCATATACATCATGGTATTCATATACATCATGGTATTCGTGTGCATCATGGTATTCGTGTGCATCATAGTATTCATGTACATCATGGTATTCGTGTGCATCATGGTATTCATGTACATCATGGTATTCATGTACATCATGGTATTCATATACATCATGGTATTCGTGTGCATCATGGTATTCATATACATCATGGTATTCGTGTGCATCATGGTATTCATGTACATCATGGTATTCATATACATCATGGTATTCGTGTGCATCATGGTATTCATGTACATCATGGTATTCATATACATCATGGTATTCGTGTGCATCATGGTATTCATGTACATCATGGTATTCATATACATCATGGTATTCGTGTGCATCATAGTATTCATATACATCATGGTATTCATGAACATATGTAATCCAGCTGAGATTGAATCACATTTTTTTTTACTTTATCCTTGGGAAGTACTTGTGACCGACTTTGCTTTACATAAGACGAATAAACAAAGCGACTGAAGAAAAATACTGGGATGAAACTGGATGCGAACATACAAACCGACGTTCACTGGACTCATTTTCTACCCACCCAACCATGTCTTTTGCGTATTTTAACCTTTGAAATGTTATTTTGGTGTACTTGAGAAGCCCTCTTGTGTTTCCAGGCAGCAGATATGCAGGTCAAGCTTGAAGCAAAGAGACGAGACATAGAACGACTGAATGACCGAGAGAAGGCTCTTTATGCCTCTTTTGGGGCTTCGCTTGGTGATAACAACAAATTCACTGACTTTCTGAACAAAGTTTTTAAGAAGAAAATCAAGAGAGCGAGGAAAAAAATTGCAGTTGGTAAGTTGGAGATAAGTTTACGTTTGCTTTTTCATAAAAATTACTTTTCTGGTCTTTTCATTATACAAACAAAACCCTAATTTGGGAGCGTTTGGAATGAAGGGATAGAAGATTGAATGGAAACGAATGAAATACATCTCTCAGTATAATAAATCATTAATATCTATTTTCAGTTTATTGCCAACTAGTGGGGGTTGGCCTTTTTTCCTTGCAGTGACTGCTTTCACCCATTTTCGCATCTTCCTTCTTCGGTCCGTTTCCGTTTACTTTGTTTTTTACCTGCTATCTGCACGTTTGTTTGGCCTATACCATGTTTTCTGTATATTTTCACCAATATTGATCCTGTCTTTTTGGGAAAGTTTCTTCCTTTTTCTCATGCACATTATACGTTGCCCAATTTGCTCATACTCTTTCTAATGTTTTGTTATATCCAGAAGGACAAGAGGAAGACAGTGATGAGTCCTCATCTGACGAGTCCGACTGGTCATCCGATGAAGATGACGATGATTCCGTTGAAGGAGGATTTGACGATTCTGTTTGTCCCCCCGGTTGTGACCAGGTGAACAAGGAGTAGCTGAAACATCATCACACTGTCTATAAATTCGATGCTACTTTACAAATACTGCAAAGAATAAGCATGACTTTACATATTTATTCTTAGAAGTACGATTATTTTTTCAAAACTTAGAAAGTCTAATTTTTTCTTCAAATCCTGTTAGCATGAGCAGGGCTGTTGAGAGGGTAATTCGGGCCCGGAGCTAATAAGATCCTCGGGACTTCGGTTGTCCCTTGAAATCATCCCAGGTCTAAAAGTATCTCCTGGACCCCTCTTTCCCCTAGACCTCTCTGTCCCCTAAACCTCTGTCCCCTGAACCCCGGACCCCTCTGCCCCCTAGACCCCTCTGTCCCCTGGACCTCTCTGTCAACGCTACTGGCCACAAGTCTTGATGTCACATCAATGGTAATTTCAATTGATGAGAAAATTTGTTTTTTAGCAACTTTTTGACTCCACAATTTCGTTCCGGGAGAAACGATTAGATCTGGAGGAGGCTCTGGTGGATGAGAAGAAGTTGGCAGAGACCCTGAAGAAAGATGCGGATTCTTGCGCCAAGAAAGCAAAAGTAATGGAGGCCCAATTGAAAACCGCGCTTGCTGATCTGGAAGCTTTTCAGGTATACAACAACTATTTTACGCAAGTTCAAAGTATTTTATCTTTGCAATGGATTGTGTTTCGCCTGTACCGGCATTTAATTTATCTTTGTATCAACAACATATTGTCTTATTATAAAAATGGTTAATTTTGCTTCACGAATAAAACTCACATTCAATGTAACTTTCCAGTGACCACAATAGAATGTACGATCTGTGCACTAGCTTGAAAGTTATTGTTTTTTCCCCACATAATGGAGTATTTTTTATATCCCATCATATTTTCCCAACTTTTCAACTTAATTTTCCTCTTTCAACTTATGTTTCTTCATCCCCCAATGTTCAGTATCTGCAAAGGTGACCACTGACTAACCTTCATCCACCACCTGTTTTCTCAAGACCCTTTACGCTAATTTTTGACGGCAAGATTAACTAAAACTGTTGGATTTTGAAACCATCTCTGACTGCGATTCCGCTTATCTAGGTGGAGAAGCAAGGCAAGTTGAACGAACTGGACGTTGTAGTTCCCTTGCGACTTCACCAGGTTGAGCACGTCTACAACGCTTCCGTTCCCAATGACCTTTCCCCATGCCTGGTGTTCACGAATTCGTCGCTAACGACGTTACAGAGACGCATCAAAGAACTCCAGCAGGAGAAGAGCGAGCAACGAAATCATTACAAGTAATCACTTAAAGTTTTGCCTTTAAATTTTTGTTTACACTTGATTTATTTTATTTTAAGTTGTGTTTGTTGATTATTACGAAATGATGCTGTATCATAGTTGCAGCATTGCATAACTTTGCAGTAGCTAAATGTTTTTTGAAACGCCACATGTTGTTTTGCGCAGTTTGAGGACTACGCTTCGTATATGCGATCTTTCTGACGCCAATTAAGTTTATACTATAATAATCAGTGTTAGACTTGAAAATGTCTTATCATAATGAAATGTGGTCCAGACTAAACGTTGTTCTCCTAAATGAGGTCAGAGAGACCTTTAGTTTTGTAAGAAAATCACTTTTCCAATCTACCTTGATCTAGATTGGAAGCTTGGCTTCCTAAAATCATATGGAATGAAAATTTTGTGGTGACTAAACTAGTTGCGGTGGGATGGCGCAACGGATAAGGCGTTGGCTTTCCAATTATACAAACCTGGTTCGACTCCCGGCTTCAGCTGGTTGTTGAAAACACCGCTCACCTCTACCTAGGGTGTAATAAATTGGGTGATAATTGCTGCAGGAAAGGCGGCCGAGAGAAAGGAACTGGCCACCCTACTCTCCTTAGTGCCGAAGGCTTAGTACAATGAGAATCTTATCTTCTCATACCCAAAACTTGAATCAAATATGGGACCACCTTTACCTTTTTTTAAAACTAGTTTCAAGTGATTAAATTATCATTTTTTCTTGAAGAGAGGCAAGATTGCAACACGTCCACCTGATCAAGAACAGGAGAGTGATGGAAGAGAGGATCAATCTCCTGGAGGACAAATGCGAGCATATGATGATGTTGAAGGTGATTTCATTATCTTTTAATCAATTTTTCAGGAAACATCAGAAGTTTGTCTTGGTTTTGTTTCTCGCACTTGCAAGCAATGTTATGATTAATAGCTGAAAATATCTTTAAATAAGCGAATTATTGGATGATAAACCAGCTAAAAGTTTAAACTCTCAAAACATGTTCACTTTTAACAACTACCGGTACCTGGCATGCCATAAACGTTAAAAGAACGTAAATAATTAAACGTTAATATATAATAATTATATTAATTATATAATAATTAATTATATAATTTATATATAATAATTATAATTAATTATAATAATATAATAATATATAATATAATATATTATATAATATATAATATATTATATAATATAATATATAATATAATAATATATAATAATTATATAAATTAATTATTAATTATTATATAATAATTAATATATAATTAACATAAACGTTAATTATTTTAGCATCGAGACGAATAAGCTTTTCTGAAATCATGCTATTGTTTTGACCACAGTCGAATAAGGAAGTTAACTTTCAAATGACATTAAATCCACCATCTTTGTATTTTTGTTATTGATGTTGCCAATGCTGGGTCCTTGTCAATATATCTTCATAATGATTTAAAGTTAAATTTTGCTGCATAATTTAAACCAGAGCTTTTTAACTTTCTTACTTTCCTTTACTACTTACCAGTTGTGTAAAGAAAAATTTACCTCCGTCTTTTTTTTCTGTCTAATAAAAACTTTCTTTTAACTGAAAACCTAACCCAAGCTAACTGTCTGCTTGAAGCGATTGACTGTCCCTTCAATTAGCTGGGTTGCCATAGACACGGACCCCAAAATAAGGACAACCAAAAAATTAAATTTTTATATACAACCCATCCACATTTTTGAACAAATTTTTACATTTATGCGAGTCATGACATATCACCTGCCATTTTTTTGCCAGAAACAATCTTTTTCCGCCAATCCTTGTTCGTACAAATTACTTCACGCATCTCATGACAGCTCAGGTCTGGGTTTACCTTCACCTGTAACAAAGATTTGACTGTCATTTTAATATGTTCCTTTCCTTGGTCCACTGAGCCGAAACAAGAGAGAACACTCGCTCCACAAACGCATTACTGACCGGAAGGGAGAAGGGTAGAAAAACGGAAAATAGTTGTCTCCGTTAAAGATCTTCATCCGCTTATTCTCAGGGTCATCCTTGCGGAACACATCATCCGGAATCTTCTTAAGTAGAGTATTAACAACTGAGACTTCATGGAACAACTCATCCTTTTTTGCCATTGGCGGATTAATTTGCTTTGCCAACTCCTTCACTTCCTCGTACTCAATTGTTTGATCTTTTAACAGGATCCAGTTGATGTGCGTTGGATGCTTCTCAAATCGATACCACTTATTGATATATTCCAAAAAAACATAGAAGTTTTGTATTGTTAAAAATAAGACAAAAGAAGGACCCAGTTAAAAACAAGCACATTTCTTAGAAATAAGGACAACAATTTTTCTAACACATTACCCTTTAAAATAAGGACAAATCTTAGAAATAAGGACGATATGGCAACCCTGTCAATTAGATTTCAGTTTCACAACTTCCACGACGACATAAGACAACGTTGTGAGACTGAAGATGCTATAATGATAGCGAAATCGATTTCTAATTATAAAATGGAAGTAGGTAAACTGTTGCTGCATTAATACAAGGCATCTTACACTATTTTTTGCTGGGAAAATCTCTAATATATTATGCCTTTTTAGGTATTTTCTTTTAAAATATTAACAAATAATTGTAAAGTCATGTAATTTTCACTTTGTGTGGCGCTACATGTGCTTGAAAAGTTGTTAATTTTTTTTAATTTTTGCTTATTGACTGAAGTCAGTTTGTATGCTTTGTGGGCCCTTCTCTTGCATCGTGGGCCAGTCCGATAGATGTTTACAAGTTCACTTTTACCATATACAATATGTGGTCTGTCTTTACCTCTTTAGTAAATTTACTGTTTCGATAGATGATGTCCACCCCAAGTTGAGAAGCCATGAACACAGGATTTAACAGTCCGGTGTCTTTAATTTTGAATGGTTTTCGTGCAGTTTGGGAGAATTGTTGATCTTGAAAGGTTGGATTCGGTGACGCTTAACAAAACCGTGGAAGAGCTCAAGGAGCAAGTCAGGAGAAATGAGGTGAAAAACGGAGCCGAGCTCTCAAAACGACAGGTAAATCTATTCGATAGTTGTCTGGAAGTTTTGAAATTACTCAAATCATTAGAATAAATTAACTGTAATTTAACTGCACAACTTTTTCTATCTGTAGGCTATGTGCTACAAAAATGAAATAAAAAACACTATTTTCAGTGTAGGCTTAATGATGCAATCCATTGTATCTGATATATGATGTAACCTAAAAATTATCCGAGAAAAAAAAAGTAAGGGTCAAAGATAGAGGTTTAAATGATTAAAACTTCTACTGTCTGTGGTTTGATTGATTGAATCTTTTTCCTCGCACTGAGAAAGCCTCTGAAAGGTTATCCGTGGCATTGTCGCATGCTTGTAGACTAGAGGCTTTGAATGACTGACGCAGGGCCGGTCTCCGAGTTTGTTGTCAGTAAAGTTTTCGATCCACTAAGTGTTGCTAAATGGAGAGCTGTCCTTAAAATGTGTTGCTCAAGCGCACACCCCGAGAATCGAACCAGCGCCGCTTGATCTTGAGGTTTCTTCGTGGACCAAATCGCGGGCTTAACCAACCAAAGCTATCGGGGTGGGCACCTGATGCTTCTAAACCCTGATGCAAAAACTAAGATATTTAAGAGCAATAATTGCACTACGCTGAAAGTTGAATACAATGAGAATAACGTTTTGTTTATGATTCAGAAACACATCGACCGATTAAAGGAGAGAATATCCGAAATCATCAGGGAGAACACTGTGAGGTTGGAGAGACTAAATGTTCTGATCACAGACAAGGCCGAAATGGAACAATCTCTTGATTACAGACAACGTACAACGGTAAACGCACTTGTAATCTGCAGGTCGCTGCAGCAGATTAGGTTTATTAACCAATCAGAAGGCAAGATTTAACCCAGACAACGCAGCCTACAACGGTGAGGGCGATCACATTCTTTGAATTGATTGTTTAATTCAGTATGGCGCAGCGTTTACGCGGCTCAGAATCAGAAGGTCTATTGTTCGATTCCCAACCCGGATTTGCGTGTATCTTTGCAAAGGATGCACTTTAATCAACAGGATGATGAAACTTACAAAAAAGCGACTCCGCAGAAGTCGTATCAACCTCACCAACATGAAATATTGTAAGCAACACACACCACAAGAAATATCGCTTTTAAGTTTCTTGTTTGAAATGACTTAAATGTTGTAGGCTAATCGGTGTTTATTTCGGTACAGTAGGCCTACTTGCTTGACGCACGACATTACGACCTATGTAGGCTACTGTACACACTACACAAGCTTTGCCAACGCTTAAATCGAAAGCCTAACAATAACTGGTGGTTGATGTAATTTTTTTCTGGCATAATCGTTTTGAAATGATAGTTGCAAGACGCTAAATTGCCAAAGTTTGATCACTGAATCTTAAATCACTGCAAAACACTTAGTTTCTCTTTCAAGAAATGGCTTAACATTTTGATGTTACCAGTGTTGCCATATGCTCTTCAGATTTGCAACACAAACGCTAAAATCTTACGCAATATTTGAATAATAACAATACAAAATTATTTGAAAATCACACAATATAAACACAGACTATGTTTATCAACTGCTACTCAGAATATCAATTAATACTGGTGAGTATGATTGCTGTCAAGCTTGGCAAATCGACCTCCAGTCTAACTTGAAGCTCCCATGTTGGCATGACCTGCCTATATAGGTCTTCATGGTGCGCGACCATTCCATTATGTTTACAAAGCACTTTGCTTCACAGGAACTTGACGACAGCAGCAAAAAGAAGTCGGAGCTTCGCGAGCAGCACAGACTGGTGCAATTGGTGCAGTTGCAAGCTCAAGAAGTACAGGTGAATGGCTGATTGTTTGCTGAAGGCCAATTACTTTTCCCATGTAGCCAACTCAGTTAGCAACTGGTGCTGGTTTTGCATTATTTAATTAAGCAGCAACAGGCGTTAGATCGACATAAAAATGTGTAGAATTGTATAACTTCACTCCCGATTAGGCCTACATGTTTTTATGTACAAATTTTTGTATTTCTAGGCTTTAAAAGAGGAGATTGGGTTGTTATCCCGAAAAGGGGGCCACATACTTCCCCCTGCTCAACCTCCCCTTGGACAAGAGGGGGATGGAATGTGAAAACCTTGAAAATTGTCTTCTACTGACATGAAATTTTTACTGAACTTTTGTATTGTGTTTTTTAACCAGTATTTTGATTCTAACCAGTATCAAGGTTTCATTATTGAGTTTCTAGCAATAATTCTGTCACAATTGTTTGGTATTGTTTGCGTTTGCTTATGCTCATTGTTGATATATTGTAGTTGGTATGTCACTCTTAGGACTGTCAAATTTTTATGTGAAAATAAATTTTCATTTTGAAACTCGCCTATGCCATAGCCTGTCTCTCGGTGAGTGGCGGAGTGAATATACAAACTATATAAACTGATAAACAACAAATTGAAAACTTCACTCTGCCAATCTCGGTAACCGGCCCTGCGTCAAGAGCCTCTACACCTACAAGTATGCGAAACTACCAGGAATAACCAATCAAGGCTTTGTCAGTCCGAGGATAAAGATTCAAAACCAACCAAACATTGCTGCAATTCATGTCGACTCAAAGCAGCACGCGACAGAGTTCCTTTAGTAGCTTTGGGGTCAATTTCATCAATGATTGCAACAGTTCGCTTCTTCACAGATTCTACTGCAAGATTTGCTTAAATTCACTTGGAATTGATTGTTTTCAAACGAGCTCCTGTGACCCTGTCTACAGGTAGGCTATTAAATGTAAGTTTCTTACATTTTAGACTTATAATGTTAGTTTATTTACAAATGCTTAATAGGCCTAATGATTTTACAATGCGATAACACAGAGGAATTTTTGATCAAGGTGATGCGAAACAACATCCGCTTTTGTCTTAGGCTATCCGCAACACTAGAAGGACTTTTTTTTCTAGTTTACAAAATATTGTACTTTTAACAGGTTGAGAGGAGTGAAGTTAGTTTGTATGTAATGTAAGTTTTTTTTTTATTTATAAACAAACTGGTAGCGGGCGTAAAAAAATTGCCAAATCGGCAATTGATGTAAAACCGGAGCTGCTCGTTCCGTAGTGTAAAAGATAAATTTTTGTTCCATTTTCACCAAAATGTTTTCGATTTTGACTAAGTTATATTTTATGCGATTTTGTGATTTGTTGGGCTTGGTTTATCACTTGTGACGATTGGGTTACTTTTTAGTAGCAATTAGGCTAGAAATTTCGACAGCCTAGTTATTCATATTTAGTTGTCTGTACTAAAATAAAATCGTAAAACATACAATAAAACTTTTGTTCTACCACTTATTTCTGTTGTAATGTATTGAGCACAGAAACAAAACGTTTGCCATTTGGAATGTTACTTTCAAGGCATGTTGTAGTTTAATGCAGACCAGTGGACGCAGCTTATGTCCAGCTTACTTTTTTAGCTATCATTGCAGAAAACCACACAGGTAAGTTTTTGGAAATGGTAAAAACGTGATAAATGTTGTGTTGGCGATCTCAGGGTGAGCCATCATGACGTCAGAATTGACTGTTCAAGCCACTGAGGGCATCTTTATCCTCGGACGGGAAAGATTCTTAGAGAGCTTAATCTTGACGGTTTTGCATACTTGTTTAGTTTTTGAACCGCTGACGCACGCCCGGTCACCGAGTTTGACGGAGTGGGGTTTCCGATTGTTGAAGTGTTGTTGTTTGTAAATTATTCATCCACTAAGTGCCACTAAAGAGCTGTCCTTGACATGCATTGCTCAAGCGCACACCCAGAGAATCAAACCAGCGCCACTTGATCTTGCAGTTTCTTTGTTTGCAAAGTCAGGTGCTTAAACAACTGAGCTACTGGGGCAGAAAGAATACGAGGGAAATTGTTATATTAAACGTAGTTGTAAGACTGACGCCATTCGCAATATTCAGCAGTTGACCCTTTGCTTGTAGCCTACAAGCACTCTCGATTTGCCTGGTTTGTTGGCAAAGAAATAGCGAATCCAATTCTTGCTGATCCGTTAGTCGTTTGTAAATCAAATGAAAATAATTCGATGTTTCTTGTGCGGCCTGGTACCAATTGGTTCACAACTCGGGTTGGGGAACAATGATGTTAACTACATCACCAGCAACATATCTTAGTGATGAAATTGGAGAAGCAAACGATTGGCAGTGTAGTTCACATACAATTTTTGGCATTGGGTGGTACGGTAAAGAACAAACGCTTGGCCCAAAGTTGCAACAACTGAACCCGCTTTAACTAAAAAGATAAACAATTCCAATGTAGCCCGAAATGCGCGAAACCATTTTCCTGAAATGCAGGCTATATAACTTGTGCTAAACTGCAAATCGTTTTAGACTTACAAATGACTTCTACACATTCGTGCAGCGCCTGAATTTTCAAAATTTAAAATTTTCTGAACAGCAATAGCCTACTGGTTTGTAAATATTATTTTTTATTCAACAAAATTTCCGCAATCAAGCGATCTAGGAGGAAGTCACGATATCGTCGTGCGTCAGCGCGATATAATACATTGAGATTGTTTACCTGAACGAAATCGAAAACCGGAAGACGTTTCTACAAAAACCTCTGATGAGTCAAAAAAATAATTAAGCTGCTAAAAAAGCTTTGATTATTATTCCACGGGACGAAATGACAACAAAATGTAATGAACACATTTAGAGCTCAATGGAAGTGATTGCAAACATCGCAAGTATTGAAACATCGCTGCTGGTGGCATCGTCTATTCTCATGCAAAGTTATGATGAAGTTATCAACACATTAATAATTCTACGAATGATATTGTGAAGATAAGCACGTTTATATGAAAAATTTACCAGCTCGCGCCTGTAAACCAGGGGCGGGCAACCTTTTTAACACAAGGGCCAATTAGAAAAATGTAATGCTGACAGGAGGGCCGCACGTCAAATAAACACTAATTCATATTTTCGAAATTGTGTAAATCGAGATGAAAATTCCTCACACAATACTTCCACTCTTCGAGCATAACCATCCAGGCTTTCATTACTGCCATCAAAGACACCTTTTAATGTAGGAAAATGGTCAATTTTGTGTTCACGCAAGCTAAAAAAAAATAGCTGGAAGAAGATGAAGGGCGCACAAAAAATGGAAAAGGGCCGCACGTTTCCCACCCCTGCTGTAGACTATTTGTTCATGCCAATTCAATCCTGTATCAGCCAAGAGTAGAACCAACTGACTCGAAGTGATCATCTGTGACACCAGCATCGATTTTCTTTTTTATTTGATACGATTTATTAAAAAAACAACTATTTGTCCTGTCAAGTGATCCCAACAAGGCAAAGTTATCGGAGTTTGATACTTTTTCACATTTAAAACATTTGATAAAGGTATTATTTGGAATACATTTTATGTTCAAGAGCTTCATCAAATTTGTTTTACATAAATCTATCGCACTGAAACCAACCAGTTCCCTTGGATGGTGTTGGATTGGTAGGCTATGTATCTATTCCCTTGGATGGTGTTGGATTGGTAGGCTATGTATCTATAGCTTTGGTAGAAAGAGGGAAACAAAACACAAAATTGTGTTTTCAACGGATGTGTTTTTAACGGATTGTATTTATAACGGATGTCACGGATAAGCGTGTTCCGTAAATCAACAATACTAGTTATAAATATTGCTGTTTTGGCCTATTTCTTTTTCAATTTGTGTGAGTAATTATTGGCATATGAATGATTTCTGTTGCTGAAATAAACTTCAACACGTATAGGTTTACTTGAAATAATTTCTTTGAAGCTGAAAAGAAAAAGGAAGTAGCTTAAGTTGTTTTTGTTGATATCTAGGTCAGTTTGGGTCAATTATCAACAGAAGGAAGTCTACAAATTGTGTAGTTTGAAAATTTGTCGTCGTCGGCGTGTGTGCCTCTGGGGCCGAGGGTCTATCCTTTTACCACCTCAGATTCACAATGTTTCCGGACTACACTGGAGTTAAACCAGAGTGTGAAAGTTAAACCTTTTAGTTAGAATGTTGTTGGTTAAGTGAAATCAACCAAGGCTTTGCATTTTCTTGTTTCCACACTAATCTACATCAACAACAAATATCCACTAAGTAGTCTAAACCTTTATCTTCGGATAGACAAAGTCTTGATAGGTTATTCCTGGTAGTTTCGCATACTTGTAGAGGCTTTTGACGCAGGGCCGGTTACCGAGATTGACAGAGTGAAGTTTTCCGATTGTCGAAGTGTTGTTGCCGGAGAATTATTCCATCTACTAGGTGCCGCTGAATGGAGAGCAATCCTGATATTGCGTTGCTCAAGCGCACACCCCGAGAGTCGAACCAGCGTCGCTTGGTCTTGAAGCTTCTTCGTTCATGAGTTCACGCGCTAACCACAGAGCTATCGGAATGAACAATAAGTAAATAAGTTGTTGCCCGGATTTCTAAAAATTATCGGTTGAACACCTATGAAGAACACACTGATGAGACTTTTAACAAGACACTCAATGACATGCTTGGAGGTGGATGAACAATCGAGCTTCCTTGCCTTCCAATTCACTCTGTCCAATAATCCTAGCCCTCGACCAACAGCCATACACTTACACTCAGTACAAACAGTATAAAAAACAAAGCAACATGACCAAGAAATCAATAATCAAAATTGCATGGCAACTGCTGTTGAACTTTCGATGGGTTAAGCATAAACGGCTATAGGGCTACAGTAGGCCTACTACTAGGCTACATGTTTTGAATATAATTTCATCTATCGTATTCATAGCTAACTTTCGGAATCAGTTATTTTCATTTGACACGTCAAATTGATTATAACTTGATTAATCAACTGATCAGTAACATTTACTTTACTCACACGTAGACTAAAACAGTTGAACAATTTATACTTTTCACCGAGCAATCTTAAACTACAATGACGGAATTAGTTGCAAAAAAAGATTTTTCGAAAATTCTCAAGATTTTTCTTGTCCTGGCGTTGGTATGCCAAATACTTGGAGGTCCACCTCTTCATGGTGCCGCAGAAGGTGAGAAAGTATAAAATATATTGCAAGTTCATTAAATGTGTCGATTAGTTATCCACTGAAGGGAAGAACTATTGCGAATTGAAAATCCTCAAAATCTCTATCTCATTTCATAGAATTTTACATTTTTTTCTTATGCTACCTGTATGATTATTTAACGTATTCTGAAACGTCGTTAAAAAAGCTGAAAGATTATATGTAGGCTACAGTATGTGTATACTGTATAATCTGTGTTTTTGAAAAAGTTCCGTATTTATTGAAACACAATTTAGACTAAAAGCACAAAACTATTTAGAAATTAAACATGCTGAAAATTTTTACAGGCCTAGGCTATTATTGGAAACAAAATGAAAAATGAATCTAGATATTGTCTACAGCAGCTATGTTGATGGATCTAATTGAAAATGGCAGCGTTAGGGCCATATTTAAAGTGGCCATACTTGTTTAAATGTAAAAAAAGTATTTTTTGTAGCTAACTAATTAGCAAACGACTCAATATCGTAAAAAAATCTGGCAGCTCTGATACAAATCAATAAACTGCAGCAAACTCCGCATGGATGGCTTGAGGCTACTTGGTCAGAATATTCCCTTTTAATAGGTTTATGGTGAGATTTTGCTTGCTTTTTTGGGTGCTACTTCGCAAATACCATCCAAATCGTTTGTTTAGCATTTACCGGTGCAAGAAAAAAATTGAAAAGTGGAGGATTGTCCAATGCTCCCCATTGCGCACCTTACTGCTAGTGAATTTGTTTTACATTACGTATATCTTATTTTTCAGACAACATGAATGAAAATGCAATCCTTTATAGAGTCTCACGTTCTTCGTCAAGACAAGTTAGTAATAGGCGATTTGTGTCATATTTTTCCGTATTCTGCCTCATGGCTAATTGAGGCTAAAGCATGGCTTACGTCATACAGTCCTGATTAAGTAAGCCATGGGCTAAATCAATATGCACCATTGCTGGTTACCAGGTTGAAGTTGATCTACTGAAAATAGTATTCTTTTTAAAACAAAAAACTATGTTTAAAAAGCCAGCAATCATTAAATGTTTGTCACAAAAGAATATTTAAATTTAGCAACATTGACTTAGCATAGAAAAATAAAACAGAGCAACCTTAGCGGGTTTAACATAGGCCTACTTTTTTTACACTAAAAAATATAACATAATTAAAATAAACTCAAACGTTTTCGACACGTACGTGTGTCGAAAACGTTTGAGTTTATTTTAACTATGTTGTATTTTTGTGTGTAAAAAAAGTATGTTAAACCTGCTAAGGTTACTCTGTTTTAATTCTCTATGGTTCAACAAAGCAAACTCTCTACCACAGCTTTATCATTGACTTAGTAAAAAAAAAAAAACAGAACATCGCTTATGCTCAACAACAACATGGTAGAAATAAACAAAGGGTAAACAACATGCAACTGCCAACGGCCAACAAGAGAGCATGAAGTGTTAGAGCATTTTTTAAAGTGATCTAGTAGTTGGCCGAAATCCATTTATTCCGTTTTTATTATCTATTTGTGTAACCACTGGGCGGGTTTGTTTTAAGCAATTGAATTGAAAACTCAAAGTTTCTGAATACTATTATTGTTCTGCGAAGACCATGTTTGTAAAAATGTCTACAATTATTGGTTGAAAATCTTTTTTCCTTTTTGTTAAATTTCTACGTTTGCCAATTTCGGGTGACATCACACTGTATTTAAACAAAGGCCAACAATGGTACTTGACAGTTTATTATTTTTTGTAGAATCGAATATGCTACCACTTTCGTTTAGTAAAAAGTGATGGGAGTTACGTCGTGCCACCGTGTGGCCATTTAAGGTGGCCACGAGCAAGAAGTAAGTTGCTTTTGTAGTGCTTGGGAATACCTGTATTCCAGTGGTTTTCAGCTTGGGCTACGTGCTCAGTCAGTAGGGTAGTAATTAAGGTTTTAAACTTTCATGAATATATTTTATATCAATAAATTACTTGGAATTTTAATTCTAGTTTCATGCATCAACTTATTGCTTTCTCAATTGATTGTATCACTTTTTCATATTTTTGGCGTTAGGTAAGTTAGTCTCATTGTTTTGAAATTGAAAACTTTATGCGTAGGATACCTAGGTCTACGACCAATAAATTAAGGGAAGACTAGCCTACTAGCGAAGTTAGGTTCAAAATTTTTGCCCAAAACTGAATATATATTTTTTATTTAAACGTCAAATTGATTGATTGATTAATTCTTTACCCTCAGACTCCGAAAGCTTCTTGCAGAGCTTAATCCTGGCAGTTTCGCATACTTGTGGAGGCTTTTAATCATTGACGCAGGCCGGTCACCGAGATTGACAGAGTGAAATTTCCGATTGCTGAAGTCTTGTTGCTGGGCAATCTTTCTAAAACAAAACTTCGTAGTCAATATCTATAGCCAATAAGGCTAAGTCCTGTCAGGCTCAGATTTGAAAGATCAGAAGTGTGTTTTCCTAATTAGCTTTACTTCGTATATGAGTTATGAATTAGGCTGTGGCGACTTGATTAATTGAATAATTGAATCTTCTTCCTCAGACTGGGAAAGCTTCTTGCAGAGCTTAATCCTGGCAGTTTCGCATACTTGTAGAGGCTTTGAATCACTGACCCAGGCCCGGTTACCGAGATTGACAGAGCGAAGTTTCCGATTGTTGAAGTGTTGTTTTCGGGAATTACTCCATCCGTTAAATGCCGCTGATGATGATGGCGTATGAGCGATCTTTCCAGGCTAGATTGGAGGGCAGGAAATCTTCAGCCACTCAGCAGTTTCGTCGTCCAGGACCCTCAGACCATGCGCACCGTGTGGTGGGTTAGGCAGTGGTGAGTTAGGCAGTGGTGGATGACATGGTCTGCGGTCTGTTCAGTGGCACCACACTCGCATTCTGATGAAGGAGCCAGGCCCCACTTGTGCATGTCCGAACGAAAGCGGCCGACGCCAGTTTGCAGGCGGTTAAGCCTGACCCACGCAAGCCTTGCGAGGGACATCCCTGATGGACGGGGATCGACGTCGGGTATGAAGTCACGGGGCGTGGAGGTGTGATTTTGCCACTCCGTGTTCCACATATGGTTCGTCCAGTGTGCCGCACTTAAACCAAGTTCTTTTGCGTTTTTAAGTAGTTGTTGTGCGGCAGGCACAAAGGGGCGTCTTGATTTCAGCCGCTGCTTTATAGGTGGTGGTCTCTTGAATGTTGCATGGAGGAGATGGTCGGGGTCCAAAGCGCGGCGAGCGAGAGAAATCGTAGCTCCTTTACGGCGTAGCTCAGCGGGTTGGATGCCTGCTAGGATGGGTAGGCAGTCCGTTGGAGTGGGACGCAGGCATCCAGTCACAGTACGCAATGCGTCGTTGATGGCGGTATCAATCTGGTGGGTGTGAGAACTACGACACCGGACCGGCGCGCAGTACTCAGCGGTGGAATGAACAAGGGCTAGGGTGGCTGTACGAAGAGTTTTAGCACCAGCTCCCCAGCCGGAACCTGCCAATCACCTCAAAAGTGCGACGCGTGTAGATAGTTTTTTGCGCAGTGACTTCAAGTGCCGGCGGTACGTGAGTGACCTGTTCAGGGTTGTGCCGAGGTATGTAGGTTCGGCACAGTAGGGCAGGCGTTTCCCATCAATGTTGATGTTTATCTCACGCTGTACCTCCCGATTGTTAAGGTGGAAGGCCGCCGACACTGTCTTTGACTTGCTGAGCTGTAGCTTCTATTTCTAGAGGTATGCTGATAGTGTTTGCATGTCTTGGCTGAGGTTCCTCTCCACTGACTGCCAGTTTCCTGCTGAGTGCAGGAGTGCCAGGTCGTCTGCGTAAGCATATTTCCTGGAGATGATGGGGGGCAAGTCGTAGGTGTATATGTTGAACAGGAGAGGAGCCAAGACTGAGCCCTGTGGGACGCCGTTTTTAAGTCGGCGTAGTCTGCTTTGACGACCGCTACCGGTTGTGAGGGTAAAACTGCGATTTTGCACAAGTTCCATGATCATATGGACCATGTGTCTGTCAGGGAGCAGACGGAGTAACTTGCAGGTAAGGCCGCTATGCCATACGGTATACGTGGGTTGGAGTGGGACGCAGGCCATTGAGCAACCGTGAGGCAGCCGTGAGATCAACAAACACGGCGCCAGCCTTCTTCTTAGCCGAGAAGCTGTCCTCAATGTCTTGGGTCATAAGTGTGACCTGATCTACGGTTGATCGTCCGTGTCGGAAACCAGCTTGTTCACAGGGGAGCTGCGGATCTATTGTTGGTTCGACAGAGGCGTAGATGAGTCTCTCGATGATCTTGAAGGGGATGCAGAGCAGTGAGATTGGACGGTAGCTCTTCGGGTCCCCTGGGGGCTTATTCGGCTTAGGAACTGCAACCACAAGGGCTCTTCTCCAGATTCTGGGAATTCTCAGGTGGCGCAAACAGCAGGAAAGGAAGTTTTTAACCAGGACTTTAAAGAGGCAGCAGCATGGAGTATCAGCTCCGGGCAAAGGTGGTCAGGGCCTGGGGCTTTACCTGGCTTTATGTGCTGGAGGGCGGCGGAAAATTCTTCCGGGGTGAACTCACCCGAGATGTTGTCCCCGTCTGGGGTTGTTACCCTCCAGAGGTCCGTCATTTCTTGCAAGACGGATCTATCTGATTCACGGTCTCTCGATTTGTATTTCCCGTTCTCCACAAGTTGTGAGGCGATGGAATTTGCTGAAACGGGACATTGTTGACAAGAGGCACGTGATCTGCCAGTTAGGTTGTTCAGTGTACTCCATGCTATGCGACTGGAGTGCGTGAAGTCGATTGATTCAACGGCTTCTGTCCAGCGCTCCTTCCTCTTTGAGTCCAGCCTTGCCAGCAGAGCTGTGGCTGAGCTGTTGCTGTCATTGCCCTGAGGGGCGTGGAAGAAGTCGGAGTAGAGGCTTTCGCACTCGTTATCCCAGCACTGTATGTAGGTCTTTTGTCGGCCGCGGTGGATGGATTGTTTTGCCGCTGATGTTATTGCGTCACAAAAGTCCTGGTAGGCTTTTTCCACGTTGTTGGTGTGAGGAGATGGGAGATACTGTGTGGCTTCATTGGTGAGGAGGCTATAGTACTCCCAGTTAGCCATTCTGAAGTTCCATCGCTTAACAGGCTTGCTCGGGACAGGCATTATGAGCGTTGGAGCCGTGATAATCGAGGGTCGATTTTGGGACCTGGGGAACTTCTCTAGCACACGTCTGTCCTGTTGGCAATTATCGGGGTCATCACTTGCGAAAGCCAGATCGGGGTTTGTACCAGTGTTCCAGCGTCCGGAGAAGAAGCTCGCTGCACCCTTGGGATCGTGCAGTAGGGTGAGGTTATTATTGGCTGACCATGAGGCCAGGCTTTCTCCGTCGATGTTGGTGGTGTTGTAGCCCCAGTCAACGTGGTGGCAATTAAAATCGCCAGCATAGAGGCTGGGTTGGGGGAACACTGGGATGGCTGTTGGTGTTAAGCGTGAGGTGGTGGCTTATAGACATTGATGATGTGATAGCCTGATATGTCTATGCATAGCCACTCTATCTCCGATTGGGCACTGGACTGGTCTATTGGCGTCCAGCTCAGTTGCTCATGGACAAACGTGGCGAGGCCGTGTTTCCTGCTGATGGTTGCGCCTGCGAGTGTGAAGTTGAGTAATACCAACTTATCCACAGATGTGCAGTGGGTCTCCTTGAGGAGAATGACGAGGGCCTGATGTTTTGTGGCCAGATACTCGATGATGCTGAGCTTGCTGGCCGTAATGCCCTCGGTGTTCAGCTGCAGTACGGTGGGTCGTCGGTACTTTTCGACAGAGGAGCTGCCGCGCCCTGAGAAGGGCGTTTCCCTATCCCCCCTGCACTGAACCTGGGCCTGGTTTGCTCAAGTATGACAAGCTTCGCTTCGCATATCTTTTTTTCTTGAAGATA
Organism: Aplidium turbinatum; assembly: GCF_918807975.1. NCBI lineage: Eukaryota > Metazoa > Chordata > Ascidiacea > Aplousobranchia > Polyclinidae > Aplidium > Aplidium turbinatum. The sequence continues at coordinate 16,360,150 of NC_137489.1, forward strand.
TGGTACTGACGGAAGAGACCACGAGAAGGTGCTTGTTCTCCTCCCCCCCCTTAAATGCCGCTGAATGGAAAGCAGTCCTTAACGTGCGTTGCTCAAGCGCACGCCACGAGAATCGAACCAGCGCCGCTTGCTTTTAAAGCTTCTTTGTTCCAGAAAATGAAGTATTCTAAGCTTCTTATTCCTTATGTGGCATACGCTTAATTGTATAACCACAATAAAACAAAGTCTAAAAAACAAAATTCTCTTAAAGCAATGCATAATACTATCATATTGCAAACATTAAATTGAACTGGGAGAGTTTTGTTCTTTAAATGCACACAGATACCATCCATCCGTGATCCATGCATATAGGACACATTTCATAACTGATACCATCATGTCCATAGTTCACACTAAAGCTTACGCTAGGCCTAATCATAAGGCCTAATAGCCTACTGGATTTTTGTTACTTTCTTGCAAGTGCAATAAGTTCACTCTGGTCATCACAACGTGCTGCAAAATTCACCATCGTTCTAGAAATGCATCACACCCGGCAACAAAAAACAGCATATTGCCTGCAAGACTTACTCCTGAAGTTAGACCAGCCAACCGTGCTGTAATGTAACGATATTATTCTTGGCAGGAACTTGTCTTAGATGTCGATTGATTCATCTCCGCCCACGCGCTTTTGGACCTCCAACGACAACTGCAGCACCATGGCTACAAGTCCCAAGAATACAATAAAAAGTTTAAGACTTGCTTGTTGATAAGTTTTATTCTTACAAAATCGTTTTGGTTTGAAAAAAAATTTTTGCATTCATTCAAAGCATCAAACATTTTATGCAAATTTACTAAACCAACATGCGATGTAAGCCAAAGATTTATCTGGTATGTTTCAAATAAGGGTTTTAAACAATTGTGTATGATAAGACTAGATGTACTATTCAGGAAATATCTCATAATAAAAAATGAAACAAAGCTTTTCCTTGTGTTGTTTTCTCAATCTACCAGACAGTGGACTAGACCCAGTAATTCACTTTCAAGGAAGATGACACAGAGCACAAAAATGATTCAAAGGTTGACTAAATCAAATTCTTTTGATTTGCATGACAAAACTAATGTTTGAATTAGGTCTATTGAGTTTGACAGCGCGCGACAAAGCCTCTACAAGTGATCTTTGCCATCTATACAGAAGTCTAGCATACTCGATTGTTCTGACTGGTCGATTTGAACTTGTAAAAGATTTAAATCTGCTTTATTTCCAACATAACAGCAAGTCTGAGGTAATTGGTCTAGTTCTAGTCGAAATATGTCAATTCTGTGTTTAAACGTTAAACCGGTTTAGTTTTCAAAACGTTTGCAAAACATGAGGTTAGTATTTTCGCTTTAGGATCTTTACCTTTTTGTTAAAACAATCAGTTTTTTTCTGAAAGCAACCCTCCAAAAAGTATCGGCATTGGGATCTTCATGTGGTTATTGAGGTGAGTATACAACGTCAACTACCAATCAGGAAATGAGTCCTGTTTTACATTGATTCAAAGTCTACAAATGAAGGGCTCAGGTGCATAACGATCAAACTCCATTATTTGGGATTTTTAGATTTTATCATCCCCGGTTGTGTTAGCATCGAAAGTTTTATGTAGCAACCTTTTTTTGCGGCAAAACGATAAATATTTCTCAAAATAAGGCTTTAAAATAACAGGGTTCAGCAACAGAACGAGCAATCTCAAACTTTCATTTGCAGTTTACTCGAAATGTTGGTTTTGGTAGTTTAATCGTTTTGCACCTGAGCCCTTCAAATGTTGAATCAATACAACAAAGAAAAGTTCCTTTCACGTGGTCCCCCTGTAGGCCTAAGTGGCATGAAAATGCAAAACGAAGACTGTCGAAACCGAACCTCGACTAGGAACGTTCAGAAAACTCCACAGGAACCGCTATTTTCAGAGCGAGGCGATTTCCAAGAGTATTACATCCCAAAAAATTGATGTGATCAAGCATCTCCCGTCATCCTCACCCAGACCTACTGCACTTCTGCAGGCAGGCTATTAATTTCACACTACTCACTAGTTGGGTCTACCCAAAGCAGAAAGCACGGCCTTGCCGCGTGTGTCCATGAGAGCTTAAACTGGACTCTTCCAAGTTCCTCCACCGATGAAGAAATAAAATGGGTTTGCGTGAACATTGAAAAAACATCATCATCAACATCAATGTATACAAGCCACCATTTTCATGCCTAAACCCGTCACCCATACCTGCATTCTTTTCACCCAGTATTTACGCTAGGGATTTTAACTGCCAGCACACCAAAGGGTTATAAACTAGGCCTACCATATGGCTTCTTTTGAGAGGATTTGTCCTCTTTTCTCAAGAAAAGTGAATGGTCCTCCGAGGACGCTCAAAATTGCCCAAATGTCCTCTTTTTTTGCATTTCGAATTGTATGGCGAGACGGCGAGGCGAGACGTTGTATTTATTTCCAAAAAATTACTGTAGCAATGAAAATGCTGAATTGCTGGTTTAAAAAAGTTTTCCAACAAATTGCTCTACCAGCCCTACCTTCTTAATTGTTATTGCAAACATTGTTCGACGTTCTCTGTAACATCTGGGCCTTTTTACATGCGAGGATCTGGCGCAGGTTCGAACTTAACAGATCGTAAAGTAGCCTACCGCTAGTCATCTCGGTAAGTTCGTGGTTTTACATGCGCGCATGTTGAGTTAAGTTCGAACTTGGGGTCTGTTAAGTTCAAACTTGCGCCAGAAAAATTGCAACAGAACCTCCCATGTAAAAAAGGCCCATTAATAAAGCAAAGGTGTGAGTTTTGTAGGCCTAGCCTCCTGTTAGCGTTACTGTATGGTAGGCTGTGTTCTTATTTCTCACAGAAGCTTGTCTAGTTAAGGCCCAGAGGTCACCAAACTACGGCCCGCGGGCCGGAACCGGCCCGCGAACTGATTTCATCCGGCCCGCCACGTGCTGCAGAAATAACAGCTGCACTAAAACTGTTAAGGAAAAAAGTTACCAAACTTTTTGTAAAGGACTGACGTTGCTGTTTATCATTAGGCCACCACAAATGGGGACAGCCTTGGCCAAATTTGAAAAGATGTAATGTTTTTTCAAGAGCACGATGCCCTGTAGTAGTGTATCACAGCAGGGGACAATTTTTCCAGCAACCTTTCGATTTTCATCACAACTTTGCTATTCCACCGCTGACTTTGTTATTTATTGTGCTCAATTCAAGTCAATGGAGATTCTAAATAGTTGTATATCTTTTCGCAATTTGCATCCGACCCGCAGCTGTTAATCTCGCAGCAATCCGGCCCTCAGAGAGAAAAGTTTGGCGACCCCTGAAGGCTATTGCATAGCCTTCAGGTAGTTCTCAGCAGATGTTTCACTTTTTTTTATTCTTTAAATTTAGACAAGCATAAAACAAAACAAGCTATAAATTATAATGCCAAAGAGGAAAACTCTGCGTTTACTAATGAGCTACGCCAGAAGTATCCTTGTTTCAAAAACGGACGTAGTAGTTTCGAAGCTGAATGCATTACTTGTGGACATGGTGCGTTCATTTCTGTGGCAAACAAAGGTAGTGTTAGCCTCGATGACCATATTAAAACCACGAAGCATAAGCAGGCTATTAGAGGTGAAAATGAAGCCTCTTCTTCATCTGAAGTAATCGACCATTTTAGCAAAGTCAGGAAACGAAGTTGCAGCAACCGAAGCCACCATGGCATTTCATACAGTGAAGCACCAGACCATTATAGTCTAACCATAAATCTAACGATTGCACCTCTACTTTGGTAGCTAAGATATTTCCAGATTCTAGCACTGCAAAAAGTTAGGCTACTCTTGTGCTCGCACCAAGATTGAAGCTATCGTAAATAATGTACTTGCTCCCACGTAACAATTCTACTTTCGTTTTACTTGCCGGCAAAAATAATGTCCTCTTTTTGGGTGCTGAAAATATGGTAGGCCTATTATAAACACATCAACAGCGACGGTTACGAGCAACCGATAGGCCTACAAGTTTGTTTTATTAAGGTATTGTTCACATTTAGGCTAATTGTCAGCAGTAAAGTAAAAATCATAACATATACAATAATACATTTTAGTTCTACCACGCATTTTTATTGTAATGTATTGAGCACAATGTACAAGAAGTGTACCCTACCATTTAGAATTAGTAGGCCATCAAAACGTTCTAACCAAAAAATAAATTAGAAAAATATCACCAATCAACTAAGGCAGTAGGCTATCACCAACTGACGCCCGCGAGCCAAGCATTTAAGTGCGGTCCTCAAAAGGCATCAATATATAAGTACAGGTATAACTAAAAATACCAATCAGATTGTAGTTCTAGGAGTCCGTTGCTTAAACTTATTCAAATGCTACATCCAACCCCATTATCCCAACGGGTTGATCAAAACCTGTAGCCTACAAAAGTGGAAATTTGCTTCCGAGCAGTTAGAATGCACGGACGGAAACTTCTTGTTACGTCATCTTGGATTGCTTTAAAATTTTGTGCTCATGGTAGAGCGGATGTAGTTGTTGGATAGGTAGGCTACTTTCACTGTTTTTAAAACACAAGGAAAAGAATTAAAATCGACTTCTAATGCAAACAAGGGTCGGTAAAAGTAAAAATTAAAGTCAACATCGTAAGACAAACCATTAAACCCTTTCGTTCCCCCATGTAGGCTATGTTGTTGTAATGTATGGCATAAGCACGAAATACAAAAAGTTTATCATTTAGAATTAGCAACTCCCATCAAAGTGTTTTAACGAAGATTAACATCAGAAAAAATGTCATCATTCAGCTGAGGATTGAATGCGTTTTGCTTTAAGAGTAAGCAACTAAACATGTCGATCTGTTTTCATGCAAAATTGATTAAAGATTTTTTCAGGTAGCTTACCAAATACTTTAAAATAAAAAATAGATTAGGCGTTAAAAATGAATACATATCAGTAACAAGAGAGGACATAATAAACTAAAAAATAAGTTTTCAAAAAGTTATAATGGAAACTTGAGACAAATTTTTATGTTGAATTATACGACAATCATAGGGAACAAGCCACGACAATGTTCCATTCTTTTGTTCACAATGAAGACCATTAACTTGTTTGTATGTTGCTTTTGAGACGAAGTATGTTGTGGTTTATTGTGCACCACATCATCATCAACATCGTTTAGTCATCAAACTGAGGGAACAGTCTGCTAGCTTTGATGAAGAAACAAAAAGTTGGCTGCTCACTAGAACGATGACAATGTAGTCTAAGTAAAACTTGTGGTATAGGGTGATAAAAGGACAAACACTTGACCCAAAGTTGCAACAAATGCAGTTGCTCAAATTAAGAGAATGGACGCTTTTCATTCTATAAGCTAATATATATATCAATGCAGACTAATCAACATGAATTGCACTGTAAACCTTTCTGATTTTTCAAAATATGTTCTACACTTTGGTACAACCCATAGCTTTGCAAAATTTATATTTTCCGTGCAACAATAATAATTTAGAAAATATAAGCTAGCTGAAGCTATGGAAACAAATGAGTTTCTAAACATTTTTATTGTTTTTATTCAGCAAAAGTGCGGCAATCAAGCAATCCAGGAAGTCACGATAATCTCGTGCGAGAGCGCGATGTATAATGAATTGAGATTGTTTACCTGAACGAAATCGAAAACCGGAAAACATTTCTACAAAAACCTCCAATTCAGTGGTTCCAGGGGTCACGAACCCTAGGGGAGCGTCAACCACTTCTCCTGAGGGGCGCTAACTCTCTAACGATATTTAGTTATTTATAGTGTGCAGTGGTCTGAATGTCCTGCACTATTTTTTAAAGTTTACATTCCTTTTCATTCTGGAAATCACTGGTAGGGATATATGCAGACAGAGGTTTTGTTGTTCTTGCTCTGCAATCTGCCTTCGGTATATGTGAAACAAAAATCGATTTAGTACTAGTATTTATTGCATTATTTATCGCCTAGCCTTAGCAACCAAAACTTTGACTCCAGAAAACCATTAAAAGATGTTTTGAAGTTATTTATCAAAGTTCTCAACTTTACCAAAGCTGCAGAACAGGGTTTATAAAGCTGGAAGTCTTGCCGTTGTCTTTCAATCGTCTGTATGAGTGTAGGGACATAGGCCTAGTAGTAGAGTCATTTTCAGAGGATCCGTGACCGTGTTTAGGATACCAAAGTTTCTCAGTGGATTTAACAAGGGCAACTGATACTAAAAAAAATAAGCTCCCATATACCTCGCGAAAATGGCGGGAAAGTTGTTATTTTAGACGTTTTTCAAAATGGCCGCCACCGCCATCTTGGAAAACTGATAAAGTTCTATTGCTTGACGTGTATGGCCAAAAATGACAATTTAGATGCCAATTCCCACTAATTTTGGTGTCAGAAACACAATCGGAGGGCATAATTCATGATTCAGAGTCCCCTTGACCTCAAAATCCAAGATGGCTGACGTATGCGGTCCCCTACTGTATTAAGATTCACTATCACTGCAGGACAAATATGGTTCACAGCTGTCAGAATCACTTCCACTATCATCATCGCTGTTCCCTATACATAGATGACTTGTAGTTGTTGGAAGTTCCAGGGATGGTGGAAGTGCAGGTTGGGTATAGCGTACTGGGAGGCATATGCCATTTACAAGGTGCCATCCATGGCCAATTGGTGATGGATGATTCTGAAGCTAGAAGTTTTTCTGCAGATATGTGAGGTAATTAGTGCGCTCTAAGTGTGGTCGTAGACTGTCAGAGTCAGGTACCAGTCTGATGATCGTCTTTTTCTTGAGTTCTGACCACTTCACTGCTCTCACCTCTCCCAGTGTGACAGTGTCTTCTGTTTGGTGTCACGATAGATGTACCGGATAACAAATTTCTGTAAGTCATTGATGATTTCTTTGTGACCGGAAAGATTGTGCCACAACTCTTAAGGAGGTTGTGAGCTTCTGATGATTGTTCTACACTGTCAACAATAGTTTTCTTGCCTACTCCATAAAAGCCGGAGTTATGATCGCATCCGGTAAGAGCATGAAGTGGGATCAAAGACTCTGCCATTGCCTCATCACACAAACACCGAGCACTTATCAGCTGAGATTTGCGTTTCAAGCACAAGAGTCCTGATATTTGCCGAGCCACATAGGCTGCCTGAACATAGTTATCGGTATCCTTAGTGTCTATGACAACCGCTTCTGAATACCCCTCGGATCGTAGCTTACCATAGAACGTGCACAGAGCTGTGTCTGCTTCTGCATGGGCGCATGTGAGATTCTGCAATACTTCATCTGTGGTGAGATTCCTTGCTGGTTTGCCAACAACACAATATATGAGCTGAGTAGTAATTGTAAATGTCCTTCTTTTGAAGGCAGCCTCGATGAATGCTTGAAGGCGAAATTTATTCTCTGGCTTACTAAGAAGAGCATGAAAGTCTCTACTAGAAGGAAATTTGTCCTCTGATTTCATAAACACATTACGAATGGACTGATTTTTTGACAGTGTTGTCGTTCACTATCTTTGATGGAGAAGTCTTGCTCGTACGAGTCATTCACCAAGATAATACGTTCTGCATTCGTATATCGGTTCAGGACAAAGTTCACAAGTTTCTCACCATACTCTACCCACGTAAACTTGGTTCCATCTGCTTTTTCTCTGTCTTCAGTACTAGGGGTTGTTAGACGCCATATTAGTCCAATATCTACTATTGATGTGTAAATATCAGGGTAAGGCATGGATGTCATTGTCAGCTTTTCCTGTAATTTACTCTTCTTCTTAATTCCAGATTGTAGGGATCTTAGTGTCTGATCTGACTGGTCAATTGGATCACCATGGAACTCGGTGAGACATGCACTGATATCCTGCACAGATTGTTCATCTATTTTCATCTTACTTGGGGCACAATCTGCATGCTTTCTTGAACCTAGCCTCTTGTGATTTGCGTGACGATGGACACAAACTTCTATCCAGTTGACGTTATTAACATTCCGGGTGTTTGACAGCAGTTGCTTCTCATTCTTGAGAATAGCCAACCATCCAGATTTAAGCTTGGAACCTTTATTCATCGTTGACTTTATCCATATGTCTAGGCCAGGGCAATACATGAGTAGGGTTTACCAGTCATTGACTGTGTAAACATGCCACACTCCATGAATTGTGCTTGGATATGGGGAAAACTTTCCAGGACTGCAATGAAATCTGGAAGATGACGTCCATATCTATCGTTATCATAGATACGCATCCAAGGAAGCATAAACTTCAGTGAGGACTTGAACTCCATCCAGTTTCTTTTCCTTATGGCATGGATATTTGAGTAAGTATCTCTACCGCAATCTTGTTGGTCTACTGTACAGCGTAACTTACTGAGAGATACCTGGATCTCTTCAGATAGAGTGGAACCTTCCAAACGTTTGTCTAGTGCATGGTGGACTATAAAGCCTCGTAGAAGAGTCCAAGGCAACGCACACCGCGGTTAAAGTGTTGTCCACGCAGAGCTTGATCTACGGATCCATCTGCAACGACACCTGCAGCCACCAGTACATCTGAAATATCTGAGCCTTTGAGCCTCTTGTAGACCGCATTGATGAAAGACATCTGGATATGAAAGGGTCCCATGAATGGCAATATGTCAGCAGTCATGTCTGGATTCTCACTTTTCAATTCTAGCAATATTGCGTAGACAGGATGATCACCGACAATAACAGCAAATGGCATCTTCTTGTCATCACTTGCCTTCGCAAGCTTCCGCCGGACTTCACACAGAATGGTCTTGCTTGGTGAATCAGGATAAGTCATGTGATAAATTGCTTGACTTTTCTGGGTTTCTGGTGATAGCTTGGCCTGGAAGCCAGAAGGTAGATTTAACTCTGGCAGGTCTGATTGGACAAACATGACATTTGTACGATGTGATTGGCCACTTCCAGTCAAAGTGTCACTTTCGAAGTCATCGTTGTCGACTATACAATGTATACATATTGCGGGTGTTCCTTCAGAAAGTTCAAATGGACACTCAGTTGAATGCTTCAGGTCAGTAACTGACCAGAAATCTCTAAGCATAAGTACATCGTTGTAACTGATTCCCAGGCCATCCTTATGTAATATGTCTACCATTTCTCTTCTCTTTGCCATATCATGTAGCAGTACAGCTAGGTTTGTCTCAAATGCAGTACGTGTTCCAGTGATGTAGCTGGTCAAAATAGATGCAATTGATCTAACTGGGGGCGTCTCATCGACTTCAGACTTAGTGGGGTGCTTTAACCAAGTGATGAGCTTCAAGAGGAGATCATTTAGGTCTTCATTTTCTAATGTATGTATGGAGGCCAAGGAATAGTTTTTGTTTTGATGATCTGATCTCTGAATCTCCCAGCTACATTCTTCAGCAAGTTATCGTCGCTTACACCTAGAGAGGATATTGCAGCCTCAAGATATGAACCTACAGCTCTCGTATCATATACCAGTTCACTCACATTCTTCTGACCTCGTTCATGAAATACTATGTCATTTCCGAATTCCTTGATCAGAATTTCCTTCAAGAAACTGGACTTTGCTGTGGAATAGTACCCATAATTTGAAGTAATGCGTTTGTAATCCAATAGTAGACCTTGCAGTGTACGGATTTCATGATTTTTAAAGATAACTTGACAGACATGATGAAAGAAGATTGCTTGGGCCTCTCGAAGATTAACCTGTTGCAGATGCTGTGTAGTTTCATCAGACAAAGATTTCTTCAGAGGATTGTTGACATAATTGCGCCAACATCGACGATGATAACGAACTGTCTGGGATAGATGCGAGTAGGGTATTCAATCTTTCTCTCATAAGCTCATCTAACAGACAAACTGTATGCAATTTGAACCGGTTCCATGCGTCTTCTGTTGACAGAAGCAAAAGTTTAGATTTGCCAAGATTACTGTTTTTTGTGGTCCCTTCATACACCACACACAGAGATTCTTATCATGAACCACTCCAGTACTAGAACGAAGCTTTTTAGGCACATTTCCTGGCAGTTGTTGACTTGAAGTTGGTGCTTGAGCTTCTTCTTCCTGTTCAGATTTCCGTTTACGATTCTGTGCTTGCTGAATATAGCGATTACTGCTGATCTGGATGTAACATTTACTATGCATGTACAGGCCTTTAGGCCTCTTGTCCCATTCCACTGCTGCATAGGCATGCTGAAATTTATCAAGTTCCTTACACCTAAAAGTCTTGCTCTTTAGATTCTCCCACTTTGTATCAGATGCATTGTCCATACGATCATCAGCTATACACGGTTGTTGACATAATATACATTTTAATTCAGGCCCTGGGTTAGGCCCATCACTATCTCTACCATCCATGCTTAATGAATCTTAAGCAATAGACCTGCAGAAAGTAAACAGAAATCTTGATCAGTCAGCATTCTTGGTTTACATTTTAGTTTCAGAGGATCCGTGACCGTGTTTAGGATACCAAAGTTTTTCAGTGAATTTAAAAGCATCATATTTGTCCTGCAGTGATAGTGAATCTTAATACAGTAGGGGACCGCATACGTCAGCCATCTTGGATTTTGAGGTCAAGGGGACTCTGAATCATGAATTACGCCATCCCATTGTGTTTCTGACACCAAAATTAGTGGGAATTGACATCTAAACTGTCATTTTTGGCCATCCATGTCAAGAAATAGAACTTTATCAGTTTTCCAAGATGGCGGTGGCGGCCATTTTGAAAAACGTCTAAAATAACAACTTTCCCGCCATTTTCGCGAGGTATATGGGAGCTTATTTTTTTAGTATCAGTTGCCCTTGTTAAATCCACTAAGAAACTTTGGTATCCTCAACACGGTCACGGAACCTCTGAAAATGACTCTACTATAGCCTACAGCCCTACAATCTTATCGTAAAGCCTGGCTTTTCAACACGAAAAGCTGTCCAAAGGAACATGCTCATTGAAACTTTAATACTCAAGCTCTGCCTCTGAATGAGTCGAGTTGAATCAGGAAATTCATAGCTTCAGTAACTTGGATGCTGTATCGCTATAACAGCATCTGTTGCATTTGGACTGGAAGCCAAACACCAGGCCTCATCTTGTTAGCAAACAGGATTGCCGTATGGCGGTTTTAATGCCAAATCTTAGAAATTTGACGTTTTTTTAATAGATTCTCAGGTTAAAATATGGCACTGTTGCAACTCCTTATATGGTAGTAATCATGCTGTTGACAAAATCAGCCCAAAATGCAACATTATGAAAAGCATCATCAAGATTCGGGAAAAGTTTCCTTTTCAAACCGATGTTTTGTAAATAGGCTACTGCGCATTGATAAAACAGAGTTTTTTAAAGTATTTACAATGCTGAAAAAAAATTAAAAAACGCCAAAAATATACAGTACTGTTCGAATTAATTGAAATTGTCAAGAAAACAGGCTGAATTTGTGTATATTTGGTTTATTGCGATAATTTAACAGATGTGTATAGTTTAATACCTAATGTGGCCTCCACCTTCTTTTAATATTGCCCCGAACACGGTTTGGCATGGATTCGATTAGTTTTTTTGCAGTTTTTTGCAATTTTTGGGTCCCGAAACCTATACCTGAATGATGGCCTCCATGAGCTTCCTTGTGGTGGTGCAGTCCTTCTTGCGTAATCGTGGATTATGCTTCACAAATTTTCGATAGAATTTAAATCCGGAGAATTTCCAGGCCAATCAAACACAGTAGGCCTAATCTCGTTTTTATTAAAAAAATTAGTGTTTTTTTAGAAGAATGGCATCATGCGAGGTTTGTGAGAAGGAATGTTGGAGAGACGCTGAAGCCCTGCCATTTCAATCAATGTATAAATCATCCCCCAAAAATATGTTCTGGGTAAGTTTTAGCCACAGTGGTGTTGGATCACTGTTTCCAGTGGAAGGAATGATGAATTCTGAACGATATATCGATGTGATCACAAAAAAGTTATCCCAGACCTGCAAAGAGCATTTCAACAAGGTAAAAAACGCTAAAATTGCTCAAATTTGGCGTTAAAACCGCCAATATGACAATCCGTTTGCTGCCAAGATGCGGCCTTATAATGTTTTAGCTTTCAGTTCAGATGCTATTATAGCGACGTCCACGGCTGCACTCCTAGATAATCAGTTTGAGTGGTCAACTTAACAATTAAAGCAACAACTCATCTAAATTTCGAAAGCAAAAATCATGAAATAGTTTCCAGCAGGTAGCCTACAAATGAAACCCATGAAATTTGTCAGAAATATATTTGAAAACAATAAAGGGAGTTTTTGTCTTGAGGTTTAACTCCACTGTCAAGTAACACTTCGAATAACTAGAATCTATTTAATCAGTTGCTCACTCTCAACTCAAGATATTCAAACACTAAGCAGGGCTCAGATCCACATAAGTTTGCTACATTTTCTACTGCAGTTGCTATCAACACCAAGAACAGGGTGAGAGTTGAAGATTTAAACTACGTTGCGCAATTTCTGGAATTAAACCCCTTATCATTAAAAATTGAGTTATTGACAATCAATATCATGTACAATATCTCACAAAAATACATAAAACAAAAGTGTTTTTTCTTTTAACTTCTTTGAAATTTGTGGAGCGCAGAGCCACTGATCTAATGCTCAAAAAATAGTTAATAATGTGCTAAAAAAAACTTTAAAAAACGTTTGAAAAAATATTACATTACTTGGGATATATTTTATTTGTATGAGTTGTATTAAATTTCTTCGATATAAATCCATCGGATTGACACCAATCAGCTTCATCAGATGGTGCTGGATTGGTAGGTATAGCTTCGATATAAAAGGAAACGAAAAACAAAATTTTGTTTTTGCTATCGGATGTCACGAAAAAGTAGGCTTATTGGATAAACGTGTTCCAAGATTCAAAAATATTCTTCATAAATGTTGATGCATAATTGCTTTTTGACTTAGTTACTGCAAGTGCACAGTTATGCATTAGTTAAAGAGTCGGGTTTCTGTTGCTGAAATACATTTTAATACTCCCAGTTTAACTTGAGATATAGGGACTCATGTTTCCAACCTCCTCGTGGTGAGTCCTGATAATTTAAATTTAAGAAGCGAATGGCAACAATCAGAGACCGCAACTCACAGGGCACCCGGAGTGGTAAAAGTATAAACTCTCTGCCCCAGTGTCTAACGAGAGAAATTTATCCTCTTGTCGGAATAACAATTTTGCAACTTGAAATAATTGCATGAGGCTGCAGAGAACGTGAAGTAGCTTTAGTTTTTTTTGTTGATAGATCAGTTTGTGCAGGTCAACTGTCAACACAAAGAAATCTACAAATGCAAAGAGTGTAGCGTGAAAGTTAAACCTGTTGGTTGAAGTGCGAAACAGCTGACAAGTTTGAAATCGACCATTTGTTTTGCATTTGCTTGTTTCCACACTTGTCTACATCAACAACAAATATGTACTGAGTATTTTAATGGCAAGTTTTGACTCTGAAATTATTAGTATTAGTTGGACACTAATTACGAACACAATTATGAAATTTTTGACCAGACACTCAATGACATGCTTGGAGGTGAATGAACGATTGAGCTTTCTTACCTTGTAATTCATTTCAAGTCTTCGATCAACAACCATACACTTGTAGGCTACGAGAAAAAAAATCAAAAATCAAACCAAGATAACCAAAAGGAAAATAGTCTAAACTCAAATCAAATTACATGTTACTGTCAAACTTGAGATGACCAAGCATAACAGACTAGTTCTCGCAAACACAAAAGAGGTTTCAAATTAATATGAAGGCCCGGAAAAGTCAGCCTCCTGCATGCATCCCATAACTTCAGATCATTAAATAACCCGGTTCAAGATCACGCTGCGCTGGTTCTACTCTCGTGGTGTGCGCTTGAGCAACGCATTATAAGCACTGCTTTTCATTCAGTAGCACCTAGTGAATGGAATAATTCCCGGCCGACAACACTTCAACAATCGGAAAACTTCACTCTGCCAATCTAGATAACCGGCCCTGCGTCAAGAGCCTCTACAAGTATGCGAAACTATCAGGAATAACCTATCAAGGCTTTGTCTGTCCGAGGATAAAAATTCAAAACCAACCAAACCAACCAACATAGAGCAATTTCAAAACTCAGTGATCATCAAAAACGAATGTTTTCCGAAAGTTAGTTTATCAATCAAAAGTTCCATGTAATGAATTGATGACATCTCTTCCTATTATTTATAAAAAAAACTAAAAAAAAACTATGATAAGTGCTTGTCTGATGTATTTAAATTGGTTTTATTCTGATTGAAAACTGTGCAGTGTTGCGTACGGTATACAATTTGATTCTTCATGACTCATATGGTTCACTTTCTCCCCGCTTTGCTGTTATTTAAGTTGATTGATAAAGTTTAATTTTTTTTCTAGTTTCAAAATTTGTGCGCGATAAGTTTTGTTTGGAAGTTGAATTTTCTTTCGCATGTTTGGTTGGTTTACAGCAACACGGTCCTGTGTTGCCATGCTAGACAGGCAGTCACTATTTGACCGAGCCCTCTGAAGAAGTCAGTCGTGTCTGTTCGATGAAAGGTCAAAATAAAAGCAGGTTATCACCTTATACATCTTGTGACAGTTCAGCTTTGTTCGCACGAGAAGAACGTGTATCATGATACTTAGTTACAGTATTGCTTTGGGATTTTATCGATCATTTTCATAGCCAACTTTCGCAATCAGTTATTTTGATGTGATATGTCGAATTGATTATAGCATGATTAATAATAATCAGCTTATCAGGAGCACATACTTCACTTTAGTCACACGTAGACTAAAACAGTTGAAAAATTTATACTTTTCTCCGAGCAATCTTAAACTACAATGACGGAATTAGTTGCAAAGAATGACTTTTCAAAAGTTCTCAAGATTTTTCTTGTTGTGGCATTAGTATACCAAATACTGGGAAACTCTCCTGTTCTTGGTGCCGCAGAAGGTGAGAAATTAAGTACAGTACGGTACTGTATCCATCCAAGAAAGAAGTACCCATCAAACGAATTGGAATTTCTCGTAATCTCTATCAGACTTTCATGTGTAGGCCTATGTTGTGTCCACAAGAATTTTCTCTTGCTTGAGCCAAAACGTAGTCATTTTGTGTAGTCTATTGTTAATTAATATTGATCCAATAACGGGATACATTCTTCAGGTGTAAACTAAGATAAATTATCACAAGATGTGTAAGCTGATAATCTGCTTTTATTCCAACATTTTGTCAATCAGACACGACTGACTTCATCATTACCTGACCTTGCCCCCTGAAGTAATCAGTCGTGTCTGATTGACGAAACGTCGGAATAACTTCGATTTATCACCTCAAACACTTTGTAATAGTTTAGCTTAGTTAGCATTACAAGCTTGGTGAACAACCTTATTCAAATTTAATATTGACTTATGTTTTCATCAACATACGTTACAGGATATTTCACAGTGAATTTTTTTTGTTTGTTGTATCCAGGCTTACACCCGGTGGTTGAAGATTTAGATTAAGTGGACGGGAAGGCAAGGAAGCCAACCTTCGTGTCCACCTTCAGGCATGCCTTTAAGTGTCCAGCCAAAGACACAGCTGTATGCTCATGAGCGGTGTCGAACCGGCGCCCTTTACAGTGAATTTATTGATGGTTACAGAACATCATCAGGGATTTTCACTTTCATTGTTTCATTAAACTAACTTTTTCATGTTATCAGTATGATTTGTATAAACCAGTTTGAAAATATCTTTAAAATGCTATATAATATTGTGTTAAATGATCTTCATTAAAATAAAAAGATTTGCCATGTTATTGAACACGTTCTCGATTAAAAGCAAAAACGATTTATATTTCTAAATTTCTTCAAAACTTCAAAAGAAAACTGAAAACTACCAAGTTAATGACTTGCAATGAAAAACTATTACACTGTGGCAATACTTGATTCAATTTAAAACAAAAAAAGTTTTTATGACTGATTAGCAAATCACTCAGCATAGCAGGAATTCTGGCAGCTCCAAAGGAATGAGCAAACGGTCTTTGGTCATGACTTTACATTTTGATACTTTTTGGTGAAATTTTTTTTCACTTTTTGACTGATGCCACATAAAACCAATTCACTTCGTTTGTTGAAAACTTAGTTGTCTGAATAATTTTGAAGAGAAGGGTATGGTTCGTTGGTCCAATCAGGCTGTAGCCAGACCTCAGAGCAAGGGAGGGTCAACTTTTTGTTAGGGGGGGGCCGAAAAAATTTAAATGATTTTGGCATTTTAACCTCTTAAATACCGGTATCCACAAAAATTGCAATATACCAGATTAGTGTTAAGACCAACACTATGGTCTCTTATTTTATCCGCTAGTTAAATCACGGCAACCATATTACAATGACCAACATAACACAGCAATTGTTGACTTGTTGTATAAATAGCGGTACTTGTTATGAGCAAAAATTTTAACTGGCTCGAAGAAGCTAGTGCCGAAGATTTTGATATATATAATTACATTCCGCCTATACACCCGTGAGCTAGTCTATTGCAGTCGCGGATGTTTGGATGCAAACTGTCTCACAAACAAGTCTAAATCGATAGATTTCGATACAGAATGTTCAAAGGCCATAAGCACCAAGTTTGCCTGTCTTGGTTGTAACATGCTCCGTCTAGTGCAGGAGTTCTTAACCAGGTGTACGTGTACCCCTTGGGGGTACGAAGCACCAAAGCAGGGGGTACGACAATCCTACGAATAACGACATGTGGTGTGGAATTATACGCTATTTAGGCATATGTGTGAAGAATGCATAACAAGTCACTTTTGTATATGTCTATATACTGGAAAGGTTTCTACTTCTCAGGGATGGATGCAAGACCCATTTCTATTCAGCCTACATTCTATGGATGATAATGACCAAATGAAAGACTATCTTATTGAAATGAAAGCTAGTAGTAAAAGCAAAATGGAGTTTGATCCAATGCAGTTGGATGCCTTCTGGTGTGCGCAACTCAACACGTTTCCCCAGTTAGAAAAAAAGCTTTAGAAATCCTTGTGCTTTTTGCGACAGTCTACCCATGTGAAACTGTGTTAACTCTTGTAAACATCAGAACGAAGTCGGGCAATCGTTTGGATCCATGTGATAATATGCGTGTGTCTATCTCAAAGAAAGTACCTCGTTTCAACATAATCATTGACGAAAAGCAGCAATAAAAAAGCCATTCGTAGATTGACTGATAAATCTTGTTGAACTTACAAGACTGTTTTTAACGCATACATTCAACACGTAAGTTATACTGAGTTTAATTTCTATTATTACAATTTTATTTGCTTCCGTCGGCCATTGTAGACAAGGGGTACGAGAAAATTTCATGAAAGCTCAAAGGGTACGAGCGCTAAAAAGGTTAAGAAACACTGGACTCTAGTGGGAGAGTCAACCCTTGTTAACACTACAATCCACACTCACAAACGGCAGTGCTAGATCCAAATGTAGCAATATCTGCTGCAAGGTTGAACACTTCACAGATCAGAAAACTAGAAACAAAATTTATTTACACTGATAGGATTGAAGAGAAAAAATAAACACTGCTTAAAAGATTATGTGTTTATATTTTGTATGCGTTGTCTTCAAAAACCACTTGCTTTGTCACTGCACATTTTGCGATTTATCACTGCACAAATTAGGTTTATCACTGCAAAAATTTGGTTTATCACTGCACAAATTGGTTATCACTGACCCTTAGAATTAGGTATGGTACCGAGAATAGCGACAGCTGATATCAAATAGCCTAATTTGAACCGGTTTGTAGGCCTGCTGGAAAACCATTCCCACTTTGTTAGGTTATCATTCTTTCCCAAAACATTTTCATTTTGCACAGTTTCTGACAATTTTTCTACCAACCTAACACGTGTTGGCCTTGGTTGAATTGAACATGTTGAGGTTGCCGAAGGAGGGGGTAGGGGGGACGAAATTGTTTAATCATCTTAGCTGTTAACTAAACAAAACAATTGTAGTTAATTGGGCCTAGGTTGGAGCTCTGCAACGGGAAAGATGGGAAAAATCATTATAATTGTAGCTGTTGCTCGAGAATGTTGGGATTTTGCCAGGGTGGGGGGGGGCAAAATTTGTTTCAGGGGGGGGGGGGGGGGGCGAGGCCCCCCCTGGCCCCCGGCTGGCTACGGGCCTGACGTCCAATGGTTCCGCCTTCGCCCCTTGCTAGTGAATTAGTTTTACAACGTATACTTTATTTTTCAGATCATGTGGATGAAAATACAATCCTTTATAGAGTCTCACGTTCATCGGCTAGACAAGTTGGTAGTAGGCTATTTGTGTCATACTTTCCCATATTCTGCACCATGTCTCATTGAGGCTAACAGGCTAAAGCAATATGCAGCACTGCTGACTATCAGACTAAAGTAGACCTACTGAAAATAGTATCTTTTAAAAACAAACAAATAGTGTCTTCAGCAAGGATTAAATTTCTGTCACAAAAAAGTTTAAATTCAGCAACATTGACTAGGTAAACAAAAACAGAATATCGATTAAGCTAACATGACATGACAGAAATCACAAGGAGAAAACAACATGCGCCTGCTAACAGCCAACAAAAAAATATAAAGTGTTAAAGCATGTTTTTTTAAGTCACCCAGTAGCTAGAAGAAGTACAGTTATTGCTTTATTATTATCTATTTGTGTGATCACTAGGTGGGTTTGTTTTTGGCAATTGAATTGGAAACTTAAAATTTCTGAATACTATTATTGTTTTTCGAAGACCATGTTTGTAAAAATGCCTACACTTGGTTCAAAAATTTTTTCTCTTTCTTTAAAATTTCTACGTTTACCAATTTCGGGTGACAATATATTTAAATATAACCATGGTATTTGACAGGTTTATTATTTTTTTAGAATCGAATATGCTACCACTTTCGTTTAGTAAAAAGTGATGGGAGTTACGTCGTGCCATCGTGTGGCCGTTTCAGACGGCGAAAAACAAGACGTAAGTTGACTTTTGCAGTGCTTGTGAATAATTGTATTCCAGAGGTTCTCAACCTGGGTAACCTGCTCAGTCAGTAGGGTAGTAAGGTTCCCAACTTTCATGAATATATTTTATATCAATAAATTACTTGGAAGCCCACTCCTGGTTTCATGCAGCAATTCTTCATACTTCAACAATTGGTTTGCTTGCTTGTGCATGTTTTTGGCTTCTAATAGGCTGCTTTCTTCTGAAAATCCATGTGAAAATCTATACTTTATGCGTAGGCTACCCAAATAGCAAAATCAAATAGCAATGCAACAATTACCAATTTGGCTAGCTGGATACGCAGCCTTACGATTATCAAATAAATGCAAAACATTCAGAGAAGTTGGATTCAAAATTGTTGATAAAATACCGCTACTTGGGCTGTAGTAGCGCGCGCTACTGCTCCTTCTCCTGCTACTTTTGTTTTAAACTAACACAGGAAGCATTGTTTGCGACGTCAAAATAACCTTGAAAAATAATGATTCCGGTATTATTCGTATACACTGCCATTTCAACGTTGTTATGGAAAACACGTTCGAGCTGAATTTATTGTTACCCATCTTTTAAAAACACGAGCATTTCAAAATGTGACTCGCTGAGTCCTTCCGCTTGGGCTTCAGCACATCTTTTCCGAAGGAGAAAGATCTTTCCATAGCAGCACTCGAAGGAATGACGGCATAGGCGTAGGAAAAAGTTAGGTTTTCGGGATGGGAAAAAATTCTTACCCAAGTATAATTAAATGCGCCCAAATATATTGTTGCGACAAAGCATAGACCACCTGATTAAAAATTTTCTACTGCTCCCAATAGCCTGGTATAAACTGTAAATGTAATTTGTCAACCACCAGTCTCGCCCAAATAATGCGGAAGCACCATAACGATACAAATAACTCAATGGAGAAAAAACATTTCACATCAATAAGACAATGTAGGCCTACCTGTACACTGTACAGTACTTCAAAATATAAATTGTCATGTTGATCTAAAATCTTAACAAGTTAAAACTTATTTCTAAAATTTTGTAAACTAAAGTTGTAGACTACATTTTCAGCTTAGCATTTTGATATTGTCAGACGTAAGTTATGTGCTACTGTCTAAAGCACCACTTTACAGTGAATATTGGCACATCTCGATTAGGATATTTTTTCATACAATTTGCAAGCATCTGGATATTTTTAGATGTTGAAAATAAGGTGACAAGTTATTTCAATTCTTATGAACTAAACTTGCAGGCTACAATTTCAGCTGAGCATGTTGCTACTGTAAGTTAAACATTTGAAGCATTAGCCTACTTTCAATATCGGAGTATATTGGATTGGGATATACTTTTCATAAAATTTGTAAACATCTAGATATTTTCTGCTCAAAATTTTAGATCTTTTAACAAATTACACATTTATCTTTAACTCTCACAACTTAAATCATGCTCAATTTCAGTGGATTTTTTTAAATTTTACATGTATTAAATTCAACATAAAAACATAATTTTGATTATTTGAGCAATAATGGTGTTGGAGGACTGTGTTAGTTTCACTCTTGTCAGTATCAGCGTGGTTTTGTGTTTACTGCAATAATTAATCTAATGAATTCTGATGTATCATTGTTTCCATAAAAAATCTCCAAAAACAAGTCATTTTTTTCACTTCAAATTGAAAAGTAGCTAGTAGTGAGAGTGCAACTGAAAGAAATGTAGCGCGCTACCGCCACTTTAAAAAATTAGCGTTGCTACTGCAGCAGCTACTCCACCCAAAATGTAGCGCTACTACCTCTACCAAAATAGCGCTGCACAGTAGCGACGCTCTAAAAGTAGCGCACTATCATCTACCTTTGACTATAAGCTACTAAGCTTAATCATCAATATGCCTACTTTTTGTTTAGTGACATAGTCTTAATTGTATGGTTAGCCTACAATGAAACAAAGCCTACAAAGCGAAATTCTTTTAAAGCATTGCGTAACACTACATCATTTTGCAAACATTGAATAGACCAGTGTAAAATAACGAACAATATTATTCTTGGCAGAAATTTGCTTTAAGTGTCGATCGGTCGATGTCCCCCAACTCTATTTCGAGGTACTGACAACAACACCTAACACAACATGGCGACAGTTCCCAGAATGAATATGAAACTTTAAATCTTGTTTGTTGATAAGTTAGGGGAAGGCGGGGCAAAACGGACATGCTAACTGCAAAGTGCTCCATTTGAGCAAACAAATTAGATATCACGGACCTATTGCGTTTTTAAAGTTAAGATGTCACTTAACAACAATTGCCCAGAGTATGAAACTTAATGTGTTTTTCTTTTTTGTTTACGAAAAATGATTCTTATTGTGGGTGACCGTTTTGCCCCGGCCATGGGGAAGAACGGATATAGTACAAGACCATTTTGCCTCGTATTTCATTTTGTTAATTATTTGTCAAGCTCAAGCAAAATTTTGTGAACTTGTGAGAATCACTACCTATGAACAAAAACAGTCAGGTTTAGTAACGCCAAAATTTTTTAGGCTGTGTTACAAGTGATATTGATATGCTCGTATTGTCCCAATCATCCATTGCCCGCTTTGCTTCAAACAAGGAAGTCTATGACTATAAGCAAAGCTAAAGGATGCAGAAAGCTTATTTTTGGGAAGATAGTTATCCAATGTTCAAAACTAAAAAAGAAGCAAAAGTTATTAAAAAACACCAAAATATCATCACATTTTAGAAGACAAGTTTTTAAAACAAAGTACTGAGAAAGCTATTTCGACCTCTTGGCCGCCAAGTGTGGCACAAATGTTTCAAATTTTTGTATGGAACATTCATTGAAGTAGTTTTAGAAGTTAGAGAAAAAAAAAAGGTTATTTTTATTTGTAGGTTTTTCAAAAAAGCAAATGTCCGTTTTGCCCGCATATCTGATTTGCCCTGCCTTCCCCTAATCTTCTAATATCGTATTGATTTAGACATTTTTAGTATCCATTCGAATCGTTTAACGCTTCAACGTAAAGAGAGTAAACCACGTACGATGTAGGCCAAACATTTATCTGGTATGTTTTTAATAAGAATTCAAGAGCGTTTAATTAAATACTGTTCTAGGCTATATCAGGGTTGGATCAATTACAATTATAATTGAATGTAATTACTCCATATTTTCATGCATATTTGTACGTCTTTGTAATTGCAATATAATTGTAACTGAGAATTGTAACTATAATTGTAACTGTTTGGTATTTGCAACTTTACTTTCAAACAATTCTGGTCTAAATTACATCTGCAATTACATTCAGGGCTAATTGCAACATTAGCCCCAGCAGAAAGACTTTTTTCAATGGCTGGTAACTTTTATATCGCCAAAAGAAACTTACTGTTGCTGACAATTTTTGCAATCAAATCTTCATCAAAATACAATTATTTTAATGTCTTTGATATAACCAAACTATAAAAATCAGTGATGAACGTAAGCATATGTAGCACTGAAAATGAAAGTATAGTTTTCGAAACGTTAGTTTGCTGAATATTAGTTTAATTTCTACATTTTAAGCTGTTTATTTGTTTATTAGATTAACGAAGCGTTTCAACCATTTTGCTCCTAAAATGAACATAAATAATGAAATATTTAATTTTTGTGATTGAAACGCGTAATTGCTTACATTTGGACATAAATAAAGTTTGCAAATTTTAAAACAATGTGATTGTTATGTAATTAAACATCTTGGTGGTATAATTGTACCTGAAACTATTTAAACAGGATTGACTAAAATCAGTGGTTCTTAACCTATGGGTAATAACTTCCAAAGAGGTAGTTTTACATTTTTTGAGATAATTTATTCTATGGTGTTTTGATTGCATTCCGATAAAATACAATACAGTATTATCGTTTATATTTCGTTTCGCTTAAGACCATGCCTTTTGCGACACGATAATATCCCGTTGTCTTATCCTGGAAACTTTTGGGTTGACCTTCAAAATGAATATCTTTTAATCCTTACCAGGAAAGCGTTGTTTTTTTTTACCCAATTTTCTCAAACATATTGCTATGAAGTAGAGTTTTCAGTAATGGGATCTATGAAAGCGAAGTACCGAAACAAGCTGTTGCGATTGACAATGATATGAGATGCTATCTATCCTTCACTCCTCACGACAGCTTGATAGCAAAAAAGCAGTATCAGCCTTCCCATTAATTAGGCTATAGCTTACATTTATTGGACATTTGAATGTAAATTATGACATCATTTTTGTGTGTTTTTTTGTTGTTATTTGATTGGAAAGTGTAATATTTTAGCTTTGAAAAGGCGTAAGTGAAATCCATCATGTTTTTCTCAGGGGTAACGATATTTGAAAGGTTAAGAAGCACTGAACTAGATGTAGCCTATTCAAAAAATGTATCATAATAAAAAAATGAAATCAAGAGTTTCCTTGTATTGTTTTCTCAATCTTTCAGACAGTGGACTTGCTCCAGTAACTTAACTTCAAAGGG
Source organism: Aplidium turbinatum (assembly GCF_918807975.1). Taxonomy (NCBI): domain Eukaryota; kingdom Metazoa; phylum Chordata; class Ascidiacea; order Aplousobranchia; family Polyclinidae; genus Aplidium; species Aplidium turbinatum. The sequence goes on from NC_137489.1 coordinate 16,383,530, forward strand.
CATTACACAGAGCAAAAATGATCCAAAATTAGCTAAATCACCCCGATAGCTCAGTGGTTACGCGCCAGGCTCAAGATCACGAGGCGCTGATTGGACTCTCGGGGTGTGCGCTTGAGCAACGCATTTCAGGATTGCTCTCCATTCAGCGGCACTTAGTAGATGGAATAATTCCCTGCCAACAACACTTCAACAATCGGAAAACTTCACTCTGCCAATCTCGGTAACCGGCCCTGCGTCAAGAGCCTCTACAAGTATGCGAAACTACCAGGAATAACCAATCAAGGCTTTGTCAGTCCGAGGATCAACTAACCATGACAAAACTAATTTCTTAATTGGGTCTGTTGGCTTCACTGCGTTCGACAACGTATAGTAATGCGTCTATAAGTGATCTTTGCTGTTAATTTAGCTCATACAGAAGGCTAGCATGCTCTATTGTTTTTGACTGCTGGTTTATTTAAACTTGTAACAGATTTAAATTTGCTTTATTTTTAACGTAACAACAAGTTTAAGGTAGTTCGTCTCGTCAAAACATGTTAATTCTGTGTTTAAACGTATAACCTCTGCATAGGAAGAACAAGAAATAAGTTCATTGCAAACGAAAACGCACTGACTATAACTTAAATGATAGTATTGAGATGAAACCGGTTTAGTTTTTAAAACGCTTTCTGGACGAGAGTTTATTATTTTCACTTTAAGCTCTTTATTTTTTATTAAAACGACCAGTTTTTCTAAAAGCTAAAACATATAGGCTAAGTATCGGCATTGAGATCCTCATGTGGTTGTTGAGGTGAATATACAAAGTCAACTACCAATCAGCAAATGGATACTGTTTTACATTACTCAAAGTATAGAAATGTTGAATCAAAACAGTCACCTTCACTACTACAAGTACTCATGCTGGTGATTTTAATTGCCGGCACATTGACAGGGTTACAAGCACATCAATAGCGACAAAGAACATCTGGCGCCTGGGTGCAAACAACAACCTCCCCCCTTTTTTACAATTCAAAAGATTCAGTCATCTTCTGGTCGGGATATTAAGGAACGGGTTTATACCCAGATGCAGTCTTTGCAAGCATGAACACAGACAGCTTTCTTCCTGACAGATGTTGGATGAAGAAGATCCCACGCTCTAAACACAGATCTTCGCTTATCACTGCCCCTAGGCTCGTCGCTCCCATCCCAAGTGCTCCAGTGAAGCAATGGAACTTCAGAAAAGCCAATTGGAGTCACTAGGCTACAACGTTTAATTAACTAATTAAACCGTGGCAGAATTACCATTACCCACTGTCAACGTCGATGAAACTTATCAAGACTTTTGCCTTGCCATCAAAGCCGCAGCAAAGAAGGCTGTCCTCACGGTGGCCAAAAGTACTACACGTCATGTTGGGAGTCAGAGTGTGAAACTCAACATGTGTGTCTGTCCTTTATATCTTCCGGCTCAACCAGGTCCTGCTCTAACTCAGCCGCAAAAACACTGTTCACTTGAGTGGACTCACGGAGCTTACGGCAATGAAACGACACTCTGAAAACCATCGACGTTACACACTCCAACCGAATGCGTATTAGAAATTTGTAGGTCGCTGAACCAGATGGGATATTTTGACAAAAATAGATGCATTAACATAGGACAATTTTTCCTATGAACCTGCTTACTTCACAATTGTGAGCCTTCTAGCACTCAGCATGAGAGTTGGTTCTTGCTTTGTACTGTGGTATTTACAGAAAAAAAGAGTAATGACAGGGGTGGGAATCGAACGCATACCATCGAAATGACTATTTCCTAGTCTTACCCTTTGGACCACTCTGACGACGGCAAAACGATTATTTAATTTACTTTCTAATGTGTTTGATTTGCATGACTGCAATCAGCTTACCGGTATTTGAATCTTTTTTTCTGATTGGTTGATAAAGTTCATCTGCTGCAGCGACCTGCAGATTACAAATACACTCACCGGATTGCATGAATTACTGCCGACAACCGCTTAGCACTCTTCTTTCGCTCATATCCCGTTACTTCCAATGATATCGCATCACAACTACTAAAAAGCGGGACTATAGACAGTTCACTTCAAGTTCTTCAAACTTGTAAAGAAAGAAACAACAACTGATCTTTAGAAAATACCAACACCAGACAAAGAAATCATTTTCGGTGAGTTCAGTCCAGACGAGATGATCGCTGCCCTCCACTCAACAAAGACCCGTAAGGCCCCTGTCCTTGACAAGATCAGTTCCAAACTTGTACCTCTTGCTGGCACGGTTATAAAATCTTTGCTGCGTAAATTAATCTCTTTTTGCTTATGCCAGCTCAAAATCCCCAAAATGTGGAGACCAGCCAAAGTAACCGCGACCTCTAAGCCTCATAAGCCACAAAAGAATTCGAAAAGGCATCGACCAACATATTTCTTTTTTGTATCCCTTTCAAACTCTTTAAACGTCTCACCTACACTCGAGTCGAACCAATTGTAGATCAACTCATGTCCCGGAAGCAAGCTGGTTTTTGATATGGAAGATCGACTATGGACCAAGTCACTCTCATGACTTAAGATATTAATGACTGCTTTGAGACAAAGAAAAATACCGGTGCTGTGTTTCTTGACCTCACAGCCGCCTACGACACCGTATGGTACCAAGGCCTCACCTGCAAACTGCTCCGCCTGGTTTTAGACAGTCACATGGTAAATTTTTTTACAAATATACAGTATGCTTGAATGTTTCTGAGTGTAGCTTACGTGGTATAATATATCTTAAATTTTGAAGCCTTTTAAACCTTGAAGCCCTAAGGCTTCACCCTTTTCAGTCTAGTGATAAATCCAGCCACGCATAAATCGTGATATAATTTATAACCTGCAAACATTGTCCCAACATGGAGAATCCAGAACTAGCGTTGATATCAGGATTACTTTTTTACTCAAATCTCTTCTAATAGCATTGTTGGAAAGTGGGATCATAGCATACAAAATAAAATTATTTGAATCAATTCATTGACAAGGCATCAACACTTATCGATAGATCGTATAAAAAGAATTCTTTAACGCACAATACACATAGCTATTATATTGTAAAATATTTTGGCTCTGTGATTTTCATAGCTCCCGTTATTAGCGATTAATTAGCACGGGACTAAGATAGCTCGTGACATGCTTTCCGCGTACAAAAACAGCTCGTACTCAGATAAGGTTAAGAGTAAGCATGTCGATCGGTTTTCATGCAGGATTGATTAAAGATTTTTCGTGTAGCCTACCAAATACTTTAAAATAAAAAAATAGATTAATCGTTAAAAACAAGTACACAACAGTAACAAATGAGGAACAACTAAATAAAAAAAGAAGTTCTCGTCAATAACATCGTTTAGTCTTGGGGGAGCAGTCTGCTTGCCTTGACGAGAAAACAAAGAATTGCCTGCTCACTGAAATGATACAGTGTGGTCTAAATAAAAGTTTTGGTATAGGGCGATAACGGGACAAACGCTTGGCCCAAAGTTGCAGCAAGCGCCATTGCTTAAACCAAAAGGATAGACGCCTTTCATTTTAGGCTACTACCATGCAGAATTAACTTGAATTGGATTGTAATTCTTTCTGATCTTTCCAATGCATTCACAACTTTGGTGCAGCGCCTGGGTATTCAAAACTTTATATTTCCTAGGCGGCAGTCATGGTTTAGGAATAGGCCTATACATTACTTGAAGCCGTGGAAGCAAATGTTTCTAATTATTATTATTCTATTCAGCAAGATTGCGGCAATCAAGCAATCCAGGAAGTCACGATAATTTCGTGCGTCAGCGCGATATAATACATTGAGATTGTTTACCTGAACGAAATCGAAAGCCGGAAAACATTTCTACAAAAACCTCTGATGAGTCAAAAAATAGTTAATAATCTGCTAAAAAGGGTTTGATTGTTCCTCGAGAGTGAAATGACAACAATTTGAATACAAGGTTGAATACAAGGTTGAATACAAGGTTGAATACAAGGTTGAATACAAGGTTTAAGGTTTATGTAAATTGTTTAACTGAAACCTAATCTATCATAAAAGTAAAGTTGATTAAAGCTCTGCGGCTTGCTGAATCTGATTGCCACAATGGCAATGCCAAACATTGTGGTGAACTCAATCTTGTGGTACATCTACAACAGAATTGATATTCTGCAAAGTGATTTGATTGTCAAATTAGTCACTGATCATTATGAAGAATCTGCCATTGAAGCAGCAAAAGATGCTCTTTATGAACTCCCAGTTGAATTCGCTAATCACCGGTTGGTGAAAAGAAAAGGAGAGAGCAAATCTTCCAAAAACATAAAGGACATGTTAGAGATTTTCCATCAATATAATGAACAACTGAATGAACAACAAGTATCTTTTGTGACATCAAATTGTGATTTTCCATCACTAGATATAAAAAATGTTGATGTTGCTGAATGGCATGACAAAATGATATCCATGCATTCTGATATTCAACAGCTTAAGCAGGCCAACGCAATAACAACAAGCTTAAATGAACAAGTGAAAGAATTGCGCAGTATGTTATCAGAGACAAAAGCTTTGATAAAAAAGAACTCAAACTCTACCCTGCAAAGACAGCAAGTAAGTTCTGCTGATGTCACCAATCATGCACCATTAAGCTATGCCCAGAAAGTATCCTCTAATTTGAATCCTGCATCAGAGTCTGAGGCTGCTGTCTCTGTCAGTGCACCTCAGGAAAAAAACTACTGGCTTGACATCTGGAGAAACTGCCATGATTGAATCTGGACCTTCTGCATCATGGAATCTAGTGAAGAAACGAAAACGACTCCCTCGAATTGGAAAGTTACTAGATGACGGTCTAAAGGCTGTTTCTACTAACTATAAAGCTGCAGAAGTATTCATATCCAGACTGGAACCGGATACAAGCACCGTGAGTGTTGAAGCATTTGTAAAACGTCAGTTTCCTGATGCTCTCAACATTAGCTGTTCAAAATTAAATACAAAACATGAGTCTTATTCCTCCTTCAAGGTGGTCCTTAAAGGAGTGTCGTTCAAAAACTCTGTCAACCCTAATTCCTGGCCAAGCGGCATACTGGTAAAAAGATTCTTCTCACCTCGGGTGCCTGTGTCGGAAGACACACATGTAAAATGAAACATCTTCATGGCTGCACATAATGTTCAGGTTGTGTCTTACAATTGCAGAGGCCTAGATAGCGCTGCAGATGAAATAAGACAATTCTGTGAAAAATATGATATTATTCTCTTGCAAGAAACTTGGCTATCATCACAACAACTTGATAGGCTGAGTAATCTTAGTAAAAGTCATCACTCGTGTGGATACTCTGCTATGAATGATGAGGATGGCTTCAGACTTGGAAGGCCATTTGGCGGCACGGCAATCTTATGGCATAAGAGTCTTAATGCTACCAAACTCCAAAGCCATGATGGAAGTATCATTGGTATTAAACTGAAGTTTGATAAATCGTCATTGATAATATTGAATGTGTATATGCCATACTGTTGTAATGAGAATCTGGATGATTACATTGACTATCTCAGCAAACTGGAAATTATGTGTGAAGACCTGGGTGACTGTGACCTACTAATAGTGGGTGACTTCAATGCCAGTGATAACAATGCATTTGGTCCACATCTTGATACCTTCTGTGAAGATCTGGATCTGATTATGTCTGACAGAATACGGTTGCCTGGTAATACATTTACCTATATTAGTGATGCTCATGGTACGACTAGCTGGCTGGATCACTGTCTATCCTCACTCACTGTCCATAAAGCAATTAACAAATTATCAGTCCTCCAAGACTCATTCACTTCAGATCATCTACCTCTTGTTATCAAGCTTTCTGAGGCTTCTCTCACTAAGCTGGACTTCAATGATACTTGTACTGATGATGTTTCATTACTGTGGAACAACACAACTGATGAAGACAGGTCTGTGTATTATGATGCCACATACCAATTGCTCGCTCAAATTCCTCTATCAGCTCACTCCATTTCTTGCAGAAACTCTCATTGTAGTGATCAGAATCACCTAGATGATATTGATTTGTTCTATAACAGTATTACATCTGCATTGCAAAGGGCATCTATGAATATACCTAAGAAAAAGAAAAGAGCCGACCTTCACACTGCTGGTTGGAACGACAATGTCAAGTCAGCTCATAAAAAGGCTCGCGAAGCATATCACTCCTGGCTGAATTGTGAGAAACCTAGAAGTGGAACAGTCTACTCACAAATGTGTACAACCCGTCGTGCTTTCAAGTATGCACTTCGCAGGTGCAAGAATAAAAAAGAACAACATCAAGCAGATGCCTTGGCAAAGGACTTTATTGCTGGCTGCCCATCTAATCAATTCTGGACACGCATTAGAAAACACAAAATTCACCCACCTCTTTCGTTAACAGTTGGTGGGGCAACAGGCAGTGCTGATATTGCCAGTATGTGGGGAAATCATTACAGCAAGCACCTCAACTCTGTGCAGCCTCAATACCATGCTAAAAATTTAGTTGAAAGTAACATAACAAATGCCTGTAAATATGTTGACTGTAATCAGTACTTGTGTAATGTGGATGTGGTTAAAATGCTGTGCAAGAAGCTATGTTTAAATAAATCTACTGGCCATGATAAGATTTCTGCTGAACATATTCTCTATTCTCATCCTGTAATTTTCCTGTATCTCAGTCTCTTCTTCAATATGTGTATTTTTCATGGATTTGTGCCTAACAATTTCATGTATACTGTGATTTTGCCTATGGTAAAAAGTAACAAAGGAGACATTACTAGCACTGCCAACTATAGACCAATTGCAATTGCTACAATCATATCAAAGATTTTTGAGTATTTTATTCTTCATTGTATCGAGCCACTGTTGAGTAGTTCTGACAACCAATTTGGTTTTAAGGCTAAGCATAGCACAGATATGTGTGTTTACCTGCTAAAGCAGACCATTTCTCAGTATGTTAAGCATGGAACCCCTGTGTATTCTGTATTTTTAGACTCGTCCAAAGCGTTTGACAGAGTGAATCACTCTTTGCTGTTTTCAAAGCTGATTGAACGGTCTGTTCCCATATTGTTTGTACGTCTATTGTTATTCTGGTACGCCAATCAATGTATGACAGTAAAGTGGGGAGGTCAATTCTCCCAGCCATTCCATGTGTCTAATGGGGTGAGACAGGGTGGTGTATTAAGTCCATATTTTTTTGCTTTGTACATGAATGATTTGTCGTGTGAGCTGAATAACCTTGCCGTAGGATGCTATGTTAGGAATTCCTGCCTTAATCACATTATTTATGCAGATGATGTATGTTGTTTTGCACCCAGTATTAAGGGCCTGCAAAGAATTATTGATGTGTGCCAGCAGTATGCTATGTTGCATGACATTATATTTAATTGTAATAAAACTGTTGGAGTTATGTTCAAAACTAAGTTCTTAAAACTTGATTTCCAACCGTTTGTTTATCTGGGTGATGAATGTATTCGTTTTGAAACGACAGTAAAGTACTTGGGCATTGTGATTAACAACATGCTGTCTGATGATGAAGACATGAAAAGACAGCTCCGGTCACTTTACTGCTCTGGCAATATGCTGAGAGCAAGATTCTCCAGGTGTTCTACCACTGTCAAAAACGTATTATTTCGATTCTACTGTATGCCAATGTATGGATCTCAGCTGTGGTGTAAATATTTTTCGTACAGTATCAATCGTCTACGTGTAGCGTATAATAACAGCTATAGAATTACATTTCATCTTCCGAGACGTATAAGTATAAGCTCTGTGATGGTAACTAACAAAATTACGACGTTTCATGCTCTCCTTCGTAAAAGTATATATAAATTTACTGATCGCTGCTTTAACACATCGAATACGTGGATTCAGCATTTGATGAATTCCGAGTGTTATCATCAATCTGCTTTCTTCCAGCATCGTGATCGTGCTCTCCAGCCTGAAACTTGTGCTTAATATTTGTGTAGTACCGATAGCTGCTAGGCCTACTCGATTTCTGTGTGGTGTTGTATTTCGTTTTCTTTGTATCCTATGGACCAATTCTACTTGTGTCTGAAACAAAATCCAAATAAAATAAATAAATAAATAAATAGATTTAGAGCTTAAATGAAGTGATTGCAAACATCACTAATATTGAAACATCACTGCTGGTGGCATCGTCTATTCTCATGCAAAGTTATGATAAAGTTATTGACACAATAATAACTCCACGAATGATATTGTGAAGATAAGCACGTTTGTAAGAAAACTTTGCGAGCTCGGACCTATCGGCTAATTAGTAATGCCAACTTTGAATGCTGTAGCAGCCACAAGTAGATTCAACTCAAGGTGGTTTGCTTTGGTCTTCGAATCTGTATCCTCGAACTGACAAAGCCTTGATATTCCTGGTAGTTTCGCATACTTGTAGAGGCTCTTGACGCAGGGCCGGTTACCGAGATTGGTAGAGTGAAGTTTTCCGATTGTTGAAGTGTTGTTGCCGGGGAATTATTCCATTCATTAGGTGCCACTGATTGGAGAGCAGTCCTTAGAATGCGTTACTCAAGCGCATACCCCAAAAGTCGAACCAGCACCGCTTGATCTTGAAGCTTCTTCGTTCACGAAGTCACGCGTTAACCAACAGAGCGATCAGGGCGATGATCATCTGGTGATCAAATCAAGTTGATCAAGAGCAATCTATCCGAAGTTGATCCTTTATAGACTTGAAACATAATAGAAGGAAACTACTATTTGCACTAAAACTCATATGTAAGAGTTTTATTAAAGTTGTTTTACATACTTTAAATCCATTTTGCATTGAAACCAATCAGCTTCATAAGATGGTACTGGATTCTATGTAAATATGGTTTCGATAGAAAGGGGATGTAAAACGAAGCCAATCTTTTGTTTTTGCCAACGGATGTCACGAAGGGTCTGAATAAGCATATTCCGCAATTCAAAACTATTATGCATAAGTGTCAATGCTTATTCCTTTTCCTTTTTTAATTTGTATAAATGAGTAGTCCACTGTACCAAACGACTCAGAGTTTTGATGCTAAAATGCAGTTTGATGCTCACAGTTTAACTTGAAATGCTTTCATGTAGCTGTAAAAAAAGTAAAGTGGCTGTAGTTGTCTTCAATAAGAGAAGAATGTCTACAGAAGGAAGGAAGTTTACAAAATACAAAGTGTGTGGTGTGAAAGTTAAACGTGTTGATCAATATGTAAAATAGTTGAAAAGTTTGAAACCAACCATTTGTTTGTCGCCACACTTGTCTACATCTACAACAAATATCTGCTGTTGTTTAGAATTTTTGCCTGGCACTCAGAACACATCAATTGGACACATATTAAGGGACATGCTGAATGCTGGTGGAAGTTTTGACAAGGCACTCGATGATATGCTTGGAGGTGAATGAACAGTCGAATTCTTTTGCTTTCCAATTTACTTAATCCAAGTCTTTAACCAAATACCATACACCAGCACGCAATGAAAAAATTCAAACAGCAATTGAAGCAAGATGACCAAGAAGAAAAATATAAAAACTCAAAATTACAGTAGAAGTTGAAATTGAACTAACAATGGGCTTAGCATAACCAGCTATGGACCTACAGTGCTATGCTTTGATTGATATATAATTTATCTTTTTCATAACTAAGTCAGCTATTTTCCATAATACATCAAATTGATTTAACTTGATTAATAATCAGCTTATCAGTAGCATTTACTTGACTTTAGACACACGTAGGCTCAAACTGAGGAACAATTTACACCTTTTACCGAGCAGTCTTAAAACTATAATGTCGCAGTTAGTTGCAAGGAATGGCTTATCGAAAGTTCTTAAGATTTTTCTTGTCTTGGCGTTTGTATTCCAAATACTTGGAGGTCAACCTGTTCTTGGTGTCACAGAAGGTAAGTAAGTAGCCTATGAAATACATTAAAAGTTTACTAAATGCCCCTATTAAAAGGGAATGAAATACTGCAACTAGCATTTCTCGTCATCTCTTTCAGAGTTTTATGCGTAATTTGTGTCAGCAAAATATATTTCTTGCTGGAGCCAAAACTTTTCGATTTTGTCCTGTTCATTGCAAATTAGTGTTGACTGACGTGTTTACCAATACACACATTGCAGGAGGTTTCACAGTAGATTTAAAGTTGGTGAAAACACTCTAAAAGTTGCTAAACACTCCATGGAAAAAACTATGTAACTTCAAAGCGACATGTCCAATCATTCTTTTTAAGCAAACAATAAATGTTATTTATACTACAAAAAGTGCTCAATGCCTAGCAAAAAAGCCAAGCAGTGTAAACTACATCAAATTCAGTTACTAATTTCTAATAATCTCTACAGTCTGTTTCGCCCTGACTAGGAATCATCAGAAGATCCTTATTCAAATAGATTTTCTTTCAATAAGATCCTATTTGAATAAGATTAATATTTTGAACAAGATTCTATTTGAATAAAGACCTTCTCATGATCAACAGCAAGGGTGGCAGGCTAGATTGGAAAATAGTGACTCAATTTGATGTAACGCAGTAAATAGATAGGACTAGTCAAAACAAATTTTATATTACCTATTTTTTATTTATTTAAAATAGTTTCTATTAAATAAAAGTTATTTAATTTAATTGTAAAATTTTATTTTATTTTACGCAAAATGTTACGTAAATACGAATCCACTGTGACTAGTTTCTTTTATGTAATTTAAAGGAATCTCAGAAAAAATATATCCAAAGTTTTAGCAAATATGTCATTTGATGAAAACTGACATTTAAAACCAACAGGCTATGGCGTTAAATGTGAACACAGGCTCACAGGTTACAAACTACTATCAAGTCGCAAGTTTTCAGATCAGGGTTACACAAATTACCAACCACAAGTCCAAACTACGCACATTCATGTGGTCCAAATTACACAACTAGTTGTTCCCGACAATTTTCACCTATTCAAACGTCATATAAAAACAGTTCAAGTCTACTGAATATTACGTCATGGAAGTTGCTAGAAAATGTGCCAAAATTCCACCATCGTTAATAAGACTTGTGTCAAACCTGTTTAAACCTGTTTGGACCTGTTTGGGCCTGTATTGGTTTGAAACCTGTTTAAACATGAATACATTGGATTACATCAGCTTTAAACACCTGTTGAATGACTTCATAATTGTCTTTCATTATTGCGTCATAGTACTGCATACGTGAATTTGAGATATTGATATCTATTGTGGTCATTCGTAAAATGATTGCTTGAAAGTTGGCCGCTCATTTAACTGTTGGCTTAGTGCTTGCTAGCTGGACAAAAGTTCCGTCTTTTATCCAAGTAATCTGTTGTGTAGTGACAGTTTAAGTGGTGTAGGCGTTGCACCCCCTCGTTTTCGGTAGCTGCGGGCTAATTTTACAGGAATACACTGTTTGAAAAGAAGTTCAAGTGTGTGTTTCTTCGGTCATTACATGCAGACGAACGGATTTGGGAATTTTATGTTACAATTTTCCCACGAAGAGATTATGGTTTACCGCTGTGACCACTAGTCTACATTCAATACATGTGCTTTAACCATGTTAAAATGAGCTAACATAGAAATTTCTTCGGCACTGCGTAAGCTGCACCAATGTAAATATATATATGTTGGCTATCTGTTGTACATTCGGTAAGTTATATTTTTTCCTTTTTTTCAGAAATTATGGATGAAAGTGCAATCCTATATAGGGTCTCACGTTCTTCATCTAGACGAGTCAGTAATAATTTCAAGCATATTTTAAGTCATTTATTAGTTAGTACACGGAGTCCGATTGTTGTTATTTATTTGTGCTACTACGAGTTCTTTCTGTTTTTTGTTTACTTTCTTTGCGCCTAATTTAGGAGATTAGTTGGTAATCCCTGGCAACAACACTTCAACTGTCGGGAACTCCACTCTGTTAATTTAGGTCAGTGATTTTCAACCCGTGACCCGCGGAGCACTGGTGTTCCGTAAAAGATCATCAGAAAATTATTAGTTTGACGTGTGTTCCATGGAACACCTGTCGAAAACCAAAATCACAAGAGCATCGCGTTTGCCTTCTGCAATTTCTGCCCTTATATCAACTTTGTAGCCTACTCATCCAAACAGGCCCAGGTATCGCACTGACAAAAGCTAAAAGTGAATGAATTGTTGTTGTGTTGTTTATTTTATTGTATCATTATAAAATTTCGCTTGGTTTTCCGCAAGATTATTTTAATATATAAAATGTTCCGTGACTCAAAAAAGGTTGGAAAACACTGATTAAGGTGACCGGGCTTGCATCAGTGGTTCAAAGCCTCTACAAGCACGCAAAACTGGCAGTTCTTGAGCTCCCAAAGAAGCATTCCTGGTACGAGGATAAAGAGCAAATCAATCATTCAAATGAAAAATCAAAATTTCATAATATTGTATCAACATTTGCAAACATCGTGTTCATGTAGATCCACTCTTAATAAATTTAAATCTTTCTTACTTTTTTTGACATCTCTATATTTGTCAAGTTAAGGGTGACATTAAGATGTAAATAAGCTCAGAAGATTTTCCTTATCTATTAATATTTTTGCAGAGCAAAACATGTGACCGCTTTCTTGCAGTCAAACCTGATGGGAGTTACGTCTTTAAGTGTGGCCGTTTCAGGCGGAAAAAGACAAGAAGTAAGTTGAATTTCAAACAAATTATGTTAGAAGCTTTTGTAATAGGCTACTTGAAAGCTAACACTATATAGGATTATAGGGCATAAGGAATAGTTCACAACCTGGGCTTCGAATTTTTATAAACACATTCCTTAATGGCTACTTAAAGATACGGCCTGATTTGTCACATTTTGCAAAAATTTTCAGATTTTGCTAACTTTTGGCGAATGTTTAAATAAATTTTTCCAAAAATTATATTTTTATGCTTTCTTTACTGTTTTCCCCAGATGACACAATAGATTTTAACATCTTCAGATGTTGAAAAACGACGAAAATTTGATTTCGAAGATTTTAGTCAGACTGCTAATTTATCAATAACAGTCTGATCGAGCGTTTTTCAACTTACTTTTTCGCATTTGCTACTGCTTCCCCAAGACAACAAAAAGCTTTTATATCATTAGGAGACAGCAAAAAGTAAAAACATCTCAGAAAATGTCATTCAAACACCAGCAGTAGCTGTAATCAAAATCTGCAAAATGTGACAAATCAGGCCGCATCTCCAGGTGGCCATGATTCCTTCAATGTAAAACCTTGGGAACCTATTCTTAGTCTCATGCATCAACCTTTTCTGCTTTAACAACTGGTTTGCTCAATGTAATCAAAAATAAAGAGTCCAAAATATAGGATAAGCCTACTAAACTCATGTTCAGCAAACGTTTCGAAAACTATACTGTCTTCATCTTAAGAGCTTTTTAATATTTTTCGAAAAGTTTGATGAATATTAGTTTAGTAGGCTATCTACATTTTGGGATTTTTATTTTTTGAGATCTTGTATTTAGGCCTGCATATTTTTAACTTCTAATAGATTTTTTTGTTATGAAAATACACATTTTACATTTAGACTTGATCTTTAAATTAAGGCAAGTTTCAAAAGAAATTGTGTTCAGAATTTTTGGCTTAGAACTATACAAGTTATCAGTTTCCCTGCAATCGATTGTAGCAGAAATTGACAGCGATAGACACGTGTTTCGCCCATTAGTTTGGGTTTATCAGTATTGCACCACAAATTCATGCCACAGACTATCGGTTGCCGAGAAATATATAGTTGATTGGATAGTCTCAATGGCTAGCGTAGAAGCTATTATGGTTAGCGAAATGCAATTTTGTTGCTCGTTGTTCTAGTGAGTAACGTAGGCCTACGCTACTCAGGCTTGTGGTGACCGCGTCAGGAAAAACGCTCTTTTCTACATAAAGTTGCAAGTCGTTAACCAACTATAGAAAGCTGAATTATGAATAAGCCTATTTTTTATGAGATGTCATAAAACGACATGTCCGCCTCGTTAGCTCAGTGGTTAAGTGCCCGACTCAAAATCAAGCGGCGGTTGTTCGACTCTCGAGGTGTGCCCTTAAGCAAAGAATTTTAGGACTGCTCTCCATTCAGCGGCACCTAACTAAAGGATGAAATGATTTCCCGGGAACGACACTTTAACAACTATGGGAAACTTCATTCTGTCAATCTCGGTAATCGGTCTTGCATCAATACCCCTACTTCAAGCGTCTCCTACAAGTATACGAAACTACCAGGGACAACCTATCAAAGGCTTAGTCAGCCAGTGGAAGCAGCGGTTGAGAGCTATGTGGCAAGAATTAGTGGTGCGATACTGATGATCCCAGCCTCAAGGGCGAAACACGTGTCTATCGCTGAGTTCTTGCTACACTCGACTGCTGAAAAACACATGTTTTTGGGAAAAGGCTTGATGGCTAGTGTGGAGGCTACGGCCGGTATGGTTAGCGAAACATAATGCTCGCTGTTCTATAGTGAGTAGTCGGGTAGTGCTGACGCCAGGAAGATCGCTCCTTCTCAACTTTATTCGCATAATTACAATAAAACAAATTCTAAACAAATAATTCTTTTGAAGCTTTTCATAACACTATAACAAATCGGAAACATTAAATGAAGCAGGAAAGTTTTTTTTTGTAAATCCAAGATTTTCCATTCCATAGCATATAGCCTACTAACATTTTCTTATACATTTTATATAACCTAACCTTGTTTTTTCATGTTTTTACGTTTTTGTAATATTTTGCCAAATCTGGCAAGCACCGCATGTTGCAAAATTTATTATCGTGCCAGAAACGCATCAAACAAAAATTAGCTTGATAGACTTCAAGTGTAATGTAAAATAACAATGTTGTTTCTGGCAGGAACTTGCTTTGAATGCCGTCGATCGCGTGGAGTGTTTGCAACGTTTTTCAGAAAAGTGACACCAACAATAACACTTAGATTACCAACACGAAGAGTCCAGCCAAGATCATAAAACTTTCAAACTGGTTTGTTTACTGATAAATCGTAGTCTTTCAAAATCATATTGGTTAAGATTTTCTTTTGCATCCATTAAAATATGACTGTGCTATGACATGGCATGGCCATGATTCAAAGGATTATACGCTTCAACGTACAGAGAGTAAACCGATATGCCAAAGATTTATCTGGTATGTTTCAAATGAAAGTTCAGAAATTTTAAAAAACTGAAGCCTATATGATTAAACTCGATGTATTCAAGAAATGTGTAATAATGATGAAAAAGTTAGACAAAGCTTTTCTTTTGTGTTGTTTTCTTAATCTGCCGGATAGTGAACTGCATCCAATAACTTAGCTTCGACAAGGATAACTAAAGGCACAAGAATAAACCAGGAATTAGCTAAATCAAAGTTTTTAGATTTACCATGTAAAGGCCAATGTTTGAATTGGGTCTGTTAGTTTCATTGCCTTCGACAGCGCATCGCAGAGACGTCTACAAATAATCTTCAAGATTGTCCTTGTGGTTAATCAAAGTTAGCCTGTACATAAAGGTGGAATATTTGATTACATTCGTCCATTTAAACTTATAAAAGCTTTTTTCCAACATAACAACAAGTCTAATGATTCCAGTCAATCAACTTCTGATAACCTGCACATGTGTTTCAGTATCCGCATGTTGTTAATTTTCCAAGTCCAACTGTTAAGATAAGAAATAAGTTTATTGTGATGAAAAACAATCAGTTTTTCGGAAAGCAAAAGCCCAAAAGAACCATAGCGGCGTTGAGATCACCATGTAATTGCAGTACTGAGGTGAATATAGAACGTCAACTACCCGCGCAGCAAATTAGCCCTTTTTACATTGATTCAACGTTTACAGAGGTTAAATAAATGTAAAAAGCTTAATTTCTTGCTGGGTTATGGCAACAATAAACATGGTGTCGTTGATATCAGTGTTAAAAGACTATTCAGTGCCTCATGTACAAAGTCAACGGGTGAGTGGAGTATGACTTTCACTCCAAGTGATAATCATCATCGTTAAGTTCCTCATGTCGAGGAGATATTGAAGCGCCAAGTTTTTGTTGTTGTGATATTTTGCTATTACAGTTTTGTAATACAGTTCTGATCAGTTTTTAATATTATTAGTCCAAATTCTTGGTGGTCTGCCACTATTTTGTTTTCCATTCATTTTCCCTTCTAAGAGTTGTTTTTGAATAGAATTATTGCGAATCATGTTGCCAAAACATTTCAATTTTCTTGTTTTATTTGTTTGTACATGTTGGTTTGTGTCCAGTAAACTGTTTGTTGTGCCATCCAAGTTTAACTCTTTTTCAGCTTTTAGTTTAGAAAAAGTGTTTGCGATAGAAGCTAGTAGGTATACAGGCTAAGAGTTTCATTATTATTATTATTTATTTGTGTCAGACAAGTTGTCCATATCCAAAACAAAACAACGAAATAATAGACAAACTGCAAATGCACAAAGGTCACAGAGAGCCACCTTGGATGCCGTCGGTTTCAAAGCTCACTAAATGGGCTATCTACTGTTACAAATTTATATACAATGAGCGTTGGAAGAATTGAAAGTATTCAGAACGATAAAAACAATCAGATGACATCAAGTCTGACATGAAGCGATTTGAGGAGTGAATGCAACGGTTGATAAATGAAAACATGTTTTTTTTCAATAAAGCATCAAACGTTGTTATATTATTCATTACTTGATATTCACGGGTACTGACATAACGAGGCAAATTGTGCAATACTCTAAAAGAATCATTGTAAGCCACACATAATCGTTTTGTACTAGAAGATCTAAACTTATTCCACAACTGGGATGCGTAAAAGGACATACAATAAGAGCGAAATACAATGTTTTTTACAGAGGGTAAGCATTTAGCGACATTAGATTTATTTTTTAGTTACACGAAAAAAAAAAAAAAAAGATTTTGCATTGTTTGCAACATAGTACTGAGAGCGTACCTGCCTTGAAATATCATTTTCATCTGAGAGAGAACTCTCAATAAATACGCCCAGGTATTTTATAGAGTCTGTGAACACAATTTCAGATTTGCCTAGATGTAGCAGAGGAGCACGTGAAAGATAAAAGTTTTTTGGGGAAAATGACATACCAAATGACTTTTGACTTAACTTTATTCCATTGAAACCATCCAGCTTCATTAGGTGCTTGAATAGGTATTTCTAGCTTCAATATAGCCTAACCGTAGAAGCAAAACAAAAAACTTTTTTTTCTAGCGGATGTCACGAAGTTGCTAGATAAGCGCGTTCCGGAATTCAAAAATATTCTTCATAAATATTGTTACTTAGATCTATTTCTTTTTTTTAATTTGTGCAATTGAGTAGCCTACTAGGTAGCCTACTATGCCTACTACTACTAGCCTACTATGCCTACTACTACTAGCCTACTAGGTAGCCTACTATTAGAGTCAGATTTTTGTTGCTGAAATACATTTCAATACTCACAGTTTAACTTGAAATAAGCTTAGTTGCATGACGCTGCAGAGAAAAGGAATTAGCTTTAGTTTTCTTCATTGATAGGTCAGTTTGTGCTGTTCAACTGTCAACACAAAGAAATCTACAGAATACAAAATGTGTTGTATGAAGGCTAAATAGGTTTGCTTTGATTTTTATCCGTATCCTCAGAGTGGCAAAGCCTCTGACAGGTAATTTCTGGTAGTTTCTCATGCTTGTAGAACCTTTTGAGCAGGGCCGGTTACCAGACCCAGATTTAGCGGGGGTGGGGGGGGGGGGGCAGAGGGTGCAAGTGCCCCGCCCCCCCCCCCTCGATTTTTAAAGGCCCCCCCTACGTGGAAAAATGCGATTTTTTTGTGTTGTTGTTGTTTTTTTTTCTTTCAGCTTTTGAAGTTTCTGCAAAATGCTGTGCAGTGTTGGATCAATGCTACTGTAGACGTAGAGGTAGTTTTTCGCGCCTACAGCGCGAAATTTTTTTTTACACGAGGCCCCCCCGATCTAAAAGTGCCCCGGGCCTCCCATCAGCTAAATCCGACCTTGCTGGTTACCGAGATTGTCAGGGTCAAGTTTTTTTTCCAATTGTAGTTGAAATGTTGACAAGTTTGAAATCAGCTGTAGGCAATGCTTTGTATTTGCTTGTTTCCACACTTGTTCACATCAAGGTTTTCAAAACTGTTTGGACCACGGACCACTGATTGTGAATATGTGTTTTCGAGGACCTCAATCATATTTTTCTTCAGTTTTTTCGTCCAATCGATGTGAAGGGATAATCTAAAACAAAAAATAAACAACACTGAAGGAAAACTTCCGAACATGAGCTTTACCTTTGATTAGCAAAACTTTAAAAAGCATTAAATCGTATGTAAAAGGTGTAATCGTAATCGTATGTAAAAGGTGTAATCGTAATCGTATGTAAAAGGTGTAATCGTAATCGTATGTAAAAGGTAAAGGTGGTCCCATACTTGATTCAAGTTTTGGGTATGAGAAGATAAGGTTCTCATTGTACTAAGCCTTCGGCACTAAGGAGAGTAGGGTGGCCAGTTCCTTTCTCTCGGCCGCCTTTACTTCAGCAACTACGCCCACCCAATTTATTACACCCTGGGTAGAGGTGAGCGGTGTTTGTCAACAACTAGCATCAGCCGGGTGTCGAACCAGGATTGCATGACTGGAAAGCCAACGCCTTATCCGTTGCGCCATCCCACCGCCTTAAATCGTATGTACAGTAGTAAAAAAAAACTGACAACATCAATGGGGCGGATGGTGTTGTGTTATTCGCACAATTCATCAATTCTCGGAACTATTGATGGCGAGCAAACTCTCGAGTCAGTCAAACTCTCGAGTCAGTCCACCTAAGTTTGGACTTGCATTTTGTCTCTATGGCGGAAACTAACTCTTGACCGTGCAGATAGCTTACCCCTACTACACAACGTATATGTTAGAGTTTGTTCTGTAATGTCGTAACCGACCATCTGTGTAGTCGTTACGGACACAGTTGCGGACACACTTTCGAACACAGTTTCGGACACAGTCGTTACGGACACGTAGTAGTCCACGGACCACAGTTTAGGCAACCCTGGTTTACATCAACAACACATTTTTGCTGAGTAGCCTTGCAGTAATTTTTGGCCGGATCATTGATAGCATTAGTTGAACACCTATTAAGAACATTTTGATGAGACTTTTGACAATCGATCACATATTTGGAGGTGAATGAAGGAGGTAAATGAGCAAGGGATTCCTTGCCTTCCAATCTACTTCATCTACGTCTTCGACTAAGAGCCCTGCACGCGCATGCAATAAAAAAAAATCAAAAAAGCTAAACAAGATTATCAAGAAGAAAATAATCAAATACCGTACACAATTAAAAGTTGTCTGTCAAATTTTAAAAGGGATAAACATAACAGGCTACAAGCCTACATTAGCCTACTGTGTGTTTTAATACCATTCATCATTCTAGAATATAGTTTTCACAGCTAATTATCACAATCAACTATTTTCATTTGATACTGTAGGCCTACGTCAAATTTCATAGACCTATTATTTCACTTCAGACTCATGTAAAGTTTCAGAAGGAATAATTTGAGATTTGTTCTGAGCAATTTAAAACTACAATGACGGAATTGGTTGCAAAAAATCACTTTTCAAAAGTTCTCAAGATTTTTCTCCTCCTGTCGTTGCTATACCAAATACTTGGAAGCTCACCTGTTCTTTCAGCCGAAGAAGGTATGGAAGTATAAAATAGCCTACATTATAAGTTTATTAATGTGGCGGCAATCAAGCACTCGGCGGTATTATCGATGTGCGAAGAAGTGCCATCGGTTTCTGACGTAGCCTATGAGTGCTTGAGACAGGATAGTTACCTAGAGAAAAGAAATTGCATTTAAACACATCAGTTGATTCGAGCTGTAACACATGAACAACCTAGGTCTACCAGCTCGGTGGCCGAGAGGTTATCACCATTGGCTCCACTGCTGGTAGATCTTAAATCGATTCCAGGTCGGGTCATACCAAAGACTTTGAAAATGGTACCGATTGAGTGCTTTCTGGCATAGCGCAGTGACCATGTCGGGTAATAATGTGATGACATCTCAACTCTGATAAAAAAATAAAAAATGATCACTGTCGTTAAAGTATCTTGGCAATTGTAGAGCGACAATTAATAAAACCATAACGTTTCTTTATTGGAGCACTTGGAACGGCCTAGTTGCTCTGGTGGAGGAAATACCTTCTGAACACATGTATTGATTGAAGCTGTAACACATGAACAACGTTGTGCTACCTTGCTCAACCACCTATTACCTGGTAGGTCACGCTTTTTGAGGTAGGCTGAAGAAAGGAAACCTTGATTACATACTGTCGATTGCGACTGGTGCTCCCTCGACTACAGCAGTTGATTTTCTTTCATGATTCTGAACAGTGAGCTGCTCTAGAGAGAAACGCCTACGGCCTTTCTTAGAGCTATGACCTGCTGTACTAAATATTACAAGTTTACTAATGTAGCTTGTTTTAGCTATCCACCAAAGAAAGAACCAGTCGACTGCAAATTGGACTTCCTCGTAATCTTTACTAGACTATTATGCGCAATATATTTCTGCAAAATAACAATCTCTTACTGGAGCCAAACCTTTGCCATTTTGTCTTGCTTATTGCACATTATTGTTGACTAATGTTTTTATCAACACATATGGCAAGATATTTCACAGTGGTTCAAAAATTGATGTTTAAGTTGGCGTCGCCAGATATTGTTTACTTTAATCATTTTATACAATCTTAATAGCCTACCGTTCTCATGCTATCCATATAATTTATCAAAACGTAGGCTTTTAAAACGATAAAAAATAATGCGACGTATGATCTGCATTATAAAAGAGAGATTCCGTATCTTGTTGAAGCACGTCTCGGCTGAAAAATAAAAACTATTCAGAAAATACGCCAAAAATTGTCGTAAGCCTAGACTAGTCTATTTATAACCGGAATAAAAGATAATTCTATTTCTTTGTTAAACCATCAGAAAACTGGAAATTAAAAATATGAAATATGGATCGAATTAAAAATTGGTTAAACTAGAACTAAAAGTGGCCATACTAGATCAAATTTTACAGCAATCAGTTTTTTTGTGGCTAATTCAATCACAATCAACTGAATATCGTATGCCGTATTGCATCTTGCAGCTTGATAAGACTATGAATCAATGAAGTGACGCAATCTCCACATATAGATACAATTATTTGGTCAAGATTTTAGCTTTAAATATGTTTCCGTGAGCTTTTTTAAGTGTTGCTACATAAAAACCAGCCAAATCATTTGTTTGAAGTTTATTCGCCTGGGTAAAATTTTGAAAAAGGGAGAATGGTCCAATACCTCTCCCCTGCATAGCCTGCAGTATTGCTAATGTGTTTTTGTTTTACAGTGCATATATTTTATTTTTCAGATAATCTGGATGAAAGTGCAATCATATCCAGGGTCTCACGTTCTTTACACCGACGAGTTAGTAATTGGCTATTTATTTGAATAATTGATTTGAAGGTAGACACGAAGATTGACTGTTTCTTGCTTTCCGCTTCCCGTCTACCGAAATTAAATTTGTAACTACCAGGCGTAAGACAGTGGCATTTTAACCCGTTCATTATTATTTTTACAGAACAGGTGTTTCCGGTTTCGTTTAGTTAAAAGGGATGGAAGTTACGCCTTGCCACGGTGTGGCTATTTCAGGCGGAAAAGGACAAGACGTAAGTTGACTATTGCAAAGGCTACTGTAAGGCTAGTACTGGGCGGTATAGCCTACTGATGATTCTTAAGCTGGAGTTCGCGGTCCTCAACAGTGATGTTCTGAAGTTTTATAAACATATTTTATAATCTAGTAACTTATATTAAAAGATAATTTTCGGAACCAATTCTTAGTAGTCCATCATGCATGAATTTTTTTCTTTTTTACCAATTGGTTTGGTCACTTTTGCATATTTTTGAGCTTATAGTCTACTTTTCTTGAAAATGCACATTTTACACGTAGGCTACGTACGATTATTATAAAGTAAGACAAGACTTCCAGAGAAGTTGGGTAAAAAATTAAATCAATTGCAAGTTGATTAATAAAACGTTAACCAACTACTAGTAAGCCAAATCAACAATAGGCCTATTTCCATTGATAACTTATAATTACCCATTAACAATAAAACAAAGTCTAAGTACAAGAAGTTTTCTTACAGTTTAGCATAACACTGTGACATATTACAACATTGAATTGAGCATGTGAGTTTTTTATTCTAATCCACACATTTCCATGTCAATACGTACCACTTACCAACAGCTCCGATGGCTCAGTTAGTTAACCGCCTGACTTTACGAACGAAGAAACTTCAACAGTGGCGCTATTTCGACTTTCGGATGTGAAATTGAGCAACGTATTTTAAGGACTTACTCTCCACTCAGCGGCACTTAGTGGATGGAATAATTGACAAACACTTCAACAATCGGAAACTTTACTCTGCCAATCTTGGTGACCGGAGTTGGGTCAGTCTAAGTTACCGTAGCCTACAAGTATGCGAAACTGCCAGGATTGAGCTATCTATAAAGCTTTGTCAATGCGAGGATAAAGATTCCAACAGTTAATCATACCAACTACACTACCTTTACATAGGTTGTTCTCAACCTATGTAAAGGCCTATGTTCTCTCAAAATTTGCTTTTTTTGCAACCTCAATGATCAAAATTGTAAATAAGAGAGGATATAGGCCTACCTACAAACAACTGTCGAATTGGCTCATAATGCAAAAGAATCTAAAAAAGATACAAACTGATTGATACAAGTTTAACAAGTGAAACAAAAGGAGCAGTAACCTTTCAAGCATAGCCTATGTAGGATAGCTCCATACACAGTCAAAATTATATAATTTTACAAATGTTTTTTTTACATTTAGAAAGAAAACGCCTGATAAGATATTTCTAACTGTAGACAAAGGCCAACTGTTTTCAACTTCAAATTTTCTGTGGAAGATAATTGATATAAGCTACAATAGATTGCTTGGATCAAAATCGCCTTTTTTAAATCTTCAAAAACTGCATTTGTTTACGTACGCAACAAAAAGTGATCTTGTTCTTCAAGATCACCGAAATTGGGGATCTTCCCAATAAGCTCATCTAGCTGACATTTTCTTTAAGTTTATAAGCTTGCTCTAGAGCCGTGGTTTTCAACCTTTTTGGTGTAAGGAACCAAATAAAACATTCCAAAAGCTCGAGGAACCCCACCTTGAAACGTTCACAGCGATTCGACCCACCGGTATACAAACGATTAAACTGCCTGAAAGAACTCCTTGAAGCGAAGAAAACATTTCGACGAAATTTGGCGGTAAAGCAGAAAGTTAAAGGTAATCGCACCACAAGAAAACAACGAAAATTCGGGATCGCAGCGAACGTGTTAAAGTGTAGCAAATTTATTAATAGTGGCAAACCTAATCAATATTTGATTATATTTAAACAATATGCATATAATAATAAAATAGACTCTCGGATTTGAATGTAAACTTTCGGAACCCCTAGACTTACTGGCGGAACACTGGTTGAAAACCAGTGCTCTAGAGTCTAGACCAGGGTTGTCTAACCTTTTATTAAAGTGGGCCGCATTGTCACTTGAAATAATTCAATGGGCCGCAGAACCAATTAAATTTCAAAAAAATGGGTACATAAAGTAACAATTAAAACCAATAACTTCATCTTTTAAAAAAGGAACAAATAACACACACATAGAAAGAAACAAAAATTTACTTGATATAAACGAAAATTTACTTGAAAGAAACGAAACGAAAACGAAAATTCTACAATATTTTTGACGGTATCACGACAATTCAAAGCAGACAATTCAAAGCCGATGATTCAACGACGAAATTTTAAGGCAGGGATTTCTTAAGAAAAATCTCTGTTCTTCAGAGATCCCTGGGTTAAGGTTAGGGTTATTGCCTTTATCGTAAATAATATCGGCTTTCAATTGACCGCTTGGAATTGACTGCTTTGAATTTACCGCTTTGAATTATCGGCTTTGAATTGACGCATAATAATTTTCTGGACAAACTAATCAATTTATTAAATTCACTACATGAACGTAATTCTTTATAAAATAAAGGAAGAGTGTGTTTTCTGTGGAAAGTTTTCAAACATTCTCGACTTTGCAGTTCAATCAGTTCAAGTTGGTATTCGGGTGGCGCTTTATCTGAAATGTGGCGCTGATATCTGAAATCTGGTGGCGCTGATATCTGAAAAATCACACTGAAATGAAACTGGGTCACTGAATAATTTTAATTCAATTTCAATCTTTTTGAAGTCAGAAAATCTGACTGTAAATTCTTCAAGTAAATCTTCAATTCTACAAGCAAACCAGTACTTCTCATAACTTAGCATACTTTTCATAGTTTACAGAACAGTCTTGAGCTTATTCAGATAGACTACGAAAATATACAATTGCAGCGCCAGCTTTCGGTTGTGCTATGAAAAGTTTTAATTTCCTGGTAAAGCTACTTGCTCGCTCGAACATTGAACTACACATCTGACCTTTCCCTTGCAAATGCAAATTGAGCTCAGCTTGCATTTCTGTGATGTCAACTAAGAAAGACAAATCATTCTTCATTTTCTATCAAGTTCACATTTTGTTACTTTTTCTCCATAAACTGTTTTATTTCGGGTAGCAATAATTGAAATCTTTTCAAGGTGGCTGCTCTGCTGAGCCATAGGACTTTAGATATAATCGGACTTATATATAATCCTGTTGCTCCCAGTCCCATACCATAGGCTACTATTACTACGCCCCTAAAAACTGACTGGTACATTTTAATTAGGTTAAGATTCAAAGTTCAAAATACTACTTGAAGTGAAAATGATTGGCGGGCCGCACAAAAATCTCAGGCGGGCCGCAGGTTGGACATCCCTGGTCTAGACCTAAGCGTTATTACAAAGTTAGTTTATTTTATTCTCTTGTAATTGGTCCCAACAGCGTGCTGTAAAATTCACCATCGTGATAGAAATGCTTTAAACCTAACTTAGGCTACAAAAACGTGGACTGCTAGACCAACTCGTGCACTTAGGCTATACTATGTAAAATAACATTTTTCATGGCAGAAACTTGCTTCAGTTGCCGTCGATCGATCGGAGTGTTCGCAAAGGTTTTCAGAGAAAAGAAAACAAAGTCATCATTGAAAGCACCGATACGTTGAATCCAGCGAAGATCATAAAACTTTGGTTGTCCGCTGATGTCTTCTAATATCATGTTGATTTAAATATTTTTTGCATCCATTCAAAGCATCAGACGCTCCAGCGTAAAAAGAGTAAACCAATAGGCCTATAGGCCTAAGTTGTAAGCCAAAGATTTATTTGGTATGTTTCAAATAAGAATTTTATGGCTTTAAACAACTGTCCAAATATGTATTTAAAGTGGATATACTCAGGAAAAGTCTCATAATACAACTATTAAACTAAACTTTCCTTTGTGTGTTTTTTTTTCAATCTTGCTGCAGTGGCGGTCTTTGCGGTATGCAAACCGTGCGATCGAACAGGGCCAGCAATTTACTCAGAAAATGCAGTAATCCGAAAAATGCCAAAGAAAATATGATCATATTCTTTTGCTATGCCACCGGACAGTACCATTTTACAGTATTAGTGATTTCCCTAACCACGATTTTATTTTTATAAACACGAAATATTTTTCTTCACCCACTTTTTAATTCTGAATATATATATTTTTGGTGGTAATCACTTCTAGCTACTTGCGTCTATTTTACAAAAATTAATTTCAGCTGAAAACTGCAACAACTTTAAACATACCGACAAAAATCGTAATTGAGAGCAAGGATTTTGCGGTTTACGGAAAAATCCCTAATGCGTAATTGCACAGTTGGAGAAATTCATGGATACTACAAATCTTTCAATTGCATGTTTATTTTGGCATAAATTTAATTGCATTTGACGTGGTTAGCTCCTGCATATCTAATGCTTATTTTCAGATCGGCCTAGTTTCATCTAAAAAAAAAAACAAACCTTGGCGTAATTATGGATCCCAAAAACGATGTTGGTCTATAGGACAACATAAATTACCACGGGATCCGCAATTTTCCTCATTCTTATTTATTTAGTGGAGAAATATCAATCCAAACATTTTAAAGACTTGGGAACACAATAGCCGACATACAAAATTTACTAATCAAATTAAAATCAACAACACAGCAGAAGAAACACGAAAATAATAGGCTACTGAAAAGATCTTAAATTATCTTGATTCGCTCTGCGTGACTAAAACTCTATCAAACTAACTAACTCTATCAGGCTTAAAAAACCATAGATGTGAAGCCAGGTCGTCTTCCACGCCAAATTTAAAAAAGCTAACCAGTAACCACTCGCCTACCTCTCTTGCTAACGAATTTACTCCAGCTTGCAATATTCAGACATTTGTAAATTTGCCTCCGGTTCTGAACACCACCACACTAGCCTGTATAACATACATGTTTAAATAAGTTTCTATATTCTCCAATGCATATATCTGAATTATATCTGCATCCTAGGCAAAGGCTACGTACTCTTCATTACACTTCCTTACTTTTTCTATGACCAGATCAAACCCGATATGCCAAAGGCATGGTTGTCTTGCGCAATCTTAAAATTTTCCAAACCTCAAACTTACTATTTCCATCTAGCAGTTGCTTTTTTGAATTTTCATTTGTCACATGGCGCTAAAGTATTACTTCCCGATTCCACTGGTTATTGTAGGCTCACAAGAAGAGAATTTACAGAAAAGTTAGTGCAGACGGTCAGAAAGTTTTCAATTTGATTTGGGAAAAGTTTTTGGGCCTAGGTCAAACATTTGCTGATTGTTAAAATCTGAAAAGCGGTTTTGGTCTAATTTTTAGTGCAGAAATAGTGATAGCAATTTTCTTACCTGTGCCATTTCAGTTTTGGAATTTAAACAAACATTAGCCTGTTTATTTTGAAATTCGCGTTATTTCACTAAATATTCGTGGTTAGGGAAATCACATATAATATTCATACACAAATTTTTGTTGAGCATGCTCTCAGAATGCACCAAATTTGAAGTAATTTATCAAAAATTTCTGGGGGAGGCCCCTCGCCGCTGGGTGTCGCCTTCGCCGATCACGCCGCCGTCAAAACCTCCATCCCCTTTCAAAATACCTAGCTACGCTACTGAATTGGATCATTGTCGTTGGGGCCCGCAAAGCATATTCCGCACAGGGCCCGAAATACCCCAACACCGGCCACTGCTCCCAGACAGTGGGCTAGATCCAGTACCGGTAACTCAACTTTAGAGATCAAAAAAAAAGATGACAGAGATCAAAAAATTAGTTTTAATTCAATGTCTTTAAATTTACAGTGATAAAAGCAAATTTCTGAATTCATTTTGTTAATTTTATTGCGTTCGACAGCTTGTTGCAAGATTTCTAAACATGGTCTTCGCTGAAAACAAAGAAGCTTAAGGATCAAACGGTGCTGGTTCGATTCTCGGTATGAGTGCTTGAGCAACGCATTCTAAGGACTGCTTTTCATTCAGCGGCACCTAATGGATGGAATAATTCCCTGGCAACACTTCAACAATAGGAAAACTTCACTCTGTCAATCTCGGTAACCGGCCCTGCGTCAAAAGGCTCTACAAGTATGCGAAACTCCCAGGAATAACCAATCCACGCTTTGTTAGTCCCAGGATAAACATTAGGGTGTCCCACTTTTAGGCGACTTTTCAGGAAAATTAGGTTCGGGTCAAATTCTGAATGGATTTTCGTCACTGATTTCAAAAATGACGTTATTTTTTCATTATGACGTCATCTTGATGTGCCAGCTAGCGGATTTTTGCTATTTTGGCCTTATCACGAATATGGCAAGAGCTAGAGACTTGGAACTTGCGCCAAAATGACCGGAAGGGACGATTTCCTATTTGTTGTCAATACAATATGAAACGCTAACTGCAACAGAAAAGAAGTTATTTTGAAAAAACATGTTTTTTCTCATTTTGGACAAAAATATGAGACACACGGCAATTTTGCTACTGTGACGCTTTTATTTCGGTTGTTAAGTTGCTGTGCTGCGCCACATTGTTTAACAATTTAGTACAGTGGTAGTTAGTCTAGCATATTGTATTTACAATTGATTATATACCTCAGCATTGGTTTTTACATGCATATTGCAATTACTAATACTAGCTAACTTTAAACCCTTGATCATTTCGTTCAAAGATCTATCAAACAAAACCACCGTTCAACAACACAACACAGTTCAATGGGATTATTTATCACACCATACTGTGCAAAGCAGCACAAATGCGCAAGTCTGATTTGGCCAAATCATCTTAGTCATCTCCAATCAAGCCGTTCACAACGCGTTTCAGTCTGCCAATAAAGCGCTCTGTTCCTCGATTGTTGTTGTTGATCATACGCAAAAACACTGATGGAGATGAAAAACATGCAATGCGTGGAGCGATCTTACTTTCTTCGGAGAAAAAAATCACTTAAGTTGTCACACTTCAAAAGCGTCTGCTCGATATCAACGTTTCTTGGAAAACTTTTCTGTCTTGCCGCATCAGCAGCAAAAGGCGGAGCTTCAGCGTGGAGAAATTAAAGCAACGTTTTTAGGGCTCAACCATTGGGATGCATGCTTAACGAAATGTTTCAGAACAGCGTTGAATACTGGTTCATCCACAGATTTATATGCAAGTAATAAATCTCTTGTAAGCAGTACCAATTGAGGGACCTTCAGCAGCGGAAGGTTTAAGATGGATGACTAAAAATGTTGGCAAATAAACACAAACAATGAAAGAAACCATACGTTGAAGTTTAGGGATATCCTGAGGCCCAACACAATACCCAAAAATCAGCAATCTTAAGTAACCACTCGCTGTTGTTATTCAACGCGCATGGGACAACCTTTCTTGACGATAAAAAAGTAGGGTTTCAAATTTCCTGGAACATTCATCACTAAATGAACTGCCATAGCAAGAAGACACATATGGTCGCTCCGAAAAGATGAATCTTAGCTTCTTTCTTGTGCTCAGAAAATCATAAGATCTTGACTTTAAATGATTTGCGGCTATAGCTGTGATGAAACTTTACAATATTGTCGGATTTTCAGATGTTGGGGCTTAAGTTTTGATATTTTCTTAATTATGTTCATCAAACCACCATCTTCGTATGCATTAGGGCCTTTCACTTTGCCTTCCAAAAAGCTTTTTGCGTGTGTAAAATAAATCTCATTTACATGGAAGAGACATTCAAGAGTGTGTACCACTACTACTACCACTGTACTTAATTGCTAAACAAGGTGGAGCAACTTAACAACCGAAATAAAAGCATCACTGTAGCAAAATTGCCGTGTTTCTCATTTTTTTGTCGAAAAATGAGCAAAAACATGTTTTTTCAAAATAACTCCTTTTCTGTTGCAGTTAGCGTTTCATATTGTATTGACAACAAATAGGAAATCGTCCCTTCCGGTCATTTTGGCACAAATTCCAAGTCTCTAGCTCTTACCATATCCGTGATAAGGCCAAAATAGCAAAAATCCGCTAGCTGGCACATCAAGATGACGTCATAATGAAAAAATAACGTCATTTTTAAAATCAGTGACGAAAATCCATTCAGAATTTGACCCGAACCTAATTTTCCTGAAAAGTCGCCTAAAAGTGGGACACCCTAATAAACATTCAAAATCAACCAAGGCTAATATACCAGAATGCTTTAAACGTGTCCAGTTAAACTTGTAAAAGATTACCTTTTGCGACGTAACAGGTCTAACAATTCTAGTCGATAAACTTCTGATGAACCTGCACATAGAAACTCAATGTAATTGAGTAACTGCATTTTTCCCGGCAGCTGATTGTTGCAAGGGTTAAAGCTTACAGCGATAGACGTAGGTGATTCTTTTCTTCTTGCACAACGCTCTTAGTTCAAGATTAATACCCTAGGGATAATGACGCCTTGTAGGTTGACATTTTTTTGTTCCACACCAGATGGAATTTGTTACGAAACGATGGACCTAACATAAATAGTACACTGGGTGAAGCAATGGGTGCCAATGAGTATACAACACTGGGTCGGCGTCACCACTGCAGCAGATGAGTTGCTTTTATCCTTTTCAACACAAGGCAGTGGTCGGCAGTAAGTTTCAAGACTGCACAGCTTTCTAGTTGAAAGCGGTTTGTCGAGCCAGGCATTGTTACTATGTGTTTAAACTCAGCAAAGGTAAGCAGTAAGTTTATTGTGAAGAAAAACGATCAGTTTTCCTAAAAGCAACAACGCAAAGGTATCGCAGCGGCATTGAGGTGAGTATGCGTCAACTACCCAAGCAAATCAGCCCTTTTTTTACATTGATTCAACGTCTACAAATGTTAAATCAAAGTAAAAAAAAAGCTAAATTACTGTGGTAAAACCATTCAGTGTTTTATGCGGAAGGTCAACGTGTGAGTGGAGTATGACTTTCAACCAGTGTTGTACGCGTCATTGAAATAATTTGACGGCGTCAGCGCAAATTGCCTAAAAACTTTACGGCGTAAAGGACTGCGTAAGCTCTTAAAGAAATTGACGGCGTCGGCGCTAATTTCTAGCGCTATTTTTTGCCAGCGTCTCATAAAACGGAAATATTTCAACCAAGTTCAGGCTAACAATAGCTATAAATAAAGAGCAGGTATTATGTTTTAAGACTGTATTGTAATTAGCTGCTCAGCCTATATAATTAGTTATATCCTTGCAGAAAAACAAGCATTTCAAAACGTTTGTCTGACAATCTGCTGCGTTTGGGACGCATATTCAGGGGCACCGGAGAGATTTTTGACTGGAGGGGAAGGAGTATGAAAAAAGGGCACTTTTGTTCCTGAAAGGCCATTTTTTTAAAGTTTTAAGATAAGATGTAGCCTAGCGGTAATGCTCATCTATCAGCTCATTATCGAGTAATGATTAAGCTTATTTTGAGGCAAAAATAGAACATTATAATTAGGCTAAAAGCAAATAGCATAAATTGTTATATTGCAAAGTGTGCAGTAGCTTACATGACCTTAAAAGGGCACCATTGCCCCCTCTTCCCTCCCCATCCACAGAAATTTGAGGGCAGGAGGGCATCCGCTCCCCCTGCTCCCCCCCCCGCTTCCGGCGCCCCTGCGCATATTGTCCTTTCCAAGTGAAAACATGCGTTCCACAGCAGCGCTGGTTGGTATTGGTGTGTTGTATTTCAAAAACAAGTTGAAAACGTTTAGTCGGAAAGGTATCACCGTTCCAAGCGTGCTGTGATAGTTTAGCATGTATAAATCTTTTAACGAGGTCCACTGCACCAACATCGCTCTTTTCAGGGGCATAGAGCTCTTGAAATAAAGTATATTCAACGTCCGCGATGCCATTCATGGATTTTTCGCTTTCAGTCTCTGATCCCTCGTTCTCAATACATGGGTGATCACCATTTGGCGAACTTCTTCCGCATGTATTCCAGGGAGCCATTCCAACCAACGCAAAAACTGGTAATTCGGATGAGTTGCGCTGGCCAGAATACATTGTGAAACTCTTATTGTGAAACGAGATTTTCCATGAAAACAAAAAATGACGCTTAGCGCTTGACGCTTAAAATCGGCAAAATAGTTGACGGCGCTATCACTTCCGTCAACTGAAAAATAAAGTTGACGCCGTCAAATTGACGGCGTCAACGTACAACACTGCAGTTTCAACCCATGTGATAATAAACCGACCGATGACGTAAAGCTATGGATCATAAGTCGTCAACGCGTACCGACAATAAATACCGCTGCAAGGGTAAAAAGCCACAACTAATAATCAAATCCAGACTATCAGTGAAAACTTGTTCATTGTGAGCAATTAAATAGATAAATAATCTAATAGAATATATGTATGGTTATATATTGCGTGCTACTCAGCTATAATAAGGATATCAAATGTAGCCCTTCACCAAATCTGATACAAAGAATAATATTGGTACAACAAATCATCTCGTCAGAAAACCAATGCCCTTGAATCAATTTGAAAAGGGATCAATTTATCATCTGGGATGATTGGTCTTCTCCAAAATGGTGTTTTGACAACAAAGGCCAAACGTTGCAATAACCGTTTTTTTGTCACTAACCTTTCGAGCCAACATGCTAAAAAAAAACAGCTATTTTCTTCTTCCAAAGCTAATTTTCACGAGCCTCGTGAAATCTATATCTGCTCAGCCTATACAAAGCAGTGTGGAATTGGCAGCAAGAATATTTTGAAGCACCCCTGCCGTAAGAATTGATTACCCAATAGCCATGGCTCATACAGAGTGAATAATCACAATATTCGGGTGATGAAATATTTCTGCTTGCAGTGAGTGACTACTACTGTGAGTGATTTTTGTTAAGGGGAAGAAAACTAGACCAACAAATAGATGGCTGGAGTTGGTGAAGAAGACATTAGTGTAATAAACCTGGATAGAATCAACCCCAACAACATGGAAGCATTGCAAATGGGCTGCAAAAACTGGCGGATCCCTGCTAGCTGGGCAAACGCCAGGCCTTAAAAGCTAATGGATGACAATGAGTGACTACCATGTTGTATAAATGTTTTAGCTGGTGCTAACATAAGATTTTCGGCTAAGCACACCGCATATAGATCATACATCAGATCATACATAAGCTAAATAAACGGCGGTAATATGATACGACAGCTACAACATAGATTTAAACTCTTTCAATCGAATACATGGCGCGCAACGGTGAACTGGCAATAATAATAAAAGTTTGCAACTAACAAACAAACACGAATTTAAAAGAGAAAACAAGAAAATTCTTTTAAGCTATTGTTCCCAGAAAAACTGACTGCAACTAGCATGCAGCTGTCCAACTGTTTGCTGAAAATGTGTTTTAGTTTATTAGAAGACCAGTAGCCAAGACTCTGGTAATAAGTGATTCTTTTTAAATTTTTCAACTGCTTCGTGCAGTTGTGAAAGCCTTTAAGTCAAACTGTTCCTATTATTTTGTTTGTTCTTTGAAGTAGAGCTTTTTCTTGCACATCAGTTCAATATACTGCAATAAAAAGCAACAAAAACGAAACAAAAACAGTAACTGCAAAACTAATTGCTTTAAAATGCATTACAAATTATATGATCTTCAGTAGATGCAATCTACTATTTTATACAATGACGCAACAAATTGCCAAGTTAGATCAACGTGTAAAGTCAAGCCAGTCGGATCAAATAAATAATATCACATGAATCAAAAACTCCATGAAAGTAATTTGACAGCAAAATCCGTCATTTTTACATTGATTTAACGACTGCAGACGTGTATTCGCTAGTTGCTTTGATTTAACGTCCGCAGACGTTAAATCAATGTAAAAATGACGGATTTTGCCATTAGAGTAGGCAGTACTGGGTGTGATTGCATCTGGTTGTCAATGAAAATGCAGAGAGAAATCGCAATGATGCTTCATGACGTGTTTCATCTTAGGCAGCAGACGTCGAGTTTACGACGTTTCAACGTCTAGCAGAGTAAAAGCGGTAATTGTAGTGGCTGGAAATCAACACTGCAATGTCATTTGCGTACAGGTAACGATATTTGATGCAAAATTTTTCTTTATTTTTTCTTTAAAAAAATCTTTGAATGCGCATCGATGTAAATCGATTGGCAACACTGATTTCCTTTGGATATGCACTCGGTATCCCAGTCAGCAAATCAGCCTTTTTTACACTGATTCAACATCTGCAGATGTTTTGAATCAAGAAAACAAAAGAATAGTTTGACGGCTGGGATACCTTTTGGATGAACACTAATGTTAAAGGGCTTGGTCATCAATCGTCGACTTGTCCATAATATGTTTGCCATCAAAGCATTTATGCCAACAATTACCACACAATATTATGAGCTGCCAGTACTAGCGCAAGCAATTGATATTTTAAACGTTGCTACATGTTTTTTAATGCAAATATAGCGTATTTTTCGGTTATTTGAGAAGTGCGGTGTTGAGGAAAGTAGAATTTGTTGACAGAATGACCGTTCGCACCAAGGCAGCACCTAGTTAGGATGAAATGTTGCTCTTCCATTGTCATAGATCCAGCAGGTTTCCTGAAGAAACAGAAGTAAAGAAGATGAGCCTTGGTGGAAGTTGCCTTAGTTACATCGTTTCCACGCTTATGTATTGCATAAGACAATTTTTACTCGTAAATAAATCTTAAATCTTCAAACAGATCTTTGTGGTAGGCTACCAAGCACACGGGCGTAAAGACCGTAGCAGTATAGAGGTTGCTGTTGACAGCTCTGTTTTACTGAATACGAAGCTAAATATTATGAACACCGTCCATCATGTTCGCAGTTTATTATACTTCCAAGCGATACTTTAAACCAGGGGTCACCAACTGGCGGGCCACATGCGGGCCGCACTCTTTTACGAGCATGCGGGCCGCACTCTTTTATGAGCGGCCCGCAGAAGGTATCAGCGTACAAGCATAACCATAAGTACTTTTCTTGAGGAATTAAACAGCATGAAGGCAAAAAATACTTTCCGAGAAGCATATTTTCGCTTTGTATACGATTCCACCAACCGACCAATCAGATTGTAGTTCTAGGTAGCAGTCGTTTAAAGTTATTCCAATGCGATGTCCAGCCACACTGTCCCAGTGGTTGATTAAAACCTAGTTAGAATCTACACTGTGAAGTTAATTAAAACGTTTGTTTTCGATATTCGAAAATGTCTGTGAGCATAGTGTTGCTTTTTTTAAGTTTGCAAATGTCATGTAAACACTAGTGTGCGTTTCACCGTTATTGGGTTTCACGAGCAGTGTTCCTTCATGCAAGTTTTTGTTGGCAAAATAGGTCGGTGTTCCAACTCAATTTATAATAAATTGGAAAAATATTATATATACATTTAAAGACTTTTTCTGGTTTTATGAAAATATTTAGCTTAGTACTGCAAAATGTTGTTAATCAACAATTCTTGCCATGCTAATAAGCATCGCAAGTGACATTTGTCTAATAATCAAGGAAAGACGGTTTTATAGACTCTCACAAAAAGGAGGAAAAATCAACTCATTGCTTTTTTAGATGGAACACTGTTCATGAGTTACGATAGAATGGTGATTTCCACAAGCGTTTGTTTCATGGTGCCTGGTTTCTTTCTCCATGTTATTGGAGCCTATTTTTCGCTGATATGTTTGCAGGTCACCATTGTTGCCTGTATTGCGATGTGTCAAACATTTCCATGTTTACTGAAACTGTTAATGGCAAGATGTCTTTTGTGAGGCGAAGTGACACCACTCTTGCTTAGCGATGAATATTCTGATGAAACCGTTCGCCACGTTATAAGTGCGCAAAACAAGTGGCCTCGTTTATTGGGCATTGTTAAAGAAGTCAAAAGTGTTGTTAAAGGAGCTTGGCCTGGCAGTAGCGTTGTTTGACTAATTTTGTTGCTGCGGTGTTCTAAGATAAATATTAACAGCATGTAACGCTAGGTAGTGGGCACGAAATGCGTTCTTTTCTAGCATAAAAGTCAGCCTACCTAAAATTTTATTAGTGCGGCCCGCCACAGCTCTCCTAAGTACCAAAGGGGCCGGCATGCAAAAAAGGTTGGTGACCCCTGCTTTAAACTATCAGCGTTGAGTCAACGTGGCACGCATACCTGTAGGAACCTCGTTAATATTTTCTTTGAATGTGACGAAAGCGGAGCGCGGAGAATCCCCGTTTTCTTGTTGTAAGCTTGCCGAGGTGTTGAAGGTTAAAGATTCCCCGAAACCCAAATCGTCATTTTGTGGGTTGGCATTGCTAAAATCCCCACTTTGTAGGTGATTCACCGCTTCTTCGGGGTGCTTTTTCTCGAAAGCCACAAAAGGAGGCGGCAGAGGTCGAGAACCGTAACTGTGGGCTTTGTTGGATGATTCGATCTCTAGCGCTATAGTGTCGATGCCGCTCGACGTATTGTGGTCGTTAGACGGCGCGTGTTGCGCTTTGGTTAGGGCTTGTTGAATCTTACTCGCGTCTGGAGTTTGCAGAGTGCTGAAAGGTTAAAGCAGAGTTATGTCAAAAGCAATTTTATCGCACTCTCTATTGAATCGGAGTTGCTTTCAAATCCTACAGTCTGAGTGCCTTTCCAAAAATAAAACATGGAAAACTTACTCGGTCAACAAAATATTCTGAAACTAATTATAATTTCGTTGAATAAAGATGTTTATAAATGTTATGTCATCATTACCTGGCTTCTGCGCTTCCTCGCTTGTCAACCGTCACCGGTGATACGACGCGGTCAGGGGTAACAGAGTTATACGGTGAGCGTCCTCCTGTGGGAGTCAAGTTAGCCGGAGATTGATCACCAGATGGCGGGTTGCTGCTTTGGTTGTTTGATGGGGAATCCCCACCACGAGTTCGTCTCATGATCATTTCTAGTCGCTGAAACAACTCGTCTTGTGTTTAATGTGAAAACAAGGTTTGAGAAAGAAGATAATAATAATAAGCAGGCTCGCATGTCAAATACAACTCTTACAGGCAAACTGGTAAAACACAGATGTGTCACTGCAACTAAAATAAGTCTTCCTTAAAAATTTCAAAAAGTTACGTTGACGTTTTTGAACCAATGTAAAGCGTAACCTTTTACATGTTTCACTCCACGTAAGAGACCTTGTTCCACTAGCAAATACTAACACATAGAAGGGTGGAGTCCCTTGTGAAAAAAATTAATGAAGATCTAGAACGAAACGATCTAATAACATCAATAGATGAACAGAACAGAACATACGTGAGGTTGAGCAGTAAAAATTCACTGCAGGTTGAATTAACTTGGGGAAAATGACTGCAGAACATTACCTAGGACCTTCTTAGGCTTTCATCGTCAATGGCCAACACATGATTCTAATCGTTTCTAGCACTAGTTGCATCGTTCATCTGATGAAAGTGAAAGTAAAAGCAAAGACAAACAAATTGAGTTATTGCTTCATGACATTTCGCGACCTGAGGATGCGCATTGTTATGGTGCGCGAAACGTCAGTGAAGCAATGAATCCACTTTTTTGTCTTTGCTTTTGCTTTCACTTTTATCAGATAAACGATGCAACTACTACTAGAAACGATAATTATCCTGGTGAACACCCAAACTTTTCAGTATTCACATGGTTCTTACCTTCCTCCTGGCCAGTCGCTCCTCTTCTTTCTTCTGAACTGCAGCATCTCGTTCTTTACGAATCCTTTCTGCTTCATCCCGAGCTTTTTGATCCGCGCGCGCCCGCTGTTCGCTAATTGAAGCACACAAAGAACAAGAAAAATTCTTATAAGATTCGGATCGATATTAATGATACACATTGCAGAGCTTATGAACACATTAAGAATTGTGCTGCACTGAAACTAAGGTTTTTAATCATTCAAAGTTGGTATGATTCAAGATTTGTTCCTGCGCAGTAGATTCAGCATTGAACCAGCTTTATGAATGAAAGTACACCAATACAAAAAAATTAATTTCTCTATAAATAGAACATTTAATAAACTAACTCAAGCATCTTCATCTTCAGATGATTTGGACTGAACTTAACGGTCTGTGATTATGGAAGCTTACCGCATATATTCCAGATGTTTTCTTTCGTTCACCTCAGCTTCCATCTTTCTTTTCTTCTCTAATTCTTCTTTCTTAATCCTCTCTTCCTCCTCCAGCTTCAGTTGCTCCATCCTCGCTTCTTCTGCCATCTTGCGAGCATCTTCCTCTCTATTTGCTTGCTCTTCTGCTTCCAGTCTAAGGAAGAGCCGTTTTAAATCCAATTTCAATAAATGTCTCACAAAGACGATTGAACGTGGGGTCTAACTTCAAAAGTCAAGACGAAAATCTAAAGCAGAAATATTCAACCAGCTTCGAAAGTACAAAGCAAGTTAGACACCGAGCTAAGAGACGGGCAAACATGAGAACCTCAACACATAAAGCATTGGTACAGATGAAACGCAATGGGGATGACTGGTCAATTTATCTAAATTGAAGGTGAGATTTTTTTCAATATTTAAACACGCCAAATTTCCTATACAGGTTGCATGCACGCTCCATTTGGTAATTTTCATGGCTATTGGCTAGCATACATTCTTCGAGGCAAGACTTACATTATTTTGCAATTGTATATAAATTTTAACGATTTGTGAAATGTGGAGCCTTGCAAATTTCAAGTGAAAACAAATAGGAAAGCATATGTCAACAAGATGAACATGTAATCGTTGCAAGATCGCTCACTTCAGCCGCTCCAGCCTCTCTTTTTCTTCCCTCTCTCTTTTTTCTTTCATTTCCCTCCTTTTAACAGCGATGGCATCTTTATAAGCCTGCTCTTCCGGAGTGAGTTTCTACAAATAAAATTCATTGACCTTGACATCCACTGAAGAGCTGCAAGTTTGAAAAACACAAAACAAGCAGTGCATGGTGACTGGTGAGGTTAAAGGCCAGTTTACGGTTGTACTTAAAATTAGACATAGTCAGAAGATCCCCTATCCTTAATGGAACTCAATAAATACTTATACTAGTTTAAGTTAGAAAATATAAAATAAGTCGTTTTTTTTTTTATCAAATTTGATTGTGAGATTCACACTAATTTCATTGACCAACTTTTTCCTTCTTCTTTGGCTCTTTCGAAGGAGCAACTTCGCTTGGAACAGAAGGAGCAACTTCGCTTGGAACAGGAGGTACAATTTCGCTTGAAACAAGAGGAGCAACTTCGCTTGAAACAGGAGGAGCAACTTTGTTTGAAACAGGGGGAGCAACTTTGCTTGAAACAGGAAGAACAACTTCGCTTGAAACAGGAGGAGCAACTTCGATTGAAACAGGAGGAGCAACTTCGTTTGAAACAGGGGGAGCAACTTCGCTTGAAACAGGAGAAGCAATTTCGTTCGAAACAAGAGGAGCAACTTCGCTTAAAACAGGAGAAGCAACTTTGCTTGAAACAAGAGAAACATTTTCGTTCAAAACAAGAGGAGAAAATTCGCTTGAAACAAGAGGAACGACTTCGCTTGAAACAGCAGGAACAATAGCTCTAGGAGCAAGAGAAGCAACTTCGCTTGAAACAGAAGGAGACATGATGTTCGAAAGTTCCTGTTGCTCTGATTGCTGGATGTCAACACTTAATGGCTCCATTACTTCTTTCTCTTCGTGCTGATCATCTTGTTTGGCTGATTCAATAATCTGGTGACAAATAGAAGAAAAATTGTGAACTTTCGGCTCTCAAACTTACCGCATGGAAATAAAATGACCATATGTTTATTGCAGTCTATTTGGTCGATGACAAAACTACGTTTGCCCAGTTTATGAGTAGTGGTGAGGAGGGATAACAGGGTGTCGAAATGGTTTAAAACTTTAAGGTCAAGCAACTTGCCCACTATTTCATCCCATCATTTAGGCGTGCAGATGCATTGTATCAAATAAGAATTGACTCCGTACTCACAACAGACCAGAAAATAAACAAAATCCGTGTCACATTTATTTGTATAATTCTACATCGTTTCTTTGATGAGCAAGATAAGTAGTGACGACCACCAAGAAATTCTAAAACACAACAATTTCCTCCACTCACTTGTATTGCTTCACTTGCTGTGCGGTCCGCTTCGGGAGGAAAGTCTTCTACTTCAGAAGTTTCTGCGATCTAACATAATGAAAAGCATGTCAGAAATATCTCATTTGAATTAAATCAAATATAGTTATTACTATCTGAACCCTTAACAGCCTGTTTCCCTAAATAAGGATCGTCAGAAGGACCTGAAAAACATGCAAAAGCAATAAATCGGTAATTCCTGAAAAGATATTAAATATTATAACTGTAATTTAATCTGCAAAAAAAACTTTAAGTCTGTAATTCCCTATTAATCTGTATTCCTTTTAATCTGTAATTCATTTGAATTAATGGTTTTTACACAATAATGATAGTTAATATCCATCTTCGTCGGTAGCCCAACCCAGAGAGCAATCAGTCGCTTTTTACATTGATTCAACGTCTGTAGACGTTACTCTCTCGGTATGACCTTGAGTAACACACTTTGACATCTTCTCCATGATCGGAAGAAAATGGGTGGAAATATTACTTCACAGACACTACTTCAACAAGCGAAAGTTTCAAATTGCCAAGCTCAATAACCGGATTTGTGTCAGTGGTTTAAAGCTTCTGCAAGTATAAAAAGCCAGAAACAAGCTTCTAGAAAGGCTTTCACGGTTGTTTTTACAACGATTCTCACAATTAATTATTAAATCGCTTTACTCGAAGAAAAACGTTCCTGATACAGGCAGTATGTGAACACAAAATATTCTACATTTCTTGACATCTCAGTATCTTGCAATTTGCAAAGTATCGATGCGACATAATGCGCTTCTTCTTCACAGCAACATCGCAGTTAATTTTATTGATATCTCAATATGTATGATTGATTTCTTTGCAGTTAAAACAATAATACGATATATCAGTCGAGAGCATGCGGGTATGATTGGACAAAACACTTAATGACACCCTTAGTATAAATGGCTTCCTTGCCCTCCAGTTTACGTGGTTAAAGGTTCTGTCAAAGCTTGTTCCAAATATGAACAACGCAAAAAATTACGTCAATTATAATGTCTTTTCGACATGCTAACCATTAAGTTTTAAAAAACTGAACCTGTTCCAAAGTCTCTTCAATCTTTGCGGCGTCTTCTTCTGCATGATGAAGTACACCACTGGACACATGTGGATCTTCGTGGGCCTCTTTTTCAGCTTCTGCAATCACATTTTCGCTAATCTCAGTCGCTTTCGCACCAATCAAGTCTTTTTGCTGATGTAAAAGAGAAGAATCAAGAGGAAGATCTTCTGGTGATGTATTTATTGTCTCTTCTTTTGGAGAAGAAGTCTTTACGTTAAAAGAACAATCAACAGGTCCAAAAGACTCTCCATTTGCTCTTGGAGGTACATCTGCACTTGGTACATCTTTCTCAGTGACCAAAGCCATTTGCATCTCATCTGCAAGGGAGTTTGTTGTCACTGCCACCGGAATGTGCTCTTCATAGTCATCTTCCTCCGTACGTAAATGCGGCTCTTCTGACGCAGCTGCATCAAATCTTGGAACATCAGCAACCTCATTTGCTTCCTCCAGTGTTGTAGACTTCATCTGAAAGGAAAAATTATCACTACGCAAAACAATAGTTGCCAAGTTAATAAGCTGGAATTTCAAGCATTGCAATCTATTTCAAGCTTACTGTAAAGATGTTTTAAAATCAGTCAAAACGTGAGCACAATAAATCTATCCAATTACAAGCAAACGAGATCTTCAATCTGGCAACAACATCAGTACTCCACTTACCCTACCACCATTTTCATTCAACTGCGACTCTTTTTCTGGTGAGTTAACAGCATCCAAAGCTTCATCCGGCACTGGAGTATTTTCCTCCGAAGACTTTCCTGGAGGACTTGACCGCTCCAGGCTCTCGTTAACTTCTGACACAAAAGATGTTTCTTCTTTTTCTATCAATACTTGGCTTGAGTTCATGGATGGTGGCAATGCCGTGGTCGATTCTTCGACAGTTTTAGTTTCGTTGCTTGATGTTAATTCTACAGTTGGTGAGATGGTGAATGTTTTGTCCAAGGGTTCAGTCGTGTTTCGTTTGCTGCCGCTCTTCGGTTGCGTCGATTTAACTAATCACAAAAAAGGACGTGTTGATGACTCAGCAATCATATTGTCTTTCACGTCGATTTTAACAACGGCTTAAATTTAAATCAATCGAAACCGTCATTGAAACGTCTTCCCTGATACAGGCGGGAATTGAAAACGCTAACAGCGCCATCTTAGGAATGCCTCAAATATCGCTTTGGACTACCAACGTTTCGTAGAAAACGTTGGTAGAACATAGAAAAATACATCAAAGAACATAGAAAAATACATCGCAGTGGGTGGCTTTTAGAAGGTTACTCCGGGAGTTTCTTATACTTTCACATTACTAAACGCATGAAAAAAGCGTCTGTTTATAAAACATAAAATTAAGCAAACGGCTGTTTGGGCTAACGTGATCACGTGACTGGTTTGCCAACGTAAAATTAACTTTCACGGCTGCACAGAAATTGAAGGAAATAATTTCACGCGACACTGAACTTAAATTTGAAATTATTTTCTCAACAAAAAATGCAACTGAATTGATTAGCTCAATCATGGCTCAATCAAGAGGCTAAACATTAAGAGAAAAGCTTCAGGGTATAAAAACTACTTTTTGAACACACAAACAACACTCAAAAGCTTCTTCCTGGAACAGAGCCAAACTGGCACACTGTACTAATCCCCTGTACCTCGGTGCAAAACTAGATAGGTGCCTCGGGTCTGCTACTATTCGGTGAGTTCCTAACATTTAACCCCTAACCCTAAAACGGCAATGATAATTAGGCTACGGTACCCAATAATTTGAAAAAAAAATTGAAAAAATTACCGAATAGGGATCGGACTCACCGAATCGGACTCACCAAATCGGACTCACCGAAACGGGCCATTCCGAGGTGCCTCACATACAAATCCAATATTAAAAAGTAATTGAGCCAAGGTGGCTGCTCGAAATAATATTTTACAGAAACTAGGAAACTCTGATTGGGGTGTTCTTTCGGATAAAATGCGGTCAACTGCTTTAGCCCTATGCTATTCGGCCGCAGAATACGCCTGCCAGGTTTGGGAACGCTCGGCACATACCAAGAAAATCGACCCCATATTGAACCAAAGTTGCGGTTTGATTACAGGTTGTCTCAAACCAACCAACATCACATCGCTACATAGTATAGGCTATTCTTGTCTGGAATTGTTCCTCCTAACATCAGAAGGAGCGTGACCAACAGAAAGAAAAGATCTTGTCAGGACATGGATTTGAGACACCCACTACATGGCCAAACCCAGCAAGCAATTGATTGAAGTCAAGAAAAAGTTTCTTTGCTTAGGTTGTCTTATTGGGACAAGATGAGGTCGCCGCCATTGTGCACTGTGCAGGTCTAACTGTGGCGAAAAAGCTACCCGCCGAGCCGAAACCGGCCAATATGGAGCTCTCACTCA
This sequence comes from Aplidium turbinatum, assembly GCF_918807975.1. NCBI lineage: Eukaryota > Metazoa > Chordata > Ascidiacea > Aplousobranchia > Polyclinidae > Aplidium > Aplidium turbinatum. Next base: position 16,426,390 of record NC_137489.1, read on the forward strand.
CAAAAGGTCTTCCTCCCGGAAAACGTATACCCTGAAAGTATTGGCGATGCCTCAACCGCTTAAGAACTGGTATTGGAATATGAAAGACGTTGACGCGACACTGGGGGTATTTCTGGGGAGGCACAAGTTGCAAGTGTTCACAGGAGCAAACGATGCAACACATCCTCGAATGCTCTGCACAAGATTTAGACGAGTTCAATGATAGAGCTTGCGTGATGCTCTGGGCTACGGCAGTGCAACACGACGAAGAAGAAGAATACTTTTCCAATGTTGGTTTCAGTGGCAAATAGTATTCTGCAACATTTAATGAATTTTGCGGCAACCAAACATGTTCTAACATACCTGGAGTTCTTGACTTGACTTCAGGAGCCGCCTTCTTTACAGGATTCTCTGCACGTTTCGATTTCTTATCCGGCACGATTCGAGAAGAAGATTGTATGTTTGGTGAAGAGACTTTGGAGCGTGCTGAAGAGGTACTTAGCCGCAAAGTTTGTTTGATAGCAGGTGGGGTTGACTTTTTAGGTTGGGTTGTGTCTGAAAAAAAACTTAGATGTTATGCCAATGCCATCACTTTCAAAAACATTTTCCATTCCAGTCTTGACTTACTGTAGAATTACAACACAAAACAATGAGTTCTAACCATGGTAGAATGTTACTTCAACTGGATCGTCAAAATTTTCACTAACGTAGCTTTCATCAGTCATTAGTCATTACGTTGATGTTATGCACCGTAATGGTGTAGTAAAACTAACTATTCGTCTTCAGAAAAACTAATAGAAATAATGTAATTAAGAAAAACCAAATGAGTCGATATTAATAATGAGTCAAACATCATAAATGTTGCTTTCAGTATTCCGCCACAGGTCCCTTCAAACCCGCTAAAAATACGCCAAACCTCTGACGGGAGTCTTCTTCAAAGCTGGATCACTCTTAGTGGGAGTTGAAGACAACCGTGCCGGAGAAGGACGTCTTTTAGGAGGATCTTTAGCATCCAGAATCAAGCGACTTCCAGCAGATGAATGCCTAGATGATGATGAAATATTAAAGGACAGAAATAGAAGACACATTTGATAACAAATGTTGAAAATAAATTGCAGTTGATATTTGTTGAAGCAAGTGTCATTGAGGAACTGTCTCCAGCACAATACCACTGAAGGTGGCAACTGAAAAGGCACAGATAAGAACAAACAGATGCTACACCTCAATATAGGCTGCCCACCAAGCCGGAATGGCCCGTTTCGGCTAGTCCGATTGGGCTAGTCCGATTCGGCTACAGCCCGATTCGGCTAGTCTGATTTGGGTAAAGTCTTTGTCGGTTAGTTTCCTATTCGGCAATTTTTTGAAAATCCAACGATAATCCTTCTGTAACCCTTTGCATTCCGACAAAGAAAAACAAATCGAAATGAAATTTAGCGAAAAGTGTTTGAACTATTAAATTGAACTGTTTGCTCACATAAAAGAATGTTGTAATATCGTTTCTTTTAATATAGTTGAAATCATCGAGGCTTTAGATGAGTGAGATTTAGACCTAACCATTGAGATGTTAAAACTAAAAAGCGAATTAAATTTATTTTTGAACTATTAATGTTTGCTCAGATAAAATTGACATGTATCATGCGTCGCCGTCTGCATGCAAACTTAGAATATATTAGAATCCTCAACTATTACAAAATTCTAAATCCAACGACGCCTTCTGTTTATTTACAGTAGAGAGTTTTGTGTTTTATTCCACAATAGTTGAAATTCTTGAAGCATTAGATGAGTGGGGTTTAGACCTAACCACTGAGATCGTAAATCATATTTATGACACCGGTAACATCCCTAGTGATATGGTACGTTCCATATTCATAACTTTACCTAAGAAAACCGGAGCAACAGAATGCTCACTCCACAGAACAATTAGCCTTGTGAATCACCTAACAAACGTCTTATTCCGAATCATGATGATGAGATTGAGACCAAAACTAAATTTCAACAGCACAGTTTTTATTTGTTCTAGACAAAGGGACCACAAAAGAAATTTTTACATTAAAAATGATAACAGAGAGATGCGTCCGATCTCCAGATCTTATCAACGCTTACAGTGAGATGATTTTGAGAGACATCGAACATATGAATGGAGTAAAGGTTGGGGTACAAAATGTAACAAACTTGAGATACGCTGATGAATGATGATACAGTCCTGATAGCAGAATCTGCAAACGATCTACAGGACTTATTAAATTGTGCTGTCAATAACAGTACACCAATGGGTTTAGAGTTAAATAGGGAACTAACCTAAAGGTTACAGAAGGATTATCGTTGGATTTTCAAAAAATTGCCGAATAGGGAACTAACCGACAAAGACTGTAGCCAAACAGGGAACTAGCCCAATCGGACTAGCCGAATCGGGCTGTAGCCGAATAGGGTAATAGCCGAATCGGACTAGCCCAATCGGACTAGCCGAATAGTAGCAGACCCCCACCAAGCGAGTTGAGGTGAGTTGATCACCATGGTAGCATAATAATTCCACAACAACCGGCTATTACCTCTATTGTGGAAACGAGTTACAAAAGAAAGGATACATTGTATTGAAATACTCACTTCCAATCTTTTAAATTTTACAATTAAAAATACTTGTTTTTGCAACATTCTTTCAAAAAAACGACTCAGATATGGGGCTTGGAACATGATAGAAATAACAAGGGACATGAAAATACAACACCACTATTGTCAAACGTCACCACTCACGTGATGCGTGGCGACTCAGCACTACGGAATCTTGGGGATGCTGAAGCGGCCACTGGTGATCGGGGTTGCTTTTTCTGTAACAAAGGGGACGGGCTACGTCCGGGGCTCGGCTTGTCCCTGGGTGGCTTTTTGTTGCTTTGCGATCGTGGAGAGGAACGGGATGATGACATACTGCTGACGTCAGATCTGTTATCAAAATAGAATTGAGATTCTTTGCTGACATGGATTCGAAATCGATTGAAAATATTAATGAGAAATAAAATGTTTATGAAGATCCTTAACCTCCGTTCTGGCTTCTCGGTGTTTAGAGAATTGCAAATCATAAATTATTTGTAGGATCCAAGTACAAGGATTTAACCAAATGTATAAAATCAGTACTGAAAATATTAATACTCGCATTTCTCTTGTAGAGACAAATGAGTTCGTCGGCTTTACAACAACCCCCATAGGTTTGTAAAGGACAGGACAAAGCGATTCTATTTACAGGCAACATATGCCACCAGAGCAACAGAAAAGATTTGATTTGGTTGTTTGCTTACCAAAAAGTTTAATCTTTCCAATGAAAAACGCAATGTACACAATTAAAATCTAATTTCTTTCCCTTTTGCAATCATAGATCATTAGAGTGCTACTTGGTAGGATTCGTACACTCAAAACGCCTTTGTTCAACTTATCATTGTTATGTTGGTCTAAAAGCGACCAAGCCGCTTCAACATGCCTTGTATTTGAAACGCTTAAAAAACACGTCAGGCGTTTGCATCCAATAAACTGCAATTTGTCAACTTCACGTTAGGAAATTACCGACAAAAATTTATATGCGGGTGACACTGCGTTTACATCCGTTGAAATCATGTAGTTTTGGTGTCCGGCATTGATGGTAAATTGGCGTCTACTCAACTGCTCAAACGTGACAAGGCCTTAACACCATCATTTCGCAAGCTGCAAGAGAAGTGTTATGAGCAACGAAAGCTAGCTCTCCTCGGAGGCCGATCATGCAAAGATGACTTACTTTGCAGATGATGGTCGTATTCTGTCAGAGCTTCTGCTTCTTAGTGGTGTGCTTACTGACAATGCAATTACAATACAGAATTAGTAGAAATTTAAAACAAAGTAGTAAAAAAACGACACAGAGTACGATGCTGGAAAGACCGTGATATACCAGAGGCAATTAACTGACAAATACAAAGAATTCACGGCTGAACAATTAAATTCTACTCTTGATTCTACTTGTAATCAAGAGCACTGATGAAGCCGCCTTTACGGCGGCGAAAGCTCTACCAATAAATTTTTGTAGTTACCAAACCTGTTAACCTGGTTGATTTTTTATTGAACAATTAAACACGTCATATCATTCATAGCACAAAATGATTAACTGAACTCAAGCATGCTTTGACAATTCTCAAACACACCAAGTTTCGATGAGTTCAAAACTTCCATTTACTGTACATAGCTTTCAAAAAATATACTTTCTCTGATTCACCTTTTTAGCACATGGTTGGCAATGACCTTTACTTCATGACCTTTACTTCCATTACAAATCATTGTTTAGTCTGAATTTTAAACGTAACGTAAGCCGCACACGTGTCATGGTTATCTCGTTCCATAGCAACGTGATATTGCTTCAGTTGCTAGAAAGGCGGCTGCACAAGAGTTTAGTATTTTCAAAATCAGATTATCGTCAACCAGTAAATCAATCTTTTTACATTGATTTGCTAACTGGGTCGTCGCCTTGAGGCTGATAGAAACAAAAACAACGTTACCATGTGTGGTGTCGTCTTTATCATGCTTGGACATCGCAATAGATGCTTTGGTGGGAGCAAGTAGCCGGGAACTCATTTGAACCGGTTCTGTTAATTGTGGAGAAATGCGACCTGAAATGTTTGCAATGCTTATACACTTTTTTGGTAATAAATAAACTTTAAAATCCTTTCATGATGAAACTACCAAACCAGCATGCACATTGCACAGAGACAACTCGGTTGCTTGAAAGATATATATAAAGTTTTAATCGTCTTTAAAGTTTAAAGATTTTAAATCAAGATATTTACTTTTCCATCACTACTTTGTGAACTGGGTAATGGATATGCTGTATGTCTGCAAAAATACTGTTTTGACAGGTTTTAATTACTGATTTCAGCAAGCCAGGCGACAGTTTCCAAAGTAAATTGTCGAGCTAACGTTTCATGAAACGTTTTAGTTCACAAATCACAACATACAACCTATATACAATAAATGATAACCTATGATTGCAATAATAAACTTGGAAGAAAAAATGTCAGACAAGAAAATCATAATTCTACAATTGAAAGTGTAACATGGCGAGATGATTTTAAAGGTTAAAGAGGAAACTAAATTTAAAAGCGGCAAGCTCCGTGCTGATAAGCAAGCTCCATGCGTACAAAAAAAAATAAAATGGCAAATACTAGCACGAAAAAGGAAAAAAATAAAACCAAATCATTAAATAAAAAATAAATCATTTTCATTATACATAATCATCACTAATTCATTGGCCTCTGGATAGAAATACTTTCACCACGGCAAATGAATTTATTGGAGTAGAAAAAATAGGTAATCTTTATGAAGAACGCAAATTTTAATTAAAAAATAGCGGGCAAGGTTACTTCATGTCAAGTTAACACGGGGTGGATAAAAAGTCTAAGATTGAAAATCACTAATTTACATATAAATTTAAACATTATACAAACATTTAAACATAAAACAAATAAGATACAGGATGACGGATACAGAAAACAGATAATGTACACGACTACTGTAGAATAGATACTGGTAACAAAAGTGGAGGGTAAAAGAAGTTGCGTTGCTAAGCAACCGCAAGGTTTAGTGTAACATAGGTTTCACATGTGCTGCATGAACAGTGAACGCAGCCCTCAAACAACAAAATCCGTATTTTTTACGTTGAGTCAACCTCTGCAGACGTTGAATCAATATAAAACTGACGGATATTGGTGTCCGGGGTTGCCATGTAGTCACACCAGTTATCTAGTATCTACTAAACACAAAACGCTACATTGCTGAATTTACTCAAATGACATCAGGCACTTTTCCACAGCAAACTCGTAAATTTCACAGAACACTACACACTGTACAGTGTACAGTTTTAATTGGTAATGGTAAGCGATACTTTGCATGATTAAACAAGATCTGAAGTTACTAGCTCGAACACTATTGCACTACTTTAATGGAGTGGCGTGAAACAACTAACATTCCATTCCCAAGCGCCTGTCTCATAACAATGCCAACCCCGTGTTGCGATTTCAGTTGGATCATTCACACACTTTCCACTTTTAAATTCATGCAAAAGCTAGCGTTACTTGCTGAAGCTCAGAGGGTTCTAATAGTTGCGTTAAACGCCAAGGCTTTCAAAGAAAGTTCATGCATGGAGCGATGTTTTATTGTTTATGAAGTATGCGTAGTTGCGTACAACCTATCCCTCACGTGTGAGTTGTTGAAACTCGACAAGTAAAATCAATGAGCTTTAACAGAGCTCTTCATTCCACAGCCATCGATGCTTTTTGAAAGCATTTAAAATCAGTACAAAATCGAAAAACAGGCATCTACAAAGTGAACAAAAACTCTTTAAACTTTTTTTCATTTTATGATTAAATATACATATTGAATGTCACATCAAATCAAATATAGTTATTACCGGTGTGATTAAGATTCTTCTTTGTGCTTTGGTAGGATGAAGGAGTGAAAAGAAACACACTGGGCTTGCTCTGCGCACAGTTCAAAACAACCGGTAATGACTATATTTGATTTAATTCGCTCTGCTTGGCATTGAACACTTTTTGTAGTATTAATAGTTTTCATTGTTTTATTGAATGTCACGTATATGCCTTTTAATATGCTAAATACCTCGCTTAACTCTCTGAAAGTTAGGTCTAATTATAAGCATTAACTAAGGTCTAAAATGAGCCAAAGAGAAGCCATCACTCGGTTCCATCGCGCGGGAAGAACCAATTCTGAGATCATTAAGCTTAAAAGTTGCCAAATCCACCGTTTACCATGTTGTGAACAGATTTAAGAAACTTGGTACATCAGAAGATCGTCCTAGGAGTGGAAGACCTCGCACTGCTCGAACAAAGTCAGTGGTTAAAGTTGTCCGAGAAAGCGTGAGCAGAAATCCAAACAGATCCATCCGTCAAATGGCCAAAGACATGAATGTTAACACTTCAATGAGAACCATTGTGGAAAAAGATCTTCAGTTGTCTCCTTACAAGATGAGAAAACGGCAGTTTCTTACACCTCTCATAAAGCAAAAGAGACTTGAAAGAGCACAGATTCTTCTCAGAGAACTGAAGGCAGGCATGGCAAAGCAAGAGATAGTTTTTTAGACAAAAAACTTTTCACAATTGAAGCTCAATTCAATAATCAGAATGATAGAATTTATGCAAAGTCTTCAGCAGATATTAGATTCTGTGAGAACAGTTTACCGACGTCCAAAATCGTCTTCTGTCATGGTGTGGGCCGCTATCTCCAAACCTTGAAAGTCTCCTCTGTTTTCGTGGAACAAGGGGTTAAAATCAATTCAGATCGCTACATCCACAACATTTTGGTTCCAGCCCTTGAAGAGATGAAGAAACACTATAAAGATCCGCCCTTCATATTCCAACAACGTAGTGCACCATCCCACACCTCAAGAAATACTCAAGACTGGTGCTCACGTCAACTACCAAGATTCTGGAGCAAGGAAATGTGGCCTCCCTTATCGCCTGATTTGAATCCCATGGACTTTTGTGTGTAGTTGTTATTGGAGGGAAAGGCCTGTTCCGTTGCTCACCCAAGTGTTGATGCTCTGAAACAATCACTCCTGCGGGAATGGGCCAAAATACCTCAGGATGAGCTACGTGCCTCGGTAGAAAACTTTCGACAAAGAATTGATAGAGTTATCCAAGTAAAGAGCGGCCACATTGAAAATTAATAAAAAAAATTATTTCCAGTATTGTAAGCTCTCATTGTGATACCTTTTTGATGAAATTTTATTTACTTTCTATTAATAAATCGTTGATAAGTTGGCCCAAGGACTTTCTGTTTACCCTGTATATCAGACAACAGTCCTCAAAATTAGCCGCGGCACAAAGCAATTGCCGTGGTAAATGATGCCGCAAACGTCATAGCGGCCATTCTACTACGGCAATAAAAATGCCATCGCTGTAGGTTACACAATAGGAAGGAAAAGTTACCAACATCTTCTGTAAATTATGCAAGGAATTTTATGGAAGTAGTCCATGTGAACTAAACATCTGAAGAGGTAACATAAAACGAGTAAAGAACTGGATCAGTACAACTAAAGTGATCAAAAAAGCCAATGCGTCTGATAATGCAGGAACACGCGTCCATGAACGGGCAGTCGGGCACTTCTTCGTGAAAAAGAAAGAACCCCAGGATATAACGATTTAACTTCAGTGGAAACTAAGGGCGACGCTTTCTATTCCCACAAGTCAAACAAGCACAGTTCAGCATGCTCAAACACTTAATGATAAACAGCGGCAATTGCCGAACAACAGCGGCAAAAGCATACGGCAATTGCCGCCGCAATCCAAGGTTTGTTGACCTGGCGACGGCAATGTTTTTGCCGTAGTAGATAGAAGCCAATTTCGAGGGCTGGACAAGAAAAAACCTCATATCTACACAGTATAAATACAAGCTAAATGCTACATTAGTGAGGTGTGCTGTGACATAAGTACCTGACTGCTGGTAACATTTTTGGCGTGTTTTGATGGTACACAATACGCATGGAAAAACCAGCGGCGGTTATTAACCGGCATGACCGGTGATGAAACGCTATAGGAAAGAAATGTGGTGTGATGTAAGTCACTAACTGTTAGTAGGTGAGGTCCTATTGTTTGCCATCAAATAATAATTTCAGCAAAAAGTCTTTGTGTGAGTTCACCATTGGTTCTTGTGCGATGCACAACGCGTCACAATTCGGTCAAATCAAAAAATGTAATTTGGTTTTAAACAGAAGACTTAAAGAACAATCGAAGAAATTCGCTATCAAATTTCAGCAATGGTACAATAGCAAAGGTTTCAGTGTTCAGTTTGGAAAATAGTGAAATGTTCGTAAAACTGTTGAAAAGAGCTCCAGCTTCAGAAAAGCAGATGTTTTTTTCAAGAGAAGGTGTTAGTGCAATTTGAGCGCATAATTTGTTAAAGTAAGTTCGATTGAAATAACCACGCTAATGACTAAAAATAAACATAAAATATTGAAAGCTGCGAGAAGCAAGTACTTTAAACTAAAAAGAAACCATGCTCAAATGATTGATAGCTACATTTTTGATCAATTCAGCCACAAAACTAAGCCACAGAAACTTTAAACCAGTTTGAGTTAGTTTGTCTGTATGAGATGATAACTAAGTGTGCCATCAACAAAACTTGGTGATACGAATTTTCAAACATGACCTTAATGATCCATGGCTCAATTTAGTGACTGGAATACTGAGGTACGACACCAGGTTAGCAAGGACAGACCTTTACTCTTCAGATTTGACACCACCCGGGGGGTTGGCGAGCGACCTCTAGTGGCAGTGGGTTTGCTTTCACCGGCGTTATTACTCGAGGTTCGGTTACGCTGTCTGCTATCCAAGGATCTAGCCCGTGGACTTCTGGCCGACGCTATCATAGATCGTAAAGTCAACGATGGAACATAACGGACGTTTCCATTAACCATTGTGGCCACAAGAGCTTGAGCAGTCCACAACTGACTACTAATTGAAGGATTATTACAAAACTACAGTAGAGCATTTCAGTAAAATGCTACAATAAATATTTAATAATTAAAACGTCAAAATTAGTAAATCTATGGTCCAATGTAAATGCACAGTAGCACTTGGCAGAACTTAAAGGGCTAGTGAATGAATGGGCATTATACTTTAGCATTCATTAAACAAGACAAAGGTTTTGAAAGCCCAGTTCTTTAATGAGAATTCAGCTCAGCATCGGCATGAAGAGAGCTACCATTTGGAACCGCTGTTATAAAGAAACCCAATGTAACATATCAATAAGCAATGTAGAAATAACATCATAATAACGTTGCAGCCAAAACTGCCGTGCTCAGCTAAACAAAAAACGGCACAATTTTTTTTCCATTGAACGCTTCAAACTATATCTATCCACTATCCAGGAATATTGCATTCACAAATCTACCATGGCACACAAATAACCCGTGAAGTTGTTATGATATTGACAATTACGCAATAAGCATTATCGTAATCATGCTTTGAAATGGGTTCTAATTAAACTTAATCTCTGCAAATGAACTACATCGGATGACAAATGGTATTAGTTTATCATCCCTGAGACAAACAATGATAAACACATAAAGTGCGGCCAATTTCGTTGCATCTGCAATATACACTCTGAATACTGAAAAGCTGGGTGTTCACCAGGGCAATTATCGTTTCTAGCACTAGTTGCAATGTTCATCTTTCGTTGCAACTAGTGCTAGAAACGACAATATACACTCGTTGAGCAAATTCTCCGTGGAATAAACAATCTCAATTGCCACATTAGCTGTTTTTGTGCTTCATTCGAACAAGGTTTCAGACATCAGTAGAAGCCAGTGCTCTAATCACAATAGGTCACACAATTCTATATGATCAATTCAAGGAGTGAATTGAGTGCCCGGTTTGAACGTGCAAGAAGAAAATCAACTGTTCCACACTTTGCAAGTTATTCAGAAAAACAGAAGCTCATCGCAGGCCTGATTTGAAACATGAAAGATTCTTCTCAGCAAATTACCTATATTTCCGTTAAAAAATGTAGCCTATGATCCCTTTGGTGCGCAAAATTCACATTAATCTTAAAATAATAATCACCTGGAGATGGAGATTTGGTTTGGGTGGGCGAAGATTCGTATGATCGCAACCCAGATGCAAAGTTCATGTGCGAGGTGTTCATTACCAGAGGACTCTTGGAAAACCGATCACCCTGTCCGCTGCTACTCGAACCTGATTGTCAACCAAATAATGTTTAGATGAAAACATTCTTAAGCTAATGTTAAAAACGATAATAGTTGCATAAAACTTCTACTTAGATATTGTTACTATGGTATTCCTCTTCAGTTCCGATTTCACAAGACGTGCCGTGATGGCTGCTTTGGCCTCATGGGATAGGAGAGGTGTTATAAATGTCCATCTGTTTCAGTGTCCCACCCTCAGGCAAGGATGGCAACATGTAGTAAATTGGGACTAATTAGGAGTAAAAATGACATGGTAGAATTATTTTCAAAAAACAAATTATATATAAGATGATTCCCGTGTACCCTGGCACTTATTCAGTAGGTCGGCTACCACGTGACAAACAACATTTTAATGTAGCCAAGGTAGCAGCAGACAACAAGAAAAATTGTAAACTTAAACCAAGCATATTTATTGCCATACACCTTCCTTAGCTTCAAGCGACAACAACTGCCAAGAACAGGGTTATAGGTGAATTGTTCGTAAACAGTTGTTCGTAAAGCAATTGTTCGTAAACAATTGTTCGTAAAATCAATTCTTCGTAAAGCAATTCTTCGTAAAGCAATTCTTCGTATACATCAATTCTTCGTATAGGTGAATTGTTCGTAAACAGGTGATAGGTGAATTGTTCGTGAACAATTTTTCGCAACAGCAAGGTTTGTCTTGCAATTTCCGATGAAGGTGCGTAATGCAAATTTTCCTGAATAACCAAGTTACGACGACACAAAGAAATAAGCACAATGAAAAAGGGCATTTTTTGTTATTTATTGGAATACAACAATTGTTTGTGTTTAGCAATTCTTTGCTTACACTACCAATACTATTTTGAGTAACTTCGTACAAATTGTCCACGAGCCAAGTTTAGTATGAAGTATTGTGTGCAATTCCACGCAAGTAATCACAAATTTCATCATCTTGAAAGTCTTGACGCCAAGTTCGGACGACTCTAGTTAGTCTTTCTGCACTGTCCTTGTACTTCTTCTTTGGAGGGGGTCCTGCCTGGCCACTGACCAACTGTTCAATGCGAACCTCATTTAGGTTTTGCTCTCGCTTGATTGCAGATATGAACTTCCAAATATCTGGATGATTTGGAGATACGGGAACATGAACCCTCTGTGCCATCCTTCAATGCTATTATTAGTTTTGGGAAGGCCACTGAGGACGCCATCATAGCAGTTCCAGATTTGAATTGCAAACATTGGAGGACGGCGCCCTTGGCGACGATCTGGGCGCCCAACCCAAGTGTCTTCAAAGTAGTCAATTACTTCCTGAGCAACATCTGGTAATACATTCCCATCAATGAGAATGTCTCGTGCTGCTACAGTGCTCCTTCAGGCCACTTGATTGCGTCTTTCTCCAAATGCACTGGCACAAATGGAAGAAACAGCCACGGTGAGTTGAAAGTGAGTACTCTCTGCTCACTGCATTAACCATGGCCTTCTCAAAGTCACTCATGATTGTCTCTGGAACAGCAACAGCAGGTAACAACTCCTTGATCTTTTGCAGCAGATGAATGTATGCCCCTCTCCTTTTGTCCCCCAGCAGGGCATACACCAGAGGCGCTGAAGTGTTTTCCTTCAGTCCGTGTATTGTGTAAAGCTGTTCAAACGGTGAAGGCACTGTCTTGAAGGTGCCGTCAGCATACCAGTGCTTTGAACGGGCAAGGAGCTGCAGATTTCTTTCAGTGGCAAAGAGGACCATACAGTTATCTCCAGGCCCAGAATCATAGGCCAAGAATGTTACACCAGCAAACGTTTGCTTGTACTCTACTGGAAGCACAATGTCACGGAGAGAATGTGGGATTGCCGGGCCTGCATTTTCCTTCAATCGCACTTGGGTGACTGCCCTTTTCATGCTTTGCACACTTGGCAGTTTTGCTGCCATGGCTTGACTGAGTCCAATAGTTTTTGCTGAGACGAGGTAACTTGGGGCATCACGACTGTCTTTTGCTGCACAACGAATATTTTCCATAACCTTTGCTGCTTCGACATGACCAGCATCTCCAGCATGATTGTGCTCACCTCTGGATTGTACAATGGCTGCCATAGCAGTTGTTACTCGTGCAGGACATTTCTTATTAAAATGTTCACATTTCCAATAAGTAGTTTCTTGCCCTTGTGCGTTAAGTGCACTATAATCTTTGTAATAAAACTGGCCACTATACAAAAGCTTTGGCTTTCCTTTTTCACTGCTTGCAAACTGTAATGCCATTCTGAATCAGGAACTCTACACTCTGTCTGCTCGTCTACACTCTACAGGTACAGCAGGTCTTTAAGCACAATTAGCACATTTCTAGCATATAGGCTACCCTAATTGATTGTTCGTAAACAGTTGTAGCTTTTTTTTTGAAAAAAAAGCTGTAGCCTAACTTTTATGAACATTTGTTTACGAACAATTAGTATTACGGTCAATTGCATGCCCGAAGAATTGCTTTACGAAGAATTGATTTTACGAACAATTGTTTTACGAAAAACTGTTTACGAAAAAAACGTCGGACACCCAAGAACAGGTATCAGAACAGAACAAATAGTAGACAAAACTTAATAGACAAGCTCAGAAGTACCTACCTATAGCAGTAGTTGAGGTTGGAGTTGCATCTCCTCCTTCATTCCCTGAAGAAATAAACATCATTAATTGTATGTTCATGTAATATTGGATCTGTCACCAGATTCAACTGACTATAAAATCCAATTTGAATCGTCAAGCAATTGCTGATGGGCTTTTCATTCCTTTATCTCTTGAGCTGTATTACAAAACTGAAAGCTCAATGGATTTTTAGCAAACCTTTAAGTGATACGACGATTTTGGGTAAAAAATTCCATTACTGTAGTTGGCAATTTCAGTATATTACAGTAGATTGAAAAGATTGTTTTGTGTGTAAGCAACGCGTTTTTATTAAATTTGTGAATCAAACGTTTTTGAACCTACAAAAAGGCCACCTTTTTATATAAATGCTTTTGACATCAATACATTTAGAAGCAATTAGAGCAAGAGCTTACTGAAAAATCAACCGAAAACGTGTTAAAGTGGTTAAAATCAATACAAGCATGCTACGGTGATAAGAAAATTGATCTGTGCATGCACAACCAAACATAGTGAAGGGCAATCAAGCTAACCAAGTTCATATGAACTGAGAGTGGAATTTAATATTAAAATAGTGCGTATATATATACTACCAAAACGCTGTTCAAGGAGAAAATTTAAAAAATCGATATCCTCAAATTTTTCACAAGCATATAGCACGGCAAACGTCAGAAGTGCTATTATTTAAACACAAAGCAATGAGGCATTTTATTCAAATTCGAGCAAAACTCGTGTCCATAACCGTTGCATAATTCTATACGCACTGCAGATTGCTGAACACATCGAGAAAGACAAGCAGGTCGTAAAGTACTGCTACTTTCTCAGCATGTAAAGGTGAAAAATAATCAACCAATTTATTGGGTCCACGTCTTTTAGGCGCAGACAGTTAGGCGCCGGCCAAATAGGCGCACACACTGTGGCGTCTGGATATTTAGGTGCGGAGCACTGTGGCGCCCGTTCATTTAGGTGCTACTCCTAGTAAAGTCTGCAGATTGTATCAGCTTTGCAGGTAGGGCAATGCTTTTCACACAAAATGTTATATTGGACAGAAAATATGTTGTTCTGTTAATGCGCGTGTGGAGATGAGGTGCGAGACAACACTCCACTAATCTTGATATTAGCACATCTCCACAGCACATTTGCTATGCATCCTGAACACAGGTTGCAGCCAGATGGAATCTTGCTTAATCTGTTATCTTTCGCAATTGCTTCTACTCGCGATGGATTGGTCGTGTGGCGAGCACGCATGAGACAACGCTCTACTACATGAATACATTTCTATAGGGCATATGAACCCTGGCTACAAGTTGCAAGCATAATGGTGCGACTTTGCTCGTTATTACACTTAGTCGGAGTTTTGACGGAAAACTAAGTTGCTCTTCACCAGGGAGCTCTTCACTGAAGCCTACCAACCGCTTGAATATAGGCTACGGTATATTTTTTACTGATTATTTGACTCACTAAAAGCGGACCCAGTCATGTTTGGAAACTTGAATAATTAATTTATTGATAAAGCTCTCGCCGACGCAAACCTGGACTAACAACAAATAAATGCCGAACACGCGCATTAAAATACAATATATTTTTCTGTTCAATACAACATTTTGTGTGAAAAGCATTGCCAGTTCAAGCAGCTTCACTCACGGAAGCCATGACATATTTTTCTGTTCAATATAACATTTTGTGTGAAAAGCATTGCCCTACCTGCCAAGCTGATACAATCTGCAGACTTTACTAGGAATAGCACCTAAATGAACGGGCGCCACAGTGCTCCGCACCTAAATATCCAGACGCCTCAGTGTGCGCACCTATTTGATCGGCGCCTAACTGTCTGCGCCTAAAAGACTTGCTCCCAATTTATTGACTACTTTTTTTCATTCTGCAATTGAAATAAATTGGATTAAATTGAAAATGAGTAAGATTACTACGTTCCATGCAATTTCAACAGAATCAAATTGATAAAAACACCGAGAACTAAATAATCTACAGTAGTGGTTCTCAAACTGTGAGTTGTTACTCTAAACTAAGTTGCAAGATGTTTGAGAAGTCGTTTGTTGTTCTTCAACTTTTTCAAACAACAACAAATAAACTTCCAATGCATTATGATCTAATTAAATCTTACAGCTCTAAAACTTCAAAAAAAAAACTTGTTGCTTTGATTACAAATATAAATGATTGCTTCAAAACTTCAAGTCCCTGCGCAAAGAGTTTGAGAACCACTGATGTCCAGCATTGCGCAGCAACTTAACTCGATTGTTCACAAACAGGTTTTACCGTGGGAGGGCACTCGTTTCGTCAACCGGGTGGCGTCAAAGTAGTGAAATGGAGAAGGTGCAGTATTGATATGGGTTGCTTGGGTCGCAACCCCCCCACCGCCCCCATATCCTTGACAAACGAACAAACATGCAGTGTGATGTTAATATTGTTATCAAACATTGACAAAAACTCAAAACGTCATGCAGTTAAGAGCCAATATGTTGCCGCTTACATATTTTAACAAACGTAATTATGCACAAATGTACTTAAGGAATTCCACAACTTAATCTAATCACTTAACCAGGGCTGTGGAGTCAGCTAGTTATAGACCAAGGAGTCGGAGTCGTGTATTTTCGCCCGACCCCACAGCCCTGCTTTTAGCTAGCTTGGGAATGTAAAACTATTAAAATCGGTATCAAAATTTCATTTTCAAGCACAAGTTTTGTAAAGTTTAATAAATTTTAGTATTACATTGACACGTTAAGAATAGAAATGACCTTAACTAACCTGTTTAACATTGTGAGAAAATAAGATGAAAGCAAACCAAAACAAAGCAAGACATTCACAATTCACAACTCACACAAGAGACATACCTCCTGCACCCCATGACCACCTTTTGGACTTGTCCACCGATGAACTTCTTTTCTGTCTCAGAACAACTTTGGCTTGTTCATCACTTCGGGCGACAATCGCTTCAGCGCGTTTCTGACAAAAGAATCTGTTAGTAGTTCACGTAAATGTCTTAACATCTTCTGATGTCACCCACAGTGAAGAAATAACATATAAATCAACTAATTCCTAACAAAAGTCTACTTTCCGTTCTGTTCAACCGGTGCCTTTCTACCAAGACTTAAAATTGAACCTGTGCTATTTCAGAAAGGCGAAAGTAGTTTTTGCTGCTATAAGGAAACCACTCCAGTAGGTAAAGCACATGCTATCTGCACATATGTATTTCTCATTACAGTATGTATTTCAGGTTTTGCTTCTTAGTGACTGCATAATTGTAGACGGCTTGGGGCAAAACATGGTCTGTATGACACGTGATGAAGACATAAATGTTTACGATGTAGAAATGTGATTCGGAGTCTTGAAACCTGCCCATGTTTTCAGTGCAAATATTGAAGGATGTCTCGAATTTTTTTGAGTGATTTAAACACATCAAAGTATACGTTATTCATAAGGATACAATATTCATCACTGCACTTCTGTTAAAAGAATGCATTGCAGATAAATAAGCACAAAGCTGCCCCAACGGCCAAAATTTTAAACTGTTATCAGACTGGCATGCATTTGCATAAGTGCATACATTTTCGTTGAAATGCCGAATGTAAACCAAATAGCGCATAAGTTTGTCAACTTTAAGATGCAAACGTTTCACTCTAAACTACTTACTTTTTCCTCCTGCAATTGTTTACTTTTTCTGTCTTCCACCTCTTTTCGCCTGATATGCTCTTTTCCTCTTGTTTCTTCTGCTTTCTTTTTCCGTTCTCCTTGCTCCTTTTCCCATTTAGCACGGGACGCCTTTTCTCTTTCACGACGAGCAATGGCATGTTCATCTGAACAGTTTATAAATCAAAAGTAGTCACGGTTATTCAATTTGTGTATAATATTCTTCATAAGTACAATAATACTGCAGTGAACACAAAGCAATTCTGTATAATTATCTATCTTCGTTTTAAAACAAATCGTCCTAAAAGACATTCCGGCCTACTGTAAATGCACTGGTGTGGAGAGGGTACGGTAACACGCTATGACATTTCTCATTAAAAATTCATTTTAAACCACGCTTGGACTTAATAGAAAGGTATGTTTATGAAATGATGATGATGATGAAAACTACATTTTATTTCCAGGTTGAATAAATAAATAGATTGAGTGAGAAAAAAATAATGCAAAAAATGTGTAGCCTACATCAGCAGCATTCAAACTTTTACTCAATGAGTTTCAATGATTTTGGAAAAAATGAAGGCTTGAATAATCAAATGAAAAAATATCAGCAATGAAATCCCGCATAGCAATCTGTTTGGACTACTTTAAAACTTTATAGTATAACTCTTCAATGACGTTTCAGGATTCAATGCAATTTCCAATGCCAAGGTTTAAACTTTTCCTGTATCGATAATATTGAGCAATCATGGGGTATGAAGCATGTATTATATCTATCACTTGGTGAAAGTGCAATACATTAGAAGCAGTGGAACTGATATTTTCCCAGACTATGATGTGGATAACTTGCTATGGCTAAAGAAGGACTTTATGAAGCAGATGGCCTCAATAACCGAACCCCAGTGAAATCTTTGTTCTAGGAAAATAGCCCACAAAAGTGGAGCTTCGTGTGTGTAAACTAAAACATCGCAACATATCAATCGCACAACTCTACTTCAGTACCAAAAGTCGACAAACGTTTGGTAACTTTGAGCTTTCAATCATTCAGAGTGCAACAGCCGTGATGGAAATCAAAGTGCACAAAGGAGCCGAACAAGGCACAACCCTCAAGGTCCTTGGCAGAGTCTGGGTCCGAAGTGGCCAAGGTCTGTGGAACTGGAGCGTGGGGGAAAATCGTGGGGTGCAATAAGTTGCCAATCTCTGTTTTAACTCATAGAACTGAACTTATGAGAGCAAGGCCAATTACATAATACATATCATACACTCTATTTATTATAGATCAAAAGTTCTTACATTTAATGAAATGAAGAATTTTCAACAAGTTTTTTTTTTAAGTTTGATGAAAAATAGGAAACATAAATAATCATGATTGGTTTCAATTGCAATAATGTTGCATTACAAAATTCTGCAATCAGCCACATACATGATATATACATTGCTGAATGCCACATCACAGCGTATTGCAAATACGGTCACCAAAATCATGATAAAGAATATTAATGGCAGAGAATACTATTCAACATGAGCAAAGTCCTGAGCAGTTTGCATAGAAACAATTATAGTGCATGATTAGTTAGCATTCAAAAGATCAACATTCTGTATCTTGTACAAACCTAAATTAAAATCCTGCTGAAAAACACCTGAAATGAAATAACACTGAAAGTTGCCTTTATTTCATTGCTCAAAGCGTTTTGTTTGAAATTTTGCTCACTGCTATTGCTAAGTGTAAAAAAATGGTTTATATACTGTACTAAAAATAACTTCACAAAAGCATTACATAACACAGTGAATACATTCGTTAAAATGCACTATTTTGTATACACCGCAAGCTGTACACACAATAAAAGGCCTTTAGATGCCATAGTAAGTTACCTATAAATTTTCATCAATGTTCGAATCTCCAAAAACTTTATCGACTTATACAAACACTAATTTTACTACATTCAAGATTGTTGCTTGTTACACTTCAAAGTGGGTTTAGACAAAAATCTATCTGTTCTGTCTACAATTTTTTTACATGTTTTAGCTAAAGATGCTATTATTATAACCAAATCGGTTTTCACACTTTTTCACACATCATCATCAACCTTTTCACACATCATCATCAACCAATTTTGTTTATACAGGCCAAGAATTAATCCTTATGTTGAGAATGTGGCATGTCTCTCATCGACAACGAAGTCTTCCTCTCCACACCTCACAGTCTGTTGGGATGGCAGAGTCTATGTTTAGGGCTAAAAGATCACACAACAAGTTCTTCTCAAAAAATTTTTGGTCTACCTTAACCCTGCTGTGCTGCAATGTTGACAGCACTAGCCGGATCTCTCATCTGACCTGAGAGATCCAGCTAGTGCTGCGCTCAACGAGCCGATTGCCCAAGCCATCTTATTCTGACCAATAGGAGGACTTCATCAAACGTTTCTTATTATTAGCCTGGATAAGAGAGTTTTAAACTGGATGTTGCCTTTAGGTTTGGCCAAACAACATATTCTCACCATCCACCATTGCTATGTCATGACGTTGCAGGTGCTTTATAATTTTTCAAACATTTTGCAGCCATGGAGCGACGGAGCATCTTAAAAGGTGCTTTTAAGAGTTATTGAATTAATCACCAAACTGTTATAATAGAATTTTAAACGCAGGTGTTGTATTTTCTGAGTTTTGTTTGTGTGTTTTCTGAGTTTGTCTGTACGCATTCTATGATCGTCGGCAAGTGAAATTGTCATCAGATCTTCACAGACAGTGACAGTAGCACTTGATAGTTGATACCGAAAATGACACTGCTCACACAGATGGAGTAAACTTGGCATCTCATTGTAGCAGGAAGTTACTTGCTTGTGAGAATATGGAGGAGTTCTTTTCCAGGCTGACTTGCACTGTGTTATGTCTGCAAGCCTACATGCCCCCTTCAGAGGGCATGGTATCTCTGGGAGCAAGTCTTTTAGGCACAGACAGTTAGGTGCCGGTCAAATAGGCGCGCACACTGTGGCGTCAAGATATTTAGATGTGAAGCACTGTGGCGCCCGTTCATTTAGGTGCTATTCCTAGTAAAGTCTGCAGATTGCATCAGATTGGCAGGTAGGGCAATGCTTTTCACACAAAATGTTATATTGAACAGAAAAATATGTTGTTTAGTTAATGCATGCGCTTTTATTTGTTGTTAGTCATGGCTTCAGTGAGTGAAGATGCTTTATCCGGCAATGCTTTTCACACAAAATGTTATTGAACCATAGACTGTAGTGTGTATTGAACAGAAAAATATATCTTGGCTTCCGTGAGTGAAGCTGCTTAAACCGGCAATGCTTTTCACACAAAATGTTATATTGAACACAAAAATATATTGTTTTTTTAATGAGCGTGTTCGGCATTTATTTGCTGTTTGTCCAGGTTTGCGTCGGCGAAAGCTTTATAAATAAATTATTCAAGTTTCCGAACATAACTGAGTTCAGTTTTAGTTAAGTCAAATAATAACTACACTAAGCATCAGTAAAAAATATACCGTGGCCTATATTCAAGAGGATGGTAGGCTTGAGTGAAGAGTAACTTAGTTTTCCGTCTGATAGCCTACAATCTGCAAACTTTACTAGGAATAGCACTTAAATGAACGGGCGCCACAGTGCTCCGCACCTAATTATCCTGACGCTACAATGTGCGCACCTATTTGACCGGCGCTTGACTGTCTGCGCCTGAAAGACGTGGACCCGGTATCTTTATATCTCTAATAGGTTGTAAATAATTTACGTTAAGTCTAAGAGTTAAACTGTTGTGCAAAATGCCAGCATTTGATGAATGTAAAATAGCAGTCTTCAGATGTACGATGGACAGATCAACTGCTTCATAAATCATGTGCTCAGAAAATGAGACAAACTTTCCCAGCAAAAAAAACGTAGTAGCAATATAGTTTGTAGGAAACATTAGCACAAATTAACTTATCACAGTTGACTTAAACAACAAATCACTGAATGTGGTAAGACAAGCTTGCCAACTACAGTAGCCTATATATTATACAAGTTTTTTTTTAATACAAACCAATGATTTGCTGTTGTTGTTCCCTTCGTTCTCTTGCGGACGATATCTTATCATTGATAGAAGTGGCAGGTCTCTTACTATTCTGGAGTTTAGATGCATCCAGAACTGGCTGAGCATATGGAGCACGAAGACTCGGTGAACACGCATTAGGAGATATTATGGACTTGCTTGGGACTGAGGGCGACATTTGCTTTTTTGCAACACCTGACAATTTGCAATTAATAAAAAATAAACTATGTGAATCGGGAAAATTCAGCTTATTTCATTTGCAACTGATCACCACTGCAATGTTTTCTATAATTTGTTTAGTTTATTTTAAATACAAGATAAATGCCTGATAATACGCAGCAATGCAGCATCTATCAGTCAAATTTTGAGTGCAGTCATTAGCTGGTGCTTCAGGTAACTGTAAGCAAATATACCATCGTCCATCAGTGGTTGTGTACAGTGAAGCATACTTTTGTAACTTCACAAGACATCAACAACCCCGTATTTCTGAGCCAGACCACTTTAAGAAAAATTCCAAGATTAAAAACATTTCAATTCTAAAATAAAACATCCTATTGTTTCAATAGAGCTTAAAGCTTAAATCTAACCTAACCTAGCTTGCTATCTCACTAAATATGATTGAACTGTCATGGTTGATCAACAGTTATCTGCATTACAGAACATGTAGCTGGGGTTTACAGTGAATCTTTGAATGGGACATTGGTTTGACAACTGTCAGATGTTTTCTCTTGTTATTTCAACGTTAAAAACTGTTTCAATTACAAGCACATGCATTAGCCTATACCATGAACTCAGATACCAGATAAGCTGCCCAAATCCTTTTTAAACTACCTAATTAATTATTTTATTACTATTTAACAATTATTATATCTTTAAACTGCTGTTTCAACAATTATAATACCTTATCTTAAATCCTACCAAGTTTCATTGATAAAGTGAAAATGCAGTAGCAGTTAAAAGTTGCACCCTTAGCTCTGAGTTTCTGATTTAAAACCAGCTTCTCTGTTCACAAATTTGTTGACAGGTTATGATTTGCAATTGGGTGAATCATCTATCAAACTAACAACACATGAACTCCCAAGAGCAGTAATGTCAAAACCATTTAACCCATGGGACCTTTGCCTGAAAGCTGATTCATTGCATCATAAGAGATAAAACACATGGTAATAATTTAAGTTTATCGACGTTACAAATCATTTTTTGCTGCAAGTTTTGCATCTTAAGCAAAAAACTGCATATTTACTATGGTATATGGGTTATTCCATGCCAAATGAGCAAATGGGTTACACCACATGTCATAGATTTGATTGAAATTTGGCATACTTGTAGATGTCAAAGAAATATTAAAAAGACAAAAAAAATTTTTGGAAAATTTTAAATATAATATTAGTAGAGTTATGGTCATTAGAAAATTCACCATTTTTGCCTGTTCCGCTTCAATGATTTTGTCCAATTTCTTATTACTGTATATTTCTAATTTCTTAACCTGTGATCAAACAAAATGGCTGAAAATTGCTAGACAGACATTTTAAGACCCGAGGAATCCAAAAATGTAAATTAAAAAGTTGACATAGAACTTCTTGATATGATTATAAAGGTTTCAATTTGCTACATGCATTTTTCGGAGGCCAAACTTTGGAAGCCTATAAAAAAAATGGGTATAAAAATTAAGAACTGAAATTCACATACTTTATACTTATATCAATACTCTTTCATGTCAAATAAAAAATATGAATTAATTTTGATAACTACTATGATAAAAGCTAAATTATCTGACTTGCAAATTTTGTACTTTTTTACACTCATTGTTCAAGATTTTTGTCTATGACATCACAATTTACATTATTGCTTGTTGATGACATCACAATTTACATATTGTTTGTCATGACAATTGTTATGTATATAGCTCATGAATGAATTGAATACTGGAAATGCACTTAGGTTTAGTGTTCAATTTTAGGTTGTCCTATTAGTACTACATTAGTTTTACTTTTACAATAACACAATTATTTATCACAGCAATGCAACATTTGGAAAAAAATGGAGAAATTGTGCCATAAAATTCACTTTGCAAGAAGCAGTGGGTTTGTGGACATTGGTGGACTTGCAGAAACAGATGAAAATGTTTATTATGAACAGTGACATTTCTCTGCTTCAAGCAGATAGATGGGCTTTGAACACTTGAACAGTGGGAAAAGTATATTTCCTGTTTGCAAGATCTGTCGAGCATGTTAGGAATAATACATTACTAATAATAAGACAACCTAAAATTGAAATCACAGTTAAAAGAGTACGGTGATTAACTCTACAAGTTACCACTAATATTACTATGGTGCATAGTCTACAACACTAAACCTAAGTGCATTACCAGTATTCAGTTAAATGGTGAATTTTCTAATGACCATAACTTCACCAATGTTTAAAATTTTTCAAAATTTTTTTTTGCGTTCTTAATATTTCTTTAACATCTACAAGTATGCCAAATTTCAATAAAATCTATGACATGTGGTGTAATTTTCCCAAAAAATTTGCTCATTTGGCATGGAATGACCCATATAAATATAATGTTAGTGCTAAATAAATTTTCATCAACAATATTTTATGTATATATATACAAGCCAAATTGTAAAGCATTTTTCAGGTTCAAAAAATACAACTTTTCAAAAATTTTCAGTGATATCCCAATAATTTCTTCTGACAAAATCAAACACTGACAACAATGTAGTAGAGCCAAACTTACCAGTTTTTATAGATTTGCTTCCATCTGTGTGAAGTGCATATGGTGCAGGGGAAGATGGCCTATGCCTTGAATTTGTGAAAGTACTATCTCCTCCTTCCAGTAGAGTAATTTCTTTGCTTTTTTTAGTCAACGATTTATCCATTTCATTACTAGTGTCATTGCTTCCATCAATACCAGTATTTAACTCTAGAGATGATTTAGCACCGGGTTCAACCATACTAAAACCTGTGTATTGCTGCATCAAATAAATATATAGAATTATAGATCAATACATAAAATGACAATTTTGAAATACATTATAATGATAATGACCAAACAAACAGTGAACACTTATGACAGTATGCTTTAGTGCAATTAGTGCTACTGATTAAAGTACTAGCCATAACTCGGATTTAAACATTTCTTTGTCAAGCCATCAATGACAATACTTGTAATTTCAAAACAAACCTTATCAAAATGTTATGGTATATTCCACAGTCCATCAGAATCTCATAACCCTATTGTCATAGGCTACTTTAACCTTTTTAAGGTAGAATTAGAAAAAGAAAGACCATCCAGAGTTGTTCACAATTAGCATAATTATGTATATATATATACTGCATATATCCAGAATGGCCCGTTTCGGTGAATCCGATTTGGTGAGTTCCCTATTCGGTGAGAGTCTTTTTCGGAGAGTTCCCTATTCGGTGATTTTTTTTTAAATTATGGGGTACCGTAGCCTAATTATCATTGCCGCTTCAGGGATAAGGGTAGGAGATAGGGTTAGGATCTTATTTCAACGTTTAGCGACGTTAAAACGATGTAAAAACGGCAATGATAATCAGGCTACGGTACCCAATAGTTTTCAAAAAATCACTGAATAGGGGAACTCTCCGAAAAAGGGTCTCATCGAAAAGGCTCTCACCGAATCGGACTTACCGAATAGTAGCAGACCCATATATATCACATTAGATTGCCAAATCCCAGGGCCATTATGTCACATCTTGCTACGGTAATATATGAGAAAGTAAACCTGCTCAAGAAAATGAAATATTTTCTGACAGGTGTCAAACCCACAACAATGCTTGATATGAACGACTTGGTTACATGTAATGCAAAGGAATTTGTTTTCACGCTAGTCAGTTCAATCATAAACAGCTAAAAATTGATTTTGATCATCTAGCTCAGTGATTCCCAAACTGTGTGCCGCGGCACACTAGTGTGCCGCCACAGATTCTCGAGTGTGCCGCAAACCTTTTCGCAATTTTGGAAAAGAACCGTATATATAAATATTTAAAATAAGGCATGCAGACATGCAATCATGCATATGCGACTTAACCCTATCTTTGTACGAGCTGTTTTCGTACGCGAAAAGTATGTCACGCCGTCACGGGCTATCTTAGCCCCATGCTAATTAATCGCTAATAACGGGAGCCATGAAAATCACAGCCAAAATATTTTACAAGATAATAGCCATGTGTATTGTGCGCATAGAAATTAAATTATTTCCAACAAATTTATTGAAATATATATATACAGTGTTTGAGATGAAAAAACGTCAGGAAGTCGGTTTTCATTCTAATTTCCAGAAAATAGCTTCAAAATTTATGTAAGTGTGCCGCGAGCGTTTTATACATACATAATTATTTTAGTGTACCACAAGCTGAAACAGTTTGGGAACCACTGATCTAGCTGCTAGCTGATCAAAATCGATTTTTAGCTATAGTATTTATGATTGAACTGACTCGTGTGAAAATAAATTTCTTTGCACTAATAAACTTTATTTATCTTACTATTTCCAGTTGGTTTATTGCTTGAAATATAACAAAGCAATAGAAAAAGGCAGTGTCTGTAAAAGGAGTACACATCTAGGTACCGGTACCTAGTCTTCTAAGTTAAACCTGCTATTTGTTACCCATGAAAGAGTATATATATATTAGGGTGGCTCTTAAAATTGAGTTTTTGAATTTTGCTTGGGACACCCTTTCAAATGGTGAGGTTGTCAGAAAAAATAACTCTTGCAAATTTTTTTTTAATTTGAAGTTGATTTAGAGGTGGCCCTCCCCCCCTAAAGTTCTGTGCCCTCCCTCGAAATACCAAATCTGCGTAACTCGAAAACCACTTGAGCTAGAGATACAGTTATTGTGTTAAAAGATGCAGAAAACATGGTTTTCTATCTGCTTTCTGAACATTGAATGTATCTATCTTGAGTAGAAAAGCAGTTATTTAGAAAAAACGCATTTGACCAAATCTTGATTTTACAACCTTTTTTGTGACCACGCAACCGTCTACAAAATTTGTTTTTTTTTTGTCTTAATTTTTGCACCTTAGAGGGAACACTGGTAACGATATTCATTTCAAAATGTAATTCTGGTCAGTATCATACTGGAAGAAGCGATATTATTGACAATATTTTACATATTGCCTTGCGTATCGTGACAGGATGTCTGCGACCTACACCATCGGACAATTTCCCTGTCCTTGCAGGCAACCAACCAGCTGAGTTTCGTCGCGAAGAAGCCATCCTGTCTCTTTCTCGCCGCACTACGAACCCCAACCACTTGCTCCACTCAAATCTCTACGAATCTGTGAGCGAGCAATCGAGCATCCTCGGCAACTGAAATCGAGACACCCATTTGTATGTGACGCACAACTCCTGATGAAAACCGCTGAAGACCAATCCATCAGCGCGGCTACCTGGGAGGACAGCAAATGGAGCTCAGAGTGAAAGAAGAACTCCTCAAGACTCTAAAGTTGTATCTCCGACACCAGCCCCCATCCAACCGGAATGGATAATTTGCCAAGGAAGGCCTGGGTGCGGCTCAACCGCCTGCGTACTGGGCTAGCCTACTGGAGTCAGACTATTCCGCTTCAACATGCACAAATGGGGGATGGCTCCATCCGCAATCTGTGAGTGTGGCAAAGAGGAACAAACCACAGACCACACCATCTGTAACTGCACCAAATGGTGTGCGTGGTCTGCTTGAACTGGATGACAAATCAATGGATCAATGGACGAATCAAAGGATTGCTGCTCAACACCTGCTCAAGCATCTAAACAGCATCGCCACTGCCCAAGAGTGGTAAAAGACAGAGCCCTTGACCCCTGGAGTAACAAAGAAGGTTTAAAGTTTAAACGAAGAAGAATAGACAATATTGTTCTTGTTGGAATTTGGAAACAGTTTCCTGTGTTCAGTAACAACTTGCAAAAGAAACTGAAGTTGGTACTCATCTTCAGTTAAGATTTTGTTAAAATCCTGGATTAGACTTAGAGCAACTCCTCTCTCTGCTCTGTCATTGACTACTGAAAGTCCCTTCGCCATGTGTAAAGCTTGAATAAATGCACCATCTTCAGTCCAATGAGCAGGATCCTTTGAAAGTATAATTATTGCTTCATTTTCACCCAACACCAACAGCTGAAGAAGCCATTTTGAATTAGAGGTGCAATACTGATCTAGACCCTTATTGCTAAGAAACGCATCTACTTTGATGCTTGGTCTCCTTGGTGGACGTTCTCCTGTTTCATCTAACATGGTTGCCACCATTAGCTTTTTACTTTCCACAGACAATCGAGAGTCAAACAAGGCTAGACCAACCATTTCTTCGGACAGATACCATAAATGCAGACCAAGCTTTTTGCATAAATCGCCTTCGCCATCCAACAAGTGCGATGCATAGCACCTGAAGCTTGAAAGCGGATTCCACGCTCAGGAGTTTCTCCAAGGAATATGATAAAAAACGGGCATTTTAGCTATGCATGAATGCATAAAAGTTTAGGAATACTTATTTCGTTTATTGCTTTACCAGTTTTACAGGTTAGTTTATGAACTTTGTTTATTGAATAGCTTGGGCCACAATACTTGTTTAGCACTGTTTTGTGCTAGAATACCGAAAACAGGTTTTTTCTAAATAACTGCTTTTCTACTCAAGATAGACGCAATCACTGTTCAGAAAGCAGATAGGAAATCATGCTTTCTGCATCTTTTGACACAAAAACCGTATCTCTAGCTCAAGCAGTTTTTGAGATATGCAGATTTGGTATTTTGGAGGAGGGCGCAAAACTTTAGGGGGGGAGGGCCACCTCTAAATCAATTTCAAATTCAAAAATTTTTTGCAGGAGTTATTTTTTCTGACAACCTCACCTTTTAAAAGGGTGTCCCACACAAAATTCATATTTTTTTCATTTTTTGCCAAATAAGAGCCACCCTAATATATATATATATATATAATATGATAAATATCAGACCAATAGTTTGTAGCCAATAAAAAATGCGGTAACAATGTTTGTTTGGTATAAACATGCTTGCTTATATTTACTCAAGAACAAAATATGGCCATGCATAAATTCTTGTTTTGTGATTAATTATTAACCAAGAGTAAACTATCAAACTAGTAAGTTGTAATAAAGCCAAGGTAGACAAAGTAGGACAGATAACATTTGGCAAACTTGTTTGTAGTGGGTAATTTGGTATCTATACACAAAACTGGCAATGCAGTTTACATAGCCATGAGCCATGCAGGATTGCAAGGTGCACGCAGATGGAAAAGTTACAGCAAGCAAACGTTTATTTCAACATCCCCCAACCTAGAAGTGCACCAAACAGCACTATCAGTCCATCAACCGCATCCAGACCTCCACAGTCATGCAAAATTCACAAACAAGCAAACCATTTTTACAAAATTTGCTATTTTTCTACTAGCCTACGCAATACGCATCAAAACAATTAAAAATGAACATAAATCAATAGTTTTTTTTCAAGTCTAAACCTTAAACCATTTGACCAGGTTAACACTCACAATAGTATTTCAAACTTTTTTTTAATATAATATAATTTATGTTGTGGAACCGGTTTTCTTCCTATAGGATTCATCAGCACAACTGGATCGAAACGAAAAAATTACAGAAGATTACTATTAGCACAACTAGCCCAAAAAAAACGCAAATTTACATGTTGAATAAATAAAAAAATAAAAGTCACTGAATGTCCAAAACCTTCATATCCTTGCTTTATTCTTTTTCATTTCTTTTTTTTCTTCATAGTATTGCTAAATATATTATACCAAATACAGAAAATATTGCAACAATTTGATACGGTAACTTACTAAAACTGTCCGTACAAGCAGCAGTAAAAAGTAGAATAATTGAGATGAATTTTACAAGTATGGTTAAGAAATGCTTATGACGGTGCAATATGGAACAAACGCTTCTATTACATCATCATGCTAAACTTGCAAGATGCAAAAGGTTAGCAATCAATGCGGCAGAAATAGGTGACAAGGGATGGAAAAACTAGAAAAACCAATCTATGATCAAAAGTCATAATAAACAAACATAATAATAATATAATAATAAAAATAATAATATATAATAATAATATATAATATAATATATAATAATATATAATAATAGTCATAATAATAAAAAACCGTCATAAGCATTTCTTAACCATACTTGTAAAATTCATCTCAATTATTCTACTTTTTACTGCTGCTTGTACGGACAGTTTTAGTAAGTTACCGTATCAAATTGTTGCAATATTTTCTGTATTTGGCAATACTATGAAGAAAAAAAAGAAATGAAAAAGAATAAAGCAAGGATATGAAGGTTTTGGACATTCAGTGACTTTTATTTTTTTATTTATTCAACATGTAAATTTGCGTTTTTTTTGGGCTAGTTGTGCTAATAGTAATCTTCTGTAATTTTTTCGTTTCGATCCAGTTGTGCTGATGAATCCTATAGGAAGAAAACCGGTTCCACAACATAAATTATATTATATTAAAAAAAAGTTTGAAATACTATTGTGAGTGTTAACCTGGTCAAATGGTTTAAGGTTTAGACTTGAAAAAAAACTATTGATTTATTTTCTTAATGATTGCTTTCTGCGTTAGGTTGATCGCCCATTTGAGGAAGTGTCATAGTACCTGATCACCTTTAGCAGTTAGTTTTTCTCACTTTTGATTAAAAATGAACATTTGCATTAACTTTCAAAACAATAGTTAAGCCACAGTGGCTTGACGAATCAACAAACCAAGACAAACCACAAAATGATATGTATACACATGAACACCACCAGTCAACAATAAAAATCACAAATATATAAAATAGTTTCAGGAACCCATTGAATACATACAATGCATGGCTTTCAAGTGCATAACATGCAGCATATTATTAGCAATTTATTGTTGGAAGACTACCATTGTACAATGAAAAAGTTAACAAAATAAAAACAAAAAGTAACATAGTTAACAGTACCATCAGTCCATCACAGGCTACTTGTCGGCTGCATTGCCGAATGGTGAGAGCCTGAAACGACGTTTGAAAGGGCGCCTGTTCAACACCGCTCAAGAGCATGTGGCTGTGTCTTTGGCAGGACACTTAAAGGCATGCCTGAAGCGGAATGGCCCGTTTCGGTGAGTCCGATTCGGTGAGTCCGATTCGGTTAGTCCGATTCGGTGAGTCCGATCCCTTAACGGGGGATAGGGACAGTGGAATACCGGGACGACTCACTTTATTGATTTTTTTACGATATGGACAGCTGGAGGGTCACTGCGAAATTCAAAAATTGGCGAAACTGCAAAAAGTTTTCTTTGCTTTTACGTAAATTCATTCTTAGCGAATGAAATGCTATATATATTTTGCGTAAAATTTTGAGTGCTAGAACATCGGCAAAACCTTACTAAAGCAGTGTGAAGCTAACTACCGTTACCACTGTAGCGTAAAATCCATCGCTGCATTATTATGACTGGAATAGTATTAAATAAACATGATATCACATATTTCCATACATTCATTTTGGCAATACACACTTTGTACACATGCAGCCAGGTCCTATATGGTGCATCTGGATATGCAACACATAGCGGTAGACATCAAGCTGCAGTTGTGCCAAATTTTGTCATTACACTATGACCCTCCAGTTGTCCACCATCATTTTGAGTGAGCAATCCCCTACTTCTACCATCCCTAACGGGGGATTTTTTCAATTCTTTTTTTAAATTATCGGGTACCATAGCCTAATTATCATTGCCGTTTTAGGGTTAGGAGTTAAGGTTAGGGGTTAGAAGTTAGGAACTCACCGAATCAGACTCACCGAATTGGACTCACCGAATCGGACTCACCGAATAGTAGCAGACCCTGCCTGAAGATGGTCACGAAGATTGGCTTCCTTGCCTTCCCATCCACTTAATCGAAATCTTCAATCACTGGGCACAAAATGTAGAAAAAAGCTATTTCTACTATTCCTGAGTAATGAGGATGCAACCTATTCCGTCTCTTGAAAATCATGTAAACAAATAGAACAAAGTTGAAGTCACTGATCGAAGTTTCCACAAGCATTTTAGTATTTTCCCCTTGAATTAATCATTGAATTTTTATGGGCCACCACAAAATAAGCGTGACTAACTCAAACCCTAATCTTAAATCGATAACCCAAACCGAAGTTGAGGTTCAGTTTATTAACTATTATTTCAAGATACTTTAACCTAACTCTAACCCTAATCTTAATTTGATAACCCTAACTCGAAAGTGAGGTTAACTCACATCAGCGACTTCGCGGCTTCTCTCGACCTTTTCAAATGAAAAATTTTAAAATGTTTGCAGCAACTCCAATCAGCAACTTTGGCTCTGTTGTATTTTTCTTTCTCGATCTTTTCAGGGGACGAAATCGGGGGCAAAGTGTTCAGGGGACGTAATAGGTTGCATCTTATTCCTGAGAAGCTTTTATTCGTGTTGTTACTATGCACCTCAAAACAACACTGAGTTGTCCTTTGCCAGAAATACCTCACGACTCGCCATCCTGCTAAACAAAAATGATTTGTTAGCCTTGATAACGATCTCTTGCACAATCAGATTGCTGGCTACTCCAGAAATCTTATTTGTTTAATTGGGTTTAGCCTACATACTGAGCGTTCCTGACCATCCAAGGAAAATGCTTTTTAAATCTTCATCTCCGATGTCAATGCAAAATTGAACAAGCTGAAAAAATTTCCTCTATTTAGAAATGTCCACACAAATAATTGTAAGGCTACTTGAAGAACAAAACATCGCATCTTAACAGTAGAAGCCATTATATTCCTGTTTTCTTTCGTTTGCATAGCGTATTTTGCCTCCAAGTTTGCGCACACATTTTGACCAGTTTTCATGCTTTTAACAAAAATTTTGCTTCTTGTGTGGTACGGTAACCAGCATCTCGGTGGTCAACAGCTTTCTCAAATAATTTCTAGACATCTTGAAATTTTGTAGAAAAAATATCTAATTTTGCTTGTTTAGGTGTTGCCCTCTCGGTGAACCGGGTAGTATCGAGCTCATTCCCTCTGGAATAGCAACCGGAGAAATATCATACGCGCCACGGATCGAGTTGAATAAAGTTGTCGAATTTAGAACTTATATATATAGGCGCTTCTCGTCTTTTGCTTTGAAAGAGAAAAAAAAAAGTGCCTATATAGTGACGTCATGACCGGTTAAATAGTGTTTCAGATTCAAAGACCGGCGCCGGTCAAATAACCACTGCCATTTTAATTAGGGTTGCCAGAGGTTAAAATAAAAAAGAGCCCAAGCTTATGCAAAAAGTAGCCCAAAAGTAGCCCAATTTCTTTTAGGGTTCTAAAATGGAGCCCAAAATGGAGCCTAAGCAAAGATATAGGCTATTATACAAAATTCTTCCAGAGCGCTTGGTCATCAGTCCCAAATTATAAGTGTTTTTCCAGTTCGTCACATCTTTCAAACAGATTGGCAACCATGCATTCACTCAACTGTTTGAATAACTACAAACAAATACCAGTACCTAAACACAAAAAATGGTTTAATTGCTTTTCGTGATGAGCTAACGCATCAAGAGTGTTCCCTCAAGACCAGGGTTGCCAGGTGGCCAACTGAGGAAAAAGCCAAACTACTTCAAAAATATAGCCAAATTATAGCCAAGCCTTAATTACAAAATTTAGCCAAATTATAGCCAAGCCTTAATCACAAAGTTACAATGATGTATCAATCTAAATGTCTACAAATGCATCACTTTCACCACCATCAGCATACATATTGTCTGTTGTAAAGAGTTTCAACATTTCTGAAGTAACCTTAAAATTAACACAACACATATTTTAAAACAGCAAATGTGTACGGACTCTTAGTATTGCATTCAATGTCTCATTACCAATCAAATTTCTGCTTTTCTACCTTCTACAATTTTTCACAATTGCCGCCAAAGAAAAGACCCTTTTCCCCACTGCATTGCTGTCTGGAGTAGCAAGGTACGATGGACAGTGTATATCGTGCAATTCATTGAAACTATGTTGGATGGATATCCTTCCGTATTTCGATAACATTAGCTTATCAATCAGGTTAACAGCTGGTTGACACCCATTCAACTGACTTCAATTCAAACTGAAAGCACAATACCTGATCATGTTTTGGTGTCAACCTCAACGACTTGTTCACCTGATTGATAATCGTGGAAAATGCGAGAGGTTTTTCGCTTCATTAACTTCTGCATATTGCAGGCTATAAGTCAGCGGAAACGCAGATAAACTTTATCATTCACCAGTAGAACTTTTGATATGTCTTATAAAAAGCATATTTCTTGGCAGCAGGTCAAAAAAGCCAAAGAGGCTTGGCTATTAAAAACAATATTCAATAGCCAAGTCACATAAAAAATAGCCAAATTCGTGAAATTTGGCTATGAAAATAGCCAAGTGGCAACCCTGCTCAAGACCATCAACAGTTTTGATAACCCACCAAGGATGATCAATTTTGTCTTGCTTTTTTTTTACTCATACAAATTGTTAAAAAAAATCACTAGCCTTTTTTTCTCATCTTTCTACATTTGTAAAAACTTTATTAAGGTGTTGCGACCATGCCATATCTGATTGTCCTGCTTTGGCATCATGCACGTTATAACGTCAGTGTTTTGTCGCTTCTACCTTTTTCTAGACCCCTGCTATGTTTGACATATATTGTTTTTTGTTGTGATGGTCAGAAATAAAAACAAACTGAACTGATATCCACTGCATTTTCATGAAAACCTGGATCACTTAAGTTGCCAGGATTGCCAGATATTACACCTTAAACATGCACACTTTTGAAAATTGGCATCTTTATACCAAATTGGTAACGCTGCCTGACCGAGGCCTCCAAAAATGCTGCTCCTCAATGAAATAACTACGAATTAGGTAAAAATCTTAAACATGATACAATTTTTACATAAAAAGTTATATTATATATATTTAAAAAAAAAAGTAGCCCAATTGGGCGCCTGGAGAAATTACAAGTTTATTAAGGCTTTACAAGTTTATTAAGGCTTACAAGTTTATTAACGCTTTTACGCCCAATTGGGCGTAAAAGCGCCCAATCTGGCAACCCTAATTTTAATAAGAGACAGTGGAATGCCAGGATAGCTTGTAGGCTTTTTGTTACAAGCTCACTTTCATTTTACTTGAGATGTGAATAGCTGCAGAGCAATTGCAAAAATTGGGAGAAGTGCAAAAAAGTCTTTGTTTTTAGGCAGTGGCTATTTGACCGGCTCCGGTCTTTGAATCTGAAACACTATTTGACCGGTCATGACGTCACTACATAAGCGCTTTTTTCTTTTTCTCTTTCAAAGCAAAAGACGAGAAACGCCGGTATATAAGTTCTAAATTCAACACGTTCTCATCTACTCAGTCCGTGGCGCGTAGGTTACGTCTCCGACTGCCATTCTAGAGGGGGTGAGTTCGATACTATCCGGAAGCATTCTTTTTTTTCTATTTTTTTTATCTAAATTTTGACCCGAAGCGCATTTTTGTGGTCAATTTTTAATTTGAGTAGCCTACAGCCCATTTTTTTATGTCTTTTCAAATGTGAGTAATAAAATTAGAGTTTTTTTTAATTTGCTGGAGTTTGAGAATTTCTCTTGGTAATTTTCCGATCGTCATAAGTGACCGTGTTTGCCGAACGACCAATTACATTTTTGCCTTCAAGTTAGTTATATACAATACTTCTTTAAAAAATGGTTTTACCATTACCATTTTTTTTAGATAAAAAAAAAATGAAAAAAAAGGATGCTTCCGAATAGTATCGAACTCATCCCCTCTCGAATGGCAGTCGGAGACATAACCTACGCGCCACGGACTGAGTAGAAGAATACGTGTTGAATTTAGAACTTATATCGGCGTTTCTCGTCTTTTGCTTTAAAAGAGAAAAAGAAAAAAGCGCTTATGTAGTGACGTCATGACCGGTCAAATAGTGTTTCAGATTCAAAGACCGGAGCCGGTCAAATAGCCACTGCCTTGTTTTTAAGAGCAATCTCACCAGACTCATTGCTAGATTTCGATTTGTTTGAAATTTGGGTGCTAAAATATCGGCAGAACCTCACTGCTACGATACCTTTCGTTATCACTGTAAAGTGAAGTCTACCACTGCATTATCATCACAAATATTAAATAAACAAGTTGTCACAACTTTCAATAAATTTATTCTGATGATACACAC
Organism: Aplidium turbinatum; assembly: GCF_918807975.1. Taxonomy (NCBI): domain Eukaryota; kingdom Metazoa; phylum Chordata; class Ascidiacea; order Aplousobranchia; family Polyclinidae; genus Aplidium; species Aplidium turbinatum. Next base: position 16,461,542 of record NC_137489.1, read on the forward strand.
CTTGTACGGTAAGTACTTAGACAGGCTGAAGTTGCACCAAATTTTGCTATAACACTACGACCTTCCAGTTGACCACCTTCTTGGTCAGTGAGCAATCCCCTACTTCTACCACCCAATGTGCCAGAATCCGAGCTTATATATATTTGTTTGTTTTGAATATATCAGCAGACCTGAGACGGTCTCAGCAGTTGACAAACCCAATCTGATACCATAAAGTTGCTGAATAAATTACAAAGGTTAGCTTGATTTTTTTCAGTAGCAACGGTATGTCGAAGCAACGTTGTTTTATTAGAACAATACGCCACACAAAAGCAGCACATATTTTACAATAACATGGTTTAGGCTACTTCCTTTGTTCACTGTCCAGTCGAAAAACCGCTTGTCAGTTAGTCGGTTCTGGGATATTCCGGTTTACCACCTGGAGTCCTGGACATCATTTACCAATTACCACTCTCATCTTTCCCACACGGACTCTTTAACCTATCCCTAACACCGAAAATATACAGGTGGTAAATGTGCAGTAACGAATTATCCATCGATTAACAAATTTATTTTTGTGTTTAGTTCGGTTTTCCTTGATGCGCTACCGTAACTTGTTCAACTCTATAAGGCAAGGCTATCTCTTTTTTCTCCTTGTCAGTAACGTCTTCACAATCATCTGAGACTGATGAAAAACTTTAGGGTACTACGGTACTAGGCCTATTCATGATACTGACTCAGTCTGACTGTGTACACCATACGATACAATTATACATGTCGTATACATACACAGCCTAGCTAGCTCTATTATGGGTGCAACTTAATTCGTACCCTGAACATTTGGTACCCTCATTTCGTACCCTGAAAACTAACTCACTCACTGCACTCACGTCAATTCCCAAAATGGCGAGAATAGAAATCGAGTGACAGAAAGGCGAGAATGGGAAAAAGAGTGATAGGGGGTTTCGGATGGCGAGTGGCGACGGAAACTAGCTGATAATCGTTATTCCAGTCGTTTTTAGAACTTTTGAATGGAAATATTAATAAAATTTTCTTTAATATTGCTAAAAACAACAATTCCCTTTTTAAGACAAAATTTCCTTGTAAAATTGTTAAAAATCCTTCCGATCTTCATTTCCTTTTTTTATCCTTAGAAGAGTTGAAAAATCCCTTTTTCGGGATAAAATCCTTCAAAGTGGAAGCACTGGGTCTCAGGTCTCAGTGAGACCTGTAGTACCGGTACTACTCTAGTATGGTTCAGCTCAGTGCTTCAGAGTGACGTCTACGCAGGCTTTCTTCTGCAGAGTTGCCAGGTAGTGAAAATTCGAGCAAAGCACGATAAATTACAGAAGTGTATTACAAGTTACAACCATAGTCTCTACATTAGGCTACATCACAACTATGGTTGCTGAAATAACCTTTTACTCAGTTCCGGTCTTAGGGTATTTCGGACCCTGTGCAGAACATGCTTTATGGGCCCCAATGACAATGATCCAATTCAATAGCGTGGCTACGTATTTTGAAAGGGGAAGGGGGTTCTGACTTCGGCGACACCCAGCGGCGAGGGGTCTGGGGGGCTCTCCCAGAAAATTTTGAAAAATTACTTTGAATTTGGTGCATTCTAAAAGCATGTTCAACAAAAATTTGGTTATGAATATTATTGTAAAATAGTGTTGTCCGGTGGCATAGCAAAAGGATACCGGCAATGTTTTCTTTGGCATTTTTCGGAAATCAAGCTGAGTCTCTATGTTTTCTTGTTGCTAATTCCTGGCTAAGATATTTAAATGTTTGGTATTGGCGAAACTCGCTCTTTTAATGTAGTTTTGTTTAAAATTAGGCAAACCTTGTTTTAGAGACATAAGTTGATTGTTTTTTTTGCCAGAATTTTGGAATTGAACTTTTTCATTGGAAATGACAAAAATTACTGCATTTTCTGAGTAAATTGCGAGCCCTGTGCGATCGCACGGTTTGCAGGCTATACCCCAAAGACCGGCACTACTTTTAGTGCATAGCAAAGCAATAACTAAAATGTAGGATGTAACCTTAATAACGAAATAAAATTTATCATCATTTGTCAACTTAATGTAGGCCTAGTAGCCTACTTTGTAACCCATGCATGTTTATCTCTATAATATTACACATTTTCAACACATAGCCTATACTCAGTAGGCTAAAAATCTAACAAGCAAAACCGGCTCAAAATGATGATCATAAAAAAAAGTGTTGAAACCAGGTGCTAATTCACCATTATTTTTTAGGCCTACTCACTTTCTATGTACGGTACGGTACAGTAGCGTAGCCAGAAATTTTGAAAGGGGGGGTTTTGACCACCCAGCGGCGGGGAGTCTGGGGGGCCTCCCTCAGAAAATTTTGAAAAATTACTTTGAATTTGGTGCATTCTGAGAGCATTTTCAACAAAAATGTGGGTACGAATATTCCTGTAAAATGGTGCTGTCCGGTGGCATAGCAAAAGGATAAGATCATGTTTTCTTCGGCATTTTTTCGGAAATAAAGCTAAGTCTCTATGTTTTCTTGTTGCTAGTTCCTGGTTGAGATGTTTGGTATTGGCAAAACTCGCTCTCTTAATGCAATTTTGTTTAAAAGTAGGCAATTTTTTTTAGACTGAAAGCATCATTCTCAATATCGTGACGTCACACGCAAAACGTTGTAACCCCCGAAACCCCCCCCCCCCCCCCCTTGGCTACGCCACTGGTACGGTAACATTTGTGTTATTGAAGCTCACATGTTTAGAAATTGGCTGAGTGATAACTTGTAAGCTTAATCAAATTGTTTTGAACTTTATTTAGCCTACATACGTGGATACCTCCCTTTTGATAATGTGTTCTGATAAGTATTAACTTAATCAGAATTATCAGTGATAACCATATTTTTTCAAATTTGTTTTCGATTTTTAACTCAGACTTAAACTTGCTTTCACATTGCATCAAATATCCAGTCAGTTATTGTCACTTTTACGTTGCGTTAGCGTTGGATTAATGTTGAAGAGGACTAGTGTGCTGTAAGTTATGACCTACGTAGGTTAGTCTACAACCTCCTTGAAAACTTGGATTTAAAATGTTTTTAATTACTTCGACATCTTCTTGTTGCTAACTTGGAGTTTGGTCAGTCAAAAACATGGCTTTCACGGATCGGTTCTTTCTTTACATAGATTCAAAGGCTTCCCACGTTGTTAAGCTACTAATAAATGTGAAAGAAGATTTAATTTGTGTGACCTTATCAAATTTATGTTTCACCTTTTTTAACAAGTTGTCTTCACCGCGTAGCCTATTGAACTTCCATGTTCGAACAATATTGCTTTTGTCAGTGTCATCATAATTCACTATTCAGTCATTACTCAAACTCCTTATTGTTTGATAGAAATATTCATTACTGTTGGAGTCAGTTCACAATTTCATTGGATTTTTGAATCGTATGTCCGTGGTTCAAGTGCCGTACGTTCTTGTGTTCATTCACCGTCTATCCACAAGCCTATCTCACGAATCTACCTATCGTCATTGAATCAATCGTCACGCCAGCAGCGGTCTGCTGTGATCTGGGCCATCTATCAATTTTACCACAATTCATATAAAATCATTAAAACCCGAAGATACAGCAATTTATGATCTTACAACAAGGGTCTCAAACACGCAGCCGCGTTAAAGTTTTGGTGCGGCCCGCAATTCATTTTTGAATTTTCAAATAATCAACAATTAAAATTCACTCTTATTCACTTAAGATAAAATTGATTAAAAAATCTGAAAATGCCAATCAAATCGCGCCTTTTTATTGCATACGAGAAACCCATGTTGTTACATCACAATTACATTGCCTATTCACTTCTTGTGACCTTGTCACATGTAGCAACCTTGGTTGCCTATTTGCGGCAGTCAGTTCTTTAAGGATTTGGTATCTTCCGCGCTTTTTTTAAAGCAGATTGCAAGATTTCTGCTCTCCAAGTCCAAGTCGTTTGCAATTTTTTTTGTTTTTGTAGTGTTTTTCCATCTCTTTGTTGTTACTACAATTTCCCCACTCTAGCGACGATAAAAGAAGCCACTACACATGCAGATAAATGCAGCAAATTACTGGATGAGAATTCTGCCGTAGATTTCTAAGAACAATTTCAAATCGTCTCATCTCCCCTGTCTCAAGTTGCTATGACTGCACGACAAGAGTTACAACTGGAACTGATCGATCTTCAGAGTGACTACCTTTTAAAAGGAAAATTCGAAGCTCTGAAACTGAATGAGTTTTGCACTTCGTTGAGAAATGCTATACATAAGCTACTGTACAAGCAATAAAAACTAGCAGTTTGTACTGTTTCTCAAAGAATTTTGAATTCCAACATTGACATGAGAAATTTTAATGTAGTAGCAACTTTAAAAATAAAAAATTCGAAGTACCGGTATTGTTAATAAAAATGCGTACGTTTTTGCAAAATGAAAATACAGCGTTGTTTTGTGGGAAACCTTACAAGTCAACATGATTGATTGATTGTTATGGTTTGTTTTTATGTCGCTTTACAACATCTAAGGTCTTTTAGCGACAGTCATTTTTATAATAGCCATTTAGCAGTTAGAACACAACAGGGCATAGTGAAGGGTGCAATACGACACAACACAAAATAGCCTAATACGATACAGTAGTTTAAATATAAGTCAACACGAAAACAAAACCAATATTTTGTGAGAAAGTTACAAAAGGTTGCTGGCCTTTAGCAAACTGATCAAATTGTGCAAAAGTAAGGAAAGAGATAATTGTGCAATGCAAACTGATCAAAATGAATACAAACAATAAAGAGGAAAGACAGAAGGCCTACACAACACACTATTAAACATTATATACAATGCACAGCACATGTAGCCAACACCGTTCACAAGCACAGTACAATAGATGCATTGGTATACCACAAATATATTGATAGCAAGATATTATCAAACAGAGGACATTTGACATTATATAAACTCTGCTGTATGGAATTCGATTTCTAATAAAATATTGAGACTGTTGACCGATCCTTTGGCACTTAGACAGTTCAGACAGACCAACCAGTAATGGACAAAGGATCGTCGCAGCATAGTAGCAGCTCAGATGGTCAGGTAGATCTCCTTCATCAGTTTAATACTAGAGACCTTCAAAGACCGCTGTATGAAAGCAGCAGAACTCTAAAGTTTGATCGATCTTCATGAAATTAAACAAAACGCAACAACACATTGTTTTACCAAAATTACGATCTACAGTCAGGGCCGGATTTAGCTGATGGGGGGGCACGCGGCACTTTTAGATCTGCAAAAAAAATTGTTGTGCCTACGGTGCGAAAATTTACCTCTACGTCTGCAGTAGCATTGATCCAGCACTGCACAGCATTTTGTAGAAACTTCAAATGCTGAAAGAAAAAAATATAACACAAAATCATATTTTTTCCACGTAGGGGGCCCTTTAAAAGTCGGGGGGCCCGGGGCACATGTACCCTCTGCCCCCCCCCCCCCCCCCCCTAAATCCGGTCCTGTCTACAGTCAGCCATAGCGACAGCTCATGCGAGCCTGGATTGAAAAATGAAACTTCATGAGATTAACAAGGATGAATTAATTGCAGTGACATTTCCATTTACTGCACACCTATGTTAGCATGTATTTTATGCTTTTCGTTCTGTGAGTTTGTTTATTCATTTAGTACATTTTGATAGGTCCAATCACATTGTATCCAGAGTAGTAGCCTATGGCGTTGAGTTGGTACGATGTCAAAAACAAAATGTTTAAAAAACGTTTTCATTGAATTTTAATAAGTGTTGTTAAAAGTTTGAAATGGTCAACAGTTCAGACAAAAACCCTAATCTTGTGGAGTTTATATAAAAGTATCACCAGTGCTTCCAGAAAGCGTAGTTTGTTATTGCATGGTGCAGGAATGACAGCGCAAGACATCTTTTTTACGTTCAAAAGAAGACTGACCATGTATGAAGCTGCTGGTCAGGGGCTAATTGCACATTTTAACACCCATATAAATGCCATCTTTTCAGAGCTTTGTTCTAAATAAAGGGAAAACCGTGAAACTATTCATAACCCAAAAGAAACAAACAGAAACATGCAATTTTGATGATATTGATAATCAAATCGGGGGGAAAATGTAGGTCAGATATATTGCGTCGGCGAATTCTAGGAAAAGGTAGTACTTAAATCGAGAATTGGCCTTGGCCTTAGAAGTATCGGAGATTCAGTCAAAATCATACAGCCAAAAGGTCAACAAAGTTATAGTTTTTTAACAAGCTGAGAAAAGTTACCAGTTACTAATCCCAATTTCGATGCTATCAACATGGAAGGAAGGTCACAAAGATAACGAAACAAGTTGTCCAGCACAAGCCAAAGAATGTCAAAAATGTATAATTAAAATTGGTCACTTCGCAAGTACCGTCAAACAAAATTCGTTAGAAAGTGTCACCACACTCATCCCTTAGATATGTGATGCATCATTAGGGTGGAGCTATTTTTTGATTTTTGAAATATGTTTTTCTTACCCTCTCAACTTGTTCCTTTATTATAAAATAACAATTGAGAAAAAAAATCAGTGCAATTGAACAATATTTAGAGGTAGCTCAATGAGGGTAAAGTTTCTGACTATCCAAAGTTGTGGCCGCCATTTTATTTCACACACTACTGTAACTAAACTGTTAAAGTAGCTTTAAGAAATACCGGTAATAATAATTATGCAAGAGTGCTAACTTTGTTTTTCCTTTTAGATGAAGTAGTGTTTTAGACAATGAGATTGTAGAAAGCAATACTGCTCTAGCTTAAAGTTGCCGACTACTGCTTTGAAGCTTGTGTTTTTCTTGGGGAAAAGTATCTGAAAAGGACTGAAACAAATGTAACTACGAACATAATATTTTCTGAATTATTTATTATTATCTGAGAAATTACTTATTATTATCTGAGAAAAGTGTCCACATTACACGATGAAAATATTGATTCTTGATTTCTTATCATTTGATGAATTACAGTATATCACATCTGTCTAAATGTTATTGTGTAAGCAGTATAGTCTTAAATACTACGTGGATAGATAGATACATAGACATTTCGTAGAAAATTTCTTAAACATATGTGTTAATGAAATTAATGACTCTAACCTGTCTAACAAATGCTATTTTATATTTATTTCAGATTGAAAACTGAAAATGGCATCTCCGGCAAAAGTAACAAGATCTCAAACCAAACTGTATCTCCTCGGCAACTCCGTGATTGAAATAACAGGCAGCAAGTTGCCATCAATGCATATGGCTCTTGGATTTTTCCTACATCACCATCTTGATCTGAAGAAGACCGTACGAAAATCATCTGATACAGTCAACCCCGCTTAATCGGCCCACGTTTAATAGGACCACCCGCTTTTTCGGACCATTTTGCACTGGTCCCGAATCCAAATCCATTTTTCTGTACAATCTTCCCCGCTTAAACGGACCACCACCCCGCTTAAACGGACCACCCTCCGCCCTAAAATAGGCCTTTATGGTTAACGTTTTTTACTTTTTGTACATTTTTCTGCGAGGTGACGCGTCAAGAGTTGTTGATGGGCAACGTGCTACGTTCTCGTTAAGCCATTTTAAAGTGAAGTAGGCTACAGATAAACAAACGCTTGTTGTCACGTCATTAAAGTCAATTGTCATCTAATCAGAATTGCAGTAATTGTGATGCAGCACCGAATACTGTACTGTACAGAAAAATGAATGAATGCTTTTAGTGCTTGAATAAAAATGGCAGCAATAACTCGCGTAGATCGAACACTTAAAGAAAAAATAGAGATTGCTGATAAAGACAGACGACCCTTGATGCATTTTTCCAGTGACTACTGTACAGTACTGTATTTTGTTTTGATTGTTGATGGTGTTTTGGTTGTGTTTATAGCCGCAATTGTAAAATGCTTAAACTATTTTCAAAAACGATGAAAAAAATAACGAAATTCCTTCTCCCCGTTTAATGGGACCACCCGCTTAATCGGACCAATTTGGCTTGGTCCCGATGTGGTCCGATTAAGCGGGGTTGACACAGTTGATCGACACAGTTGATCACACTATTCTGATACAGAAACTGCAAACATACGGTTTTCGGGGCCTTCCATTACAATTGTTAAAAAGCTATATCAGCAATCGTCTACAGCACACGGTCGTCAATGGAATCTCTTCAAACTCAAGACAGGTTACCTGCGGTGTGCCCCAAGGATCGACATTGGGACCCCTTCTTTTCTTACTGTATATAAATGACTTACCAAATTCAACAAACATGAATGTTAAACTATTTGCTGACGACACCAATCTTACGATGAGCGACAAATGTGAAATAAATTTGCAGAACAATGTGAATGCCGAAATGCAAAAAGTTTACAACTGGTTGAAGCTTAATAGATTATCATTAAATTTCTCAAAAACTAAATACATGCTAATAACAAATAAAAAACACATAAAAAATTTTAACATTAACATTGGTAACACAAGCATTCAACAAAAAGATCAAATAAAATACCTTGGCGTTTACATAGATAACAAATTAACATGGAAATATCACATAGATAAAATTTGCGGAAAAGTAGCAAAAGGTTCATGGGCGTTGCTTAAACTCAGAAATTATGTCAACACAGACACTTTAAAAGATGTGTATCACGCTTTGATTTACTGTCATTTGCAATATTGTATTTCAAGCTGGGGAAAGGCCTGTGACAGTGCACTGGATCCATTAATAAAATTACAAAAAAAGGTTATAAGAATAATTACGAAACAAAATTACAATGCTCACACTAATTTTTTATTTTTCAAAATGAACATCTTGAAACTAAAAGACATACATAACATTGAAATAAAAAAACATATGTACAAAGTTCATATGAATGAGTATCCGTCTACGTATTGTGATTTATTTACAAATGCTTCATCTATTCATCAGCATAACACAAGATATCAAACAGGCAACAATTATTTTATAAACAGATCAAACACAGAATTTGGCAAGAAGTCTATGCAGGTATTGGGACCAATGCTCTGGTCAGAGGTTCCAAGCAGGCTAAAAAACTTATCATTTCATTGTTTCAAAAAAGAGATCAAAACGTTAATTTTACAAAGCTACAGTGCATCGTAAGTGATATGTTATGGAAACCAACTTGTCAGTTGCTTCGGAAACTTTATTATTCTCTGCTTGCTTCATGGAATTTTGTGTTTTGGCCTACGTTATCATCAATATGTTTTTTTTTTTTTTGTGCGTATGCTGTTGTTGAAACGCGGGAACGTTTCAATTATTATTTTTCTCTTGTAAGCTTATTTTAAATGGCAAAATCGTAATTTCCGTAGGGTGGCAATTGACTAGTAGACCGTATGGTCGTCTCGTTGTCTCCCTGTCGGTATGGGAACTTGTGTAACTTTTGTACTGTGTATATTGCATATTTCAAACATGTACCTATGTTCCTGTTACTGACAAATAAAACATTGATTGATTGATTGACTGTATTACCATAACGGAAATAACAAAGTTTTGGAAAAAAGCTAGATCATCACGAGAGATCATCAAAACTGCCAGACGAAGCTTCAAGAGACATTGAAGAATGGCGTCTTCTGAAAAAGAACAAAACAATAAACGCCAACACAACTTACAAAAGAGTCTGCTTTTGTTTTCCGGCTTGAAGATCTATTTGATGTCGCTCATGCAGATGCTCTGAGCAATAAATACTTCAGTCTTCAGTATTACAAGAAGACAAGGATTTCTTGTTAGCTCAGCGAGAAAAAGGCAGAAGAGGGTCACTGGCTGGAGTAGATGTAAAGCTTGCTACTAAGGAGAAAATGGCTTCCAAAAGAAAGGACCAAATGGTTGCCAGACGTTATCAAATGCAGAAATTGAAACAAATAGCAGCTTCGACAACTGAACTCATTTCATCTGGTTCCGAATCTGAAATCAGCTCTGCAGAATGTATCGAAAATATTAAAACCGGGCAAAATGAGAGTGAAGGATCTGATGGAGGAATCAAATTTCAGACACGAAAAAGAAAGAGAGGGAGAAAAAATGTAATTACACCAGAACTTTCAGCAGCCTTAGATCGCACAAAAGTGTCAGACCGGAAAGCTGTTTTTGTAATAGCAGAAACTGCTAAAAGCTTGGGACAGAACATTAATGAACTTGCTCTAAACAGAGACTCAATTCGTAGACAAAGTGTAGAACATAGAATCCAGAGATCTGCAAATCTAAAGGCTAAGTTTCACAGTAATGTGCTCCTTGTTGTTCATTGGGATGGAAAACTGATTCCTGATCAAATTGGAAAAGAGAAGGTTGATCACCTGCCAGTCTTGGTTTCAGGAAAAGGAATTTCTTAGTCACTCACTGTTGCAAAGCTTCCATCTGAAACAGGGGAAGCTCAGGGTGCTGCACTGCTGCTGTCTTTGGAGCTATTGAAGACTAGGGCATAGTCGAAAACATTCAAGCTATGTGTTTTGACACAACGAATTCAAATACTGGTCGGATTGCTGGTGCATGTGTCCTCCTAGAGAAGAAGCTTGAGAAGTCACTATTGTCACTGGCCTGCAGGCATCATATCATGGAATTGATAATTGGAGCAGTATTCCAAGTATGTATGGGAGTCAAATCATATTCATCGCCAGAGGTTCCACTTTTCAAACGCTTCCAGGAATACTGGAGATTAATCGACACCACCCAGTATGAATCAGGAATTGCAGCGAATGACGTAGCAACCCTAGCAGAAGACATAAAGCAAAGTTTAATCAATTACGCCAACAAGCAACTTGAGCATAGACATCCAAGAGATGATTATATAGAGTTATTGGAACTTGTGATAGTTTTTCTCGGTAATGCTCCTGCCAGAGGATTGATTCATGTCACCCGGAGCAATACACCATGCCCGCTGGATGTCCAAGTTTATATACAGTCTGAAGATCTGGATATTTAGAAGTCAATTCAAATTGACTCCTGCAGAAATGAGAGGTTTACGTGATGTTTGTGTATTCACGGTCCGTGTCTACTTGAAAGCCTGGATCTCGGCACCTCAAACAGAAAAATGATGTAGCAAAGTTTTTAAAAAATCTCATTGACCTATTCGATATGGCCCACCAGGATGCATTACAAATGATAAAAATTGACCTCTCAATTGAACTTCGAACCTCCGACTTTCGCTCTTGTCTTTTGCCCCTACGCCCAGGTTGGACGATCAATTTGCACGTCAGAATCGCTACGGCCCTCCACTACAGTTCGCCCCTACGCTCAGGTCGGACGATCGATTTGCACGTCAGTATCGCTACGGCCCTTCACCACAGTTCGCCCCTACGCTCAGGTTGGACGATTGATTTGCACGTCAGTATCGCTATGGCCCTCCACTACAGTTCGCCCCTACGCTCAAGTCGGACGATCGATTTGCACATCAGTATCGCTACGGCCCTCCACTACAGTTCGCCCCTACACCCAGGTCGGACGATCGGTTTGCACGTCAGAATTGCTACGGCCCTTCACTACAGTTCGCCCCTACGCCCAGGTCGGACGATCGATTTGCACGTCAGTATCACTACGGCCCTCCACCACAGTTCGCCCCTACACCCAGTTTGGACGATCGATTTGCATGTCAGTACCGCTACGGCCCTCTACCACAGTTCGCCCCTACGTCTAGGTCGGACGATCGATTTGCACGTCAGTATTGCTACGGCCCTTCACCACAGTTCGCCCCTACGCCCAGGTCGGACGATCGATTTGCATATCAGTATCGCTACGGCCCTCCACCACAGTTTGCCCCTATGCCCAGGTCGGACGATCGATTTGCACGTCAGAATCGCTACGGCCCTCCACCACAGTTTGTCCCTATGCCCAGGTCGGACGATCAATTTGCACGTCAGAATCGCTACGGCCCTCCACCACAGTTTTTTATTGCTTAGAGAAAAGAAGATCGACGTGGATCAATCGTAGAAGTGAACAATACCTTGGTGGCTAAGGAGAGACTTCAAAAGAGGAAAGTGGCAGCAGCAAGCTTTAAAGACAAAATGGAACAGCCGGGTCCATCACAAGCTGATCAACAAGATATCAGCATCAGCTCAACAAGTGGTGAAGATACAGAAGAAGTGTTTGCTCCACCACGTGAATCAAAGCCGCAACTAAGTTGAAAACCAAAAGAGTGTCTAAAAAATCATATCACCTGGTCTTGCAACTGCGTTAGATTGCACAGGATTCACTGGCAGGAGAGCCGTGTACAATATACAGGTTGATCAAGCCAAGTGTAGACAAATATTTCTTGAAATAACAGTACATCCAAACAGGAAAAAAATTACACATGTGAAGAAAAATGCAAAGAAAAGTATAAATAAACAAAATGTACTCTTATTTTTCATTCGTACTCCCTTTGCTTTCACCAAACGCCTTTGTCTGTTGTGCGCTTGACTGCATGAGGCACGCAGCCACCAGTTCTTTGGACAGACGAAAAGTTATTCACCGTCCAGGCTGTGCATAATCATCAGAATGACCGTATTTATGCAAAGAATAAAGAAGATGTCCCACTGAATGAAAGGCTGATGTTCCGGAGACAGAAGCCAGCCCCTGGGATGGTTTGGGGTGGGGTAACTTCAAGTGGTGAAGAAAATCTCTCTTCTTCATTGGAGAGGGAGTAAAAATTAATCAACATGTTTATTTGAAAATGTTGAGGGAGAAATTGATTCCCTGGATCAATGCAACATTTGGAGAAGACGGAATAACTCTGCAACAAGATGGGGCTAGGTCCCACACAGCAAATCTTGTCCAGGACTGGTGTAAGGAGAATATGGAAGAATTTTGGCCAAAGGAATTATGGCCTCCATCCTCTCCTGATTTAAACCCAATGGACTTCACAATATGGAGTATCTTGCAAAGTGAAGCCTGTTATTCAAATCATTCAAGTGTTACAGCTCTGAAGGCAAAATTGCGCACTTGTTGGGAAAAAATATCATCAGACACCATACGTGCCTTATGCAGTCAAGTGCACAACGGACTAAGGCGTCTGGTGAAGGCAAAGGGGGGATATACTGAAAAATAAGAGTACATTTTGTTTATTTATACTTTTCTTTGTATTTTTCTTTATATGTGTAATTTTTTTCCTGTTTGGATGTATTGTTGTTTCAATAAATATTTGTCTACACTTGGCTTGATCACCCTGTATTAGCAAAAACAGTGGCGGGGGTGGGTACTGGGTAGAGAACCTACTCAATTCTTCTACCATAAGGTGCCATCGACAAAAGTATCGACTGGACATTGTGAATGAAATAAAAGATTAGTTCCATCCTAACGAACCATTAACAGTGCATTGGGATGGCAAGCTTCTCGAAGATATAGTAGGCCATCGACTAGGCCTGCTACATTAACTGATTAATAGTCTAACTTTAAACTGCTAACTTCTGCGTACCAATGGGTGACCATTGCAGTTTCATTTCTTCAGATTTATTTTGCTGTATGGTGTACGGCAAAAGTAAAAACAACCAAATGCTCTCATAAAAATCGTAAGCATTTGAAAGCATGGGAAGTTGAATTCACTTGGTCGTGCAGCCCACCTGAATCTAGCCTGGTAAATAACAAATACAAAACAAAAATGGTCAGTCTGAAGCAGAGTAATTAAGAGCCAATTCAGGAACTGGATGATTTTACAAAATTATTTCAATGATGAAGTTCTTAAGGCAACTCAATCAATTAAGTTCAAGGCCGACCATTTAAAGAACCTGTTCAATGATTCGTTAAATTATTTATATCTACTATTTTTATATCCAGTTGTTGCTGAAGCTGAAAAAATTGATACTATTTTTCAAAACAGAAACTTAGAGCCAGCATATATGCTCAAGGAATTGGCAGACTTTGTAAACACGTTGAAATTCAGAATCTACAACAATCTTCAACAAGAGATGCCAGCAAGTTTAGTCATTAAATTGATAGAATGAAAAAAAGAATCCAAAATCCTGATGTCATGACACAGCTAAATCATGATGTTGAAGTTGTCAAAGAAAACTGCAAATCATTTTAAAGTTTCTAAGCACTCAACTGGAGACTCGGCTCTCACCTAATTCAAGTATGTATGCTAAATTTAGTCTGGTCTCCCCAAAACTGATATTGAATCAGACCATGAAGCCAAAATTTTGTGATTTGCCAATGTTGCATTTAATCCCAATTGAAACTTTGGGTATTGTGGAAAACTAATATCGGAAAATATCCTTCACAGATTGGTCAGATTTTCGTAAAAAATGTCTCAGATGATTTGTCTTTCAGGTTTTGGGATATGGTTTATGAATCTACTACATCTGAGAAAACCTACCCATTCAGAGAACTTGCTTCTTACGCCTCAAATTGTTTTTGCTTGCCTGTCTCCAATGCAGCAGTTGAAAGAATATTTAGTCAGATGGCTGTTACCAAAATAAAACAAAGGAATAAAATAGACATGGACACTGGACAGTATACTAAGAATCCGACACGCCATTTACCTTCATGGTTGCTGCACTAATTTTATCCCTACTCAGGAAATGCTTTTACTGTTTACCATAGACAATTGACATGCATAAAGCCACCAAAAAAAATTATGATGATATCCCAAGCTGCAGTGCTAGGGTCAGCACTGTTATTACCCTCAACAACTAACCATTTAAATGATCAATGGACTTGATCCGAGGTTTTTTCACAAACCGCATTTTTTAAACAACCACTACCTCGTTCTGTAGTAGTGATTAATATATATTTTCCATTTCCAAACAGATGTGTTCATTAATTTTTTTCGTTTAGGTTCTTAACAATGGTAAGTGGTTGAGAATGACTGCTAATTAGCTCCTCAAGTAGCCTCATTTCTTATATGTTTGTGGTAGTATGCTGTGGTGCTGTTACAAGCTGGTTAAGTTATCTGAGATGGGTTTAAATTCTGCGATATTTAGCTGTTGACAAGAAGTAGTGGATTGATAGTGTTTTGCTATTAGGTGGTGCACAATGTACAATGTACATAATAAGTTTTCTTGTCATTTTGTTACTTTTTTCAAATTTGGTTGGTCTTAAATTTCATTTTTTAACATTTTAGTTGCCTGAAGGTTGCAAAAAGAATATTGGGACAAGGAAAGAACTTGTACATGTGTTTCGCGAACATGGAAAAGGCATTTGATAGAGTTCCAAGAAGAATGATGGAATGAGCAATGAGAAAAAAAAAATACAAAAGGCACTCATGCAAGCAGAAATGAGTCTTTATGAAAGTGTAAAGATGAGAGTTTGGGTTGAATCTGCCCTCTCAGACGAGTTTTCGGTGAAGGTGGTGGGTGTACTACTGTACACCAGGGTTCTGTCCTCTCTCCTCTAATATTTCCCATTGTGATTGATGTGATTACCGAACGTGTAAGAGAAGATTCGTTGATGGAGGTACTGTACGCCGATGATTTAGATTTGTTGAGTGACACAATAGAAGATCTGAGAGAGAAATTTGAGAAGTGGAAGGAGTCACTTCAATGTAAAGGTATGCCTGTCAACATAAAAAAAGACAAAGATTGTAATAAGTGGAACGAATGGGGAAACCACAATAAGTAAAATCGACTCTTGTGGCGTATGTGAAAAAAAAGTAAGGGAAAATTCTGTTATGTGTACGAAATGCAGGAAGTGGGTGCATGGAAGATGTGCAAAAATCAGTCAGGTGTGGACAGAGCTGATAATGCTGTGATTTGTGCACATCATGAAATGTGGATATGAAAAACATTTTCTTTGATAAATTTAAAAAATGCTATAACATTTTGAGATACATGAGGTTGAAGCATCTTCAAAACCACTTCCTTAGAATAGACGCACAACTGGGCTTGAATTAGCAAAAAAACTGAGAAGATTTAGAAACTTAAAATGTTATTCCAAGACAAAAGGTTTGCAGCTGCTGTTTCATCAAAGCAGGAAACACGGTAATTGATTCTGATAGTAGTATTTCTGAAAGTGAGTTGACAGTCGAGTGCATCTTTAATCATGGAGGAACTTCAAAGTGCAGCTTTTTATGCAGAAAAAAAGCATCTACAGCAAACTTAGATGGCAGTTTCGCGTTATTGAATGAATCTCCACTGGTACCATTCCACAGCAAACCAAAGCACCAAAAGCTAAAAGTATGTTCACAAAAATGCAAGAAAAAACTAACGTCACAATTTGCCGTTGTGTCTGGCTTGAATCTCCAAAGACAGCAAACTACCAAGACCTTGAGCTAAAAGACAAAGTTAAACTACAGAATGACAGCATGGATTTGAACAGTATCAGGGCAAAATTAAACATTAATTTCGGGATACAGAAAACTTTTCAGACAAGTTACAAATTGTGACCCTAGTTCTCAGTTTTGGTTTGTTGAAAAAGCATCAACTTACTTTGGTTGCTCAACGTACTGAATCTATAAAGCTAGAAATATTGAAAAAGAAATTTTAGGTCGGCATGATTGCAAGCACAGAATTGGTACTGTAAAACAGGGTGGCTTTACACAAAGCGAAGTTTTGCACAAAAAATCAACTTGTTGCCTTGCTGATCTAGTAAAACTGAAAGGACAACAGATCAGTTGAAAAAGCTCTGGAAGAACTTCAAGCAGGATTCAAAAAAGGATAATGCACAGCTGAAGCAAGAATAAAAACAGGTAGCCTAATCTGACAAAATGTGGATAAATTATAACACGTTTATCTATTTACCAGGGGTTGTAATGAGGCTCATCTTTAATGTAGGTTGTCGGGCTATTTTGATTGTCGTTTGACTTGAAAAAACAATGAACTTAAATAACTTTGCAGTAAATATTCGGAGTTTGCAAATCAAAAAATAAGAAATATTTTTCACAATAACAACTTTACACAAACGATCTTGTTCCTAAACAAAGCCATAAAAATCCAGTCTTTTGCTTTTTGGCGAGACAGGTTTGGACTTTTGAGCGAACCACTTTGGTGGAATGTTTTTTTTGCCCTTTGCTGTTTTGTAGTGAATAAAATAAACAGAATATAAATTTCTATTTGAATAAGGTTCTTCACATCTGATGATCCCCCTTTTAGGGCGAAACAGGCTGTAGAGGTATTAGAAAGTAGTAAACATATTTGATGTTCCTAAGTCATATTATTGTAAGTATTATTAGTATGAAGTATTATTACAATTTGTACAGTGCATCAGTCAGTCACTGCTATACATGATGGCTTCTAAAAGGATGCGACTCTCCAATTGCACTCAAGAAGATTTCCCCCAACTAGTTACTGATGGTGATTCAGAAGATGTTTATGACAGTGAAGATGAGAAACCTTGTTTCGCTAGAGCTCAGCCTGTTAGTCCGGGAGCGGGGATGGTTGACCCTGCATTGTTGTATTAAGTTTTTTTTACTGTTGATTTTGGTAGCCAAGGGTCTCTATTTTAAGAAACTGCTTGATGACATGTTGTCACCTTTGGGCAATTTGAGAAATTCAAGATGGCGTCCAAGATGGCCGCCATTACCTATAAATGACCATAACTCCCTATCCATTCACCTTAGGAAGGTGATTTTTGTCTCTATACCTAGGTTGTAGGGGTCAAGCTATCCATTAGAACTGATTATTATTTTAATATCGTATTACATAATGGTAATTTCCAAGATGGCGTCCAAGATGGCCGCCATTACCTATAAATGACCATAACTCCCTATCCATTCCCCTTAGGAAGGTGATTTTTGTCTCTATACCTAGATTGTATGGGTCAAGCTATCCATTAGAACTAATTATTATTTTAATATCGTATTACATAATGGTAATTTCCAAGATGGCGTCCAAGATGGCCGCCATTAGCCTACCTATAAGTGACCATAACTCCCTACCCATTCACCTTAGGAAGGTGATTTTTGTCTATACCTAGGTTGTAGGGGTCAAGCTATCCATTAGAACTAAGAATTATCTTAATATCGTATTACATACATAATGGTAATTTCCAAGATGGCCGTCGTAACACTAAATTATCTTACATACTATTCTATGATGTCAGGTTATAGCAACCCCGATTATAGCAGGCGCAAAATTTTGTGAATTTCATGTTAGCAGAGTTGCAACTACAAGCACTTGAACTGCATGGAGTAGTACTGTGGCATCCATATTTTATTAGACGTCGTACCATCTCTGGGGCTAGTTCGACTTCATCAGGTAGGGTGACTGGTTGAAGGGACTTGTTTTGGTCATCCATTACCCAACCATATTTCGTTTGATCTATCGAAGTGTTTTGAATGCAGTAGCCTTCCCAATTTTGAAATAGGAGGCGACGTGTCACAGCCAGAAAGTGCATGTGCCGTGAGTAGTCATTTGACTACCTGACAATGCTTCTGTACAGTTTTTTTCCTATATCAAGCACCGCCCTTCCTTTGATTGGGGACTCCATCAATACAACATTCTTGAGATTTGCCATGTGATGATAATGCAGCAACAGTACAAAGACGTCAGTGTCATCGGCAACGACAGTGATTTTGCTTTCTGCATTTTGCGCGGCACCACTCAAGACCTGTTGAACAATGACGTTATCTGCTTCTTCGTGTGAAGTTAACAGATCTGCCCGTGAGCTGACAACTCCACCTTCACTGATTTTGATTGGCACCGGATCTGCTCCTGTTACCACTAACTTATGATGTTGTGTGTTGTCGTCATGAAACTTCTTATCCTGGACAAAATCATCAACTATCAGTTGCTTCTTGTTTTTGGAAGAGGTTAGTAGAACCTTCTGCGCTGCCAGCAACTCTATCAGACACCTCAACTTGGAGAATTTTCTTTAAGGTAGATTTAGATTTCGCAACCCTCATATCTCCAGTATCATCAAACATGGATGTTGAAACTAACGCAAGTTCATGACCAAGCACAACCTTGTCCCGCCCAATAACCTGTAGGCAAATCACCCTTGCGTAAATCTGGTTTGGGACAATTAAACGACGTGTGAGACTATCACTCCCGAATTCTTTGTATGCTTCATGCAACTCAACTGAATTCAGGAAGCCGGATGAGTCTTTGATCATTACAACAAGTGATCCAAAGGCACGATCAATGTTAGTTTGGCTATCAGACTTGGTTGAAGCTGAAGCCACATTTTTTCTGACAAGAAGCTATTTTGGTAATCCACATGATACCTTGCATCAGCTGCGTGAAGGTCACTTACTGTGCTATCTACCCTTTGCCGCACGACTTCTGATAGCTCATCTTGACGCCGTTCGCAGGCTTCACGTATAGTTTGCTTGAGTGACTTCTTGCCACCTGCGCTGCCTATTTCCCGACATGAATATGCTGGTCGCCAACGTTTTGGGTGTTTCGGATCTTTTTCAAGCACACAAATTTCCCCACAAAACAAACAATGTACTTTGAAGATAAACCCTGGTAGTGGTGACCGTCTCTTGGTCTTAGGCGGAATGTAAAACGAGTAACTTTCTGGATTCTTCCTTTTTTGCCTTTGAACCTGGAGGCTTGAAGCGTATGTTGAAGCACAGTTTCTGTGACATTTAACTGTGCATTCAGAATTTTCACTAACTTTTTCTTCAAGAAGTTCATGATACCTGTCCCCATAGATTTTGCTATGCTTGATAAAGTTTTGAATACTGACAGGACCAGTGTCTTTCAACGGTTCAGCCTTATTCTCACATCCAAATTTGGACACGAAAAAGCACTGTTCTCCATTCATGTTTCAGTATTGGTGATCGTCATACTATATTATAGGCTACGGGCAGCAGGGCTTGATTAAGGCTCACGGGGGGCCCGAGGCACAGCTAAGTTTGGCAATCCATTGGCAATCGCTTTCAATGCAGAGCAGGAGTGCTCAACTGTTACTGCAAAATCGTTACACAATTTGAAATTGTTACTCAAAAATAACAACTGTGCACACACTGGCACAACAACTTTCACTACCTACGCATACGGTACTAATGTAAAAAAATGGGGGCCCCTAAAACCAGGGGGCCTGAGGCCTGTGCCTCATGTGCATCATGGTTAATCGGGCCCTGACGGGCAGCACCTAAAAAGACAATAGTGAATTATTAGTGCCCGTCTACTACAATATGATATTTACATGGGATTTAGGCTACAGGGAGTTATGCTCATTTATAGGTAATGGCGGCCATCTTGGACGCCATCTTGGAAATTACCATTATGTATATAATACGATATTAAGATAATTCTTAGTTCTAATGGATAGCTTGACCCCTACAACCTAGGTATAGAGACAAAAATCACCTTCCTAAGGTGAATGGATAGGGAGTTATGGTCATTTATAGGTAATGGCGGCCATCTTGGACGCCATCTTGGAAATTACCATTATGTAATACGATATTAAGAATAATACTTAGTTCTATGGATAGCTTGACCCATACAACTTAAGTATAGAGACAAAAATCACCTTCCTAAGGTGAATGGATAGGGAGTTATGGCCACTTATAGGTAATGGCGGCCATCTTGGACGCCATCTTGGAAATTACCATTATGTAATACGATATTAAGATAATAATTAGTTCTAATGGATAGCTTGACCCCTACAACCTAGGTATAGAAACAAAAATCACCTTCCTAAGGTGAATGGATAGGGAGTTATGGTCATTTATAGGTAATGGCGGCCATCTTGGACGCCATCTTGAATTTCTCAAATTGCCCAAAGGTGACAACATGTCATCAAGCAGTTTCTTAAAATAGAGACCCTTGGCTACCAAAATCAACAGTAAAAAAAACTTAATACAGCAATGCAAGGTTTAGGGGAAAAATGGCGTTTGGCTCCCAGACTATGTAGACTACCTGGTGAATGGTGATACCAATGTGTCAGATGATGACAGTTTGCTTGACCCTGTAATTATTCCTCTCCGTCCTCTAGCTGCCTAAGCTTCTCTTTCTAATACAGATTGGACTGAACAGGGCTATAGCAAACAACGGTTTCATTTCAAAAGTTTTCCTGGCATAAATGTACATATTTTGGATTCAGATAGCCCAAGGGAGTACTTTGAGTTGTTTTTTTATAACAGCCTCATCAATCTGACTGTTGAACAGACAAATCTGTATGCCCAGCAGTTCACTGAGTGAAACACAAGCCGGCTGAAGGCACATTTGCTAGCTAATGCATGGACAAACACAACTTCAAATGAAATAAAAGTCTATCTTGCACTTTTCCTTTTACAAGGAGTGGTACAAAAGCCTGATAGCAAGAAATCAAGCATTGCAACCACCTTTTTTAGCAAAGTTATGCCAAGGGTTTGTTTTTTGCTTTTGTGTAAGTTTTTACACTTCTCTGACAATACAAGTGATCCTGGAAATATTCCTAAAAAGCTTCATAAACTATGGCCTGTATTACTCCACTTGAAGGAAAAGTTGTCTACAGTCCACACTCCAGAGCAAGATGTGTCCACAGAAGAGTCACTTATGCTGTGAAAGGGTTGTCTAGGCTGGAAACAGTACATTCTAACAAAAAGGTCTCGATATGGCATAAAATTCTATGAATGAGTGAGAGATCTTCCTTATATATAGAATTTTTTTGTGTAAAAACTGTACACAGGTAAAGAACCTCCTATCACCCAGGGTATTGTGATGAAACGAGTGTTGCCACAAAATCTGTGATAACTCTGATCCATCCTTTACTGAATAAAGGTTAAAGTAGATTCATGGATAATTTTTTCAGTTTACCAGTTTTATACAACAAACTCTGTCTGAGAAGCACTGGCGCAGTCTTCAAAATTAGTGTCGACAATTGCAGAGGTGAATGCCGATGCAGATGCATGAATGGCACATTAGCATTGTAGCGCCCTGCGTTTTCACTTTAAGGCTTTTCAATCTTCCTTAACGCTTGTTACCGCCTTGATATCATCGTTCTGTTGCATATATGTAATGTTACTCTGTAAGTCAACCAATTCATGTAGTTTGGCAAGTATGCTTCGGGCTTCCTGAAGCATGATTACGAATTTGATTAGAAATTTGCTTGCCTCTTAAGAAATCGTTTGCCAATCAGCTAAAAGCATTCTTACAACCTGTAGCTTCAATCACATATGCGTAGTTTTTCGTCTTTTCAACGTTATAGCTTAGAGATGCTTCATTCCTCAGCGACTATGTATATCGCGTTGTGGCCGACCATTCGACAGACCGAGAATTTTAGTTTTGGGTGTAAAGGATATGGTATTTGTAATCGAGAACTTTACTAGACCTTTACTGTAATTGATCTTACTTTACTATTCAACTATATTATTCGAGACGATTCAAGAAGGTTCGCTATTATTTTCTGGTTGCAACCAAGCTGGCTATTTGATTTCTGCAAGTTGAAGTTCTATTCTTTGAAAGTTCGGTGTTCTTAGTTCGCTATGTTTAAATTTCTGTTCTTCTGAAAATAGTGGATCAATTAATAAACGACGGAGCCTTGAAGAATTCAATCTTGTAGTCAAGCATTAGCTGTCAAGCCAGTTAGTAAATAGACAGTGTGAAGACCATCGTGTCCTGGTCATTCCTTGCCAGCTCCAATCTTGTTCTGCCCAGGAATGTCGCCGTCAGAACGGACGGCAGCATATGAGCGCGCGCACTAACCGACGCGTCCGCCACAGCATCAGCAATAAAAATGCCGACACCACACGAGCGCTAAGGACCACAAGATTACAAAAAAACTAATTTTTTTAGACTACACCAAACTAGGATGTTGATTCAGTCTTACTATTGCTGGATGTTTTATTTGGGTTACTTCCTGACAGGCGCTCAGACACATTCCCATGAAACAGAGGAAACAGAAGGAAAAGTTAGTGTGGTATTTTGCAAAATTTGTAAAAACTTTTATGACGAAAACAAATCGCAATTAGAAAAGCTACGGCGTCAAGTTAAAAAAGTATTACAAATTGGATAAATGGTATTTTGGCAGTAAAGAAAAGTAATGTTTCCGATCATATGACATTGCGCGTTCATGAATGGGCAGTTTTGCGTCTTCAAGAAACTAGCACTAGCAACAAATGTTTGACTCCTGGGGGAGACTGCAAGGTGCATTGTTCCGAGTACCTAAAGTAGCACTCTTCACCATATTCAGGCGCTAAATTTGAAGCAACGGGACTAACTCAAGAAAAAGTTCCAAATAACCCATTTCTTGGCTTTGAATAATAAATCTTTCAAATTTTACGAAGAACTATATAAATTTAAAAAACACGTTTTTAATGCTGACTTGGGAATTAGATACTCTACTGATTTGGCTTGTAGAGAAATGATGCATTTTTTATCCAACGCATTAATACAAGACGAGGTTACTGTGCCTTTAAACAGTAAAAGCAGGTGGACCACACCATAGAATTTGTAGTCTGCATTTTAAAGAAATAGACTTCAAAAATTTTCTTCAATTCAAAATGAGATATGCCAAAAGACTTCACTTGAAACCTGGTGCATGTCGTCTTGGAGGTGGAAGAACAAATCAGTGCAGTTAACTAAGGCTGCAGGGATTAAGCAGGTTGAGAACCACTAGCCTGGAGGTACCAATGGCTAGCATACTACCATGTACGTAGCAAAGCTACCATTTTTAAGGAATTCAACATAAAACATTGTTAATTGTATGTGTGGTTTTATATGGTTGTCAGTTTTTAGGTGCTGTAGGTTACTATAAATTGTATGTGTCATATTGGAGAATGTCTGACTCTGACGTTAGTTTCCAATGCGAAGAGGAAGATAGTGTGGATGTTGAAAAAGAAAGTGTGCTAGAACCTGAACCCTACGTTTTGAGCTTGAGTACACAGTGCTTGAATCCATGGGTGCTGGAGACCGCATATATGGGTGCTGGAGACCGCATAGTTGTAATGCGGCATATATGCAGCATTACAACAGAACGGAAGCAGAGCATGGACCGCAACATAGGTAATAGGTATGAGTATGATTGATTTTGTTTAGGCCATGGTCGAAATTCGGCATGCTGAGTTACTGTACCATGTTAAAGTTGCTCAGTGCTCACTGTAAAACTTTTCACGATTGTTGATGTAATTCAGACAGTAACAACGTTCATGTATGCAGGCGTTCTAGAAACATAGCTTATCGGCAGTTTGTATGGTGGCTGTGGGCGTGGGGCCACGTTGGCCGTTCAATTCGCGTACCGTACCTCTGCCAGCATGTGTGGTCAACAAAGTAGGAGAAAAGCTTCCGAGTGAAGGTTATGTTGGATTCAAGTATCCAGATCTTCAATAAGATATTATTGTATGAAATCAAATTTCATTTACTTTCAAATGGTAGCGTAAAATACAGATTGGTACCGGTATATAGCAAATAAGCCTACAAAATGTTTCTAAGTTCCCAAATGAAAACCTTGGGTCAGAGCATTCCGGTCCCATACCTGCATGTTAATTATTGAATTTTTTTTTGTTTCATTCAACGTACGTCTTTGCACTATGGGATTGTTATAACAGTTTATTTTTTTCCAAAGGTGACGTCAAAAATTTAGTGGAGTTGGCAGTGGCACTTGTTGAAGCCCCAATTCCTACCAGAAGAGGAGAACTGACGTTTGAATTAAGTGCCCACCTATGGTGACTTTGCTCAAACAAAAACTGTTGCAAAAGACATTTCTTTATAATGTTTTCTTGTTGATGTTATGTTTTCTTGAGCTATCTGATTTAGCACCAGCGTCCAGCAGTGCTAGTCTTATTGTAAAATGCATTTGCTTTAATTTTGCTGACTAGTGAAATAATTTTCACAGTGAATTTTAGATGTTTTGTGCAAGCAAACAAATGATTTCTTTTCATCAATTCTGTTGAATTTTTATTCTTTTACATTGTTGTATACCCACTTAAGTAGGTCACATGTAACAATTATCAAGTCAAATATTTGCTGGTTGCATATGTAATAGTCTCAATTAAAAAGTTTTTAAAGTCTCAATCAATGAGAAAGTTTTTTAAAAAGTCAAAAATTAGGCAAAGTAACCTTCCAATGAATTAACCTTACCTGATAGACAACATGGCATTAACTAGACATGAACTTGCATTAACAGGCAAAGTTTTCAGATGGTAGGGAAGTATTTAAGCCTTCTTTGGAAGTATTTAAGTTATGTTTCAACTTTGATATGACTTCCAAAAGAGAGATTTGCAGAAGAAACTCTTGGTATTGGAAAATACCAGCCAATGAAAAATGCTTTACTTCCAAATCGAATCGATCTTTTACGGCATTATTTGTAGGCCTACTTACAAGCATTTAAATTCTCAAATGAAACACCATCACACAACGAAGACTCTATGAAGAAATGTATGATGCAATTCGTACCATCTACCAATCTACATATATTTCAGTGACCAAAAGCAAGGATAGAATTATCAAACAAATCAAAGATTTAGAAACAAAACGCAAAGAAGCCAACAAAAAAAAAATCCTAAGCGAATCTCGGATTTCATCAAGCATCTTAAAGAAATTTTTCCGGTTGTGAAATCACAAACTGATGTACCGCTTGATGCAAGAAATTTTTATCATGATCAATGCAACGACCGACAGATGATGATGTCTTGTTGCATTGACAACATCCAAACTGCAAGAAATACTCGAAATGCTCCAATTCAACAAAGATTAGTGCAGGAATTGCCCAGTAGGCTACTTCCACAGCAGACCAACAATCAAAGTAAAAACCCCACATACTTCATGAAGCCCCTGACACTTTTGATGTTGCTGCCCAAATAAACATTGGAGAAAAGCTAGTTGCCAAGCTGTTAACTGCATATCGTCTCTAATCAGCTGAACTATCGTAACTCCAAAAATGCAGTTTTGAAAAAATTGAATTTTAAAGTTCATGCTGTGTTTGCTGTACATTCATTTACGATAGTTCATCGTTCTGTATCATCAAAACTAAAGTAGATAGAGTTACGATGTTTTAACAAAATAAACTGTAGTCTATAAAGATACTAAATCAATCAAAAACGCAATTTTGAAAAATTTGGACTTAAGATAGTTCAGCTTATTAGAGACGATATAATGAAGATTTGGTGTGAATGAAGTGGTAACGAGGAAGGTGTCAGGTCAAAGGGAACAGCAGCGGGTCAGCCTGGTCACGGAGCTTGCTCAAAACTCTATTTTTGGTAAGCAATAAGCCGAGCACTGAGTTTGTTATTGACTAATTTTATACTTTAATAGAAATCAGTTGTAGAAATTTGTAACTTGTTATATTCTCACTATCTATACAAAGTTGAAGTTCATTTTATTTGCTTATAGGTCTATATTATGATGGGGGAACAGACACAAACACTGTGTTAATTTTATAATCGACTTGAATATCATGTCAAGTAGCAGCCACTCTACGAAGCAGTCTATGTATATCAGCCGAACAAGCGATTCTTTGTTGTTTTAAAGAAAATCTCTGAAACGTCAATCATGTCTGTGTGTTGATGGAATTATTACGTTACTTTTACAGACATAAAGCTTGCGCTTACCTAAAATTCATACCTCTCTCTCCACGGAGTTAGTAGTCTATCGAATTGTACAAAAACAATTCACATTTTTAGCAATTCCTTATTCTTCCCGAAAAACAAGTTTAAATAATTGCTGTCAGTTTTTAGACAAGAGACTAAAGCTTGTAAGCTTGACTCATAAGAGGGCGCCAGAGTATCTGTAGTTTGTTGTTTTAAAACACTATTTTTAACTTCTACTGCTCTAAAAAACAATTTTATGTCATCTTGTGGGCTGAAAATTAATCGGTGTTTTTCATCATCTATTTAAACGTTGGCATAGCATGGCCAACGTTAATTCAGCGTATAAATGCCGTTTGTCTGTATGTGACTGTAAATAACTAGTTAGCGAGTTATCTCTTCGAAGCTTCGCCGCATCTTGAAAAATGCTGTATCAATGTTAGCGAACGATTGTTATCCGCTTGCTTGCTTCAACTCGGGGTCTTTATAACGCACATTCTCTGTGTTTTGCTGCACTCAGCATAATAGCCAGCAAAGTGAACTTTGTTTACTTGTGAAAGGCATAGACAAGAAATTCTCTTGAGTTTTGTATTAGCTGCATTTGGTAAAACGAGATGTTTAAATCCTAACTCTTAAGCATAAATTGAGAAACTTTATGTTAAATATTTCTTGACCATTTACTAATTGTAAATTTTGTATTTTATTTGAATAAGATGCATTAGTAGAATCAATTGCTGTATGACTGTTACGACTGATATCATTTGGATTATTATTTGTACGGATTTATCACTTCAAGCCCTGCTGCTGTCTTGGTGAGTCGACCAAACAGTCCCACCA
This sequence comes from Aplidium turbinatum, assembly GCF_918807975.1. Taxonomy (NCBI): domain Eukaryota; kingdom Metazoa; phylum Chordata; class Ascidiacea; order Aplousobranchia; family Polyclinidae; genus Aplidium; species Aplidium turbinatum. Next base: position 16,488,665 of record NC_137489.1, read on the forward strand.
GCTCTATTAGGATCAAAGCATATCTGTGCACTAATTTGGTAAACTTCAAGCCCTGCTGATCGGTGAATTGACTGTACTACTGTCTCCACCAACTCTATTTTAGGATTAAAGTAGCCCATATCTGCGCACCAAGTTTGTTAAATGAACTTGCGACCTGCAACTTGCTATCCTGTGACTTGTTAACTTGCAACCTGCAACTTATGATCCTGCGACTTGTAAACTTGTGACCTTCTGACCTTGTGATCTTGCAACCTTTCTGCCACAATAAACTAGAAACAAAAACAGAAATAATTTGATCCATGCCCCCTGGTTTCCTGCAATAACATTTTTTCAGACAGAGCAAAAGATTGATATGTTTTCAAAAGTTGCTCAATTCTCAAATAAAAATTTCCATTCATTCCACAGGCCTCCTCAAGTACGATGTTGTCAATAGATATGAACCAAAACTTGCAAAGCAACACGCTGCCGCTGGTGCACTTCGGTGAGAACGCCAGGTTGAAAATATTATTTAAAATGTATATTTCAACTGAGAGCTTTTTGTGATGCTTGCTTCCAGCTGCTGCACTAGAATACACGAACTTGTGCATGTTTGAAACACTGTTTACTAAAGTCTATATTGAATTTTCTCATTTGTTCAATATATCCTATGTGCTAGGCTAGCACTGGAGCTGAATTGGTCAACCATAAACCACGCTTCTATGCGACATATGCCCTTCGCCACCATGTCGCTTCACTTGCATTTTATATGAAAATAAGTTGACACGCTGATGAGTTGGTCAAGTCCCGGTTACCTTTTGGAATCGAAATATACTCGTATAATATGCAGAGGTGGGCAGTAACGGGCTCCTTTTTTGGTGAGAGTAGCGAAAGCGGCGCTACATTTTAGTTGGAGTAGCGGCTGCAGTAGCGGCGCTATATATTTTCAGGGTCCACAACATTAAGGCGCGAACAAAACGGCGCAGAGACAAAATGGCGCAGAGGCAAAACGGCGCAGACAAAACGGCGCCAAAGTCAACGTAACAAGCTCAGAACCTTTTCCTTATTTTTTCACATGTTTTTGTCAATTCCTCTTTGCCATGAGTTGCCAAGGGTGGTGGGGGTGGACTTGTATACCAGCTCCAAAAATCCTTATTCACACATAAACTTTCGTTATGGTTGCAGAGTATTATCGTTCTATAAATTGAACTTGTTGAGCGGGAGAGGCGCTACTTTTTTTCAGTCGCACTCCTGCTACCCGCTACTTTTCAATTTAAAATGAAAAAATACTCGTTGTTTTGGCAACACTGGTGTGGTCAAGCAGCTATATAATCGGTTTGGTTGCAAAGTTTCGGTCTTTTGGGAATCTCGTTTTCTGGTGTGGAGCTGCAATCCTGCGATCGAGGTTCGAAATGGATAATGCCGTGAAACGTCGGTGCAGAAGGAAACAGCAATTGCGGACGCCTTTTTTTCGGACAGGAGAAAGTCCGTGAGCTTTTTGAATTCTGAGTTAAAACATCTGTTCATTAAATACAACACCTCCCAGCCCCCATTCCTTCCAGTGCTGCGGTGAAGAGACTTTTCTCTGTTGGAAAAGATGTGGTTAAGCGGGCAGGACTTAGTGACTCTCATTTTGAAATGCTCGTGTTTTCGAAAGATGCGTACCGGGTAACAATAAATTTCCCTTAGAATGTGTTTTCTATAACGACGTTAAAATGACAATGTTAACAAATGATAACATTCGTTTTCAAGGTCATTTTTGCGTCACTAGGGACTTGAAGAGTGTTTCCTAGTGTTATTTTAGACAAAAGTAGCGGGAGAAGTAGTGGTAGCGTGCGCTACTTTGGTCCGAGTAGCAGTAGCGGGTAGCGCGCTACTTTTGTAAATTGGTAGCGGTAGCGCACGCTATTTTGGTCCAAGTAGCGGTAGCGCGCTGCTTTAAAAGTAGCGGGTGCCCACCTCTGATAATATATGTAAGCCGTAAGGTGAAGAATTTCAAAACTCCCTTACTTTTTCGGACTGATTCGTCTATTGAGCAACACAGAAAGTGATTTGATTTGCCGATGTAGATTGATGGAGTATTATTGAGGTTCAGCTCTTCTCACTTTCCTCAAAATAAGTGTAAACGCTTGGTTGGCTGACTAGCTGTCGTAAAAAGATTAAACCATGACCACTGTCCACGGATAGACAGGTAGCCATAACCCCACCCACTGATGGTGTCGACCAAGGGCCTTCTATGAGGGTGGTCGGGTCAAAACACACTGTGCAGCAAAAGAGGGTTGTGGTGATGATGTCACACCCACACCAAAGCTTATTAATCAAACCAATTTGTAACTTTCCAGGTCTTCTGTTCAGTTCCAGGTACCCATCAACCGGCACTCCATCGATTTCACAGATTTGTCTACAGATTTCACCATGGTCGATCTGCCTACGGTCAGTGCCTGACCACACTATTCGTACATTTCAACCCCCGTTCGGTTGCGCACGATATATCTTCCAACTTGACAGACTTCCTTTTTCTTCTTGCGTTTGAGGCCGCCGCAGGTCACGTTGTTACATCCAGGCACAGCAGCCAATGCATTGTGTGTTCATCGAGTGTAGTTGGGTCTACATATCTATCCTTGGGTCGGCATACAGGACATTGATAGAGAATGTGGTAACTGGTATGCCGTCTGAAAATCTGAGCCACATACACAAGATGGTGAGTTGGCGAGGCCCCGAGGCCCCATTGAAACAGCCCACCCCAGTTCGCAAGCAATTGAGCACCCATTCCTTCCGAGTTTGTTCTGCTCCTGGTGGAGCATTGATATTGGAGAGGACCGTGATTGAACTGACCTAGCGACTAGGGTGTACCAACAAAAATAAGGTTCTTTGGATTTTTTAGCCTATTTGCTAAAACTTGCATTTGGGGTCACAATCAACTTTACAACAAAAATTTTTCAATTTCAAAGACGTCTTACGCCGGTATTCTGCGTTTCCGTAACGACGCGGCCAAAAATTCATATTTTGGTCATATATTCAGATCCGTAAGTGCTAGAGACTTCATTCTTGGTGCTATGTATGCAGAATGTCCACTTTCCTATCACCATTCAATACATTTATATACCCTAAAGTCTTTACTTTTTGAGTTTTTTGCTAAAAACTAATTTTTGCCATGTTGTCGTAGGAATTTATCCAAAAATAATCTTAAAAAACATGAAATTCAACAAATAATTCATGCTAAATGTTCATATTTATACTGGTACCGGTATGTATGATAATTTAAATCCAGCTGCTTTACTAACCGCTTTTCATTAGTTTTTTGAGACAATGCAATTTAAGTGGTATAATTAGCACAGTACAAACCGGGATAAGCCAGTTATATTACAAAGCAACATTACAAAGCAAGAAACACAAACTGTTAAAGAAGAATGTTTGTCTTGTTGCAGACAAATATCAAATTAGCTATAGCTAGACCATTAACACAACTTGTATTTGCAATAGGTTCAGATTTAAACAATATCATAACCAGAAAATCGTACATGTGGTACCGTTTATCTGTAATAACCACCGAAAAAAACGTGGGATAAAATTAGAACTAATTGTATTTGCAATAGGTTCAGACTTAAACAATATCATAACCAGAAAATCGTACATGTGGTACCGTTTATCTGTAATGACCACCAAAAAAATGCGGGATAAAATTAGAACTAAAATGGGTAGTCAAATTAAGAGAAACAGTAAAAAACTCTCAGAAATGCTCAACATTTGCAGTACAATCTACTGTACAATGGGATGGCCAACTTTTGCATCCTACAACACAGCACACTCAAACAAAAACGCAACACATGGCTATACTTTTGCAATGCCTCATTGAAGATGAAGAGATCCTCTTGTCTCTAAGTGATGTGAAAAATAGTGACTCTGAATCTAATGCGATAATTCAACAATTACAAAAATATTGTGTTGATATATCCCAAATTGTTGGTTTAGTGTTTGATACCACTTCTGTGAACACTGGTTGTAACAAAGGTATTGTGATTCGTCTTAAAGAATATTTTAGATGAAACATCCTTCTATTTTCTTGCCGGCACCACATCTTTGAGTTAGCATGTGGTGCTGCATGCAAAACTGTTTAATGTTTATGCACTGGAGAGACATCCTCTCCAAAAGACATCACATTTAATGCTTTAAAGGAACTCTGGTCATCACTGAACCTTAATGATTACGATATTTGTGACAACAGTGCTTGGCCATGATGGACTAAGACCAGATGTGAAGATGTGCTGATGTTTTGTTACCTGGCCCTGAGTATTCAAACAAATTCCTTAAGGATAATACAGAACTTTTTGTGCTTTCTGTTGTGTTTCTCAGAGGAGCATTACCAAAAAAGGAGAACTTTGTATTTAAAGCTCCAGGAGTCCAGGTGCCACCAGTTATGCTAGGTGGATGGCAAAGCTTCTCTACACTTTTAAAATTGCTTTATTTCAATCGCAGTTGAAAGCAAAAAGTGTTTTCAATGAAGAAGTTCTGAATAAGGTGTATTCTTTGGCAACTTTTCTTTATATTATGTAAAAAGCTGGTTAGACTGCACTAGTGCATGCGATGCCGCACTGAATGACTTACTGCTGTACAAGCAGCTGAGCAAAGATATTCCATTAATGAAGAATGGTGCATCTTATCTCCCTGCTCAATTGAGTCACATTGCTTAGAAAAATTTGAAGAAGCTAGACTGCCATCTCAGGTATCTAACTGAACGCTTGGTGGTGATGAGCTTGTTTGGCGAAAAAGTAACTACAACGGAAAACTCTACTTTGAGAAAATCCTTTTAAAATGAAAAAAAAAGAAACACACGTCAGCATAAACCAGATAACTGAACAGCAAATGCCCAAAAACATCAGCAAGGACACGCAGCTGCGAGATTTATTTGGCTCAGAATCATGTATTCTTCTGGACACAATGGGAATAGACTCTTCTTTTCTAAACAGCCATCCAAGGAAATGGGCAGAAGACAGCCATTTCTTGAAAGATGAAGAAATGGTTCACAATATTTGTGTTGTTAATGATTCATGTGAAAGAGCATTAGGTTTGTTGACAAAATTCCGCAGCAACCTCATCACCACAGACAAGCAATAGAGACAGTTTTTATACAAAATAATCCAACAGTTTTCGAAAGAACAAGCTATTACAGCAACATCATCCAAAAAATTCACCAAACGCAATATGATCAAATACTTTGCTTAGCTTTTAACACGAAGAGCTTATTGAAGACTGCTATAATGCTATATAGTAGTTTTATAGAAGTTGTGTTATTCAGATTGGACTCCAGGGTTAAGTTGTAGATTATTCTGCATTGTTGCTGTTGGTTTTAACTATTTTTTTAGGCAAGTTAATTGCTTCCAATTTTCTTTTCAAAACATTTTTGCTGGTATGTAAAACCAATGTCTCATATGGTATTATCCTATACACTGAATAGTCCATTATTTTGTGTACAGTATTGTGATGTTCTGCCACAAGCTTGAACTGCTAGCATGTAACTAGCTTAGTGCAACATATCAGTGCTTAAACAACATAATTATACATCACATGCTAGAGTAATGAGTATGAAATAATGTACATGCTACAGTAATGAGTATGAAATAATGTAGTTTGGTATATGCGACATTGATTCATAAATGTAATGGTACATTCACTTACTCAGTAAACAACTGATTGGGTGATGTATGTTCATTGGCTAATTCTTTTCTTTGATTTATAGTAATCACTGCCTGTCAGCTGCATACCAGAAACAGGTGTAACATATCAGCATAAGTATTCATATTTCCATGAATTTTTTATTAAATTTCATGTTTTTTAAAGGGGCAGACAACCCCATTTTCAAATGCAAATTGAGAGTTGAAATACATAAAGGGGATATTCAAAAACACGTTGCACTTGTTTTTATGAAAAAGTACCCATTTGTTCTCGCGCAATCTTAAAACAAAGTTTTGGTTTTGCAATTCGAACACACGCCGCCTCAACTGTTGTCAAAATAAAATATTTGCTTACGTGACGTCATAACCAGACTTTGGCAAAAACATTTTGCTGGTTTAAGGTGTTGAGTGCAGCTGCAGATAAGGTTTGAAGCGTTGCAGCAGTAGATAAGATTATCACAAGTAAAAATTTTAGCTCAGATTTAGTTTATTGTAGCTTTGATACTAGATTACATCATTTTAGAGACCATACTACACATTTACACTAGGCCTTGCACTGTTTGCAGGAAACAAGCAAATGCGATTATTTTGCTTCAGTGCTACAGAATGGTTTTGATGGGATTTAGTAACAAGAGGTTTAGACAGTCAAGGGTTGTAGGGGCTTAAATTTATTTATTTTTCATCTTTAGTCATGTTTGTGTACTATCAGACATGTTTGTAGGCCTATCAGACAGGCTAAACTAATATGCCTAGTTGCCTACCTCAACATACGGTACATGCTTTCCCAGTGCCATACCTTACTTGAATAGATTAAGCTAAACCTGTTACAGTTTTATACTCATCATGACAAGTCGATGTGTTGTGTATGACTGTTCAGTGTTCATCTGGTGGTTCTTCATACAAGAAAATTGAAATGGGACAAGTTTGTAAACACCACAAGAGTATGGCCAGGAGCAACAGAGACCAGCATAATAATGCCGACTCCATTTCAAGGAAACAGATTTTCAAAATCTTCAATTTAACATGGGACTTGCCACACAGCATTAAACCGCAATGCATGCCCTTCAATTTTTTTCAAAAAAATCCATTTCAACAACTCTGCAACCTTTGGAGTCAAGGTCCAGTGGGGAGACAACTCCACAACAAAATTACAATCCATCCATACGACCGGCTGTCAGGAAACGTCAAGTTCTTGAAGTAATTTTGAGTTAACAATAATGTTACTACATGTTTGTTATAAAGTACCGTACATAAATTGGGGAATGGGGAGTACTGTACCATCCTTGAGAAATTGTTTTTCATATAATTTAGAATATCTTCCGGCTAAGCCTATTACATTTTAGTTGCTGCCTGCTGGCATAGCGATTCCTATCCTAGCTACATGTAATTTTAAAATGACCCATCTATAACTCACCAAGTATATTAACAAAAACAAGTCCTTGACAAACTGGTGTTTATTTCATTTACTGGCTAGCACGATATGCAACGGTAATGTAACAGTACATAAATGTGAGTTTTCTTTATTAGCCTACTGTCTTGTAATCTTGAGTTGTATTGTGCTGTTTTGTAATGTGCTTTTTGTGTTCATAGTTGTCCTGGTATTCTGATGGGTCAAGCCAAACAAAAATCGTTATTTGTTATGCCGCAACACAATACAACATATCAGATTTTTGTGTTAGTTTGTCAAAAGGATGCCATGAAGCCAAGGAGTGTGGCAAAAGGTAAGAAATTTTAACTCTATAATAAACTAACATATGAAATAACGGGTGGCGATGATGTCGTCCCCTCATACATCATACATTGCTTGCTGCTTTTGAGAATCATGCTGCCAAAATGAGTTTCATTTGTAAAACTGCTTGTGTCTTGGTTGGTTTTGAATCTTTATCCTCGGACTGGCAAAGCCTTGATTGGTTATTCCTGGTAGTTTCGCATACTTGTGGAGGCTCTTGACACAGGGCTGGTTACCGAGATTAGCAAAGTTGAAGTTTTTCGATTGTTGAAGTGTTGTTGCCGGAGAATTCACTAGGTGCCACTGAATGGGAAGCAGTCCTGAAAGTGCGTTGCTCAAGCGCACACTCCGAGAGTCGAACTTGAGCTGGGCGCGTAACCACTGAGCTAACGGGGCGGGATGGGAAGGCCTATTATTGGTCAACATTTTTGTTACGGATTTGTTATAATAGATGTAATAAAAGATAAGTTTTTATTGGCTTGTGAGTGCAAACATCATTTTGGTCTGCATTTCTTTTATACTATGCATAGACAACTTGTAACTGCATTTCTTTTATACTATGCATAGACAACTTGTAACTGCTATTCATTCCAACAAGAATAGCAGCAGGTCTACCGCTAGGTTTCGGGTTAGCTATCCGAAAGCAAAGCATAAGGAATGAGGCTATTCTCTAAAAACGATCAAAGAAAACCCCACTTACCATAAGTTATCTATACACCATAATTTTATGAAATTAGCAATATTCCAAAACTGCTACTTTATAATATGTGTACTGTGTAGTTGTAGTATGTGATTACCCAGTCAGCAAAATCAATCATTTTTACATTGATTCAACGTTTTGCAGACGTTGAAACAATGTAAAAATGACGGATTTGACGCAAATTTTGTCATTTTATTATTCATTTATTTGACGCAAAATTCGTCATTTTTACATTGATTCAACGTTTGCAAAACGTTGAATCTATGTAAAAAGGACTGATTTCGTTGACTGGATAAGCATGTGCGGTAAAGTGAAATGTGTGCAGCAATCATTGTGACTACCATACATTTTTATTGATTTAAAATGCATTATCTTTTTTAAAGATCATGCCAAGAGCCTTTTGAAGATTGCATTGTGTGAAAGGGAAACATTGGCAGAACACCGAGAAGAATGGGAAAGCACACCTCTTTCCATGCATTTATGCTTAGACGTTTGCATCCAGATGTTTCTGATGCAATTGCATCTTATTTTTCACGGTTTTCTAACCAAAACCCGTCTTAAATGATGTAGCAAATGCAATACCTAAACGTGGGCAATCATGTTGTATTATATTCGTGTAACCAAAAGTTGCTTTTAAATACGTTATAGGCACATTGTCTACAGACAATTTGTTCGGTGGATCTGGGGTTACCTTTGTCATTCAATCCGTGTGCCTCTGCCGTCATGCGTTGTTTCGGCTATTAGGTCGAAATTTTCAAGTGAACATAGAAAATATGTTGGATTTAAATTATCCTGATTTGAAATAAAAAGAAGTCACAATTCAAAGTCTGCTTCAAGAAAAGCTTTGCCGTGTGCATAGAGAGAGTGATTTTTGTATTTGTACACTAAAGTATACCTATCAGAGTTCTTGAGAAAATGTTCCTAGTTCTTTATAAACTAATATGGTGCTTGCCTGAAGCTAGTTGCTTTCGGTGTTCATTTTATCAACTACTAAGCTGCTTAAAATCGACATAAATAGTTCATTGCATTTGCTGGAAACGACACCATAAGCGATCTCTTACTCTGCATTTCAAATGCATCTTGCGTGAACATACGAGCAGCTTGTACCGTTATGACGTCACGTCCGATTATGGCACGGTTCAGTGAGCACGCGTCGCTCTGAAACTAAGGGCTAACTAAAACGGCCCTACAAAGGAAACGCAATGAAATTAAGGAAAAATTTCAACGACAACCACTTATTATACATCTCTAGAGCACTTACAAAGAAAAAAATCGAAAAGTATGGTTTGGGGTTTACTGCCCCTTTAAGATTTTTCATGGATGAATCCCTATAACAGGGCAAAAATTAGTTTTTAGCAAAAATCTCAAAAAGCAAAGGCTTCAGGCTATATAAATGTATTGAATGGTGATAGGAAAGTGGACATTCTGCATCCATAGCACCAAGAATGAAGTCTCTAGCACTTACGGATCTGAATATATGACCAAAATATGAATTTTTGGCCGCGTCGTTACGGAAACGCAGAATACCGGCGTCAGACATCTTTGAAATTGAAAAATTTTTGTTGTAAAGTTAATTGTGACCTTAAATGCAAGTTTTAGCAAATAGGCTAAAAAATCCAAAAAAACTTAATTTTTTTTGGTACAACCTACTAACGACTTCTTTCCATTCACTATTCCAAACTTCAGAAATGTGGAAGTTGGATTTACAGATAGCTGCAGCGTGGTGGGAAAAAGGGCGTCGAGATTTCAAGCGCTGGGGCTTTTGGGAGAAGCTTTGTGGAGAAGCTACCAGGCCCTTCCATGCTGTGTCTTCACTCTCGCACGTTTGGTTGTGGCGAAAAAGTTTTTCAATCTTGTTAGGCCGCTGAGTACTTTTGCCATCCATTATTTGAATCGGTGACAGCATAAGTTGCTTACATCAAGACCGTGCCCTGAAATTGTGTCAAAGTTTAACCTACTAACCTCATTGTTTGTATGACAGGCATCTCAATTACCACATCATTTTGACGTTTATGTCCACTCAGCCCTTCACGTTGACGCCATAAGTGAGTCTCCACCCATGGTTTAAGTTTTTATAATTTAAAAGTAGAATACTCCTTTTTGGATTAGGCTACTATATAGGTTTGAACTGTCAACAAAAGATTTTCGTTTGGAAATAACCCGATCTGTTGTAGTTTGAAAATATAAGCCGACAGCTTACTGTATTCATTCGCTGTTCTCTTCCAAGTGACAGCATAAGTTTTTTACATCAAGACCGTGCCCTGAAATTGTGTCAAAGTTTAACCTACTAACCTCATTGTTTGTATGACAGGCATCTCAATTACCACATCATTTTGACGTTTATGTCCACTCAGCCCTTCATGGTGATGCCATAAGTGAGTCTCCACCCATGGTTTAAGTTTTTATAATTTAAAAGTAGAATACTCCTTTTTGGATTAGGCTACTATATAGGTTTAAACTGTCAACAAAAGATTTTCGTTTGGAAATAACCCGACCTGTTGTAGTTTGAAAATATAAGCCGACAGCTTACTGTATTCATTCGCTGTTCTCTTCCAAGTGACAGCATAAGTTGTTTACATCAAGACCGTGCCCTGAAATTGTGTCAAAGTTTAACCTACTAACCTCATTGTTTGTATGACAGGCATCTCAAATACCACATCATTTTGACGTTTATGTTCACTCAGCCCTTCATGGTGACGCCATAAGTGAGTCAAACGTTTGAAAAGTTTTTATAATTTAAAAGTAGAACACTCCTTTTTGGATTAGGCTACTATATAGGTTTAAACTGTCAACAAAAGATTTTCGTTTGGAAATAACCCGATCTGTTGTAGTTTGAAAATATAAGCAGATAGCTTACTGTATTCATTCGCTGTTCTCTTCCAATAAATACTGTACTGTCTCCACCAACTCTATTTTAGGATAGAAGTAGCCCATATCTGCGCACCAAGTTTGTTAAATGAACTTGCGACCTGCAACTTGCGATCCTGTGACTTGTGAACTTGCAACCTGCAACTTATGATCTTGCGACTTGTAAACTTGTGACCTTGTGATCTTGCAACCTTTCTGCCACAATAAACTAACAGAACTCAAGACTGTGTTCAGATTCAATCTACTTGGCTTGTTTCTCTGTCTGTTGTAGGTGCAAAACCGTATTAACTAAGCGACGCTTATAGGGTCATTCCATGTCAAGTGATCCAGACCATGTAACCCACCCTCTCAGATTTTAATGAAAATTCACACACTGATAAAACTTTTCTTCCTGATTTCAAAAAACTAATTTTTTTTTAAATCGGTCAACTAAAACAAAAGTTACGGCCACTGAAAGTTGACTGCTTTTTGTGATCGCTGAAGCGTAAAATCCATTTCGCTTTCACAAGTTTAACTATAGGAAGATATTTCTCAGCTCGTAAGAAATTGTACTGATTGATATTTTCAGGTATTGTAGGACATATACTTCTTAAGCCATATCACTCAAAACTAAAGCTCTTGACCATCACCTTTGACCTTTAACCTCATGTTTATTAGTAGCCCCAATTGTGCTCAATCATGCGGAACATAATTTTTGATCATGAATAACTCATGGTGCTCACTAGTTACAATCACATGCAATACATCATTTTAAAGATATTTTCAAGGAGAATTGATATCAGAAATAAAATTAATGGCTTATTGAGTATTTCACCTCACAAAGTGAAAACTAAAGAATGTGTCTGAAAATCAGTACTATTTTTAATTACAAGTGTGCTATGCCAAGTTCCCCTAATGATGTTTTGTATATTTATAATTTAAAATAGCTCATTAAATATTATAATTGAAGAAGATTGTGCCAAACAATGCAAAACCATCCTCCACACCTCCAAGACACCCATTTGAATGCCCCAAGCTCCCAACTTCCCTGGACACAACCACCCTATGGACAAATCCCACAAAAGCGACCAAGCTTGTGGCTGTGTGGGGGAGGCCATGGCTTGACCACTAAACAACTTGGAATGGCTCCTTCTCAATGACTTTGAGGGAGAAGAGCCGACAACAAGATTGTGCCAACAAATTATGTTTTTAAACTAATATGGGTCCTGCTACTTAAACATTTTAAGCCATAGATTCATCTGAGCAACAATGATAAATTCTAAATTCCAGAATAACATTTTGTCACTTCGGGTACATACTCTTTCTTGACCTATTTTTCCACAACAAAACTAACACATCAAAAATATCATACAACAATACACTGAATAATAACATAGGTAAGAGTTCACAAATGGTTATCTAAGGGTTGGAATCGGGTAATTGGACAGCGAAATAACAATTAAATATAATCAAATATAGTTATTACTATCTGAAGCCTTTACAAATTGTTTCACCTAACGGATCATCAGAAGGTCTGCAAAAACATGCAAAAAAAGTAAAGAATCGATAATTCCTGAAAAGATATTAAATAATTACAACTGTAATTTAATCTGCAAAAAAAACCTTTTAAACCTGTACTTCCTGAAAAGATATTAAATATTATAACCGTAATCCAATCTGCAGTAAAAAAACCTCAGAATTACTAAGGGCTACCTTCAATCTCAATTACCACATCATTTTGACGTTTATGTCCACTCAGCCCTTCATGGTGATGCCATAAGTGAGTCTCCACCCATGGTTTAAGTTTTTATAATTTAAAAGTAGAATACTCCTTTTTGGATTAGGCTACTATATAGGTTTAAACTGTCAACAAAAGATTTTCGTTTGGAAATAACCCGACCTGTTGTAGTTTGAAAATATAAGCCGACAGCTTACTGTATTCATTCGCTGTTCTCTTCCAAGTGACAGCATGTAGCGTGTTTTGTAGTATTGATAGTTTTCATTGTTTTAATTCTGCTCCTGGCACTGAGTCAGTTGAGCACTTTATTTTGATACTACCATCCAGTTATTATGAATCTGGAAAAGATTAACTACGGTTATTCTTTAAAAAACATTGCTATCCCAAGTAAGGATCGATATTTGAAGACGATGTTAGGTAAGATTGAAAATTTTATTAAACGTTTACGTTGGAAGGCCTATTTTTTCGATCTTAACCAGCAGGATGTTTCTCAGTCTGAGCATTTTAATAACTTTGGCTTTACGACTGAAAGAACACCTCCACAGCATGGTGCTTTGATACCATTTGAGAATGGTCTATACGAGATGGTTCGTAAGATTAAGTTCAAACCCATTTACAATTCTTTTCAGAGAAAACTAACTAATGACATTAAGAACATTATTAACTCTCCGGATCTGTTGATATCAGCAGATAAAACTACTAACTTGTACAAAGTTAAAACCCAGGATTATAAAAAATTACTTAATGATAATGTATCGGCAAAATACAAAAAGGTGAATCCTGCTATCAGTGACACAATCAATACTGAGGCTAAAAAGATTGCCAAGGCGTTAAAGGTTGATGATCGGGTTGAAAAAGTATCAAGCAACCCAGCGTTTATTACGCTAAAAGATCATAAACCTAACTTTACATCGAACCCTAAATGCAGGTTGATTAACCCTTCCAAGTCCCAGATTGGCCGTATAAGTAAACAATACTTGGACTCTATTAACGTAACCATCCGTGATGCATCACGACTGAATCAATGGAAAAACACAGACTCTGTGTTATCCTGGTTTAAGGCTATTCCATCTAAACGTCAATGCACCTTTTTGAAATTTGACATTGTTGATTTTTACCCATCCATTACGGAGGAGCTTTTGTGTAAAGCAATTGAGTTTGCCAAACCATTTGTGGATTTGGATGATTGTATCATACAAACAATTTTCCATGCTAGGAAATCGTTGCTTTTTGATGGTGGTGAAACTTGGGCTAAGAAAGATGGTTTGTTCGATGTTACAATGGGCTCATTTGATGGTGCTGAGATTTGTGAGTTGGTCGGCTTGTTTCTTTTGAACGAACTTTCTGCTATTGTTGACAGAGACATGCTTGGGTTATATCGTGATGATGGGCTGGCTATTTTGCGTAATTTATCTGGCCCTAAAGTTAATAGTTTGAGAAAAAATGTCATTCAATTATTTAAACAACATGGCTTAAATATTACTGTGGATACTGGTCTAATTGAAACTGATTTTCTTGACGTTACTTTGAATTTGCTATCTGGTAAATTCTGGCCTTATCGAAAACCCAATAATGATCCCATTTACATCCATGCCCAGTCCAATCACCCACCCAACATTAAGAAACAAATCCCGACTATGATTGCTAAGCGATTGTCCGCCACATCATTTGGCCAATATGAATTTGATAAGACCGCATCTGTTTATAATGATGCCCTATTGAAAAGTGGTTTTGCGGAGAGAGTTTGCTACAACCCTGCTAATAACTTACGAACATCTAGGAAAAGGAGTCGAAAAATTTTATGGTTTAACCCTCCTTTTAGCTTGCAGGTTGATAGCAATATTGGTAAGGAATTTTTCAAACTTGTTTCCATACACTTTCCGCCCCATCATAGATTGCATAAAATATTCAACCGTAACACTATTAAGCTGAGCTATAGTTGTACTCCGAATGTTGCAAGCATCATATCCTCCCACAATAAAGCAATATTGCAGACTGATAATGAACCATCGCAGCCTGGTTGCAATTGCAGGGTGAAGACAGATTGTCCTTTGAATGGGCAATGCTTGCAGAAGGCCGTTGTTTACAAAGCTACCATTGATAACGGCCCGAAGGTCCTTAATTACATTGGTTGTTGTGAAACTACTTTTAAAAAACGTTTTTCCAACCATAAATGTACCTTTAATGATAGTTCTAAACGAAACAGCACCGAACTATCTAAGGCAGTTTGGGACCTTAAGGACAAGGGTGTTGATCCTAAAATATCTTGGTCCATCCACAGCTATGCTCGACCTTACAGTGGAGGTGGTCGTAATAATTGTGGCCTATGTTTGGCTGAAAAGCTGGCCATTCTGAAGGCTGATAGTGGCCACCTTTTGAACAAGCGTTCCGAACTGGTGGGTAAATGTCGTCATAGAAACAAATTTAAACTCAAGTACTTCAAAATAAAATAAATTCCTTTTGATTTTCACAGGTTATTTTTAAAAAAAATTTCATTTGATTTTTACAGGTTATAAATCTCATTTAATTTTTACAGGTTTATAAACAGATTTTATTTCATTTATTCAGGTTGCTACAGGTTGCATCATCACAGTTCCTTGTGATTTTCACAGGTTATAGTTTTGAAAAATTAAATTTCATTTGATTCTTACAGGTTATAAATCTCATTTAGTTTTTACAGGTTTTTAAACAAACAATTTCCATTTATTTTTTTCAGATTACTACGGGTTGCATTGATCATCAAACTGCATTTGCTTTTTTGTGATGTCATAGAGGTTGCCATCAATGTTGCTTGGTTTTCAGATGGACAAATCCATTGAAACTTTGTAGTAATGGATGAAGGTAGCCCTTAGTAATTCTGAGGTTTTTTTACTGCAGATTGGATTACGGTTATAATATTTAATATCTTTTCAGGAAGTACAGGTTTAAAAGGTTTTTTTTGCAGATTAAATTACAGTTGTAATTATTTAATATCTTTTCAGGAATTATCGATTCTTTACTTTTTTTGCATGTTTTTGCAGACCTTCTGATGATCCGTTAGGTGAAACAATTTGTAAAGGCTTCAGATAGTAATAACTATATTTGATTTAATTTGCTCTGCTTTGCTTTTTTGCTTAGCATTGAGCACTTTTTTGTAGTATTGATAGTTTTCATTGTTTTAATTCTGCTCCTGGCACTGAGTCAGTTGAGCACTTTATTTTGATACTACCATCCAGTTATTATGAATCTGGAAAAGATTAACTACGGTTATTCTTTAAAAAACATTGCTATCCCAAGTAAGGATCGATATTTGAAGACGATGTTAGGTAAGATTGAAAATTTTATTAAACGTTTACGTTGGAAGGCCTATTTTTTCGATCTTAACCAGCAGGATGTTTCTCAGTCTGAGCATTTTAATAACTTTGGCTTTACGACTGAAAGAACACCTCCACAGCATGGTGCTTTGATACCATTTGAGAATGGTCTATACGAGATGGTTCGTAAGATTAAGTTCAAACCCATTTACAATTCTTTTCAGAGAAAACTAACTAATGACATTAAGAACATTATTAACTCTCCGGATCTGTTGATATCAGCAGATAAAACTACTAACTTGTACAAAGTTAAAACCCAGGATTATAAAAAATTACTTAATGATAATGTATCGGCAAAATACAAAAAGGTGAATCCTGCTATCAGTGACACAATCAATACTGAGGCTAAAAAGATTGCCAAGGCGTTAAAGGTTGATGATCGGGTTGAAAAAGTATCAAGCAACCCAGCGTTTATTACGCTAAAAGATCATAAACCTAACTTTACATCGAACCCTAAATGCAGGTTGATTAACCCTTCCAAGTCCCAGATTGGCCGTATAAGTAAACAATACTTGGACTCTATTAACGTAACCATCCGTGATGCATCACGACTGAATCAATGGAAAAACACAGACTCTGTGTTATCCTGGTTTAAGGCTATTCCATCTAAACGTCAATGCACCTTTTTGAAATTTGACATTGTTGATTTTTACCCATCCATTACGGAGGAGCTTTTGTGTAAAGCAATTGAGTTTGCCAAACCATTTGTGGATTTGGATGATTGTATCATACAAACAATTTTCCATGCTAGGAAATCGTTGCTTTTTGATGGTGGTGAAACTTGGGCTAAGAAAGATGGTTTGTTCGATGTTACAATGGGCTCATTTGATGGTGCTGAGATTTGTGAGTTGGTCGGCTTGTTTCTTTTGAACGAACTTTCTGCTATTGTTGACAGAGACATGCTTGGGTTATATCGTGATGATGGGCTGGCTATTTTGCGTAATTTATCTGGCCCTAAAGTTAATAGTTTGAGAAAAAATGTCATTCAATTATTTAAACAACATGGCTTAAATATTACTGTGGATACTGGTCTAATTGAAACTGATTTTCTTGACGTTACTTTGAATTTGCTATCTGGTAAATTCTGGCCTTATCGAAAACCCAATAATGATCCCATTTACATCCATGCCCAGTCCAATCACCCACCCAACATTAAGAAACAAATCCCGACTATGATTGCTAAGCGATTGTCCGCCACATCATTTGGCCAATATGAATTTGATAAGACCGCATCTGTTTATAATGATGCCCTATTGAAAAGTGGTTTTGCGGAGAGAGTTTGCTACAACCCTGCTAATAACTTACGAACATCTAGGAAAAGGAGTCGAAAAATTTTATGGTTTAACCCTCCTTTTAGCTTGCAGGTTGATAGCAATATTGGTAAGGAATTTTTCAAACTTGTTTCCATACACTTTCCGCCCCATCATAGATTGCATAAAATATTCAACCGTAACACTATTAAGCTGAGCTATAGTTGTACTCCGAATGTTGCAAGCATCATATCCTCCCACAATAAAGCAATATTGCAGACTGATAATGAACCATCGCAGCCTGGTTGCAATTGCAGGGTGAAGACAGATTGTCCTTTGAATGGGCAATGCTTGCAGAAGGCCGTTGTTTACAAAGCTACCATTGATAACGGCCCGAAGGTCCTTAATTACATTGGTTGTTGTGAAACTACTTTTAAAAAACGTTTTTCCAACCATAAATGTACCTTTAATGATAGTTCTAAACGAAACAGCACCGAACTATCTAAGGCAGTTTGGGACCTTAAGGACAAGGGTGTTGATCCTAAAATATCTTGGTCCATCCACAGCTATGCTCGACCTTACAGTGGAGGTGGTCGTAATAATTGTGGCCTATGTTTGGCTGAAAAGCTGGCCATTCTGAAGGCTGATAGTGGCCACCTTTTGAACAAGCGTTCCGAACTGGTGGGTAAATGTCGTCATAGAAACAAATTTAAACTCAAGTACTTCAAAATAAAATAAATTCCTTTTGATTTTCACAGGTTATTTTTAAAAAAAATTTCATTTGATTTTTACAGGTTATAAATCTCATTTAATTTTTACAGGTTTATAAACAGATTTTATTTCATTTATTCAGGTTGCTACAGGTTGCATCATCACAGTCCCTTGTGATTTTCACAGGTTATAGTTTTGAAAAATTAAATTTCATTTGATTCTTACAGGTTATAAATCTCATTTAGTTTTTACAGGTTTTTAAACAAACAATTTCCATTTATTTTTTTCAGATTACTACGGGTTGCATTGATCATCAAACTGCATTTGCTTTTTTGTGATGTCATAGAGGTTGCCATCAATGTTGCTTGGTTTTCAGATGGACAAATCCATTGAAACTTTGTAGTAATGGATGAAGGTAGCCCTTAGTAATTCTGAGGTTTTTTTACTGCAGATTGGATTACGGTTATAATATTTAATATCTTTTCAGGAAGTACAGGTTTAAAAGGTTTTTTTTGCAGATTAAATTACAGTTGTAATTATTTAATATCTTTTCAGGAATTATCGATTCTTTACTTTTTTTGCATGTTTTTGCAGACCTTCTGATGATCCGTTAGGTGAAACAATTTGTAAAGGCTTCAGATAGTAATAACTATATTTGATTTAATTTGCTCTGCTTTGCTTTTTTGCTTAGCATTGAGCACTTTTTTGTAGTATTGATAGTTTTCATTGTTTTACAATTAAATATATATATATAAAGATTAAGAAATATGGAAAGAGACTCAGTCAGAACATTGAGCAATAATGCAGGCATTATATATATGAAGACACATACTGCACACATGCATATAAGTTGCATGTGTGCATACTTACACTACCTGCCATTGATGGTCCGCTGTATACATACATATGATGTAACTGACTTGTTTGCTGAACTATACAGTATTTCGCTCTGATTATATCATTGAGCAATCTGAATCTACAGTATTGGCAATCATACCAGATATATATACATCACAAAGTGAAACAGATCACATTATACTTAGATTCATATTTTATTAAGTTCTCTACTGTTGGTTTCGCCCATAGGGGCTCATCAGAAGAAATGCTAAAAGAAGGAGAACTTAATTATATAAATATGAATCTATAATGTGATCGGATCCACTTTGTGATATTATGCTCTGACTCTGGTCATCGAGCACTTTCATAATATTCGTTGAGGCAAGATTCACCATGGCATATATAATTATATATGTACAGCGGTGAATCTTGCTTATACACGTATATACTGAAATAAAAGAAATTGAAATATATACTGAAATACATATATATACCATAGTCTTATGGTCTACCCCACACATATAAATCAAACAATGAAAATTAACAGATTATTTGATACAAGCATCTATTCAAGCAATGCAACAAGAATCCTTAAATTAAATATGAATTTAAACTAGAAGTTCTATAGTATCGATGATCACAATAAATTGGTCTTGCTCTAGCATAAGAAAAGTTGTAGTAAAATGGAGCCATTAATGTTTACAATGATATAAGAAAGCCTGAGTTATCCTTTCAATTGATTGTATAGGCACTTGGTACTGTCCACGCGAATTCACAAGTGTTGGTTGAGTGATTGTGCAGAGTATTATGTTGAAATGGTACCCAACATGTATCTTGCCTTTCTGGCCAAAAAATAAAGATGATAGTCCTTTGGGATGCATAAATCTAGGAAAATATCACTATTCCAATGTACCAATTTTTGTTTAAAAACATAATTTTTTGGCACAATCTTGTTGTCGGCTCTTCTCCCTCAAAGTCATTGAGGAGGAGCCATTCCAAGTTGTTTAGTGGTCAAGCCATGGCCTCCCCCACACAGCCACAAGCTTGGTCGCTTTTGTGGGATTTGTCCATAGGGTGGTTGTGTCCAGGGAAGTTGGGAGCTTTGGGCATTCAAATGGGTGTCTTGGAGGTGTGGAGGATGGTTTTGCATTGTTTGACACAATCTTCTTCAATTATAATATTTAATGAGCTATTTTAAATTATAAATATACAAAACATCATTAGGGGAACTTGGCATAGCACACTTGTAATTAAAAATAGTACTGATTTTCAGACACATTCTTTAGTTTTCACTTTGTGAGGTGAAATACTCAATAAGCCATTAATTTTATTTCTGATATCAATTCTCCTTGAAAATACCTTTAAAATGATGTATTGCATGTGATTGTAACTAGTGAGCACCATGAGTTATTCATGATCAAAAATTATGTTCCGCATGATTGAGCACAATTGGGGCTACTAGTACACATGAGGTTAAAGGTCAAAGGTGATGGTCAAGAGCTTTAGTTTTGAGTGATATGGCTTAAGAAGTATATGTCCTACAATACCTGAAAATATCAATCAGTACAATTTCTTACGAGCTGAGAAATATCTTCCTTTAGTTAAACTTGTGAAAGCGAAATGGATTTTACGCTCTAGCGATCACAAAAAGCAGTCAACTTTCAGTGGCCGTAACTTTTGTTTTAGTTGACCAATTTAAAAAAAAATTAGTTTTTTGAAATCAGGAAGAAAAGTTTTATCAGTGTGTGGATTTTCATTAAAATCTGAGAGGGTGGGTTACAAAATCCCATTTTTCTGGATCACTTGACATGGAATGACCCTATAATAATCCGATCCACTGTTTGGCGCCAGTGAGAAAGATATTCTTTAACGTAGAATTCGCGTCAAAATTCTACACACTGTTATGCAAAATTCGAGTCGAGCAGCCTCATCTTCAAATGAAAAGCAATCATATTACACAATCAAAAATATTCCCAACCAAATCATGCATATCTGACTTTTGCTCACCAATCAATGGAAGTGGTAAGAATCAATTTTAGTTTTACAAAGATTACCATTTTGGTGAAAATCTAAAATTACTACAAATGTTGCAACCAAGCAAAATTGTTAAATATTTTTACATATAAATAGTTTTGTAAAAATACCAAATACAAGGCAAAGTGCTGATTGTATACTAGCTATTATTTTCAGGAAAATGCGTGGCAGATAAGATTGTGGACCATCTCAATATCTTCAATATCGACACTGAAGATATATGTGTTCCAAGATGTGATGGTGCCAGCAGCAACACTGGATGGAAAGCTTCCATGGCACATCTACAAAATCAGCTTGGAAGACCATGCCAACGGATTGTTTGTTATTTACATTACTGTGAACTTCCTTTGCGGAAGTTATTTGAAGTTTTGGATGGGCAAACTACTGGTCCAAGGTTGTTTTGCTGCCCAATCGGGAAAATGATTTCGAAAAACGGGAAGCACCCAAAAAATTTAGACCTCTATGTATTGATGGTTTCCCTCACCTTAATCCAGAAGTAATGCAAAAACTTTTATCTGATACAAGGTATTTTCACAAATTCTGCATTCTTGTTAACTCCGGAGATGATCATAAAAGCTCTGATTTTGAAAACTCTTGAACAGAAAAATATGTCATAGCTTCCGTGAGTTGGGTGCTGCTTCTGCTGTATGTGTTACTACCGAATAAAAGCAGGCGGACGTATCAAGCTTTCTTCAAAATAATGCGGCATCTGATGCCAACACTATATGCAAGTCCAATGAATTACCTTATTGTAGCTTTTACTGATTTCCACTTTACCACTAGCTTTACGCTCATGCACAGTTGTAGACTGCAGTTGCGAATTTACGCTTAGACCCTATTGATGTTTTTGTAGCCAATAGGAATCTCAATGCATTTCGAAACAGCGGCGTTCCAGGCAGCCAAGGACACATTTCTGTCAACGCAGATATTCGGGTGTTTGTATCATCTCACCCACAACATGGAGCTATTCGACGTTACCGCAATGACTCCGAGTATGCGCTCCATTGCAAAACATTACTGGCGGTGGTTTTCATCCCAACTACACACGTGGAAGAAGCACTGACAGTTTTGGAAAACAACTTGACGCAAGAATTGCACTTTCTGGTCGATTGGTTGGAAGACAATTATGTAGGTGAGTATTGGGCTTCTGTTTAGGTTAGGCTTATTTATTGCATATGCTTGCAAACTGCTTCAAGTAGTCCAACTTACTTGATGCTACAGCTTAATTCACTGCAACCATCGCTGGCTTTGTTTGGGGCGACGACGAGACCCCATGTTTCCATTGGAAATGTGGAACGTTCACAACCGAGTGCTTCATGACCAGGTAAGCTACACTGACCGCTGAACCAGATATGATTCATGGTTTAAGCACAGACCTATGCAGAAGAGTGCATCCTGCCTTGGTGTAGGCTATAGTAACTTACGCTACTTAACAATACTATGACTCATCATTCATATGGTAATGCAGAGTTGGTGTTTAGGATCGAAAGAAAAAATCATGCTGAGGCCGCACACAGGAGAATCCAAAGTGAGCTGGGGATGGGCCACCCAACACTTTGGAAATTAATCGACAGTTTGCAAAAGGTGCAAAAATCTCACGATCTTAAG
Organism: Aplidium turbinatum; assembly: GCF_918807975.1. Lineage (NCBI taxonomy): Eukaryota > Metazoa > Chordata > Ascidiacea > Aplousobranchia > Polyclinidae > Aplidium > Aplidium turbinatum. The sequence goes on from NC_137489.1 coordinate 16,511,120, forward strand.
TACTAACAAATGATTGCTGGATATGCACTGCCAACAAAGCATAGGAAGTACACTAGTACACTACAGTGATGCTGACGAAAGTCTTTTAACTTTGGTGAATCACTTCATTGGGAGAAGTGGCGGCTCCAGTTAAACAATGCGAGAGTTTCTTCGAGGAGTAAGCCACAACTTCCACATGGGACCTTAACTTTTCAAATTACCTTTTGTATGTTCATTGTGTATTTTAGGTAGCGGTAGGTTATTTTATTATTAATACTCTACTAATTTTCACTATACCACAAATGGCGTTTCACCAAGTTGAGGTATTCAGCAGCCTCAATTCTTCATGCATTACCATTGCTTCAGATGCTACTGGACGAAAAATCCAGGACAAATTTGTTGGTTCAAGCATGTAAACTCTATTAAAACTGTGAGTTTTTTTTCTCACAGAATTGAAGGTCTTGTTTTTACAGTTTTTATGCACACGATTAGTCGATTACTCTGTCTCTCTTGAACTGTGTGGACGTTTCAAACCAGCCTTACCTTTTGAACGTGTTCCCACAACTATTTGAAGATCTTTTTAAGAATGGCAAAGTGGATACTTTGGGTGATTTTGTTATGCACTATAAACATAGTACCAATATGTAGTGTACCAGATACAGTCTTGGAATCTAAAATCTTACAGGATATGTGCTATGATTCTGCAGCCGGTACACGACATCTGGGCGAAACCCACTTGGGTGAAACCATCTGGGCGACGGACCATGTGGGCAACGGTAGCGAAAGTTTAGCCGTTTGGAACAGTGGTGACATATCGCGGGGTAAATGCCTTTCTCGACTGTATGAACTCAAAGGTGAAGTGGAAACATGTCTTTTGGAAAACGAAAGTAATTTTCACGTGGAATTTCGCAATACTGAATTCATCATAAAGCTTGCCTATCTGGCCGATGTATTAGGACATCTCAACGAAATGAATGTTTGCAAGGTCGTGAAATAACAGTCAGTGACGTTCAAGACAAACTTGCTGGGTTGTCTGCTCGAATTTCTGTTTGGCTGGCACGAATCAAGGCAGGGTCTACTGCCTCGTTTCCTTAAGTGGATGAGTACCTGAGAATGAATAAAATAGAGTTGCCTGTTGGCGTCAACACTTGCATAAAAGACCATCTTCAAGTCCTCTGTGCTGAGTTTCAGTCGTATTTCAACGACCCACCACTGCATGTTTCATGGGAGAAAAATCCTTTCAACGTCGAAGTTGATCCTAATGCGGAAAAAGCAGGAGTTGTCAGAGTTGAAAGTTTCGACGGTCCACGACATTAAGGCGCGAACAAAACGGCGCAGGCAAAACGGCGCCAAAGTCAACGTAACAAGCAAAGACCCTTTTCCTTATTTTTTTTTTCTTTTGAAAATACTTAACTCAAGCGCTATAGTTGATCAATAATAGTTTTGATTCAAACGCGTTGCTCACTTCGAGTTCATTTGGGAAGCACGAAATAACATTAAATTGTAAAGAGAAACTACCGTGCAATAAGAAAAATTCAGTGCCAACCTGGCTCCATGTCTTGCATGTCCACCTTCCAAACGTCCTAGAAATCTAACATTTAACATTAGGAAAAACCAGCCAAATTCCACCAGACATTAATTTTTATGCTTTCCATCAAACCAGGTAACAATGAGCGACTGGCAATCGTGGCACCTCCCTTTTCAGGGATAATATGCATGTCTGTGACCGCAGGGGACCTGGAGCCAGCATATGTAGTGTACATAACATTCTACTGTATATATACCCCCCCCCCTAACACCACATTATCGGCATCTTATAAGGAACTGACTGCACCAGTTCGTTAAAAAAACAACTAAACTCAGTGCACCAGTTCCAAGACATTGAAACATTACAATGTGCTTTTTGCGTTCGGAGGTTCTGGTGGGTTTCGTTTCGAGTTGCTATTCTTAATTGGAAATAGAACGAAAACAAGACAGAATTGCTGTCTTACAAGCAAATGTTTAAACATTGAACGTGTTTTAGCTGGAACAAACGCAAAGTTGTTTAATAATTTTGTCAAGACACAGCATACCTAGGCCTATAAAACGTGGCCGAAGACCAAATTCGTATTTCAGACGTGTGCTGTATTTTAGATGACCTTCAGTAAGTAGCTACTAGGAGGCTATACTTTCAAGCCTTAAATGGATTTGAAATTCGCACGTAGGCTGTAAGCCAGTGATTCTCAACGTGGTCCAGGTGGCCCACCTGTGGCCTTACGTAAAATGTGTGCCTGGGAATTGGTCCCGTTTCTAACCAACTCCTATCAATATAGCCCTTTATACTGGTCCAACGCCCAACGGTGGATTTATGTACAGAGCATTGCTTTAAGAACAGACTATTGCCTCGGCTACTGTCCTGTTTTCCAGTAATACATTTTCGTAATGTGTAACTATCGATATCCTTCAGCAGTGTTCGAACTAATTGTATCACTCCGATATTAATAGTCATGGCTATTTTCAAAAATTGTATCAATGTTTTTATTTCAACAGGAAAATGACACAATAGCGGTGGATGATCCGTTCCGACGTTTCTTCCAGCGATGTGGAGCGTCCATGATCGTACTTTGCATGACCAGGTATCTTCTACATAATATTAGTGGGCTGCTTCCGTGCTTCGTTGTGTCTCAGGCTGCTGCCAAATGCAAGGACGTAGCCAGACCAATTCCAGCAATGTTTTACAAATGAACATGACATACTAATGAACGAACTTATGTATATGTAGTATGTACTGTATAAGAACGTCAAATAAGGTAAGGGTAGCTGAGAAGCATTAGGGTGGCTGGAGACTCAAAGAGCGCAAGCTCATTTCCCAGCTACCCTCAAATGATGTTCTTATAGTTTTTTCATTTATAAATCCTCAGTGCACAACAAAGCAGTATGTCCATTGTTAAGTTATTGTTCTTTTGTAAAGATGTGATGGAATTATCGGCTTATCAACTTAATCCCTTAAGGTGTGATTATCGAAGTTTGTAAGTTTTAAAAACAGATATATTTCAGGATAGTGTTGGGCGATATTGAAAAAAACAAAACGATACGATATTTGAAAAAATACTCGATATTTCGATACTTTTCGATATTTTTGTTCTAACTAAGAAAAGAGTTTCTCAATCTTCGAAATTATTGTCGGCAATTGCTTAGTTGATTGCCGACGCAGATGCATGAATAGCGCATTAGTGTCGGCAATAAAAATGCTGAGGCCACACGAGCACTTGCAAGGTTAGGGTTAGACATTCCTCCCAGTCGTTATGCCACAGCCATACATTTGCTCTTAAGTCAACTCCCTGATGGAGCTCTGCGAAAGAGGCGTGTGGATGGGTATCAAAACACGAAAGCGGCAAAACGTGGACGCTTCATTACACGCTACAGCGGCGAAGACAGTGTAGATTTACAGGCAAGCGATGAGCCTCTTGATGTGTCCGATTCCAGTGATGACACGACAACCTCATCCTCTGATACAGCATCTGATGATACCGATTCTGACATCTAGTTCTTCATCAAACAGACTTTGTGTTGCTCGCAGTATCCCAATTGTGCCGAAATTATGTTAGTGCACACGTAAATTGAGGCAATCTTCTCGCAGGGAGCTATTAATTTGTTACCGGTACTTGGTTGAGCAATTAACGTAATTTTATGATAATTCAACGTCGCTAGATGTCGAATTAATGTAAAACAAACGTAAATTTCTTATTGGGCATTGTTGTTACGCAATATAACCCGCCGGGAAAATGAAATCGATTTGTGCTGACTCTAACGTTGAATCAACCCAAAATTAACTTACCTTTCCTCCCGGTGAGTTATTCAATGTGAATTACCGTAACAGCGTGCGTATCGCGTTGTTTGCTTTATCGCTACTTTTGGTATTATTACGTCACAACAAATCAAACCGTGCGGTCGCGATAGACTACTCTAGTATATTTTTCGCTTCTCGTTTTGGAACAATTTTTTTGTAATAAACATTTACAGCAATTGCCGATGCAATTTCAACTTTTGCCGTTTGGCCTCGGCAACGTTTTTGTAGGGGTTTGCAGTTACGAGTTAGGGCTGTAATAGTTAAAATATCGAACGATATTGAAATAAATATCGATATTGAAAAGATATCGTATCGTATCGAAAATTCGATATATCGCCCAACACTATTTCAGGACCACACAAACAACCATGCGGAGGCCTCACACCGCCGTTTGCAAAACGAGCTGATGATGGCGCACCCGACGATGTGGAAGCCCATCGATGGGCTGAGACAGGTCCAAACATGTCGGGACATGGATCACGAAAAAATGGTAGCTGGTCACGAACCTCCAGCTAAGAGAAGGAAGTATAGAAACGCCGACCAAAAAATTCGGACCCTATTGGATCAATTCATGGGTAACAACGCTAACCAACAAACTCAGTCGTTTCTTTGCGGCATCAGCCACAATTACCAGATGAATCCTTAGGCTTACGTATATCGATTGCGTGTTTTTCATTTTGCATTTTGAGATTAAAGGAGGCGGTCACCTGGCTAGGAAAAAATAAGGAAAACGTTCTGAGCTTGTTACGTTGACATTGGCACCGTTTTGTCTGCGCCGTTTTGCCTCTGCGCCATTTTGTCTCAGCACCGTTTTTTCTGCGTCGTTTTGTCTTGCGCCGTTTTGTTCGCACCTTTATGTTCTGCTTCAAAGTTTCGAATGGGGTAAAGGTAGCATTTAAGATCCGAAATGATATCTCAAGCTTTCAAGCATATTCATTACTGAGCAAGAAGGCGTCAGAGATGTATGTTCAATGTTCAACCACCTACCTTTGCGAAACTGGGTTTTCAGACTTGGCAACCATAAAAACGAAAGCGCGTAATCGTCTCGATGTGCGCACTGACATTCGTCTTGCAGTATCAAAGACTGAACCGAATATAAAAGGCTTGCTAAAACAAAATCAAGCACAAGTTTCGCACTGAGGTATAAATCATTTAATCACTCGTTAACTGTTTTTATTGATTTCGTTTCGTTCGTTATTCTTTAAAACAAATACATTTTTCTTTCACTCAAGGGGGGCACGGTCTTTTAGAGCCACAGTCTGGGGGGGGGCCATGACTCAAAAAAGGTTGAGAACCACTGGTCTAGAGCATTCGGATTAAAAACTAAATATCAGTTGACGTTTGGTAGCAGAGGACACAGCTTGTTGTACTAACCACATGCAAATCAGTAGCTATTAGGCCTACTGCACTACTGCAGTAAATGATTTTATTTTAGGATTTAGGATTTTATGATAAGGACAGAACAAACAACTATGCTGAAGCGGCTCATCGGAGACTACAGACAGAACTGGGGATGGATCATCCATCCCTGTGGAAGTTCATCGACACTCTTCGTAAAATCCAAAAGTTACGTGATGCAGATTACGAACAAATGATTGCTGGATACGAACCGCCAGCGAAACGAAGAAAATACAAAGAAGACGATAACCGCATTATGCGCCTCGTTGACCGATTTATTGGCAATGGACAGGATCTAACACAGACTACGTGGGATTTCTTAAGAGGCATAAGTCATAATTTTAACTTGGAAACTTAAAATAAATCTCCTAAGTGGGTTTCGCCCAGTTTTCGTGTACCGTCTGTGGTTTGAACTACATGAAATATATACAACAAAAAGTTCTTAAAAGTTAGATAGGAACATGGCAATTCTGCTTCTTTGAAACCCAAAACCATCCTCCTAGCATGTACGGTTCAAAAGTTATGAAGTTTTTCATGTTTTGGGGTTATGTGAAACACCTAGTGGCTGGTTGCCGGCAGGAATATGGTGGCAAACCCCCAAATTCATTTTTTCTGGTGTTTTTGGCATATTTGTCAGGACTTGAAAACTACTGATTTTTGAATTTCAAAAAAAAAAAATTTTCACTCCACCCTAATCGACATGACCTTATATCAAAGCAATCAAGGAAGAGTCGACAATATATCAAAACAAATCATAAAAATCCTGAAGGTAAGAGAAACTAATTGGACACATGAACAAAAGGATATATCCCGCAAAAAAACTAAGGCCAAAATAATGAAACGAGAACAAGAAAAGGATTATGCATGCAACATCAAAATGTGACAAGCAGGAATAAATTGTGAGAACGGAATTGGCCTATTACCACATTACTCACAAAGTGGATGTAATTCAAATGCCCGGATTATTAAAACTGAACAATATTTCCCATGAGGAACATCTAGAAAATCTGTGCATTTTGTTGAGTGATACTGATACATCAGTCTCCAGTACTGTAACAAACATGGACTTGCCGAGTAATCAAGATGTCCTTCATGCGATGCATATTACCGACACTGGAGTTCACGCTGTTTCGGATATACGCAAAGAAAACAATTTGGAGGCAAACAACTTATGCGTTACAGTGTGAGAAATGACAGACAGACCTACATGGTTTATTGGGTATGTACGACGTACGTTCCCACAAAGGAAATATGGTGGTAGAAGTTGAACATTTGCATAGAGTAAGGTAGAGAGGGGATAGTTGGCTATAGGGGACTAGTTGGTTCAGGCCCTGATATGAAAAGTGAGCTTCGGTGAACTTTGAACTTCTGTCACATAACTTGTTTGTCGGTCAAACTTCAGCCATCTTAGTTGATCAGTTTGCAGCTCCACATGGCTTTGAGTGAGTAGATATAAAACATGATTTTTATCCTCAAAGTTAAGATATTGTCTAAATGGTTAAGGGAAGATATTATGTTGAATACATACGCTGGAAAGGAAACTACGGTATGCAGTGATAACATAATATTATGCTGGTATTATGATTGCTGCAGATTTTTAAGATTAAATTTCTCAAAATCAATATAGCAATTTTTGATAATTTTTGACAAGACGGGGCTGATTGGCTCACATGTGGACTGGAGCGAGCCAACTAGCCCAAATATATAAATTTACTAAAAATTACTTTTCAGGCCAATTTAACTTTGATTTTAGTCTAAATCCAATCAGACAATGAAGCAGGTAATCAATGAATGAGTCTTGTAAGTTTTGCAGGTAAATCTCACTATCAATCAAAATGGTAAGAAATTACAAACGTAAAACTAATCATACTAGCTATGGAGCTGAAGTGTTACAACAGGCCATCAGATTGGTAAAGGAAAATGGATCTTCTATAAGAGATGCAAGCAAAACTACTGGTGTACCTTTCACAACACTGAGACGGTTGATTGGGAAAGAAACAGCTGAGCAGGTAGATAAAAGAATTTTTGAAATCAGCACTTCATGAGACTGATTTGTGTTCATACCTCCTCAAATGCTCACAAATGAACCATGGTTTGACAATCAAGGAGATACGGTACTTGACCTAGCCTATGGATTTGCCATCTCAAACAACTTAAAAGTACCTTCGAGTAGGAAAGGGAAATGGAGTGCTGGCAAGGGTTGGCTACAAAAGCTTTTGAAGTGAAACTCTCAATTATATCAATCAGGAAGCCGGAAGGGGAGAGAGGGGTTAGCCAGACTACTAGTCTGGCCAGATGCACAAGTTTCAATAAGCAAACCTGGAATGAATATTTCACAAACATAGAAACCCACATGGCTAAATACAATTTTACCCCTCATCGTACATTTAACATGGATGAGACGGCTCTGACAACGATTCATGTTTCACTCAAGGTCCTAGCAGGAAAAAAACACCAAGCAAGTAGGGCAAATTACATCAGCAGAGAGGAACATTGGTAAATGGTAACAGCAGCTGCCTGTGTCAATGCAAGTGACACCAGTATACAGCCTGTTTTCATTTGGCCCAGAAAAACTATTAGTCAGACAGGCTGAATGAACACTGAGAATTTTCAAAAGTGGATGGTCATCTTATTTCTCATACTAAACCATTAACTGATGACCCGTTGCTAATACTTGACTACCACATAAGTCATCTGTCACCTCAAGTTATTCAACTGGCTAAAGATAAGCTAATTATGTGATAATGACCACTTTCCCACCTCATACCACAAACAAATTGCACCCACTTGATGTTTCAGTCTATGGGCCGCTGAAAACCCATTATAATGCTGCTTGCAATGGGTGGTTAATGGCTATTATCTAACCCTGGGAAGAGAATAACTCTCTTATGATGTTGGGGAGTTAGCTGGAAGAGCGATGACAAGTGCAGCGACACCCCAAAATATAATACGGTATCTGGATTTAGAGCTACAGGAATTTGTCCACAGGATAGACATGTCTTTGATGATGTGGCATTCTTCTTATCGCAGGTCACTGATCGACCGTCCAAAGCCTGAACAAAATGCCTGATGATCAGTTTGCCATAGAACAACCAGACAAGCCAACCACAGGAGGCAGTAGAACAGGAGAGCAGCATACTACCCCATCATCAATGGTAGGATGCACAGTTGCACACAGCCATCAACATCCAGTGCTGTACCAAGCTCACATTTCAGACAAACCTCCACATCTGTGACGCCTGAACAAATATGACCATTTCCAACAGCTCTACCACGCAAAGCATGCAATAACAGGAAAAGAGGATTTAAGGCACTGACTCTTACTGACACACCCAGACCTTAAAACTCGTATTTTTTTCCGGCAGCCATTGTGGCCTACCGAGAGCTCTTTCTCGGCGGCCAAATCTGCGCGCTTGGAGGCCAAAATACAAATAACCATAGGCGCCGACTTTTATTTATGCACGGGGTGGCGGATAGCACAATATGGCAACTTAAAAACTTTCAAACTGCATGTTTTTGTTTGATTTTTACTAAGCGTGTTTCGTAGATGCAATTGTCTTTTCACACCTGATTTGTAGCTCAATAATTTACAAAGCAACTTTAAAACAAAGCATAGGAAGTATGTCGTGAATTTTATTGTTACGTTGCTGCTCTGACACTTAACATTTGGCAAAAGTATTTTTGCGAACAGCAGCTATGTCAATCCAACTGTTAATCAACTGGTTAAGTTGTAACCGTGAAGCTTCAGCTTGATAAACATTTAAAATTAGAACGTGGTTCAATCGCTGTTGCGTTATGGTAGATCGCAAGTAGGTTTTTATGCGCCTGAGTGCACTAAACGATTGCTCCGCGTCGCAGGCAGTGGAAGGCAACAATAAGTATATTTTCACAATGCAGACCACGTTTGAAAGCATTAATGAAATTGTTTCATTGCTTGCAAATAGATCAAGCAGTTGCGACATAGTTGAAACAAAAATCTGTTTTTAATATTGTTACATGTAAACGTGTAAATTTGCAGAACGTTAAAACTGCTACTTTACTAAGTGCACTTTTCAAATAAAACTCAAAAAGTTTCAAAAATTGCATTTTTTTAATGAAATTTGAAAATAGATATAATATTCATTTAGGGGGTGGAGCCATCAATCATCGAGATAATTTTGATTCCAAGTATTTTATAGCTGTCATAATTTATAGCGATATTATGAGCAGTTTAAAATTTTTCAAAAACGATTTTTGAGGGAGGCAATGGAAAGACCGTACCGTATATATTTTATTGATTAATAAATCCCATTGTAAACCTAACAAATGTAACAATGACTTATGACAACAAATAAAACGATCGCAAAAACAACAAGAAAAAACTCGTGGCCTCGTGTTGCGTAATCTTCACCTAGCTTGCTTGATGTTACGCGAGTATCATGCTTGTGACAAAAACAATCATTTTCTTTGCAATACTGTATTGGTTCACCTCTTGCTTTACGTTGACTTGAAGCGAAAACCAATGATCAAAAAAAATTTAAGCGTCCGTTCAAATTATATTAATTTGCAGTAAGTAACCTAAACGGGGTGGCTGCCACCCGGCCACAGCGGTTACAGGGTGGCGTGGCCGCCCCGTAACCCCGTAAGTCGGCGCCAGTGATAGTCCATATATATATAGCAATTATATATAGCATTTCATAATTCGTTTTCGAGTGTTGATGTTAATTTTGTGTGTTGTTAATGTCTTATTCATTTTTACGAAGTTTTTTCTTGCTATTTCTATACATATGCAGTATATTTTCTATATATTCTATATATATATATTAACTTTTACCTATTCAAATAAACCCAATAGAAATTGGTTCTATTTCAATAAGCATATGTTCTGACAAAACCATGCTTGTGTGGCAGAAGTTTTATAATAAACTTAAATTTACCAACTTAGTGTGATACTCTCTACATTTTCAAATCAAAACGTTTAGACATGGTTCTCAAAACCAAAAAAGAAAAAAAAATATCTTCAAACAAGATAACAGATTCATTCAATAAATAACATAAAACAATACAATTAGGTTACGAAGTTCTGTAACAGCGGAGACCAATATTAGTTAATGCTTGGAATAAAATTGACAAAGCATAACAAAAAAATAATTATTATTGTCAAAAAATCATCAATTAATGATGAATTTGAGTAGAAATCATTTGAGTATTGGATAACTTTACGAAAATAGCTTCCATAAAAGATCTGCCACAATTATTACGTTAGCAGCTAAATAGTGCAAGTTGCCAAATGAACCACTGAAATTGCAACTGGTAACACATACCATAACAGCTCAAACCAACAAATTGGAGAGCATGTTGGCCCTACTCCACCTTTTGAAAGCAACAAGTCTTCTGGCATTCACTTTTCAAAGATCAGGAATTGATTATATCTTTCATCTTTGCACAGAAACACTGCAAAAGTGAAGAATTCTAATAAATAATTTAACCAGAATCTAAAAAAATACGATCAACTGAACCTTCAATAGTAACTGGAAAAAAATCATAAGAAAAAAAATTGTGTGATTACAAGTCTCTTGTAAATTTGTTCGAAGCAGGTCCTTATGATTTGTTATAAGGCAATTTGAGTCATAATTTACATTATTGTTTTGAAACTCGCTTGAAGTTTTAATCGCCACAATGGGTGTTATTTGTTTGAAAATAGTTGAGTTTGGTTGGAGCATGGCATCTTGCTGACTTGAATTTGTACAGATTGGTAAAAATACATATATAAAGAAGGCTTCATAGATTGCTCTTGCTGTTGACCTCTTGCTGATCAGTGCAAAACCTTTTTTTTCAAAACAACACATTTCCATAAATAATAGCATGCAAATAAAAAATAAATATGCGCAATAAATGTGTTACCTTACGATGGATCCAATCCTGCAGAGTTGAATGATGGCATTGATCACATTACAAACTAAAGAAAAATGACATTCCATGGGTTCAATCACATCACTTTCATTGGACGAAATAGCGACGCTCTTATATTTCTGTAGCACATATTCATTACCAATACTCAAGTGTTGTAACTGCTGAATAAACCTTGAGTTTTTATCTTTGACAAACCATGAATTAGAATGCAAAGTTTTCGGAACAACAAGTAGGGCATCACTGACAAGCTTCCAGGCAAAGTCATATTTTTCAGTAATTTCAGGAGTCCATTCTAAAGATTTCATAATGGATTTTAGTAAATTTATGTTTGATAATGTTTCGTGCAAAGCATGGTGAAATTTCCCAGCACCACGAACAGAAGTCCCAATATAAAGTTTACTGCTACCAGAACTCTTTTCTGATACAGCTTCAGTAAACCAATGCTGCAGCATAATCAAAGCATTATATAAACTAGCTTTATACTGTGAAGACAGTCCTGGTGATGGAGAGCAAATAAGAACGCTACATATTCTCTGTCTGTCTTGTGAGGTATGTTCAGGTGTGATGTTAATGACTGTTTCATTACCAATTTGACTTTCTTTGAATTTAACACAGGTTAAAGTTTTTTTATTAAGTTCTTCTGACAATTCACAAATTGGTAGCAAATTCAAAGAAGAACACAAAAATGCAACTGTTTCAGGATGTAGACAGTCGATTAATGTAATATTCCGCAACTCACACAAACTTTGAAAAGTTGCAGATGACTTTCCTTGAAAGAATATGACAGATACCGAATTATCACCACAAACTTTAAGCCATTGCTGAAGTACATGTGATGCTGATGGTAACAATGCACTTGTATTCACGTAACTATTTAAAATGAAAGACACACTGCTGGATGGCTGTAAAGTGTCATCAAATGTTGCAACCAGTGAAATGTGACTTTGCTTAGGACTATTTTGGAGTGATAAAGGAAAGGATTGCAAAATTACCATTCCTTCCAAAACAGTACTTTCTTGAAGCAAAACACCAGGAACCCCATGAACTAAGTTTTCATACTTTGTAAGGCAGAAATCCACTGTATCTTTAAAATTCAATTCAACTTGCTTGCATGTTTGCCAGAGCAAAGTCAGGAGCAAATTTGAAAGAAGATCAATTGCATCATGTGAAAACTTTCCACATAAAAATGTCTTAATCATGTTGCATGCCATTTTGTTTCCATTGTAAAAATTTCCTTTTCTAAACTCTGTTATAGTTCCCATTTTTACTGCAACCCAACTTTTAAAATCATTTTGGCAAATTATATCATTTTTTAACCAATTTAAAGATGTTACAAGTTTCTGGTTTTCATATAACTGATTCGGAAAATTAGAATGTGTGCAGTTTTTTATTCTGTACGCATAAATCGTATACACCACTTCGTAAATCATCAAAAAACAGGCTTTAGAATTATTTCCACATTGTTTGTGATGATCAAGACAAGATTGCACCAACAACCTAAAAAATACAAGTATCAAAATTAACAAAACAGTTTTTCAAATCATTGATGAGGGAATGAAAGATCATTTTTGAGTAGCCTATTAACATGGAACTAAAATAAAATCCTTGCAACAAATGTTTATACCAATTTTTACAATAAAAACATAATCTAGATCATAGGATCCCAACCTGGAGTTAACGAACCCCTTGCGGGTCCATGAAATATTGTAGAAGGATCCGTAAATGCGTTGGTATTGACTGCATATAAACTTTTATGCCTATATATATGTTTCTGTTGTTGGACCAAGGAAAGAGATTTTTTTGAACACAAATTGCAGCGTCGGTGACTACCATCATAATCAGGGTTCGATCTTATCACTGGTCCTCTGGCCAATGTCTAGCAGGGTGCACCAAACGCCCCTAGGTAACCCTACCAAGCCTAACTTTTTTTTGGTGGTGAGGCTTCCTAAGAAAACGATATCTACAAAATTTTAGGTTGATTTGACCAAAACTGAGCTCCCACATTAATATTTGTCGTTTAGTTGGAGCGTGTGTGCTGTGAAAGCCTAAAATTTGGCCAAAATATCATTTCTCAAGATCCAGTAGAGCTAGAACTGTTATTTAGCACCAAAAGATGTGAAATCACCATGTTTGTATCAGTGTGTGAAACTAAATATGCTAAATATAAATATTTTTGACAAAATTAAACAAAAACATAATTTGGACTGAATATAGAACAGGCCAAGCAATTGCTCTATAAGCTATCACTAAAGTCACAAATCCAGTTTTTAAATTTTACGTATCATGACTAAGTAGTAGTCGTATGCAAAAACAAACCAACCAAGCAGAATGATCCTAATAATGCAGTAATATTAACAAATACAGTATTATATATTATTCCAAAGTTAGGAACCATGATTGTGAAACCAAGTTTCTTGAACGTTGATTGGGTGTTGCATTTCTGGCGTTTTCAACCACTTGCAACACATTTTCGAACTTTTGCTCTTTAACTGCAGAGCCAATGAAATCATGGCAAAGCTTCACACCGCGTTCAGCTGCGTCATTCACAACACTGATGCTGTTTACAAAAGCTTTTATCTCATTGTAATCATTTTCCAACTGCCAATATTCCATGGGCTTGCCAAGGAAGTCCTGTTTTATTCTCATAATTTTGAAAAAAGACCACGAATCCATTCCAATATAATCAGACAAATCGTCCGAAACTTTTGTTGGCGTGCTTGGAAAGCTAGGTTTTCCAAAGCCTGTGCCAAACCTTTTGGTGCACTGATCAGCTCCATCCACTCGGGACTCAAACAACTTTGCAACCATCCTCTTCTTGACATCAGTAGAGGTAGTGCTACTGAAAAGAGCCAATGGTACAAGCTCTTCAGTGAGATACCACAGATGGCTGCCAAAGGACTTAATGGCAAACTTCGCGACAACATCATCAACAGTTGAGTAGCGGATCAAAGAATTGATGAACGCTTGATCACTTCCTGGGGCAGTGGATGGCACAGGTGCTGTCAGCCGCCACGGAATGTAACAGAATACAACAAATTGCACAAAACGATGTATTTTCTCTGATTGCCCTGTGGCAAAGATGGCACCTTTTGGAAGCTCATTTTGAATCTTGCCTCCCATCAGGTCGAGCTTCATTGCATATATTATCTTCGCCATCCACCTGGCTTTATGCAATGCACCAGGTTTACGAAAAGAGGAAAAGTGTTGTGTCAACTCTCCATCGCTGAGATACAAAAGAACAAGAGTTACAAGCTCCTTATAGTCGCCTCTACTATATGTCTCCTGGATATAATCTTCCCAAAGGTTTACAATTCTCAAATTTAAAGGCAATAATGCAGCCGGTATTTGAGGAAAGTCAATATTTTCTGTATTTTGGTGTGTTAGTGCGAAAAATTTTTCTCTGAATCTTTGAAATATTGTGACTTCAGGACTCTTGGAAACTTCAATTTTTAAACCGTCCCACACATGGGTCAATACAACTTCGCCTATGTGATGACGGCATGCAAACCATAAAAGAGGCTTGTCTAGTTCTCTTTGTAGTGCCACACAACCTGCAATTTTGGAACCAGTATTTGAGCTTGTTGTGTCGAAGACCATGCCTGCTAGACAATGTTTGGCATTCCACTTTGTCAAAAGCTTGCAAGTTGCATTTGCAATCAGATCTCCAGCTCTCTCGGATGACTTGTGAGGAAGTGCAGGCACGCCTAGCAATTTGGTTCCACCAACACCCGACAAGAGAACAGGCAATCTTTCGATTTTAGTAGTTCTGTCCAGCGTGTCCATCAGTTTGCCATCCCAATGTATATTGGCAACTGAAGGTGGAGACCAGTTTTCAGCTATCTTGTCAGCGATGGAATTCACAGCTTTAATCCTGTACCTCAAACGGGTGGCGACGATGTCGTCCCCCCGATGTCGTCCCCTCATACATCGGGACGCGCAATCATTTACGCCACCAGAAAAAACTTCCTATGCGGTGGGCTGTTGAATTTCAGGTCGAGTGTCAATGTCCATTGTCCATGTTGTCCCCGGTGATTGATTATGAATAACGTTACCGATTAGACTTCATATGCGGCATAAATTTCGTTTCGACTTAAAAAAGTTTGTTTTGAACAACCCTAATTTTTACCTACATTTAATAAGACAAAAAAATTGAACATCTGGCAACACTGCTTTCAAGGAACGACATTGACATGGGAGGACATCAGGGGGACGACATCGGTGGCATCCTTCCGAAACCTAACAATGTGAAAAGTTGCTGTTACTACAGCTACGGTAACCTGTAACATTAGGCTGAAACAGATCATTTTATTTGCACTGTAAAATAAGAAATAAAGCATTAACATTCCTAGGTTACAATATTGCATACCGTACAGAATCACAAAGTGGCTCTTTTTACCTGCTGGTTACCAATGGTTGCAATTAAAAAGCTTTGTTTCATCACAGGTGTTGCCAGAGCCTGGGTTAAAGTCACTTTAAGGCTAGGGTTAAAGTAAGATTAAAGGGTTAAAGTAAGAGCTAAAGTTAAGGTTTTGCTCTCTTCTCTGTCCAAAAATTCCGACATTTACTATTTACCAAATTAGGTAGGCTACTGTACAAGTTTTTTTCTTTAATGGCTTTGAAGTTTTCTTAAATTAGGAAAGAATTCTTTATCTGACAACACTAGTTTCGTAAACCTAGCCACTAGCCAGTCCTACAAAGAAATCATTAACAAAAACTAATTACCTAAATACCTTGCTGCAGAATGAGAAACAATTGCCAAAGATTTCAAGATAGAGGATCCATCATTTGTAAAAACAACTTCTCCAGTCTGCTTTTCCATAATCACCTTTTCTAGACCTGGTCCATACACACCAGACACAACTTCCCGCAATGAATCGAGGTTCAACAAAATTTCTTTTAAATCTATTACTTGTGAAGACATATTCTGGTTTTTGCATCAATAAAACTCCCAACTGAGCATAAAAAGGAAGAATCAGTCACACCACTTGGTCTTCTGGCTACATGTGCACCAAAATATCACAACTAGACTAACCAGCAAGGCGATCGAAGCGGGAGACAGGACAATACCAAAAATTACATTTGGACATGTTGTTAACTTTGACTCGGAGCAGACTGCCAGGCCAATCAATGCCGCCAAATGGCCAATCATTTAATCAGAATGAATCAATGCTTGGCGCCGACGCCGATCATGCCAAGAGTTGCCCAATAATTTTCACAAAACATTTCTGCCCAAACCAGTGTTGCCAAATACAGCGCTTTTCACTTTCTGTAAAGCGGAGGTATCTAACCAGACCATCGCGATGTAGGCTACTGGTAGTGGTAGATCGCAAACTAATCTCAAGTCGATCACGTGATGTGTAGGAAAATTAAAAATCAAAAGTGTTTTTCTTACAGTGGCTTCCAATTAATCATTTAGCGTATGCGTACCGTATTGCATAAACCAGCGAGCAAAGTGTAGCCTATTGATAGTAGAGCTGTAGGGTAACGATGTGTAGGCTACTAACTAAGGCCTTCGAGATAAAACAGGACTGGTCCGGAACCAGTACGAAAATGGGCCCAATAAAATTTTTTCAGCAAAAATATAAAGCAAAGAATTTGAAGCATGCGTTGCATTATATGTTTTGAGCTGACTTGGCCTACTTTCCTCAAAGTAAAAGGAATTCCTTTTACAGTTTAGATTTTAACAAATGAGCAGAGGTGAGCAGTACCGAGTACAATTGCACCGCGGTACTGTACCGCGGTACTTTTTGTGTATCGGTACCGGTACCGCGGTACTTTTTGAAATTTGTAATGGTTGCTTAAATACGCAGTAGGCTACTTTTTTGGTCAAAATACCCGGTACTTTTATTGGTACTTTTTTTTCAACAATGTTAAGTCCGTAACGATTTAATTCATGAGCGAAAATGGCGCGAAGAGAAATCATCATGAACGAAACGTTACTTTGGCATAAAGCTAAACAAGTGAAAGTAGAAAGTAATGAAAAATAAAACTACTCAAAAAGTACTAGTTACTGAACATTGCTACTTAACATAAAAGTAAAAAGGAATTATAGTGTCACAGTCTTTTATTTATTGCAAGTTGCTTTTATGTTTATGCTAATTGCAAGCAAGTCCATTTTAGATGGTTATCATTTTTTTTGCAATTTTTGCATTTTTTTTTTTTTTTTGCAAGCTAAAGTTGCAGTGGCAATTATAAATTTAAAATAAAATGATTTTCTTTTCCTGAGGACAGAACGCTTTTATAACTCCACTTAACTAGCTGAATCATTCGAAGGAAATGTATTCTACCATACATTGCAAAGGATTCGATAGTTGTTGGAATTGACAAATGTATCAACAAACTCAAACATATCGTCGATGAGTTTGAAGTCAGGGATATCTAGAGATGGGGATATGAAGGCTTTTATTACGTCTGACAATAGAAGGGCTTCTATTTATCTTAAATAATCTCTGTTTATGATAAAGTGGCAATTGTCACATATAATAGGCCTAGTAATTTAATAAACTTCGTTATGACAACCTGCATTGCACTATTACAACCCGGGTATAGATGTTCAATGAATGCTCATAATCACTTGTTAATTCAACTACCCGTATACTTGCTTTACACCTAGCCAACTGCAAAGGATTTGTCGAAAAAACAGCTAACTGGTAACTTTTCAACTGTCTTTTCAAACAAGTATTTTTTAAATATGTTCTACATAACAATTGCTAACTGTCTTGAGTAGCTGTTATAGTCGTCATTTTAGTTATAGTCGTAGTTGTTATAGTCAGTAGTTGTTATAGTCGTCATTTTATTTACGTTGAATATATGTAACTCGTGACCAGCGTCACTGCATAATCACCGTTCAGCGTTTTCTGGTACAGACGTTGGAATTGATTACCACCGCACTGCGCTTGTAATCAATTGAGCGTTCTGTACCACGTTCCTTAGTTGATTGTTTTGCGTTTCTTTCTTACTATATAGGTCGGGTCAAACCGAAGACTTTAAAAACGGTACCGATTGTGTTCTATCCTGCATAGCGCAGTGAGAATGAGTCGGGTAATAATGTGATAACATCGTAAACCTGATATAAATAAAAAATGAGCCCTGTCGCTAAAAGACCTTAGCTGTTGTAGAGCGACAATAAATAAAACCATAACATTATTATTATTATTATTAGTAAGTAACAAGAGGTAAACGGTTTTCTCACTTGGTTGGCTGCTATTGTTATTATTGCTTATTTTATATTAAACGTCTAGAAATACAACAGACATTTAACTGACGTCGCCGGCAAGATCTTTACAGAATTTCTACAGGATTTTAGAAACATGGAGAAACTGATCGAAGTCCTGCAACAACAAATTGCTAACCAAGAACGCCAAACGAAGGAACAAATTGCCAACCAAGAACGCCAGACGAAGGAGCAAATTGCCAGACAAGAAGAACGTCACCGAGAACAAGAACAACGTCACCAAGAACAAGAACAACGTCACCAAGATCAGACGAAACTACTCATGGAGCAACTACGAGAAATGCGAGCCCAAACTTCAAGACCACAACCAACAACAATACAACAGCAGGTATCTTTACCTAAGTTCGTAACGTTCGATGCCACCACTGAACTGTGGGCAGACTATTGGAAGAGGTTTAACACCTTTGTAGCAGCACATTCAGTCGCACAAGACAAAATGCCGCAGGTTTTTCTCACCAATCAATCACCTACAATCTACAAAATGTTAACAAATTTGGCTGCGCAGGAAACAAACCCAAAAGAAGTCAACGATCTCACCATGACGGAAATTACAAATTACATGGCTCAACAATTCGACCCAAAACGCTTCATCGTGAGGGAGCGATTCCGTTTCTGGAGCGAAATGAAGCGCAAGCCCGGTGAAACAGCTCAAGAACTAGCCATCCGCATACGCCAGGCAGCTGCCACCTGTGACTTCTCGTCCATTTCAAATCCATTGGACGAAGCTTTACGTACTCGTTTTATTTGTTCAATAGGTAACGAGGCGGTGCTTAAGGCGTTATTCAAAATCACAGCTGATGAACTTACTTTCAAACGTGCGGTGGAGGTTGCATCAGAAACCGAAGAGGCAGCCAAGGTGGCCAAAGAAACTGTTTACGGCACTCCACCAGTACCAGTTGCGAAAGTAAGGACCATCAGCAAACCTCCAAAAACTAGGCAACTTACAGGTACTTTCTTTACTTCTAAAAATAAAGAATGCTATCGCTGTGGTAATTCCAACCACAACGCCAATGACTGTAGGTTTAAGAAAGCCACCTGCCATTTCTGCAATATTACGGGACACTTGCAGAGTGTTTGTCGAAAGAAAGCTAGACAGTTCAAACCTTCTAAGGTAAATTGTATCGAGGAAATTAACATGCTCTCTAGTTCTTGCAGAAAACCTCAAAATTCAAAGTTGGAAGTACCGATCTCCATTAATTCGGTAACCACACACTTAGAACTGGACACTGCTACAAATGGAAATTTCCTTTCCAACGACGTCTGGACTCGGGTAGGCGCACCTCAATTGCAAGCACCAGTGTCGCAGTTCCAATCTGCTACCAAGCATCTAGTACCAATCACGGGTTCTTTCACGGCCCAGGTAACTTGTCCTTCCACGGGAAGGTCAGATAATACTCCTTTTGTAGTCACGACAGTCAAAGGACTGAACTTGCTAGGTCGTGATGCAATTTCGTCTTTAGGAATTTCTATCGATAAATTCCTTCTGTCTAACTATTTTACTTTACAGAGTATCCAGTCATACGACAAGCCTGATAAGAGTCTGGAGAAAGCATGCTCCCTCTTATGTGACGAGTTCAAAGATGTTTTTAAGCCTGAACTCGGGTGCTTACGAGATTATGAACTAGACATAGATTTTAAGTCTGATGCTAAACCTGTTTTTCTCAAACCTAGGCCTGTACCTTTTGCGCTAAAGGAGGACTTAGCACAAGCCTATGATTCGGGCATTGCACGTGGTGTATGGACACCAGTTCAGTTTTGCGATTGGGGCACACCGGTTGTTCCAGTCCGTAAGCCTTCAAACTCTTCAGGAGCGAAGGCCAAGTTACGCATATGTGGCGATTATTCAGTCACGGTGAACCCTTCCCTGGAGACCCATCGTCACCCGTTACCCTTACCAGAAGACTTAATGCAAAAGTTGGGTGGTGGGTACGGTTTCAGCAAGATAGACTTGGCTGATGCCTACAATCAGATTCGACTTGGTCCTGACAGTCGAAAACGACTCGCATTAAGCAATCACCGTGGCGTACTTTTACAAAATGTTTTACCTTTTGGCATATCTTCTGCTCCAGGTTATTTTCAGAAGATCATGGACGACCTTACAGCCGACCTTCCAGGGTTTGCAGTCTACCTAGACGACATTCTTGTCAGTGGCACTACTGCTGCTGAGGAGCATCTCCAGAATCTTAGACGGCTCCTCGATCGACTTCACTCAAAAGGCCTGAGGTGTAGGAAAGACAAGTGTAAGTTTGCACGACCTCAGGTAGAGTATCTCGGACACATTTTGTCCAGGCAGGGCATCTCCAAAGGTCCCAAGGTAAACGCCGTACTGGAGATGTCTGCCCCCACTGACGTATTTCTCTTCGTTCGTTTTTAGGTTCCTTACAATTTTATTCGAAGTTTCTACCGTTGAACGCTTCTACTGTAGCAGAACCACTATACCATCTCACGAAAAAGGACATTCCTTGGAGATGGGGAAAACAAGAGAAAAACTCTTTTGCTCAGCTGAAGCATCATCTGTCTACTGATGAGGTTCTTACACATTTCAATGCGTCACTTCCGGTAGGTATCGCATGTGATGCTTCTAGTGTGGGCATTGGTGCTACTTTGTTTCACCGGTACCCAGATGGCACAGAACGGCCTATAGCAAACGTTTCAAAAGTATTAACAGCCTCTCAGAGAAACTATAGTCAAATTCAGAAAGAGGCTTTGTCGATAATTTTTGCGCTAAAGAAATTCTATCAATATCTTTTTGGTAGATCATTCATTTTGGTCACAGATCATAAACCATTGCTTAGTCTTTTTGGCTCGACCAAATCGACACCTTCTTTGGCAGCAAATCGTTTGGCTCGTTGGGCACTCTTTTTGTCGCAATTTACATACACTATTGAGTACAGGAAGACGAAGGATCATCAAAACGCTGATGCTTTGAGTCGCTTACCAGCAGGAGGGGATAAAGTCTTCGATGAAGAGGAAAGTGCGGATGACATTGATATCGTCTGCGCTATCGATGCTTTGGATTTGCAGGTCCAGACCCCAAATGCTGCCTCACTACGTAAAGAATCTTCTAAAGATCCTATCATTTCCACGGTAATGCGTTTCATTCATGAAGGATGGCCGGCCAAGTCTTCTCCACAAGACCCGGTCGAACCATTTCGTAAGTACGCAGACTCTCTTTCTACTTGTTACGGATGTCTACTTTACGGTTCCAGAGTGGTCATCCCGTCCAAACTTCGTCCTTACGTCCTTCAGTTGCTTCATGAAGGACATTTCGGCATTGAGAGAATGAAGCAGTTGGCAAGGACGTCCGTCTACTGGCCAAACATCGATCGAGACATAGCGGAACTTTGTCACAAGTGCAGTACCTGTGGCGAATATCAACCGCAATCTAAAACTCAGGTCCAATCATGGACGGTTCAAGAAGCACCGTGGAGTCGCTTGCACATAGATCATGCGGTAGAATTCATGGGTTACCATTGGTTACTCAGCATTGATGCTTTTTCTAAATACCCATGTATTCATGCTACTACTTCCTTATCTTCAACAGCTACTATCAACCTGCTAGAAGAAGATTTTGCTCATTTTGGCTATCCCCATACTATAGTTACCGATAATGCTACTACTTTTAAATCCACAGGATTTCAAACTTTCTGTAAGGAGAGGGGTATGGTACACATCATGGGTGCCCCTTACCATCCGGAAACCAATGGAGCGGCGGAGCGCCTCGTACGTACGTTCAAGCAAGCACTTCGCAAATCTTTCCTGCCCCCGAAACAAGCCGTCTTGGAATTCCTACAGCAGTATCGACGCACGCCAACTCCGAGTGGCTACTCTCCAAACCAATTACTCAACAATCGTCAGATTCGAACCAAGATCGACACGCTTCTCCCCACATCGTCTCAAGTGGTACCCCGACAAAAACCTCACAACACGGACGCCTCCGAAGGTACAAAACGGCATTTCAAACCGGGAGATCCCTGTTACGCGCTATCATTCACTCCACGACGGAGCCAGGATGCCCGTTGGGTTCCAGCCGAGGTGATTAAGCGACAGGGTAGCCGAATCTTCCTGGTACGTCTGCTGCCACATGGTCCGATGTGGAGGCGCCATATGGACCAACTGCAACCTCGCTATGCATCATCGGAGGACCAAGAGCCGGGAGAAACTCCTGCACCAACAGTCGACTCCTCCCCTGTCTCCACCTCAGCTCGAACGGATTCGGACGACACACCGACTGTACTGGAATTCGGGCCACACAACCCACGAAGGTCGAACCGTCGCCGCAGACCTCCGGCTCGTTTCCGACTTTGAGTTTTATTGTTTAATTCGGTGTCTTGTTCATATTTTTCTTGTGTATAAAAATTATCGGGGGAGGTGTTATAGTCGTCATTTTATTTACGTTGAATATATGTAACTCGTGACCAGCGTCACTACATAATCACCGTTCAGCGTTTTCTGGTACAGACGTTGGAATTGATTACCACCGCACTGCGCGTGTAATCAATTGAGCGTTCTGTACCACGTTCCTCAGTTGATTGTTTTGCGTTTCTTTCTTACTATATAGGTCGGGTCAAACAGAAGACTTTAAAAACGGTACCGATTGTGTTCTATCCTGCATAGCGCAGTGAGAATGAGTCGGGTAATAATGTGATAACATCGCAAACCTGATATAAATAAAAAATGAGCCCTGTCGCTAAAAGACCTTAGCTGTTGTAGAGCGACAATAAATAAAACCATAACATTATTATTATTATTAGTAAGTAACAAGAGGTAAATGGTTTTCTCACTTGGTTGGCTGCTATTGTTATTATTGCTTATTTTATATTAAACGTCTGGAAATACAACAAGTAGCTGAGTGTATCAGCTGCACTACAAAACTTTCTGCAATTTAAAAAAGAACCACATGTTTAACGCGGTACCAACTACCGCCCTTCTAGTGTCATGGGAATCAGCAATCGCTCTGAGCCTTCGTATCCCCTTCTTAAGATATCCCGGTTTGAAGTTTCATGAAAATTTCATCGTATATCTGTTAAGTGCAGTTGCGGGCATGTGGGACAAATTTAAACCATTTGTAGGCTACAACAATGATATTTTTCAAGACATTTGGATGAGTTGGTACTTTTGACAGAAAGCCACACAGCAAACTTCAGCTGCAAACCAGAACAAACCACCTCATAATCTCTACACAAGGAATCATTGATTGCAACTTTCGAAAGGTTTTTTCAAATAGTTTTATGATTTTTTTATGTGTTCCGGTACCGTAGCTTCCTCCAACGGTTGCGCTTTGGGAACGTGGTTTTAGCAATTACTTAAATTTGTAAAGAATTGTTTGCGCTGCGCTCCAGTAGGCCTATGACTCAAACCGATTGAAAAGCCTAACCATACATGTTGTGCATCAATTCAGACGTCGCAAAATTTTATCATTTGATGCTGTGATCCGTAACTTTGCATTGCAAAAAATCCAGAAAGGGTTGAATTAAATCAAGGATGTCCAAAGTCCGGCCTGCGGGCCAACTCCAGTCCACGAGACGTTTTTGTATGGCCCGCGCCTGTTGTTGTACAATGTGTTATTTTTGGCCTGCAGATACACAAAAATCATACAAATTCAACTTGCAGTTTTCAGAAAAATTAAATTTCAGCTTAACACGAACATGCAACGCAAGATACCAATTAGTTGTACATTTGCTGAAAAATATTATGGGGCCCATTTTTCGTATTGTTTCCCGACCAGTGCTGACTTCTCTCGGAGGCCCTGGTTACGCCCCCGGCTCAAGATCACGCAGCGCAAGTTCGTCTCTCGGGATATGCGCTTGAGCAACGCATTTTCAGGACTGCTCTCCATTCAGCAGCGGCACCTAGTGAATGGAGTAATTTCCGGGTAACAACACTTCAACCATCGGAAAACTCACTATGTAACCGGCCCTGTGTCAAGAGCCTCTACAAGTAGGCTAAGTGAAACTACAAGGAATAACCAATCAAGGCTTTGTCAGTCCGAGGATAAAGATTCAAAACCAACCAACGCATTTAAGGGCTGCCCTCCATTCAGCGGCACCTCGTGAATGGAATAGCTCCCGAACAAGCGTACTTTAACATTATTGATTGATTGAATCTTTATCCTCGGACTGGGAAAGCTTCTTGCAGAGCTTAATCCTGGCAGTTTTGCATACTTGTAGAGGCTTTGAATCACTGACGTAGGCCTGGTCCCGAATTTCTTTTTCCCACGAACTTACTGTTACTTCGCATAGAGTTTGTATTTATACCGCATGAATGCAAACGTTTTTTGTTGGCGTGTTTGGTTCAGTGGTTTCGTCTTTTGCCTTACATTCGTGAAGACATCGGTTCGACGCCCATCGAAGTCAATTTTTTTCTTTACATTAATTTTTGCGGTGCACAAAAGCTTTTCATAAAAAGTAAGGTAAGGGTTAATTTTTAGGGCTTGGGTCAATTCTTAATCAATTCGAAAAATCTTACTTTTAGACTAGTGGCCAATAAGAATCAATTTCTTTTCTCAACCTTTTTAAACTTGACGAGACTAGGTGCATCTCCAGGATACGTTTTTTTTTCAAGTTCAATGTTTAGATTTGGACCTGGAGTGTGAGTATTGGCTGAAAATCGGCTGCTGTGAGGGCGAAAATCGGTAAAAAATAGTTAGCCTACGCGCGCCGCGCAGTAGCCTAACCAGTAATGGCTACCCAGTAAACATTTTCCTTGGCCCAACGTTGGCTGACGGTTGTTCGGGTTGGCTGAGGGTAGTGTAGTTTTGCCAACTTTTGAAATATTTTAATTGAAGATACCTTCGAAGAATTGTTTAAGTTTGCTTGATGGTATTCCTTTTACAATTGTAATGGGACAATGAAAATGCAAAAAAAACTTAGAATTAGGAAGTCGTTCTTGCCAATGTTTTTAAAATAAGTTGGCCCAACTGCGGCGAATGGTGCAAGATACGTTGGGTCAACAGAGGAGCACTATTTTACTAACTGTCACACTACGTTGGGCCGAGTTACAATGTTTGCTGGGTAAGCTACACTTACAGCAATATGCAAATGAGACAGAAAGTTTGCGGGAAAAAATATCGCGGCCCGGTCACCGAGATTGACAGAGTGAAGTTTCCGATTGTTGAAGTCTTGTTGCCGGGGAATTATTCCATCCATTAGATGCCGCTGAATAGAGAGCAATCCTTAACATGCGTTGCTCAAGCGCACACCCCGAGAGTCGAACCAGCGCCGCTTGATCATGAAGCTTCTTCGTTCCAGAAGTCACACGCTAACCAACTGAGCTATCGGGGCGGACGACGACGGAATTATCGGAAACTTCACTCTGCAAACCATGGATTGTCAATCTCGGTAATCGGTCCTGCGTCAAAAGACTCTACAAGTGGGCTATGCGCAATTGCCAGGAATAACCTATAAGAGGCTTTCTCAGACCGAAGCCAAAGATTCACAACTAACCAACCGCTGCAGCAAAAAGTAACCTCTTTCACATCCTCGAGAATAGAATAGCCCACTTGAACTAAGCTACAGTTCATACGCACAGGGCCGGACTTAGCTGATGGGGGGCGCGGGGCACTTTTAGATCGGGAGGCTCCCGCGCAAAAAAAATGTTTTGCGCCTACGGCGCGAAAAACCACCTCTGCGTCTACACTAGCATTAATCCAGCACTGCACTGCACTGCACCACATTTTGCAGAAACCTCAAAGGCTGAAAGAAAAAAGTAATAATAACATAAAATTACATTTTTTCCACGTAGGGGGGCCCTTCAAAAGTTGGGGGGCCCTGGGCACCTGCCCCCTCTGCCTCCCCCTTAAATCCGGGCCTGCATACGCAGACAATGTAGCAATTTGTGTGAAACTTTAAATGCCAGCCATAATCAGTTTTGATTTAGTAGGCTATCGTAGGCTATAATAGCCTATGCTTTATTCTTTGAGCTTATTCATGGCACTTACGCTGCTCTTTACACACGGGGTGTGCAGTTTGATCGAAAGCACCCGAGTATAAGTCTATAACTTAATCCTTCAGAAGCCCATACGCCAGTTATAACCTACTATTTTTGACATCATGATGCAAAGGGCTATGAAGTTGAATTGAAAAAAATTGAATTACTTAGGCTACTTCTGTTATAACACACAACACAGAACACACCAACTTTTTCTGACTTAGCAGCTACGCTATGCAGGCGTGTCCACGAAAGTAGGCCTAGGCCTACTTTAAAACGGTTTTGCATGATTTTCTAGTTTTTGCGACAGCGGGTTTGCATCTTTTAAAATGAGTAGGCCACCATGGCTACCTAGAGATGTGAACTGACTTGTGACATTTTGCAGATTTTAATTGCCGGTACCACTACTATTAGTGTTCGACTGATATTTTTAAAGGTTTTTTACTTTTTGCTAACTCGTAATGGTAGGCCTATAGACGCTTTTTGTTGTCCTAGGAAAGCAGAAAAATAGAGAAACAGTGAGTTTAACAACGCTGAATTAAACTGTTCAAAACCGATTAACAGTCCGACTTAAATTTCGAAATAAAATTGTCTTTGTTTTTCAACGTCTGACGATGTTAAAACCTAAACCCATAAACAGCCGTGGGCTCCGCCATAAAATGTAAACAGTGTTTGGCTGCATTCTGTAGCTCTATTCTTAAACACACTCTTTATTTCATGTAGGCTACCGTCAATAGTTACCCCTCCTAGACTAAATGTAGCCTATGCTCCACAATTGATCATCAGTAACTACCAGGGGTGGATTAGCAAAGTGAGTAAGGCCATGAATTTAGAAGAAAAAAAAACACTTCACTCTTATCAAATGAGATTTAAAAAAAAAAAATCAAAAGTCTGCGTCTTTTAGGCGATAAAACTTCGCAATGAAACTGATTTCATAACTTTACACTTAGACATTGCAAAACAACACCTTTGGCACCCATTTCAGCGTTTATATGTTTGCCATGACTCGATTTTCCCCATACTTACGCCACTCGATGTTATCTAAAAACAAGTTAAATAACTTAAAACTATCGCCTTATTTTGAGGCAAGGAACGTGGCCCAATGCCCCTTTTGTGAGTTCGCCACTTTGGGGGCCACTAAAGTCTACAACGCTTTATGTTGAGTAAGGTTATACAGGTAGTTGGCTTAAATACTTCGTTACAGGCCTATAAGACACGATCTCTTCAATAAAACACTTTTAATACTTGTAGGCTACGTGATGAAGTCGGTGCATTTCGTGAAGCAAAACAGCTATGCATTTAATCAAAAATAAAATCTTTTTGTTTGTTTTTTGTCAATTACTTTTCAATGAGCCCAAAAAATGGATTTATGAACACCCGAAAACCGCAATACCCCCAGAACAACAGCATCATGACAGAAGAAAATCAATCATTTGTTGTTCCCTCGCCATATACTCTTGAGCCGTATCTTGTCGAGCTGTCGTGATATCGCCATCAAGATCCGCATTTTTGTGCTATACGAAATCTCAGTGTTAATATCATACTATTTTTAACGGAAAATTAGGAGTTTTGCAGTGATTCGAGATTCAGTGTTCAAACGTGGGCACTGGGCAATTTGGATTCTCAAAACTATCATTTCAAACGAGTTTAAAAAATTTAGCTTAGAATTTAAAATCTAAATCACATCAGCCTTCATTCAGGCCTCTAGTTTGCATTTTGGTGTGTCTTATATATTGATTGATTGTGAGAAACTTTATCCTCGGACTTGGAAAAGCTTCTCTGAGAGCCTAAACTTGACAGTTTCTTATACTTTTATAGGCTTTGATCTACTGACGCAGGGCCAGTCACCGAGATTGACAGAGTGAAGTTTTCGATTGACGATTGTTGAAGTGTTGTTCTCTGTGAGCTGTTCCGCTGAATGAAGAGCAGTCCTTAACGTGCTTTGCTCAAGTGCACACCCCAAGAATCAAACCAGCGACGCTTGATTTTGAAACTTCTTCGTTCACGAAGTAACGCGCTAACAACCGAGCTATCGGGGAGGACGATAGATCGCTATAGTTCAGGGGTCACCTACTGGCGGAAGGTATCAGCGTACAAGTATATAGGCTATGCAGTATGCATTTACACAGGTAATAAATTGTGTCCCATTTGTTAGAAATTTCCTGTCCCAATGGTGGAGCCAGATTCAACAATGGGACGTTTTTAGTAACCAAAACTGCGCGTTATTTCAAACCACTGGAGATAATGAAATCAAACCATGTGTTATTTGAAAAAAAAATGCATTGGCATAAGTGTTGTAAAAAAAGCTCTGCATTTCTTTACAAAATTAGAAAAATTAGCCAGTGGCGTAGTTAGGGGGGTGGGCGGGAGGGGCGGGAGGGAGGAGGGAAAAAGTACAATTTGAAGCATTGTGCTCATCACAGGTAAGGCACCACCAAAAAGCTGATTTTTTCTTAGTTATTTGTCTTTCTCACATAATTGAATTTGCAGATTTAAACTAAACATATTCAAGAAAAGGTAATGCTGTCACCTAAAAACCATTTGCATAGTGCTGTAAAAATCCAAAGCATATCTTGGTACAAACAAACGCAGCCACGTTAAGACATCAATTTTTTTTTTGTAACTGATCTCTTATGAACTTCATCAGGGACATGTCTCATCAAACCCCAGCAGTAATCTGCCATCATGTTGCAGTTCCATCGACCTTGGTAACATTCTTCCATCACTTTGTTGTCCTGATGGAAACGCTCGCCCTGCTCCTCACGTCGTCAAGGTTCTCTGGAAACTCGCTCAGGTGGCTGTGCAAGTAGTGAACTTTATTGCTCATCCTACTCCCAAGTTCGTGCAGGCTGATGAGAAGATCCTGCACCATCTCTCTGTAATTGTCAGCTTTCTTATTCCCAAGAAAGTTATGAACCACATTAGCAAATGCATTCCAAGCTCGAGCCTCGATGGTGGCCATGGTAGTCACGAAGTGCTGGTCCTTGAGCAACTTTCTAATCTGAGGCCCATCAAATATCCCTGCTTTTTTTTCTTATAGCTACGGCCAGGAAATTTTTAGCATATGTACTGTAGCCAAAACAGTCCCCAGAATGATCAAGTGCTTCGACAAACTGTTTCAATTAGTCCAAGTTTGATGTGCAATGGTGGTAGAGTGATCTTTTCCGATCAACCAGCAGGTTGTTTATGATATTCTTATCTCCAGGTGCAATCGTATTTCTTGGTGGCCATTCTTTTCTTACCCAATGTTCTTCGTTGGCTCTAGTACTACTATTCCAATAGCATAAAAAGCAAGGATACTTCGTGTGACGTCCTTGTTGTCCCAATAAGAAATTCACCATTTTAGGATCCACGCAGATCAATCACTGGTGATTGCAGTTTTTAATCTTCCTAGCACAACCTTGATGTTTGCGTAGTTCTCCTTCAGTGAAACAGAGTGTCCTATAAGTATGGATCCATACACCATGTTCCCATTATGGAGCAAGACACATTTTAGGCTTCTTTTCGAGCTATCAATAAAAAGTCTCCAGTCACTTGAATGATATGCAGGTAAACCCATAAGAAGCCCCTCAACATCTGTGCGGTGAACAGGTTGACCGTCCGAGTGGAAGTAATTTCTCAATTTGGCCTCTCTGTCCCGATAAAATGAAACGCTTGTACCGGTTTTGAGAAGATGTTTCTCCTGCAGCCTGGAAGCCAGCAATTCAGCAGATTGCTTTGGCAAATTTAAATCTCAGATAAGATCGTTTAATTCTGGCTGGCTATACAAAGAAACTAGATCAGCATCCCATGCCTCATGTGCTTTATCCTCTTCTTCTCCATAAGAACTGGATGAAGGCGTGGAAGAAGTCAACTCATCTTCATCAGAGTCTGGGAGATCGATAAAAATGGGTACGGGTATTTCATCAATGTGGGGAACCGGTCGTATAGCAATTAGCAGATGGTATGCTGGGGTATTGCAAGTGATGCTTGTTTTTCTTAATAAATCCCTTGACATATACAAGGCAGAAGTAGCAGTCATCTACGTGGTTTTGCGGTTCTCTCCAAACCATTGGCACACTAAATTTGAGTTTGGTATTTTTTCCTTGAGATCAGGACAGACTTGATCAGGCGCCCGATTTTTGTCCTGATCACCAAGTGGTATTCCAAAATAAGCAAGGGATACTCTTTTGATAAAAGTATTGATGTAAGTCTTTGAGTTTGTAAAGTGAAGCAATTGGCAATTGCCGACGCCAAATTCAAAGTCTGGCCATGGCTCAACATGGCCTACAGGCGCGGTAGTTTTGGGGGTCATTTAACGATTTCTCGGCGGACGTGGCCGCGATGGCCTGCGGAGCTTAGTGGCCTGTGTGTGGTGTCAAACTTGTGAGTGAATGAGCAACTTTTACGTAATTCATCAATATACGACATGTAGATTGCAAAAAAACGTGATATGATGGAGGAAATCTGAGATCAGATTCGGATTCAGCACCCCAAAATTATCCTAAATCAGTTCTCAAAGCCCATGCAAGAAAAACAATTTTTTGTTGTTGTTGACCATTGTTATAATCTGATAAAAAAACGCATTTCGTTTTCACAAGCTTTTTCTTGAAGGGCGGCAAAATCTGAATCCGCCCCGAGCGGCACATTCCCTAGCTACGCCACTGAAATTAGCAAAACGCCAAATTTGTCCCATTGATGGAGGTTCTCCACTAACCAAAAATACTTTTCTTGAGGAGTAAAAGAGCATGAAGGCAAAAACTACTTTCCGAGAAGCATATTTTCGCTTTGCATACGATTCCACCGACCGACCAATCAGATTGTAGTTCTAAGTGGGGGTCGCTTAAAGTTATTCCAATGCGATGTCCAGCCACACTGTCCGAGTGCTGGTTGATTAAAACGCGTACAAAGTAGAATTATTATGCTTCCGGGCAGTTGAAAAGTATTTAGCTTAGTAGGCTACTGCAAAAATGTTGTTAATCAACAATTCTTGCCGTGCTGATATGCACCGCAAGTGACAGTTGTCTAATAATAATTAATCAAAGACAGACGGTTTTATAGACTCTCACAAAAAGGATGAAAAATCAAGCCCAGCCTCATGGGTGAAACATGTGTCTATCGCTGAGTTCTTGCTACACTCGACTGCTGAGAAACAAAAACCAACTCATTGCTTTTTTAGAGGGAACTCTGTTCATGAGTTACGATAGAAACGTTTTTTCGGTGACATCCACAAGGGTTCGTTTCATGGTGCCTGGTTTCTTTCTCCCTGTTATTGGAGCCTATTTTCGCTGATATGTTTGCATGTCACTATTGTTGCCTGCATTGCGATGTGTCAAACATTTCCTTGTTTACTGAAACTGTTAATTGCAAGATATCTTTTGTGAAGAGAAGTGACAACACCACTCTTGCTTGGCGATGAATATTCTGATGAAACCGCACGCCTCGCTGTAAGTACGCAAAACAAGTGGCCTAGTGCCCTAGTTTATTAGGCATTGTTAAAGAAGTCAAAAGTGTTGTTAAAGGAGCTTGGCCTGGCAGTAGCGTTGTTTGACTAATTTTGTTGCTGCGGTGTTCTAAGATAAATATTAACAGCATGTAACGCTGGATACTGGGTACGAAATGCGTTCTTTTCTAGCATAAGAGTCAACCTACATAAAATTTTATTAGTGCGGCCCGCCACAGCTCTCCTTAGTGCCAAAGTGACCCGCATGCAAAAAAGATTGGTGACCCCTGCTATAGTTGATAGTTAGGGGTGCACTTTGACTTAAAGATATTATAAAGTTTTTTTATTTTGTTCCTCTCATGTCTCTATATAGGCTACGTAAATTTAAAATGTTCTATCGCAAAACTACAAAAAATAAAAATAAAGCAGTGATGGATTGTTTCAACTATCACTGATTAACATATCGGATAAACACCAAGTAAAATTGCTACCAATTATAATGTTATGGTTTAGCCTAATTATTGTCACTCTACAACTACTGTCTTTTAGCGACATGTGTGACTTTTGGCTCATGTCTTTTGGCTCATGCTTAATTTTATACCAGATTTATGATGTCATCACGTTGGTACCTGACTTATGATGTCATCACATTGTTACCCGACCTATCCTCACTGCGTCATGCAAGCAAGAACACAATCGGTAGCCTACCACTTGTTTAAAGTCTTCCGTTTAACCCGACCTGGAATCGATCTAAGATTTACCAGCAGCATAGCCGAACGTCATAGCCACTCGGCCACTGAGCTAGTGAAAAAAATTGTTAAAGAAGCACAGAAACTCCTCGTTGCATTTGTAGCAATGGTAGGTCTGCCTCCTCCGCAAGGAAGAATCTGCCACATTGATTCATCACTGGTTGGTTGGTTTTCAATCCTTATCTTCCGACTGACAAAGCCTTGATTGGTAATTCCTGGTAATTTCGCATACTCGTGGAGACTCTTGACACAGGGCCGGTTACCGAGATTGGCAGAGTGAAGTTTTCCAATTGTTGAAGTCTTGTTGCTGGAGAATTATTCCATCCACTAGGTGTCGCTGAATGGAGAGCAATTCTGAAATGCAAACCTTAAGGTCAGTGGTTCTCAACCTTTTTGTATTGGCAGACCCTTTTTGGTGCCGTCGAAGCGGTCGCAGACCCTTAAAAAATTTCATAAGTTTCGGAGCAAGACACATAAAAGAATTTGCTGAACTCGAGACTCACTTATGGCGATGACGAAGCTATGTTATGAGCTAGGACTCACGGGTCGGCAACCTTTAGCACTGAAAGAGCCATTTGGTCTCGTCTCCATTAATCTAAAACCTGCTCTGAGCCGCACCATCTAACTGACTGGTTTCAGCAAAAACTAATGCTTACAGGAAAGCCTTTTGGTTGAGTTATTCGGCCGCACCATGTAGAACTGATTTTTAGTTACCATTCCAACAGCTGTCAACTTTTAACAGGACTGGGAAACACAACTAAACGGTTCATGGTCAGATATAAACATACACATATTCTTTTAATGATTTATTTCACGCAGTTAATGTGATTTCTGCTCCTGAACTTCATTGCATAGCGCATTGATAGTGGTATTGATATTGATATTTGATAGTGGTATTGATATTGATATTGATATTGATATTTGATATTGGCATTGATATTGATAGTGGGCCAGAGCGCAGAGATAAAAGGATGGCTATGCTCTGCCGCATGCGGCTGCGGAGCCACAGGTTGTCGACCGCTGAGCTACAGGGCCTGATTAAGGCTCACGGGGGCCCGAGGCACAGCTAAGTTTAAGGGCCCCTATTGGCAATCGCTTTCGATGCAGAGCAAGAGTGCTCAAATGTTACTGCAAAATCGTTACACAATTTGAAATTGTTACTCAAAAATAACAAGTGTGCACACACTGGCACAACAACTTTCACTACCTACGCCTACGGTAGGGGAAAGTGCTATAAAGTGGACCGGCTGATAATTTGGACCACTGCTGTTTTTTCAATGACTGAAGTAAATAATTTCATGGTTGTGAACAGCTTGAATTGACCTTTCTTACTGACCTAGTTTTTACTATTTCAGATTCAAAGGATTGAGCTGGTTCTTTGTTGTTACTAGAGGTTTTGTGTTTTAGTGGTTTGCGATGTTATTTTGCTGGTCTAAATCTAAACTATTGAGAATTTTTCAAATATTGCTACAGTTACAAAAGATTATACAAAAGTAATCTGCAGGAGAGGCATTACTAATGACTATCTGCCAAAATCTTGAAGAAATGTCCACTGTTTAATTCTAAATGACACCAAGCAACGTAAGATTATGCTTACTGTAATATGGACCACATAACTGTTTGGTAATATGGACCAGTGGTCCAGGTTATGGTCAATTGGTAGAAATTTGTTTCTCAGTACCGGTAATGAAGACAGGCATAGAAATGAAGTTCCATGAGATTTATGCATTTTTTTCAAACTTTCTAGAGTGCATCATAAAGTATATTTGTAACTTGCTTTCTTATAGTGATAAAAGCTACTACCAGTAATTTGCATAATCACTTTGATATTATAAACAATTTGATTAGGTTTTGACGACATGTCTAAGCATGGAAATTGGATTTAAAATGGATTTAAAAAAACAGGAATTTACCCCATTAATCCTCTTGTATTTGATGAAAGTGATTTTCACTCAGCTGAAGTTACTGACAAGCCTCATGAAGTAGACACCTCTCCACACAATGTATCACCACTGATAATTGATGGTCAAGATATGTCTACTCAAGATGCAATTTCTCGAAACATTTCACCTTTGTCACAAGATGTGGTAAACATTGAGAAAGTGGCAAAAAATTCTATCATGTCAACAGAATTAAATGCTGGAACTTTAGCTGATGCACCGTATGAAGCAATCTCACAAGCACCAGGACCATCGTCATTGAGTGTTTAAGAACTTATAACCTTGTTCAGTTAGCATTTCATGCAGGGAATCTGTCGAGGACATAAGCCCACTTCAAAACAAGTTACAAAGGGAAGAAAACGTAGAAAAACTACAAAGGCTACTGTGCTGACAGGTACGCCACACAAACATAAAATCAAGTTCACAGAAAAAGCTAAACTAGCAAAACAAGTGAGAAAAGGCTTTAACCTTTAAGTCTTCAAAAAAAGAGAGTTATTCCAAGCAACGCTGCGTCTGCATGCACTTGTCTTGTGTGTGACGAGTCCACTGATGAGGATTGGATTCAGTGTTGTCAGTGCAAGAAATTGGCTCATGAAAGTTGTACTGATATATCAAATTCTCATTTTTACTATTGTGACAACTGTGCCAACGATCAATGATATGAAACTTGTTTGAGATGACTATCATAAACGTTTCAGACTATTTTTATTTATTTAGTGTTTGTGTTCTATTTCATGCCTTTGAAGTTTGACTTCCTTGATATATTTACTTTCACATTACAACGGTCCATATTACAGTATGGTGGTCCATATTATGAAACAGGGTGGTCCATTTTAGAAACTGAGTTGATAATATGGACCACTATATAAAAAAAATAATAATGTAGTTTTCTTTGTTTGTGTTATGTTTTTTTGATTGGAATTGTTTTTGCAAACCAACTAGCCTGTAACTAATCAAATAAAGTTAGTTGCACCCCAATGTTGTGGATCTTTTTAAAAATATTAAGATTTTTCATTAGGTGGTCCAAATTATAGTACTTTCCCTACTAATGTAAAAAAAAATGGGGCCCTCAAAGCCAAGGGGCCTGAGGCCTGTGCCTCGTGTGTCTCATGGTTAATCGGGCCCTGCTGAGCTAGGTTATATGTTGGCACATAAGATCAAAAATGCTGATTTGAAGTTTTTCTATAAATTGTATGGAAAACTAATGAACTTTTTGCGATCATGACAAAATGATTTCTCCTTTTTGCCATTTGTAATCAACATTTCGTTGCAATCAAAGTCATGGCAAAACTTTGAGTGCTAATAAACTGTTGACTAAAATTTGCTTTTCTAAGTTAAGCATGGATCAACAGTCTGCTGTCTCAAAAGCATTAAGTTGAACATAAGCCTTATAGAAAGAATTAACTCTTTTCTATGAAATGGGAAACTTTACGGACCAGCTGAAAACGCTTTGCAGACCACTTGGGGGTCCGCAGAACCTGGTTGGGAGCCGCAGCAGCTGCTTTAGGCCGACTTAAAGCGGTTGTAGCCCAGAGACCAATCACGCTTGGAACATTCTTTCCTAGCGAACTTGTAGCTGATGCGACGCTCAACAAAAAAACTTTCGTAATCAAGCATTGCCGATATAATTCTCCAGGCTACAATTACTGCTCTGAAGCGCAATAATAACAAGAAGAAAAGTATTCAACATAATATGTTACGCTTGGTAAGTGAGCGCGCACCAGTCTTCGACGGTTCTATTTAAACTTATACGATCATGATTTCCAAGTCCAACTCGTTGTAGCCTACTTGGAATTTCTAAAATTTAAAAACTCGCAGAATTGAAAGTTTTGAAAATTATACATAGGCCTACTATACAAAAACAGTATTTTAATTAATGTACATTTTTGAAAACTTAGAAGTTTTAAGTCTTCAATGTGTTATGTTTGCTGTGCTGTACATTGAACCGAATGTGGGGCTACACTGACATAGATTTGATTGATTGATTCAAACTTAATTTTAAAATAAAGCTCTTTGCAGGAGGTGCAATGAAACAGCAGTTGCTAGATAAATATATTACGTGTCTGGGGGCCATCAGAAGTCTTGCAACCCGGGCAGCCAAACAGCATGAAAGGCGGTTCCTTTTCAACCTGCCTGCCTGTTGCGTCACCTGATGAACTTCTCTGCATGAATAATAATTGATGACAATCATAAGAACTTGATTTTTTATAAAAAAATGTTTACAAAAGCGAGTTTTACTAAGACTTGCTCGTTTCGCAAAAAAGAACATGCAATGGTATCAAAAGAGTAGAGTGCCTGCTTTAATTGCTTAGCCTAAATAGCTTGTTCAATAGCACTGCAAGATAACGCCACTGGCTGGAATCGAACTTTCAACCAAAAGATGTCTTCGACTCGATGTTTAGAAGACTGCTCAGTGTCATCACTCAGGCTTTGTGAACCCAGTTGTGGTTTCAAGTCGAATCATACCAAAAACTTTATTATGTTCTTTCATGAAGTATTGAAGATATATCCGTGCAACTAATAATTATACGTGTATATCTTAAATATAATGTAACATGTCCCAGCAAGCAAAATATGTTATTTTTACATTGATTTAACGTTTGTAGACGTTGAATCAATGTAAAAATAACAAATTTAGATTGATTTAACGTTTGTAGACGTTGAATCAATGTAAAAAAGACAAATTTTGCTCGCTGGTATGAAGCGACAATCAGTAAACATCTTAGTCGTTTGATGCGCTGAAATTAACCAACATCGTTGTTATAAGACCGACTCCCATCTAAACTACAAAAATAATTGCAATCAAGATATTACCTCATATTTCAGGTAGATTTGAGTGAATAAAATTTTTTTATTGTTTTCTTAAACGGAATATTAATTGTCCCGCTTGCTCATTAAATAAACAGCTGGTTCTGTCGACAAAGACCGAACAAGATCAGGCAACGCTGGTTCACCTCCAGCCAAATGTATTTTTGCACATTTTAAACAAAAGCAGCATGGAGCGAGAACAACATGGAGAAATATAGACAACATGGATCATAATCACCAGCATATTGGTAAGGTTTTGTTGTACTGTAGTTGTAGATGTAAAAAAAATTCTGTGGCCTCACAGTTTCTCGTCAAATAAAACATTTAAAAGAACATATGAAAGCATCTAAGATCTTCCCTTAACACAACTCATTTGTAGGGTCTGGCGTGTCCTCCAGAAAGTTTTTTAGTTTGCTTTTTTTCATATAAAAATAGCTTCTTTTTTTTCAATTTATTTCCGGTAGATGACCAAAATTTCCATTGCCTTAAACCTGCCATCATGCAATTTCGAGTTCATTGAAATGATTTTGAGATTCTATGCTATTATTTAATCTGGTTCTTCAACTATAGCCAAGCCCGCATTGCTTTGCTGAACTGCTTCGATGAGCTAAAATATAGTTTGTTTCGTTAGCATTCTTGCATTTAGTAATAAAATATATCAGTTTAACAGAAGCCCATGGAAGCAGGCTAAACACAATTTGATAATTTACAAACTGGAAAGTATAATTTTAGGATTTCTCAAATCACAAAAGTCAATTTTGGGAAGTACTTTCAAAAATTAAAGTAATGAAGTAGACGCTGATACCTGTATTTTAAAACTCTTTGCTTTGAAACAAAATTTTATACTTAGTTTGAAGTTCTTTGCAGGAGGTGCCATTAGAAGAGAAACAGCAGTTAGTAGATATCTTGATCATATATTTTAGCCATCAAACTGTCCTCCGATCCATGCAGCTCGAACAGCATGCAAAGCGGTTCCTTCTTAATCTGGCTGCCCATCGTGTTGCCTGAACGGATTAATCAGCAGGAAGGACAATCAAGGTGGCGACTTACTATATAACAGATGAAGTTTTATGAATTTCTGCATTTTCAATTTTTGATTCAGAGATTGCAGTAACGCTTGACGCCATAAAAGTATAATTTGTAAAATATAAAAAGAAAGCCTGAATTAACGGTAGATTGCTTGCATCAGACTTAAAATTGGACGAGGAAAGTGTATAAT
Source organism: Aplidium turbinatum (assembly GCF_918807975.1). NCBI lineage: Eukaryota > Metazoa > Chordata > Ascidiacea > Aplousobranchia > Polyclinidae > Aplidium > Aplidium turbinatum. Next base: position 16,549,519 of record NC_137489.1, read on the forward strand.
TTCGTATTTTTTCCCAGTAAGTCAAATTCTTCTTGAAAAACTCTACGCCTCAACAAAAGAAAATTACAGAAACTTCTAGCATGGAAAATTCAGTCATAGGCAGCACTTTTTCAGGAAACTGGGTGGAATCAACTGATCAGGTAAAATCAGTCTTTTCGGAGAATATTACTGTGGAACTTCAAGACACTGACTTGTGGAAGAAGTTTAATAACGTACCAACGGAAATGATCATTTCAAAGCAGGGAAGGTGTGTATCGTTAAATATAATTTTATGCAGCCTACTATTAAAAACTAAACAGCTTTATCTCCAGCAGACTGTGGTAGCTTGTAAAATTGCTTTTGCAATCAACTTAGAAAACATTTCTTACGCTAAAATCGTATTTAGGTTGAAACTTTATCATTAATTTTTTTTTCATTAATGATGAAAACTCAATAATTTCTTTTTTTTTTCAGGAGAATGTTTCCGCGCTTTCGCGTCAAAATCTCGGGACTGGATGCAGACAAGATGTATTGCGTCACAATGGATCTGCAGCGTGCTGATTCCTACAAATATCGCTTCATGGTAAATTGACACTGGTTGTATAGCCTACGTGTTATAGCCTAATGCATAATAATAGTAGCCTAGAGGCTACATCCTTTTATTTTACTTTGTGAGAGTTATGTTTCTATCATTAATTGATAGACTTTTGATCATACGTGTGAATTACTCTAACGTTGTTTCAGTATTAATTCAGTTCGTTTTCACTTTTAGCTATCATTGCAAAAATAATGCATACCAACATACCAAAAATTTTATATGTAAAAAGTCCAGCCGAAGCGACAAAACTCGAACGTTGAGCTGTGCTTGAAGCATAGATAGAAACCTTGAATCCTATTTTTGTCAAGATTTCTAAACCCAGCTATATGTGTTTAAAAAACTAAAGCTCACAAAAGAAATATTCATTGTGTTTAGTTGTAGTTTATGTTTTTATCTCCTCGGATAATTACCTCTATCATCATCATCATTTTCGAATTTAGTACTCAGTTAATTAATCGGACATTATTAAACCACGTGGTGGTGATCTAGAGCAAATATTGGCATACTTCGTGAGAGTCGGACGCCAGGCCATGGAGTCGGCCGCAAAAGACACGACTCCGACTCTTCGGTTTACAACTGGCAGACTTAGACTTTAGTGCTGCAACTTTTTTTAAATTTGGCCCTTTTCTTTCTTGTAAAGCTTAACTACACTGTTGTGATCGAAATTGAAACAGCGACTTTCATAAAAACTGACCAGAACAAACACATCTATTTTCTAGAGAAGTTCTTAGGCGCAATACGGAGCACAAAAAGCAATAATTTGAAAAAACAAATTGCAACAAAAATTTTATTACCCATCGTTTTATATCAAACTGAAGTGAAAGCCGGCGCTTTTTTAACGACTCCGACTCTGGACACGCCAACATTCCTTCGACTTCACAGAGCTGATTTTCACTACATAAAAATTTGATTTGTTGTAGCCTATGGTTGGTCGTAAAATTGGACTCTTGGAACCGCAGAATATAATATTATAATAGATATCATCCTTGCAATAATTACGTTTTTTACAGAACAACAAATGGGAAACGAAAGCAACTGGTGACCCGGATGTGAAACCCCAATACTATATTCACCCATCGTCCCCTGCGCGTGGGTACCAATGGTTGGATGAAATAGTTTCATTCCACAAAGTTAAACTCACCAACTCCGCAACGCAGAAACAAAATGGAAAGGTAAATTGATTTAGAAGACCTTAATGTGGCTATATGGCTATCTGATATTTACATTAGGCTAAAATGAATTATATCATTACCAATATGGATATTAAATTGTTTGTGTGACTATGTGAGTTAAGTAGCTGGATTCATTAGCAAATCTAGAATAGTAGGGAGCATCGCAAGATCTGTGATCAAATGTGAGAAGCACCATTTTCGAAAAAATAAACTTAGCCTATTGTATCTGTGACAACTTTCCTGCATAAGATGCCAGAGACAAATTTTGCTTTGTTTTGGCTGCTGTATTTTGGCACGTGATCATTGTTCATGCTTTGCGTTCACGCCATGCAAGAAAAAAACAAAATTAAAAAAAACTGAAAGCTCTCTGCATGGTTCATATTCTGAAAGCTCTCTGAGGTTCATATTCAAATATTACAGTAAATTTAATCAAATAATCTTTTTTTAGGTGATCGTCTTATAGTGATTCATTGACGAAAAATTATTCACTCTTTGTTTGTTACACGGCGCTATTCAATTGTATACATTGAACAACCTTGTGACTAAACCACAATGAATATCGACATAAACATTTCAATTTCACACGCGTCTTATTTACAAATTGCTTATTTAGTTCGTCGTCAATTCCATGCATCGCTACGTTCCCCGAATTTACGTCATATGCAGCGATGACGTCAACAATCTATCTAACCAAGTCACGTCGTCGTTTAGCTCTCCAGAAACTGCCTTTTTTGCTGTTACGTCATACCAAAACTCCGAGGTAAGTCAATTTATGTAAACAATGATCGTTTTACTTTGATATTGGTTCAGTATTATGTTATTTGTAAAGCACTTCAATCAGAAAACATAGTCATGTGTTTTTCATTGATTGATAACGTTGTCAGACGGCAACGTAACGTTGTCACACGGCAATGTGAGTGGTTTAAACCTGTTAACAATTAAAAGAGCTGTTTTCTTGACAAAAAGTAAACCAATCAAATTATTTGGCAAGTTGCGTTAATTAAACGTAAGGTTAACATTGGTAGGGCTATTGTTTTATGAGAGCTTGGATTCATTTGATTAATTTACTGTATATTGTTTTTCAATTTGTCACGCGTTTTCGAATAGTCTAGTAAACTATATAGCCTAACGTTGCTTTCATGTTCAGCTTGTGGAGTGCAAGATTGCGTACAACCCGTTTGCTCGTGCATTTCGAGATGGGAAGAGGACAAAGAGTAGAGCGTCAATCCAACAAGCACACAAGAAAAAGAAATTTGACATCAACTATAAAATGACTGACTCATTGCCAAACGCAAGCGTGATTCAATCGTCTTCAGATTCTACAAGTTCCATGCACCAACAAAGCGTTCCTTGGAATGCCTCGCAAACGTCAGATGGAAATTTTCAAGCAAACAATTACCATGCTTCTTCCACAGTTAATCAAGCGTGTGCCTCTCAGACAACTGCCAGGCCTCCAGTCAATTTACATGATTTGGGTTTTCATCCAAACAACCAAATTTCCAATTTTGTGCAAAATCAATCAGCGTACCATTCAATTTCCCAATCCCAACCAAATGTTCAAGCGCCATTTGCCCAGTCATCGACCTTTGATCCATCCTTTCAAATGCAAGATACAAATTGTTCATATCCGTACCAGCATTCCAGCCACCAACACCCTCAACCACGCATGTTGCCATATGAAGGCCATAACCCTGTTCTTCTTACATGTCCTTCGTCACATGGCTTTTATCAAAATGATACAGCTTGGGATACAAATGCCATGAACTCTGTTGGTTCACAATTCAACGGCAGCATGTTGGCCAATGCCTCATGTCTTCCTGTGTCTTCCAACATCGCAACTACCAAAGTCTACTCGCTTCCTCATTGCTCAAGTCACAACCAGCTCTTTTCAAACTCGGTAATCAACGCTTCAACCACAATTAGACAGTTTTGTGACCAAGCAACTGATCTTAGCCATGACGAGCAAATAGCTTCTTACAATATTTGAATTTCTATGCACTGGTCATGTATTTCTAAGTGAATAAGTAAGCTGAGCATGTGGACGTTCATACACACATTGTAAACAAACATGCAGTTACGTGAATGTACATAAGAGTGTGGGATTTTGTACAATTTTTCGAAGCAAGAAAATGCTTCAAAATGTTTCTTTAATAGCTGCAAAAATATTTTCGACGATGTTGTTTCGAAATATGGTTCCATGAAAAAATTTGTTGCTAAAGGAAGTAATCGTTGTCTACTCGAGACATAACTTCGTCTACAACAGGAGTGTTTGCAACAAGTCCGGCACGCGATACGCTTTTGTATGGCCCGCGCGCCTGTTGTTGCACGATGTGTTATTTTTTGTCGGCAAATACACAGAAATTGTACAAATTCAACTTGTATTTTTTAAAAATTGATGAAGACAGTGTTTGTTTTCTCACCGATAAATCCAGGCGGAAAAAGTTAAAATCATTGTCGCGTCATAGTCGCAAAATCAACTATTATTGCCTAAGAGTGTTGTAATGAGTGATACAGTCGAGTAACCTGTTCATTCATTTTCTTGCTAGCAAATTTAAGACCGTTGCTAATTGAGCTTCTCTGCGAAGCCGACAACAAGATCTTCCTCTGGTATCTTTTTATCAGCAGCTGGATAAAAACAACTTTCCAGAAAAGCGAAAGTTTGCAAAAAAATGTTGGAGTGTTGATCAGCTTGCTCGGTTCAACATATTTGTGTGAGCAGACGTTCTCGGTTATGAACTTGAACAAGAACCGTTTGAGATTAAAGCTGAACGACTCCCACCTACGTGATATTTTACGCCTGTCTACCATTAACCTCGAATCAGACTTGACTTGAGCATAAAAATGAAAACGTCAGTTTCATTCTTGACACTAACATAGCGGTATTTTACAAAATTTTTTGATGTGTTAATTTCTGATAAAATGTGATAACTTATACAACGTAAGTTATGATACCCTGTGATATGCCTATGCAATAAAATACTTATAACTTACCTGCATATCAGTGCCGGTCTTAGGGTATTTCGGGCCCTGTGCTGAATATGCTTTGCGGGCCTCAATGACAACGATCCAATTCAGTAGCGTAACTAGTTATTTTGAAAGGGAAGGGCGGGTGGTTTGACGGTCGGCGGGCGAAGACTGACGGCGTGATCGCCGAAGGCGACACCCGAAGGCGCACACACGCCGAAGGCGACACGGTAACACGTAGGCTGGGGTGCCTCCCCCACAAAATTTTGAAACGTTATTTTGAATTTGGGGAATTTTGAGAGCATGTTCAACAAAAATTTGGGTATGAATTTCACTGTAAAATGATGCTGTCCGGTGGCATAGCAAAAGGATAAGATCATGCTTACTTTGGCATTTTTCGGAAATAAAGCTATGTCTCTATGTTGAGTCTGGATGCAACCTATTTCGTCCCCTGAAAAATTCGCACCCCGATTTTGTACCCTGAAATCGGAGTAACAAAATCAAATTTCGACCTATTTCGTCCCCTGAAAAGATCGAGAGAAATTTTGAAATGTTTGCGGCAACTCCGATCAGCGACTTCGGCTTTGTTTTGTTTTTTCTTGATCTTTTCAGGGTACGGAATGTTCAGTTGACGAAATAGGTTGCACCCGTTGAGTCTCTATGTTTCTTGTTGCTAATTTCTTTGTTGAATTTTTCCATTGGACATGACAAAATTACTGCATTTTCTGAGTAAATTGCGGGCCCCTAATTTGCGGGCTCCCTATTGTGGCCCTATGCGATCGCACGGTTTGCACACCCCCAAAGACCGGCACTGCTGCATATCGCTGCGCAGCGCTATTGTTGAGGGACTGTCCCGGCTAAACCAGCACGTATGGCAAGCCTAGCCATGCCATTGGCAAGCCTAGCCAGTCGGCAGCAGTAGCCGAGCGGTTAGCGCGTTGGGCTCGCAGTCGAGAGCCTGCATGTTCGACTCCAGCCACCCGCACTTGCTGTTGTTTCTCTGGGCAAGAAACTTTACGATAATTGCCTCTACCCAGTGATCGATTTCGAGTAATGGGTAGTACCAAATTTAAGTCATAAGTAGAGTAGACAACCGGAAACAGACATAGCAGTCGGCTGCAGCGTGGGTCAGGTGTACGTCGGAAGGCGTACACCGATGCATAGCGCTCAAGTCCGCTTTCCCGCAATGCAGGATAAAGATAATAAAACAAAACATTTCATAATAAATGACTTTTTAGACAAGTGTTCCATTGTCAATTTAAAATGAAACAAAGAAACATTGAACAATTTTTTTCTCTGAACCAACAGCTGATTGCAGTCATTGCGACTCTTCTAGCACTCAGCCAGAGAGTTAATTTTTGCTTTGAACTTTATTTGATAATTAAAGAGGAAAATGGTATTGGAAAGGATGAGAATCGAACTCGAGTTATCGAAAGGACTACCTTCCTAACCATAACTCCAAAACCACTATGCAACGCTGCCGATGGTAAAACATTCACACGTAGCTAATTTAGTTTCCATCAGAATTATTTCGAGAAGAACGCTCACAATATCACGTCCATGAAACACTTCATCTGTCGCAACGACCAGCAGGTTACAAATAGTTCACCCCGCTAGCTCAGTGGTAGCCTATACGCGCCTGGCTCAAGATCAGGCCCGGATTTAGGGGGGGGCAGAGGGGGCAGTTGCCCCGGGCCCCCCGACTTTTGAAGGGCCCCCCTATGTGGAAAAAAATGTGATTTTGTGTTATTTTATTCCTTTTGACCTTTAAAGTTTCTGCAAAATGCTGTGCAGTAGGCCTACTGGACTGATGCTACTGTAGACGTAGAGATGGTTTTTACGCGCCGTAGGCGCGAAAAATTTTTTTGCACGGGGGCCCCCCGATCTAAAAGTGCCCCGGGCCCCCCGTCAGCTAAATCCGGCCCTGCTCAAGATCACGAGGTGTTGCTCACACATCCCTGCCTATACCCCTCTGACTGACAGCGCTATTTTTGAGGTACCGGTAGTAACAGAAAAACACAGTAGGGAAGACCGGGGAGATCTGTTACAAGGGAGGGTTGTTACAATCCTTTTAACTTTTAAATTAGTTCACATCAACCGCTGGAATTAAGTTGTTTTTTCAGGTTTTTAGTTTTCATGTGCAAACGAAGCTTCAGCCGTTTTGAAGGCTGCAGTAGAAAATTATTGATGAAAAACTGTTTTAGGGTATGAAAAGTAAATTTTTGCTTTGTCAAAGAAAATGTTATTGCTACAAAACTATGAGTGATATTTAACTGGCTTCAAAGTTAAATCAGACTTGAAGTGCAATACCTTTGATTCATTATAAATATTTTAAAGCTGAGTATCACATGTTTGGCATAATTATGTTGATCTTATTCAGCCAACTACTATTGGGGTGAGTTGTTACACAGTGTAATGCTTGCTCATCCCAATTGGAAAAAGTGCTTAATTTGGTACTCAAATAACAAATTTTGTATTATTTAGAATAGTTGATTACATTTTTAAGTTCTACCAATATCTGTTGTTGCTGTAGGCCTATCTGTGCCTAAACATGCCAAAAACTAATAAAGGGTGCCTTATTGAGGCCAAATACCATGAATGGTTGGATGGAGAGCATGCGTTTGCAATCCTGGTGACAATGCATAGTCAATAATGATGTTATTTGTTTGTTCATGATTTTTTCTATTAAATTTGGATGTTCAATAAATTCAAGAATGCTGTGTCAACGTACTCCATCAGTTTTAAGTATTTTAGTAAGAAAAATTAGTTAATAGAACAGCCTATTTGAAATTGTAACATTTCACCCCATCTGTCTAACTAGTCACCCCGATACTGGGGTGACTTGTTACAACTGACTCATTGATATATTAATGCAAATATTTTCCTGTAAACATAACTTTGTTAAATTTTGATGTTGTATTTATAACAACTGTTGATGTGGCAAGATTACACAAAATTTTCAGCAACTTTGTGCAAATATTGAAAGAAAAATCTTAGATTTACTGAAAATTGTAACAACCCTCCCCGGTCTTCCCTACGGTAGCCTACCTACTGTAGGTTATAGCTGACGCTGCTGCAAGTGATGACGATGAGCTAGAAGCCAGACCAATAAACCAGTAGGCTAGGCCTACTACCGGTACTCAAATTGTTAATGCAGCGTACCGGCAGAGATCTTATTGTTATTCGGCGTAGCCTAGAGGCTTACGGGTTACAAATTTTAAACAAAAAAAAAGACAATAACTAGTTTAATCTTAGGTGTACCAATCTAAGTTATAATAAGCAAATCAGGGGTTTGGTGAGCTGACTCACTGTCTTCCGAGTGCATATTTAGCCTACAAGCAGTCTTTCGTTGGCATTTCACCAACGACGTGTGGTTTTCGAGCTTTGCAATTCTTTGTGCTACTTCATAGGCTGTAGCCTACCTGTACGTGGGGCTTTTATATTGCAGGCTACATCTGCTTTCGCGCAGTTTTTAATTGGTTTTGTTTCCCCTTCAAGAAAATCTTTTAGTTCTTCTAATTACATGCTTTGAATATAGCCTAAGTGGTTTGTTTAGATTTGTTCAGAAGTTTCATTGAGTTATTGCTAAGCACAACTCCACAAACGACACATCGCGGTTTCGGCACACAGGCATTATCTGTTCCTACAAAGCCAAGTTCTAAATAAGATGTAGCATGTAGGCTATCGCAGCCTAAGGTCAAACAAAACTTTAACAAATTTATTTACCGTCAACATTTTGGCACTTCCAATATCGTTTTTATCAAAATCGGAACCAATTGGGTTTGAAAGTGCTTGTTTCTTATTTATGTAGGCCAACAATCTCAGCATGTTGAAAAACACATCTTGATCAACACAAAACAATAGACCTACTCAATAACTTATTTTTAAGCTGCTCGTGTACCGGTAGTCAAGTGCCTGCATATGGGCACCGGTACGCGTAGCCTACTACAGTTTGAGTGGCACTGCTACGGCCATAAGCTACCCACAGCAACGAGAACGCTTGATTCAGCGTATGGAGTTTGGAGATACGAGATATTACAAATAGTCTACAAGAAGATTTTTTAAGGCTTTTGTCCATCTCAAGAAACTTAAGCAATAGGCTACATTGCTTTGACGAAAGAGAAGACACTGAGAAAAACTGCTGCTGACTTTTTGCGTGTAGCCTATAGGCTATCAGTAATATTTTATAGGTTACGCTAGTACTTGTTTTTGCTTCATTGTAACGTGTTTTTCACGAACTAAGGACATCTTTAACTCGAACTGTGAATAACTCGAAGCAATTTGGTTGGTTCTTTCAACTTTGAGTTTACGAACCTTGATCGCTTTCGTTCAGACATGTGCAGATGGAGCCTGGCTCCCTCACCGGGATGCGAGTGTGGTGCCACAGACCAGACAGTAAACCGTGTCGTCCATGACTGCCCAATCCATCAACCACCACATGGAACGCTTGGACTGAAAGCCCTGGATGACGAGACTGTCGAGTGGCTGATGACCTCATGCCCAAACATATAGTCAAGTCAAGTCAATTTATTTTGTTTTAACAGCGCCATATATTAACAAATAATCAGAGTAAAATGTAATTGTCAAAACAATGCATTGTACAACTGTTGGTTAGATTATGGCGCAATCAGGATGGTAGCGAAAGACCATAAGCAGTCATCTAGTCAGCCACCACCCCATCACAGTACATCTAACTACACATTCATACACACTAGTGTGCAGAGGCAGGCACACTATCCTACTAAATCCTTATAGTCCGGAAGAAAGCTCATACGACAAAGAAGAATACTTTATTTTGATTAATTTATTTCTCTTAAGTTACAGTAGGTAAGAAGATATGTTTGATAAACCTTTGTGGGTTGCGCGTTTGAAAGTTTATCATCATCATAAAAATATTATCTACGCTGTTGGTGTAAAAAGACTTCCCCTTTCAAAATACTTAAAAAAAGAAAAGATAATCCACCTTCATGGTTTCAACAACGCAAGCTTCCTAAGATCATGCTGCAGCTGATCGATTGATAGTTGCTTTTTTCAATAAAATGTTAGCGATTGAATGTGAAGGTAGCCATTTTGGAAAAGCTGCTTGTGAACCCAGAAGCAGTGCTATCTGTGAAGTTGTTTTATTTGCCATCAAAATACTTCAAGGTGGAAAAGGATACGTTTTCTTAAATCCATGACCAAAATATAAAAATCAAATGATTTGACAAGAAAATATCGTAGTAGGCTTGTGTTCTTATTGTCAGCTTGCTATGTCTTTGAAGCTGTAACTGCACCGACAGTGTCACTAGCGGACAGAGTTAATTCAATTTACTGAAGAAATACGAAGAGTAAGCCATGTGGCCTGCTTAAAAACAAGCATGAATTCAAAGCTAATCATTGATGGAGAAGTTGTGTCATTACTGCCAGATATTATCAATGAGGTAAGTTGCTCAAATCTTTTTTAAATTTTAAGCGCACAAAATTACCCATTGCCTATACCAGTGGTTCTTAACCTTTACTAACCTGCCGAACCCTTACGCTAATCTGCAAGCTTTTGTTGAACCTCAGATTTTCGCTGAATTATAAAAACAAAAATCTACCACATTTAATATAAAAATATTATTGTATCAATGAGACTTTTGTAGTTTTCTGTGACCAATAGTGAGATTCGAGGCTTTGTCTCAGAAACAGGATTCTCATGTCATTTTCGCATGCAAGCCGGTTTTGTTTTTTTGCTTTAACAACCACCAGAATAGAAAACGCATGCTTGCATAAATAAGTGGTTACGAATGGCATGAGAACTTCAAGGGCAACTTTTGTAATAAGAAGATAACTTTCCATTTGTTGGCACCAAAACGTTTGAAGATTTGTTGTGTTGAAGTTTCTTTTTAGCATTTCACTTTCTTGAAGCTCGATAATGTCATCCAAGTATGGACGGTTTTTAGGCTACCTATCTGCTTTGTTAAAAAAAATTGAAAATAGAACTACATGAATTTCCTTAAACTAAGGATTTTTACCTAGCATGGGACTTGCTTGTCATCGCTTGCTTAACTGAATTTGCTTACCGGTACTTGTTACACATGCCAAGTAAATTTCCTTAAACTGAGGAAATTTCCTCAAAAGTAAAAGCCCTGCTTCTGCCATTCCATGCAAAATGCAAACGTAAGGAAATTCATGTTTTGAGAAAATGAAGTTTTTCTTGTCGATTGTTTTTACAATGTTACTTTTTTTTTTCAATCTGTGTTACATGCAGGTGGCATCATTACAGCACGCGTCAAACACAGAGATGTTTATTTACCATCATGTAAGCCGCAATCAAGTTTCGGCTTGACAATATTTTCCAAAATTTTTGCTGATATACCATTCAGTAGGCCGTGTGTTAATGTTTCAGAGGACGTTCGCGTCGAACCCCTGAAACAGCTTCGTCGAACACCAGGGGTTCAATCGAACCCTGGTTAAGAACGGATGCAACCTAATTCGTACCATGAACAATTTGTACCGTCAGTTCGTACCTTGAAAAGATCGAGAGAAAAAATTAAAAAAAAAGCGGAAGTTGCTGATCGCAGTTTCCGCAAATATTTTTTAAAAATTTTTCGCAAACAAACAAAAACTCTTAGGATCATTACCAGAAATTTTAAAATGTTTGTGGAAACTCCAATCCACCCTAACCCTTTTAAAATGTTTGCCGAAACTGCGATCAGCGACTAGGATCATTACCAGCGACTAGGATCATTACCAGAAATTTTAAAATGTTTGCGGAAATTGCGGAAAAACGGAAACTGCGATCAGCGACTTCGGCTTTGTTCTATTTTTTTCTCTAGATCTTTTCAGTTTGTTTGTTTGTTTGCGGAAACACCCTAACCCTAACCCTTTTAAAATGTTTGCGCAAGCTGCGAATCAGCGACTTCTGCAAACTCTTAGGATCATTACCGGAAATTTTAAAATGTTTGTGGAAACTGCGGAAAAACGGAAACTGCGATTAGCAATGTTCTATTTTTTTTCTCTCGATCTTTTCAGTTTGTTTGTTTGCGGATACCGCTAACCGATACTCTGATACCCTAATTCTAACCCTTTTAAAATGTTTGCGGAAACTGCGATCAGCGACTTCGGCTTTTTTTAATTTTTTCTCTTGATCTTTTCAAGGTACGAACTGACGGTACGAATTGTTTATGGTACGAATTAGGTTGCACCTGTTAAGAACCGCTGGCCTATACTAATGAGCTGTTGAAAGCTTGAAGGTTTTAAGCCACCAGTGAGTTTATGATCTAGAAATATACAGGAGAGACGTTGTCGGGCATCGGCGCCTAAAACCTACAAGCGCCGTCTATTCTATTCTGATAATTTTCTGGCTGAGGACTGGTTAGTAGATTATGTGGTTGATTTGTATCTGTGTCTCTATCCAAGTAGGAAATTTTAAATTGCTTTTGCATTGAATCTCAAGATTATGTTGTTCATATCAACGCGTGGCTATTCTTATCGTAGCCTATATACATAGTACCATTTTACCATATGTATAACCTATAAACAGTCATCGTAAGTTACTCAAACATGAATTTATTTCTTTGCCTTTTCCTTAACAATGAGGAAAAGCTGTTTTTGTTGCCTCTGTTGTTTGATGTCATTTTCTGCTGCATCAGCTTATATGGCTCACTTCTTGTGTTTGTGAGTAAAGACGTAAAACTGTAGAACAATTTGCTATTGTGAAATTCTTTGATTTCTCTTCGCTTTTGCAAATGTCATTCACAAATGACAGTTGACCCTTTGGTGTTGTATTTAACATGGCAGAGGCTATATTGACCAGGGTGCAACCTAATTTGTATCCTGAACAATTCATACCCTCATTTCGTACCCTAAAAAGATCGAGCAAAAACTAACACAAAGCTGAAGTTGCTGGTCGCAGCAAAGTCGCAGTCGCTAATCAGAGTTTCCGTAAACATTTTAAAGTTAGGGTTAAGAATTGCGGAAACTCCAATTCGTGTGCGTTCGGGTTAGGGTTAAGCGAAAACTCCGATCCGTGTGCTATTTTGGCTTTTTTTAATTTTTTTCATCGTATGAAATGAGGGTACGAATTAGGTTGCACTCTATTGACCATATGTGAATATAGCCTCTGAGGCGATATGCACAATTGCACATGTTCAGTCGTGCATGGCATTTGACCTCAATATGTGCTAAAAGCATGTTGTGTACGTCAGCTCTATTTTATATCAAGCCGTCAAGTCACGCATGCATAATAAACGTATGAAGGCGGCAGCAATAAAATAAAACAATTTGCAAAACTGAAATTCTCAAATTATACGTTTAGGAAACTATTTTTAAACTAGTATTGATATTTTTTACAGCCACCAAACGTAGTGCATCGAAACAAAGATCCAGTGCAAGTTTGTTCGGCAAACGTGGTCATATCCCCTTATGACAAACGAAAACTAACCCACAGAAATTCTCAAATTCTAGCAAATTAAAAAAAACTTTAACTTTAAATTTCACATTTAAACAAAAGACATAAAAAATTGGGCTGTACTCAAATTCATAATTAGCCACTAAAAAGCGGTAACGATTGAGTCGCTTTGAATTAGAGTTTAGTTGTAAAAAAAGCCCTTCCGTGCCTTGCTGAACTGATATCTTTTGGAATCTCAACCAAAAAACAGCGCACGAGCCACTGATTCAGTTGCAAAGAACTTTGGAATTTAGAGGTTATATACGCACGTTTTCATAATTGTTCTTCTCTCGTTCTCTGTTTTAAAAGAGATGAAAGAAAAGAATGTGTCATGCTCGAGTGCACGCCGTGCATGTGCAATGTGCATACAGCCTTAGAGGTTATATTCACAGTATATGTATGATAACAGCCACTGCGATGTAACATACGGTACTGTCTATTTTAGGGATTATTCTCTGCACCATGTTACAGCATTGTAATTTAATCAGTTGTTGCTTAAAACATTATGCTTAAAACATAATGTTTAACTTGAAATTTCTAAATGATATATATTATATATATATGTATAATTGAAACAATGAAAACTATCAATACTACAAAAAAGTGCTCAATGCTAAGCAAAAAAGCAAAGCAGAGCAAATTAAATCAAATATAGTTATTACTATCTGAAGCCTTTACAAATTGTTTCACCTAACGGATCATCAGAAGGTCTGCAAAAACATGCAAAAAAGTAAAGAATCGATAATTCCTGAAAAGATATTAAATAATTACAACTGTAATTTAATCTGCAAAAAAAACCTTTTAAACCTGTACTTCCTGAAAAGATATTAAATATTATAACCGTAATCCAATCTGCAGTAAAAAAACCTCAGAATTACTAAGGGCTACCTTCATCCATTACTACAAAGTTTCAATGGATTTGTCCATCTGAAAACCAAGCAACATGATGGCAACCTCTATGACATCACAAAAAAGCAAATGCAGTTTGATGATCAATGCAACCCGTAGTAATCTGAAAAAAATAAATGGAAATTGTTTGTTTAAAAACCTGTAAAAACTAAATGAGATTTATAACCTGTAAGAATCAAATGAAATTTAATTTTTTCAAAACTATAACCTGTGAAAATCACAAGGAACTGTGATGATGCAACCTGTAGCAACCTGAATAAATGAAATAAAATCTGTTTATAAACCTGTGAAAATTAAATGAGATTTATAACCTGTAAAAATCAAATGAAATTTTTTTTAAAAATAACCTGTGAAAATCAAAAGGAATTTATTTTATTTTGAAGTACTTGAGTTTAAATTTGTTTCTATGACGACATTTACCCACCAGTTCGGAACGCTTGTTCAAAAGGTGGCCACTATCAGCCTTCAGAATGGCCAGCTTTTCAGCCAAACATAGGCCACAATTATTACGACCACCTCCACTGTAAGGTCGAGCATAGCTGTGGATGGACCAAGATATTTTAGGATCAACACCCTTGTCCTTAAGGTCCCAAACTGCCTTAGATAGTTCGGTGCTGTTTCGTTTAGAACTATCATTAAAGGTACATTTATGGTTGGAAAAACGTTTTTTAAAAGTAGTTTCACAACAACCAATGTAATTAAGGACCTTCGGGCCGTTATCAATGGTAGCTTTGTAAACAACGGCCTTCTGCAAGCATTGCCCATTCAAAGGACAATCTGGCTTCACCCTGCAATTGCAACCAGGCTGCGATGGTTCATTATCAGTCTGCAATATTGCTTTATTGTTGGAGGATATGATGCTTGCAACATTCGGAGTACAACTGTAGCTCAGCTTAATAGTGTTACGGTTGAATATTTTATGCAATCTATGATGGGGCGGAAAGTGTATGGAAACAAGTTTGAAAAATTCCTTACCAATATTGCTATCAACCTGCAAGCTAAAAGGAGGGTTAAACCATAAAATTTTTCGACTCCTTTTCCTAGATGTTCGTAAGTTATTAGCAGGGTTGTAGCAAACTCTCTCCGCAAAACCACTTTTCAATAGGGCATCATTATAAACAGATGCGGTCTTATCAAATTCATATTGGCCAAATGATGTGGCGGACAATCGCTTAGCAATCATAGTCGGGATTTGTTTCTTAATGTTGGGTGGGTGATTGGACTGGGCATGGATGTAAATGGGATCATTATTGGGTTTTCGATAAGGCCAGAATTTACCAGATAGCAAATTCAAAGTGACGTCAAGAAAATCAGTTTCAATTAGACCAGTATCCAAAGATGCCCAGTCCAATCACCCACCCAACATTAAGAAACAAATCCCGACTATGATTGCTAAGCGATTGTCCGCCACATCATTTGGCCAATATGAATTTGATAAGACCGCATCTGTTTATAATGATGCCCTATTGAAAAGTGGTTTTGCGGAGAGAGTTTGCTACAACCCTGCTAATAACTTACGAACATCTAGGAAAAGGAGTCGAAAAATTTTATGGTTTAACCCTCCTTTTAGCTTGCAGGTTGATAGCAATATTGGTAAGGAATTTTTCAAACTTGTTTCCATACACTTTCCGCCCCATCATAGATTGCATAAAATATTCAACCGTAACACTATTAAGCTGAGCTACAGTTGTACTCCGAATGTTGCAAGCATCATATCCTCCCACAATAAAGCAATATTGCAGACTGATAATGAACCATCGCAGCCTGGTTGCAATTGCAGGGTGAAGCCAGATTGTCCTTTGAATGGGCAATGCTTGCAGAAGGCCGTTGTTTACAAAGCTACCATTGATAACGGCCCGAAGGTCCTTAATTACATTGGTTGTTGTGAAACTACTTTTAAAAAACGTTTTTCCAACCATAAATGTACCTTTAATGATAGTTCTAAACGAAACAGCACCGAACTATCTAAGGCAGTTTGGGACCTTAAGGACAAGGGTGTTGATCCTAAAATATCTTGGTCCATCCACAGCTATGCTCGACCTTACAGTGGAGGTGGTCGTAATAATTGTGGCCTATGTTTGGCTGAAAAGCTGGCCATTCTGAAGGCTGATAGTGGCCACCTTTTGAACAAGCGTTCCGAACTGGTGGGTAAATGTCGTCATAGAAACAAATTTAAACTCAAGTACTTCAAAATAAAATAAATTCCTTTTGATTTTCACAGGTTATTTTTAAAAAAAATTTCATTTGATTTTTACAGGTTATAAATCTCATTTAATTTTCACAGGTTTATAAACAGATTTTATTTCATTTATTCAGGTTGCTACAGGTTGCATCATCACAGTTCCTTGTGATTTTCACAGGTTATAGTTTTGAAAAAATTAAATTTCATTTGATTCTTACAGGTTATAAATCTCATTTAGTTTTTACAGGTTTTTAAACAAACAATTTCCATTTATTTTTTTCAGATTACTACGGGTTGCATTGATCATCAAACTGCATTTGCTTTTTTGTGATGTCATAGAGGTTGCCATCATGTTGCTTGGTTTTCAGATGGACAAATCCATTGAAACTTTGTAGTAATGGATGAAGGTAGCCCTTAGTAATTCTGAGGTTTTTTTACTGCAGATTGGATTACGGTTATAATATTTAATATCTTTTCAGGAAGTACAGGTTTAAAAGGTTTTTTTTGCAGATTAAATTACAGTTGTAATTATTTAATATCTTTTCAGGAATTATCGATTCTTTACTTTTTTGCATGTTTTTGCAGACCTTCTGATGATCCGTTAGGTGAAACAATTTGTAAAGGCTTCAGATAGTAATAACTATATTTGATTTATATGTATAATTGTATATTTGTTAGCCTTCCATCTTGAAAAATGTGCTTTCAACATCAACGTGGGAAGACCTCAGTGAACAACAAAGAACTCATTTATTGGATTTTCTTCCACAGTCGCTTGCTGTTGAAGAGAGAAATGAAACTGTTAGGTATATGTTGTACGGCGTACGGTAATGAAAATGCTAAGTTTAAATTATATTTTTGTATTTTAATGTTACAAAATGGCTGGCTAATATTATAAAAACATAGAATAAGGACCTTCTGATGATACCCCGTTTAGATTGAAACAGGCTGTAGAGGTTTTAGAGAGTAATAACTATATTTGATGTAATTATAAAGATGTTTTACATTTGGCTATTTTGCAACATGTCAATTTTTTAATATGTGCATTGTGCAATAATGGCTTCTTTATATTTTCTGTAATACTACACTCACCATTACTATCTATATGAGTAAAATTTGAATACAGTTTGTAAAAGAAATAATAATTGCTAGTAAGGTAGAATGAGCATTTTGTTTGGCAAGGTTAATTGGAGAAAATACACGTTACAGGCATCGAAGCTCCTGGCGGTCATGGCTGCCGTGAAATCATCAAATGGCCTCAGAAACTACCATGCCAGTAGGCCATGTTTAGTTGGCATATGAAAGTTTTGTTTTTCCACTCGCCATCATACTTCAAACTTTTTTCTTCATTCACATTTGCCTTTTTTCACAAACAAAACAAAGTCTCTCGCATGTCATTGAAAAATGTTGCTGATAAAAGTCTGGGTGTCATTCTATAAAAACTCTAAGACTAACCTACTTGGGAAGCAGTGCATTTAAGTACAACTGCAATCTGCAAATATATTTAAGGGCCTTGTTTGCGTTGTTCGCATCTGAGTGAGCGCAAAAGCATCAATTAACGATTTTTATATGCACAAACTTTTAATGGACTTTTTATTTTGGCCAGCGAGAATAAGCTCTGGTTGGCCAATGGCCATGCTTTAGTTTGTCCTCGGAAAAATAAAGGAGCTTAGAGACCTGCTTTAGTGCATTATGTCTTTAGCTTTATTGGTGCTGAACTGGATTGGAACTAAACAAGTTTGAGAGTTAACTGAGCCATTTTTAAGTTATCATATAATATTGATTTGATATTGTATTGATGTTCATGAAATACATTTTACCAACTTTCATTTGCAACATAAAATCAATCAATTTATATTTCCTTGCAGTCGAATATTCTCTGGTGATGATTTGTCATCGTTTAAAAAAGAAATCTTACCCAAGCAATCTGGAAATCCAGTGGATGATTTTATTTCAAACATAGAAAAGGGTTATTTTTCACCTTCATCATATGAAATTCGAAGATATCAGATGAAAGCATTAAAAGCAAGAAATAAATACTACCGAAGTCATTACCACCATGAGCTCCTCAAAGAAATCATGGTCGCAAGACAAGTGAGTAAACTTTCTACAGTTTGATGCATGTTGTAATAAAGGTTGCCAAGAATTTTTAGTTTGTGAACTCTCATAGTCATATCCTCACTAGATTTTACAAAACAAGTAAAAAAAATATTTAGAATATTCAAGCCGCAACTTAGGAGTCAAAAGATAGATGAGCATATTCTTTTTGAGATTTAAAAGAGAGGTGCTTGGCAGGCCTACTTTGTTTTTGCATTGCTAATAGGTTTTGGGTCCAATCTAATTTGATAATGTCCAATTCTGGAGGAAAATATTACCATGCTCTGAAACTGTTTTAATACATTTGACGAATGGTTGATAACCAGAAGTTTAATAACGTTCGATTCCACATCATTGTTAAGCCAAAAAAATTTTAGTAAATGAAAACCTTTTACCTAAATCACTTTAAACCTTTTGTTGTCAGATGTTTAATTGTTTGATGAACCCACCAACTTTAGATTTTAATGCAAAACATTGATGTTTTCTCATAGGACGGATAAATTAAAGTCGTTCAGCTTTTCAAGTGGTTGAGGTTGCTCAAGAATCCCCAGGGGTTTGCAAACTACAGATTTATAAACAGCTGTAGAATTATTATATTTTTTATCGAGTTAATTAAGCTTGTAATATGGGCGGTGAGATGACACAGCGGGTAAGGCGCTCGCTTTCCAATCATGCAATCCTGATTCCACTCCCGGCTTATGCTGGTTGTTGAAAACACCTCTCACCTCTACCCAAGGTGTAATAAATTGGGTGGGCGTAGTTTCTGAAGTAAAGGCGGCCGAGAGAAAGGAACTGGCCACCCTACTTTCATTAGTGCCGATGGCTTAATATAATGAGAACCTTTTCTTCTCATCCCCCGGTGCTAAGATTCAAGTATGGGACTTACCGTAATGAAGCTTGTAAATTTGTGAGTTTATTAACAATTCATGAAGAAATACACTTCCAAGTCTATTGCTGTATGTTCAAAAAGATTATGCATCAACATTCAACAACTATGAATTTTATTATAAATTTTGAAAAATGAATTTGTTTCTGGCTTTGAAGCTAAAGCTGTGAGCACTCACTAGTAGTCTGGCAACTGCACTACAAGTATTGAAATATGTGTCCATTTTTCTGGCCTGGTCTAATTATCTGTGCAGCTTTTGTATAGCACCTCTCAGTTACCTGTCAATATGCATCAAATGTTTAACATTCTTATTGAATATTATTTGAATTGAATATGTGTTGTCAGATATGATTGAATCGTCTTGTCAGCCAAAAGTTGCAAACATAATGATGACAATTATTTTGGTGTATTAACTAGGGTTGCAAAATTTCCGGGAATTTTCAGAGCCGAAACTTTCCATGGAAATTTTGGGAATTAACGGGAATTTTCGGGAATTTTGGGGAATTTTCGGGAATTTTGGGGAATTTTCGGAAACATTCAAAACAATCTCAATTTAATGTTGAAACAGGAAAATAATGGCTTTATACTGTTTAGAATAAAAGTACAATGTATAACTAAAATACTTAAGAACATACAAACACATGGTTTAGTTTAATAACTCCAAAAATGAATTATCACCAATCTGTTTTTTACAAAGAAAAACAATACTGAGTCAGTTACAAAGTCGTTGTTCTAGTTGCTGCCGGTTAGCATCTCCTCCTGCTCGGCTTCTTCAGATGATGTACCGTACTAATGACTGTTCTGGCAGCGTCACCGACTTCAGAGTCAACTTCAATTTGAGTTGACTTGTCTTCACAGGGCTCAAACAATGCCAAGTTTGACCTGACTGATACTAATTTTTCCACCCTTTCATTTGCGAGCGTATTGCGGACCTTGGTGTGAGTGTTCCCAAATATGATCAGTATTTTTTTAAATATTGAAAAAGTATGCATAATAAGCCTCATTCTTAATTAACACCAAATTAGTGTTTAGAATAATTAAAGAAAATAAAAAATGCTTAAGATAGGTTTTTGATATTTTTTTCTAATTGATGAAATATTTAACAAATTTTTTAAACATAATAAATGCCAAATGAAAATTCCCCAATATTCCCAATATTTCCGGGTCCTTCAAAATTCCCGGAAAGTTTCCAGGAAAGTTTCCAAAATTCCCGGAAACTTTCCACCCCTTTACAACCCTAGTATTAACATGTTTGTGGATCTTGTGCAGTGCCATCTTGCCGCTGCCACCTTTCCACAGCTTCTGAAGCTCTCCAAGAGGAACATGCAAACAGAAGAAAACTATGACAAAGAAACGGAAATTAAATTACGGAAATCATCAGAAAAAATGTATTCTAGGTAAGGCTAGTAGGCTATCATGTTGTTTTTTTACAAATACGAAAACCATAAACTTAGTGTATTGGTTGCTACAGCTACAATGACACGCTGAGACCCAATCAATGTGAGTCATGTTATATTTATAGCTAAGCAAATGAACATTACATGCCTCTAAGCTCCCTGCGGCTTAGGCCGCCTAGAAGTCGTTAAATGGTCTCCGAAACTACCGCGCCGGTAGGCCATGTTTGGTCGCCGATTTCCGCAAGCCAACATTTCTCCACTCGCGTTCGTATTTCAAACTTTTTTTCCACTCGCGTTTGTGCGTGAAATTTTTGTCTCTTCACTCGCATTTGCAACTTTTTTCCACAAATAGTTTAGTAAACGTTTCGCAATAAGTCTGAGCGTCGGCCTATAAAAATTCGAGGTCTGACTTTACACTTAATTAAGAAGCAGTGTATTTTACAACTGCAAATATGTTTCAGGGCCTTGTTTACGTTATTCTTACCTGAGTAAACGCAAAAAACACGAAACAGATTTTTAAAAACGCAAATACTTAACCTTTTTTATTTTGGCTGTCGGGCCACCAGAATTTGGCCGTCGGGAAGAAGCTCCGGTAGGCCATGCTTGGACTCCGAAAAAATAAAGAAGCTTAGAGGCCTACATTATTTAATGGTGCAGTTAATTTTACATGAAATTGCATTCACAACTGCCCATGTAACTCTTCAGCTTTACCCATGTAGTGTAGCGTAGTTGCCCAATGTGAGAGTTTGCTTGGATTGGTTTTAGAAATGTTTTTTAAATTAACCAGGTATCAAGATGACTTGGTTTATTTACAACCAACAACAACCGACTCTGTTTTTTTATGGCAGGATCATGCAAGAAGTGAAAGAAGAGGTTAAGAGCACTCTCGGATGCTTGGAAGAATGCTTAATATCATCAGACTCCGAATCGGAAGAAATGTTCTGTCGTTCAACAAGCAGCCAAGCAAGTGGGCAACATAACATCAATCCAAGTCAGCTGAGACAGATGCTAGTCCAGCATAAGAGAAGAAGAGAAGCTAAAGTGGTAGGTTGCTGCTGTTGAAGCATAAACAAAAGGTTTTCTGTTTTTCTTTATGGACCCAGTGAAGAAATGAAATCAAAATGTATGTAGGTTGAGAAATGTTTACACTGCATATATTCACCAATAGTAAATTGCGGCGACCAGGCATGTTGCTTATTGACAATATCTTAAGCCATTAAACTGAATACGAAAAACCACGTGGTTTTTAACTTAAAAGGAAAGAAGTAGCTTAGTTTTCTCCACGCTTATTTTATTCGAACATTTGCAAATCTTGTTCTAGAACACTCCGGACATGCAAGTCAGCTCCATCAAGCTTGCCGACGTCTTCACGAGAACTTTTGGTTCGTCTAAAAGGCTAACAGGTATTTTCTGCCTTGTTTGTAGCATTGGCGTTCAACTAAAATTTTGCGAGAAAGTTTCTCCTGATAATTCACAGTTGTTCACTTTTTGAGTTCATGCAAGATGAAAACATTGTCCCCCACTTCTCCCAAAGCTTGGAAAACAGCGGCCAAGTGTGAATTTGAAGCTAGATTCACAATATAATTTTTGATGACTTTGGCAACAAATACACAACAATCCTGTTCGGAAATAGCTTTTTCGTTTTGTTTTTTTTAATTGTCATTACATGGCTTGTTAACTATTTGGTAATATTGAGTAGACACAGTGTACCTGTTGAATCGTTGGTGATGCTTTCAACTTCTGGTGAGAACATCTGGGTTCGACACTCCATGCGGCTGTATCATGATGAACACAATGCTTTTTTTTCAGGGATTCCAACAAAACGGAAACGCGACGACCCATCGAAGTTTTCGAAGCAAAAGAAGCTGAAAAGTTCAGTTCAAGCCAAAAAACGACCTTGCATTTCAAGCAACCCCCCACAGATCCACAAACCAAAGTAATTGTTTGGTTTTGAAGAAAAAAAGATGCTAGGTTGCACTTTTTGCACCTGATCAATGTCCACACAAGGATATATCACCAAGCTAAAACCTTGCTTACTCTGTCCTCGAGCAAGGGTGGGCATATCCACTAGGGTGGAGTGAAAACACTTTTTATAAAAATTTTATTAGCTTGGGGTTGGAAAACTTGCCAATTACTACCAAAAACAGTTGTGCAAAATTAGAATGTAATCTGACGACATCTTGATCTGCCACCAGCCATTTGAAAATTTACTATTTCCTTCTACATTAGGATGGATCAATTTAGGGGGGTGTAAAACTTTTTTCCGCCCCCTTTTTTCCGCCATTTGTCAGCCCCCTTCAGCACCAAAGAACTTGCATCTGTCATTAAACAAGTTAAAAGTGGGAAAGCACAAGGGCCCGATAATATCCCTCCAGAATTCTTAAGGCACTGTGGTCCCAAATGTTTGGCATGGTTGAAAAGCTTCTATTCTGCTTGCCTGACCCTCCAGCCCATACCTAAAATCTGTCGAAAAGCAACTGCAGTGGCACTACTTAAACCAAACAAGCCAGCGGATGATTCAAGAGCTATCGTCCAATATCGCTACTCTGCGTCTCATATAAGATCCTGGTACGGCTCCTGCTAACTAGACTCGAGCCAGTTGTCGATCTCCAACTACCAAAAGAACAAGTTGGATTTCGGCACGGACGCTGTACGACTCATCAAGCAGTCAAGCTGACGGAGGATATAGAGAAAAGTTTCGAAAAGGGCAACAAAGCAGGAGTAATCTTGGTAGACCTCACTGCTGCCTATGATTCTGCGTGTCACCAAGGGCTAACCCTAAAGCTCCTCCGCATGATCCCAGGCAAAAAGGTAGTGCGATTTCTCGCCAACATTCTGGAAAATCGGACCTTTTTGCCGAAGACGAGTGATGGGCAGTGCAGCCGGCCCAGCCGCTTAAGAAACAGTGTTCCGCAAGGATCATGGTTATCCCTTTCACTATATTTAACATCTACATCAGTGACATGCCAGAGACTACGTCACGCCAGTACGGCTATGCTGATGATCTCGCACTACTCTTTTCTGACAAGTACTGGCATGTGGTAGAGGAAGCACTTACAGATGACATGGCCTAAATCGCAGACTACCTGAAGCTTTGGATGCTGAAACTGAGCCTGGCAAAGATCACTGTCACACCTTTTCACCTTAGCAACATGGAATCTACGCGCCCATTGTCAGTCTCAACGGAAACCCACTCCCACACAACCGTGCCCCACCTTCCTAGGAGTGAATCTCGATCGACAATTAATATACAAACACCATGCTAAAGCCCTACATGCTAAGCTATCAGCACGCAACAACTTGCTGAGATGCTTAGCTGGAACATCCTGGGGTTCTAGTACATCTGCACTCCGTACAAGTGCTCTTGCACTTGTTCACAGCACCTCCGAATATGCTTCCCCCACTTGGTGCCGCAGCGCACACACTAGCAAAATTGACACTGCCCTTAACACCACCATGAGAATAATCACTGGTTGCCTGCTTCCAACTCCCACCGACTTTTTGCCTGTGCTATCCGGCATCGCCCTAGGTAGACTGCGTAGGGAAAATCACGTACGCAGTCTAGTTTTACAAGCTATGTCAAGGGATGACCACCTCCTCAACCAGATTGTCCTAAATTCGCACCCTCAAAAGCCTCAGCGCTTGAAATCTCGATGCCCCTTTTCCGGACATGCTGCAGATATCTGCAAGTCCAACTTCCACATTACCGAAATTTGGAACAGTGAATGGAGAGAAGTTGCGAGACCAACCCAATTCACAGTTCCTCCCAATACCAAGACTCCACCCGGAGCAGAACTACCTCGGAAGGAATGGGTGAAGCTCAATCGCTTCACCCATGGAGTGTGGACCTTGGAGTGTGGACCTCACTTATATGGAGTGTGGACCTCGCAACGCTCGATGAACACACAATCCATTGGCTGCTGTGCCTGGATGTAACAACGTGATCTGCGGCAGTCTCAAACGCAAGAAGAAGAATATTCTCGAACTTTTTGGGAAGATGCTCCATTGCTCCATACACATAGCAAGAGCTTATCCAAGAGGACAGGAAAATTCACGTGGTCTAGCTGTTAGTCCATCTAGATGTGCAAATACATGTCTAATGCAAATACACGATACTGTTCTCCAGAGAAATGGATACTTAGCACACTCAGAAAACATTACGTTGGCCATGATCACAGATGAGAGGCAGATAATCCGTGAGCTTGGACTTTAGTGAATTCAGAAAGCTTGATCAAGACATCGCAAACAGAGAACAATGCGACGATTCTGCATTCCGCCCATAAAGTTTGACGCCAACGAATACTACGATATGGTTGACTGTCAGGTTCTCGATCTCACCGAGCCTCCTGTGACAAGAAATATGAGAGACCAAGAAGTAGGAGACATGATTGCAGCTAAGGACACTCCAGAGCTTTTATTTCCTCGATTTCCGTGTCACACGCAGGTGGTGAAAAGGTGCGTCAAGTTGGTGACGGAAGCTTCAGCGGCGGTGTGCGGGGTTAATTCGCGAGATGGATTTATACGCTCACGCATTGAATCACGACAACAAATGCCCAAGTTCGAATCGAAACGTGACTATTTCATCTAAAGCGAGGAAGTTTGATGCATATTATCATTTTCATTGCATTGCAATAAATCTCTATGCTAATGTCAAATTCAAATGCATTTGCATGTATTTTTGTATTTTTGCGGTTTTAGTCAATGAGTAATGGCCTGGTTGCAGATCAAAAATTTGTTGTTCGATCGAAATATAGTTTTAGCACAGTGTTCTATATACCCATTGGCAAGTTTTGGCCACCCAAGCTGAGTAAAATGAGGAAAAAAGTTTTACACCCTCCTAAATTGATCCACCCTAATGTAGAAGGAAATAGTAAATTTTCAAGTGGCTGGTGGCGGATCAAAAATTTGTTCGATCGAAATGAATTTTTTACACAATGTTCTATACACCCAATGGCAGGTTTTCCAACCCCAAGGTAAGCAAAATGAGGAAAAAAGTGTTTTACCCACCTAAATCGATCCACCCTAATATCCACTTTATCGCGAGTTATAAACAACAGTTCGAAAGTCTTAATGGAAAGGACACAGTCTTAAAAAAAATGTATTTTTAATAGCAGTTGTAAGTATTTCATTTTATGTCATTTTTTAGTGCGTGCTACGATTTTCAGATGACTTAACCTATCACTGAGTGGTTGCATATAGCAAGCATCCAGTATCGATACCAATTTGCTTTTAAACATCACAATTCCATTGTTGCTGCAGAGCCGGTGGTATCGCTGCGCCATCTTGCTTCTTCCAGCTGATTAAGAACGTCATCATGCTCGCTTCAAGCAAGACGACGTCATGTGTGAGTTGCTTGTCACAGTTGGAAGCTCGATGAAATTCTTTGCTACCAGATGAAACTACTTGTCAGTAGCCTCTGCTCGATACTCTAAAGGTTCTCGGTTCGACACCCGCCGCGTGCATGTGTCTTTGCGCTAAACACGTGATGAGATGCTTGCGGTGAACGCTAAAACTGACTTTCCTGTCCACTTAGTCTGAATTTTCCATAGCGTGATATTCTAAGATTCAGTTCTTCAAGGTGGCAGCATTGTTACGACTTTGAGCGCCACGTTTTGCATGGAGCCACACTGCCACATGGTATTTACATTACTCTTGCAAGTTTAAACTATATTGTTGAAGAAAACATGGCAAAAAATTCAATATCAACAACTTCTCAAGTAATGTCGTTTCCATTGCGCACGGAATTGTCAGCTAACCAATCGGTTATTTTTTGCAACAGTGTAAAAAGACTTGTTTAATTAAAAGTCTGCAAGGCATTATTTTAACATGTCGACTTTTTTTCGTTATGTTTAGATCTCGTCGCTTGTCTCTGATTGGTTGACATCAGCCGAAGCGTCCCATTGCAGTTGGACAAACAACAGATCTGACTGGAACGATCTGGTTCAATCCAGTTTGGAGTTTATGGGCAAAGCTCAGAGTAATACTTGTTTAAACTAAACTTTATGTAACCTTCTGTACTTTTTTAACTATCTTGTTGGTGATAAACCTGTTTGTGTTAAACAAAAGCAAAAAATTTAAAAGCTTAAAAGTTACTCTTTATCTTATTTGTTGAAACACGAATACCATCAGATCTGAAGTAATGCGACATTTTCTTCTCCTCTCCAGTGGTCGACAACTCATTGGTGCAGTTCGTAGAGGGCGACGACAACGGGTGGGCTTGGATCCGGCTCAAGCCAAATGTCAAGGAAAGCGAACTCCTTGAAGAAATGTGCAATAAATGGCTAACTGAGGTAGTTGCAAAGTTAATAGCCATCAGTTCGACTGCATTTCTACCTAGTCATCAAATCCATCATTTTTGCATTGTTTTAACGTCTCCAGACGATTTTCTGTCGGGGTATGCTCATGTCAAACAATCGCAAATCATGTGATGTTACATTTTGTGTGTTTGTTATTCGAAAACAAGTTACTCCATTTAATTTTGTTTTGCTTTCACATCCAGGTGGTTGAAAAAATACAAGTGTCTACTCCGTTAGATAGCGTTAAATCATTCCACGCCCAAGAGCGGCGGCGGTTCATGCATGCTCACCAAGCTTTCGTGTACCACATCGGCGGAAAGCGCTTTCCTGTACCTCCTGTCAAAGGTAAGCTTCTTGCAAATGAAACTACAACACGATTTACAAAAAAAAAAAAAAAAGAGCATGACAGAGGGAATTCATATGAATGGCCACAGCTGATTAAACATGATTAATCTGTTGAAGAAAAAGAATTACAAAAAAAGATAAAGTAAAATCTACCCCGATACCTCACTTGGATGGTCAATCTGTCTATTTCGGAGTCTAAGCCTGCATCAGTGGTTAAAGTTTTCTGATGTAGCGACACTGCCGGGATAAGTTTCTGAAGGGGCTTTCTCAGTGCGATGATAAGGATCCTCTCAAAATCCAATCAATTTTGCGTAAACACAATTAAATTTTAGGGAACTGGTGTCACGTTTCTCTTATACATTTCAAGATTTGATTGTTCCCATTTGTAATACTTTACTTACTAATTGCTACTCCCTTGGGATTCAAACCATGTCGATAAGCAAAGTTTTCTGTGATTTTGGTTGTCGCCCACGTTACATAACGATCAAACTAACTTTAAAGATACTTTAACTTTTCGAAACACCAAA
Source organism: Aplidium turbinatum (assembly GCF_918807975.1). Taxonomy (NCBI): domain Eukaryota; kingdom Metazoa; phylum Chordata; class Ascidiacea; order Aplousobranchia; family Polyclinidae; genus Aplidium; species Aplidium turbinatum. The sequence continues at coordinate 16,577,281 of NC_137489.1, forward strand.
TTTTTAAACTTTTACGACTCAAAATTTAGTGATGACCGAGACTGCAGCTGTGCATAGGATATATTTCTGTATTAACAGTAACAGATGACCTCAAAAAATTGCATTTGAGACCTGCAGTTGGAAAGGTTTGTGGAAGATAGAGGCTAAACAAGTCTCCTCGGTGACGCACACCTTAGCATGCACGCAAATTTGTATTGATGGCAAACATTACTTAACCTATAAGTTGCGTTTCAGAGATTATCATTGTGTAGCTGATATTTCTGGCACAGCAATGGACATTGTTTTCTTTCCAGGCTCTACGGGTCCCGCAAAAGAAGGAAAAGTTGCGAGGGAGCATTCCTTACTAAAGCCTGAAAGACCTCCCGAAGTCACTCTGCTCGCTTTGACCAGAGACGCCGTTGCTAGGTTACCTGGTGGGCGAGGGACCAGGAATTTGGTTTGCAGTCTTGTCAGAGAATCTCAATATCTTGCCCCTGTCATCACGGAAAACCAGGTACATGTTGTTTTTGTGGAAGTTTTCGGTTTAAAATGGAATTTTGTGATGACCAAAAATTCACAGAAACTTGTTGAAACAAAAAAATGCAAACGACTCAAAAGTAAAAACTCTACCTTGTGAATTTTTTTTAAATGATTATTATAATAAAAAAATTATCCAATGCGCTGCATAACAACAGCGGCTGTGAATAGCGGCCATTTCTTAGCCTCAAAGCCGGCACTTGGACGTCTGACACATAAGACATTTCAACCCATTTTTTAAATTTTTTATATCGGTTGTGCTTAACTGTAATTATCCTTCATCTTGTTAAACGTTGCCGAAATCTCCATCGATCCAAAACAATCTGCCAACCCCTGCTGTGCTGGTATTCAATGGATTTGCTTTCCAGATCAACGCAGCGGTGAGTGGTGCTTTGGACAGGCTGCACTATGAAAGCGACCCTTGCGTCAAATACGAGCCATCCGTTCGTTCCTGGGTACATTTGCACGGGGATCGCACTCCAGAGCAGTTGGGTAGGTTGCTTTGATTGAATATCTCTAATTTCAAACTTTCTTCATCAGTTTGACGTCACGCTGGGATAACTTTCGTTTTAAGTTGATGTTTTTGCAATGGCATGCGTCTGTTTGTTTATGTTGAAATGACGTTAGAACATTTTTTTGCTCAACAGACAGAAATAGTGGAATAGCAATTTGGTTGGTGCTGTTACTAGTAGATAAAACAAAGAAGTTAACATTTACACGCTTTCTCTCTCTTACCATTTTACTTTATAAAGAAGCTTAATATTTATACTTAAACATCAGTGTCAACGAGTGGTCATTTACCTTAATTTCAAACTGTTTCAACATTACACGTTTGCATGATATTAACTTGGTGAAACTGTTAATTTGTATTCTTTGCTAACAGTTGGTGATTGTTATTAGGATCTTATTATAATTGGGGGTGTTTGTCTGGTTCGTGTCACCAACACAATACCATGAGGTGATTATCTGCCTGCACTTTCAGAGAGAATTCACGCCGAGTCCCTCGGTGCGCCACGAAAGAAAAAAGAAAAAGGCACAAAATCGATCGGTAAAAAAAAACAGAGACCGAAAGCGACCGAAGTCAGGTTGGTGATGAAGATGCGGTTAATTCTGTGTGTCGTGTAGTGGTTGTCCATCATCATCATCATAATCCATCGTCGGTTTGTTCCCCACTAGTGGGGGTGGCCGATTGTTTCCTCGCAGCAATTGTTTTAATCCCCTTTCTCCATTTCACTCTGTCCCTTGCATCATCCTCCTTCAGTTCGACTTTTTTAATTACTTTGAAAATATGAAACATTTGGTGCACTGTTAGGACATGCTGCTAGCATTATAGTGATATGTTTTTATACAGCGCTATCATTATCATCATCCGAATACTAGTGGGGGTGGCTGGTTCTTTCATTTTTCTTTTCACTCTTGTATTCAGCGCAAATATGCAGTACTCTTAGCGCTTTACAAGCAGTGTCAGGGTTGCCGAATACATTTTGTTGAACCTGTATGTCAGAAGATGGCTGAATAGATTTATGTAAAATGTTTGAGTGTTGCTCATGTGCATATGTTTTACCATTTTACTACGGTGTCAAATTGCTATTTCAGAAGCAACTCGACCGACGCCAATATGGAAGTTGTGAAAGACGTTGAAATGACGTTACTTTCTGGTGAGTTGCAGATTTGTTGCGTTAATTCCGAACGAATTTTCAAGACTTCATTTGTTTTGCAAATGATTTGATTTGACATTGAAGTTGACGATTATTGCTTGCTGCAGTCTGAAGCGTTCCAGCCAAAAACTTGTGCTAGAAGTGCTCACATGCTGTGCATAGTTTTTGGCTAGCAGACATACGTATAACATTTAGGTCGTGGTTGATGGAATGAATATGTTTTTTTTCTCTTGGCAAACTGAACACCGCAAACTCTAGTACTTTCAGACATGAGGCTCCATGCACTCATTTTCTGAATTGGTGAAAGCGATCAAATGCTTGATTAATGTTTGATCAAACCTCTGATTAATGTTTTAGTTACTAACGTGTTTTGTGAACATTCGTTTTTTAGAAACAGATGAGAACATGGAGACCATTGATAAAAACTCGTTCGACGTCACAAGAAGCGATTCTACGTCATCGCTGCCCGACATGACGTCGTCGCTCGTTATCAATGAGCGCGGTGCGGGTAAAGTCATGAAAGGCAATTCGATCGCAAGGAAGCGGATGCAGATTCCGAAGCCTGTTCCTCAGGGTGAGGGTTTACCCACGAGCAGCCCAGCCAACCCTCCAGCGGCAAAGCCTGTGCCTGCTAGGACTATACAACTGACACAAAAGCAACTTGTTGAAATGACGAGGAAAATGAGCAACTCTTCGTCTCCGTGCTCCTCTAGGGAAGTCCTCATCACCCAGCTGGATCCTGCATCCGGCGCCAAGAAAGAACAGCCTGTCAAAGTTGGCCACGTGACATTCAATAACAAGCCAGTCGCCCCTGCACCTCAGCAACACAATCAGCCTAGCTTGAAGCTGATACTGAAGCCGGCCAGCGGGGAGCAGCAGAAACCAATCGCCGAACTGGTCAGGGTCGTTGATCCTGCCGTTGCACAACGCGGAAACCAAACCGCTGGCAAGCAGCATGTGCTTTCCGCTGAGACCCTTCGTCGGCTATCGGAACAGTTGTCAGCCGTCTCTAGCCGCCCGATCAAAATCGTTCAACAAACTGCTCCGACTTGGAACGAGAAATTACCGCAGAGCCAACCGACAAACCAATCAAGTTCAAGGATAATCAACATTTCTCCCAGAAACGACGCGAAGACTTTCACAACCACGCCTTACATTAAACCAACGATTACTAACAAACCCGTTGGCGTTATGTCAGCTACTCTAGCGGCTACATCTAGTGGTCTCGGTTCCCCAGTTATCTCGCCGCTTGGTGAAGCTGTCAGATCAAACAAAACCGTTTACATGACTGCCAATAAGAATGGAGATGTTGTATTTAACCAAGGTGAGTGTGGTAGAAAAAAATAATCGATGAACTTAGACAGGATGAAAAAGAAAAAATTGCAATGATGCAAGAATGTTATATAGTTTCTCACCAAAGTTACCATTACCAAAACTCAAGTGTTTTGCGCCGAACAAATTTGTTTAATTTCGAAATTTCACATTGCTTCAACATTTTGCCGACTGTCACGCGTTTATTCTCTGCATGCGACTTTAAACCACCTGTCGCAATATAACTCACAATTGTTTGTTCACAGAACTGCCACAATCGAGGATTGTTCATCTTGTTCAGAAAAAGCTAAACGATTCCTCTGCATCTCTAGCGCTCCCTGTGGCGAAATCAGCAGGTCAACCGAACATCCAAGTAAGCATAGTGCTGCCATATGTCCTCTTTTTTGAAGAAAAATATAGTGTGCTCCGAAGATACCCAAAAATGCTGAAATGATTGCATTGTTATGTGATTTTTTGGCAATTTCCAAACATTTCTGTACCAATGCAACATGCCGATTGCTGATTTATAGCTTTTCAAAAAAACATTGACGTACTATTTTTATCTGTTGCTCTACTAAACAACATTAGATGTTCATTGAAACAAACTACATTGCTTTGCGATTGTCGTAAGTAGCCAAGTGGTGGTCAGTGATGAGTGCGAGCGGAACTGCAAATCCACTTGTGAGGAAATTTGCTCATTTGAGGAGATGTGATCAACAAATTTATGAAAAAGAAAATTTAGTAATGAAGTAATGCGTTATGAAAAACGTAAAAGATGTAGCAACTGCATTGTAGCTGCTTTTTTGAAGCCATCACTTTAATTCGTGGCGTAGTTGAATGCAATGATGGTGTTATCACACTTACAAGTAGGCTACAGAAAATGTATTTTCACTCAAAACAACGTCACAAACAGCCATTGATCGAACAATGGGCTAAACAAAAACCGCTGAGAACTAAAATCAAAATAAAGTCACGTTACCACTTAGGCTACCAGTCAATAATCGTAACACGGTGGTAAGGTGTAACATTTCTGTTCCCGACTTTGTGTAACATTACTGTTTCACGTTCGCGCCCCTCCCTCCGCCTTGGAGAATTTTCACCCCCACAGTTTAAGAACTACTGCTCTTGAGCATCATTGGGAGATGGAGCAAAAATGGTCCGGTGATGCATGAACAGCCCATAATTGATATTTTCAAACCTATTTTGTATTTTCAGGTTTTGCACGGAAAGCCGCAAACCCTGCAGATAATGACAGGTGGAAAAATACAAACCGTGCAGGTCTTACGCCAACCTCCCCTCATTGGATCGGCTGACTTCGCCCTGTCTGGTTCCAAGACGCTTAAAGTACCAGCCCCTTCACCAGCAGACCACACTTGACAATAACCCTACTGTTTTCTGTATTAGATTTGCTATTACGGTATTCCTTATCTTTGACTTCGCAAGGCAATTATTTCAACACAATGTTTGTTTGTTTCGTTTCAAATAAATAGCCAAATGCACAGTTTAAGAAGTTTTGTTAAGATAGTTATTTTGATAGTTTCAAAAATGGTGTGAACCAGAGTTGGATCGATTACAGAGCTTTCAATTACATTACACTTGCACCACCAATTTGTTTAAAATTACAAACCGAGACATGAAATAATTTTACAAATTCCCGCATCCATTACGGTTGGAAAGTGTGGGTACACCAGAGTTGGATCTATTACACAGTTTTCAGTTCATTTCGTTGCAATTACAGATGCGATGGATACAGCGCTATATAAAAACAAGCATTATTATTATTACACCAACAAAATTTTTAATAACATTACAATTACATTGATCTGAAATTTTCAAATTACAATTACTTTCAAATGAAACTAATGACAAGTTTCAATTACAAAAATTAATGTTTTAATATTTATGTTCATCGAGACCTTTCAGTTTGATTTTATCAAGCTAAAATAAATTGCACATAATAAAAAGATTAGGCTGTAGTAAAGATGTCCCTTTTGAACCCCTTTTAGCAGCTCAGCGAAAGTAATGATATCATGCGTATTATATAACTTAACAAATGTAATTGTAATTTGAACCAAAATTTTTGAAATTACAAATAGGCTACAAATGCACAGCAACAAAAAGTTTCAATTCGATAATTATGGTAATTGATCCAATTCTGGTGTGAACTGCAAACGGATGGTGAGATACCAGTAAGTAAGGGAGGTTCCTCTAGGGTTAGTTCAGTGTGATTTTAAAAGGTTGTAGGCTATTTAGTCAGAAGTGCAAAGAGTGTTAAGACTAAAGTAGTGGACTCGAGCAATACCTAATTTCGATTGTGTTTCTGAGGCTCATTCGCCTTACGAGCCGAGTCAATTTGTTGTGCTCACGTCTAGGCATAAATTCTTGTATTCATGCCTCGCTTTATTTTTTGCTTGCGTCTGCTTACGGAAAAGGCAAAACTCTTCTTTTAGTTCAATGTTATGTTGGATGACTGCAACTTGATATCAGTTTAATAATTTGGTTTTCTATGTAGAATTTTAATCCTAGTCTGGGGCAAAAAACAGAAATAATAAACAAGTTGGTGGTGGTCTAAAGTCTGCCAGACAGGATAGGGACACTTATTTGACAAGCTCCCTGAACTCAGCAAGCGTCTTTCGACGGTGGCCGGTCGATTGGTCGACAGGACATTTGGGTTAGGGTTAGTTAACCCTAAAATGAATCGTTTTGTCGACCAAATGTCTGTCGACAAAACGTCCTGTCGACCAAATGTCTGTCGAACAAACGTCCTGTCGACCAAATTACTGTCGACCAATTGACCGGGTACCCTTTCGACGACCTTGAGGGATGTTCCAAATTGAGTTAACCGAAATGCAAGCAGTTATGATGGATTGACCATTCTGAGTATGCTAAGCAAAGGATGGTTAAGATTATCAGCAATGGTCATTGTTAATTCTTACTGGAATATTTTAGGAGATCTCCAGAGTAGCCTGCATACAGGGCCGTAGCAACAAAGAACGTGGCCCCCTCCGAACATAAGTCCGGGGCTCCTTCCAGTGCAGAAACTGGAACGTGGTATTTATTTTACACAACATGCAGGGTTCATATTATGTATACACAGTAGAGGGCACAGTTCCGCTAACCGCTAATTAGCGAAGCTAACGCTTTGGTTAGCGGATTAGCATTTTAGCTAATATTTAGAAATTTTAGCGGACTCGATAGCGAAAGCAAATTTATTGGAAATCCGCTGATTTCTTTGTTGAAAGCTAACTTTTACATTAGCTGCCCCCACCAGCCACCACTGTGTATACATAGGTCTACAGGAATATATGTCTACAGGAATAGGCTATAGCCTATGTGGACATATATTCCATAATTACGCAAAGCGCTTCTTTCGAGCCTTGTTCTGCGCAAATTGTAATGGGTCATAGTCCAGGGATTTGACAATCTTGTTTTCGATGGTAATTGCAAGAGCAGAAAGCCTGCCATCTGCCACGGTTAAGCGCAGGATATTCTTGATCAGTTTCATTCTGCCGATGGTTCTTTCAGCACTGGCGACAGTAACTGGTGTGGTCGGTGAGAAAAATTCTAGTGCAAATGCAAAGATTCCGATCTAAAAATGCTTGCCGTGACAAGTCCTCTCTCTCGATGACATAAATAAAACGATTCAATTCCATTATTAGTTCGTTGACATCAATGTCTCCCATTCTTCTTTTAATTTTTTTGCAGTGATTGTCCAGTTCCATTGTCCGGCCCATTAGCTCAGTGGTTACGTGCCTGCTCAAGATCACACTGCGCAAGTTCGAATCTCGGGGTGTGCGCTTGAGCAGCGCATTTCAGGAATGCTCTCCCATTCAGCGGCACCTAGTGAATGGAATAATTTCCTGGCAACAACACTGTAATAATCGGAAAACTTCACTCTGCCAATCTCGGTAACCGGCCCTGCGTCAAAAACCTCTACATGTATGCGAAACTATCAGGAATAACCAATCAAGGCTTTGTCGGTCCGAGGATAAAGATTCAAAACCAACCAACCCAACCATTTTCTCTGAGACACTTCTTCAGGCTGCTAGCGTTGTACAGAAATTCAAAAAAATTGTAGGCTACCACTCCACTAGTTGGTCAAAGCGCAAAGAAACAGAAAACATGGCCTGATCAGTGAGAACAAGAAAAAATTGCGATTTGAATTTTTCTTCAGCAGAAAGACGACTCGAATTATCAGCACATGTAATATCAATACTAGCACAATTCGACATAAAAATTGTGACTTAGCCTACAACTAAAATAGTGATATTCCGCGAAAAAGCATAGCCGAGCTTAGTCTACATCCACAGCTTATCGAGCAGTTTTTAATAAAGTATGCCAGTACGGTAGGCTACTTGTTTTTTGGAGAAAGTTGACCATCCAAAAGTGAGTGCAAAAATACTTTTGACACTTTGCGTGGCAGTGCACTAACCTAAATCAAAGCACACATAGGCGTAGCCAGGGGGGGCGAAAGGGGCCATGCCCCCCCCCCAAATTTTCAAAGTTTGGATTCCGAAGTTGAACCCTTTGTTGAAAATATGATATAATTTGTATAAATTTATATCGTTTTCCAAGACATCTGGCTATTAACACCCCCAGGACTTGTTTTAGACACACAGAAAGACACCAATAAATTTTGCAAATCCTAAATCGCGCAAAGTTTACGCAATTTACGCTTCTCTTAACTAATCTGTGAAAGCAATTTCAGAATCGCTACCGTACTCTGTTGGGTTTTGTGTAGTTTTTGTGTAGCTGAGTTTTTTGTGTTCTCTAATTTTAGCCGCAGTTTTTGCCGTTCGTGTGTAACAGCTACCTTTAATAAGTTAATAGCTGTTTATCTGCTAATAAATTTCATACAAATATTACCCCGAAAGTGTTTCCAGAAAGCGCTATAATCCATTATTTGGGTGTAATTTTTCAAAATTTTTCCGGGGGAGCATGCCCCCGGACCTCCTAGAATACGCGTGCTTTCGGCACGCTCTAACTCCCACCAGCTTTATTGCTTCCCTTGCTTAACCCACCAGGATACGCCACTGCACATCAGGTAGCGATGTCTTAAATCAAACACTTTGTCGTTCTCTTCAATTCATCAAATATTTGGCCCCCCCCCACATTTTTTTTCTAGCTACGCCACTGAAAGCACACTGTTGGTCAGCTGAGGCTGGTGTGCTGACAATCTGATATTAAAAATTTTTAAATGGGCATAAATTTTAATCTTTTGGTACCAGTTTAATTTATACTGTATGAATGCAAAACATAAAATTTGTAGTTTTTATTTTAAATTAAAGCAATAATAAATCTTCAGACATGCTTTTGGCAATGCAAAGTGTAAATCATACTGTTCCCGACAATTTTCACCAAATCAAACGTCATATAGGCTAAAAACCGTTCAAGTCTACTGAATATTACGTCATGGAAATTCCTAAAACATGAGCCAAAATTGCACCAGCGTTCATAAGAATTGTGTCAAACCTGTTTGGGCCTGTTTAAACAGGAAATATTACATCAGCTTTAAACACCTGTTGGAATGACTTCATAATTGTCTTTCATTATTGCGTCACAGTACTGCATACGTGAATTTGAGATATTGCTATCTATTCTGGTCATTCGTAAAATGATTGTTTGAAAGTTGGCCGCACTTTTAACTGTTGGCTTAGTGCTTGCTAGCTGGACAAAGGTTCCGTCTTTTATCCAAGTAATCTGTTCTGTAGTGACAGTTTTTCAGTGGTGTAAGGCGTTGCACCCCCTCGTTTTCGGTAGCCGTGGGCTAATTTTACAGAAATACACTGTTTGAAAAGAAGTTCAAGTGTGTGTTTCTTCGGTCATTACATACAGACAAACGGATTCGGGAACTTTATGTTAAAATTTTCCCAAGAAGAGATTATGGTTTACCGCTGTGACCATAAAAAATAAAAGACGAAGTTAGTTAGTTGGTAGGCCAAGAAGCACTTAGAAGCAAAGAAATAATAAAAGAAGATCTTATTGGTTGGTAGTCTAAAGAAGCAAAGAAAATTAAAGACATTTCTTCTCGGTAGGCAACTGAAGAACTTTAAGCTAAAAAGTAAAGACATTTCTTCTCAGTTTGGTACAGAAGAAAAATAACTTTGACATTTATTGGCAAGAAAGAAGATTAAAGGCAATCCATCTGTGCTTGAAGATTCAAGTGGAAGAATCCAAGCAAGTTTTGTGGACGTTTGGACTTCACATACTCGTACAGCTACGGTATCGTGCATTTAAATTCTTTTTTGTATTTTTTACGGTCTTTGCAGTTAAGTTTTTTATAACTACTGTAATTTTGTGTGTTTGTGTAACTTAATTTTTTAATTGTTAAATTTAGCCCTAACATTTAATATGTCTACACTCGGTGGTGACAGGGACTCGACCGCCGTCGACTCGACTGAGTTTAAGCCTAATGATGTTCTTTGCGGTCGGGCAGGCCATTCTGGGGAGGGACCCATTAACGATGAGGCTAAGCCAGTTCGAGAGGCCCGGCATCTTAGACGGGATATTTTGACTCAAATTGGGAAACTTTCTGTGGCCCTAGGTTCTTTGAGTGATAAGCAGGAACTGTTAATTTTTAGATCTAAGTTATCTACTTTAGAAGAGGAATTACGGCATTTCCATGCTCTCTTGAGTAAAATTTTTAACTCTGCAATCTTGGCAGAACTTCGTGATAGAGTAGATCCCGAATTTAACTCGTTAAAAAATAACTTCGAACAAAAAGAAAGTGAGTTCTCAGATAGGTTGGATGCTGACATACATCCTGAGGATAGCGCCTCAAATGTAAGCACTAGGATGTCTGAGAGCTCGTCACGGATAGTTGCACAAATTAACCTACAGTTAAGACGAGAGGAGCTCCAGATCCAAGCTGAGGCCGAAGCAAGAGCTGCTGAGGCCATCGCAAGAGCTGAAGCCATACGAGCTGAGGCTGCCGCACGAGCAGAGGCTGCCGCAAGAGCTGAGGCCATACGAGCTGAGGCTGCCGCGAGAGCTGAGGCCGACGCGAGAGCTGCTGAGGCCGAAGCGAGAGCTGCTGAGGCCGCCGCGAGAGCCGAAGCTAGAGCTGCTGAGTTCGCACTCAAAGACGCTCAGTTGAGGGCCGAACAACGTAAAGAGGTAGTTTTAGCTGAATATCGTTCTGAGTTGGGCTCCCGGCGTAGCTCTAGGAAGGGCTCTTCTAGGCATTCCAGAAGTGAACATCAATCACAGTTTAATTTACCTAACCTTTTCCAGACGCCTGTTCAATCCGTAAGTGGACCTGTACAATCCACATGTTTTCCAGCTGTTTCAGGAGGTCTCGGGGCCGCGGCTAAGGGTCTTCCGAAGGCTGTAGAGCCAAGGTCTGCAAATTACAACCAAACTCCTCCCCCAGAGCGTACAGGTCACGGGGCCGCCATTAGCAGTAATGCTTTGCCCCCTTCACAGTTTTCTGCGCCGCTAGTTTTTGATCGCCCAGCTACACGTAATTTGGGTGGTTGTGAGAGGCGTATCGTGTCTCCTGATTTTAACGTATGTGAGGATCGTGATCGGGCTGTGCATGTGACTGAGCCCACTCAGCCCATTAAGGGATATAGCTTGTCTTCTCCCGCTAAATCGAGTTCTCAACAGCAGGATTGCTTTTTTGAATACCAAAATAGTAGGACGTTTTTCGATAAGGCGGCCTTGATTGGTTACGATGGTAATAATATGCCATTTGTCTTCTTTAAAAATCGTGTTATGGCCTTGATGGCAGCTTCGCCCTTTAAGGGAACTCGTTTGACTTTGTTGCAAGCAGCTTGTGTTAGAACAGCTGCACAAACGATTGCTAATTTGGTTTCCGACACTCCTGGCTTGTCAGAGGAAGACAGGATAGAAATGTCGTTAGCTCGCTTGTCCCAACGTTTTGGAGTTCGTGGAGGTCTTTTCGCAGAACCAGAAATTAGAAAGTATCGCTATGGTAGCAAATTGACTTCTATCTCTTCCAGTGATTTGAAAGAGTTTAAAGATGAATTGTCGCAGTGTTTGCTTTACGCGAAAGCTTATGGTCAGCGTGATAAATTAGAAGGACGTTTTGTTTTGGATTTGGCTAAGCGACTCCCATTTGACGCTAAGCAGCGTTATCTTGACTTTTTAGGTGATCAGTATGGTAGCACTGAGGAACCTACCTTTCAGAGTTTGTTTGATTTTGTAGTATGGGAGGAAACGCGTAAGTCGACTGATTTTAGCATTATGCTAATGGGCGATTCTGGTGAGTCGCAGCATTTTAAAAAGTTTGGCAAAGGAAAATTGCCTTCATGTCCGGTTAGGCAGACGTCGGTAAAACCCCATGATAATGTGATTTCAGGGAGTTCGCAGTACTCGACTGCTGTTGGCGCACCGCGCGGCGGTGTGGCCAGACGTAGTGACATGCCGGCATGTTTTTGTTGTTCGTCACGTGGTCAAGTTGAATATCATTTTTTGTCTAATTGTAAAGAATTTTTGCGCTTGACACCTAAAGGTCGGAGAGATGTCATTGTGAAAGCTGGAAAATGCTTGAACTGTTTGCGCCAGCATATGGTTAAGGACTGTAATCATGCAAACAACTGTCGTCAGTGTGGGCCTAACAACGATAGGAAACACTATTTTCTTCTGCATGATTTTTATGTGACGTCACGTGATTCTCTGGATTCGGTCGGTAAAGATGATGCTGGTGCCAGAGTTCCTGTGCGTAATGTTAAGATTGGAAATGTTAAAGCAGCCTTTAACCGCGTTACTGCTGCTCGTGTTTTGAATCCAATGACTGGCAAATCGAAGTTGGTGTATTGTCAGCATGATCCTGGTTCGCAGTTGACCTTTGTTTCGAGTGACTTGGTGTGCGAACTTGGCCTTAAACCGTATGATAAAGCGTCGTTTAAAATGGATACTCTGGCTGGTCAGAAACCTACTTGTGCTGACCTTGTTAAACTCAACATCCAGTCGTTAGAGACTGATGAACTGTTTTGTGATATAACCTCGGTGGTTAACCCAGCTTGGGCTGACGATGTTAAAACGTTACCCCATAAACAAGATTTAAGTGGTTTCCGTCATTTTCATGACGTGAATATGTTTCATTTGAATGATTGTAGTACTGTAGATGTACTGATTGGCAATGACAACGCTTATTTGATGTGGACAAAAGAAGAACGTGTTGGTGAAAATCGCAGTGAACCGCATGCTTTACTCACTCCTCTCGGTTGGTTGGCTTGTGGTGGTAAGTCACCCTTAGTTGAAAGCGTTGCTAAAGTGTGCAGAGTGCAGACGTCTTCAGAGTCGGATGTCATCTCTGGCTTTCAGCGTAAAATTGAGTCTCGTGATATGGAAATAGCAGACCTGAATAAAGTCATTCAGGATTTGACTTTGCAAAATGAAACCTGTGAATTGTCTCGCAATGATATTTTGGCTAGAGAACTTGTCGAACCGAATATTGAGTTGAAAGATGGTCGATTTGAGATACCTGTACCGTTGAAGGAAGATATTGATCTACCTAACAATTTTGTGTTGGCGTCAGATAGAGCTGCTGCTTTAAGAAAGAAAGCTTTAAAACAACCTGAACTTCGTGATTTCATTACTGACACCATGAAAGATCTTAAATCTAATGGCTATATTGAGCGCGCGGGTGAAGCTGGAAATGTCAAGGGATTTGAATGGTATTTACCATACTTTGTGACGTCACAATTAAAAAAGCGCATTGTTTACGTTGGCAAGTCTGAATTTCGAGGAACTTATGTTAATGATTTAATGTCTTCTTGTCTTGACTTGTCTGACTTGTTAAACCCTCTGGCAGATGTCTTGGCTAGATTTCGGCTTGAAAGATTTGGTTTCGTGGCCGATATGACCAAATACTTCTTTCACATTTTGGACTCTTCATTACGTAAGTCCAATTTCATTGAACTGCTTACGTACACAGGCAGTGCCGTTCGGATCGTGAACGAACGCCCTTTGGTACCTTTGAGTGACGACCCTAGGGATTTTACTGTCATCACCCCTGCCTCACTTTGACCCCATACTTAGACCCATACTGTGCTGTTGGGCAACCACATGATCGTGACCAATTAAGAAGGGATTATCGGTTCAATTTGTCACTTTCTCAGCAGTTTTGGAGTAAATGGATCGATTTTTACTTGCCAGGTCTTCAGGGCCGGAAAAAATGGCTAAAAAATGGCCGAGAATTTGGAGCCTGATCAACTTGTAGTGGTAGGTTCTCTCCAAGACATTGGTAAACGTGGGAAGTATCAACTTGGGAGGGTGCATGAGGTAGTTCCACAAATTAGGAAAGGGAAGCCTGTGGTTCGTAGAGCTAAAGTTGCCGTCTGCAACTATGATGAGAGTACGGGGAAAGTGAAAGTAGACTACGTGTTGAGGGATATTTCGTGCCTCGCCCCCGTAAAGAACACCTAAGTGTTAGGGTTTGAGCCTGGTTTTGTCTGCGGTGGCCGATACTTGTCTGAGCCCAGAACAGTCGGTTATTATCGCAACAATTGTATATAGCGTCATTTTAGCGTGTACCTATGGTACCAATTTCATGTATCGTCGTGTATTATTCCGTATTGTTGTTCATTCTTTGCATGCCCTTTGTATTTACGTATTAACTTAAACGTGAGTGATTCAAACAATTTGTGTATCGTGTGTTTTTATTCATTGGCTCACAATTGTCGTCATTTCTTTTTAGTTATGCCATGTCAGACTGTCATAACTAGGGGCCGCTATGTTCCCGACAATTTTCACCAAATCAAACGTCATATAGGCTAAAAACCGTTCAAGTCTACTGAATATTACGTCATGGAAATTCCTAAAACATGAGCCAAAATTGCACCAGCGTTCATAAGAATTGTGTCAAACCTGTTTGGGCCTGTTTAAACAGGAAATATTACATCAGCTTTAAACACCTGTTGGAATGACTTCATAATTGTCTTTCATTATTGCGTCACAGTACTGCATACGTGAATTTGAGATATTGCTATCTATTCTGGTCATTCGTAAAATGATTGTTTGAAAGTTGGCCGCACTTTTAACTGTTGGCTTAGTGCTTGCTAGCTGGACAAAGGTTCCGTCTTTTATCCAAGTAATCTGTTCTGTAGTGACAGTTTTTCAGTGGTGTAAGGCGTTGCACCCCCTCGTTTTCGGTAGCCGTGGGCTAATTTTACAGAAATACACTGTTTGAAAAGAAGTTCAAGTGTGTGTTTCTTCGGTCATTACATACAGACGAACGGATTCGGGAACTTTATGTTAAAATTTTCCCAAGAAGAGATTATGGTTTACCGCTGTGACCACATACTTGTTCATACCATGCACTACCGTAAGAAAATAAATCAATAGTTTTTTTTCAAGTCTAAACCTTAAACCATTTGACCAAGTAAACACTCACAATAGTATTTCAAATTTTTTTTAATATAATTTATGTTGTGGAACCGGTTTTCTTCTTATAGGATTCATCAGCACAACTGGATCGAAACTACAGATAATACATGCACTACCGTACCTTTTCAGAAAAAATAAATCATGCGTGACAACTGGTTCCCGGGGCGACTGGTAATTTCAACATTCAACTGTTGTGTTGTTTTAGAGCTGCCAGTGCCAGTTGCAGTTCCTGATAGTCATGGTTTGTTGTTTCATAAAAAATCGATTAGAAGAGCAGAGATTTGAATTGCAAATAAACTGTAAACTCTTTAAACGTGTTTTTATTTGTAGAAAACTGTTTGTTTTACTCGTCTAACTTCATGTTGATCTTATCTTTGCATTGTAGTAGCCCAGCCAGGTATCAGCAAAAGGATACAACTCAAGTAGGTCATCAGTTCAATTTATTTTTATTTGTGACCATCACAACGAAAAAAAAAATATGCCAAACATAGCAAAGGTCTAGAAAAAGGCAGAAGCGACAAAACGCGGACGTTATCGTATAACGTGAATGATATGTATCATACTAAAGCAGGACAATTAGTTTAAAATATAGCGCTTTTGCAACACTTTAAGGTCATGCTATTATAGACCAGTTTCTAAAGTTCTTACTTTAGTGACAGTGAGTTAAAAAATATTTTAATTTGGCATGACGTGAAGGATATAATAAAACAGGCTAAACCACGAATTCTCAAGTCTATTCTACTACGGTACCGGTAGTAATTGCAACTACAGTGCTTTGCAAACGAACACCAGATGTAAAAGAAAAATATTCCAAACTTAGCACAATGTGGCGTCCTAAAAGAATTTGAATTATTTTATTTTCCCTTTTGGTTTTATCAGATGAGTAGTAGAACACTTTTATTATATCAGGAGATTAATTTGAAAAACTAGCTTATTTAATTGATTACCCATATTTTATGCTTACTTTTTTAGTTACTTGTTGGTCACCTATGTAGCTTGAGGGCAGTGATGGGTCCATGTTGCAGTTCTTTTTTAATGTCTTTTTTGTTTTCCTCATGCCATGTTAACAATTCATTAATCAAAAGTATTTCTGCATAGCTCCACATTCATTCAATGTACAAACAGCAGAAAATATAATATATTACTTTTATTGATATGAAAGCTATAAACATAAAGGAATCGAAAAACAATGTGGTTATCTAATCTAAGTCAAGGTGCCCCTACTTGGAACATTTTACTGCGTATAATAAAATGCTCAATTGTCTGAAGACAGAAGATGTAGGGCAGGCTATAGCTTACTTATATTATGTGTTTGTGTCATATCAATTATTATTATAAATTATGTTTTTAGGTTTTGCTTTAATTTGATAACTTTGTGTGATTTTTGTTCATTAAGTGCCTTGTTAAGAAAATACTCCGCAATTAGAAAAATGGCATCTTACCGGGTAAGATTCTATAGTAGCTCTTAGGTTCAAATCTCCTATAATATTTCCAGACAAAGAAACACACTAGAAACAAACAAACAAATTTTACTTCCACCTTGATGTGCTTGACTGCTTATGTCTCATTAATACTTTACAAAGATTCAATCAAATATACTTCGTCTGTATGCATCTTGTGCATCATAACTGATGTATTTCACACCAATTAATAAAGCATTTTATTCAGCCATTCACATTATAAACCAAATGCCTTTGTCAAGTTTAATTAGACACTTTGGATTTAGTTATCTTAGTGTTTAAATCTGTGCACATTTATTGTTTTTAAAATTTGTCTGTACAGATAAATTGGCAGCATGTTTTTTCATTCATTTCATATTTAAGAGCTGGGTTTTTTTTTTCGGTCATTGACCGATTTTTTAGCAAAATGTCTGAAAAAAATATAGTCAATTCAGTCAGAATGTCCGAAAAAACATACAGTCAATTCGATCAAAATGTTCGAAAAAAAAACAATGTTTCTCAGCAAAACTTAACGTTGTAGCTAGTCAGCAAGTGCAAATTTTGGTTTGTATCAGCTACTTGAAAGGAAGTATTTTCATCAGAAAGAATGACCGAAAATAAATGAAAAATGCCCGAATTTTTTCAAGTCATTTCATACAAATGACCGAAAAGTCTCAGCGAAAAAAAAAAACAGTTTAAGAGTAAAATCGTAAAAACAATACATCCAAAACTACAAGTAGAAAAGATTAGACTTAACTACAAAAATTATTGCTATTGACACAATTATTACATCAATGGTTGTTACTTTGATTGTGCCATATTTGATTTGTTATCACCATTAATTCTTTGTTGTGTATTAGTAGGCTTACCATATTTTTGTGACTTCAAAACGGGATGCCTCCAAAGACCAAGACCACTTAGCTGTAATTTTTTAACTTTACATTTTCCGATATTATTACATTGGCCTACATTTAAAGCCATCCCCGTATTGTCATCGAGAGTTCATGCGCATATTCTCTGTCTAAATATCGGTTTCAGTTCGAAAAATAGAAAGGAATTAACGTTAACTACCAGCTACTACAAAAGTGGCTGACCAGCACCCTCTTGACGTACGGTAAAGGGCTGACATGTACCAATTATCCGCTAACAATGACATACCGGGTAACAAATAACATTTTTATCAAAAACAACAAAACAAGCAAAACACGCATTCACCTTCAGCTAGTAGGCTACCGGTACGCTACACAGCAACAACAGTAATGAGAACATGCTAATTGGTACTGTTCGTGTATTATGCTGGCTGAACGCCCAAGCGGGACGTTTGGCTGACCGGTGGGGATGCAGGAACAAGACATTAAAAAGCGAAACTGTCCCGCCTAAAACGGGACGTATGGTAATTGGTAAGCCTATGTATTAGTCATGTTGGTTGCTGGTTTAATTTTTTATTTAATGTGACTTTTGTTGCAAAATTTTCCTTGATTATGTGGATTTGCCCAAATTCATTAGAAAAGTCATTTTTTGTTTAGGCAGCTGATTCAAAACGAGAAGAGTTTCGAAAATATTTAGAAAAGGCTGGCGTCATTGATGCCCTTACAAAAGGTTTGAACCATTTCTTTATTGTAAAATTCAGAAATCCAGTTATAGAGAGTTTCATGCTATTCCTACAAAACTTCACTTCCACTTCAAATATAAATAATTTCTTATGTGAGAGAATCACATTTAGAAAATTAATTGTTGAAAGTTCAAGCTTTGGATAATTAAGATAAAATATTTAATGTGTAAAGTAACAAATATAAAACTTTTTAAGAAATCACCTCCAGCCCATTGTATGAATTATTATTAAAAGCTAAACTTTCACTTGGTAGTTTATTGTGCAGTTCTGAATTGGTGTAGTCCTACGATATTATCTGTACTGCGATTGCAAAAACAGCGTTTATTTTAGTTTAATGCTACTAGTTCAGGCCCTTAGGGGCAAAAATGAGCATCTTTAGGCTAAACGTGTTACACGTTGTTTTTTTGCATTTTTTTGTAGCTGATGAATCTAACTTCAATTTTAGTGGGTGCCGCAACTTTTTGGGTCACGTGATCACCCCCAAATCGGGGATTCCCCCCAAGTCAATTTTGAGCTCTTTTCACGGCATTTTTATGCAATTAGATACGTTATTTTTTTACATTTGGACTGACTGCCACTACAAAATACACGAGATAAAAATCGCACAAAATTATGTTATTAATGACGTCATTGTGACGTCATGTATTAATTTTTTGCTTGTTTTTTTCTTATTGTAGTCGCTTGTTTGTTGTTGGTGTTACTTTTTTGGTTACAATAAGTTACCAATGGTTTTTCAACTGATTTGATTAGTATTGAGTGTCAGTACTAACATATTCAAAATCTTAAGGAATCCAACTTCCGGAAAGTGGTTATTTTCAAGATGGCCGCTAAACCATTGAACAAAACAGTAAATTGACCATAACTCGGCCATCATATGACCAAAACATGTAGTTTTGGTGTCTGTATCTAGGTTTTTATACCCTGTGAAGTCAATGAGACTATTCTCAGAATTGTTGAATTATCTGATAGCCTATAAATTCAATATGGCCATCCAAGATGGCTGCCAAACCATTAAAATAACAGTAAATTGACCATAACTAGGTCATCATATGACCAAAACATGTAGTTTTGGTGTCTATATCTAGGTTTTTATACCCTGTAAAGTCAATGAAACCATTCTCAGAATTGTTAAATCATCTGATGGCCTATAAATTCAACATGGCAATCCAAGATGGCCGCTAAACCATTAAAATAACATAGTAAATTGACCATAACTAGGTCATCGTATCACCAAAACATGTAGTTTTGGTGTCTATATCTAGGTTATTATACCCTGTGAAGTCAATGAGACTATTCTCAGAATTGTTGAATTATCTGATAGCCTATAAATTCAATATGGCCATCCAAGATGGCCGCCAAACCATTAAAATAATAGTAAATTGACCATAACTAGGTCATCCTATGACCAAAACATGTAGTTTTGGTGTCTATATCTAGGTTTTTATACCCTGTAAAGTCAATGAAACCATTCTCAGAATTGTTAATTCATCTGATAGCCTATAAATTCAATATGGCAATCCAAGATGGCCGCTAAACCATTAAAATAACATAGTAAATTGAACATAACTAGGTCATCATATGACCAAAACATGTAGTTTTGATGTCTATATCTAGGTTTGTATACCCTGTGAAGTCAATGAGACTATTGTCAGAATTGTTGAATTATCTGATAGCCTATAAATTCAATATGGCAAACCAAGATGGCTGCCAAACCATTAAAATGACAGTAAATTGACCATAACTAGGTTATCATATGACCAAAACGTGTAGTTTTGGTGTCTATATCTAGGTTTTTATACCTTGTGAAGTCAATGAGACCATTCTCAGAATTGTTAAATTATCTGATAGCCTATAAATTCAATATGGCAATCCAAGATGGCAGCCAAAACAATTAAAAATGTACAATAACAATGTATTGTTTATTAATAAACCCGGTAAATTTCTATATGTATTTGGGTTAACTGAGCAGGCATAAAGAGCTCATACGATGTGGTCATGTAGACTCTTGACATAATCAGCGTAAAGAAAGCAAATGGATCAAGTATTACTAATGCTCATCGCTGTGACTCTCGATGTCATCGTCTGTAATTATGTGACTGCTGTATGGACACATGAACCAGTTTGGCATGGTCCACATCCAGCATGGTATGGTAGCACATATCTCCGGCAACTACAGTGAGGTGAACACGATTCGCAATTGCAGTGATCACTTTCAGTAGGTTGTCCGGGGCAGCTTTCATGTTCGTCATGATTGGAACCATCTGATTATTGTCTACTTTCCATCCCCAGTCTAGAGCATCCATACCATCGTCAGTAGCCTACCCATCCTGACCATAATCTGGTAGTAAACTCTGAGGCAGTGGAATTTGGTAAAGGATGATGTAGGTCGCAAGCGTTCAGGGTGAACAAAGGATTTGGCTGTTTTAATTTTCTTGACCAATGTATTGTATCGCTGTGTTTCTAGGTTACTACTGCCATCGTTGCCAAACATAACGGTCATAGCTTTGTTTCCAAGATCCTTAATGATGTGGTCTGTCTGATTTGGGAGAATAAAGCAATTTGCACATTCTTTGATTATTGGTTGACTTTTCACTAGTTTCTGGAAAGCGTCTTCTTCCCGATACCAAATATCCTTGACGTTGAATCACAACCGGTGAATGCATGAATGAAGAGGAGCTGTAAGCATAATTATGTCTGGTCCGATGATTGCTTTAAGTTTGTTGATGTCGTGTATTTTGGTTGCGTAAGCCTTTTCGGAGTGGAAGTAGAGGTCTTTAATGTCTGGGTCAGTGTCAGCATAGCGTAGTATCAATATTAAAAGGTCCGTGTCTTCACCAATTAAAGCCGTACTATGTCGATGAGGGCTGTCCATCTGCCGTCTTGACGATGTCAACATCTGCATCACCTGGAGCGTTCATCACATTGCAGCTTCTATTCCTCAGTTGAGCAGAAATTAATCCTTCCTTGTTGGAAGCTCGAGGCAAGAACTGCTCCTTCTTTCCAATGAACTGGGTGTCTACAGTAAAGTGAACAACCGGGTGGACGTTCATGCCGCGTCTTTGATGGGTATTGTCTTTGATAGACGGACCACCATATCCATCAAAGACCACCGTTGCTAAGCGATGATGACGAATGGTAAAATCTGCATACGACTGTGCAATAGACCCATAACTGTCTCCAGTTTCCATGGCACTCGATGCAACAAGAACCCTCCATCAAGCAATGTAGTGATCGGTTTTCGAGGCAGATTCTTTCACTACTTCATAATCGGCTGACATCACACTGCTGGCATGTTCTGTGATGGCAGTAGCTATCTGAGGCTTATCTTCTGCAAGAAACAGGGTCTGGATGTTACGTGGCTGTCACAAGTAATACTCGTCTTCCTCTCAACTGGTCTGAGTTTTTGGGAAATGACAGCAACAAAACTGCGTTATATCAACTGGTTCAACAAGCTGTGATAACTTCAGTCGATCCAAACTTGTTTACGATTGTTGTAACATCATTAGATACAGCTCTTAACAATCAAACATTGGACATGTCTGATGTTTCCCCATGTGATCACGAAGAGGCAGACACCCGTATGTTTCTCCATGTGAAACATGGAAAATCCGATGCCATAGTCAAAACAGTAGATACTGATGTGGTAATTATTGCAATTTCGTGTTTTGACAAGTTAGAAATCTGTAAACTATGGGTTGAATTTGGAGTTGGAGAAAAAACTCGCTTCATTCCAATCCATGATATTGTTTCATCTTCACCTCAATCTCAGATGATTTGCGCTTCTTTACCTTTGTTTTATGCTATCACAATCTGTGATACTGTTTCGTCTTCGGAAAAAAAGGCTTGGGATTGTTGGATGCTTAATCTTACCGCAATGTGTGGCTTATTTAACTCTCTGAATTTCTCAAGCTCACCTAGTTCTATAAATGACATACAAAAGTATGTCATAGCTCTTTATGGCAATAGTCCTACTATCACGGATGTAGACGAATGCCGTTATATGATGTTTACCAATGGTTGCACTATTGAAAAGCTGCCACCAACGTCAGCTGCTTTGATGCAACATACACGCAGAGCGATACATCAAGCTGAAATACGGACATCAAGCTGAAATACGGAAATCAAGCCTCGTAAATGTTCAGCAACTACCTTCTCCTTTAGCTTGGGGTTGGAAACATAATGATGCAAATCAGCTTGTTCCGTTTTGTCAGTCTACTTGTGGCTCTCGATGTCCCTGTAAGAAAAAATCCATAAAATGCACAAGTCTTTGTTCATGCGAGTACGAAACATGCAATTCGACCACAAAATATCCAATCCTCTCTGATGTTTCATCTTCAATCCACATTGACGTTTCATCTCCAATCCACAATCATCATTCAAGAAATGCTTTTGACTTTCTAAACTCTATCTTGTAACTTGAAAAAACTTGTCGTACACGATTTTTTTTAATATCAAATTACGTATGGTAGGAATTTAACATCGAAAACCGCTAGTTTTTTCATCTTGAATTAACAGTGTTAAGACTCTGACATTGCATCATCTGGGGTCGTGTATTAATTGGATTTGTAGATCATAATTAGGGCTACATAATTATTTTAAATTTTAAAGTGGCATGACCAAAAGGGAAATTCACCCCTGGTAGCTGCTCTTCTGGTTATTCCCTTGATGATGTCGTTATTGCGTCATACTGTACTGGAATTATTGTTATTGCTTGCAATTGTAAAATTTTAAGCATTTGCAAAACTAATAATGAGAGTATTTGATCGCTTTTTTCGGAATAAACTTACCTTTGGTTCCTGAATTTGAAGTTGTCTAGTTTTAATAATGTAATGATGACGTCATAAAAGACGCAATCATGACGAAACTCCGGTACTCCAACTAAAACCAACAGCAAACGACCAAAATAGGTTAAAAAAGCAAAAAAAAAAATTTGATGACGTCACAATGACGTCATCAATTAAATTATTTTGTGTTTATTTTGTCTCACTTATTAGTATGTGCTTTTTAAGTTAAAATATACAAAAATCGAATATGTAATTGCACAAAAATGACGTGAAAAGAGCTGAAACGTGATTTCTGGGGAAATCCCCGATTTGGGGGTGATCACGTGACCCAAAAAGTTGCGGCACCCACTAAAATCAAAGTTGGGTTGATCAACTGCAAAAATATGCAAAAAAACAACGTGTAACACGTTTAGCCTAAAGATTCCCCTAAGGACCTGAACTATACCCCAGACAGCTTAACAACAACTTTTTGCATTGATTCAATATCTGGAGATGTTGATAATATAATAATGATTATTGTAGCTGTCTGGGATCTCACCATTTTTTAGAATATTAATTGCACTTTTATGACTTAGAATTTGCTTAGAGTTTGTTCATGCATTGTAGCTCATAGAGTCATTGGTAAAGAACCTTAATGCATATTTATATGGGGTGTTACGACAGCCATTATTGCATCAATTGAGAGTGCATACTAAACCGCCACCGTATTCCACTCTTGGTGTATTTGAAACTATTTCTTAACATGAGTTGGGCTCACAAATTAAAGTTAAAAACCTAAGTTTTAGTTTTGAGTGAGCTTGCACTGACATAAATGCGACGATCACATCAACATTGGAAGTTGTTACATTCATTCAAGTATGATTGTGGATTATAATGTGTTTGTTATTCTGTGTACGACATTGTTTACCAATATGTGTGATCTTACTGTTGTTTGCACTATATTTTAATTTAACATTTCTACTATTTTTCAGTTCTGGTAAATCTGTACGAAGAGCCAGAAAAACCAAACAATGCTTTGGAGTATCCTTTTGTCCCGCGGTTATGTTGCTATCAGTAAAACAGTAGTTAACATTTCATTGAGTCCACAGCAGGCTATTCTTGTTGTGGTTTGACATTAGGATTCTTCTGTTGTTCTTTTGCTCGCTTTGCAATCTCTCTGCGTATATTAGCAAAGTCTGCAGACTTCATTTCTTTTTTGTAAGATCTTTCCTGAACCAATCGCACAGATTCATGTACCAAAGCTTAAGTGGTGGTGGACCAGACACAGCCGACGCTATTGCAATGAAAGCAGATGTCATTGAACTGAAAGCAAAAGTTGCACAACTGATGGACGAAAACGATGAACTAAGAAGCAAGGTAACTTATGGCCGATATGTTTTTGAGCTTCTAATAGAGTCTCCTGCAAGTCAGCAGTAGTGAATTGAGCAAACGGAAGTTGAGCAAGTGACAACTGAGCTAGCAACATTTCAGCAAGTGGTTGAAGGCAAATGATGAAACTGAGCAAGCCGATACTTGGCATGTCACAAGTCAGCAAATTCAGTTTAACAAGCGATGACCAAGCAAGTTTGATACTAGGTGAAAATCTCATTTGCTGACATGGACAGTTGCTGAAATGTTCTTGCTGAGTTGTCGCATGCCGAGTGGTCCGACGACCTTTTAAAATAACATTGCACACAAATATTACTTCTTTACTTCGACATGTAATTTAGTTTGGTATTTATCCTTTTGTTTATATTATGCAGTTTTAAAGTTTTTTCATATTCTATCATTCTATTTGCGTAAGATAGTTGTACTTCTTGTTTTGTCAAGAAGCATTCCGCAATCGCGAAGTGCCTCCAGCCCGCACAAAATTTGTCCGTGTTTTCTTTCCATGACAAGATATCTTCGCGTTGGTATGACTGACTAATTTATTGCAAGCAGGTTGTTTTAGATTCTCTGCACAAGCGTGTTTATTTTTGGCCGCAAAAACAAACACCCGTTGAAACAGTTAAGAAACAACAGAAAATCTTTATGACTATTATTCAAACTGCGACAGAAGGATTGTTATGGCGTTTGATTAAAAAATTCACAATTATTTGTTTAAATTAGCTTCGCGTTTTCAAATAAACGCCGATCTATTTAGACGTAAATTAGACGCAAATATGCGTTGGTATTACCGAAAGGGAATGTTTTACATTGTAAAAAGTAGGTGTGTCTGATATTGTGTTTGACAAACATAGTATGTTTTGCTATCCTTAGCATTTAATCGATATTACAAATTGATGCGACCTAAATTGGAGTAATTAAATTAAGCTTGATAACATTTCACCGTATGTTGCACTGGTGGGTTCTTTCTTGTATGGCCATCGACATGGACAACGGCTGGTTAGCAGCCACAGTCGTGAAATGCAAAGCTGCATTTCATTGTTGGCAATATCATTCATTGTAGATGTATTATTGTACAGTATTATTCGTATAAAATTAAAACACTGTTATCTGAACTAGCCTTTTCAGTAGCCTACTCATTTTATGTTTAAAAATTATGTTAGTTAATTTTTATTATGAAAAAGTTCACAAACACATCCAATTGTTAGTCTCTTTGGGTTTGAATACAAAGCTACCGCAAGACCTTAGAGGTTGAATTGATCTCCTTCCTGAGTAAGAGGCGTGGCTGTCTGAGTCTCTCCGAAAGTATCTTGTTGTGAAAGAAGCTGGTAGTACCAAAACTTTTTTTTAATTTTGAAATTATTACAATTTTATTTATTTTACAGCTGGAAAAGTACGAGCCGACGACAGTCGCTGACGATACCTCCAACTAATGTTTGTCCCATACCTCCAACTCATGACTTGTTTGTCTCATTTATCACGTTCCATGGTCGTTTGTAATCGAAATCATCAGATTTGTCATCGTCTCCTGACCCAGACAGCAAAATCCGTCATTTTTACATAGATTCTACGTCTGCAGGCGTTGCATCAATGTAAAAATGACGGGTTTTGCTGTCTAATGCTTTTACCTTCATTGTCTTCATCTTTCTCACTTTTATGTCTATTGTACGTTTGTAAGTTGTTGAATCAACGTGAAGATTTGGAATTTAGCTTCATTAAGTTTCCGAGCTGACTTTACTTCAGTTTCATTTTGAAACAGAAGCTGTTATTATACCAGATATTAGTGAAGCTTTTCAGCCGTCAAATCATTGCTTTCAATATTATTTTACAAGACCTACGTTGAAACAATGCCAAAATAGACAATTGGTGGATGGAAATTTTATCGAAAACCAAATGCTGTGAAATTTGATAGGTTTGAAATTTGACCGTTTTTGTCTTTATTGAAAGCATTTCACTGAAACTATTAATTTTTCGCCTGGGCTACATTTATTTCAATTTGTGGTCGCGTGAATTTTACATTTATTTTCTATCAAGGAATCACTTTGCGTGTTGCCCGCATTTTATAATATAATGAAGAAAGCTTTGACCGACCGAAAGCTATTGTCTGGTGAATATGTCTCTTGAACAGCAGCTCTGTTGACTATAATGCACTTAAAAGTTAGGAAAGTTAGCTCTTCTACTTTGATCTGTTTTAGATTAGACAAACTGTCACAGATTGTATTCTGAGTAGGCTATGGACCAAATTTTTGCCGTTTTAAGAAATATTAGGCTTATCTTTTCAGTTTTATATGGAGAAAATCGCGCAAAACGTTGAACCTTTCAACGAATTTTTCTCTGGAGATCAGTTTATCTCATGGGATTGCTATGTAACCCTAGATTTATGTGGGTTTCGAGTGATGTGTTGACAGACCCCTTTTGGTGCCTTCGAAGCTGTCGAGGACCAATAAAAAAATTATCTGAATTTTCGGAATATCGCGTCACCTAATTTAACAAATGTTTCACAAGTTTCGAAGCGACACAATTAGAAGAATTTACTGAACTCGCGACGCACTTGACGATTGATGACATTGACGAAATTATGTTACGAGTAGGGCGATTTTTTTTGTAACCTAAAAAACTCAAAAAGGTGACTTTAATTGTGCGAAAAAGTAACCAAAAAGTAACTTTATTCAACGAAAACAAGAAAGCGAAAAAAATAGCAGCAATTCAACATAAAAAAAAGAATCTAAATTAGTTTCAATTTGTGCTCAAATTAAAACTACACATTTAAATTACTCAATGTAATGTTTTACATTCTCTGGCAGGAAATTTTTGTCAATCAAATACTTTAGCTGTTGCAAGGAAAACAAGTGGTAAATGGCCTACAGTTAACACAATTTGTTTCATCGAAAAAATTGCTTTTTGAATTTTCGGGAATACACGCGATACGAACAAGCATGGGCTCGTGCAAACCTAAAATCCGTATCACAACAGAAAATACATTAAAAGTCTTGGCATCACATAGAATGTAAATTCATCTTTCCAGTAGCAACGAAAGATAAATAAATAGGGGAATTAGGCAAAAAAGTATGCAAAATAAAGTGACCTAACAAATGAAAGGTAACCTGAAAAGACAAAAAGTGACTTTTGGTAACTTTATAACTTTTTAAATATTGATCTCACAACCATGAAATTTTGGTTCTACATTTATTTTGTTAATTGGTAAAACTAAAAAAAAGGTAACCTTATTGACAAAAAATCGCCTTAGTTATGAGCTAGGTCTATATGTTGGTAGCCTACACCAGATCAAAAATCAGTAATCTATAGGCTGATTTAATGTTTTTCTATAAATTTGATCGAAAACTAATAGATTTTTTGCAATCTCCACAAAGAATTTATGGCTTTTTTCATTTATAATTTGTATTTCGCTGTAATCACAATCTGGCAAAACTGTGAGTGCTAATAGGCTGCAAACCAATGTTTGTATTTCCAAGTTAAGCATTGATCAACAATCTGCTGTCTCAAAAGAATTAAGTTGAACATTTTTACCATTGTAAAGTGTTTAACTTTTTTATATGCAGTGTATTTAACTCATCTGCTAATTAAACATTTCAGTCACTCCAGTAGAAAATCCACCTTCATCGCCTGAATTTCGCTCACACCACATCAACAACTCCTAATTGACGAGTTAGCAAGCGACGCCAACCACATGTTATTTCGTCGGTCGTAAATCATGACTTAACAAACGCGTTAGAATACTTTTTGGCCTAACTAGTTTTCCAGACGCTTTACAGATAGCATAGGCCTATGATGCGAAATTTTAAACCCTCAATGTGGGCTATCTCACGTTAGATTAAACTTTCAGGTACACGGTCGATTAAATTAAACAATAAATGCTGTTAAGTTTAGTAGCTACCGTAGCCTACTACAAAAAGTGCTCAATGCCAAACAGAGCGAATTACATCAAATATAGTTACTATTTTCCATACCTCTACAGTCTACAGCCTGTTTCACCCTAAAAGGGGGATTATCAGAAGGTCCTTATTCAACTAGAATGGTCGATTAAATTTGTATTTTTCATACATTTGTTCTCAAAATTTATGTTTGGATTTGTTTAAGCACGAAGGACCTACATGATATAAAAATATTCTTGACGTTTAGGCGGGGAAATAATTAGGCTACCGTAAGCTAGTAGGCTACTTGTTTCTCGGCTGAAATTGTTGATCGAACTTTGAGCTTCTGGGCCAAAAGGTCTTTGCTTTCATCGCCTCAAATTAGTGATTTTTCTCAGACTGCGCTGAGTAGAGAGTTAGTAGAGAGCCTATAAGGCCTAGTAGCATAGCCGTACGAGACCAAACCATTTTGGGGGGGCAGAACGTAAATTTGCCCAAATGTGCACGCTTTTATAGAAATTGCCCAAATATAATGTATGCGGTGCGTGATAACAGTGAAAAACTAACATAACAATATCACCAGCAGTGGCGTAGCCAGTAATTTTGAAAGGGAGGGGATTGACGGTGTGTTTCGCTTATGGCGACACCCAGCAGTGGGGGGTCTGGGGGGCCTCCCCCAGAAAATTTTGAAAAATTACTTTGAATTTGGTGCATTCTGAGAGTATTTTCAACAAAAATGTGGTTATGAATATTCCTGTAAAAGGGTGCTGTCCGGTGGCATAGCAAAAGAATAAGATCATGTTTTCTTCAGCATGTTTCGGAAATAAAGCTACAAGTCTCTATGTTTTCTTGTTGATAATTCCTGGCTGAGATATTTGAATGTTTGGTAATGGCAAAACTCGCTCTTTGCAATAGCCTACCCACCCCCCTCCCCCCTCTGGCTACGCCACTGATCACCAGCTAGCTAGAATTTCTTACCAAAGTAGGCTAATCAAGATAGAACAACTGAATTCATCTCTGAAGATACCTTGCTTGTGCATTGCTCGATGCTTCTGCACTTTGGCATAGTAAGTAGGAGTAACAAATATTGTTTTACACACCACAAATAATAAACAACGCCACTTAAATATTCAGTTGTGATGTCACAAAAGACTCAGAAAAATAAACATTGCAGGAAACCGGCTCAGGGTGACCATGCGGATTCAGAAAAAACTACATAACAATAAATAAATTATAATTAAATGTATATATATAATAAAACACAGACATACTACTTCTGTTCAAATAAACTTTGTTCAATCAATTAAAGTAGTTTTGATGATACGAATTTTAGTACAAAAATAAAAAGGTCTGGCAGCACTACTTCTAAAAATATGGTTAGGCTAGGTAATTTGATGACAAAAATAACTAATATACAGTATTCTAAGTTTGTATACAGACGATGACGTAGGATTCAAAGAACCCAATTAGCCTAACAGTACGTATTTACTTTGATTCAATGTCTGAATATTGAATAATATTCAATTATCGGATTTGCAGAAGGCGTCGTTGGATTTTCAAAAAATCGCCGAATAGGCAACTCGCCGAAAAAGGCTCTTGCCGAATAGGGAACTCGCCGAATAGTAACAGAACCTTTTATAAAAGTAAATAAACAAAGCTAAGCAACACCTTAACATTACTTTTAACAGGTATAACATGTTTTTGTTAAATGTTGTGGTGTTGCTTAGCTATGTCCGTTTATGGTTGAAAAAGTACAGTGACCTCCCCACCCGAATTGTTTTATAACAGTAGGCTAGGCTATTCACCGGATTTATATAAATTCATATTTTGTAGTTGCCCAAATCAAGATGATGCATTTATTGATATTATGAAAAAAATTAAAGACTTTGTAAATTTTGATGCCGAGGCAACTGCATCATGCCAATTTGGGCAGTTTTATAAATAGACTATGATCAGATATTTTCATATTTTTTAGTTGCCCAAATCTAAACGATACAGTTATGTAAATGGGAAAAATTAATGACTTTGTTCATTTTGGGGAAACTGCCTCACGCTAATTTGGGCAGTTGCATAAACAGACTAATCAGTTTCATCAAATAGCCTAATTTCATGTTTTCAGCTGCCCAAATCAACACGATGCATGTGTGAAAATTAATAAAATTAGCTATAAAGGTCAAATTTTGCCATTTGATTTGTTCAGTTTCACAAAACTATTAGAGACATATTTTGGTGGCTGCCCAAATTGGCATGATGCAGTTGGTTAAATGCATTTCGTACTACAATTTGATCACCATGGAATACAATACATCAATACGGGTGTGCCAAATGAAAATTTTGCGGCACATTTCTTGTGCAAATAAGAGGCTGTACTTAGTTTGATAGGTAAAAGTTACTAATTTATAGTTTTTCTTAATTCATGCAATTTTGTAGCTTTTTATATAGCAATTTTGCCCTAATAATTTCAAGATTTTGCCCGAATTCGCGACGTTTTGAAACAACAGGGGGGGCGGCTGCCCCCCCTGCCCCCCTGGCTCGTACGGCTATGCCTAGTAGAGAGTAGCTCGGCTTTGGTCTTGTTATCTACACGCAGACCTTCAGTTCAGTTCAGTTGTTTTTTTTATTTCTGACCACCATATCAAAACAATACACATCAACATAGCAAAGGTCAAGAAAAAGGTAGAAGCGACAAAACGCGAACGTTAAAACGTGCTTGTGATCGAAGTAAGTTATTGAGTTGAAAAAAATTTGGCACGGTCGCAACACCTTCAGAAAAATTTAAGATATAAAGGGAAAATAAAAAAATAGAAAATGTTACAAAACAAATAAACATATATAGGCTATAACTTTATTAGCCTACATAACATTACCATAACATACCAAAAATAAGAGACAAAAAGTGGACAACAAATGTATTAGGCAAATAAAAGATCAAAAGTCGCCTCAAAATTGAACTTTTCGAGCTTTCGCCGAAGCAAAATCAGCTAGAATATCTTCAAAATCAAGTTTTTGAACGTAGTCTCTTTCTATAGAAAGAATCGATATAGAGCTGATAGCCGATCATCATTCATGGTAGAACGTAAATACGACTTTATCATTTTGAGCTTTGAGGTGTGCTAGCTGTCTCTTTGTAAATCATTTTCTTGTTTTACTTTTTATTTATTTTTGCATTACTTCATTTCTCGTGATGCGTCAAAAGCCTCTACAAGTATGCAAAACTACCAGGAATAACTCAGGCTTTGTCAGTCCGAATATAATGGCGTCACCATGGGTTCTCCACTTGGTCCAACTTTGGCCAACTTCTTTTTAGCGCACTTAGAAACGAAAATGTTAAGTGTTTCGTGATTTTTACCCTAATATGTATGCACGTTATGTTGACGATATTTTTGCGATTTTTGACAACGATCGGTCTTGTCTCCAATTTTTAAACCTGGCTCGTGGCAGCAACGCCACTGCATAGGGGAAACCGGGGATAGTTCGGACGCGGGGATACCTCGGATAAGGCATTTGACGTCACAGTGGAGTATTGTTAAATCACGTTTACCACAGCTTTGTGGCTCCTTTACAAATCAAGATAAAGTTTGCAAGTATGTCTAGTTTTCTTAGAAAGTTGAGGTCGAAAAAGTAACTTTATCAGTGATATTGAGATTTCAAAATTGTACGTGTAAGGTCATAATTCCGTTGCAGTTAACCAAAACAAACTTTTTATTGATTTAGGTTGTAGTTAGAAAGCAATACTCAGATAAGCAAGTGATGATTTTGACCAGCAGATAATCAAGTAGCCATATTTTCTTCATTTACCTGTAGTCACGTGGTCGGGGATACTTCGGACACAAGTCACACAACGGCCGAAGTATCCCCGTGGAAAAAATCAAACTTAAACAAAATCTTATTTTCAGATCTTTTAAATAATTTATTGGATTTTAAAAACATAATGGTTCGGACATATAAAAGAAAAACAAATATTCTGTATTAACTGTCAAATCAACTCAAAAGGTGTGCATAAAATTGCTGTCCGAGATGACCCCAGGCATGTCCGAAGTTACCCCGGTACCGGGGTAACTTCGGACATTTGAGGACCGTAGAAATTATGCTTTTTATAAGCATTTCCGGTTTTCTGAAACAAACAATACTCCTACCCTTTTTTGGCAAAGCTTTAAGGTTTACAACAAAATAACAATTACGAACTTGCTGTGTAATTTAAAAAAAAAATGGGCTGTTTTCAAAAAATCGTCCGAGCTATCCCCGGTCTCCCCTACAGTTAGGCCTACAGTTAGCCTATA
This sequence comes from Aplidium turbinatum, assembly GCF_918807975.1. Classification (NCBI taxonomy): domain Eukaryota; kingdom Metazoa; phylum Chordata; class Ascidiacea; order Aplousobranchia; family Polyclinidae; genus Aplidium; species Aplidium turbinatum. The sequence goes on from NC_137489.1 coordinate 16,609,473, forward strand.
GTGCAAAGTCAAATTTACCTTACAATTTTCATTTTATGTATATTGCAGACATGTAATTCCTGATGAGGACACACGTTCGTGTCGAAAACGTTAGAGTTTATTTTTAATTATGTTATATTTGTGTATGTAATATATCATGTTAAACCCGCTGAAGTTACTTTGTTTTATTTCTCTATAATTATATTTGGCCATAAGTTTTAGGTTTGGCTTCATCACTGTTACATAATCAAAATTTATGTTGATAGAGCGAGAGAAAACTTTATTTCTCGAAGCAGGGCCACCGTGGCCTAATTTAATAGTAACGTTATGGTTTTATTTATTGTCGCTCTCCAACAGCTAAGGTTTTTAGCGACAGAGTTCATGCTTAATTTTATATCCGGTTTACGATGTTATGACATTATTGCGCGACTTATTCTCACTGCGTGCAAGACAGAACACAATCTGTAGCGTTTCAAAAGTCTTCGGTTTGACCCGACCTGAAATCGATCTCAGATCTACCAGCACTAGAGCTGAAAGCAATAGGCCTAACCACTCGGCCACTGAGCTGGTGTGACCTAATTTAGTTTTGAACTCGCAGTATGCAGTCATTACCGTAGCCTACTTATAGAAAAGCAACAATATAGGGTTCAATTGATTTCAGAACAATTTATAAGATATGTAGGCTAAGGTCACTTTAGATTGTAGGCTACATCTCGTCTTGCCACTGGCGTTCGAATTGACTCAAAAACAGAGGTTGTTTTACATAAACTACGCCACCAAACGGTGGTTACAAAACGTTGTGGGTTCAGAGTTTATGATGTATTGCCAGTATTGGTTTAGTTTTGAATCTTTATACTCGGACTGACAAAGCCTTAGTGGGTTATTCCTGGTATTTTTGCATACTTGTAGAATGTAGAGGCTTTTGACGCAGGGCCGGTTACCGAGATTGGCAAAGTAAAGTTTCTAATTGTTGTTACCGGGGAATTATTCCATTCATTAGGTGCCACTGAATGGAAAGCAGTCCTGAAAAGCGTTTCTCAAGCGCACACCCCGAGAGTCAAACCAGCGCCCCGTAATCTTGAGTTGAACGCGTAATGCTGAGCTAACGCGACACATTGCAAACAACTAAATACCGGTATTGAATAAATTCAAAGCCTAGGTTAGTCTGTAAAAAAAAATAAAACTTGCTTGATGAAAACGCTTCAAGTTTTCAAACGTTTTTGTGATCACAAGAAAGAATCTTTCTGGAACAATTGTAGGTTTGAAAAAAATTATAACTTATAACATAAGTTTATAGCATACTGTAAAAAGATCAGAGCTTTTCAAATATCATAAAACGCCATTTTCATTCTATCTTCCCTTCGCTCTTAACAAAACTTCTGTTATTAGCCTACGTCATATCTGCCGTCAATGGCTGCATCTTAGGACATCACTGGATAACCATCCTATTCTTGCTAGTATCCAAACCGCAAGTTTTGTGGCAAAAAAGCTAATTGGTATCTCATTCAATGAACACTGGAGTCAAACTAACTGCTCCAGTCTATGGTGCTATACCAGGTAGCCTAGGCTACTCCAAACTAGCACCCCGTCAATTGATAAGCTATCAATACAATCATTTGCGCCGGCCGCTCAAATTCTCTTTCGTGAAGTTAATAAAACAAACACCTCTGCTGCTAATTTGATGGGCTGTAAGAGAAAACAGAATGAAAAACTAACTACAACAGAGCTTCGCATCTTCATCTCCGACGTCTGTCCCAATAGCCTGCTAAGACAGGCATGGGTGCACTTCAACCACCTCTGCAAAAGCGTAAGGAGTTAAACTTTCTTCCTCCAGCAAATGTGGTGCTGAAGAACAGAAATATATCACCAACAATTGTATGCTAGTAGGCTACTCATCAAACAGCACGATATGTTATGTGTACTATGTGTGGTTAGGTTAGGGTGGTTAGGCCTATTGGAGTGGTTAGGAGTGGTTAGGCGTTATTTAGGCGAGTGGTTGGTTAGGCGAGTGGTTAGGTTAGGAGTGGTTAGGCCTATTGCTTTCAGCTCTAGTGCTGGTAGATCTGAGATCGATTTCAGGTCGGGTCAAACCGAAGACTTTTGAAACGCTACAGATTGTGTTCTGTCTTGCACGCAGTGAGAATTGGTTAGGCGAGTGGTTAGGTTAGGAGTGGTTAGGCCTATTGCTTTCAGCTCTAGTGCTGGTAGATCTGAGATCGATTTCAGGTCGGGTCAAACCGAAGACTTTTGAAACGCTACAGATTGTGTTCTGTCTTGCACGCAGTGAGAATAAGTCGCGCAATAATGTCATAACATCGTAAACCGGATATAAAATTAAGCATGAACTCTGTCGCTAAAAACCTTAGCTGTTGGAGAGCGACAATAAATAAAACCATAACGTTACTATTAAATTAGGCCACGGTGGCCCTGCTTCGAGAAATAAAGTTTTCTCTCGCTCTATCAACATAAATTTTGATTATGTAACAGTGATGAAGCCAAACCTAAAACTTATGGCCAAATATAATTATAGAGAAATAAAACAAAGTAACTTCAGCGGGTTTAACATGATATATTACATACACAAATATAACATAATTAAAAATAAACTCTAACGTTTTCGACACGAACGTGTGTCTTCATCAGGAATTACATGTCTGCAATATACATAAAATGAAAATTGTAAGGTAAATTTGACTTTGCACTATAGGCTAACTGTAGGCCTAACTGTATGCAGTGGCGTTGCTGCCACGAGCCAGGTTTAAAAATTGGAAACAAGACCGATCGTTGTCAAAAATCGCAAAAATATCGTCAACATAACGTGCATACATATTAGGGTAAAAATCACGAAACACTTTAAACATTTTCGTTTCTAAGTGCGCTAAAAAGAAGTTGGCCAAAGTTGGACCAAGTGGAGAACCCATGGTGACGCCATTATATTCGGACTGACAAAGCCTGAGTTATTCCTGGTAGTTTTGCATACTTGTAGAGGCTTTTGACGCATCACGAGAAATGAAGTAATGCAAAAATAAATAAAAAGTAAAACAAGAAAATGATTTACAAAGAGACAGCTAGCACACCTCAAAGCTCAAAATGATAAAGTCGTATTTACGTTCTACCATGAATGATGATCGGCTATCAGCTCTATAGGGGGGGAAGAACAGTCACCTTCACGCGGTCCCCCCTGTAAGTAGCATCATAAAAAATGCGAAACGAAGACTGTCAAAACCGAACCTCGACCCGGAACGTTCAGTACAGGACCTCACGAGAACCGCTCTTTTCAGAGCGCGGCAGTTCCACTGTCGACAAGTACCGTCGTCCCACCATCTTACAGCTGAACGCTGAGGGCATCACATCCAGCAAGATTGATGTGATCGAGCAGCTCGCTCATAAGGACCGAGCTCTTGTCATCCTCCTCCAGGAGACCCACTGCACTTCTGCAGACAAGCTAGTAATTCCACACTACTCACTAGCTGGGTTTACCCAAAGCAGGAAGCATGGCCTTGCCACGTTTGTCCATGAGAGCTTAAACTGGACGCTTGCAAACTCCTCCGCCAACGAGGAAATAGAATGGGTTTGTGTGATCATTGAAAATTACAACATCATCAATGTATACAAGCCACCATCCTCACACCTGAACCCATCATCTATACCCGCATTCCCCTCACCCAGTATCTATGCTGGTGACTTTAACTGCCAGCACACCGACTGGGGTTACAAGTACATCAACAGCGACGGAGAATGCCTGGCTGCTTGGGCTGCAAACAACAACCTCGCCCTTCTTTACAATCCAAAAGATCCAGCCAGCTTCTGGTCCGGACGCTGGGGAACGGGCACAAACCCTGACCTGGCCTTTGCAAGCATGGACACAGACAGCTCTCTTCCTGACAGACGTGTGCTAGAGAAGTTCCCACGTTCCCAACACCGACCTTCGCTTATCACTGCCCCTAAGCTTGTCTCTCCCATCCCAAGTGCCCCAGTGAAGCGATGGAACTTCAGAAAGGCCAATTGGAATCGCTACAGCCTCATAACCAATCAAACCGCGGCGGAACTACCCTCACCTTCTACCGCCAATGTGGATGAGGCTTACCAAGACTTCTGCCGTGCTATCAAATCCGCAGCTAAACAAGCTATCCCTCGCGGCCGTCGAAAGAACTACACGCCGTGCTGGGATTCAGAGTGCGAAACTTTATACCGCTCTTATATTCGTGCCTCACCAGGTGCTGCCTCTATCTCAGCCGCAACAAGACTGCTTGATCGGCTGGACTCACGGAGGCTAGAGCGATGGAAAAACACCGTCAACACTATCGACTTTACACACTCTAGCCGAATAGCATGGAGTACTGTCAACAACCTTACGGGCCGTTCAGCACGCCCTTCCCGCCAATGCCCCGTTACTTCCAATAACATCGCATCAGAACTTGTGAAAAACGGGACGTACAAAATAGGCGACCGCAAGTTCTCCAAACTTGTAAAGAGGGAAACGTCTGATCTCTGGAAAATCCCAACACCAGATGAGGAAAGCATTTCTGGTGAATTTACGTCCGATGAGTTCACCGCTGCCCTACAATCAACTAAGACCCGTAAGGCCCCTGGTCCCGATAACATCTGCCCCGAACTTGTACTCCATGCTGGCACCGCCATGAAGTCTTGGCTGCGCAAATTTCTGTCTTCCTGCTTATGCCAACTCAAAGTCCCCAAAATTTGGAGACGAGCCAAAGTAGTCGCGATTCCTAAGCCTCATAAGCCACAAGAGGATCCGAAGAGCTATCGACCTATATCTCTTCTCTGTATCCCTTTTAAAATCTTCGAACGTCTTATCTACACTAGAGTCGAACCAATTATAGACCCACTCTTGCCCCGGGAACAAGCTGGTTTTCGACGTGGAAGATCTACTGTAGACCAAGTCACTCTCATGACTCAAGACATCGAAGACTGCTTTGAGGCAAAGAAGAAGGCTGGTGCTGTGTTCCTTGACCTCACAGCCGCATACGACACCGTATGGCACCAAGGCCTCACCTGCAAACTGCTCCGCCTGCTCCCGGACAGGCACATGGTCCGCATGATCATGGAGCTCGTTTACAACAGAAGCTTTACCCTCACCACCGGAAGTGGTAAACCAAGCAGGTTACGACGCCTTAAAAATGGCGTCCCTCAGGGATCTGTCCTGGCCCCCCTTCTGTTTAACATCTACATCCACGACTTGCCAATCACGGTATCCGCAAAATACGCCTACGCCGATGATTTGGCCATTTTACACTTGTCGAATCAATGGGATACATTGGAAGAGACTCTAAACCAGGACATGTCGACACTTTCGGCATACCTCCAGAGATGGAGACTGAAGCTCAGCGAAACTAAAACAGTGACGACAGCCTTCCACTTAAACAACCGGGAAGCGAAGCGTGAGCTCAAGATCAACACCGATGGAAAAACCCTGCCCTTCTGCCCAAACCCTAAATATCTAGGGGTAGTCCTGGACAGGTCGCTCACTTACCGTCAACATTTGGAGTCACTACGCAAAAAGATCTCAACACGCACAGCTTTGCTAAGGTGTCTGGCCGGCTCAGGCTGGGGAGCCGGAGTCGATACCCTGCGCATTGCCACCATCGCGCTAGTTCACGCTCCAGCAGAATACTGTGCACCTGTCTGGAGTCGCAGTGCCCACTGCCATCAAATTGACACTGCCATAAATGACACCTTGCGTATCGTGACAGGATGCCTGCGACCTACATCATCGGAAAATCTCCCTGTCCTTGCAGGCATCCAACCAGCTGAGCTTCGTCGCGAAGAAGCTATCCTGTCTCTTTCTCGTCGCGCTACGAACCCCAACCACTTGCTCTACTCAAGTCTCTATGAGTCTGTGAACGAGAAACCTCAGCGACTGAAATCGAGACACCCATTTGTACGTGCCGCACAACTCCTGATGAAAACTGCTGAAGACCAATCCATCAGTGCGGCTACCTGGGCGGACCACCAATGGAGCTCGGAGTGGAAGAAGAACTCCTCAAGACTCCAAAGTTTCATCTCCGACACCGGCAACCACCCAACCGGAATGCATTTGCCAAGGAAGGCCTGGGTGCGGCTCAACCGCCTGCGTACTGGCGTCGGACTATTCCGCTCGAACATGCACAAATGGGGGATGGCTCCATCCGCGATTTGTGAGTGTGGCAAGGAGGAACAAACCGCAGACCACACCATTTGTAATTGCGCCATCTACCATGCGCCAAATGGTGTGCGTGGTCTGCGTGAACTGGATGACAAATCAATTGAATGGCTGCTCGACACCTGCCCAAACATCTAGACCGCGTCGCCGCCACTGCCCAAGGGTGGTAAAAGGCAGAGCCCCTCGACCCTTGGAGTGGCGAAGAAGGTTCAAACGAAGAAGAAGAAGCTCTATATCGATTCTTTCTATAGAAAGAGACTACGTTCAAAAACTTGATTTTGAAGATATTCTAGCTGATTTTGCTTCGGCGAAAGCTCGAAAAGTTCAATTTTGAGGCGACTTTTGATCTTTTATTTGCCTAATACATTTGTTGTCCACTTTTTGTCTCTTATTTTTGGTCCTAACGCTGAGACAGTGAGGCTTCTTTCTCAAGCAATATAGAACTTCTGAGACGCGGCACATTATTTGTAATTATTTTTATTGAAAAGATTGCTTGAACATGAAACTATTTCAAAATTTGCTGCAGTCTACTTAGGACGGCATTTTCAACGAAAGCCAGGGGCGGCAGCATATGCTCCTAGTCCTACGCCACTGACTGTATAGGCTACTAACGAAACTCCAGACTGAAAAGCACAAACTGAACGAGTGACACAGGAATGATTACAAGTAAGTTATACGGTGGAAAACAGATTACATGAGGTGTAAACTACAGGCATTTGACAAACAAATTAGAACACACACAAGAGAAACGATGAGCCACAGGCGAATAATTGCCGGTTGAGAGACGGATTATTACGTTTGATTCTTAAGGCTTCCATGATCTTAGTCTGAAATTCAGATCTGCCTCCATAGATGATTTTAAATAGGTCGATCGAAACCAAATATAATTATGGTTAAAATTGATTTGAAAACATAGCCGACAGCTGAACATTGCCTAGTAGTGAGTTTGATGAATGTAGTAGGCCTATTTAGTAGGCTAGCTGTTACAACGTGGCTTAGGCTATATGTTATAGCCTAGATCTACCACTACCATTATTGATTACATATGTCTATATTATTGTTTTAAATGGCCAGCTCTTTGCTCTTTTTAAATTCATCTTTGATCTGTGCCCTTTGTCTTTTGAGTTCATTTCTGATATTGTTTTTTTTTTATACACTAAGTCATTCTAAGTGTGTTTTTCTTCTAGTTGCTGGCAATAATTTCGTTTGTCGCTTTTTGACGCAGAATGCTTGAGCAATTCCTTTTATCACGAAGTTTATCTGAAAGGAAATGGAAAGCTTTCTGGCCACATTCATCCTACAACTGTCCATCCCGTTAGCTCAGTTGCTGAACACCCCGCCTCAAGATCAAGCGGCGCTTGTTCGGCTCTCGGGGTGTACGCTTGAGGAACCCATTTCAGGTGAATAAAATAATTTTCCGGCAACAACACTTCAACAATCAGAAACTTTGCTCGGTCAATATCGGAAACCGGCCATACGTCAGTGGTTCAAAGCCTCTGCATTCTGCAAGTATGCAAAGCTACCAGGAATAACCTATCAAGGCTTTGTCAGCCCGAGTATTGATTCATAAGCCCAACCACACGAAGTGCAATTTTTCTTTGGTGGTGGTTTTGGTATAGTTCTGTCTAACAGATGACCTCAGTATGGTGAAGGCAAAAAGGCAGGAATCTGATTCCGTCTGCTTATTTCATAGGCTACTTGGGCCAAGTTTGATGCTTTTTTTAGTATTTTGTCACATGACGACGGCGACAGTCGAAGTTGATGACTTTTTTTCCGCTTATGCTATTTCCAGTATTAATTTCACACAATACGTGGACGACGACAAAACATAAAATGAAGCCGCCCAGTTTTTTGTAGATTTATTGTCTGAAACTTACTACAATTTTTGTGGAAGAATTTAAGGAGACAAAAAAGTGATTTAAATTTTGTTTGGAAAAGTAACCTAAACTGTGAGTGACCTACACTACAACACATAATTGGAATGCTTGGTCGATAGCATATAACGTATATTACAGTATGTTCGATTTGAAATTGTAGTATTAGTAGCAACAGCGATAAAAATAATTCAGTTTTCGAAACATTTGCTCACATGAGTTTAATTTTTTTTTTTCTCAAGTAGATCGTACAAGATATTTTTCCGTTAGACAGCAAAAACTAATTAATCTACTGGGTATATCAAAAGCAACATTTGCCGATAAAAATCTCAGATAGAAGATTGTTTAATTAAATAGATTATTTTTGTTTGACAAATAACAAGAAGGTTTACTTAGGCTTTGGGCAAACAACTCTTGACAAGTGCATCTAAGTAATCTAATGCATCAACTGTGTATTTGTGATGCGGTACTGTGTTTTGTTTAAGCTTACGTTTAGTTACCGTTCTTACTTCCATTTCCCGTTAGCCTTTTATAGTGACTGACATCACTGCTAATTAATCAATACGTTTGGTTTGGGCTCCCTTTAAATGGCTAATTTCACTTCAATAAGTGGGTATTCCGTTTTTGTGACAAACTCCCGTGCCTTATGTCCTTAGCGCTGAAACTATAGTAGACCTAACGTTGAGTTCAATTCCAGATCATGGCAAAGACTTATAAAACTTCCCGACTGTGTTGAAGGATTTATAACTAAAACCAACAGCTGCTGGAAAGTAGCAGCTATTACCATCTATGCTATTACATCCACTGTTGAATGATACAAAGTAGGTTGAATGCCTCTGTAACAATACCGCAACATTCCAAACCGCAACGACTATGCTGCGACAAGCATAACCGGGATTCCCTTCTGTTTGAGATGTAGGCCAAAAAGTCAATACTGGTATGTAATCCTAAGTAACATTGGGAAATCAATAGTCAAAACATGCTCACAGTTTTGTTAAAGTAGGCCTACCATATTTTCATCCCTTAAAAAGAGGACACGTTTCGCCAGCGAGTAAAATACAAGTAGAATGTTGGTCACAGCGGTAAACCATAATCTCTTCTTGGGAAAATTTTAACATAAAGTTCCCGAATCCGTTCGTCTGTATATAATGACCGAAGAAACACACACTTGAACTTCTTTTCAAACAGTGTATTTCTGTAAAATTAGCCCACGGCTACCGAAAACGAGGGGGTGCAACGCCTTACACCACTGAAAAACTGTCACTACAGAACAGATTACTTGGATAAAGACGGAACCTTTGTCCAGCTAGCAAGCACTAAGCCAACAGTTAAAAGTGCGGCCAACTTTCAAACAATCATTTTACGAATGACCAGAATAGATAGCAATATACACGTATGCAGTACTGTGACGCAATAATGAAAGACAATTATGAAGTCATTCCAACAGGTGTTTAAAGCTGATGTAATATTTCCTGTTTAAACAGGCCCAAACAGGTTTGACACAATTCTTATGAACGCTGGTGCAATTTTGGCTCATGTTTTAGGAATTTCCATGACGTAATATTCAGTAGACTTGAACGGTTTTTATATGACGTTTGATTTGGTGAAAATTGTCGGGAACAAATGTTACGTATGAAGAATTTTTTACATCCTTTTGGAGAATTATAGACGTATATGCAGCAAAAGTTACAGCAAAAAAATTTGTATTTCGCAAACCGATTTGTTAGATTTGTGTGACAAAATAAAAATGTGATGTGATAATGTTATAAAAATGTGAGGCAGGCAGTAGGCTCTGTAGATAGCCATGCCTTAACGTTTTTCAGAAAAAAAGAATCAGCTTTAACGAAATCATAAAATTACTTGCACTAAATATAATTGAACTTGTATACAGCTGTTAATGAGATGTTAAGGACAGACTCAACTAAAAGGCTGATTCCTTTCTTGTACCATTGTAGCTGCATCACAAATAAAATTTATTCTACATTCGCACCCACATAAGTTGTAAGTATCCAACTATCTATGCCATGATTTATTTTGAAATAGGTTATATGTTAATGTTATGCATATTGCATAGTGCACATTGGATTATTTTTTCAATTTGCTTCACTTGACAAATTAGCCAAACTATTAAGTTGGTAATCAGCAACGTCTACAAGCGCTTAATCAATATAAAATAGATCTGGGTAAAACAATAATTTATTGTATATAAAAGTGTGAGAACCGTAAAAATGTAAACATGTCAAACTCTTTTGCAAGTTTTTGCGTTTTTTTATTTCTCTGTGATTTTCTCATTCTTTTCAAATTTCTCAATTTTTTTTAGTTTGTCCAAGTTTTTCTTTTTCATAAATTTGTTGATCAGATCTCCTCAAATGAAGCAATTCCCTCACAAGTGGATTTGCAGTTCGCTCGCACTCATCACTGACCGCCATTTGGCTACCTACGACAATCGCAAAGCAATGTACAGTAGTTTGTTTCAATGAATGTCTAAGATTGTTTAGAACAACAGATCAAATAACTTAGTAAGCCAACGTTTTTTCGAAAATCTATAAATCAACATGTTGCATTGGTATAGAAATGGTTGGAAATTGCGAAAAAGTCACATAACGATGAAATCCTGTTGAAAATATGAGCAAGAAAACTGAAAATGTAAAAAAGAGGACATTTGAGCATTTTTGGGTGTCCTCGGAAGACAATTTATTTTTCTTCAAAAAAGAGGACAAATCCTCTTAAAAGAGGATATATGGTAACCCTAGTTAAAGGCATAAATAATGTTAATTTAATTGCTTTTCTCTCTCTGCTAACAAGCTTTATATAGTAGGTTAAAATAAAGTCAAAATTTTAATTCTTAAATTTTCTTCAATAAGCCATAAGTCTACTAACCGGACGATAGCTGAAACCATGTATCAGTATGAAAACTGTCAAAACAAACTACTTGGGTTAATGGTAAAACAAAATTTCCAATTTTTAAAAAGTTTCATTGATCGTGCATCGACACAAGACAATTTTTATCTTCTGATAACACAATGCGAATGTTTACTCGTCAAAAGATCAAGAATAACGAAAAATACCAGAACAGATTGAGGCCTTCAAGACCAAGCAAAAGGCTACCTTCCTCCAACAAAGTCGCCAAAAAGAGCCTGTCTCTTGTTGTCGCAGATTTAGGTCGCACCAATATCAACGGGATAGAAAATAGGCTTTTCACGGCGTTGTTACTACATTTTCGGTGAGGTCACTTTGAAAAACTTGAGTAAAACGACTTCATAGAAATACTACAATGTGATGACTGTGACTGAGCAGTTGAGTTTTATTGCATCTATACTCACATTGAACGCTTGAGGAGCTTCAGAGAAAAGTCAAAGTAGACAATTTATGCTCTGCGAATTAAAATCAGCAACGACATAAAACTAAAAATGTACTTTTTGATGGGCGCAAGAATCACTGCAATTTTATATAAAAATCCTTATTTCGAGGAAATTTTATGTTCAGAATTTACACTAAAATAAAGTGTACAAAACTGCTCTTAATTTTTTTGCAAACATAAATTTCAAAATATATATGAATGAATTTTTATCTTCCTCAGATCAGACAAATCAAACAATTCAATAATTGAATTAACAAGTTGGAATTACAGATATGGGTTCTTTCGTATCAGGTAAAACCAGACACTGGCAACACATCAAATAATAACAGCTGGAGGATGGAGCTTGCTTTTGTGATTGTAAAGTTATCATTGTTACGAGAAATCAGAGGACTGAAATGACAACACTGTCTCATCTTCTGAGTGATTTAATAACAATTCTGGATTAAAGTTTAAAATTAAAATGTATAAAAGAATGATTAAAAATCCTATCGCCACTGCTGTAACAATAAATGCCTTGCACAGGAATTCTATGCAGGCTATGGGATCCGATTCACCGATGTCTATATCATCATTAAAATGGGATCCAGAGAGTCTTGAAGGTTCTTTTAACAAAGATTCTTCGTACTTTTTTGTTACTTCAATTTCAATCTGACTAAATTCTTTCTTTCGCAGATCATATAACTCTCTTTTGGTGTTATCCTTTGCGACCTTTGAGGCATTGTACGTTGTCTTCTGCTTTATTTTCTTGTTTCTGTTGCTTCCCATTGAAATGTTAAGGTGATGTACCAATTCTGGATCAATAAGCACACAGCTTTGATCAAGTGATTTATTAAAGTGATTGGTCGGCTTGGCATCATTTAACTCAGGACGAGGTACTCCTGTTTTCATAATCGATTTTATATTGTTTTTCCACTTTGTCCTCACTCAGTTTCAGATTTACTCAACAATTTCTATCGCAATTAACCTTAAGAAAACTATATCTGCTTTAAAAAACGCTGTTACAGTGTTTTGTGAAAGAAGAACATTGACAGAACACTCTATGCAGTCTATAGTTTTCGACCACATGACCAACCAACCGAAGCATAAACTTGATTCTATTAGGTCTATTAACATTGGCATCATTGCAGGCCAGATAAGAAACATTTTGTAGGCTTACGCATTTTAACTGGCCTGCAGCTTCTCATATTTCTTGACAGAAACTTTCACGTTGGCTTTTATGGATATTGTGCTTAAATTGTGAAGTTGTTCCATTTCAAAATTCCAATGAAAATTGATGTTTTGTTTACTGATGTAACCACAAAAAGGTCATAGATTAATGAAGCCATAACTATAAACAACCAAATTGCTTGGTTATCAACTGTATGGGCAGAATATGTTTGGTGCCGAAAGAGAGATGATTATTTATTATAGGGCCAATTGCAAGCTAGAACCCGATCAACTGCTACTTCATTGTTTTTACAGTTGACATGCATAAAAAGTTTCGAAAAAAATAAAATCTAAATACTTTTCTGATTTGTACTGTTTGCAATAGCATTCAATTGATAACCGTAGGGACCTTAAGTTTCGGGATTCGCAGCTCTGCTGTTCCGACCATATTAGAAAGATCAATTGCCAATTACGCCTCGCGACAAGCTAGCTTTAAAAAAATAAAAATAAATAAATACCAACTTCACTACTTTTACGTAATTCGTTAAAAGTACAATATTTTGTAAATCAGAAACAACGTAACCCTTCTATTCTTCTTCTTGCTTATGAGGCAGCAGTTTAGGCAACATCTCCTAATTGTTGTAACCCTTCTATAGGGACTTTATATTATAAACTTTATATTATATTATTAGCTTTATATTATAAAGTCCCTACCCTTCCAGTGTGGCGGATAATCTGAAAGCGGATTCTCATTCCCATGATTTAAAATCCCTAGACAGCTGACATGTAGCCTACGTGATGCACGTGCCATTGGCTTAAAAAAACAAAAGTAGTAGGCTATGCTTGAATAGACGATAAATTCTGGTATCGATTTGCGTCCCGTAAACACTCCGGTAAGATAAACAGTGAAATTTGTTTCCTGTCTATTGTGTTCGTTTACAAGTTGCCATGAAATTGAAAAAACACATTTCTATTGGCTTCATTTACTCACTCAATGCTGTTACTAATTTTAAATGTCATATTCTAAATTTGTGGTTGACCAACAACGCTAATATAACATATTTAAAATAAGGAAAGAGTTACGTTTTTTAACCCTTTTTTCATCTTATATTAAACCTTTTGTAGCCTACAATGAAGCTTTTGAACTGATTGAATGCTGGAAGAATGTAACCAGCTAACAATGAAGTTTTAAAGCTTTTCCTGTAGGCTATATCCTCTCCGAATAAACGCTTCAAGCAATCGTGTTTCAAATGTCTATTTTACTGAGCATTGAATAGTTTTTACAGTTAGGTTTTTACAGCAAATAGTTTTTACAGTTAGGTTGATATCAACAAATACGAAGATCACTGTATTCTTAGGAAAAAGAGAAGCCTTTTTATTGCTTCAGTTTCTAAATCAATAACTATAATTAGTGTTACAGACGACAGTCAACGGCATAGTTCTCCATTGAAATCAAAATTAATTTATCAAAGTTTTTTTCATTTGGCTTTATTTAATTAAGAGTAGCTTCTTTTAACTTCAACAGTTCAATTAGATGGATCCTACTTTTGCAAGCGGAAGTTTTGTTTACAGCGAAGTACTTTTGAAACATGATTTGAAAAGCTTTTAGCACCCCGGTCCAAAGTAAATTATTATTTTTAAGTGTTTTTTCAATCTCAAAGATAAAAAACAAAACGGCAGACCACATCTGCAGTTTAAATGGCTGGTACGTTTCTGACCAAGCTGAGCATATTTCCACTTTTGCTGCTTGCTTCTACAGTAGGCTACGTTGATGAAACGGCCTTCCTTGATTTCATAATACATGCTTACTGTTACTTGCGTAGCCTACTTTCAGCTTGGGTTTGCACTATTTAGACACGATCACAGAAAATATGTTTTGAATCTACACAGATGTTTTAATATTTTCAAACAATGTTGTTTAAAATGGTAAAAAAACTTATCAAAATATCATGTTTCGTCTAAAAAACTGCCTTTTCGAACATTTTCTGGATGATTGCGCGGAAAATCATTAAGAATGAAATCAATTGAAATCGTCTGTCAGTTGTGGAAACATCTCAGTTTTGGTTAGATAAAGCATCATAGGAAAATATTGAAACAAGCCTGCAACGCTGACTGAGCACTAACTGAGAAAACCATAATAAAAAAATACTTTTTTTGGCTACTGCAAACCTGGCTAAATAACTTTCTCCATCAAAGCATATAAATATATAACTCATTACGCTTATTTATAGCAGGCAGGTACGTTGAAAACGGGAGTCCAGAAGGCACTTTTTGGGCCGGTATGAGTTTAAGAGCCAGTAACCTTTTAAGAAGCCCAGAAACTTAAAGAAATTTGTATTCTTTGGATATTATGCCCTTTTCTTAGAAGTGTCTTGTTTAGGGCCTGAAGAACTCATTACTACTGGGCCTAAGTTACCTTCTTAACGGCCCTGATAGCTCGTGAGCTGTGACATACGGATCTACGTAATCAATGGCTTTCAGTTGATTGATTGATTTTTTTCTTTAGCTAAAATCAGTCATTGTTATGTCATTAGGATTAAAATAACCGACGACATAAAATGGCAAGGCTGCGCAGTAGGCTACAATCTTGTTATCATCGATTTGCCGCGTTGACAGTGTCGTTTCTCTATGAATCATTCTTATGCAGATAAACACATTTAAGCGCTGTGTTTATCTTTGTGCTTATTGGAAATGTATCGTCCAAAAATACTGAACCTGTCAGTGAATTATTATTACGATAACGATTGAACAAAATGAAAAAGTTCAACCAAAACTGGGAAAGAAAACAATTACCCTTCTAATGACCTATCTAGAATTACTAACGATCTACAAAACCAGACGTGAGAAAACGCTTTTCTCAAAACGTCAGATGACTGTGTGCGTCAATGCTTATATTGTTGGCCGGTAACCCGCGCGAATTCATAAAGAAAATGAATAGAATTTGCCAAACGAAAAATATGGAATTTTCCAAAATGTTTCAGTAACATTTGTTGCTTTTCGTGTCTGAATCAAAAGATTGAAAAGAATCTCCAACCTGTTACTGCCTGGTCTTATGCTTTTTAAATGATGTGTATTCATACAAACAATTCATTCAAACAAAACCTTGTTGTTGATAATTTTATCACTAAACAACAAACCAATCTGATTAGCCTATGCTTTAGCAATGAGTTAGATTTATCGTTAGAAGGCGTTGAAATTTTGATAAGCACAACTATCACCGATCTAGCCTACCAATCTCACCCACAGAGAAAAGACTAACTACTATTATTTTTGCCATAACATGTTCATTGCTGGAAAAGATTCTTAACAGTTCCGATTTAAAACAGCTCAGAATTGTTCTAAATGGAACACCTCATTTTTTTTTAATTTTTACACTTTTAAAATGTTGTTAATGCCAAAGATCATAGACGATCTTTGCAAGACGAGTCAGCCGTAGGTTACTAAACCTATGGCTGCGCAGGCTCATATGTAGGCTGTAGTTTCATTCTGCCGTTAGCTTATATCAATTGAGAAGAAAACAATGATTATTCTGAAATGGTCTTCATTATAAAGCTTAAAAACTATACAAAATTATCAAATTTCATTTCCACGCAGTGATCACCAGATAGACACGCGCCGAACGCATGCATAGAAAATTGTAAGCCAACTGAGTGATGTCACAGTGACATCTCAGCATCGGTTTTGCTTCCCCTTTTGTTGCGTTCACCAGAAGCGGCTCGTGGCTAGTTTTAATGGATAGGCTGTAAAAATGTTTTGCATTGTTTTACACTTCATTTGAATTCACCAATTTCACAAGGGTGGGCTGCAGCCTTGCAGTCTGTTACGA
This sequence comes from Aplidium turbinatum, assembly GCF_918807975.1. Taxonomy (NCBI): domain Eukaryota; kingdom Metazoa; phylum Chordata; class Ascidiacea; order Aplousobranchia; family Polyclinidae; genus Aplidium; species Aplidium turbinatum. Next base: position 16,625,822 of record NC_137489.1, read on the forward strand.
CGAGCAGCCACTGGTGTCCACTATGGCAATAACCAAGAACAAGTTTAGACATTTTTGCATCTTTTTTTAGTAGGACATTGAAAATCGTAACAAACGTTGTTCAAGAGGATTAACTTTACAGAACAAAGGTGTCAAACTCATTCAGCGGTGTGATCTACGTTCAAATGCTTCGGTTGTGCACAGACCAGATTATTTATAAATAATGATAAAATGGAAAGTTTTATATTTATTTTATAGTTTTATAGTTTTATATTCTATTTAGACTTGCTATGATTTAGATGTAGCTTTGTAGACTATAGCTTAGCTCTAAAAACCTGACACTTTACAGCAGTGACAATCATGATAAACAGCCGGTAGGCTATAAAAAAATTTGCAAATGAGGTTTTCATCAGTCAGTTGAAATCAAAATTGAGTTAGGGCTATTTATTTTACCAAAAAGAGCGTTGTTTGCGCACATACGCAGCTACTAATAAACATAGACTAATTCTTTTCTTAAAGACGAGGTCGTTGCAATACTGGGTAGGTCTACTTTCATAGCACTTTTATATAAACATTTAAATCTTAGTATTATTTTGTAGCTATAGTATTTAAAGCTAAGTATTTGGCCTACAAGGGCAAGAAAGCGGATTATAACCGGCCTAATCTAGCCCACTAGTTTGCGTTTTGTCGCTTCTACCTTTTTCTCAACTTTTGCTATGTTGACGTGTAGCCTATTGTTTTTGATATGATGGTCAGAAATAAAAACAACTGAACTGAAAATTAAACAAAAAACAACTGAACTGACGCCCTAAAAACACCTTTTAAGAAAAGGCTTTGAATGTATCGTAGAACTGAAGGCTTTTCGGCACAGAAATGGAGTTTAAAAGCATTTTGATAAACATTGAAATGAGACTTCTAATGAATTATGCAGTAAATTTCAATTCAAAACAACTTGCAGTCATTGTGGTCACTCAAGAATTAATCTGTTTCTCAGTCGCTGTAAAATTGTTCTTTGCAAAGGTTTTAATTTTAGCAGACTGACTTGCACAACAAATAAGACATTGCCAAAGATAGGCAGAAATTTAATCTTCTTGTTTAGCTTTGTAAAAAGATAACTCAGGTTCTTGAAAAACCCTTTAATTTTAAACACTTTAGAATTAATTTAGTTTTGGGAGAGAGTTTGCTTTCTTATACCAAAGACAGGCAAGACACAACAATACAACAGCGTTGAGCATTATAACAATACTGTATATTTTTTGTAAATATGTATAATTGTCTTTGGTTTTAGAATTAATTAGTTATCTTTCATCAAGCCGGTTGTGGGCTGTTTGGATTTTTACATTAAATCCTATTAAACCTTTCATTTTACAAAAATAATTATTTAAATATTCCACTTTTTTCAAAAAATATTCTGCTTACTTTTTTGTAGCCTAAACATTTCTACACCTCTGGTAGCATGTTTTGCAATAGGCCATGATTTTTTTGTTGTTGTAAAGTATCACTCATCTATTTCTAACATAATTAAAGTCATGCAGATCTAAATAACTGGAAGATATTTCAAACATTACTACATTTTAAACAAACAAACAAAGAAAAGAAAGTTTTTACTGATTTGCAAAACGACGATGGACTGCGGAAAAGACTAAACTAAAGCGTAAGAAAGGTATTTCAGTCCCTTGCATCTCAGACCCTGCCAACAAATCTACTTTTTACTATAAAAACAAAGTTTCGCAAATTTCAACCGTCTTACTGTTACCAAGCTTCGTGACAATCAATCAAGGAAATTAAAATCTATTCCTTCTAAACACAAGCAACTAGATCCGCTAGCTAGGCTGTCTTCAATATTCAATAGAAATGAAGGTTTCGCGGTTGCAACACAGCTGGAGCGCCAGGTTTGATTTCAACAAACTATCAAAGGATTTAATGCCGATCTGGTTTTCAGTTTGCTTTGTCTGCCATTTCTTCTTGCAACACTGTCTTTCAAACCTGCTTTTGTCATGTAGACCTACGGGTTTTTAAAATCGCTGCATTATCCTTTGCAGATCATGGTCGTTTTTTTAAGTTGAATTGAGGCAATACATCAACCTTGAAAGTTAACGTGCTCAATTGGGAATAACGAAAAGGATATTCAGATGCCGAAGACATTCGTGTAGCTCACCGGAGTATGATTTAAATGACAACAAATTCCTCACCTTTGGGAATTTATCCAAATATCAAACATATGTTTCAATTTGCCCACGAAATTACTCTGTCAACGTATAATAGAGATAATATCACTAATGTTCGAGATAAGAGATTAAACAAGTGTCTTGAAGGGTTGGAGCAATGTTATTTATGGGCTAAACACGGTGATTGACAACAAATGTGGAATCGAACATTGAGTTTTGAATTAGCGTCGATTTTCAGGACTTCAATGGTTTTCGAGACAAAGGCTAATGTCTGGAACTTACAAGATTGGATTAATTTAGGACCGCTCAAAAAGATTTTTTAGTCTAAACCAGTGGTTCCCAACCTTTTTTGGTGTCGGGGCCGAATTTCAAACTTCAGAGTGCGTATGGAGCCGCATGAAAACACTCAAGTAATTATAACGAAAATTTTAAAGCATGAAAGCATGTGCCAACGAATAGCGACACTAACAAGAAAAATATCACAAATCAATTTATTTATTATTCCGATCGCGATATTTATTTTTGATTATGCTCATTTTGCTAAAAAGTGCTTCATATGCGTAGTTGATTCAAATACAGAGACGTTTTTCTGGGCATTGGTTTTCAAGTTGAGATACTCTCCCTCTGGAACTCGACTCCAAAATTCAAGTAGCAACTCCAATTGTAAATTATCAGGAGCAGTGGCCTCATTAACTGCAATAGGATTTGATTTATAATGTCACATGTCGTATCCCCTGCTTTGGTACTTCGTACCCCCAAACGGTACACGTACCCCTGGTTAAGAACCCCTGGTGTAAGATGTAAAATGAAAAGTTCACTGACAGTCCAACCTCTACGACACAACGACAATGCACAGTTTGTAAACAATTTTGACTTCGTAAACTATTTTGACAAGTCAAAAAATAATCGCCTTAATTATTATAAATAGATTTTTTATATGTTTTGTGGGATTTTCAGAGGTCAATGAGAGCCGCAAGAAGGCTAGCTTGGAGCCGTATGCGGCTCTAAGAGCCGCGGTTGGGAATCACTGGTCTAAACAAAACGTTTTGAAATAGCTTAGGCTATTTCTAAATAGGCCTACATGTAGGCTAAGTGGATAAACCAGAAAGCCGCTTTTCGTCTCCATACTTATGGAGAAGAGATTTTTTTTAAATAAAATTAATACAAAATCTATGCTTTGAAATGCAGTGTTTTTGTTTCGAACAGTCCTATTCACAATTAAAAAAATATAATTCATTAAATTCATTATTAAAAGGCTGCAATAAGGGGGTTGCCATGACAAACCCAGTCAATTATGGTGTGGGGAAACGCATACCAAATGGTCAATGGCTTAGTATCTTACACTTCTAATTGTACCAGTGGTTTGCAAACTCGATCGCAAAGCAAGGCAACCTATTTGACTAGACAATTTAGCTCAGGTCATCTACTAGCTAGGCTACTACACTGTCTCAAAAAGAATCGCTCGATCTCTGCACTTGTAAAAATGAATTTTAACATACAGCACAAGAAACAGTTTGTAGGCCTACATAACACAGTATATCAAAATGGCTTTCTTATATACTGGGTGCTGGGTAGGCCTACCATACAAAAATTTACTCCTTAAAACTGTAACTTTTTCGCTTGTCATTTTCTTTCTGTGGCATTCTTACCAGTCACCAACTAACGCAAGTGACTTCTTGATTGACTGAGAAAGTGCTCTACGGTGCAAGTGAAAATCCTCTGAAATCTTATAATCCCGTCAGATTTGCAGGTTTACACGGCCGTGAAGCGTTGACTGACGCACACCCAGGTCTAAACTATTCATTAGCACAATCTCGATCATCGGCTAACTTTGAAATTAAATCGACAACATGTTCATGGACAGAAAATTGCATGACGAAAAACAAGGAAGCCAATCTTCGTGTCTGTCCACCTTCAGGCATGTCTTTAAGTGTCTTGCCAAAGGCACAGCCACATGTTCTTGAGAGGTGTTGAACCGGCTCTGTTTCAAACGACAAACCAGGCTTTCACCACTCGGATACGTAGTCGATGTCAATTGGTAAAAAAACTCAATGATCTTCGAAAGATATTACTTCGAATTGGGCTCGTTTAGACAAGTAAGGATATTTAGCGTAAAAGGCTAATTAATAAGGTTATTTGCAAAGACAGGTTGTTTAGCCTGACATCTAAGATTTAAAGCTGGTTTGATGCACAGTTCCATTTCAATTGTGTCTAAACCTGAGCAGGAGACTAATTAGCCAACATGGTCAATTGTAGGAAATTTATAACCTGAGGCTATTATAGCACAAAAATAACCAATAAAATGCTACAGTGAAACAACTCCTCCTGTCAGACAGAAATCTATTTGTTACTTTAAGAAGGATTTTTAAAATTTTGAATTCTATTGTTTTATTTTTCAGTTTGCATCTCTCAAGTCACACTATACCTTTTCACTTCTGTTGCGTAAATCTACACTTGACTACATGTGAAAGCCTAAGCAAAACGAATGTTGTAATTGAATAAATGTGAAAGTCTCTTCGCTCTCGAAAAAATGCTTGTTCATCTTTTACTAAGTTAGTTGGGGTGGTTCAGGCACCAAACAACTTTTCTTCTCAAATTTGTTGAAAACTAACATCATATCAAATATATTTTGGTGCTTTAAGGTGTTGATTTTAAGCATTTACCACATAGGTTACAAAAATGTCACTTTAATGGTTGGTTTTATGCAAACCCAACAAGATAAAAAAATTTGAAATCTCATGGTAAGCCTGTACAATGTACATAATTTGAAGACATATTCTGGCCTGCTCAGATTAATCTTGTCAAAAAATGTTAACATTTGTAATTAGGCCTACAACCTTATTCACAGAGTGTAGGACGGTCGGCCTCAGACTTGACACCCAATGAGTTCTTCCTCACGAAGGCATAGGCTTACAGCAAAATAATTTAACGAAATGTGAGATCTTTACGCAATTATTCGCTCTGGTCAGCTGTGTCTCTTCAACATTATGTCTTATTTTAACAAACTTCATATGCTACGTAGATTATAGTGGAATAGAATGAAGGTTTACGAAAGCAATAGCTCGAGAATAGTTTCCATTGACCTTTTATAACCTAATGTTGCAAATTCGCAACACGTTGTAGGCTACGGTACGTATTCCTTGCGGATGCAATACACTTTTTTAACTTTGCCGATGAAAATAAACTCTGAATCTAAACATCTATAACCACATAACTCCAAGCGACACGGTCGGGTTCAAACTTGATAATTTAGTGTAAATTTATCAACAACTAGCGGCGTGGGAGATCTTATCAATGTCACTGATTTGCTATTCTGAAATGTTCTTAAATCAGATTTGTAGTATATTTGCGTTTAACTGACGTAACAGCTAGGTTGTTAATGTAGGCTAGACCCCACATCAAAACTGGGTGACATTGTTTACCTCAAGATTCTAAACTGTAAGAGATGCAGAACGAATGAAAAGTTGCAAACAGGATTGCATAGTTTTGATCAGCATATAACTGATCTGCTATCTTCGACACCATGTCCAAACAAATACGTATTTCGAGCAATCCTCGTCTTAGTCAAGGGTCATGTTGATTACTACCGTACTTTATAGGCGTGCTATACTAGTAGCGTATAAGTAGACTGTGTGTACGTAAATCTGTAGCTATCCAACTGGTCTAGAAAATGAAACCGGTCTTTATGTTATCACTGGAAGATTGTTAACACCATATGTGTTGTGTAAACTCAAGTCAAATGCAATCTCATCTTTGTCACTTAAAACTTTTATCCAAACGAAATCTGACGTTTTGTAGCCTTGTTGCATTCATTTTGTGCTGGTGGTTTATCTATAGCCTTCAGCTATGCTAAAGTCCTGTCCTTTTAAAATATTTTTACTTTTGTTTAAGCACTTTTCTTTATTCCAATTAAATGCTGCAAGCTGCCGCCTTTAATTAATCTTCTTTTGTCTGTTTTCTTTTTGGAGGATTAATTCAAATTTTAGGAAGTGAACCTGATATCATCCGATGTTAAAGTTATGTAATATTGTTCACTGAGAAATAAATAAGCGATCTCTTAAACTTTCAAAAAAGTCGCCTGAAAAAAAAATTGCGATAAAACTTCTGAAATTTCCATCTAGCTTCTTAGTTTCAAGTACACAGAAAAGTTGAAGAAATTCTCCGACTTAATCAAGAGCCTGTATTACGTGAATCCATCGTCACATAGGGTCACTGTGTCTATGCTGTGTCACAGAAAAGTTGAAGAAATTCTCCGGCTTAATCAAGAGCCTGTATTACGTGAATCCATCGTCACATAGGGTCACTGTGTCAAACATAAAACACCTGCCTGAAATTTTTATGAAACTGCACAGAAAAGCTTAACTTTGAAACTATAAATGCTATACTCAAATATTTATGAGCTACCTTGTCTATGGCGTCTGGTATTCAACCTGATTAAATGTAAGAACTTCTATTTATAAACTATGATAAGACTTTCACTCAAACACTGTTGTTGAAGTAAATGAACATCTGTGCTGGCTGGTACCAGAGATAAGATTTTCATCAGATTCCAACCTGCAACCTTGCCCTTTGCACATTGATTTAACATTTGCAGTCGTTGAAATGATGTACAACAGACGAAGTTTGCTGGAAGAAAGCTTAGCAAACAGCCCTTTGATTTATCATGTCATAACTGTGACGCTTAGGAATGTAGAAGTTACGTTTGAAACGTGTTTTTCTTCGATATTTTGAGACTTGATTTATTGCCTGCAATCTCATCAAAACTTAACAACCACAAGCGTATTATTTCAATGTTTGCTCTACCAAGCTGTTACCACATCACGGTTCAATGCTAAAACTTGTTACTTTTACCAAATTTAGATGCCGCCTAACATAGATTCACTGTCTGAGAAGGTCATCTACAGGAGACATGTTTTTTCCAAAGCAGTAAATCAGTAAGCAGTAAGTCCTTTTTTACATTGATTCAACGTTTGCAGATAATGAATCAATGTAAAAAGGCTGATTTGTTGACTGGGATATAGTTAAGGCATTGAGTGGAAACGGTTTTGTTTGCTTCCCAAATTATGCTACAAAAAACTACTTAATTTACTAACAATTTTCTTCGCTTGAATTTACCCATTTTCTTGTAAAAATAGTTGAAGTGGCTCTTCAAAGAAACAAAACAATCAATTGCCTCAACTAAGTCGTCCATGTGAAGATGAAGTGCTTCAACTACTTACTACAGCAAGCACAGAAAGTCGCCAAGTGCTATTGTTTGCTTGTGCTCACGCTGGGGGGTTTAGTCGTCATTCTTTATTCGGAACGTTCATATATTACGTAACGCCTTCGAGGGGGAGGGGGGGTTTATGCAAAGCGTTACGTTAGCGTCACATCGGGGGGGGGAGGGGGTTCAAGCAAAACGTTACGTAACGCTTTACAGTACGGAATGGTAGTTTTTTGTGCTGAATTCGTAGTGAAAAAGCGTTACATGGGGGAGGGGGGGGGGATTGAAAAAAGCGTTACGTTGGCGTTACATGGGGGAGGGGGGGGGTCAAAAATTCGGAAAAAAAGCGTTACGTAATATTTGAACGTTCCCATTCGGAGCCCTGTTCTGTACATTATTAGGTACAAGTGTTACTCTTGCATAGTGAGGGAATTTAGCTTGGCAGTGTTTAGTCCACCAATTAGTTCTATGCTCACATTTCGTTGTCACACGTCATCGGTTGCATGGCCGAGTGGTGAAGGTGCCAGTACGGCATAGAAAGGGCGCCGGTTCGACACCGCTCAAGAGCATGCGGCTGTGTCTTTTGAAAGACACTAAAAAGCATGCCTGAAGGTGGACACGATGATTGGCTTCCTTGCCTTCCCGTCCACTTTTAATCAAAATCTTCAACCACCGGGCATGAGCCTCCATGTGACAAATATGTCACACGTTGCATCAATGCAAAAAAGGTCGATTTGCTGGCTGGTGTGGACGATTCAAAATTACACCATTTGTAGCCTGAGTACTTGATCATGAAAAATGCGACCGAGAACAACAATTTCCTGTGTAGCAGCATCAACTGTTGAGCACATGTAACTTGATGATGCACGTCTGCAGTTTTGTTGCGTGACACTGAAATTTCCAACACGGAATCAGATAAAAGTTGTGATGCTAAGCAGGATGGATTGCTGAGCCCAACAGATTTGTTACAAGAATGTAGGGCCCCGTATTCTTCCTTTTTCACACCCCTTCCACTGCAAGGCAATTCTCGCAACTTTCTCAAATCGAGACGTGGCATTTGAACACCCTAATTGGTCGTGAAGTCGCTGGGTCATCCAAAAAGAACAGATTTTGAACCTAGATGGCGCAAAATGAAGAAACAGGACTGAGCCATGTGGAAGAGATGACTGATGAGAGTCACGTGTCTGGTGAGGTAGAAACCAGGGCAGTAAAGTCGGGCAAAAATATACGACTCCGGCTTGTCGGTTTATAACTGGCTGATTCCGAATTCAGTGTTGCCAGATTTTGTTTTAATTTTTGTCCTTTTCAAAAATTTAATTTCACTTGATTAAAATTGAAACGCTAACTTTCACAAAAACTGGCAAGAACAAACACTTCTCATGTCTGGCAAAGTTTCAGGGTGTAATACAGAAAACAAGAAACAATAGTTTGAAATAAGGTTGAATTTTTTTTTATTGTTTATATAGTTTTGTATCAAGCCGGGGTAGGTCTTTTTCTTTAACGACTCCGGACACGCCAAAATCCATCCTACTCCACAAGTCCACAACCCTGGTGGGAACTACACTAGTCCGACAGCAGGGGACAAGTGCAACGTTAATCGTTGCTATCCAAGTCTCAACTTTCGCTACCAAAGTTGTTTTATCTTCTAAACTTTTTGTTATTCTGACAGGCTTGAGAAGTTTAAATCACATTACAGATTTTGTAACCCAGCCAGCAAAATTAACCGTTTCTGTCAGCGGACGTTGAATTAACACAATGACAGGAAAACTGTTTAAAATGACCAGTAATAATTTACTTGAGTTTATTGAATGCATATAATCATTGAATTTCACAATCTCTAAGAATACAAAAAAATTCAGTCGCCATAATTAGGTGTTCATCGCGCGATTACTGTATTTAATAAGAAGCCACGTATGAACAACATTCTCCGTGATTCGACAAACAAAGGCTCCAGGTTAAAAAACACATTTTGATATTCAAAGTTTAATAAATGAGAACGAACATTAAGGCCATTCAATTTACATCGTTATCATGAATGCCTGAGAATTTGCCCAGCTGGCAAAGTCTGTTTTTCGTTTTCATTAATTCAACGTCTTAATACGTTAAATCAATGTAAAATGAATAGATTTTGCAAACTGGGTTACGACGATGTCGAGTTGGTGCAAAGAATAAGGAAATATCTGTGTCGAATCCACTATTAATTCAACAATTGAGGTCAAAATTAACACGCTCAAAACTTTGAAAAACAACCATCGGGAAGTGCGGTATCATCTCTATGTAAATGAAGGAATATCTGAAATGAGTCCAGCAAATACAATGCTGAATATCACACTGGATCCGCAGTATTCCACGACGAGGCATTACCAGCCAATGTTCTTACTAACATTGACTCTAAGTTTGTAGATGTTGAAAAAATCAAAAGAAAGGACTGACTTGTTGGCTGGGCGTGAAATGCTATTGTCTTGTCATCTTTGTTATAACCAATAAATTCAGTAGTTAGCGTTACACGCAGTGGCGGATCCAGGGAGCGATTAGGGCGGTCACTCCCTTTTTAAACACAGAAAAGTAATTTTATTTATGGTGTATTTGCAAGTCGGATTAATGTAAACAAGACCTATACATTATTGTGTTTTGTTAAAATCCCCCCCCCCCCCCCCCAAGACCCAAGGCTATTTGCTGAATTCGCCTCCCGGTTGCAAGGACAAAGCAACACAAAAACAAAAGGTATATACGGAAATTAAACATTGCGATGAATTTTATTTCAAAAGTTGCACACAATTCATTTTTGGCCAGTTCGCGTTGTGGCAATGGTTTGGTTTTAATGATGTTGAACAATCGTCTGAACAACGTTAGCAAACTAAAAAAAATATTTTGGAATTTCAAACCACCGACATTGACTACAAAAGGCTGACAATAAAGATGTGAACCACAAGGTAATACAAAAAACCAACTAGTTCAGAGCAAACAAAATCAATTGAACACTTTTACCACCAGAAATGATTTTAAAAGTGAGAACATCGTATCAGGACCAGACAGCAAATCAGTCGCTTTTTACATTGAATAAACGTCTGCAGACGTTGAATCAAAATAAAAAACGACTAATTTTCCATCTGAGTGGCTAGCATGCGGCCGCAAATCATCTATTTTCTACATTGATTCAACGTCAGCAGGTTAAATATGTTTTATTATTATTGCTTAAAAAAGAGTTTACGCCAACAGCTTGAAACATCCCAAATTATGTGTTTACAAAATGTGAACCCTTTGGTAGAGTGGGAGGACTTTGGACCCTCACCCTAAAGGTTTACTGTTGAAAATTGCGTCGGCAGAGTGTCGTTTCCAATGCTGGGTTACACGATTACATTCACATACATTGTGAAATCAAGTGGAAAACATTGTGCTTGTCTGTGGAGTTGTAAATTTGCTATCAAGATACAACAGAATACGCTACATCAACTAAGCTTAAATAGACGTTGGATAGATGTGAAATTTATTGACCTTATAACCAAAAAAAATACAAAGAGAAACAACGGAACAAAAAGTGACACATTGTGTTTAAGGACCTCGTACACTAGCCTGGGATACAGTTGAACGTTGAGAATGTATAAAGAATTCTTTACAACAAAGCAACTTCCCAGATCGCAAAGTGGTCCTTTTTACATTTATGCAACGTTTGCAGATGTTCTCCCAAATGTAAAAGGGACCAATTTTGTTGGTTGGGAACAACAAACGAAACTGTAATACGAAAAGCTGAGGAAATGTTTCGTTTCAACTGATATACCACCAACGTAATACTTTCCGAAATATTCATTTGCAAATATACATTCTACTGCGGCATGTGTATTGAACAGAAAAACTAGAAATAGGAAATTCTCAGACAGCAAAATCCGTCATTTTTACATTGATTCAACGTCTGCAGAGGGATTTTGATGTATGGGTTTCAACGTACCTGTGAATTGGCACGAATCCAAAGAACGATGGAAGCAAGCTTTTCTAGCCAGACAATCAACCTTTCTTTGCATCGATTCAACGTCGACGTCAAATCAATCCAAAAAATGACCGATCTTCCGCATGAACAATTTATTACTTGATAATATTTTCGCAAAACAACCTTGATTAAGTTATACAGTAAAACATTTGTCTACCAGATATGGTCGCACAACCACATGTGCTATCCCCCAGGCAGTACATCCATCATATTTACGTCTGATTTAACGTTTGCAGGTGTTGAATCAATGTAAAAATGACGGATTTTGCTGTCTGGGATAATACTGGTTAGCAACCCTAAATTAGTATTTACGATGGTAAACGCTACACTCAGTTCCAACAGGCATTACTGAGGAATCCACACGCAAAAAAGCTATTTACACGCTTGCTACTACACCTAGTTGAAAGGTTGCTTTTTCAGAAAAAAAAAAACTAGAGTGTTTTTAAAAAAAGATTCTTAAACAAGATTGCAATAGCAGAACACAACAGCTGATGCTGCAACGTAGCAAGAACTTTCACCCATGGAATGCAAAGTAATGTAAAAAACAAACTTTATTTGATTACAAAGCAAGATATTTGAACTGGAAACTCGCCCATTCAAGGGAAGTGTTTGAAATGTGAGGGGTTCCGATCAGAGAGCGGTGGAAGTAATTTTCTTGACGCCACGACGCTGAGCGAGCATTGAAGTCCCGACTGGGTTCAGGTTGAGTGGTTTGTGCGAGCGAGCAGCGCTGTGGGAATAGAAAGGTACCCTGGTAACTGAAGTCGTTTTTAGATCATTTGATGCAATATTAACGTGAAGACCTTAGCTTTTGTGAGCTAATATTATTTACATTAGCTGTGGTTCGCACTTATAACTCCCTGTGCGGGGTTCGACACCAGGCCAAACCGAGCTTCTCATCAATGATGCTTACTATTCAAAGTGGTGGTTAGCATTAAAAAACACGGTAAAATGATGATTAAGATGCGAAATATCTTTGTCTTAAAGAAAATCAGACTCCAGTACTTTTTATCCCATTCAAGCTAGTGCCAGTAGGTTAAAATATTTAAAGTAGACGAGATGGCAACAAAACAGTTCTTCGTGTCCGTCTTTCAGATATATAGAAATAAGTGCCTTGCCAAAAACACAGATGTGTGCCCTCAATGGATGGTAAACGGTGGTCGGGGAGGTTTCACTGCCCGGTCAGGAAGACGACTACATGCTCGGACAATACAGCAAAAGGATGCAAAACCACCAGTCACATTTCATGGTAGGTAATTGGAACAGAAAAAGGCTCCATGATCAAATGGCCTGTTGTTGTCGGTTACTTTCCTGTTAGGTGTTGTTTAATGAGATGCATTGATGTATACACAGACAGCAGAACCTGCAAATTTTTACATTGATTCAACGTCTGCAAAAATGACGGATTTTGCTGTTTGGGTAAGCCTTCACAAACCTGAACATGGCGGACATGGCGCCTCTCATAAACTTGTAGTCCTTGGTCTGGTTCAAGTGGTACTCTGGAAGCTGGTCGGGTCTGGCGATAAAGGGATGAAGCAGGACTTGGGAGACCGAAAGCCTTCGATTCGGATCCACATGCAACATCCGACGAACCAGATCCTGGATAAGAAGATCGTGATGAAGATACAGATTTGTTGTGGAGTCTTTACAATTGGATTGGTTTTTAATCTTCACACAGTCATTTTCTACCAAACAGTATTTTGTTGATTTACGATTTTGGGTAAGAACAACTAGACAGCAAAATCTATTTTTTCCGTATAGCTTCAACGTCTGCTGACATCGCTGCATCAACGTAGAGGACGCATTTGCCAGCTGGGAAAAGGAGATAAAAAAAGACGACAATATTAACCGTGAAAGTCACTACAGCTGTCTAGCTGATCAGGAAAGAACATAGATTGTCATGAGCGATAAAGCTAATCAACTCTTTAGTTAGATTCAAATTCCACTTGAACTACCAGGACTACTATCTTTAAAAAATACATGACAATATGGCGACCTGTTGATTCTTTTGGCAAGCGTCACCCACAGATATTCATGTTACAGTTTTAAACTTTATCAACTTGACAGAGGGGCACATGGAACCACAAGATTTACAATCATTTTGCAAATAAAAAAACTTCGCCACTGAACTTTTCATTAAAAACCTTCCTTTGAATTTACCCAATATCTAAAAGAATGCCATACTTGTATGACAAAGCTCTATAACCAACTTGTTTTTATCAATTTATTTATCGCGTCTACTTTGTATTAATTTCAAGCACGGCACCTACCTTGGCAATGTCTGACACACTCTTCCAGTTTCCCCCCGACATGTTGAACTTTCCTGTCTCAATTCGCTTCAATATGTCGGTGGGGGTGTCATCGGGTCCGTTGGCAAAGGGGGTGTAGCCGGCAAGCATGGTATACAGCAACACGCCAAGACTCCAAACGTCACAGGCTTCGTCATAGCCTTTCTTTTTCAAAACCTGCATCGGAGAAAAGTTGTTATTACCATTTCCAAGGGAGGGGGAAAAAACTGTTACAACCGTTTCAGTTCCTGGACAGCTGCTACACGGCAGCCTAGAAATGTCACGTTTACAAATTCCACCAAACACCGCTTTGCAACAGAAGTCCACGCAATGACCTTCACTTTAGCTTTACTGCATTACACATCCCAACATAGCTATTGGAACATCTCTTATAAGACGAGTAGTAATACTGGAGTTGTAATGTTGTAGTAGTAATAGTAATTGTAGTAGTGATATACAGCACAATGAGGTTAGGAAACTCCAAAATACGTTTATTAGGATCATTGCAATAGACATGTTAGCGAGAAGAACGCCCCTCTTTCATGTTGCCAAAACTAACCTCTGGAGCAACGAAGTTGGCAGTGTAGCAAGGCGTCATCAACAGCCCGTTGTCATGACGAAGTTGCTTGGCAAAACCAAAGTCACAAACTCTGATGGACTCAGGGTTGCCAGTCTCATCAGCGTATAGAATGTTGCTTGGCTTCAAGTCCCGATGAACAACCTGAAAACAGAAGATTGATGCTGACAACACCTGTCCCTTTTATGTTGTTGTTAGATGGTAAATAGAAAATCAAATTTTTTGTTATGTTAACACGCCATACTGTGTGAATCACAGACACTAAAACTAAAAACGAAGTTGTTTTTTTAACAGAACCTAAAAGCAAACATGAGAAAATGTGATTTTAGGTTGTGTTAAACTAACATCGTTTTCAGTTTTAGTACCTGTAAAAATGGACATCGATAAGTTATGCGCTACCTAAGGCTTTATGTTGGATAACAATCATCAGGCGCAAACACTTACTCAAACAGAAATGTAAGAAACTAACCTTACTTTTATTTAACTGACATTAATTAGCTCGTCTAAGCATACTTTGCTTTCAATAGACACCGAAATAACTTCAAACGTTTATAAAGTGACAAATTACACGTGGGCGTAGGCGTACTCAAACGTTTAATTGTAAATCAGTACAAATTAGTTTATGGAAGATGACAAGTAATGATAAGAGTAAAAAAAGCATGTTCTTTGAAATATATTTGTTGAAGATAATTTTGTAGCTTCGTCATCTTCGTCATCTTCGTCGTCATTTTCTTCAAGCTTACTAGTTGCCATTATAAAGTGTTGACTGTCACAAAATACTGAACTAACCGAGTTCTTGTGCAAGTACTTGACAACTTTCGCGACGGTCTTAAGCACAGAACTTGCTTCCTTCTCTGTGAAGAACTTCTGTCGTAAGATTTTGTCCAACAACTCCCCTCCCTTCATGAGCTCCGTGACCAGGAAGACATGTTGGCCATCATCAAAGACATCCTGAGGAGAAGAGGAAGAAATTGATGTCTTATATTTTTTTTATTAGGATAGATGAATTGCCACAATATTGACATTTACAATTTACATGTTTCTCGGCAGCGGATTACACAGAAGCAAGAATTGACAGTGGTGCGATACTGATGAGCCCAGATTCATGGGCGAAACACGTGTCTATCGCTGTCAATTCGTGCTACTGTACAATCCACTGCCGAAAAACATGAACAGCAGTTGATTGGATGGTCTGAATGGCTAGCGTGGAGGCTACACCGTTATGGTTAGCGAATCGCAATTGCTCGCTGTTCTAGTCTGACTGCCAAGAAGAATGGTCCTTTCTACATAATATAGACATTTTGTTCCAAAGAAACGAAACAAAAGACAGAACACACTTTACCAATCCAAGTGTGGGTGGCAGGACATGGGTAAAAGTGATACTTTTTTGTCAAATATTGACTTGCATGGGGTTTGAAGCATTCATGCTGTCGTCAAGGAAACGTCTAACTTTTTCCGTTTACAAATCGACATAACGTACAAAAACTAGAACGTACCTTCAATGTAATAATGTTGGGGTGCTGACCGTATCTTAAAAGTATCTGCACCTCCTCTTCGCAATCGCGCTTGTTTTTGTAGATGATCTGAACAAAATTATGCAAATAATGATCATTTTTGTTTGTCGTATCCAGGCTTACACCTGGTGGTTGAAGATTTAGATTACGTGGACGGGAAGGCAAGGAAGCCAATCTTCGTGTCCACCTTCAGGCATGCCTTTAAGTGTCCTGCCAAAGATACAGCCGCATGCACTGGAGCGGTGTCGAACCGGCGCCCTTTCGATTACCGTTCCAGGGCTCTCACTACTCGGCTATGTAGCCAACAAATGACAATTATTACATTGAGTAGCAGCTCGTGATCACTGAATGTGGGGGGTGCAATCTTGATTCGATATGTTTTTGGGCTAATGTGTCTCAATATAAGCCAAGATAAAACCCTTGCAAATACTAACTAGGACTATAGAAATATGCAGTTAAAATATTTCTCTCGAAATACACTATTGATAGCCTATGCCAATCAAATATTATAACTGCATAATTTTTAAATATATCTAATTGGAATTATAAAAAATATGCAAGAAATATTGGTGAACTGTTATGTAGTCGTAGGCTATTTAGCTTTGCTCAGAACCTAACTAACTTAGGTTTCGTTACTGAATGACTCGGCCTAGCGTCAACAAGAAAGCTCATAAGAAAACTTTTTGAAATAATTATGCGAGATACTTTCTATTAATGCATAATTTAATTTACTACCCGGCTTCCTTGTACCTACTGCATTGTTCAATACACAGCCTAGCAAACATTCAGCACCTTTTACAACAAGGCTTGGTCCAATGGAGAAATGTTTTACCCTTTAATAACAAGACCAGCCTAGTTAATGACCGAAAAATCTTCGATGTTCAATCAAATAAAAAGAAAACTCTCGAAAATACTGAAACATGCGTTTGTCTTTGTATTATGATCGACAGAAGAGCTGCAGTTTGAATTGCAGCCTCTTAAGTGCACAACTTAAATGAATTGATTCTTTTTTCAAGTTACGTCACTGTAAAAAAAACGTTTTAGACGGAGGAGCTGAGATCCAATGCAGTCCAAGATATTGCCACAAAAACAAGACACAATTTTGAATAACAAAAGATTGAAATTTTGGTCGACTAAGACAATTAATTAAATTACCTAGAAGACTACTTAAAGCGAACAATATCCCAATAGCCTTCATCTACGAAGCTAAAGATCTAATTCGGTGTTTATACGTCACTTTTTACTTTTACTGTCACTTTTTTTTATACAAGAGAGGACGCGTAATACAGATCGATGTATAAGCAGGGTGTGAAGGCGATTGCGGCATATTGATGTGAATCCGGCCACCCTCGGTAACGGGGACATCACCGGATTAAAACTGGACTACTACTACTACTCTTATGAATATAAAGGACAAATTAAACTTAAGTGAATGGAGACATTGTTTCGTCAAAATAAATACATAAGCTCGGAAATCAGTCGCTTTTTACATCGATGCGACGTCTGCAAACGGTTCAATGTAACAGCGACCAAATTCTTGGCTAGGTGTCGCGTTCAAACTGAATGTTTAACTACAGTCTGTTTTCGGCAAAGAACGTCAAATCGACGAAAAACGCCGGTTTTAAAAACACGACAAATACTGACCTTGACCGCGTACTCCTTCTTGGTAGCTTTGTGAATGCAGCGCTTGCAAACAGAATACGAGCCAATCCCTATCTCTTCCTTCTCTTCATATTCGTCCAAGAACTTTTTGGAAGAGTTAATCAGCTGGAAGACAAACAACATTTGATGTTTGTCAATGTTATAGCTTCATGGAACAATTTAAACGTAACAATGTAGATCACGTAACCAACTGACCAATTGACCATGTTACGTCACCTTGCCCAGATTGCGCATCTAATAAGGTCACGTGATAACGACAAACGACATCAACGCAAAGTTGCAAATTTAAATCGTTATTTACAGAAAATCGCATTTGCTCTCATGTGCAACACCTTTGGAAACGGCAAATCAATTGAACCCATATGCAGAATGGGTTTCCTCCAACATGGTAAAAATATAAGCACTTCCTACGTAACATGCTGACCAGCATGAATCTAATGAAGCTCAAACAAAAAACTATACCTGGTTGACAGACATCTTCTCAAATTATAAGGGAAAAAGTCTGCCACCAAACGTCATCAACACGTAGTTTGACGTAAATCGAATTGAAATTAAACTTATTATTTAAAAAATTTGTGGCAAAATCTGCACAATGCATTCAAGTCGAGTTTGTTGCTTTGAAATGCCTGCCCGCTGCATTCGTTATTATACCTTGATGACATTTTACAGTGAGACAATATACTCTTAGAAGAAGAAGATACAGCTACAGAAGGAAGCATAAATGTGTTCTGGCAAGCAGAACTTGCTCAGAGTTGCATAACAAAGCAAGCAACAGCATGTAGCAATAGCTCATTCTTTAATATAGCTGAATATCTCATGAAATAAATATAGACGGAATGGCCCAATTCGGTGAGTCCGATCCCTTAACGGGGGATGTTTTCAATTTTTTTTTTAAATTATCGGGTACCGTAGCCTAATTATCATTGCCGTTTTAGGGTTAGGGGTTAGAGGTTAGGAACTCACCGAATCGGACTCACCGAATAGTAGCAGACCCAAATATAGATACGGTAGGTCTGAAGTCCATTACTTATACAGTAGGGCACTGTATCCTTGTTAGCTGCACATTCCATCTTACCCTATTGGTGAGCAAAGCTGTTCCTGACAGGTCCCTCTGTGGAATGGATGGGTTAACCTTGGGGGCGGCGGGTGCCTGGCCATTTTTGGGGGTGTCCTCGATGCTCGGTGCGACGAAGGAGAACCCACGAAACAGCTGCTGGGCTGCAGCACTGGCAGGAACACCGGGGGAGTCTGTCATATCATAATCAACATGATGCAAGTTGAAATAATCTCATGAACATTAAGATGCTTTTCAGTTTCATATTTAAATGTGTAAGATTTACGTTTTTGTGAGGCTGCTTGTTCGATAACATTCGCAAAGTTGTCAAATATCATCGTCAATATTTTTCAGATACAATGTGTTTAATTCTTGTTTAGTCTAAAAATTAAAAAAAAAAACAGCTGAAGAAGTCGACTTTACGGTGGTGAAAGCTTTAGCCATAAATTGTTATAAGCAGTTGTAGGAACCAGGGTGATTTTATTTGCGTCCGAGTTTATCTCCTTCATACTGTTCTGTTATTTACTTCCAATACTATGTGAATAGAAGATTCACAAGCTTAGATTAAGAGTAACGTCTTAAAAACTGTGTTTTAACTAAGCAATAAACAGAAAAAATTAAGTGCGTCAAACAAGGAATCGACCATTTACCTCGTGGAGTCCGGGAGGTAAATTCTTTATCAAAGTAGGTGGCGTCCTCTGCACGGGTCGTCGCTGGTTTAAAGGGAGGATCGATGTCTTTTCGGAGTAGCTTATTCCAATCGATTCCGTTAAAGAATGGATGACGTTTGATGTCCTGGACTCCATCGGATCCGCTTCCGAGTCTGGAGGAGATGTTGATGTTAATTCTCATGGACACAACACATGGTAGAACCCAAAATATACAATTTTTCAAGAATAACAATAAAAAAATCAACCATAAATACTTGTACAATGTACATAAGCATTAGGGTGTGTCGTGTGCCCCCAAAAATTTAAAAAATGGTTGAAAACAAAATTATTTTTTTTTGTGGGTGAGGCTTGACTAAAAAAGCAAAATTACAAAATTTCAAAAAATTTGGTCAAGGTTTAGGTGCTCCACATCCCAATTGCCTGTATCCCCTTGTTGGCTTGACAATAGGGTGGATTGAAAATTTTTTTTTTTTTAATTAAAAAAAAGGGGGGTCTAGACCACTGACAAATTGGCTAAAAACAATAACAAAACTGGTTTCAGGGAGTTGTACCACATATTGGCCGTTCTACCCCCCATTTTATGGGGGAATACCCCCAAAATTCTCAAATCGGATGTAACTTTGGAACTGCTGGTGCTAGGAACATGAGTTTGGTATCAAATGATGCAGAATCATAATGTTTCTATCTGCTCTATGAGGATTTTTTGCCTTAATTTCACTAGAAAAAAAGTTATGACAAAAAGCGTATATTTGACAATGTTTTGGACAAAACGGTAGCGCAGGCACAAGGTAATGGGTAAATGCACATGCTGTACTGCATATGTTGATGCAGGTCACAGATGACTGGGATACTTTTGCTTATTGCATTTGCAATAAATATACAGCATGGTATGCATAATATACGGTACACACTACACATGATGTAGAGAATACAAGGGTTAATCGAGAGCATGTAGGCAGTGGTCTAACGGTACAGTAGTGTGACTGGAAATACAATATAGTGCTCGTGTCATGTACACACACAGTAGCAAGTAAAAACTTTACTGCACAACATGGGGGTTACTAACTGGACTGTTCAAAGTGTAGGTGCATAAAACAAATACTGTAATTAGTAGACGTAATTGGTGATGGGTAGACTGTGATCTGCCATGAAATCATTGTCAAGGAAATACCAGCACACAGATTGATATACTCCATACTGCTGCATGTGCTAGACTACCTGTACTACAACTACTACATTGAGACTTTAGCAACCAGCACAAAAAGGTGAACATGTCAATCTAGTGGGAATTCCTTCTTGCTGTTGAATTCTTTCATAAGTTGATGAGATCGCACCTTCTGACGAATCAGTCCATCCCTTCTTTCAAAACCTACAGCATATAAGCTTACTTTAACAGTCACTAGCTTAACGTGACACTCCACTGCTTGGTTGTGGCAAGGACAATCCAGCCGCAGAGGTTCGTCGATGACATTGTCAAGCTGTTGATCTGCTAGCGATCTCATGATAGGTGGCTCAGACTTATGAAGTGTGCCAAGCTTCACAAGTTGGTGGTATGATTTTGCTTTAGTATTAAGCTGTGGCACAAGAAATCTGCATATTGCAGGTGGCACGGCTGGTAAAATTTCCTTTCTCAGCTTTCGATTTTCATCTTTTGCTTTTTATGAGGAGCCAACATGATTCTTGCTTTGCTTTTCCTGTGCTTGTGCACCTAAGGAATAGATTTGTTGGCCTACTGCTCTTCTAACTTGGCAGTCTTCATCACCTAGCATTCCAACAATGACATTTTCAGAGTGAGCGAATAATGCATTGCATTCCAAAACCTTCTTGGAAATCTTTTACTTCTTGGTTTGGGAAGATTTCTTTGCAACATGTTGAAGAAGTTTTTTGACCCATCAGATAATGAATTGTGGTGTTTTATTTCAAACCAAGGTGGGAAGCATACCTTGATGCAGTACTCAGACAAGTTCATGAAACTTTTGGAAGGGTTGATTGCATGAGTGTATTTACGAAGTAGCCTACAAGCAAGTGTTAGCCACCTTGAATGACATAATTCCCCGACTGACAAAAACTGCAAGTCTTCATCAACATTCAACATGCCCAATTGCCCAAGCACAATGCAGGCATAATCCATATATTACACTGGTCTACAAAAAAAGAATTATTTTTTGCTCCATGAACTTTGAAGACTGATTTAGAGTAATTTTGCGGTGCTGAATCCGAATCTGACCTCAGATCATGTCAGGTTTGTGAGATATGATAACAACAAATGGTTACTTTTGTCAAAAGTGGAAGATTTGGCATTGCGTTCACCACCAACATATGCAGTGCTATAACGAATGGTTAGTGTTAGACAGACCAAAACAGCCTAAGTAAGGTTACTGTACAAGCATTGCCACAGGCCTACTTAATCCTTTGTGGTTTCATGCAAACCTTTGACGGGGGGGGGGGGGGTCAGTTATACTTTTAGCCTCCCTTTTAGATTGTTATTACTGCCTTGTTAATAATGTTGCTTAGAAAACAAATTGGTATCAAAATTATATTTGGTGTATTTCAGCTACTTATGCACGACATGGCCTGGATTTCTGCATATAGCAAAATATGTATGTGCAATAAACGCAACGTCAAATCTTCCACTTTTGACAAAAGTAACAATTTGCTGTCATCATATCTCACATACCTGACGTGATAGGATAAATCTGAGGTCAGATTCGGATTCAGCACCACAAAATTACTCTAAATCAGTTTTCAAAGTTCATAGAGCAAAAATCGTGTAGACCAGTGTTATGTTAAAACAAGGTATTTATGGAGTATGGGGTCAAATTCCTGTATTTTTAACTGCAATGTGGAGCACCTAAACATTAATATTTTTTGCTGAAACTTCATATTATTGTTGTTTCAGTGAAACCTCACCATTGAAAAAAAATAATACAAAAAATATGAACATTGGGGCACACGACGCACCCTAATAAGCATAAAGCAACAATAACAAATTGAGACGCAAATTTTCAACAGCAGCAAATGGTCGTTCTCAGATGCAGTGAGACGTTCTACCAGTACCTGATCTTTTTTGCATTTCACCAACATTCCGTTATTGGAAATTATTCATCTATACAGCGTTTCGAAAACAAAAAAGTTTAATTTTGATCACATACTTTTGTTAATCTTAATTCAACACAATACTCGTGCGCAAAGAGTAAATTACATTTTGGCTTCTGCGTTTTAAACTGTGTTTTTGGCAAAGTACCCTTGAAGGACACAGTTGAGTGTCTGCATCTCATCAACATGTAAGACATTCGATTAGAACAGAAAGCCCTTTATCGCCTTGTAGCGCTTATTATTATTCCACCTAAAACAATCCATAGCTGTCGCTTGGCGGGGAATGTACCTGTTGGCTGGGTTCCGTTTGAAAAGCATGCGCAGTAGCTGCTGGGCCTCCTGACTCAAGAACTGGGGCATGCCAAGCTTGGCTCTGCAAACAGTGCAAAACTATGTTTAAATAAAACAGATACACGCTGACATTAAATGAGCGTTGTCTGAAGTAAAATCGATTAACGTTAGTGATTTTTTCAGATCCGAGTCCAACGTAAGTAAATCTTCACAATGCAGACATGACAAATCATAGCAAATGACTAGGGAACAGTGTTTCGAAAGCTAGTGCAATTCGCTATTACAACAGCGAACTCGCAGCATCAGGCTAAAACTGGTCGTTAAAATCTACATTGTGAAGTAAGCAACGATCATCCTGCTAAAAGCGTAACTCAATCAATTGCGTAAGTAAGTCTGCTGGTAAGAGTGCAAAAATGACAATCAAGAAAAAAAACAAAAAAACAACGTGCACCAAGCCAGCAAAATTTGCCATGTTTACATTGTTTCAACGTCGCCAGGCAAACTTTGCTGGTTGGATAATCGAAAACTTTCACGCAGATTTCGGCACAGAAATGTTAGAACGATTCAAGTTTTGCAAGCACTTGGACTTCTTGTGAAGAACCGACAAGTAGGTTGTCGGAAACGTTGTAACGACATTATAAAAGGTTCGCCTGGTTGATGTAGTCAACTTTTAAACAACACCAAAATAAAGAAAATCTTGTACAAAAAACACCAACCGTTAGTTCCAACTTTCATCATCATTTATATAATTAAAAAGACTGAATTAATAACAAAGCAGGATAGTTACTTCAATATCTGAGTCATAGTGTCTTTCCTGTCTCTTCCTTGGAAAGGCAACTGGCCGGTTAACATTTCGTACTGTAAACAAAAAAACTTTTGTTATCTCATGTATTTGATAACTCTTTGCAAAAACCCTTGCAACTTCACAAGGTTAACTTCACATGAAAAATACTGTTTAGTCAAGTGGGGTAATTACTGGACAGTTAAAATGACGGGGTAATTAGTGGACACCCTGCTTACTTTTTTCTTGTGTGCAATGTGACCTTGCAATTTAGTCATCTATTTAAACAAAGCTTTGAACTAAATGAACCAGTTGCAACTCTTCTTTTATCTGACTTTATATTATTTTGGCAAGACTTGGAATGCATGGTGTCAAATTTTGCATTAATTTGAAGCTAAGTGAAAAAAGTAATTTTTTAATATAAGCAACATTATCAAGTATTTGGATTTTCAAACTGGCAATACTAACTAGAAAAGCATGGAACCTTCTAAAAATGCCAGAGTGAGAGCAGCGGCTGTATCCACTTTTCCACAAAATGTGTCCAACATTTACCCCATAACAATTTCTCGGTTTTGAGGTAATTATTGGACACTTGAAGGTTGTAATTTCACCAGAAACACTGAATGATAGCTCACAAAATATTGCCCTTGCAGACTTATTTCGAATAGCGTATTTTTAGTAGCTAGCTTTTTAACAATGCCCAGAACCAGTGGCGTAGCCAAGGGGGGGTTTTGGGGGTTACAACTCCCCCTCTTTGGCACGCGTGTGACGTCACGATATTGAGAATGATGCTTTCAGTCTCTAAAACAAAGTTTGCCTAATTTTAAACAAAACTACATTAAAAGAGCGAGTTTTGCCAATACCAAACATTCAAATAACTCAGCCAGGAATTAGCAACAAGAAAACATGTAGAGACTTAGCTTTGTTACCAAAAAATGCCCAAGAAAATATGATCTTATCCTTTTGCTATGCCACCGGACAGCACCATTTTACAGGAATATTTATATCCACATTTTTGTTGAAAATGCTCTCAGAATGCACCAAATTCAAATTAATTTTTCAAAATTTTCTGGGAGAGGCCCCCAGATTCCCGCCGCTGGATGTCGTCTTTGGCGAAGACGCAGGCGGGCTTCCATCTCCAGCCGTCAAATCCCCCCTTTCACAACTCCTGGCTACGCCACTGTTCACAACATAAATAAAATGGGGGTTAGCACGGCCAATAGGGGATGCAACTCCCTGAAACTAGTTTTGTTGTTGTTTTTTGCCAATTTGTCAGGGATATAGACCCCCTTTTTTTAATTAAAAAAAGTAAATAAACAGTATTTTTCACTCCACCCTATTGTCAAACTAACAAGAGGATACGGGCGATTGGGATGTGGAGCACCTAATCCTTGATCAAAATCTTTGAAAATTTATAATTTTGCTTTTTGAGTCAATCCTCACCCACAAAATAAATAATTTTGTTTTCAATATAATTTTTTGAATTTTTGGGGGCACACGACGCACCCTAATGCATAGTAGTTAGAACCTTATGCTTGTATTTTAAACAAAATTTCGTTTATTGTAATAGATAAACAAAACATAAAACTACATCACATCTAATTTCACTTCAGAAAGGTCAAGGAATTCAAATATAGTAGAATTCGCCTATAGTGACACCTGAAGGAACGGCGGAAAAAGTGTCACCATAACCGAAGTGTCACTATAGCCGAATTCTACTCAACTGTTGCGTATGCAAACGGGACTTTGCAACAGGTGTCACTATAGCCAAAGTCACTATAGGCGAATTCTACTGTAATAACTTTCTAGTACTTTTTTACATAAGGGGTAAATACAGGACAGTGTCCAGCAATTACCCCTACCCTATCCAATTATTCCCTCATTTGATGGGGTAATTATCGGACAAACAAAACTTGTGATTTCTGCTAAAATACACATGGTAGAGAATCAGGTTAATTGGTAATGTAAAGATGAAGGCCAACCCTTGCAATCAAGATACTTTACATATAAATAGCTTGAGTCCTTGTACAAAATATTACAACGTTTTCACAAAATGTCCGCTAATTACCCCACTTGACTGTACGTCATTAAAGGGACGTTAACACAGAACGACAATTTTTCCCTTCGGAAAGTAGAAGCATCGCTACTCTTTGGCTGAAACAAAACTAGAAAAAATTTTATTACGAAGAGTGGGGGCAAGAAAGGCTACAGGAGATTGAGAAATCAATGTGGAGAAAGTGCTTCCTATAAAGATGGCTGACATTTGTGTGGCGAAACTTGATTGAAGCATGGCTATCACAAAATATGGCCTGGTTTGCTCCATTTTGCAGATTTTGATTACCGCTACTGCTGACTGAAATTTTGTAAGATTTTTCAATATTTGCTGACTCGCAATGATATAAAAGCTTTTCGTTGACTTTGGGAAGCAGAAGCAGTAGAAAAAACGAAGTAAGTAATAAGTTAAAAAAAAAGTCCAATCGGACAGTTAATGAGTGATTAACAGTCTGACTGAAATTTTATGGATCAAATTGTCTTTGTTTTTCATTGCCTGTTATGTTAAAATCTATTTTGTCATCTGGGGAAGACAGAAAATACGTTAAAATATAAATTTTAGAAGATTTCATTCAGACAGTCACCAAAAGTTGACAGAACTGGAAAATTCTGCATAAATCAGGCCGTACTTTTAGGTAGCCATGATCGAAGCAACAGACCACCTACCATGAGCACTCCAAAGGACCACCAATCTGCAGCGTTGTCGTGACCTCTTCTGTTCACCACTTCGGGGGCCATGTACTCCACAGTCCCGCAGAAGGAATAAGCTTTTTCCGATCCGTCCAGTGATTCTTTGCTTAAACCAAAGTCAGTGAGGGCGATATGACCGTCAATGTCAAGAAGGATGCTGCGTATAAAAAGCAGCAGTGAGAAGGTGAAAGATTTCACTAAAGTCGACGTCAAGGAAGCTACCACCTTGTAAGCAACAACAAATGCGTTTTCTGTTGTAACAGTAGATGCAATAGTTTTGGTCTATGGTGTTGCTCAGTGCATTGCTGGACTGAAGGTTTTTCATTGAGGCCTACTACCTAGACCCAGCTAAGCTTTCCCTTTTACATTTATTTTAATTACTTTCTTTTAAGCGCAAAATAGCTGTAGAGCAAAATTTTAAAATACGTCTGTTAAACACTGCAAAATATCCGTAAAAACAAAATCAGTTTGAACTATTTGCGAAGATCAAACAGCTGATAAAAAACCATTCAATTTTTAAAAACAATTTCAAAGTCAAGAATCTAAACATTCCTTTCGGTTTCATGGTTGATCAATGACCATTGACCAGGCGTTTAAAACTGAACTGATATATGTTCTATTCAGTGTTGCCAACCTTGCGGTTACACGCTAATTCGGGCTTGAATTTTTTGAGTTTACGTATTTGTTTTTAGATTTGCGGGTTGCTTTTTTGGGCTTTTTTTTTCAACTGTAAATTTTTCAATTTTTAGACATGGCTTTGAGACTGGAATTGAGAGTGTTTTCCGGTGGTCAATATTCCGCTTTTCCCATTTTTTTTTTTCTTGTTTTATGACGTCACAATGATGCTACTGCAGTGCTGACAAGCTTCTGCCACCACCTTTTTGGGAAACTAGTAGGTCTTAGAAAGCAAAAAAATTGACAATCGAATTAAAAAAAAATTATTATTCTATGAGGGATAGAGAAAACCTACCCTGACCGCAAGGACCTACAGTTTTTCTTTTTATTTGTGTACATAACTTTACAGTAGTTCATGTGTTGGTGGAAAGCTTGTTTTTAGAGATGAGTGGTAATTTAGCAGAAAAACACTACTTTTTGTAGACTTACGTATTTAGGTTTTTTCCATATTTACTTGTTTGTTGTTACGAAATAATCTGGCAACGTTTCTACTGCTGACTGTTGAGTGTAAGATGCCGCAAGATGACGAAAAAAGATAAGATTTATTTCCGGCGTTGCAGCTAACATGAGCGACTTCATCAAGACGAGGACAGGTGGCATTTACTTAAGCACGAAGTGGTGCAATACAAAAATAATAAACATGTTTGAGAAATGGTAAACTCGAAGCATAACAAATAAAAAATAACAAACTCAATTACTGGATATGGCGAAACAACCAGCTTAACTGTTATATATGTTACAAATTTTTAAGGATTACGTAAAATGTTAAGTGATTACGTTTAAGATTTACGCTTGCAGCTTTTGGCTTTATTATTGTGTGATTATTTGATGAATTCAAAATAATAGTGGGCCTACAATATGGAATTATTATGTGTGTTAATATCGGAGTTTGCTTGATTTGTTCGTTTAAGTACTTTTCAAAACTTCTTTTTCACAGATGCTAGCTGAAGATGCTATTATTATAGCGAAATCGATTCTTAATAAATTACGCTGAGAGGTTAGATCGTTGTGCAAATGCCAGCATTGGATGAATACCAAATAGCAGTACCGGTACTTGAAAACAATCGCAACTTTGTCCATAGATTTTTTTAAATTTAAACAATTGATAACTGAAGATATTCGGCGGCATACAAAGTAGTTTTTCAGATGAAAAGCCAGGTTCATCTTATGATAGAAAAAAGCAACTAAAACTTTCAGGCGAGAAAAACCGTAACGAATTAACCTTTCCAGTGGCTAGTCTGTTCGCATTATCAGACCAATGTTACTAACAAAGTAAACACAATGAGCGTAAGTAGACAACAGGAATTCTTTTGACAATCGGTCAATTTATACAACGTCTACAGACGTTGAAACAATGTAAAAAGCGACTGATTTACTGTCTGGGTAGTGAATGTGAGAAAAACGTAAAAAATGCATTAATTGTGTGTGAAATAGAAAAAAAAATGTTTGAACAGGCTGGTTACATTCAAAAGCTTTTTAAATCAAACCGCATCCATAAAGCTCTCTATGTGGGCGGCAATTTTACAGCTTTGTAGCCTGATTACGGCTTTGCACTCGTGACATTACTTAGTCAAAGGGAGAAAAGGTACCGGTTGGTCCACCTGTGCCGCTGTAAACCCAGCAAGCACATCAGCCTATTTTTAGATTGATTCACCATCTGCAGACTTTGAATCGATGCAAAAAAGACTGATTTGCTGTCTGAGAAGAACGCCAGTCAAAAGTGTTACAGCGTAAATGTTTGCCTAAACACCCGAAACGTTAAAAGCTGTTTCACACATGTTTCAATGTGAATTCAATTATATTTATTGTCAACTGAAACATTATGGAATTTCATTATTTCCGATTTATTGTGTTTTTCAAATGTACAAAAGTTAAATGCAAAGAAAAAAGAAAGTGCTTGTATTCTGATATTTAAACAAAACTATAAGCAGAAGAATTTCTTTATTTGTTTGCTTTGCCAGCCATGAAATGCGTTGCATTCTACGGAAGCACCACATTTCAAAAGCATTAATCTTTTCTGCCATTTTTGTTGAAATATTCCAGGTTTCAGAGTTGTAATGAAAAACAGGATAAATATAGCATTTTAAAACTCTAGATCTTGTTTTGAAAGAGATATTTTTATTGCGAAGAATTGGTTTCATTTGTTGGAAGCTTGCTTTTGCTTGGGCTGTTCTTATGTTGAGCTTATGTTGACCAAGTGAACCAAACCAGAACTCTGTTAAAAAGTATGAAAACCAGACAATATAAATTTCTCGGCCATGTAATAAGAAAGCAAAAACTGGAGCATCTCTCTTTAACTGGTAAAACTTTTGGAAAGCGGGCACCTGGCAGACAAAGACAAACACATCTGGAACAATTTAACGACAAAACAGAAACAATCATCCATGCAACACATAATTATAATAGGAACATTTGGTCTAATTATTCATCTGAGGCCGTCGATGCCTGGTTCAGGCAAGGCAATTGAAGAAGATGAGGATAAGCAGAAAATCGAAAGTAAAAATATTGCACACTCAGTTACAAGTCACAAAATGTGAAAAGAGATCGTTTGAACAAAGTAATAGTATCATTGTCAAAAGTGGATTAGCAACGACAAAATGCAAAAGGAATCTGCAAAACTGCACAAAGACTGCTTGGACAAGTTCAAGTACAAACTCAACAAGTTCAAAAACCGCAGAATCTATCAAAACCGGCCATAGTTCAAATCTAACGTTTCTTTCTTGAATAACAAAAATAACGATGTAAAAACCCAATTTGATTTGGAAGAAAGCGTTACGAGTTGGGCCTTCAATAGATTACAGAGAGCTGGCAGTGGAACTAGACAGACTTACTGAGCCTTTATCTCGCTCTCATTATATTATTACCAAGCGTACAAGCAGGCACAGTACTTGAATTGAGCAATTGGAATCACATGTTGTTGACAAAACTTAAAACGCATTAGCAAGTGTAAGCTTCGGTTAGAACTCACGCAAGGTTGCATGTCTGTTCAAAACGAGAAAAGGTACCATACAAGAGATTTTGATAGAGTATAAACATGGTATGGGTAGTTGAATGTTACTAGCATCACAAGTCGGCTGCAGGTTTTCATTGCACATTTGCTTCTATTTTCAGCCCACAGAAACTTTGTAATGACACATTTGCCAAAATCTCCCCATTATTTGCAAGGTTACTCATGAGTCATGACCAAAGTTAACTTTAGAACAAAAAGATAAAGATGATAGAAACAGTTAACACTGAACAGAGTAAACATTTTTGTGGCTTTATTTTGACAAACTAAAATAAAATTTATAAACAGTTTTCAGAAACAGATTTAAGCTTGATTGTACTCTTACACTACAGCTGAAAACAAAATTCAATTTGCATTTTCTATGCTTGCTCTCTAACATGAAGTAAACTTCCCGGCAAAAAATAAACCAGTCAGAAAGTTTATATGACGTTTATCATTAATTATGACGTTTTGCACAGCAGACAACTTCAGCGTCGCCTGGCAACATGAAAATATCCATGAGAATGGGTTTGTTTTAAAAATGTTAAAGGTTTGGTAGAGAGTTTGCTTTGTTGAACCATAAACAAGCAAAACAAAGTAACTTTTAGCGGAGTTAACATGTTTTATTACAAAGAAATATAACATATTAAAAAAAAAAAATAATTCAAACGTTTTCGACACTTTCTTGTATCCTCATCAGGAACTACTTAAATCTGCAATATATATACATTATACATAAAATAAAAATTGTAAAATAAATTTGACTACTATAACTGTAAGGTCACTCCGGACTGAAAAGCACAAACTGAACAAGTGATACAAGAATGATTATGAGTAAATTATGCGGCGGGAAACAGATCACACGAGGTGTAAACTACAGACATGTGACAAACAATTAAAACACACACACAAAAAACTATGAGCCACAGGCGAATAACTGTCGGTTGAGAAATGGATTGTTACGTTTGATTCTTAAGGCTTCAATGATCTTAGGCTGAAATTCAGATCTGCTGGAAAGATGATTTTAAATTGGTCAATCGAGACATTGTCAGTGCACGTTTTACAAGAGGCGAAGTGCTCTTAAATTGTACGTTTGGTTGTTAAGTTTGGGTAAAGTTTTAAAAATGTCTTCTTGGTGTTTTCGAATGTATTGCAAAACCGAGTCTATGAAGCCGTTGATGAAATGCTACCCACGCATACTTAAATTTTTTTCTGACTACATAGCATCATTGTAATTTACCGCTGCTTTGTATTAGGCCAGTAGGTCAGCCTTCGTACATTGATTCAACGCCTGCAGATGTGAAATCAATGTGAAATGAGATTGATGGGTTTGCTGAGACACAGAATCAAACTGCAAGTCGATGCCAGACATATTGCCTGCTGGCGTTTTCAGGCTGACGAATTGATGAAAACAAAAATGTAAAGTGAGATTTATTCCACTATCTATACAGCAAATCAACCGCTTACTTCATTCATTCAACGTCTGCGGACATTAAATTAATATAAAAA
This sequence comes from Aplidium turbinatum, assembly GCF_918807975.1. Lineage (NCBI taxonomy): Eukaryota > Metazoa > Chordata > Ascidiacea > Aplousobranchia > Polyclinidae > Aplidium > Aplidium turbinatum. The sequence continues at coordinate 16,657,003 of NC_137489.1, forward strand.
ACAGTTGATTTGGTGTCTGGATAGTTGCGCCAGCCTCCTGACTAGAGCTGGGTGGCTAATCACTCAACATCATAGCTCAAGTGAAGAGTGTACTACTAAACGTACGCACTTAATCATAAAAGCCACAAGCAAAAAGAAATTCAATGAAAATTTTCAACATTTCATTTCAATATAATACAATATATAATAGAACATTTCAATATAATAGAATATCTACAACTTACAAAAAAGTTTTGGATAAATATTACTTTAAACCTAAAATCACATCAAGGCATTTAAACATTTTATTTAATTTTTTATAAAAGATAGAATATAAAAGCAGAAAACGTACTTTTCCGGCTTCAAATCTCTGTAAATGATTCCAAGCGAATGCAGGTGATCAAGAGCAAGAGCTAACTCTGCAAGGTAGATCTTGACATCATCTTCAGTAAACATGAGTTCCTTCGAGAGTCTTGTGAAGAGATCCCCACCCCTCAAGTAAGCAAGCACCATGTACAAGTTCCCATCTGTCTGGAAAGCTGCCAACGAAAGAAAGTGTTTATTTCCTTTAATTTTCATTCAAAACTCCAAAGACATAAGGCAGATTTTGAAGAAATTAATGAATATAACGTATAATAGGAATAAATATTCTAACACTACAAAAAGATACCTCAATGCCAAGAAGGACGAATTAACATAAATACAGTTGCTACGTACTGTCTCCAAAACCTTCAGCCTGTTTCACCTTTGGTGAAATTTTCAGACGGTTTTTATTGAAATACAAGAAAAACATTTTAATATAAACCTTTGAAGATTCCACTGAGGGTGAAACAGGCTGTTAAGGTTTTTAAGAGTAGCAGCTCTCCCGTGATTTGTCACAACCTAATATCTGCCATTTTCAAGTTTTCGAGAAAAACGACTTTTTGTGTTTATAGCTGTAAAATTAACCGGAATAGCCCGTTTCGGTGAGTCCGATTCGGTTAGTCCGATTCGGTGAGTCCGATCCCTTAACGGGGAATTTTTTCAATTTTTTTTTTAAATTATCGGGTACCGTAGCCTAATTATCATTGCCGTTTTAGGGTTAGGGGTTAAGGTTAAGGGTTAGAAGTTAGGAACTCACCGAATCAAACTCACCGAATCAGACTCACCGAATCGGACTCACCGAATCGGACTCACCGAATAGTAGCAGACCCAAAATTAACAAGGTAAAACACTCGAAGTTGACTTTTGGAAGGCTGGAGCGGACAACCAAACAAAATTTTTCAGAATGAAATTTGAGCCAGGTTTTTGTTTGTTTATTAAAATATGGCTTATATTTGGTTTTGCCAGATAACTAGTTATAAAAAAAGTATCAGGTTTTATGATAAAACTTAATATATACTCTCGATGTTGACTTTAACCGCCTTATTGGCTTATTTAATGTTATGTTTTTGTATGATAAAGCCTCATAAGCTAAATGTTGACTTTGACCACACTATGTTGGCTTTGCGAGCCTTAATCAAACCTAAAGTACCGGTAAGCCTCTGGATTTCTCCCAGAACTGTGTATCATTTCATCACTGTAATCTCTAGATGACTTTGCTGATATCACAAAAGCCTGCTAGGTTAAAGGCTATCGCTGACTCAAAATTAGTTGCTGGTAGCCTACTTAATAACCATGCCTTCATTTAAGGCAGAGGTGACGAACTTGCGGGCCGCATGCGGCCCTTCAAAGAGTTTTGTGAGGCCCGCAAAATGATTTGACAATCGCTCATGCATTAAAGACAAAAGACATCTCAAAGCTGTTTTATGCATTCACTGGTACACCTTTCCTTTGCTATTTTCTTGCCCTAAACACTAACTTTCAAGGTTTAAAGTTAGAAAATAGGAAAGCTATAAGGCAAAGTTGTTTAAACACTATTCACCAACTTCACCTTGTATTTTTGGTCGATTCCAATCTAGGACGTCATAGAATTTTGACGAGCGCTAAGTTGTGTGGCCCGATGCGATAATTCATGTGTAATTGACAAAGTGGCCCGCAACCGCAAAAAGGTTCGTCACGCTTGATTTAAGGCTACCGTACTACATTGGCTCATTGGCTGCACAGCATCTGGGACGGTTGATTAAAAATGACCAAAGACACTGAGTAGCGTAGGCTACTCCCGGGCCTCTGCTTTAAATCTTAATAATCATATGCAAGCTAAGTTATTTAGCGTACCGTAAAGTCAACTAAGCCATCAGTACACCAGTAGGCTACGAAAAATCAAACTGATTGGCGAGACGTAAATGATACGGCATTTAATGAAAAGAAAAGCTAGTGTGTTCGGATGGACATTTTTAGGCTAGCCTACATAATTAAACTTAGGCCTACTTAGTGCTTGACAACATTTTTGCCCAATCTACTTTATCAAACGCTTTTAAATCCGCTTCATGCAACTCAAGAGATGTAAGATGTTGTGAAATAGCCTGCTGCAATTGCTTCTGAAAGTATGGCTGTCACGTGACGATATCCTGTTACGTGATTGGAGTAGAAGAATATGTTAGGTTTCAGGAAATTATTCTTGCACAGATTAGAATATGTTAGGTTTTACCCACCAATTATCTCGAAAACCATACTACATTAGGGCACAAATTTTTGTCAGGAGATGCATGAAGTTTTTAAACATAGAAAAATGCAAAAAGTTATTTTCGACAAAATAGCGCATATTAGGTCTACCAAAATCACGGGAGAGCTATATTCGCTTACCAATATAGAATTGTCAATTAGTTTTTGAAGCAAACTAGCTGAATGGAAAATCGAAATGGAATGGACAGAAAACATAATAACAGATAAGAGACACAAGCCTAATGTCAACGTAATAGCAAATAGGGGGACTCGGATCTTGAACCCCAAAAATTACAGCCCACTCAAGAACCCTTTCAGTCAAATTGATCACATTTGGAAGCGAGGTCATGCCATGGCTCCATCTGGCGTAGTGTAGCATGCCATGGTCATTGGTCAAGCTATAGCAGGTGATATAAATATACACAAATACAGTATAAACAAAACTTCAAAGTGATCAACAGCGAGATGGTAACTGTCACTTCGTGCATCGATCAAGTGGACAAAATGCAGCTAAACATAATAAAATTTACACTTATTGCCACGTTAATTTTCACATCACCAAATGAATATTGCGTAAAAACGCAAATTTGCTGAGTACGATAAAATATAAAATCAAGCTTTCAGTTTGAAATATACAAAAAATGACAATGCTGCTATATGTGCATGAAAGAATTGACAAATGTCAACACGCCACAGGAAGCAGAGTGCGCATGTAGCAGCCCGGGACAATCGTGGCATGGTGAAATGGTTTGTGCTGAATGAGGTTACTCAACCTTTTGAGATACAAAGTGCTTTTCATTCAGCCACTGCTCGACCCAATTACTTAGCAAAAGTCGGCCTTTTGCATCGTTTCAACGTTTGGCGACAACGAAACGACGTAAAAAAGTAAATTTTTGATAATTGCAAAGCACTTAGTTAAATTTAGCTAATTTGTTGTTTGGACGCCACATATCTAGAACTATTAATCACATCAAATTTCATTTCATGATACCCCTAGGCCTAGGGGTTAAAGTTTCTTTTCAGGAAAATAGTATATGATTCAATTCAATGCACAAAAAGTTCAACAGAGTCAAAATGAAAAACTGCTTCAAAAGGAATAATCGGAAAGAAGTTCCTGCAACATTTTGTGAGCAACAAATGACTGACCCACCGAGCTTTCTGGAAAAAGAGAGAAAATCTTATGGATGTTTTCGAAACCATAAATATACTTGCACCATGCACAATTCAATGTCCAGGCAACAAATTAGTATTTTTGCAGCACGGCATCTAAAATTTAACCTGATGCATTCAGGTAAAATGTATGTAGTGATACATCGACACAACGTTTTGTGCGCCAATTGAAGCACCTTAGAACAAGCGAAGTCACTGAACCAATTTCTCAGTGCTGGACATCCTTACAGGTGCATGCTGCTTGGCACTGAACACTAACACATCAAAAACAAAAAGGAAAAACAAAGCAACGTGTTCAGAACTCTTTCACTCAAGTACACCACTAGACATAACTCACCGTAATAAACTTTTACTATGAAAGGATGATTGACATCAACTAAAATGTTTCTCTCCATCTTGGTTCGAACCCGATCACGGACCTTCAACTTCGCTTTCTTAAGAACTTTCATGGCGTAAAGTTGATTTTTATCTGTGCCTGAACAAAACATTGACAAAAATTTGGGTTAAAAGCAGGGTTGTAAAATATCCGCTTTTTTTAACAAAACCACAACCGTTCGGGTTGTATGGGCAAAAATGGGCTTTATCACGTGCAAATACCCAAAAATCCTTTTTTATGTGACATTTGTTTATTGTTTTAAGAATAAGTTAACTACAATATTGATGAAATATGTCTTCTGGTGTAAAATCATGCTCCTAGGGCCAAGGCAGTGAGTTACTGGTTGCTTGGCCTGCTAAGTGTAACAAGAACTCGATGTTTTTTTAATTTCTAGTAATAGTTTCAAAAAAACAAATGCTAAAAAAGATAACAATCCCGATGAAAACCCAAACCTCACAGTAGTATGTGATTAGTTGTTGAACATAAAAGTTTTGAGAAAAAGCTTTGTTTTGTCACAGGTGTTGCCAAAATTTGTCTTCTTGAACCTTGAACAGCTTTAGAGTTTTCTCAAATTGGAGCAGAATTCCTCATCTGGCAACACTAGTTTTGTAGATCTGGTCACGACGTTTTAAAAAAACTGTTTTATAAAAAAACGCCCACTCGGGTTCCGGGCAGCTGCCCACTACAAAGCTGGTTAAAAGAGCTGTTTTACGACTATCATGTGAACGAAACAAAACGGCTTTAAAATGATTAATTCAAAAAGGAAGCAGAAGTATGAGTGCTTAAACATTTAAAAATAGGCTGTGGGATGAAGTATTAACTCAACTTTCATTTTACACCAAATGTTTATGATTCAAAATACTGTGAAATAACACCAGGTAGTGATGTATGATGTCAACGTGTTCTTTGTACAATGTACAGCAGTGTGGGGTTCTCGAATTGTAGGTGCAGCAGCATGCCAGGTAGGCAGTTACATTGTGGCGCCGCTTGACAGCCACGCTTTTCCACTGGGTGCTTGCAACCAACCTAGCAAGCTTTGGTTGGATCAGATGTATAATTGTATTTGTATATATAAGAATGGGGATATCTGATAATTATGATGCGAGTCTCCTTGAGGAGTAATCCACAATCTTTACATGAGATATTCACTTGCTATCATTAGCTTGGTCAAATTTTTTATTTTAATACTTCTTTAATTACAATTCGTTTCTGAGTATATTGTAGGCTTACAGACTAAATTATCCTTATAATAACCAAAAGACAGCTTAAGATAGCTAAAACCCTACACTGGGGGCATTCAGGATACCCCAAAAACTGCTACATTGGGGGCATTCTGACAAGCAAAACCCTACATATCCAGCGTTCCTCAATACAAACTCTGATGTCGAAAACATCGAACTATCAAGCGCGGAATGGCCGTTTCGGTAAGTCCGATTTGGTGAGTTCCCTATTCGGTGAGAGCCTTTTTGGGAAAGTCCTTATTCGGTGATTTTTTTTAAATTACCGGGTACCGTAGCCTAATTATCATTGCTGTTTCAGGGTTAGGGCTTAGGGTCTTATTTCAACGTTTAGCGACGTTAAAACGATGTAAAAGCGGCAATGATAATTAGGCTACTGTACCTAATAATTTTCAAAAAAAAATTCAAAAAATCACCGAATAGGGAACTCTCCGAAAAAGGCTCTCACCGAATCGGACTCACCAAATAGTAGCAGACCCATCAAGCGTATAAACAGAAAATATGGCAATACGTTTGGGCATTATTATTTGCACCAATAAAATGTTGAAACAGCATAACCTAAGGCACCAGTGTGTGCGCCTACGCGTCTTAATCACTCAGGTTCAACTGTTTTAGGTTTTAAAAATATTTCTTGTTTAAGAACATAGTGTCCACATATTGCCTGTTCTATTATGGTTGTTCTTGATTTCTTTCGTATATACACAAATTTACAAGCTATGACCACATAATACGTAAATTAACTATTTCATATTATACTAGTTTTACCTGTTATCTTTCGAACAAGAAAAACTTTTCCAAATGATCCTTGGCCCAGCACTTTTAAAAGTTCAAATTGACTCGGATCTGCCTTGCCACAACCCTTTATTGTATTCTGGGTAATTTCAATCTCATGCATAGGCTCATCCTACAAGTCACATGACGAAAGCTTAACCAATCATCTCAAAGACAAACTCGAGGTAATCGCCTCTATATCTCTGCATTCACATGCCATTTGTTTGTAGCAGTTGATCGAAAACAAGTAAAATACACGCAAAGCAGCTTATTTTAAAACAAATAATTGCACCAACTTCACCTTGATCATGAATGCATCGTTTATGTTTTGAATAAATCGAGATATACCTGTGCAACAAATATCATACTCATATCACTTATCATAATTCAATTACGTTCTAAACGTGAACAAAATGTCATTATTAAACGTGAACAAAATGGCTTAAGTTACAATCATAGTTTGATACCAACCTTGATTTCCAGTTGATCTACAGCCATTTCGTCATCTTGCTGCAAAATTTTTTTGGAAGTTATATAATGCACAAACTGAGGTAGCAAATGTGCATTTTTTCAATCAAAATCTATGCACAGTAATAAATATTGCCTGAAGTCAAAATACTACTTATGAAGTCAAAATACTACTTAACAAGAACAAAATGTTTTTTAACAAACATGTATTTTTCAAAGTAACCACTTTTTTACTCGTCAAACCTTCACATTTCTTTGAGAACTATAAATTGCAAAGTCAACCCCACCTAGTCAAGCTACAACAAGATTATACTAAATTATCCTATTAAGTTGTTGTGACCATTAAAGCAAAACTATAGACAGCAATGTACTTGGAGCTGATGAAAAACAGGTACAACTATGCTAGTGGGCCAGTTAAGTCAGGGTCAAGTGCAGAATAACATCAAACTAGTATGTCCAACATTATGTAAATCAACCCTAGCTATATATATATAGGCTATAAGTCATTTTTGCAACAACACTTATGGAAGCCTTAAGTGATACCCTCTGTTTAGTTGTTGTGCTATTATGTTGTGCATAGTTTTATTGTCATTTGCAACAAACAATATGCTTACTAAAAATACAGGCTGCAAACACCATATCATTATTTACGCCAATGGAAAAATGCAACATTATCAGCTGGTCATACCATTAGTCACAGCTGGCTTCCACAAATTATTTTACACCACTTGAGCATTCGCAATTTAAAGCTGAATGTTAACAATCCTTTTAGTCATTGACTATTGACAGAACTTACCTCTTCAGCTATTGGCTGAATATCTCCAGGGTTGATGAAAGGAGCATTTGCTAATGGAGCTAACGGCATATTGATCGTGCCGCTTATGAAACTAAATGAAAACAAGTGTTGCAACACTGATATTGTATATAGGCACTTAAATTTCTAAGTAAAAAATATCAAAAAGTTTAGTCTCGTCATTCAAAAAACAACAACAATGGCAATGAAATATTCAACAAGCATCAAATGAAAACCCATAACTTTAGTATAAAGATTTTCCTTTATTGGTGATATGGAGTAGGCTACAATGCCATCACCTGCAGCAAAGATTAGTAGATATCGATAAAAACTCAGAAATTTATTATATAATTTATCAGATGCAACTTTAAGTTTAAAATGCATTCTTCTGGTATTGTAGTGAAGACTGAAAACAAACGAATATAAATATTTAACTGGTTTTCCAAAGTATTGTGCAATACATACAAGCAACAAGTATTGTATCAAATGTATTATAGTGGTTGTAATGTGAATGTACACGGCCAGACAGAAACAGGTCCAAATTGAAGTTCTTTTAGGCTATTTTAACAATATTTTATTACAAAAAAACACAAATAACGATATAATATAATAGTAGGCCCAGGGCTGCGATTTTTTCTTTCTTGTCGAACGACCAAAAATTCTACGCTTGTTTGTCGAATAGTAATATGACGTCACAAGAGTCAGATTATAAGCGTTTGGCCACGAGTTACCGCACAAGTTGTGTGGTATCAGAGTCACTTACTTTAAGTTTTTAATCGCACGTTGGTTGAGTGATTCCATCTACGACGGCAAAAACATTACCGTCGCCAAATCAACACACCTTAGATTGCTGCGACAATTGCCGTATGCTTTAATGTTTAATCAAACGAAATTTTATGCGCTTCTTCATCGCGTGTCACACGGCGGTAGCCCAGAACATCACGCAAGCTATTTTATGTGATGACAATGCTCTTGTGAACTGTAAAAAGTTTGCCACCTTATGAATACTGGCTTAATTGTTACGCAAATGTTATTCTTTCATCGAATGCTTATTGTTTACCGGTGTCGTTGCGAATATAAATCATCGTGAAAGAAAATACAGTTAAAAAGTGGAATTTACCTGCTATAGATTATCAAACAGAAGGAAAAGTTAGTGTGGTATTTTGCAAAATTTGTAAAGAATTTTATGACGGAAACAAATCGGAATTAGAAAAGCTACGGGGTCAAGTTAAAAAAGTAATACGAAATTAGACAAACGGTTCTTCGGCAGAAAAGAAAAATAATGCTTCTGATCATATGGCATTGCGCGTTCATGAACGGGCAGTTTTGCGTCTTCAAGTATTCCAGTGACGATGCGACAGCTTCATCCTCCCATACAGCGTCTTATGATTCCGATTCTGACAGCTAGTTCTTTATCAAACAGACTCGTGTTTGCTCGCAGTATCCCAGTTGTGCCGAAATTATGTTAGTGTAAACGTAAATCGAGGCAATCATCTCGCAGTGAGATATTAATTTGTCACCGGTACTTGGTTGAACAATTAACGTTATTTTATGATAATTCAAAGTCGCTAGATGTCGAATTAATGTAAAACAAACGTAAATTTCTTCTTGGGCATTGTTACGCAGGCAGCAAAATTCGTTATTTTTGCATTGACTTCACGTCTGTAGACGTTGAATCAATGTAAAAATGATGATTTTTGCTGTCTGGGTACGCAATGTAACCCGCCAGGAAAATTAAATAGATTTGTGCGGACTCGAATGTTGAATCAACCCAAAATTAACTTACTTTTCCCCCTGAGTTATTTAACGTAACAGCGTGCGTATCGCTACTTTTGGTACAGTACATCACTACAAATCAAACAGTGCGGTCGTGACTCGTGATAGACTACTCTAGTATATTTTTCGCTTCTCGTTTTTTCGATTCAACGTCTGCAGACGTTGAATCAATGTAAAAACGACGGGTTTTGCCAGCTGGGTTGTGTGCTTTTGTGAATGCAAATGCAAAATCGCCCATTACGTAATCACAGAAAACCTTTTAGTGGATGGAAGTCAAGTTGCAACCGTGTTTATCTGTCTGCTATTTCTTATACACATTGCAAAACATTTCTGCAAGCTTGAAACAAGTGCATAAGTCAGACATAAATACAAACTTGCAAACACGTTGACAATTAAAGTAGCCTACTTCGGTTATTTTATCTATAAAAGAAACCCGTTGTGTCGAATAGCAAAAAAACGTGTGTGGCGAAATGTTTGATGCCAGGCGTTGGAACTTCGATCAAAGCATTCTCCCGCAGTGTTCAAAATGGCGGCGCTGACGCCTTGGGAGTTTCTCGTGTGAAGCGTCACATTTAGACCTTGCTTTGAAGTACCTGGCGCAAGAAAGTTTACGTAAGTCAGCACTCTTATGATTGCATCACGTGATGCCCCCCCCCGATTGTTCCTCGACCTGACGACGTTTAGTTCTCTCTCAGTTTTTTTTTGCCTTTTTATTTTCCTTTTTTTTTTCGTTTTTTTTTTCGTAAGGCACGGCGTTTGTCGAATAGTGATGGCGCGTGTCGAGTGACCTCGTCACCGAAAAAGGCAAAAATCGCAGCCCTGAGTAGGCCATGCGTTGGCCAATGGCTATTCCAAGAAATCTTTTTCTGTCACAAGCACGAGTATACATTGCAAATCACTTCAAGCACAGAAAACACAGAGCAATTTCATTGCTCCTACTCAATAAAATTCAAACTGACAATAAGAAATGATTACATGAAGCCAAATTTGTTGCAGGCCTTTAAGCTCTTTTATTTTTCCGACAACCAAACGTGGCCTACCAGAGTTTCTTCCGGTGGCCAAATTGTCGCATCTGTCAGCCAAAATGAAAAATCCATTAAAAAATCTTGTTTTCAAAAATCTGTTAATATCATGCTTTGCATTCACTCAGGTAAGAACAATGCAAACAAGGCACTGAAATATATTTGCAGTTGTACATAGGCAGAGAGTAGGGGGGTGCAGCGCACTTCTATTGAATCATGATAAATGCTGTGTCGCTGCTAAGCATCTTTGCTTTTGGTTCAACAGAATAACTTTCTAAACAAAATTGTGCTTTGAACCAGCACTTCACAGAGTAATTACTTGGAGAAGGTAAAAGTGTCTTTAAATACAATTTGTCACACCAGTAGTTGCCTGTGTTAACAAACTATTTATAGAAATAAAAATTTTGATGCATAAAAAAGTCAAGACACATAGCCTAATAACTTGATCCTCCTTTTAGGGTGAAATAGGCTGTCAAGGGTTTAGAGAGTAATAACTATTTAGCCTAATAACTTGTATAATATATCTTTTCAAAGCACATTAAAATGTCATTCGTTTGAAATGCCTGACAACTGCTTCTGAGTTCACATAAAATTAACACTGAAACTTGGCAATGTAAATTTCACACTCAAATACAAGCCGTCCTACATCAAATCATTTCATGAATATTCGGCATCAGAAAACTACTCACTCTGAAATCTAATGATACAAGTATCAGCAAGTCACAAAAGAAAAGCATTTAAATCTTGTACTCGTGATAATCGTCAATTTCCTGTGCAAAATACAACTTACATCCTATCAATGACATCATTAAGAAAATTGACGCTTAACCAGCGTTGATGAACAAACATTTGATAGCTTATGTATGCAAGCGTGGTAATATTCTACATTAGCCTATAAAATGCAATTGGAGTCATAACACATTCCAGTGAGGTGATTTGCAGTACTGATGCCTTTAAAAATTTGAATCAGACTAAATTATGGTACAAGTGCCTAGATAGATGTTGCATTGTAATCAAAACATTAATGTGAGTAAAGTTTTGAGCAAAAACAAAATTGAAGGACTGAGTAATTTTAGAACACAACACATGGAGTTTAAACTTAAAAGCAAACAATTTTCTCTATCTAGTGGCTGCTCTGCTGCATGAAAGCAGCAGGTTGCCAAACTTTCAAGTCATTTGAAATTTGGCAAATAAAATTAAGGTGCTTTTGAAAAATGCTTTCTGCCATATATATAATATATGGTAGTGTACGATTTACTGCACTGAGGAGACCTTGAGGTTGAAACTGTGCAATCTGCATGTCTGCAATCTGCATTATACTAAAAATATATGTAAAAAAAGAATGCGCACATTAATGCCATGTAGTCTATTGAAAGCCAGCATTGAAAAATATTCCAAGAAATCATGTTACTGATATTGAGGTGGGCATCTTTTTCAAAGTACAACAGAAGTGGGCATCTTTTTCAAAGTCTTATTGTGAAATCAATTGAAAGCAAAGTTTGGAAAAAAATACACTGTGCCAAGTTTTCAATGACTGTTCAAAAACAACATTTGCAAAAACTTGGTAACAAAAACAATACCGACAAATATGACACACCACAATTATAACCCTTCTATTGTCGTTCCCATGCTTAAAATGTCATTAGTTGATTTATTTTGGCGTATTTTACTCTTACTTTTGCTGTCTTTAACAGTTTTCTGTGGCTTTGTACGAGATGAAGAACTACGTTTTTTGGGCTTTTTAGAGCCTCTGATCAAAGGATGCTCTTCAGACCCAGAGTTGGCATCTAACTTAATATTTTGAACCTTCTGCTTTTTTAAAGCTGGTTCTGAAAGTCCAGCGACTGTTGAAGGATCAACAGGGGGAAGAAGAACATTCTCTTCTGGTTCATCTATTTCAGGAGAAATAGGAAGAAACTCTAAACAATCATGATCTTGCTCTTCTTCATCACTGCTGCAAAAAGCACGTACTGGGTCGATGGAAATGACATCCACATTAATTTGATCATCTACTTTTTGTTTAACTTCATTTTCACTCTCACTTTTATCTTCATCTTCTTCATCAAATTCGGATTCTCGCTCTTCATACTCAACATTTTCATCTAACTCTGAAAAGTCCGGAGCAAAGGCACTCCAGTTTTCAACTTGATTTTGTGCCCACACAGAAACTACTCCACTGGATATTGAACATAACATGGGCCTGATTGGATGCCACACAACATCCAACAACTGTTCACCTCTCATTCCCTGAAGTATCTTCACTAAATTTCCCATACTTTTCTCCCATATGTTCAATTGATGTTGCTTTGCCGATCCAGCACAAATGTACTCCCCATCACCAGAAAAGCAACATTTCTTCCAAGCAGTCCTGTTCACTAAATCTTGCAGCTTTTGTATTGGTTCAGGCTCTCCACTCTTTCCGCACATCACTACTTCTTTTCCATCATAAACTCTGATTATTCGATCTGCAGTGTTTACAAGAAAACAAGAACCTTTTCTTGCAAATTCAATTTGTTTTATAGCAACATTAGCAATTCCAGTTGTCACTCGAAAAGAAGCGACAACTTTTAAAGTTGTAGTGTCAATAACAGCAATTCTTCCTTTAGAATTCCCTGTATATATGTATGTTCCACGACGATCAAAAGCAGCAACAATGCTACTGTCACTTTCATTTACGGTAGGAAGTGTGGTATGTTCTGCGCCAACACATATTAACACAGGAGCTGGTTTTAATGGGCACACAAGTGCAATGTTAGATTTACGTGGGTGAAATTGAACTTTCATAATTGGCATAGAAAATCGATAAGTATGTAAACATTCACCACTTAAAACATCCCAGATACACACAAGGTTATCTGTAGCTGCTGATATAAGTTGGCGACCGTTTCGTGACCAACTTAGAGAGCAAACTGGATGTGCATGAGCATTGTACACCTTTGCTATTCCTCTTGTTAAGAAGTCCCACACAACAATACGTCCATCATTGCATCCCACAGCAATTAAAGTGCCATGACGATTAAATGTGCAAGTCACAGCCATCGATCCAGTGTCTAAAGTACCATCCGCTTGCTCTGGATAGTTCTGGCCAAATGATTCCAACAACTCGAGGTTCATTTTCACAGTACAAAGCAATTAAAAGATAAGCAACAAATTAATGGTGATCTGGAGAAATACAACACAAAGTTATACAATAAAATTATTAACAACAGTGGTTGCATTTACTGAAACCCTTTGTTGAAAACAAAAAAATCTCTTGGTATCACAGAAAACCATGATAATAATCAACATCTAAAGCAGTGGCTACCAAACTGTGGTATGCGTAGTCGCATACCAGTAGTGGTCTTTCAGATGGTACGCGAGAAACTCACTTAAGTTGACACGTGGACGTCCATGGTTGACAGTAGTTAAAATAAAATAATGCAATTTGGGCAAACTTTCAGATTACTCGATGTGCATTATTGTGTCATAATTAATTTTATTTGTAGGAGATTCAAGCGTTTATGATGCCACATCTAGGTCAATGGTTTTTAAACTTTTCTTGTTGCGACGTTTTTGAAAAATTTTGTTGGACTTACGACGCACTCAGCGATAGGAATTTCAGTCATTTTTATTTATTAGTGTCTCTAGCCTGTATTTGTTGATTTATATTGCGATCAAATGAATTCAGAATTGTGCCATGTGATTGTTAAACCAGGGTCTGCTACTATTCAGTGAGTCCGATTCGGTGAGTCTGATTCGGTGAGTTCCTAACCTCTAACCCCTAACCCTAACCCCAAACCCCTAACCCTAAAACGGCAATGATAATTAGGCTACAGTACCCAATAATTAAAAAAAAAAATTGAAAAAATCCCCCGTTAAGGGATCGGACTCACCGAATCGGACTCACCGAAACGGGCCATTCCGGTTAAACCATAAGCATTTGCTACAGTTTCGCAATGATAAGTTCTCATGAACATGGCAGGGGATAACAATGCCTGTGAGCGCTTTATTATGCAATTGAGTTTAGATTACGAAGCGGAATCATTGTGCGACGCCGTTGAAAAATGAAAACTATGCACCAAGAGTGTGGTGACGCAGAGTTTAAGAACCTCTGACCTAGGTTGTTTAACAGAAAAGCCAAAACTTTTCAGTTTTCAATGTTGCTATTGATAGTAGCGGGTCTGCTACTATTCGGTGAGTCCGATTCGGTGAGTCTGATTCGGTGAGTTCCTAACCTCTAACCCCTAACCCTAAAACGGCAATGATAATTAGGCCACGGTACCCGATAATTAAAAAAAAAATTGAAAAAATCTCCCGTTAAGAGATCGGACTCACCGAATCGAGCCATTCCGGATAGTAGCAGTAGTAGTGCACCTTATTTATTGGTCTTCTACTAATCTGACAGCTCAACAGCTTACTGTAATTATATTTAGTCTAATATTAAAATCTTTTAGCCTTGAAGTGCTGTGCTAAAATTTGTTAAACTTTCTTGCATTTTATTGTGGGTCTGCTACTATTCGGTGAGTCTGATTCAGTGAGTCCGATTCGGTGAGTCCGATTCGGTAAGTTCCTCATCTCTAACCCTAACTCCTAACCCCTAACCCTAAAACGGCAATGATAATTAGGCTAGGGTACCTGATAATTTTAAAAAAAAATTGAAAAAATTCCCCGTTAAGGGATCGGACTCACCGAAACGGGCCATTCCGTTTATTGTACCATATATTTTTGAGATTTTCTGGTTGTAGCGTAGCCGTAGGTGGTACGTGAACACTGTATGAAATTGCTAAATGGTACGCGATGGTAGCTAAATGGTATCCTGGCAGTTTTGCATACTTGTAGAGGCTTTGAATCACTGACACAGGCCCGGTCACCGAAATTGACAGAGTGAAGTTTCTGATTATTGAAGTGTTGTTGCCGGGGAATTATTCCATCCATTGGAAGCTACTGAATGGAGAGCAGTCCTTAACTTGCATTGCTCAAGCGCATACCCTGAGAGTCAAACCAGCGCCGCTTGATGTTGAAGCTTCTTTGTTCCATAAGGTCACGTGTCAACCAACTGAGCTATCGGGGCAGACTGCAGATTTGCTATCTTATTTTAGTTGTGGTTGGTACAAGAAATGGAATGAATTATAAGTCTCTAAATTTCCTCTAGCCCCAGTTCTATTAAAGTCTTAATCCAGCCAGTAAATATGTTGAAAAAAAAGGCAAAACTTTAAGCTAGCGGTCCCAAACCTTTTTCTCTTCACACACCAGTTTTATTGTGAAAATAACCTTGTAGACCGGCGATAGGAAGAACAAAGTTTGAAATCTAGCCTCTATTGGTCTAATTTTTTGTAGCCTTTTGAACACACTTTTTAGGCAAGATTTGAAAACAAAAATAGACAATGTGAAAGTCGGGGTCAGAAAAAAAAAGTACTATAGCAGGGGATGTAAGAAGATTGCTCTTCCCAGAAAATTATTTTTAATGTAATGGTTTTTTGATTGCTTTTTTGTATACTTTTAGACCTAATAATGATTTTTTAATCAAGACGCACAGTCGCATACCCTGTCTTTGACCAACATCATTACACTAAAACTGGATTTCTTCAGAAGTTTGAGTGACAATTTTTGATCTAAAATTGAATTTAGTTTATTTTATTTTTACGACTACAAAAAGATTTCAATAATTTAATTGTTGAAGGTTTGTATAATATTGTGTCGGCTTTCAGTAAATATTTGAAACATTTATAATATGTTCTTCCATCTTTCGTGCATAGTTTATACAAGGCAAATTCACCTCATACTTTAATTGACACTGAATTCGGTCAATTTAATTGTTAGGTAGGTGGTGAGCAAGGTTTTTACTTCGGAATATTTTACTAGTATGCTGGAAGTGTGGAGACGCTCTGGGTGCACCCCTGGCGTCCTCATCACAACTATCAAAAAAAGGCAAATGACATTTATCGGGCATGTCTAAATTGAACACTCGGCAATGATGGGGCGATTTCCTGGTCAGAGACACCAGGGGCGTCCACGTTTGGAAATCTTCAAAAATCTTTCAACATGGACAAACCAAAATTTTGAAAACCTAATTAGAAGTATGGACAATCGATCGTTGTGGAGACTCACGGTAGCCGACGCCTTATTCAGGCATGGCCAATGATGATGATGATGATGATGCTGGTTTTGGAGGGCCTCTTCAAACTTCACTGATGTCACCGGGACTATTGTTTAAATTCACTATTAAAATCATGTGTTTCCAATGCTACCCGTTAGGTTAATGACATGGGATTGACCTAATAAAACAAGTGAGAAAGTTTTGCAAAAATGTAGAAAATCTACGTTTTTTTTCTCTATATTTTGGGGGGGTGGTATATGACCGGATGCAACCTATTTCATCCCCTGAAAAACATTGAGAAAAAAATAAGAACAAAACTAAAGTTGGCGATCAAAGTTTCCGCAAACATTTTAAAATTTTCTCATTAATCAATCATTGAATTTTTATCCTGGGCCACCACAAAATAAGTGACTTTTTCTTTGTAATTTTTTCTAGAAGGAAGTTGGAAGTGAATAGACTGTGACAGCTCATGATCATTTGTAATGCAGGGGCTACATTGCTACAATCTTAATTAATTCAATAACCCTCAACCGCGATAGTGAGGTTTGGTTTTTCAATGTAATGTAACCCTAACCCAAAAGTGAGGTTCGGTTTATCAAAATAACCCTAAACCAAAAGTGAGGTTCAGTTTATCAACTATTATTTCAAGATACTTAGCATGGTCAACTGTTTCAGCAACTCCGATGGGCGACTTCGCGCTTCTGTATTTTTTCTCTTGATCTTTTCAAGGGAAAACTTTTGAAATGTTTGCGGCAACTCCGATTAGCGACTTCTGCTCTGTTGTATTTTTTTCATTGATCTTTTCAGGGGACGAAGTGTTCAGGGGTCCTATGTGACACCTACAACAGCCTCAACAGGTTATAGATGATATTTATTTGTACACTAGGCTACAGATTTAATACCTACATTTTTTCAATGTCGTTTTCACTGTATGTATAGGCTAATCAATCTATTTTATGGCTAAAAACATCCTTTTAATTAATTTGCATTCTTGACGCCCTTTTTGGACTTGTGCTCTTGCAACCTGGTAGAAACCTTTACTCTGTAGCAACAGTGTCGGGTCGCTACTCAAGGGTTGGGGACCCGCTTTAGGCTAGTAGCCTATAAAGAGCATGTTTGACCCCAAAATTAAATAATTCTTTCAAGGCACCAAACCAATCTGACTTTTGCAACTATTCTTACAGAACTATTCCTGTTATAGTATTGCACATTGCCAGAGATATCATACAGCAGGGCATTCTAAACTTTTTTATCGTGCAACCCCATTTCAGAGAAATAATTTTCTATGCAACCCCTTGTGGGCAGTTTACAGTGGCCCACTTTTAAATTGTTTACCGATCCTAAAACTACGATCTCGGTTTGAGGTCACACCCTTTAGCTTGGGAAGTCCTGACATACAGCTCTGACATTGCTAGAGGAAAATGTCCTTCCAGGAGGCCACTTTTGTTTCACAAAGCAAATGTTCTCAATCATAGGCAGTGTAGGCTACATCTCTGCATTGTCAAATGTTGAGTATTTTTTTATAATTGGCAGTCTCAGGTTAACCCACAATTGCACCTTACACGCCACATCTTTGCAGCTTTGACTTTGAGAAAACTGAATACTAAACCTTTGAAAGTATTTTAGCTGTTTTTGTTAAAATTTTCGGATTTTCAACTAACATGAATTTGAAGAATAAATTATTTGGAAACACTTGTATTCACTGGTCCCCTGCAAAATTGCTGATTTAAATTTGGCACTTATTACAAATATTTCTGAATCAAAAAATACTATGCATCTACAATTAAACATTGACCAGAGTCATGAATATTCTGGATGTAATGAACAACCTCTATCAAATCAAAATCAAATGTCGGAATCATTTATTTTGGAATAATTTGTTTTGAGTACGGTAGTTCAAATGCATAGCATGATCGATCGGGCACCCCAATAGCTCAGTCTTGGTTGGTTTGGTTTTGAATCTTTATCCTCGGACTGACAAAGCCTTGATTGGTTATTCCTGGTAGTTTCGCATACTTGTAGAGCTTTCCAATTGTTATAATGTTATTGCCGGGGAGTCATTCCATTCATTAGGTGCCACTGAATGGAGAGCAGCCCTGAAATGCGTTGCTCAAGCGCACACCCTGAGAGTCGAACTTGCGCCGCGTGATCTTGAGCCGGGCGCGTAACCACTGAGCTAACGGGGCGAACGGACAGTGGGTTGAACGCACGAATTTGTACTCGAAAAAAAACAGAAACATCAAGAAGCACTGATTCAGTTCTCGGGGTGTGTGCTTTAGCGGTAGCTACGTACTTTTCCAGACCAACTCTTGTAAGAGCCTGCTGTAGCTAAGGCATGAAGCAATCAGAAGCTGCGTTTAAGTGGCTATACCGTCCAATTGTGACTCTTCTAGCACTCCGCCAAAGAGTTGACCAGTGCTTGGAACGTAGTTTGGTAATTGCACAAGAAAAAAGAGTTATTACTCATGTCACCGAAATGTATTCCCTAGCCCTCACTTCAAAAACGCGCTGGCAACGGTGGCACGCTCACTTAATTTACGT
Source organism: Aplidium turbinatum (assembly GCF_918807975.1). Lineage (NCBI taxonomy): Eukaryota > Metazoa > Chordata > Ascidiacea > Aplousobranchia > Polyclinidae > Aplidium > Aplidium turbinatum. The sequence continues at coordinate 16,675,796 of NC_137489.1, forward strand.
TCTATCAGAACAGTTTGCGTTTTTTTTTCACTTCTAACGGGCACTTACGTAATGACGCCACAGACAGCGCACCTTCTGATTCATTAAAGAAACACGATGTGATCACGAACACAAAATAATTCAAGATGCTCATAGTTTCCATTAAACCATAGATATAACTAGATAGTAGGCTACGTAATGTGGTAGCCACTTTAACAAGTCGAAATTCTGCCACTGAAATTGACTACAATGCAAGCGCCAACCAATCAGAAAGTGTTATAAGAGGCTACCGTCCAATTGTGACCCTTCTAGCACTCACCCAGAGAGTTAATGCTTGTTTTGAACTTTATTTGGTAATTACAGAAGAAAAAGAGCAATAGCAGTGGTGAGAATCGAACACGCGTCAATGAAATTATTACTTTCTATCCCTAACCCTAACCCCTAAGCCAACCAGCTGATAAAAAATCAATCACTTAATTTGCTTTCTATGATCTTCTTTTCGCCATTTTTGACGTCACTTAAACCGTAGCTTATGATTGGTTGGCGGTTTCATTCTAATCAATTTCAGTGGCAGAATTTCGACTTGTTAAAGTGGCTACCACGTAATGTATCATTTGGATAAATCAGGGGTACCCAAATAAACGGGATGTGAAACTAACGGAAATCCGCTTAAGATCGTAACAACAGTAGGGCTATCATCATGTCGTGCAGTGCGAGCGTCGCGGTAACACGTTGTTTTGCCAACAGTAAGCAAAGCTAGACAACAGTTCACGTTTCGTTGTTCTTATGCACTGTTGTAGCAGAGCCACTATATAGGCCTACATATAGCCTAGTGGCTCTGGTTGTAGTGGAAGATTACAAGAATAAATTAAAAGCCATACAAAATTAGTCAGAAGTCAGTCAGAAGACCACTTAAAATTATTCGAAATAGCAGACCGAGGAGGGTTGTCAGTGCTATCTCAATTCTGTTTTGCAGTAGCCTAACTATGCTAGCTGTAGGCTACAATGCTATAGAGCTACTACTATCATATCGGATGAAGGACTGAAAGTGCCACAAATCCAAAATGATGTCAGTTGCTAATCAGCGCTCTGCATATATAGCAGCAGTGAAAAATGTTGCAGACGCGTCTGCTCATTATTGTGCTATGCTACGCCAGAGCTGCGCAAGAGGACATAGTAGTCTAATTTTAAACTAATTTTGGAGATAGTTTCTAACTGTTTTGCCAAAAACAAACTCAAACAGCTCAACGCATCAAAACGTGAAGCACCAGCAATGATGGCTAGAAAGCTTGGAAAAGTTAAAACTGCTGCTTCATCTAGAGATGAGTGGAGGATGGGGACTGTTCATGAAATTACACAAATTTGGGCGCTGCCGAATGAGATCAGACTGATTGTTATCAACGTTGTCATCCAATTGTGGAAGATTTAGTGTTTGATTGTATCCCAGGTGGTCGAATTTGGATTCGTGGTTAGTGGTTAGGATTCGTGGCTTTCACACACGCAGCCCGGGTTTAATTCCCGGTCTGGGAATATGTTTCAGCATTGGTGGTTCAGTCGTAGAATCCTAGCCTGCCACGCGGAGGGTCCGGGTTCGATTCCCGGCCAATCTACGTTTATATTGTTTGATCAATTTTGTTTTGTAAAAAATGAAACTTTTTCGTTCTCAGAACTTTTCCATGATAAGAGTTTCTTAACATCAAATCATTGGAACTTTTCCTTTACAAGAGAACAATCCAGTTGCCTTTTCACATAAACATGGCTTTTTACATTAAGAAAATTTCAGTAGAATTTGATCGCCAACTTTAGTTTCCAACCGACATAGCCTACATCAACATAAATGCTCCAATCAAAGTACCGGTAACTGCTCAAACAAAGATCAATAGATCTTTCCCGCAGCTCTGTGCAATGAAGCGTGACGTAGAAAACAATCACGCTGGCTGCTTCATTGGCAAGCACCGACTTGCTTGTGAATATGTAACATGTACCAATGTTTTTAATTAACAAATTTATATTTTAACATTTGACCGAAATTTATCATTATTGAAAAATGCATTTCAATGCTGCAAATTCAAAACCTAACGTTCTCACAGAACATAAGTCAAGCTTCCTGTTAACAAACGCCACTCACACAGAATCTAGCTCAATAGGCCTACATCTGTATTTCTAATGCGACATAACTTTAAAACCGGTATAGCTTTTCCCTTGATTCTTACGATAGCTATTATTGATGAAAAGGCTCTACCGGTATATTATGAAGTAAGCGGGGAATTGAAAAAGGACAGGCATTCGAAATTAGACTTGTAAAGCGAACGGACTGAACTTTAGAACAAGAAGGTTAAATTCACGACTGGGGAATGTCGCTCTTCTGACACCGGTCGCAATAAATTATATTGATTAGAGATATTTTTCAATTCCCGAATAGCAAATTTGTAACACTGATTAAAAAAATGTTTAATCCTATTTAATTCGTTTGCTTTTTTGTAGGAAGTCATACCCCTAGACTAGACAGCCAGAAGCCTAAATTATCCTTTTTTAATTAGAGACTTAGAGTCTCTCAATATTCCCTAAATTATCCTTTTTATTTTCCTTTTCATAAACAAAAAATACGACAATTAGACAGCCAAACCCTACACTGGGGACTTAAGTTAGGCAAATCCCTACACTAGGGGACTTAGAAAGGTAAAAACCCTACAAATACTTGATAACTTGTTGAGTAGTTAGTAGAATCTTCGTAAAAACATGGAATCAACGTTAAAAAACAAGGATCTGACTGTTTAATTTTATTCCAGTTACTTTTATATGAAAAGCAAGCCAAGTGATAGCCTACAATGATAAGCCACTTATTTAACTCGACCTGTTATCAGACGTGGTCAAATGGCCACGCCCTTCACTAGTTTTGAAATTTTATATAGAAGGAATTTTCCTAAAGCGCTGATATTTCTTGACTTTTATTTTTTATCATTTGCGCATCGTTTAAACCTAATTTGGTTATTTTTGGAACACTATGTGGTTCACAATAACCATTTTGTCACAGGTTGTTCAGAAATTTTGTCTAAATTCCTAGATTTTGGCAATCGGCATCGAAATGACTCATCGCTTCTACTATTGTATACACAGTGGCCGCAGTCAACCGCGAGTCAAGTCATCAATCACACATTAAAACTAAGAACGAAACGCAATGGGACTCATAGTACAATTTATCGTTTTATCTCAAGGCAGTTTTTTTTTGCGTCATTGCAAGGCAAGTAAAGTTGACCAGTTTTTACCAAGATTCGACGTGTTCATAGCATGAAAAGCAAACTTTGGTAACTAGGAATGATCCGTTACTTTAGTTTAGTATTTACACTTTGCTACTTCTGAAAAGAAAAACATAGCTAATCACAACCGAATCATCAACCACAGCCATCTGTTACGGCCAATCTCTGTACAAATCAAACGTCATATAAAACCGTTCAAGTCTACTGAATATTACGTCATGCAAGTTGCTAGAAAATGTGCCAAAATTGCACCATCGTTCATAGACTTGTGTCAAACTTGTTTGGACTTGTTTGGGCCTGTTTAAACAGGAAATATTACATCAGCTTTAAACACCTGTTGGAATGACTTCATAATTGTCTTTCATTTATTGCGTCACAGTTACTTTCTACGTGAATTTGAGATATTGATATCTATTCTGGTCATTCGTAAAATGATTGTTTGAAAGTTGGCCGCACATTTAACTGTTGGCTTAGTGCTTGCTAGCTGGACAAAGGTTCCGTCTTTTATCCAAGTAATCTGTTCTGTAGTGACAGTTTTCAGTGGTGTACGCGTTGCACCCCCTCGTTTTCGGTAGCCGTGGGCTAATTTTTACAGAAATACACTTTTTGAAAAGAAGTTCAAGTGTGTGTTTCTTCGGTCATTATATGCAGACGAAAGGATCCGGGAACTTTAAGTTACAATTTTCCCACGAAGAAATTATGGTTTACCGCTGTGACCATAAAAAATAAAAGACGAAGTTAGTTAGTTGGTAGGCCAAGAAGCACTTAGAAGCAAAGAAATAATAAAAGAAGATCTTATTGGTTGGTAGTCTAAAGAAGTAAAGAAAAGTAAAGACATTTCTTCTCAGTTTGGTACAGAAGAAAAATAACTTTGACATTTATTGGCAAGAAAGAAGATTAAAGGCAATCCATCTGTGCTTGAAGATTCAAGTGGAAGAATCCAAGCAAGTTTTGTGGACGTTTGGACTTCACATACTCGTACAGCTACGGTATCGTGCATTTAAATTCTTTTTTGTATTTTTACGGTCTTTGCAGTTAAGTTTTTTATAACTACTGTAATTTTGTGTGTTTGTGTAACTTAATTTTTTAATTGTTAAATTTAGACCTAACATTTAATAGGTCTACACTCGGTGGTGACAGGGACTCGACCGCCGTCGACTCGACTGAGTTTAAGCCTGATGATGTTCTTTGCGGTCGGGCAGGCCATTCTGGGGAGGGACCCATTAACGATGAGGCTAAGTCAGTTCGAGAGGCCCGGCATCTTAGACGGGATATTTTGACTCAAATTGGGAAACTTTCTGTGGCCCTAGGTTCTTTGAGTGATAAGCAGGAACTGTTAATTTTTCGATCTAACTTATCTACTTTAGAAGAGGAATTACGGCATTTCCATGCTCTTTTGAGTAAAATTGTTAACTCTGCAATCTTGGCAGAACTTCGTGATAGGGTAGATCCCGAATTTAACTCGTTAAAAAATAACTTCGAACAAAAAGAAAGTGAGTTGTCAGATAGGTTGGATGCTGACATACATCCTGAGGATAGCGCCTCAAATGTAAGCACTAGGATGTCTGAGAGCTCGTCACTGATAGTTGCACAAATTAACCTACAGTTAAGACGAGAGGAGCTCCAGATCCAAGCTGAGGCCGAAGCGAGAGCTGCTGAGGCCGCCGCGAGAGCTGAGGCCGAAGCAAGAGCTGCTGAGGCCGCCGCGAGAGCTGAGGCCATACGAGCTGAGGCCATACGAGCTGAGGCCATCGCGAGAGCTGAGGCCGAAGCGAGAGCTGCTAAGTTCGCACTCAAAGACGCTCAGTTGAGGGCCGAACAACGTAAAGAGGTAGTTTTAGCTGAATATCGTTCTGAGTTGGGCTCCCGGCGTAGCTCTAGGAAGGGCTCTTCTAGGCATTCCAGAAGTGAACATCAATCACAGTTTAATTTACCTAACCTTTTCCAGACGCCTGTTCAATCTGTAAGTGGACCTGTACAATCCACATGTTTTCCAGCTGTTTCAGGAGGTCTCGGGGCCGCGGCTAAGGGTCTTCCGAAGGCTGTAGAGCCAAGGTCTGCAAATTACAACCGAACTCCTCCCCCAGAGCGTACAGGTCACGGGGCCGCCATTAGCAGTAATGCTTTGCCCCCTGCAAAGTTTTCTGCGCCGCTAGTTGCTGATCGCCCAGCTACACGTAATTTGGGTGGTTGTGAGAGGTGTATCGCGTCTCCTGATTTTAACGTGTGTGAGGATCGTGATCGGGCTGTGCATGTGACTGAGCCCACTCAGCCCCTTAAGGGATATAGCTTGTCTTCTCCCGCTAAATCGAGTTCTCAACAGCAGGATTGCTTTTTTGAATACCAAAATAGTAGGACGTTCTTCGATAAGGCGGCCTTGATTGGTTACGATGGTAATAATATGCCATTTGTCTTCTTTAAAAATCGTGTTATGGCCTTGATGGCAGCTTCGCCCTTTAAGGGAACTCGTTTGACTTTGTTGCAAGCAGCTTGTGTTAGAACAGCTGCACAAACGATTGCTAATTTGGTTTCTGACACTCCTGGCTTGTCAGAGGAAGACAGGATAGAAATGTCGTTAGCTCGCTTGTCCCAACGTTTTGGAGTTCGTGGAGGTCTTTTCGCAGAACCAGAAATTAGAAAGTATCGCTATGGTAGCAAATTGACTTCTATCTCTTCCAGTGATTTGAAAGAGTTTAAAGATGAATTGTCGCAGTGTTTGCTTTACGCGAAAGCTTATGGTCAGCGTGATAAATTAGAAGGACGTTTTGTTTTGGATTTGGCTAAGCGACTCCCGTTTGACGCTAAGCAGCGTTATCTTGACTTTTTAGGTGATCAGTATGGTAGCACTGAGGAACCTACCTTTCAGAGTTTGTTTGAATTTGTAGTACGAGAGGAAACGCGCAAGTCGACTGATTTTAGCATTATGCTAATGGGCGATTCTGGTGAGTCGCAGCAATTTAAAAAGTTTGGCAAAGGAAAATTGCCTTCATGTCCGGTTAGGCAGACGTCGGTAAAACCCCATGATAATGTGATTTCAGGGAGTTCGCAGTACTCGACTGCTGTTGGCGCACCGCGCGGCGGTGTGGCCAGACGTAGTGACATACCGGCATGTTTTTGTTGTTCATCACGTGGTCAAGTTGAATATCATTTTTTGTCTAATTGTAAAGAATTTTTGCGCTTGACACCTAAAGGTCGGAGAGATGTCATTGTGAAAGCTGGCAAATGCTTGAACTGTTTACGCCAGCATATGGTTAAGGACTGTAATCATGCAAACAACTGTCGTCAGTGTGGGCCTAACAACGATAGGAAACACTATTTTCTTCTGCATGATTTTTATGTGACGTCACGTGATTCTCTGGATTCGGTCGGTAAAGATGATGCTGGTGCCAGAGTTCCTGTGCGTAATGTTAAGATTGGAAATGTTAAAGCAGCCTTTAACCGCGTTACTGCTGCTCGTGTTTTGAATCCAATGACTGGCAAATCGAAGTTGGTGTATTGTCAGCATGATCCTGGTTCGCAGTTGACCTTTGTTTCGAGTGACTTGGTGTGCGAACTTGGTCTTAAACCGTATGATAAAGCGTCGTTTAAAATGGATACTCTGGCTGGTCAGAAACCTACTTGTGCTGACCTTGTTAAACTCAACATCCAGTCGTTAGAGACTGATGAACTGTTTTGTGATATAACTTCGGTGGTTAACCCAGCTTGGGCTGACGATGTTAAAACTTTACCCCATAAACAAGATTTAAGTGGTTTCCGTCATTTTCATGACGTGAATATGTTTCATTTGAATGATTGTAGTACTGTAGATGTACTGATTGGCAATGACAACGCATATTTGATGTGGACAAAAGAAGAGCGTGTTGGTGACAATCGTAGTGAACCGCATGCTTTGCTCACTCCTCTCGGTTGGTTGGCTTGTGGTGGTAAGTCACCCTTAGTTGAAAGCGTTGCTAAAGTGTGCAGAGTGCAGACGTCTTCAGAGTCGGATGTCATCTCTGGCTTTCAGCGTAAAATTCAGTCTCGTGATATGGAAATAGCAGACCTGAATAAAGTCATTCAGGATTTGACTTTGCAAAATGAAACCGGTGAATTGTCTCGCAATGATATTTTGGCTGGAGAACTTGTCGAACCGAATATTGAGTTGAAAGATGGTCGATTTGAGATACCTGTTCCGTTGAAGGAAGATATTGATCTACCTAACAATTTTGTGTTGGCGTCAGATAGAGCTGCTGCTTTAAGAAAGAAAGCTTTAAAACAACCTGAACTTCGTGATTTCCTTACTGACACCATGAAAGATCTTAAATCTAATGGCTATATTGAGCGTGCGGGTGAAGCAGGAAATGTCAAGGGATTTGAATGGTATTTACCATACTTTGTGACGTCACAATTAAAAAAGCGCATTGTTTACGATGGCAAGTCTGAATTTCGAGGAACTTGTGTTAATGATGTAATGTTTTCGGGTCCTGACTTGTTAAACCCTCTGGTAGATGTCTTGGCTAGATTTCGGCTTGGTAGATTTGGTCTCATGGCTGATGTGACTAAATGCTTCTTTCAAATAATGTTACCTGAGTCGCAAAGGGATTTGTTTCGTATATTGTGGTTTGAAGATGATGACCTTGAAAGTGGAAAGATTGTACCATTTCGTTTTTGTGTACACCCTTGGGGAATAAAGAGTAGCCCATATATCGCTTGCTTGGCTATAAAGAAAATGGTCGAGCAGAACCCCAGCGGTGCTGGTGAACTAACTCTCTGCAATATTGCAGATAATATGTACATGGATGATTTTATATTTTCGGCTGATAGCTTTGAGGAAGCTCAGCAAATCACTCATGAATCAATTGCTTTGTTTGATAGCCGTGGGTTTAAACTTGTTAAGTGGAGTGCTAACAAGGAGGCTATGATTGTCTTGTCAAATTTGGATAATGAGATGCTTTCACCTTTGATTCGTGACATTGACTTTCAGACTGAAAATATGACTTTGCCATCAGCGAAGACATTGGGTTGTGTGTGGCAAACCGAGTCTGACGAGATGCGTATCGCATGTTCCTTAAAGCCCTTAGCTAAACACACGCGCCGAAGTATGCTCAGTCAGCTTGGACAAAATTTTGATCCGCTAGGCTTTGGAGCGCCATTTTTTCTAAAAGCACGCCTTATACTTCAGCAATTGGCGATAGACAAGTTTGATTGGGACACCGAGGTCCCTGATAGCTTTGTTAAAGAGTGGGAGTCGTGGCTTCGCTCTTTGGACCTGCTTAAGGATTTTTCGTTACCGAGATGGTATTTTGCAAACTCTGGTGTGTGCAGTCCGGATGATATTGTTTCATATCAATTGCATGGGTTTAGTGATGCTTCGAATCAAGCTTTCTCTTCTGTTGTTTACTTACGTAGACTGGTTAACGGAGTTCCGAGTGTGTCTTTCGTTCTGGGTAAATCTATCATTGTTGTAAAAAATCAGTTTTCTTGGCCGATAGCTAGGAAAGAGCTTGTTGCCGCTTTGAATACAGCAAGACTCGTGAAGCAGGCCTACGAGGCATTGAAGATGCCCGACTGCAGTAAGTATTTTTGGTGTGATTCTCGGACTGTGTTGCAGTGGGTTAAGAACCCTGATTTACGTTTGAATAAGTTTATTACGCGTCGAGTTGAGCATATTTTATTGTTGTCTGGAGCCCAGGATTGGCGTTTTTGCCCTACCGATATGAACCCAGCTGATGTTGGCACAAGGCCAAATCTTATTACAAAGAAAGAGTTTCGAGAGTTGTGGTTAAATGGTTCTAGTCTTCTCTATCAGTGTGAAGAAATTCCATCTGTAGAAAACCCCACTCCAGTACCTGTCCATAGCCTATATCTTTGTGACGAAGAGGGGTCGCTTGACGTTGCACAGGGTGGCCTTCACAGATTGATCGAGGCCGCACCTTCTTTGTATGTTATGAAAAAGAGAATTGCTTATTTGGTTGCTTTTGTTGAATTTTTGTGCTGTAAAACGAGAAAGCGTAGCTTTATGAAGCCAAAACTGGACGCCTCTTATCTTAATAGAGCCTTAGACTTAACTGTGAAGTTTGTTCAGAAGAGCGTGTATGGCGATGTGTTACATTTAATGACCAAACGATCGCCGGATGCACTTGAGGAAGTGATAAAGCGGGGTAGTGTTGGCGCTTCGCAACGTGAGAAGGAACGCTTGAAGGAATTGCGTTCACTTAAAAAGTACAGACCTTGTGTAGATGATGCTGGTGTAATCCGCATTGAAGGGCGCTTAAGTAATTCTCCCGAGATTTCTCTAGAAGCAAAGCATCCGATTGTTTTGCCTTCGAAACACCCCTTCACTAGGCTTATTGTACTGTCGCATCATAATCGAAATGCGCACTGTGGAGTACAGCACACTTTGTTGTCTACGCGACAGAAGTTTTGGATCGCTAATGGTAATGCTTCCGTGAAGAGGTATCTTAATGATTGTGGTGTATGTGCGATTGAGAAAGCTCGGCCTATAAGGCAGCTCATGTCTGATTTACCTTTGTCTCGCACAACTGCCCATAGGAAACCCTTTTTTGATTGCGGCTTAGACTATCTTGGACCATTGACCTTTGTTGAAGGTAGGAGTCACAAAAAAGCTTGGGGACTCTTATTCACATGTATGGCATCTCGCGCTATTCATGTTGAGCTGGTCACGTCATTGTCGCTGAGTGATTTTTTACTTGCCTTTACAAGGTTTACAGATTTACGTGGGCAGGTTAATGCTATCTATTCCGATAATGGAAGTACCTTTCAGGCAGCATCTAAGAAGTTACCCGAGTTGATAGAATCAGCTGAATTTCACAACGCCCTGAGACAGAGAGAGATAAACTGGGAATTTATACCTCCGTATGCTCCGGCGCAAGGTGGCGCCTGGGAGGCAATGGTAAAACAATTTAAAATCGCATTTTTTCACATTTTGGACTCTTCAATTCGTAAGCCCAATTTTATTGAACTGCTTACGTACACAGGCAGTGCCGTTCGGATCGTGAACGAACGCCCTTTGGTACCTTTGAGTGACGACCCTAGGGATTTTACTGTCATCACCCCTGCCTCACTTTTGACCCCATACTTAGACCCATACTGTGCTGTTGGGCAACCACATGATCGTGACCAATTAAGAAGGGATTATCGGTTCAATTTGTCACTTTCTCAGCAGTTTTGGAATAAATGGATCGATTTTTACTTGCCAGGTCTTCAGGGCCGGAAAAAATGGCTAAAAATGGCCGAGAATTTGGAGCCTGGTCAACTTGTAGTGGTAGGTTCTCTCCAAGACATTGGTAAACGTGGGAAGTATCAACTTGGGAGGGTGCATGAGGTAGTTCCACAAATTAGGAAAGGGAAGCCTGTGGTTCGTAGAGCCAAAGTTGCCGTCTGCAACTATGATGGGAGTACGGGGAAAGTGAAAGTAGACTACGTGTTGAGGGATATTTCGTGCCTCGCCCCCGTAAAGAACACCTAAGTGTTAGGGTTTGAGCCTGGTTTTGTCTGCGGTGGCCGATACTTGTCTGAGCCCGGAACAGTCGGTTATTATCGCAACTATTGTATATAGCGTCATTTAGCGTGTACCTATGGTACCAATTTCATGTATCGTCGTGTTTATTCTTATTGCTGTTCATTCTTTGCATGCCCTTTGTATTTGCGTATTAACTTAAACGTGAGTGATTCAAAAAATTTGTGTATCGTGTGTTTTATTCATTGGCTCACGATTGTCCTTCAATTCTTTTTTTAGTTATGCCATGTTAGACTGTCATAACTAGGGGCCGCTATGTTACGGCCAATCTCTGTACAAATCAAACGTCATATAAAACCGTTCAAGTCTACTGAATATTACGTCATGCAAGTTGCTAGAAAATGTGCCAAAATTGCACCATCGTTCATAGACTTGTGTCAAACTTGTTTGGACTTGTTTGGGCCTGTTTAAACAGGAAATATTACATCAGCTTTAAACACCTGTTGGAATGACTTCATAATTGTCTTTCATTTATTGCGTCACAGTTACTTTCTACGTGAATTTGAGATATTGATATCTATTCTGGTCATTCGTAAAATGATTGTTTGAAAGTTGGCCGCACATTTAACTGTTGGCTTAGTGCTTGCTAGCTGGACAAAGGTTCCGTCTTTTATCCAAGTAATCTGTTCTGTAGTGACAGTTTTCAGTGGTGTACGCGTTGCACCCCCTCGTTTTCGGTAGCCGTGGGCTAATTTTTACAGAAATACACTTTTTGAAAAGAAGTTCAAGTGTGTGTTTCTTCGGTCATTATATGCAGACGAAAGGATCCGGGAACTTTAAGTTACAATTTTCCCACGAAGAAATTATGGTTTACCGCTGTGACCACCATCCACAAAGCATTTTGTACCATATGTGTAGACGACATCAGAGGAACAGGTTATTCCAAAAAAAAGAAATAATCTCGACAAAGTTCCTCATCATGCAACATGCCTTTTTGCACAAAGCACATGTTGAAACTATGTATGTTATTGCCATTCATGACATGTACAGTTGAGAAGGAGCGATCTTCCTGGCGTCTGCGTTACCTGACTGCTCACGACAGAACAGCGAGCATTGTGTTTCGCTAAACTGAATTTTTCATAACTCCACGATCATTCGATGTGTGTTAAACCAGAATTGTGGTACATTTCATTTTGAATCTTGAAAAGTAAAATTAACTTTTCTTACATTGTCTCGACATTGCCAGACTCAAGTTAAACAACCCAGACAGACAAACCCGTCATTTTTACATTGATTCAACGTCTGAAAAATGACGGGTTTTGCTGTCTGGGAAATTTAGCAAAAAGCAGGCAGCCCAGGCAGAAAAGTTGGCTTTTATATCGTTTCAACGTTTAGCTACATTGAAAAGTATCATAAAGAAGTTTTTTTTCTTTTGATTGTAAAACATTTTGAAAGGTTAAAATGAAAGCCACACTTTATGAAATGAAACGCCTGACAAAACAGCTGACTGGAAATCGTGTTACCTATACTTCTAACCCAGCCAGTAAATAAACCACTTTCAACAATGATTCGACGTCTGCAGACGTTAAATAAATGGAAAAAGAACCAATTTTGCTGGCTGGGAAAGAATGTGATAAACTAAAGTTATTTCAACGAGAAAATCAATCTGCCAACGTTGAATCAATGTGAAAAAAATGATTTGCTGGCTGGGATCGCTACAACTATTTTATGCTTTCATTCATCTTGATTTGTCATGAGAGATAGTAATCATGCTAAGCAGCCATGACCACATGGGGAGAAGCAATTCATCACAAAAACCTCAAAACCGCTTGATGTGGTATGAATATGGAAAATACTGCATTTATTATAGGAAAAAATAATTTGTTTCAAAGTATTTTTTGAATGTTCACAAATCATCAAAATTAAAATTCGAACGAAGAAAATCGGACATAAAATGACTAAATGCCAGCAAAATTCGCGTTTTTAGAGCTTTTTTGCAACATATTTTTTCAGAATACACAAACTAAGCATTTATTTCGAAAACAAATAATTACAATATAAAATAAAAGCATTTGACTATGTGCATGCCAATTTTCTCAAATGTGCGATATTTAGCGGCTGAGTTATAAGCCATTAACCAGGGCGTGGCCAAACGGCCACGTCTCATGCTTTTCGGGTGTCCTTGATACGAATACCAGATAGGGTTGGGCTTTATGTAAGTGCGCATAAGCTATGGCGCTTGAAGGAACTGCTGGTAGTGTGTTAATGTCTAAGCAAAACGCTGTTGGTTTGGAATTCTGATAGACTTAAAATTTCTTTTTGCTTTAGCTACTATGTCTTTATAATAATAAGTGAGAATTTCTGTCTTATTTGCTACAATAAGTAGGCTAAGTGGGTTTCAGTTTGTAGCCTTATTTTGCTTCTTTACTTGTGAAAGCAATGCAGCTTATCACTTATGGCCTACTTGCAGTGAATATGAATCAACTGAAGTAGGCTAACAAGCTGGACTGCCATTCAATCAAGGCCGTAGCCTAACTTCGTCAGTTCGGGCTCCGATACAATTATGAGGCCTCCATTTGTTGCTGTGCTTATTATAGAACATAGAAATGACACATGTAAAGCTCACACGAGCTGCAGACCACGAAACACCGGTGTCTAACTGTCTATTGCTGTCAATTCTTGCTACAATCAACTGTTGACAAACATTTATAGTTACTATAAGCTTAATACCTTGTTTCGGCCGCTTTTTGGCTCAATTGCCCAACGGGTCAACCTATTGATGAAGACGCAAGGGCACACACTTCGCATTTGCCCAAACTCATCCAATAAAAACTGGATTTCCGCAGAAGTTTGGTGATTACTTTAAATATGAAATCGAAGCTACGTTTTAATCTTTTTTTCCGACCCCAGAAGGATTTCAATTATTTGTTTGTTTTAGTTTAATCTACCTAGTTTCATGTAGCCTAAGCCACCCAGTAAAGTTGAGATGAAGTCCAGTATTAGGCGAGCCTAATCACGTTTTTTTGCTCCCATTGCAACAACATATAAAGTACGTAGCCATCACTGCGATCACAAATGCAACACAATAAGAAGCAACGAAGAGATAGCCTATAGGCCCTATAGGCTTAGCCTATAGTTGTCGAGTCAGCTGCTATCCTTATTTTAGCATGCCATTAAGTGTCTTTGCCGAGACACAGCCGCAAACTCTGGAGCGGTGTCGAACCGACGTCCTTTGCAAACGTCGCGCAAACGTTTTCACCACTCAACCATGCAGTTGCTACGTTACTATAAATTGTTTGTACTTAATTAGAGTTTTATAATGTTAAAAATTTTACTAAAATTTTAGACAACAGTTTGTAGGCTAAGAATTTAATAGAATAGTATTAGTATAATCAAAAAGTATGGTAGGCCTATTGGGGATACTATTGCGCTGTAGTCCAATTTAAAATGAATGCGTGTGTGTTGCAAACTTGTGATGAGATTATTCCTATTTCGACAGAAAGTAATAATTGCCAAAAATATATAGGCCTATGCTCTCTCATTCTGTGTTAATATATTAGTTCCATAAGAATAAAAGAAGCCGAACCAAACACAAACATTAAGTACGGTAGCTAGAAACCTGGAGTGACCAAGAGCATGGCCTAGGGTAAGATAGGACAAAAACATCACTTAAACGGAAATGCTCCACGAAAAAACTATAAGTGTAGATTCTAAATGAAATGATAACACGTTTAGGCTACCTACTTTAGTTGTTAACTCAAATATTTTTGAAATAAGATTTATCAATGCGAGGTCCTTTCGTTCAGTGGTCCTGTGCAGTAGGCTATAGAGCTGTGCCGGCAGTAGTTAGGCCCATGGGCTAAGGCCCTGTAGTAAATTCAAATTTTTTTCTGAAGATAAATAACTTAACTGTAATGCTCAGTCAAAAAAGTAGTAGCTACTACTTTTAGTAGCTACAAAATGTACGACTAAAATGAGCGATGGTTTGATCAAAACGTTCAAAAACTGTGCTTCACTGCTACGATTTCAGTTCTTGAAAGTGGTTTGTTTTCAACGTCACGCTTCATTGGTTGGCTGCGGGAAAGGTCTAATAAGTCGTCATTTCTTTGTACGACAAAAATAAATCTGAAAAAATACACAAACATTTCATTCCGATAAAAGAAGTTGATCCTTAGCCTATACTCTTTGTTGATTTGAATTTTTCTGATTAACTAAATTTACAATTTGTGTTTCTTCTAATTGAAATATTTCACCACATTTATGTCTCTTTTATTCTGACTTGTGATTTTGAAATGAGGCAGACGATAACATGTTGCTGCTGAGAGCTTTCTGCAACCTTCCACTCGCAATAAAAAGAGTTGCAGGCATCAACCGTGCCATCATCATGGTTGTAGGCTACCATTTAGAAAAAGATGAGTGGAAGATGGGGACTGTTCAGTGTTCATGGAAATTCACAGATTTGGGAGCTGCCGAATGAGATCGAACTGATTGTTATCAACGTTCTTATCCAATTGTGGAAGATTTAATGTTTGATTGTATCCCAAGTGGTCTAGTGGTTAGGATTCGTGGCTCTCACCCACGCGGCCCGGGTTCGATTTCCGGTCTGGGAACGTGTTTTAGCATTGGTGGTTCAGTGGTAGAATCCTCGCCTGCCACGCGGGGGCCCGGGTTCGATTCCCGGCCAATGCAAATTTATGTTGTTTGACCATTTTGTTTTGTTATAAAATGAAACTATTTCGTTCCCACAATTTCCCCATGATAACA
Source organism: Aplidium turbinatum (assembly GCF_918807975.1). NCBI lineage: Eukaryota > Metazoa > Chordata > Ascidiacea > Aplousobranchia > Polyclinidae > Aplidium > Aplidium turbinatum. The sequence continues at coordinate 16,691,255 of NC_137489.1, forward strand.
GTTTCCTGACATCAAATCATTGGAACTTTTCTTTTACAAGAGAACGATCCAGTTGCCATTCGACTTGGATTTTGACTTGAACAATATGTAGTGTACAGCAAGCCAGTGGGCTAAAGAATCATTACAGTTCTAGTAGGCTACTCATAGTAAATGTGAGCAAGCAATATTTTGAAACAGACTTATCCTCCTTAGTCCTTATGCAGATTTTGTACATCCTCAGCAAACAACTTTTGTTTTATATCTTTGTTGACGAATTGGCGGCGTTGGTGTGTGATTAGATGTGGTATATACGTTAAAGAAAGTGAAATTCCAATCTGTCAAATTAAAATGAATGGAACAACTATAAAACAAGTAAAAAGTTTCCGATATCTTGGAACAACAATAAATTGGGACGCCAAAGATGATAAGGAATTCAATATACGTATTGCTCAAGCAAAAGCCTCTTTCCAGCAAATGAAAACAATATTATGCAACAAGAACATATCTTTCACAACCAGATTCAGAGTATTGAAGTGTTACATTTATCCAATTTTTAAATATAATTCAGAAACCTGGACAATTACCAAATCAATTAATAAAAGAATAAGTGGGTTTGAAATGTGGGCATTTCGAAAAATGCAGAGGATTTCCTGGACTGACAGAAAAAGCAACCAAATTGTTTTAAATCAAGTCAAACAAACAAACAATCTTCTAAAAAATATCAAAGAAAAACAACTTCAATTTTTAGGACACGTGCTGCGAAAAGGAAAGTTAGAACATCTCTCTCTCACAGGCAAAATTGAAGGGAAGCGTGCCCAAGGCAGACAACGATTAACTTACTTAAACCAACAAACCGACAAAACTAACACCAACATACACCTAATACACAAAGCAAACAACAGAGAATCCTGGAAACTTTTCATACACGAGGCAGTCAATGCTTGGAATCAAGTGCGACAATAAAGAAGAAGAATATACGTTAAATATCATTTAACTTCGTCTTTCTTCATTATTCCCATTATAGTTTATAAATTATATCTGTAAGCGAAATAACTTGACTAATTTGATGCCTTACTGAAGCATATGGCTTGCAGGCTGATAAAGATTGTCCCATAGGCAACTATAACTTTGAATTGATTGTAAAAGTGAATTAAAAACGTTTGAACGCAACCAGGCGCAAGGAACTCGCGAGGATGGCTCGAACAGTTCGCAAGCTTACGAGTGGTGGTTCGCGCAAGACTACGAATATTTTAATTTATGTCATCACTTAATTGTGGTTACAGTTTGTAGTTATAATATCTAATTGTCCAATGATATTGATGTGCATTATTTTTGTTTTGTGTACATGCAACATGCAAGCCAAGTTAATGCACAATACAGCAATGGTCGTTGTTTTTCTTGTTTTGTCCGCTCTTTGTGTAACTTTTTTTTATGTAATATGCAATAAACTTATGAAATATTAATACTTTTGTCAAAATCATAACAAATGCCACTTTAATGAAGCGATCTAGTGAAAACAGCCAGTGCAAAACAAACATTCTCATGCAGTAACACGGCATTGTTCAATATAATGTAGATAGCATCGTTAGCCCTTCAGTTGGACGGGCAGATTTCGAGTTTTGCATCCCGTAGTGACAAGATATCCCTGATAATACGGAAACAAAACTTTAACGTTTCACAGCCTACAGAAGTAGGCTAGAAGTTCTTTTTCGAAAAGGCTTGCTTTTATCGAAGCTTTGTTTAGTGTAGTAGCAGGTACGATATCAATGAAGTTGTCGAATTTTTGTGAGAAAATTATCAAGTCGTTAATGATGCTTTTGTTTGAATGTTAATTTTGAAAATGCCAGCTAATTTATATTAAAGCGAAAAAACAAGTCACATATCGCGTAGCCTAACAGTAAACTATAATTATGCTACTTCGCAGCAAAAGCGAAATTATCACTTGTTTTCAAACGAAAATACTTCGTCAAAAACAGGAATTCTACGGTATCTATGGATTGCAATATCAGTTCATCAACATGATTTACTTATATCTTCAACATTCAAGCAACCGTAGTTGGAAAACTAGCAAGCCTAATCATAAAATAAATAGCCCAAACTGTAGATGCTATTCATGTTGAGCAAACGTTTCGAAAACTATAGGCTACCCTTCTGTCTTCATCTTTAGTGCTATAAATGTAAGCATCTCTCGTGCCATTTAGTTTTAAGTTTTAAATTAATTAGCGGCGTATTATGTTTATTGATAGGCATTTTCTTAGTACAATCACTAAACGTTGATAAAAAAGAATATACAGGGCTCTAAAATCCGCAGTTGGAATGGTTAGATTGTGTAAAAGTGCTCATTTGTATACGTTGTTATTTAGGCCTACCATTCCGCGACCCTCAGACAGGCCCGGATTTAGGGGGGGGGGGGCAGAGGGGGCAGTTGCCCCGGGCCCCCCGCTTTTGAAGGGCCCCCCTATGTAAAAGAAAATGTAGGCTAATTTTGTGTTATTCTTTTCATTTTGGCCTTTAAAGTTTCTGCAAAATGCTGTGCAGTACTGGACTGATGCTACTGTAGACGCAGAGGTAGTTTTTCGCGCCGTAGGCTTGAAAAAATTTTTTGCACAGGGGGCCCCCCGATCTAAAAGTGCCCCGGACCCCCCATCAGTTAAATCCGGCCCTGCCCTCAGAAGCATCCTCGCGATCCTCGTTTGGGTCGCGACAATGAGTTTGGGAACCACTGACCTACAAGGACCAAGAACTTCGCGTAGCGAGCGGATGCTCCCTGCCATTACGCTGTTGCCGGAGCATGACGCGAGCTTTTAATAAGTTTTAATTTAATACGAAAAATACATGTATTTTTACGTCGATGTATTTTTCTTGTATTTTACATGTATTTTACACATGTGTATTTTACACAAAATGTATTTTTACAACCCACATAAATTTGTTATTACTTGTTTTGAACCACGCCTCACCTAAAATTCGTCAGGTCTATTAATTTCCCGATAAGTTGAAGAAGCTTAACACAACAGGTCGACTTTGGTGTCGGTTCCGTTTATTTAGTTTTGTTAGCGAGAAAAAGGTTGTACAAGGTCCATGAAGTTATAGGCTACAACACAACTATTTTCAGCGAAAAATTGGTCTACAAATGCCAAAGACTAACAAAAACAGCACCGTAGAAGCATATGCCATTGGTTCAAGTTCTCGAACTCTTTGCAAACAGGCTTGAAAATTCCGTGCTTGAGCTCAAAAGTAGGCTACTCTGTCGAAGCCCTTGTTAACGCTGTTAGCCATCACCATACATAGAGGTCCGCATAGTGGTTTTTAGGGGGGAAACGTGATGGTGCTCACACGGCACTGAAATTTTTTGTCATAATTTTAATTTCAAGTACAATTTTAAGCAAAATTAGCTTTATGCAGAGTTTACCCTTCACACTGATTTATTAATGCTCACACACTCTTCACAAAATCCAGCAAATTTCTATGTTTTTGCAATTTTTGGCCTTCGCTTTGCTCGCTCAATCCTAATTTAATAACCATAGGCTACTGGTAGCATTTCGAACGCAAGATTTCAGCAGTGGTAAACCTCAATCAAGTAATTTGTTAAATCGTTTCTTCACCCTCTTTCTTTAGATTCTTGGACATACAAAACGGATCACTCTAAATGTAAGCTATAGTAGGTCATATACCGCTACAACATTTGTCTGGATAAAAGAAAGCATCATTTATTTATAATCACATACGATAACTGCAACTTTTATGTCCTGGAAATACATTTGCATTTTTCAAAAACATGTTGTCTCACTGCAGTCACCAAACAAACAAAAAGATGAGAAACACACAGATTTCCAAACAGTTGAATGTTCAAATACGTTGCTTTGGGGCTGATGAAAACAGGCCTGATGAAATAGCAAGTTATTTTGTGGTATTTTTATCACCATTCCTCCATCAGACATCAAAATGACATCATTTGACATTTTACCTCTCCCATGGAGGGGCTGTATAGCCTAATATTTGAAAAGTCACACAATGGAAAATTAAAACAGAAAAAGTTCAAAAAACGACTGCAATATTTCAATATCTTGAAACAAGCTTCAATTATTGCAACAACAATTTGTTTGGGCATGTTTCAAATTCTTTTTTTCAACAAGCCAACATCTTGGATTACTTCAATAATAACAGTTAAAGAGGTAGCACAGGACTGGAGTTTCTTCATATCACTGCATCTCCTTCGACGTTGTAGCATCTGTTCGTGATTCGACAGAAAATGCACATTCCTGCGAAAATAGTATGACAAATTAACTATATTCATATTCATTTATACTCGAAACCTTTTCTGGGATTAAAAACTTGAGCTATTGTAGGTTTGATGCCATTGATTGATTTCAATGAAGCAGTTCCATATCCCAGACAGCAAAAATCCGTCATTTTTACATTGATTCTCGTCCGCAGACGTTGAATCAATGTAAAAATGACGGATTTTGCTGTCTGGGATATTTAATTAGCTTCAGTTCATCATTCTCAAATTCATCCGCGACAATTTGCTTCAAATCCAGAAACAACTTTAATTGTAAACTTTACTTGGCTACTTTTGGTCTGCATTTATTTATTTACTTAAGCCAGCTCACATCCAAATGGAGAAAAATATTTAGGATTTCTTTCAGCAGAGCAGCCTTCTTAGTGGCAACGTCACAGTACCGTTATTATGACCTAACAACAGCGTAAAAACCTAGCAGAGTAATCAAAATCTCCGAAATCTCAGCGCAAGAATTTATTGTTACATGAAAACTTTTGTAAACGGAAAGAACTTCGAAAGCTCAGAAAATCTTGCAAAAATCAAAGTTCTCTTAAAAAAACGAAACGATGAGTGTATTTAACGCAACTGATACCAGACATAAACCATGAGAAAGTTTCGAATACTTACGTCTTCTTCGGCGTGGGCCAAAATTGCTGCAAGTTTTTGTGTATTCACCGGTGAGGGTGTACTTGGTGCAATAGCATCGGCAGTCCTAAAAAAAAGCAACTAACGATTAGACATGTGCAAAAAACATCATCCCCTATTTCAATAAAATTATTTTAATTCATTTTTATTTAAAGAGAAATTGTTAGATACACTACATTGTAAGGATGTTTCAGAATATTTATTCTCCAATCCCTTTTGCACTGCCAAATCAACGTTCTGATTTTGAGATGAATGTGTACTGTATTTCTCTTTTTGCTTGTCAGAAAATTGTTTCATTTTGCATTGATTCAACGTTTGAAGACGTTTCACAGTTAAAATAAAGGTCAAATTTTATTAGATAGGCTATTTTCTTTATTAGAGTAGTTTTTAGTAAGCTCTGAAGACAATAGCACACAAAATAATGGAGGACACCAAATCAGTCTCATCGGGAGAAACAAAGTGTTTAAAGGAAAATCTGTTTTTATTTTATAAACACAAAAAGAAACAATTCATTTCAAAAACTTAACTTAGCCCTACAGCAATTTATTGCTGACATAAGGTATCGAACTTACTTGCATAGTTTGCACGGTCATCTTGCAGATTTGACCAGTTCCGTTGTCGCCATTTCTTTGATCTGTTCAAACACACATTACGCTGTTACAACGGCTGCAACCTGAGTTAGTGTAGTAGAGATTTGTGAGAAAGCTATTTTGGTTGTGATACCAAAAGGCTATCAAAGCGCATTTATTCGATGTAAGTCGATTTGACATAAAGCTGTGATAAAAGAACTTGAATCATTTCAACCTATCGATTTTAAACATTTCCAGCAGTAAGGCTATTATTTGATAGTTTCAATAATCCACAAAATTTTCTGAGCAGGCTAGCCTACTTGTTGTCTTAAATTAGTACGGACTACAGATCAATGCAGCGTGACCACAATGCTCTTCAAACGCCTCTACAAGTAGGCGCGAAACTACCAGAAGTAATCTATGAAGGCTGTGTCAATCCGAGGATAAAGATTCAAAACCAAATAATCTAAAAAAATGTATCAAGACAATGTTGTAAAGCCACGCCCACAAATAATCTAAGATTCAGGCATATATAAACTATTTATAAAATTCAAGTCCAAACTTGGCCAAAATTGTTTTTAAACATCATCATCATGTTCCTTCCTCGCATTGAGGGTTGGATACAATGCGCCATTTTTAAACATAAATCTAAAAAATGGGGTCCGATTTTGTTTGTTTGTTTGTTTATCTTTATCCTGCATTGCGGGAAAGCGGACTTGAGCGCTATGCATCGGTGTACGCCTTCCGACATACACCTGACCCACGCTGCAGCCGACGGCAATGTCTGTTTTCCGGTTATCTACTTTACTTATGACTTAAATTTGGTACTACCCATTACTCGAAAGTTGTTAGGACAGATAGTACTTACTTTGAGCGGAAAGAATGGTGATAAGACTCAAGAATAACAATACAACGGAAACTCCTTTCATGTTAAGGTTCAACTTCTAATTTACACGATCAAGTATTACAGGTCCCAAAGGTTGACACGTTTAACAATTAAGCACAGAAATCTCCAAAACTATTTCTGTCAAAAAAAAAAGTAAGTTTAGTAAGCAAGTATTTTGAACTTTCTGATCAAATGATTTACAACTGAATTGCATAGAAACAATGTGTTTGTCGTTCAATTTAATGCATAAAATATTAAACTTTTTTTGAAAGCAATACTAGAAGTTTCAGATGGCATAAAATTATTTTTAAGTTTAGTTTTTTGAAAAATTGTTACGGTTATAGCAATTGTAACTCTATAAATGCATTATCTTTTGAAAAGTACGTTTACACAAGCGCATTTACTCCGCCAAATAAACTGCTGCAGCAGATTTGCAGCTTCTCGTGACTTACACTCCGCATTCTCTGCACAATAAATTGTTAATTTTGTTTCTTTAACAAGTGATAAAGTTTAAATTTACAGAACGTTTTCAGTTATTGGTAACTTTGTCTGCTCCTTCCTTCAACCTTCTATTAAGTAACTACTTCTCTAACATCTTGGCCATGCTTTTATACGGTTCGAATTAAGCAAATCAGTCTGATTGCATCAGAAACTAGACCAGTACCAAGCACTTGTTTTAAAAAGTTAACTTAACTTTTTCTAACGTGTAAGTTTTCGACACTTTGAAATTAAATAAATTCAAACAAACGCAGTTAGAGTAATCTTTGATTAACAAAAGAAAAGAATCCCAAAACTGGAGCAAAACGTCTGAAGATTCTTTGTTGTTGGTAATGGTGCAGCTTAGCGCTATTTTAATTTAATAAAACCCATTGGAATCTTTTCCATTGTCTACGCAATTGGTTTAATTAATTGTTGAATTAAGATTTTAGAAGCTGTTGGTAATGTTATATTGTTTTTACAGATTTAGTTTTTTCTTTTATCATCTTCGTCGTCTATCTCGGCTGGTGTTATCACATTCTCTATTGGGTTATCCAGTATCCAGCCGAGTTCACAATTTTGTGAGAAGATCGTTTAATAGACTTGATAAAACGCAAATAGTACAATCTTAAAGTCATCCATACATTTGATGTGTAAGGAATTCTCATTACGTATCTATCTAAAATCATCATTCTACCATCGAACAGGAATCGGTCGCTAACATTCCAATATGCGCAAGTGGGGTTTGGCTCCCTTATCGACCTGTAAGTGTGGCGCGAAGGAACAAACTGCTGACTATATCATTCTTGAATGTCCCATTTACAAGGAGCCAAATTAAATTCATGGCATAGGAGAACTGGACAAAGTTACACTCACCTGGCTTTCCATCACCTGCCCTGAAATCTGAATCATTCTGTCTCACAAAAAAGAAGAAGATATGTCACCATTCATCTTCATATCAAAGCTAACTCTGTTACAATATACATATCTTGGACTTACAAAAGATTCAAAATATTGAGTTAATTTTACTATTGATGTTATTTCTAATAGCCTTAGTTGCTTTCAACTCAAACGATAAAATCAATTTTTACTGCAATGGTCATCACTTGTTGGATGGGTTGGCAAACACTGCTTGGAGATATCTGCAACTATGAGTCAGAAACTGTTCAATTTAGAAACCACTTTTTACATCAATAAACTCATTGATGTTGTTGTGCTGTTATGTGTTGTCTACCTACGGTGCTAACAGTCAGCTTGAACGTTTGTACAGCAAGCCAAAGAATCATAACAGTTCAAAACTCACAGCGAATGCGAGCAAGCAATATTTTGAAACAGACTTATCCTCCTTAAGCAGATTTTATACATTCATCCTCAGCAACAGCAAACAACTTTGTTTTATATCTTTGTTGACGAATTGGCAGCGTTGATGTGTGATTAGATGTGGTATGTTTGTTGTTAAAGTGCCCCTGACAGGTTGGATCTAAGTATAGTAACTTTTTAAAGCATTTCCTAGCGCAGAATTACACTTAGCGAACTTTTTAATCTTAACCTCGTAGCTCGACTGGTTAGGGTGTAATTTAATAAAACGACTGCTCCGCAGCGCCACCACAGGCGAAAATCCATATTTTACTGCTCTGGGACGACTTTGGTGGTATTACGTCATCCTAAGTGGACGTCGTTAGCGACGGATGAAACAAACGCTTCTTAGATGTAATTGGTGGATCACAGTTTGGTCGGAGTTGGTACAAGCGGTTGCTTTTTTCGAAGATTTATTGTTTTTTGCAGTTTAATAAAACTGTACTGGATACGTTCCTACAAAACCAAAATATACTTGAAGTGAAAAATGAAGAAATCGTACGAATCATCAGTCATATTTAATTCATCATCACTGTTCAAAAACAAATAAAAGTTCTCTCTCTCTTTCATAATGTGCCTTCAGATGGCCATTGAAATCCTGTGTAACGGCCATCTGGATCTGGAAAATTGTTTCGGATTCGCCAAACAATGCATGACGGCATCACAATCCCATTGTTGCTTCCGAGAGCATCACCTTGTAGTACACACTCCAACATATGCCTGTAGGCATTTTTACTTGAGTGGTAGGCCTATTAACAAAATCATCTTCAGTGAAGTGAACATATACGACTAGTTTTGTATGGCCCATACCACTTTCGAACACTTGAAGAAAACTTTGATCATTTTCTTCTCAGTACCTTGTTTTGTGGGAAAGTGGGAAAAGAAAGCACACGGTCTTTGTCACTGACAATGTCACATAAACAGCAATTTGTAGGCATTGCCTCAATCATAAATTAAAGGTACTGTTTGTGAAATACTGTTGCTACACCGCAAATGGCTATAGCCAGATTAGGACAAATAAAAAAGTATGAAAATTGTAGCCCTATGAAACTGCAATTTCAATTGAATTGAGATGCTGTTTGATAAAAGTAAACTCAACCTATTTGATCGAAACCTGATAGTAATAATAAGTTCACTTTTTCATTTCGGTAATTCTTAATTTGCACATGCTGTAGACCAACAGAGCCCCACACATTCACGTTTTGTAGTAGCCGTACCATACTTTACCAAGTCATCATAGAGAAAGAATGTATCCTTCCCGCTTACTGTGACGTCACAACGGTGTTGCCGTTTTTATTTTCGCAATTGAATGAGTGCCAGATTCGCCGATGTCAACGAAAGTTTGCAAGCGTGTAACTTAGTAGCCTGTTGATATTTTTTACGATTTGTTGGTCAGGGAAGTTTGTTAGTGTCATCTTTTTGGTATCTTAGGTAAATTTAGCGAATTTATTTTCCTGTCAGAGGCACTTTAAATATCATTTAACATCGTCTTTCTTCATTATTCCCATTATAGTTTATAAATTATATCTGTAAGCGAAATAACTTGACTAATTTGATGCCTTACTGATGCATAGCGATCTTCAGAAATTCTTACAATGGGGTAATGAACGTCTTTGGAAGTTAAGGCGACTGTAAGATTGAACCAGTTCGGATAAATCTGATGAAACCGTCTCTCTGACCTTTCCTTTACCGTACTTTCCTTTTATAACGCAACTCAATTTTATGCGCAAAAAGCAGACAAATTGTAAAATGTTTTTGATCGTGTCCCAACACGGAAGCAGACTATCCAGACAATGAAATCATCGTCATCTTACGAAAGTTTGCACTTTTAATCGTTGTACCAACTAAATATAACAGTATCATAAACTATACAGTTGTGTTTACTTATGTTGGCATCTTTTTCTGGGTTTGTGTTCTTTGGAAAACGAGCCGTACATTGAACTTGTCTATTTTTGATTCAAAGACACGTTGTAAGATTGTGATAACAGGAAGAAAACGTTAAATTAATTAATGGGAGTTAAAGATTTTGCAGATAAGAAGTTAATTATTTAAATTTGTCCTCACACTTTGCATTGTCAATGCTCGAATGAAGTAAGAATTGTTTATAAATAATCAGTTTAGAAAGCTGGGTTTGACTGGTTTACGTTGCAACACCAAATTAGCGACCTGTAACATAGATTCTACATCGCTTGCAGCAAACGAGCAACTTTGATTGAGGAATCAATAAACAGCAGGGCTGCCAAAGAAGAAATGACAAAAGCCACGAAATGATGCTTCAAGGTTTGGTGAATGCTCTTGAGCAAGATGCATCACAAATTACTCTTCATTTAGCGACACCTAGCGGGAAAAGAATTAAAGACAGATTCGTGCTTAATTGTGTGGCGCTGGTCAGTCACAGAACCAATGCATTTTTATAAAGTCTTAACCTAATCCACATAATTGCACATTTGTTTATTTTTTTATAGAGATTTGGGGATTTGTAAAAGTCGCCACTTCGGTTTTTGTTCGATCATGACCTTAATTGCCTATTTTTTCCTTCCAAAACACAAATACGTTACACATCAACTTATCATGTAAATTGTTTTTTAGTCATTGGGGTATCTGAGGTAAATAAAAAGCACTAGCTGCAATAAGCAACATATACAAGAGTGCACAATGAAAGGAAAAAGACGGCAGTACTTTGAAAATTTGTAAACCTTCTTGAATTATTATTTGAACAGTAAGCCGCATAGGTTGTGTTTTTGACTGGCACAGTCCCAAGCTCAAGAAAACACAACAAATTAAAAATAAGTGATAGACATGGCCCTTAAGATGATAGCTTGGGCCAGATACCAATAAGGTCTTCTAACCAGAAATTAAAGACACGATAGTAAAGAATCGCAATGTGATCACGAACACAAACAAATTCCAGATGCTCATAGTTTACATAAAACAATCTTTTGGATAATCGATTATGCATGCTCGTCCGGATAAGTCCTAGTTTCTTAATGCGACGAAAATAAATCTGAAAAAATACACAATCATTTCATTCCGATAACAGAAGTTGAAGAGTTGATCCTGATAGCTTTTTTGTTGATATGAAGTTTTCTGATCAAAATTACAATTTGTGTGTCTTCTAATTGAAATATTTCACCACATTTATGTGTATTTTATTCTGACTTGAGATTCTGAAAAGAGGCAGACGATAACATGCTGCTGCTGCGAACTTTGTGCAACCTTCCACTCGCAATAAAAGGAGTTGCAGGCATCAACCGTGCCATCATCATGGTTGTTCCATATAGAAAGAGATGAGTGGAGGATGGGGACTGTTCATGGAAATTCACAGATTTGGGCGCTGCCGAATGAGATCGAACTGATTGTTATCAACGTTTTTAATCAATTGTGGAAAGTTTAGTTTTTGATTGTATCCCAAGTGGTCTAGTGGTTAGGTTTCGTGGTTCTCACCCACGCGGCCCGGGTTCGATTTCCGGTCTGGGAACACGTTTCAGCATTGGTGGTTCAGTGGTAGAATCCTCGCCTGCTACGCGGGGTGCCCGGGTTCGATTCCAGGCCAATGCACTTTTATGTTGTTTGACCATTTTGTTTTGTTATAAAATAAAACTGTTTCATTGTCACAATTTCTCCATGATAAGAGTTTCCTAATATCAAATCATCGGCACTTTTCTTTTACAAGAAAACAATCCAGTTGCCATTCGACTTGGATTTTGAGCAATATACACAAACGATAGTAAAGAAACACAATGTGATCACGAACACAAACAAATTCCAGATGCTCATAGTTTACATAAAACAATCTTTTGGGTCAATGATTATTTATTGATTATCTTTTCACACAAAACTTGGCTCTTTACATTAAGAACGTGTAGAATTTGATCGCCAACTTTAGTGTCCAACCAACATAGCCTACATCAAGACAACAGTTCCAATCAAGTTAACTGCTCCCATCCAGGTAACTGCTCAAACAAAGATCAATCTGAACGCTCGTCCGGATAAGTCGTAATTTCTTTATATGACGAAAACAAATCCTAAAAAATACACAAACATTTTGCTCCAATAAAAAGAGTTGAAGAGTTGATCCTTATAGCTTTTTTGTTGATTTGAATTATTTTGATCAAATTTACAATATGTTTTTCTTCTAATTGAAATATTTCACCATATTTATGTCTATTTTCATTCTTCCAACCGCTACATGTGGTGCAGAAACTTGGAATCTTACAAAGAAATTAACAATTAAACAAACAACTATGCAAGACAGCACATGAACGAATCATGATGGGTTTAACATGGCGAGATAAAAAGACTGCCAAAGAGATCAGAAATCAAACGAAATTACGAGATATATTAAGCACAATCAAGAAACTAAAACGGTCCTGGGCAGGTCATATAGCAAAGAATTAGGAAAATAGATGGACGAAAAAATTAACAACATGGACACCACGAGAAACCAAAAGAAATAATAGAAAACCAAAAGTGAGATTGAGAGAAGACACTGACAAACAATGCAATACAACCAATTGGTACCAACTAGCACATAATCATGTAATTTGGCATGAAAAGGGGAATGCTTACGCTCTGCAGTGGGCTCTCACAGGCTGAATAAGATGATGATGATGATGTTTATTTCATTCTGACTTGAGATTCTGAAAAGAGGCAGATGATAACATGCTGCTGCTGCGAGCTTTGTGTGACCTTCCACTCGCAATAAAATAAGTTGCAGGCATCAACCGTGCCATCATCATGGTTGTTCCATATAAAAAGAGATGAGTGGAGGATGGGGACTGTTCATGAAAAAACACATATTTGGGCTCTGCCAAATGAGATCGAACTGATTGTTATCAACGTTCCTATCCAATTGTGGAAGATTTAGTCTTAGGATGTATCCCAGGTTGTCTAGTGGTTAGGATTCGTGGCTTTCACCCACGCGGCCCGGGTTCGATTCCCGGTCTGGGAACATGTTTCAGCATTGGTGGTTCAGTGGTAGAATTCTCGCTTGCCACGCGGGGGCCCGGGTTCGATTCCAGGCCAATGCGCTTTTATGTTGCTTGACCATTTTGTTTTGTTATAAAATGAAACTATTTCGTTCTCACAATTTCTCCATGATAAGAGTTTCCTAATATCAAATCTTTGGAACATTTCTTTTACAAGAGAACAATCCAGTTGCCATTCGACATGGATTTTGAGCAATATACACAAACGATAGTAAAGAAACACAATGTGATCACAAATACACACAAAATTCCAGATGCTTATAGTTTACATAAAACAATCTTTTGGATGATCGATTAAATGCATGCTCGTCCGGATAAGTCGTTAATTTTTTATGCGACGAAACAAATCTGAAAAAATACACAATCATTTCATTCCGATAAAAAAAGTTGAAGAGTTGATCCTGATAGCTTTTTTGTTGATTTGAAGTTTTCTGATCAAAATTGCAATTTGTGTGTCTTCTAGGCAAATTGAAATATTTCACCACATTTATGTCTATTTTATTCTGACGTGAGATTCTGAAAAGAGGCAGATCTGAAAAGAGCTGTTGTATCGCATCTGTGATCGCACTGTACCGTATGTTATCGCAATGGGCGCAAACAAAAACATGATTATTATTAGACGATAACATGCTGCTGCTGCGAGCTTTGTGCAACCTTCCACTCGCAACAAAAGGAGTTGCAGGCATCAACCGTGCCATCATCATGGTTGTTCCATATAGAAAGAGATGACTGGGGGATGGGGACTGTTCATGGAAATTCACAGATTTGGGCTCTGCCGAATGAGGCCGAACTGATTGTTATCAATGTTCATATCTAATTGTGGAAGATTTAGTATTTGGTCGTACCCCAGGTGGTCTAGTGGTTAGGATTCGTGGCTTTACCCCACGCGGCCCGAGTTCAATTCCCGGTCTGGGAACATGTTTCAGCATTGGTGGTTCAGTGGTAGAATCCTCGCCTGCCACGCGGGGGGCCCGGTTTCGATTCTCGGCCAATGCACTTTTATTTTGTTTGACCATTTTGTTTTGTTATAAAATGAAACTATTTCGTTGTCACAATTTCTCCATGATAAGAGTTTCCTAATATCAAATCATCGGCACTTTTTTTTTAAGTCGTCATTTCTTTATGCGACGAAAACAAATCTGAAAAAATACACAATCATTTCATTCCGATAAAAGAAGTTGAAGAGTTGATCCTGATAGGTTTTGTTGATTTGAAGTTTTCTGATCAAAATTGCAATTTGTGTGTCTTCTAATTGAAATATTTCACCACAATTATGTCTATTTTATTCTGACTTGAGATTTTGAAAAGAGGCAGATCTGAAATGAACTGTTGTATCGCATCTGTGATCGCAGTGTACCATATGTTATCGCAATAGGTGCAAATAAAAACATGATTATTAGACGATAATATGCTGCTGCTGCGAGCTTTGTGCAACCTTCCAATCGCAATAAAAAGAATTGCAGGCATCAACCGTGCCATCATCATGGTTGTTCCATATAGAAAGAGATGAGTGGGGGGTGGGGACTGTTCATGGAAATTCACAAATTTGGGCGCTGCCGAATGAGGTCGAACTGATTGTTATCAATGTTCTTATCCAATTGTGGAAGATTTAGTGTTTGATTGTATCCCAGGTGGTCTAGTGGTTAGGATTCGTGGCTTTCACCCACGCGCTCCGGGTTCGATTTCCGGTCTGGGAACATGTTTCAGCATTGGTGGTTCAGTGGTAGAATCCTCGTCTGCCACGCGGGGGGCCCGGTTTCGATTCCCGGCCAATGCACTTTTATGTTGTTTGACCATTTTGTTTTGTTATAAAATGTAACTATTTTGTTCTCACAATTTCTCCATGATAACAGTTTCCTAATAAGTTATCAAATCTTTGCAACTTTTTTTTACAAGAGAACAATCCATTTGCCATTCGACTTGGATTTTGAGCAATATACACAAACGATAGTAAAGAAACGCAATGTGATCACGAACACAAACAACTTCCAGATGCTTATAGTTTACATCAAACAATCTTTTGTATGATCGATTAAATGCATGCTCGTCCGGATAAACGTTAATTTTTTATGCGAAGAAAATAAATCTGAAAAAATACACAATTATTTCATTCCGATAAAAGAAGTTGAAGAGTTGATCTTTATAGCTTTTTTGTTGATTTGAAGTTCTCTGATCAAAATTACAATTTGTGTGTCTTCTAATTGAAATATTTCACCACATTTATGTCTATTTTATTCTGACTTGAGATTCTGAAAGGAGGCAGACGATAACATGCTGCTGCTGCGAGTTTTGTGCTACCTTCCACTCGCAATAAAAGGTGTTGCAGGCATCAACCGTGCTATCATCATGGTTGTTCCATATAGAAAGAGATGAGTGGAGAATGGGGACTGTTCATGGAAATTCACAGATTTGGGCTCTGCCGAATGAGATCGAACTGATATTTTATTAACGTTCTCATCCAATCTTGGAAGATTTAGTTATTGATTGTATCCCAGGTGGTCTAGTGGTTAGGATTCATGGCTCTCACTCACGCGGCCCAGGTTCGATTCCCGGTCTGGGAACATGTTTCAGCATTGGTGGTTCAGTGGTAGAATCCTCGCCTGCCACCCGGGGGCGCTGGTTCGATTCCCGGCCAATGCACTTTGATGTTGTTTGACCATTTTATTTCGTTTTAAAATGAAACTATTTCGTTGTCACAATTTCTCCATGATAAGAGTTTCCTAATATCAAATCATTGGAACATTTCTTTTACAAGAAAACAATCCAGTTGCCATTCGACTTGGATTTTGAGCAATATACACAAACGATAGTAAAGAAACACAATGTGATCACGAATACACACAAAATTCCAGATGCTCATAGTTTACATAAAACAATCTTTTGGATGATCGATTATGCATGCTCGTCCGGATAAGTCGTTAATTTTTTATGCGACGAAAACAAATCTAAAAAAATACACAATCATTTCATTCTGATAAAAAAACTTGAAGAGTTGATCCTGATAGGTTTTTGTTGATTTGAAGTTTTCTGATCAAAATTACAATTTGTGTGTCTTCTAATTGAAATATTTCACCACATTTATGTGGATTTTATTCTGACTTGAAATTTTGAAAAGAGGCAGATCTGAAAAGAGCTGTTGTATCGCATCTGTGATCGCAGTGTACCGTATGTTATCGCAATGGGCGCAAATAAAAGCATGATTATTATCATTATTAGACGATAACATGCTGCTGCTGCGAGCTTTGTGCAACCTTCCACTCGCAATAAAAGGAGTGGCAGGCATCAACCGTGCCATCATCATGGTTGTTCCATATAGAAAGAGATGAGTGGGGGATGGGGACTGTTCATGGAAATTCACAGATTTGGGTGCTGCCGAATGAGATCGAACTGATTGTTATCAACGTTCTTATCCAATTGTGGAAGATTTAGTGTTTGATTGTATCCCAGGTGGTCTAGTGGTTAGGACATAAATGTGTGGCTTTCATCCACGCTACCCGGGTTCGATTCCCGGTATGGGAACATGTTTCAGCATTGGTGGTTCAGTGGTAGAATCCTCGTCTGCCACGCGGGGGGCCCAGTTTCGATTCCCGGCCAATGCACTTTTATGTTGTTTGACCATTTTGTTTTGTTATAAAATGAAACTGTTTCGTTGTCACAATTTCTCCATGATAAGAGTTTCCTCATATCAAATCATCGGCACTTTTCTTTTACAAGAGAACAATCCAGTTGCCATTCGACTTGGATTTTGAGCAATATACACAAACGATAGTAAAGAAACACAGTGTGATCACGAACACACACAAAATTCCAAATGCTCATAGTTTACATAAAACAATCTTTTGGATGATCGATTATGCATGCTCGTCCGGATAAGTCGTCATTTTTTTATGCGACGAAAATAAATCTGAAAAAATACACAATCATTTCATTCCGATAAAAAGGGTTGATCGTTATAGCTCTTTTGTTGATATGAAGTTTTCTGATCAAAATTGCAGCTTGTGTGTCTTCTAATTGAAATGTTTCACCACATTTATGTCTATTTTATTCTGACGTAAGATTCTGAAAAGAGGCAGACGATAACATGCTGCTGCTGCGAGCTTTGTGCTAACTTCCACTCGCAATAAAAGGACTTGCAGGCATCAACCGTGCCATCATCATGGTTGTTCCATATAGAAAGAGATGAGTGGAGGATGGGGACTGTTCATGGAAATTCACAAATTTGGGCTCTGCCGAATGAGGACGAACTGATTGTTATCAATGTTCCTATCCAATTGTGGAAGATTTAGTGTTTGATTGTATCCCAGGTGGTCTAGTGGTTAGGATTCGTGGCTTTCACCCACGCGGCCCGGGTTCGATTTCCGGTCTGGGAACATGTTTCAGCATTGGTGGTTCAGTGGTAGAATCCTCGTCTGCCACGCGGGGGCCCGGGTTCGATTCCCGACCAATGCACATTTATGTTGTTTGACCATTTTGTTTTGTTATAAAATGAAACTATTTCGTTCTCACAATTTCTCCATGATAACAGTTTCCTAATAAGTTATCAAATCTTTGGAACCTTTTTTTACAAGAGAACAATCCAGTTGCCATTCGACTTGGATTTTGAGCAATATACACAAACGATAGTAAAGAAACACAATGTGATCACAAACACAAACAAATTCCAGATGCTCATAGTTTACATAAAACAATCTTTTGGATGATCGATTATGCATGCTCGTCCGGATAAGTCGTCATTTCTTTATGCGACGAAAATAAATCTGAAAAAATACACAATCATTTCATTCCGATAAAAAAAGTTGAAAAGTTGATCTCTATAGCTTATTTTGTTGATTTGAAGTTCTCTGATCAAAATTACAATTTGTGTGTCTTCTAATTGAAATATTTCACCACATTTATGTCTATTTTATTCTGACTTGAGATTCTGAAAGGAGGCAGACGATAACATGCTGCTAATGCGAGCTTTGTGCAACCTTCCACTTGCAATAAAAGGAGTTGCAGGCATCAACCGTGCCATCATCATGGTTGTTCCATATAGAAAGATATGAGTGGAGGATGGGGACTGTTCATGGAAATACACAGAATTGGGCGCTGCCGAATGAGATCGAACTGACATTTTATTAACGTTCTCATCCAATCATGGAAGATTTAGTTTTTGATTGTAGTGGTTAGGATTCGTGGCTCTCACTCACGCGGCCCAGGTTCGATTCCCGGTCTGGGAACATGTTTCAGCATTGGTGGTTCAGTGGTAGAATCCTCGCCTGCCACGCGGGGGGGCCCGGTTTCGATTCCCGGCCAATGCACATTTATGTTGTTTGACTATTTTGTTTTGTTATAAAATAAAACTATTTCTTTCTCACAATTTCTCCATGATAAGAGTTTCCTAATATCAAATCATCGGCACTTTTCCTTTACAGGAGAACAATCCAGTTGCCATTCGACTTGGATTTTGAACAATATACACAAACGATAGTAAAGAAACACAATGTGTTTGTTTTGTTTGTTCATCTTTATCCTGCATTGCGGAAAGTTGCGGAAAGTGGAGCGTTATGCATCGGTGTACGCTTTCCGACATACACCTGACCCACGCTGCAGCCGACGGCACAGCAAGTGCGTGGGTGGCTGGAGTCGAACATGCAGGCTCTCAACTGCGAGCCCAACGCGCTAACCACTCGGCCACGGATGCCGACAAGTTAAAGTGAAATGTGATCACGAATACACACAAAATTCCAGATGCTCATAGTTTACATGAAACAATCTTTTGGATGATCGATTATGCATGCTCGTCCGGATAAGTCGTTAATTTCTTCTGCGACGAAAACAAATCTAAAAAAATACACAATAAATGATTGTGTATTTTTTCAGATTTATTTTCGTCGCATAAAGATATGACGACTTATCCGGACGAGCATGCATAATCAATCATCCAAAAGATTGTTTTATGTAAACTATGAGCATCTGGAATTTGTTTGTGTTCGTGATCACATTGTGTTTCTTTACTATCGTTTGTGTATATTGCTCAAAATCCAAGTCGAATGGCAAATGGATTGTTATCTTGTAAAAAAAAGTTCCAAAGATTTGATAACTTATTAGGAAACTGTTATCATGGAGAAATTGTGAGAACGAAATAGTTTCATTTTATAACAAAGTAAAATGGTCAAACAACATAAAAGTGCATTGGCCGGGAATCGAACCCGGGCCCCCCGCGTGGCAGGCGAGGATTCTACCACTGAACCACCAATGCTGAAACATGTTCCCAGACCGGGAATCGAACCCGGGCCGCGTGGGTGAAAGCCACGAATCCTAACCACTAGACCACCTGGGATACAATCAAACACTAAATCTTCCACAATTGGATAAGAACATTGATAACAATCAGTTCGACCTCATTCGGCAGCGCCCAAATTTGTGAATTTCTATGAACAGTCCCCATCCCCCACTCATATTTTTCCATATGGAACAACCATGATGATGGCACGGTTGATGCCTGCAAGTCCTTTTATTGCGAGTGGAAGGTAGCACAAAACTCGCAGCAGCAGCATGTTATCGTCTGCCTCTTTTCAGAATTTTAAGTCAGAACAAAATAGACATAAATGTGGTGAAACATTTCAATTAGAAGACACACAAACTGCAATTTTAATCAGAAAACTTCATATCAACAAAAAAGCTATAACGATCAACCCTTTTTATCGGAATGAAATGATTGTGTATTTTTTCAGATTTATTTTCGTCGCATAAAAAAATGACGACTTATCCGGACGAGCATGCATAATCGATCATCCAAAAGATTGTTTTATGTGAACTATGAGCATCTGGAATTTTGTGTGTGTTCGTGATCACATTGTATTTCTTTACTATCGTTTGTGTATATTGCTCAAAATCCAAGTCGAATGGCAACTGGATTGTTCTCTTGTAAAAGAAAAGTGCCGATGATTTGATATTAGGAAACTCTTATCATGGAGAAATTGTGACAACGAAACAGTTTTATTTTATAACAAAACAAAATGGTCAAACAACATAAAAGTGCATTGGCCGGAAATGGAAACCGGGCCCCCGCGTGGCAAGCGAGGATTCTACCACTGAACCACCAATGCTGAAACATGTTACCAGACCGGAAATCGAACCCGGGCCGCGTGGGTGAAAGCCACGAATCCTAACCACTAGACCACCTGGGATACATTCAAACACTAAATCTTCCACAATTGTATAAGAACGTGGATAACAATCAGTTCGATCTCATTCGGCAGCGCCCAAATCTGTGAATTTCCATGAACAGTCCCCATCCCCCACTCATCTCTTTCTATATGGAACAACCATGATGATGGCACGGGTGATGCCTGCCACTCCTTTTATTGCGAGTGGAAGGTTGCACAAAGCTCGCAGCAGCAGCATGTTATCGTCTAATAATAATAATAATCATGCTTTTATTTGCGCCCATTGCGATAACATACGGTACACTGCGATCACAGATGCGATACAACAGCTCTTTTCAGATCTGCCTCTTTTCAAAATCTCAAGTCATAATAAAATAAACATAAATGTGGTGAAATATTTCAATTAGAAGACACACAAATTGCAATTTTGATCAGAAAACTTCAAATCAACAAAAAGCTATCAGGATCAACTCTTCAACTTTTTTTATCGGAATGAAATGATTGTGTATTTTTTTAGATTTGTTTTCGTCGCATAAAAATTAACGACTTATCCGGACGAGCATGCATAATCGATCATCCAAAAGATTGTTTCATGTAAACTATGAGCATCTGGAATTTTGTGTGTATTCGTGATCACATTGTGTTTCTTTACTATCGTTTGTGTATATTGCTCAAAATCCAAGTCGAATGGCAAATGGATTGTTTTCTTGTAAAAGAAAAGTGCCAATGATTTGATATTAGGAAACTCTTATCATGGAGAAATTGTGACAACGAAATAGTTTCATTTTAGAAGGTAGCACAAAACTCGCAGCAGCAGCATGTTATCGTCTGCCTCTTTTCAGAATTTTAAGTCAGAACAAAATAGACATAAATGTGGTGAAACATTTCAATTAGAAGACACACAAACTGCAATTTTAATCAGAAAAATTCATATCAACAAAAAAGCTATAACGATCAACCCTTTTTATCGGAATGAAATGATTGTGTATTTTTTCAGATTTATTTTCGTCGCATAAAGATATGACGACTTATCCGGACGAGCATGCATAATCAATCATCCAAAAGATTGTTTTATGTAAACTATGAGCATCTGGAATTTGTTTGTGTTCGTGATCACATTGTGTTTCTTTACTATCGTTTGTGTATATTGCTCAAAATCCAAGTCGAATGGCAAATGGATTGTTATCTTGTAAAAAAAAGTTCCAAAGATTTGATAACTTATTAGGAAACTGTTATCATGGAGAAATTGTGAGAACGAAATAGTTTCATTTTATAACAAAGTAAAATGGTCAAACAACATAAAAGTGCATTGGCCGGGAATCGAACCCGGGCCCCCCGCGTGGCAGGCGAGGATTCTACCACTGAACCACCAATGCTGAAACATGTTCCCAGACCGGGAATCGAACCCGGGCCGCGTGGGTGAAAGCCACGAATCCTAACCACTAGACCACCTGGGATACAATCAAACACTAAATCTTCCACAATTGGATAAGAACATTGATAACAATCAGTTCGACCTCATTCGGCAGCGCCCAAATTTGTGAATTTCTATGAACAGTCCCCATCCCCCACTCATATTTTTCCATATGGAACAACCATGATGATGGCACGGTTGATGCCTGCAAGTCCTTTTATTGCGAGTGGAAGGTAGCACAAAACTCGCAGCAGCAGCATGTTATCGTCTGCCTCTTTTCAGAATTTTAAGTCAGAACAAAATAGACATAAATGTGGTGAAACATTTCAATTAGAAGACACACAAACTGCAATTTTAATCAGAAAACTTCATATCAACAAAAAAGCTATAACGATCAACCCTTTTTATCGGAATGAAATGATTGTGTATTTTTTCAGATTTATTTTCGTCGCATAAAAAAATGACGACTTATCCGGACGAGCATGCATAATCGATCATCCAAAAGATTGTTTTATGTGAACTATGAGCATCTGGAATTTTGTGTGTGTTCGTGATCACATTGTGTTTCTTTACTATCGTTTGTGTATATTGCTCAAAATCCAAGTCGAATGGCAACTGGATTGTTCTCTTGTAAAAGAAAAGTGCCGATGATTTGATATTAGGAAACTCTTATCATGGAGAAATTGTGACAACGAAACAGTTTTATTTTATAACAAAACAAAATGGTCAAACAACATAAAAGTGCATTGGCCGGAAATGGAAACCGGGCCCCCGCGTGGCAAGCGAGGATTCTACCACTGAACCACCAATGCTGAAACATGTTACCAGACCGGAAATCGAACCCGGGCCGCGTGGGTGAAAGCCACGAATCCTAACCACTAGACCACCTGGGATACATTCAAACACTAAATCTTCCACAATTGTATAAGAACGTGGATAACAATCAGTTCGATCTCATTCGGCAGCGCCCAAATCTGTGAATTTCCATGAACAGTCCCCATCCCCCACTCATCTCTTTCTATATGGAACAACCATGATGATGGCACGGGTGATGCCTGCCACTCCTTTTATTGCGAGTGGAAGGTTGCACAAAGCTCGCAGCAGCAGCATGTTATCGTCTAATAATAATAATAATCATGCTTTTATTTGCGCCCATTGCGATAACATACGGTACACTGCGATCACAGATGCGATACAACAGCTCTTTTCAGATCTGCCTCTTTTCAAAATCTCAAGTCATAATAAAATAAACATAAATGTGGTGAAATATTTCAATTAGAAGACACACAAATTGCAATTTTGATCAGAAAACTTCAAATCAACAAAAAGCTATCAGGATCAACTCTTCAACTTTTTTTATCGGAATGAAATGATTGTGTATTTTTTTAGATTTGTTTTCGTCGCATAAAAAATTAACGACTTATCCGGACGAGCATGCATAATCGATCATCCAAAAGATTGTTTCATGTAAACTATGAGCATCTGGAATTTTGTGTGTATTCGTGATCACATTGTGTTTCTTTACTATCGTTTGTGTATATTGCTCAAAATCCAAGTCGAATGGCAAATGGATTGTTTTCTTGTAAAAGAAAAGTGCCAATGATTTGATATTAGGAAACTCTTATCATGGAGAAATTGTGACAACGAAATAGTTTCATTTTAAAACGAAATAAAATGGTCAAACAACATAAATGTGCATTGGCCGGGAATCGAACCCGGGCCCCCCGCGTGGCAGGCGAGGATTCTACCACTGAACCACCAATGCTGAAACATGTTCCCAGACCGGGAATCGAACCCAGGCCGCGTGAGTGAGAGCCACAGATCCTAACCACTAGACCACCTGGGATACAATCAAACACTAAATCTTCCACAATTGGATAAGAACGTTGATAAAATATCAGTTCGATCTCATTCGGCAGCGCCCAAATGTGTGAATTTCCATGAACAGTCCCCATTTTCCACTCATCTCTTTCTATATGGAACAACCATAATGATAGCACGGTTGATGCCTGCAACTCCTTTTATTGCGAGTGGAAGGTAGCACAAAACTCGCAGCAGCAGCATGTTATCGTCTGCCTCCTTTCAGAACATCACGTCAGAATAAAATAGACATAAATGTGGTGAAATATTTCAATTAGAAGACACACAAATTGTAACTTTGATCAGAAAACGTCAAATCAACAAAATAAGCTATAGGGATCAACTCTTCAACTTCTTTTATCGGAATGAAATGAATGTGCATTTTTTCAGATTTATTTTCGTCGCATAAAGAAATGACGACTTATCCGGACGAGCATGCATAATCGATCATCCAAAAGATTGTTTTATGTAAACTATGAGCATCTGGAATTTGTTTGTGTTCGTGATCACATTGTGTTTCTTTATTATCGTTTGTGTATATTGCTCAAAATCCAAGTCGAATGGCAAATGGATTATTCTGTTGTAAAAAAAAGTTCCAAAGATTTGATAACTTATTAGGAAACTGTTATCATGGAGAAATTGTGAGAACGAAATAGTTCCATTTTATAACAAAACAAAATGGTCAAACAACATAAATGTGCATTGGCCGGGAATCGAACTCGGGCCCCCCGCGTGGCAGACGGGAATTCTACCACTGAACCACCAATGCTGAAACATGTTCCCATACCGCAATTCGAACCCAGGCCGCGTGGGTGAAAGCCAGGAATCCTAACCACTAGACCACCTGGGATACAATCAAAAACTAAATCTTCCATGATTGGATGAGAACGTTGATAAAATATCAGTTCGATCTCATTCGGCAGCGCCCAAATCTGTGTATTTCCATGAACAGTCCCCATCCTCCACTCATTTCTTTCTATATGGAACAACCATGATGATGGCACGGTTGATGCCTGCCACTTCTTTTATTGCGAGTGGAAGGTTGCACAAAGCTCGCAGCAGCAGCATGTTATCGTCTAATAATAATAATAATCATGCTTTTATTTGCGCCCATTGCGATAACATACGGTTCACTGCGATCACAGATGCGATACAACAGCTCTTTTCAGATCTGCCTCTTTTCAAAATCTCAAGTCAGAATAAAATAGACATAAATGTGGTGAAATATTTCAATTAGAAGACACACAAATTGCAATTTTGATCAGAAAACTTCAAATCAACAAAAAGTTATCAGGATCAACTCTTCAACTTTTTTTATCGGAATGAAATGATTGTGTATTTTTTTAAATTTGTTTTCGTCGCATAAAAAATTAGCGACTTATCCGGACGAGCATGCATAAACGATAATCCCAAAGATTGTTTCATGTAAACTATGAGCATCTGGAATTTGTTTGTGTTCGTGATCACATTGTGTTTCTTTACTATCGTTTGTGTATATTGCTCAAAATCCAAGTCGAATGGCAAATGGATTGTTCTCTTGTAAAAAAAAGTTCCAAAGATTTGATAACTTATTAAGAAACTGTTATCATGGAGAAATTGTGAGAACGAAATAGTTTCATTTTATAACAAAGTAAAATGGTCAAACAACATAAAAGTGCATTGGCCGGGAATCGAACCCGGGCCCCCCGCGTGGCAGACGAGGATTCTACCACTGAACCACCAATGCTGAAACATGTTTCCAGACCGGCAATCGAACCCGGGCCGCGTAGGTGAAAGCCACGAATCCTAACCACTAGACCACCTGGGATACAATCAAACACTAAATCTTCCACAATTGGATAAGAACGTGGATAACAATCAGTTCGATCTCATTCGGCAGCGCCCAAATCTGTGAATTTCCATGAACAGTCCCCATCCCCCACTCATCTCTTTCTATATGGAACAACCATGATGATGGCACGGTTGATGCCTGCCACTCCTTTTATTGCGAGTGGAAGGTTGCACAAAGCTCGCAGCAGCAGCATGTTATCGTCTAATAATAATAATAATCATGCTTTTATTTGCGCCCATTGCGATAACATACGGTACACTGCGATCACAGATGCGATACAACAACTCTTTTCAGATCTGCCTCCTTTCAAAATCTCAAGTCATAATAAAATAGACATAAATGTGGTGAAATATTTCAATTAGAAGACACACAAATTGCAATTTTGATCAGAAAACTTCAAATCAACAAAAACCTATCAGGATCATGTCTTCAACTTTTTTTATCGGAATGAAATGATTGTGTAATTTTTTAGATTTGTTTTCGTCGCATAAAAAATTAACGACTTATCCGGACGAGCATGCATAATCGATCATCCAAAAGATTGTTTCATGTAAACTATGAGCATCTGGAATTTTGTGTGTATTCGTGATCACATTGTGTTTCTTTACTATCGTTTGTGTATATTGCTCAAAATCCAAGTCGAATGGCAACTGGATTGTTTTCTTGTAAAAGAAAAGTGCCAATGATTTTATATTAGGAAACTCTTATCATGGAGAAATTGTGAGAACGAAATAGTTTCATTTTAAACGAAATTAAATGATAAAACAACATAAAAGTGCATTGGCCAGGAATCGAACCCGGGCCCCCCGCGTGGCAGGCGAGGATTCTACCACTGAACCACCAATGCTGAAACATGTTCCCAGACCGGGAATCGAACCCGGGCCGCGTGGGTGAAAGCCACGAATCCTAACCACTAGACCACCTGGGATACAATCAAACACTAAATCTTCCACAATTGGATAAGAACATTGATAACAATCAGTTCGACCTCATTCGGCAGAGCCCAAATTTGTGAATTTCCATGAACAGTCCCCATTTTCCACTCCACTCTTTTTATATGGAACAATCATGATGATGGCACGGTTGATGCCTGCAACACCTTTCATTGCGAGTGGAAAGTAGCACAAAGCTCACAGCAGCAGCATGTTATCGTCTGCCTCCTTTCAGAACATCACGTCAGAATAAAATAGACATAAATGTGGTGAAATATTTCAATTAGAAGACACACAAATTGTAACTTTGATCAGAAAACGTCAAATCAACAAAATAAGCTATAGGGATCAACTCTTCAACTTCTTTTATCGGAATGAAATGAATGTGCATTTTTTCAGATTTATTTTCGTCGCATAAAGAAATGACGACTTATCCGGACGAGCATGCATAATCGATCATCCAAAAGATTGTTTTATGTAAACTATGAGCATCTGGAATTTGTTTGTGTTCGTGATCACATTGTGTTTCTTTATTATCGTTTGTGTATATTGCTCAAAATCCAAGTCGAATGGCAAATGGATTATTCTGTTGTAAAAAAAAGTTCCAAAGATTTGATAACTTATTAGGAAACTTTTATCATGGAGAAATTGTGAGAACGAAACAGTTTTATTTTATAACAAAACAAAATGGTCAAACAACATAAATGTGCATTGGCCGGGAATCGAACTCGGGCCCCCCGCGTGGCAGACGGGAATTCTACCACTGAACCACCAATGCTGAAACATGTTCCCATACCGGAATTCGAACCCAGGCCGCGTGGGTGAAAGCCAGGAATCCTAATCACTAGACCACCTGGGATACAATCAAAAACTAAATCTTCCATGATTGGATGAGAACGTTGATAAAATATCAGTTCGATCTCATTCGGCAGCGCCCAAATCTGTGTATTTCCATGAACAGTCCCCATCCTCCACTCATTTCTTTCTATATGGAACAACCATGATGATGGCACGGTTGATGCCTGCCACTTCTTTTATTGCGAGTGGAAGGTTGCACAAAGCTCGCAGCAGCAGCATGTTATCGTCTAATAATAATAATAATCATGCTTTTATTTGCGCCCATTGCGATAACATACGGTTCACTGCGATCACAGATGCGATACAACAGCTCTTTTCAGATCTGCCTCTTTTCAAAATCTCAAGTCAGAATAAAATAGACATAAATGTGGTGAAATATTTCAATTAGAAGACACACAAATTGCAATTTTGATCAGAAAACTTCAAATCAACAAAAAGTTATCAGGATCAACTCTTCAATTTTTTTTATCGGAATGAAATGATTGTGTATTTTTTTAAATTTGTTTTCGTCGCATAAAAAATTAGCGACTTATCCGGACGAGCATGCATAAACGATAATCCCAAAGATTGTTTCATGTAAAGTATGAGCATCTGGAATTTGTTTGTGTTCGTGATCACATTGTGTTTCTTTACTATCGTTTGTGTATATTGCTCAAAATCCAAGTCGAATGGCAAATGGATTGTTCTCTTGTAAAAAAAAGTTCCAAAGATTTGATAACTTATTAGGAAACTGTTATCATGGAGAAATTGTGAGAACGAAATAGTTTCATTTTATAACAAAGTAAAATGGTCAAACAACATAAAAGTGCATTGGCCGGGAATCGAACCCGGGCCCCCCGCGTGGCAGACGAGGATTTTACCACTGAACCACCAATGCTGAAACATGTTTCCAGACCGGCAATCGAACCCGGGCCGCGTAGGTG
The DNA here is from genome assembly GCF_918807975.1 of Aplidium turbinatum. Classification (NCBI taxonomy): domain Eukaryota; kingdom Metazoa; phylum Chordata; class Ascidiacea; order Aplousobranchia; family Polyclinidae; genus Aplidium; species Aplidium turbinatum. The sequence continues at coordinate 16,719,406 of NC_137489.1, forward strand.
AAAGCCACGAATCCTAACCACTAGACCACCTGGGATACAATCAAACACTAAATCTTCCACAATTGGATAAGAACGTGGATAACAATCAGTTCGATCTCATTCGGCAGCGCCCAAATCTGTGAATTTCCATGAACAGTCCCCATCCCCCACTCATCTCTTTCTATATGGAACAACCATGATGATGGCACGGTTGATGCCTGCCACTCCTTTTATTGCGAGTGGAAGGTTGCACAAAGCTCGCAGCAGCAGCATGTTATCGTCTAATAATAATAATAATCATGCTTTTATTTGCGCCCATTGCGATAACATACGGTACACTGCGATCACAGATGCGATAAAACAACTCTTTTCAGATCTGCCTCTTTTCAAAATCTCAAGTCATAATAAAATAGACATAAATGTGCTGAAATATTTCAATTAGAAGACACACAAATTGCAATTTTGATCAGAAAACTTCAAATCAACAAAAACCTATCAGGATCAACTCTTCAAGTTTTTTTATCGGAATGAAATGATTGTGTAATTTTTTAGATTTGTTTTCGTTGCATAAAAAATTAACGACTTATCCGGACGAGCATGCATAATCGATCATCCAAAAGATTGTTTCATGTAAACTATGAGCATCTGGAATTTTGTGTGTATTCGTGATCACATTGTGTTTCTTTACTATCGTTTGTGTATATTGCTCAAAATCCAAGTCGAATGGCAACTGGATTGTTTTCTTGTAAAAGAAAAGTGCCAATGATTTTATATTAGGAAACTCTTATCATGGAGAAATTGTGAGAACGAAATAGTTTCATTTTAAAACGAAATTAAATGATAAAACAACATAAAAGTGCATTGGCCAGGAATCGAACCCGGGCCCCCCGCGTGGCAGGCGAGGATTCTACCACTGAACCACCAATGCTGAAACATGTTCCCAGACCGGGAATCGAACCCGGGCCGCGTGGGTGAAAGCCACGAATCCTAACCACTAGACCACCTGGGATACAATCAAACACTAAATCTTCCACAATTGGATAAGAACATTGATAACAATCAGTTCGACCTCATTCGGCAGAGCCCAAATTTGTGAATTTCCATGAACAGTCCCCATCCCCTACTCATCTCTTTCTATATGGAACAACCATGATGATGGCACGGTTGATGCCTGCAAGTCCTTTTATTGCGAGTGGAAGGTAGCACAAAGCTCGCAGCAGCAGCATGTTATCGTCTGCCTCTTTTCAGAATTTTAAGTCAGAACAAAATGGACATAAATGTGGTGAAACATTTCAATTAGAAGACACACAAACTGCAATTTTAATCAGAAAACTTCAAATCAACAAAAAAGCTATAACGATCAACCCTTTTTATCGGAATGAAATGATTGTGTATTTTTTCAGATTTATTTTCGTCGCATAAAAAAATGACGACTTATCCGGACGAGCATGCATAATCGATCATCCAAAAGATTGTTTTATGTAAACTATGAGCATCTGGAATTTTGTGTGTGTTCGTGATCACATTGTGTTTCTTTACTATCGTTTGTGTATATTGCTAAAAATCCAAGTCGAATGGCAACTGGATTGTTCTCTTGTAAAAGAAAAGTGCCAATGATTTGATATTAGGAAACTCTTATCATGGAGAAACTGTGACAACGAAACAGTTTTATTTTGTAACAAAACAAAACGGTCAAACAACATAAAAGTGCATTGGCCGGGAATCGAACCCGGGCCCCCCGCGTGGCAAGCGAGAGTTCTACCACTGAACCACCAATGCTGAAACACGTTCCCAGACCGGGAATCGAACCCGGGACGCGTGGGTGAAAGCCACGAATCCTAACCACTAGACCACCTGGGATACAATCAAACACTAAATCTTCCACAATTGGATAAGAACGTGGATAACAATCAGTTCGATCTCATTCGGCAGCGCCCAAATCTGTGAATTTCCATGAACAGTCCCCATCCCCCACTCAACTCTTTCTATATGGAACAACCATGATGATGGCACGGTTGATGCCTGCCACTCCTTTTATTGCGAGTGGAAGGTTGCACAAAGCTCGCAGCAGCAGCATGTTATCGTCTAGTAGTAATAATAATCATGCTTTTATTTGCGCCCATTGAGATAACATACCGTACACTGTGATCACAGATGCGATACAACAGCTCTTTTCAGATCTGCCTCTTTTCAAAATCTCAAGTCAGAATGAAATAGACATAAATGTGGTGAAATATTTCAATTAAATGACGCACAAATTGCAATTTTGATCAGAAAACTTCAAACCAACAAAAAGCTATCAGGATCAACTCTTCAACTTCTTTTATCGGAATGAAATGATTGTGTATTTTTTTAGATTTGTTTTCGTTGCATAAAAAATTAACGACTTATCCGGACGAGCATGCATAATCGATCACCCAAAAAATTGTTTCATGTAAACTATGAGCATCTGGAATTTTGTGTGTATTCGTGATCACATTTCATTTTAACTTGTCGGCAGCCGTGGCCGAGTGGTTAGCGCGTTGGGCTTGCAGTCGAGAGCCTGCATGTTCGACTCCAGCCACCCACGCACTTGCTGTTGTTTCTCTCGGCACGAAACTTAACGATAATTGCCTCTACCTAGTGATCGATTTCGAGTAATGGGTAGTACCAAATTTAAGTCATAAGTAGAGTAGACAACCGGAAACAGACATTGCCGTCGGCTGCAGCGTGGGTCAGGTGTATGTGGGAAGGCGTACACCGATGCATAGCGCTCAAGTCCGCTTTCCCGCAATGCAGGATAAAGATAAACAAACAAAACAAACACATTGTGTTTCTTTACTATCGTTTGTGTATATTGCTCAAAATCCAAGTCGAATGGCAACTGGATTGTTCTCTTGTAAAAGAAAAGTGCCGATGATTTGATATTAGGAAACTCTTATCATGGAGATATTGTGACAACGAAATAGTTTTATTTTATAACAAAATAGTCAAACAACATAAAAGTGCATTGGCTGGGAATCGAAACCGGGCCCCCCGCGTGGCAAGCGAGGATTCTACCACTGAACCACCAATGCTGAAACATGTTCCCAGACCGGAAATCGAACCCAGGCCGCGTGGGTGAAAGCCACGAATCCTAACCACTAGACCACCTGGGATACAATCAAACACTAAATCTTCCATGATTGGATGAGAACGTTGATAAAATATCAGTTCGATCTCATTCGGCAGCGCCCAAATCTGTGTATTTCCATGAACAGTCCCCATCCTCCACTCATTTCTTTCTATATGAAACAACCATGATGATGGCACGATTGATGCCTGCCACTTCTTTTATTGCGAGTGGAAGGTTGCACAAAGCTCGCAGCAGCAGCAGCATGTTATCGTCTAATAATAATAATAATCATGCTTTTGTTTGCGCCCATTGCGATAACATACGGTACACTGCGATCACAGATGCGATACAACAGCTCTTTTCAGATCTGCCTCTTTTCAAAATCTCACGTCAGAATAAAATAGACATAAATGTGGTGAAATATTTCAATTAGAAGACACACAAAGTGCAATTTTGATCAGAAAACTTCAAATCAACAAAAAGCTATCAGGATCAACTCTTCAACTTTTTTTATCGGAATGAAATGATTGTGTATTTTTTTAGATTTGTTTTGGTCGCATAAAAAATTAACGACTTATCCGGACGAGCATGCATAAACGATAATCCAAAAGATTGTTTCATGTAAACTATGAGCATCTGGAATTTTGTGTGTATTCGTGATCACATTGTGTTTCTTTACTATCGTTTGTGTATATTGCTCAAAATCCAAGTCGAATGGCAACTGGATTGTTTTCTTGTAAAAGAAAAGTGCCAATGATTTTATATTAGGAAACTCTTATCATGGAGAAATTGTGAGAACGAAATAGTTTCATTTTAAAACGAAATTAAATGATAAAACAACATAAAAGTGCATTGGCCAGGAATCGAACCCGGGCCCCCCGCGTGGCAGGCGAGGATTCTACCACTGAACCACCAATGCTGAAACATGTTCCCAGACCGGGAATCGAACCCGGGCCGCGTGGGTGAAAGCCACGAATCCTAACCACTAGACCACCTGGGATACAATCAAACACTAAATCTTCCACAATTGGATAAGAACATTGATAACAATCAGTTCGACCTCATTCGGCAGAGCCCAAATTTGTGAATTTCCATGAACAGTCCCCATCCCCCACTCATCTCTTTCTATATGGAACAACCATGATGATGGCACGGTTGATGCCTGCAAGTCCTTTTATTGCGAGTGGAAGGTAGCACAAAGCTCGCAGCAGCAGCATGTTATCGTCTGCCTCTTTTCAGAATTTTAAGTCAGAACAAAATGGACATAAATGTGGTGAAACATTTCAATTAGAAGACACACAAACTGCAATTTTAATCAGAAAACTTCATATCAACAAAAAAGCTATAACGATCAACCCTTTTTATCGGAATGAAATGATTGTGTATTTTTTCAGATTTATTTTCGTCGCATAAAAAAATGACGACTTATCCGGACGAGCATGCATAATCGATCATCCAAAAGATTGTTTTATGTAAACTATGAGCATCTGGAATTTTGTGTGTGTTCGTGATCACATTGTGTTTCTTTACTATCGTTTGTGTATATTGCTCAAAATCCAAGTCGAATGGCAACTGGATTGTTCTCTTGTAAAAGAAAAGTGCCGATGATTTGATATTAGGAAACTGTTATCATGGAGATATTGTGACAACGAAACAGTTTTATTTTATAACAAAACAAAACGGTCAAACAACATAAAAGTGCATTGGCCGGGAATCGAAACCGGGCCCCCCGCGTGGCAAGCGAGAGTTCTACCACTGAACCACCAATGCTGAAACACGTTCCCAGACCGGGAATCGAACCCGGGACGCGTGAGTGAAAGCCACGAATCCTAACCACTAGACCACCTGGGATACAATCAAACACTAAATCTTCCACAATTGGATAAGAACGTGGATAACAATCAGTTCGATCTCATTCGGCAGCGCCCACATCTGTGAATTTCCATGAACAGTCCCCATCCCCCACTCAACTCTTTCTATATGGAACAACCATGATGATGGCACGGTTGATGCCTGCCACTCCTTTTATTGCGAGTGGAAGGTTGCACAAAGCTCGCAGCAGCAGCATGTTATCGTCTAGTAGTAATAATAATCATGCTTTTATTTGCGCCCATTGAGATAACATACCGTACACTGTGATCACAGATGCGATACAACAGCTCTTTTCAGATCTGCCTCTTTTCAAAATCTCAAGTCAGAATGAAATAGACATAAATGTGGTGAAATATTTCAATTAAATGACGCACAAATTGCAATTTTGATCAGAAAACTTCAAACCAACAAAAAGCTATCAGGATCAACTCTTCAACTTCTTTTATCGGAATGAAATGATTGTGTATTTTTTTAGATTTGTTTTCGTTGCATAAAAAATTAACGACTTATCCGGACGAGCATGCATAATCGATCACCCAAAAAATTGTTTCATGTAAACTATGAGCATCTGGAATTTTGTGTGTATTCGTGATCACATTTCATTTTAACTTGTCGGCAGCCGTGGCCGAGTGGTTAGCGCGTTGGGCTTGCAGTCGAGAGCCTGCATGTTCGACTCCAGCCACCCACGCACTTGCTGTTGTTTCTCTCGGCACGAAACTTAACGATAATTGCCTCTACCTAGTGATCGATTTCGAGTAATGGGTAGTACCAAATTTAAGTCATAAGTAGAGTAGACAACCGGAAACAGACATTGCCGTCGGCTGCAGCGTGGGTCAGGTGTATGTCGGAAGGCGTACACCGATGCATAGCGCTCAAGTCCGCTTTCCCGCAATGCAGGATAAAGATAAACAAACAAAACAAACACATTGTGTTTCTTTACTATCGTTTGTGTATATTGCTCAAAATCCAAGTCGAATGGCAACTGGATTGTTCTCTTGTAAAAGAAAAGTGCCGATGATTTGATATTAGGAAACTCTTATCATGGAGATATTGTGACAACGAAATAGTTTTATTTTATAACAAAATAGTCAAACAACATAAAAGTGCATTGGCTGGGAATCGAAACCGGGCCCCCCGCGTGGCAAGCGAGGATTCTACCACTGAACCACCAATGCTGAAACATGTTCCCAGACCGGAAATCGAACCCAGGCCGCGTGGGTGAAAGCCACGAATCCTAACCACTAGACCACCTGGGATACAATCAAACACTAAATCTTCCATGATTGGATGAAAACGTTGATAAAATATCAGTTCGATCTCATTCGGCAGCGCCCAAATCTGTGTATTTCCATGAACAGTCCCCATCCTCCACTCATTTCTTTCTATATGAAACAACCATGATGATGGCACGATTGATGCCTGCCACTTCTTTTATTGCGAGTGGAAGGTTGCACAAAGCTCGCAGCAGCAGCAGCATGTTATCGTCTAATAATAATAATAATCATGCTTTTGTTTGCGCCCATTGCGATAACATACGGTACACTGCGATCACAGATGCGATACAACAGCTCTTTTCAGATCTGCCTCTTTTCAAAATCTCACGTCAGAATAAAATAGACATAAATGTGGTGAAATATTTCAATTAGAAGACACACAAAGTGCAATTTTGATCAGAAAACTTCAAATCAACAAAAAGCTATCAGGATCAACTCTTCAACTTTTTTTATCGGAATGAAATGATTGTGTATTTTTTTAGATTTGTTTTGGTCGCATAAAAAATTAACGACTTATCCGTACGAGCATGCAAAAACGATAATCCAAAAGATTGTTTCATGTAAACTATGAGCATCTGGAATTTTGTGTGTATTCGTGATCACATTGTGTTTCTTTACTATCGTTTGTGTATATTGCTCAAAATCCAAGTTGAATGGCAACTGGATTGTTTTCTTGTAAAAGAAAAGTGCCAATGATTTTATATTAGGAAACTCTTATCATGGAGAAATTGTGAGAACGAAATAGTTTCATTTTAAAACGAAATTAAATGATAAAACAACATAAAAGTGCATTGGCCAGGAATCGAACCCGGGCCCCCCGCGTGGCAGGCGAGGATTCTACCACTGAACCACCAATGCTGAAACATGTTCCCAGACCGGGAATCGAACCCGGGCCGCGTGGGTGAAAGCCACGAATCCTAACCACTAGACCACCTGGGATACAATCAAACACTAAATCTTCCACAATTGGATAAGAACATTGATAACAATCAGTTCGACCTCATTCGGCAGAGCCCAAATTTGTGAATTTCCATGAACAGTCCCCATCCCCCACTCATCTCTTTCTATATGGAACAACCATGATGATGGCACGGTTGATGCCTGCAAGTCCTTTTATTGCGAGTGGAAGGTAGCACAAAGCTCGCAGCAGCAGCATGTTATCGTCTGCCTCTTTTCAGAATTTTAAGTCAGAACAAAATGGACATAAATGTGGTGAAACATTTCAATTAGAAGACACACAAACTGCAATTTTAATCAGAAAACTTCATTTCAACAAAAAAGCTATAACGATCAACGCTTTTTATCGGAATGAAATGATTGTGTATTTTTTCAGATTTATTTTCGTCGCATAAAAAAATGACGACTTATCCGGACGAGCATGCATAATCGATCATCCAAAAGATTGTTTTATGTAAACTATGAGCATCTGGAATTTTGTGTGTGTTCGTGATCACATTGTGTTTCTTTACTATCGTTTGTGTATATTGCTCAAAATCCAAGTCGAATGGCAACTGGATTGTTCTCTTGTAAAAGAAAAGTGCCGATGATTTGATATTAGGAAACTCTTATCATGGAGAAATTGTGACAACGAAACAGTTTTATTTTATAACAAAACAAAACGGTCAAACAACATAAAAGTGCATTGGCCGGGAATCGAAACCGGGCCCCCCGCGTGGCAAGCGAGAGTTCTACCACTGAACCACCAATGCTGAAACACGTTCCCAGACCGGGAATCGAACCCGGGACGCGTGAGTGAAAGCCACGAATCCTAACCACTAGACCACCTGGGATACAATCAAACACTAAATCTTCCACAATTGGATAAGAACGTGGATAACAATCAGTTCGATCTCATTCGGCAGCGCCCACATCTGTGAATTTCCATGAACAGTCCCCATCCCCCACTCAACTCTTTCTATATGGAACAACCATGATGATGGCACGGTTGATGCCTGCCACTCCTTTTATTGCGAGTGGAAGGTTGCACAAAGCTCGCAGCAGCAGCATGTTATCGTCTAGTAGTAATAATAATCATGCTTTTATTTGCGCCCATTGAGATAACATACCGTACACTGTGATCACAGATGCGATACAACAGCTCTTTTCAGATCTGCCTCTTTTCAAAATCTCAAGTCAGAATGAAATAGACATAAATGTGGTGAAATATTTCAATTAAATGACGCACAAATTGCAATTTTGATCAGAAAACTTCAAACCAACAAAAAGCTATCAGGATCAACTCTTCAACTTCTTTTATCGGAATGAAATGATTGTGTATTTTTTTAGATTTGTTTTCGTTGCATAAAAAATTAACGACTTATCCGGACGAGCATGCATAATCGATCACCCAAAAAATTGTTTCATGTAAACTATGAGCATCTGGAATTTTGTGTGTATTCGTGATCACATTTCATTTTAACTTGTCGGCAGCCGTGGCCGAGTGGTTAGCGCGTTGGGCTTGCAGTCGAGAGCCTGCATGTTCGACTCCAGCCACCCACGCACTTGCTGTTGTTTCTCTCGGCACGAAACTTAACGATAATTGCCTCTACCTAGTGATCGATTTCGAGTAATGGGTAGTACCAAATTTAAGTCATAAGTAGAGTAGACAACCGGAAACAGACATTGCCGTCGGCTGCAGCGTGGGTCAGGTGTATGTCGGAAGGCGTACACCGATGCATAGCGCTCAAGTCCGCTTTCCCGCAATGCAGGATAAAGATAAACAAACAAAACAAACACATTGTGTTTCTTTACTATCGTTTGTGTATATTGCTCAAAATCCAAGTCGAATGGCAACTGGATTGTTCTCTTGTAAAAGAAAAGTGCCGATGATTTGATATTAGGAAACTCTTATCATGGAGATATTGTGACAACGAAATAGTTTTATTTTATAACAAAATAGTCAAACAACATAAAAGTGCATTGGCTGGGAATCGAAACCGGGCCCCCCGCGTGGCAAGCGAGGATTCTACCACTGAACCACCAATGCTGAAACATGTTCCCAGACCGGAAATCGAACCCAGGCCGCGTGGGTGAAAGCCACGAATCCTAACCACTAGACCACCTGGGATACAATCAAACACTGAATCTTCCATGATTGGATGAGAACGTTGATAAAATATCAGTTCGATCTCATTCGGCAGCGCCCAAATCTGTGTATTTCCATGAACAGTCCCCATCCTCCACTCATTTCTTTCTATATGGAACAACCATGATGATGGCACGATTGATGCCTGCCACTTCTTTTATTGCGAGTGGAAGGTTGCACAAAGCTCGCAGCAGCAGCATGTTATCGTCTAATAATAATAATAATCATGCTTTTATTTGCGCCCATTGCGATAACATACGGTACACTGCGATCACAGATGCGATACAACAGCTCTTTTCAGATCTGCCTCTTTTCAAAACCTCACGTCAGAATAAAATAGACATAAATGTGGTGAAATATTTCAATTAGAAGACACACAAAGTGCAATTTTGATCAGAAAACTTCAAATCAACAAAAAGCTATCAGGATCAACTCTTCAACTTTTTTTATCGGAATGAAATGATTGTGTATTTTTTTAGATTTGTTTTGGTCGCATAAAAAATTAACGACTTATCCGGACGAGCATGCATAAACGATCAGCCAAAAGATTGTTTCATGTAAACTATGAGCATCTGGAATTTTGTGTGTATTCGTGATCACATTGTGTTTCTTTATTATCGTTTGTGTATATTGCTCAAAGTCCAAGTCGAATGGCAACTGGATTGTTTTCTTGTAAAGAAAATGTTCCAATGATTTGATATTAGGAAACTCTTATCATGGAGAAATTGTGAGAACAAAATAGTTTCCTTTTAAAACAAAACAAAATGGTCAAACAACATAAATGTGCATTGGCCGGGAATCGAACCCGGGCCCCCCGCGTGGCAGGCGAGGATTCTACCACTGAACCACCAATGCTGAAACATGTTCCCAGACCGGGAATCGAACCCGGGCCGCGTGAGTGAGAGCCACGAATCCTAACCACTAGACCACCTGGGATACAATCAAAAAGTAAATCTTCCACAATTGGATGAGAACGTTGATAAAATATCAGTTCGATCTCATTTGGCAGCGCCCAAATCTGTGAATTTCCATGAACAGTCCCCATCCTCCACTCAACTCTTTCTATATGGAACAACCATGATGATAGCACGATTGATGCCTGCAACACCTTTTATTGCGAGTGGAAAGTAGCACAAAGCTCACAGCAGCAGCATGTTATCGTCTGCCTCCTTTCAGAACATCACGTCAGAATAAAATAGACATAAATGTGGTGAAATATTTCAATTAGAAGACACACAAATTGTAATTTTGATCAGAAAACGTCAAATCAACAAAATAAGCTATAGGGATCAACTCTTCAACTTCTTTTATCGGAATGAAATGAATGTGCATTTTTTCAGATTTATTTTTGTCGCATAAAGAAATGACGACTTATCCGGACGAGCATGCATAATCGATCATCCAAAAGATTGTTTTATGTAAACTATGAGCATCTGGAATTTTGTGTGTATTCGTGATCACATTGTGTTTCTTTACTATCGTTTGTGTATATTGCTCAAAATCCAAGTCGAATGGCAACTGGATTGTTTTCTTGTAAAAGAAATGTTCCAATGATTTGATATTAGGAAACTCTTATCATGAAGAAATTGTGAGAACGAAACAGTTTCATTTTAAAACGAAATAAAATGGTCAAACAACATAATGTGCATTGGCCGGGAATCGAACCCGGGCCCCCCGCGTGGCAGGCGAGGATTCTACCACTGAACCACCAATGCTGAAACATGTTCCCAGACCGGGAATCGAACCCGGGCCGCGTGAGTGAGAGCCACGAATCCTAACCACTAGACCACCTGGGATACAATCAAAAACTAAATCTTCCACAATTGGATAAGAACGTTGATAAAATATTAGTTCGATCTCATTCGGCAGCGCCCAAATGTGTGAATTTCCATGAACAGTCCCCATCCCCCACTCATCTCTTTCTATATGGAACAACCATGATGATGGCACGGTTGATGCCTGCAACTCCTTTTATTGCGAGTGGAAGGTAGCACAAAGCTCGCAGCAGCAGCATGTTATCGTTTGCCTCCTTTCAGAATCTCACGTCAGAATAAAATAGACATAAATGTGGTGAAATATTTCAATTAGAAGACACACAAAATGTAATATTGATCAGAGAACTTCAAACTAACAAAATAAGCTATAAGGATCAACTCTTCAACTTCTTTTATCGGAATGAAATGATTGTGTATTTTTTCAGATTTATTTTCGTCGCATAAAGATATGACGACTTATCCGGACGAGCATGCATAATCGATCATCCAAAAGATTGTTTTATGTGAACTATGAGCATCTGGAATTTGTTTGTGTTTGTGATCACATTGTGTTTCTTTACTATCGTTTGTGTATATTGCTCAAAATCCAAGTCGAATGGCAAATGGATTATTCTCTTGTAAAAAAAAGTTCCAAAGATTTGATAACTTATTAGGAAACTGTTATCATGGAGAAATTGTGAGAACGAAATAGTTTCATTTTATAACAAAACAAAATGGTCAAACAACATAAATGTGCATTGGCTGGGAATCGAACCCGGGCCCCCCGCGTGGCAGACGAGGATTCTACCCCTGAACCACCAATGCTGAAACATGTTCCCAGACCGGAAATCGAACCCGGGCCGCGTGGGTGAAAGCCACGAATCCTAACCACTAGACCACCTGGGATACAATCAAACACTAAATCTTCCACAATTGGATAAGAACGTGGATAACAATCAGTTCGATTTCATTCGGCAGCGCCCAAATCTGTGAATTTCCATGAACAGTAACCATCCCCCACTCATATTTTTCTATATGGAACAACCATGATGATGGCACGGTTGATGCCAGCAACTCCTTTTATTGCGAGTGGAAGGTAGCACAAAGCTCGCAGCAGCAGCAGCATGTTATCGTCTGCCTCCTTTCAGAATCTTAAGTCAGAATAAAATAGACATAAATGTGGTGAAACATTTCAATTAGAAGACACACAAATTGTAATTTTGATCAGAGAACTTCAAATCAACAAAAAAGCTATAACGATCAACCCTTTTTATCGGAATGAAATGATTGTGTATTCTTTTAGATTTATTTTCGTCGCATAAAAAAATGACGACTTATCCGGACGAGCATGCATAATCGATCATCCAAAAGATTGTTTTATGTGAACTATGAGCATCTGGAATTTTGTGTGTGTTCGTGATCACATTGTGTTTCTTTACTATTGAGTGTGTATATTGCTCAAAATCCAAGTCGAATGGTAACTGGATTGTTTTCTTGTAAAAGAAAAGTGCCGATGATTTGATATTAGGAAACTCTTATCATGGAGAAATTGTGACAATGAAACATTTTTATTTTATAACAAAACAAAATAGTCAAACAACATAAAAGTGCATTGGCCGGAATTCGAACCCGGGCCCCCCGCGTGGCAAGCGAGGATTCTACCACTGAACCACCAATGCTGAAACATGTTCCCAGACCGGGAATCGAACCCGGGCCGCGTGGGTGAAAGCCACGAATCCTAACCACTAGACCACCTGGGATACAATCAAACACTAAATCTTCCACAATTGGATAAGAACGTGGATAACAATCAGTTCGATCTCATTCGGCAGCGCCCAAATGTGTGAATTTCCATGAACAGTCCCCATCCCCCCGTCATCTCTTTCTATATGGAACAACCATGATGATGGCACGGTTGATGCCTGCAACACCTTTTATTGCGAGTGGAAGGTTGCACAAAACTCGCAGCAGCAGCATGTTATCGTCTGCCTCAAGTCAGAATCTCAAGTCAGAATAAAACAGACATATTGGTGGTGAAATATTTCAATTAGAAGACACACAAATTGTTAGAACGAAATAGTTAGAACGAAATAGTGAGAACGAAAAACAACTTTGATGATGGCACGGTTGATGCCTGCCACTTCTTTTACTGCCAGTGGAAGGTTGCACAAAGCTCGCAGCAGCAGCATGTTATCGTCTAATAATAATTATAATCATGCTTTTATTTGCGCCCATTGAGATAACATACCGTACACTGCGATCACAGATGCGATACAACAGCTCTTTTCAGATCTGCCTCTTTTCAAAATCTCAAGTCAGAATAAAATAGACATAAATGTGGTGAAATATTTCAATTAAAAGACACACAAATTGCAATTTTGATCAGAAAACTTCAAATCAACAAAAAGCTATCAGGATCAACTCTTCAACTTTTTTTATCGGAATGAAATGATTGTGTATTTTTTTAGATTTGTTTTCGTCGCATAAAAAATAAACGACTTATCCGGACGAGCATGCATAATCGATCATCCAAAAGATTGTTTCATGTAAACTATGAGCATCTGGAATTTTGTGTGTATTCGTGATCACATTGTGTTTCTTTACTATCGTTTGTGTATATTGCTCAAAATCCAAGTCCAATGGCAACTGGATTGTTTTCTTGTAAAAGAAAAGTGCCAATGATTTGATGTTAGGAAACTCTTATCATGGAGAAATTGTGAGAACGAAATAGTTTCATTTTAAAACGAAATAAAATGGTCAAACAACATAAATGTGCATTGGCCGGGAATCGAACCCGGGCCCCCCGCGTGGCAGGCGAGGATTCTACCACTGAACCACCAATGCTGAAACATGTTCCCAGACCGGGAATCGAACCCGGGCCGCGTGAGTGAGAGCCACGAATCCTAACCACTAGACCACCTGGGATACAATCAAAAAGTAAATCTTCCACAATTGGATGAGAACGTTGATAAAATATCAGTTCGATCTCATTCGGCAGCGCCCAAATCTGTGAATTTCCATGAACAGTCCCCATCCTCCACTCAACTCTTTCTATATGGAACAACCATGATGATAGCACGATTGATGCCTGCAACACCTTTTATTGCGAGTGGAAAGTAGCACAAAGCTCACAGCAGCAGCATGTTATCGTCTGCCTCCTTTCAGAACATCACGTCAGAATAAAATAGACATAAATGTGGTGAAATATTTCAATTAGAAGACACACAAATTGTAATTTTGATCAGAAAACGTCAAATCAACAAAATAAGCTATAGGGATCAACTCTTCAACTTCTTTTATCGGAATGAAATGAATGTGCATTTTTTCAGATTTATTTTCGTCGCATAAAGAAATGACGACTTATCCGGACGAGCATGCATAATCGATCATCCAAAAGATTGTTTTATGTAAACTATGAGCATCTGGAATTTGTTTGTGTTCGTGATCACATTGTGTTTCTTTATTATCGTTTGTGTATATTGCTCAAAATCCAAGTCGAATGGCAAATGGATTATTCTCTTTTAAAAAAAAGTTCCAAAGATTTGATAACTTATTAGGAAACTTTTATCATGGAGAAATTGTGAGAACGAAATAGTTCCATTTTATAACAAAACAAAATGGTCAAACAACATAAATGTGCATTGGCCGGGAATCGAACTCGGGCCCCCCGCGTGGCAGACGGGAATTCTACCACTGAACCACCAATGCTGAAACATGTTCCCAGACCGGGAATCGAACCCGGGCCGCGTGAGTGAGAGCCACGAATCCTAACCACTAGACCACCTGGGATACAATCAAAAACTAAATCTTCCACAATTGGATAAGAACGTTGATAAAATATTAGTTCGATCTCATTCGGCAGCGCCCAAATCTGTGAATTTCCATGAACAGTCCCCATCCCCCACTCATCTCTTTCTATATGGAACAACCATGATGATGGCACGGTTGATGCCTGCAACTCCTTTTATTGCGAGTGGAAGGTAGCACAAAGCTCGCAGCAGCAGCATGTTATCGTCTGCATCCTTTCAGAATCTCACGTCAGAATAAAATAGACATAAATGTGGTGAAATATTTCAATTAGAAGACACACAAAATGTAATATTGATCAGAGAACTTCAAACTAACAAAATAAGCTATAAGGATCAACTCTTCAACTTCTTTTATCGGAATGAAATGATTGTGTATTTTTTCAGATTTATTTTCGTCGCATAAAGATATGACGACTTATCCGGACGAGCATGCATAATCGATCACCCAAAAAATTGTTTCATGTAAACTATGAGCATCTGGAATTTTGTGTGTATTCGTGATCACATTTCATTTTAACTTGTCGGCAGCCGTGGCCGAGTGGTTAGCGCGTTGGGCTTGCAGTCGAGAGTCTGCATGTTCGACTCCAGCCACCCACGCACTTGCTGTTGTTTCTCTCGGCACGAAACTTAACAATAATTGCCTCTACCTAGTGATCGATTTCGAGTAATGGGTAGTACCAAATTTAAGTCATAAGTAGAGTAGACAACCGGAAACAGACATTGCCGTCGGCTGCAGCGTGGGTCAGGTGTATGTCGGAAGGCGTACACCGATGCATAGCGCTCAAGTCCGCTTTCCCGCAATGCAGGATAAAGATAAACAAACAAAACAAACACATTGTGTTTCTTTACTATCGTTTGTGTATATTGCTCAAAATCCAAGTCGAATGGCAACTGGATTGTTCTCTTGTAAAAGAAAAGTGCCGATGATTTGTTATTAGGAAACTCTTATCATGGAGAAATTGTGACAACGAAAGAGTTTTATTTTATAACAAAATAGTCAAACAACATAAAAGTGCATTGGCTGGGAATCGAAACCGGGCCCCCCGCGTGGCAAGCGAGGATTCTACCACTGAACCACCAATGCTGAAACATGTTCCCAGACCGGGAATCGAACCCAGGCCGCGTGGGTGAAAGCCACGAATCCTAACCACTAGACCACCTGGGATACAATCAAACACTAAATCTTCCATGATTGGATGAGAACGTTGATAAAATATCAGTTCGATCTCATTCGGCAGCGCCCAAATCTGTGAATTTCCATGAACAGTCCCCATCCTCCACTCATTTCTTTCTATATGGAACAACCATGATGATGGCACGATTGATGCCTGCCACTTCTTTTATTGCGAGTGGAAGGTTGCACAAAGCTCGCAGCAGCAGCATGTTATCGTCTAATAATAATAATAATCATGCTTTTATTTGCGCCCATTGCGATAACATACGGTACACTGCGATCACAGATGCGATACAACAGCTCTTTTCAGATCTGCCTCTTTTCAAAACCTCACGTCAGAATAAAATAGACATAAATGTGGTGAAATATTTCAATTAGAAGACACACAAAGTGCAATTTTGATCAGAAAACTTCAAATCAACAAAAAGCTATCAGGATCAACTCTTCAACTTTTTTTATCGGAATGAAATGATTGTGTATTTTTTTAGATTTGTTTTGGTCGCATAAAAAATTAACGACTTATCCGGACGAGCATGCATAAACGATCAGCCAAAAGATTGTTTCATGTAAACTATGAGCATCTGGAATTTTGTGTGTATTCGTGATCACATTGTGTTTCTTTATTATCGTTTGTGTATATTGCTCAAAGTCCAAGTCGAATGGCAACTGGATTGTTTTCTTGTAAAGAAAATGTTCCAATGATTTCATATTAGGAAACTCTTATCATGGAGAAATTGTGAGAACAAAATAGTTTCCTTTTAAAACAAAACAAAATGGTCAAACAACATAAATGTGCATTGGCCGGGAATCGAACCCGGGCCCCCCGCGTGGCAGGCGAGGATTCTACCACTGAACCACCAATGCTGAAACATGTTCCCAGACCGGGAATCGAACCCGGGCCGCGTGAGTGAGAGCCACGAATCCTAACCACTAGACCACCTGGGATACAATCAAAAAGTAAATCTTCCACAATTGGATGAGAACGTTGATAAAATATCAGTTCGATCTCATTTGGCAGCGCCCAAATCTGTGAATTTCCATGAACAGTCCCCATCCTCCACTCAACTCTTTCTATATGGAACAACCATGATGATAGCACGATTGATGCCTGCAACACCTTTTATTGCGAGTGGAAAGTAGCACAAAGCTCACAGCAGCAGCATGTTATCGTCTGCCTCCTTTCAGAACATCACGTCAGAATAAAATAGACATAAATGTGGTGAAATATTTCAATTAGAAGACACACAAATTGTAATTTTGATCAGAAAACGTCAAATCAACAAAATAAGCTATAGGGATCAACTCTTCAACTTCTTTTATCGGAATGAAATGTATGTGCATTTTTTCAGATTTATTTTCGTCGCATAAAGAAATGACGACTTATCCGGACGAGCATGCATAATCGATCATCCAAAAGATTGTTTTATGTAAACTATGAGCATCTGGAATTTTGTGTGTATTCGTGATCACATTGTGTTTCTTTACTATCGTTTGTGTATATTGCTCAAAATCCAAGTCGAATGGCAACTGGATTGTTTTCTTGTAAAAGAAATGTTCCAATGATTTGATATTAGGAAACTCTTATCATGAAGAAATTGTGAGAACGAAACAGTTTCATTTTAAAACGAAATAAAATGGTCAAACAACATAAAGTGCATTGGCCGGGAATCGAACCCG
Organism: Aplidium turbinatum; assembly: GCF_918807975.1. Taxonomy (NCBI): domain Eukaryota; kingdom Metazoa; phylum Chordata; class Ascidiacea; order Aplousobranchia; family Polyclinidae; genus Aplidium; species Aplidium turbinatum. The sequence goes on from NC_137489.1 coordinate 16,737,124, forward strand.
GGCCCCCCGCGTGGCAGGCGAGGATTCTACCACTGAACCACCAATGCTGAAACATGTTCCCAGACCGGGAATCGAACCCGGGCCGCGTGAGTGAGAGCCACGAATCCTAACCACTAGACCACCTGGGATACAATCAAAAACTAAATCTTCCACAATTGGATAAGAACGTTGATAAAATATTAGTTCGATCTCATTCGGCAGCGCCCAAATCTGTGAATTTCCATGAACAGTCCCCATCCCCCACTCATCTCTTTCTATATGGAACAACCATGATGATGGCACGGTTGATGCCTGCAACTCCTTTTATTGCGAGTGGAAGGTAGCACAAAGCTCGCAGCAGCAGCATGTTATCGTCTGCCTCCTTTCAGAATCTCACGTCAGAATAAAATAGACATAAATGTGGTGAAATATTTCAATTAGAAGACACACAAAATGTAATATTGATCAGAGAACTTCAAACTAACAAAATAAGCTATAAGGATCAACTCTTCAACTTCTTTTATCGGAATGAAATGATTGTGTATTTTTTCAGATTTATTTTCGTCGCATGAAGATATGACGACTTATCCGGACGAGCATGCATAATCGATCATCCAAAAGATTGTTTTATGTGAACTATGAGCATCTGGAATTTGTTTGTGTTTGTGATCACATTGTGTTTCTTTAATATCGTTTGTGTATATTGCTCAAAATCCAAGTCGAATGGCAAATGGATTATTCTCTTGTAAAAAAAAGTTCCAAAGATTTGATAACTTATTAGGAAACTGTTATCATGGAGAAATTGTGAGAACGAAATAGTTTCATTTTATAACAAAACAAAATGGTCAAACAACATAAATGTGCATTGGCTGGGAATCGAACCCGGGCCCCCCGCGTGGCAGACGAGGATTCTACCACTGAACCACCAATGCTGAAACATGTTCCCAGACCGGAAATCGAACCCGGGCCGCGTGGGTGAAAGCCACGAATCCTAACCACTAGACCACCTGGGATACAATCAAACACTAAATCTTCCACAATTGGATAAGAACGTGGATAACAATCAGTTCGATTTCATTCGGCAGCGCCCAAATCTGTGAATTTCCATGAACAGTCCCCATCCCCCACTCATATTTTTCTATATGGAACAACCATGATGATGGCACGGTTGATGCCAGCAACTCCTTTTATTGCGAGTGGAAGGTAGCACAAAGCTCGCAGCAGCAGCAGCATGTTATCGTCTGCCTCCTTTCAGAATCTTAAGTCAGAATAAAATAGACATAAATGTGGTGAAACATTTCAATTAGAAGACACACAAATTGTAATTTTGATCAGAAAACTTCAAATCAACAAAAAAGCTATAACGATCAACCCTTTTTATCGGAATGAAATGATTGTGTATTTTTTTAGATTTATTTTCGTCGCATAAAAAAATGACGACTTATCCGGACGAGCATGCATAATCGATCATCCAAAAGATTGTTTTATGTGAACTATGAGCATCTGGAATTTTGTGTGTGTTCGTGATCACATTGTGTTTCTTTACTATTGAGTGTGTATATTGCTCAAAATCCAAGTCGAATGGTAACTGGATTGTTTTCTTGTAAAAGAAAAGTGCCGATGATTTGATATTAGGAAACTCTTATCATGGAGAAATTGTGACAATGAAACATTTTTATTTTATAACAAAACAAAATAGTCAAACAACATAAAAGTGCATTGGCCGGAATTCGAACCCGGGCCCCCCGCGTGGCAAGCGAGGATTCTACCACTGAACCACCAATGCTGAAACATGTTCCCAGACCGGGAATCGAACCCGGGCCGCGTGGGTGAAAGCCACGAATCCTAACCACTAGACCACCTGGGATACAATCAAACACTAAATCTTCCACAATTGGATAAGAACGTGGATAACAATCAGTTCGATCTCATTCGGCAGCGCCCAAATGTGTGAATTTCCATGAACAGTCCCCATCCCCCCGTCATCTCTTTCTATATGGAACAACCATGATGATGGCACGGTTGATGCCTGCAACACCTTTTATTGCGAGTGGAAGGTTGCACAAAACTCGCAGCAGCAGCATGTTATCGTCTGCCTCAAGTCAGAATCTCAAGTCAGAATAAAACAGACATATTGGTGGTGAAATATTTCAATTAGAAGACACACAAATTGTTAGAACGAAATAGTTAGAACGAAATAGTGAGAACGAAAAACAACTATGATGATGGCACGGTTGATGCCTGCCACTTCTTTTACTGCCAGTGGAAGGTTGCACAAAGCTCGCAGCAGCAGCATGTTATCGTCTAATAATAATAATAATCATGCTTTTATTTGCGCCCATTGAGATAACATACCGTACACTGCGATCACAGATGCGATACAACAGCTCTTTTCAGATCTGCCTCTTTTCAAAATCTCAAGTCAGAATAAAATAGACATAAATGTGGTGAAATATTTCAATTAAAAGACACACAAATTGCAATTTTGATCAGAAAACTTCAAATCAACAAAAAGCTATCAGGATCAACTCTTCAACTTTTTTTATCGGAATGAAATGATTGTGTATTTTTTTAGATTTGTTTTCGTCGCATAAAAAATAAACGACTTATCCGGACGAGCATGCATAATCGATCATCCAAAAGATTGTTTCATGTAAACTATGAGCATCTGGAATTTTGTGTGTATTCGTGATCACATTGTGTTTCTTTACTATCGTTTGTGTATATTGCTCAAAATCCAAGTCCAATGGCAACTGGATTGTTTTCTTGTAAAAGAAAAGTGCCAATGATTTGATATTAGGAAACTCTTATCATGGAGAAATTGTGAGAACGAAATAGTTTCATTTTAAAACGAAATAAAATGGTCAAACAACATAAATGTGCATTGGCCGGGAATCGAACCCGGGCCCCCCGCGTGGCAGGCGAGGATTCTACCACTGAACCACCAATGCTGAAACATGTTCCCAGACCGGGAATCGAACCCGGGCCGCGTGAGTGAGAGCCACGAATCCTAACCACTAGACCACCTGGGATACAATCAAAAAGTAAATCTTCCACAATTGGATGAGAACGTTGATAAAATATCAGTTCGATCTCATTCGGCAGCGCCCAAATCTGTGAATTTCCATGAACAGTCCCCATCCTCCACTCAACTCTTTCTATATGGAACAACCATGATGATAGCACGATTGATGCCTGCAACACCTTTTATTGCGAGTGGAAAGTAGCACAAAGCTCACAGCAGCAGCATGTTATCGTCTGCCTCCTTTCAGAACATCACGTCAGAATAAAATAGACATAAATGTGGTGAAATATTTCAATTAGAAGACACACAAATTGTAATTTTGATCAGAAAACGTCAAATCAACAAAATAAGCTATAGGGATCAACTCTTCAACTTCTTTTATCGGAATGAAATGAATGTGCATTTTTTCAGATTTATTTTCGTCGCATAAAGAAATGACGACTTATCCGGACGAGCATGCATAATCGATCATCCAAAAGATTGTTTTATGTAAACTATGAGCATCTGGAATTTGTTTGTGTTCGTGATCACATTGTGTTTCTTTATTATCGTTTGTGTATATTGCTCAAAATCCAAGTCGAATGGCAAATGGATTATTCTCTTTTAAAAAAAAGTTCCAAAGATTTGATAACTTATTAGGAAACTTTTATCATGGAGTAATTGTGAGAACGAAATAGTTCCATTTTATAACAAAACAAAATGGTCAAACAACATAAATGTGCATTGGCCGGGAATCGAACTCGGGCCCCCCGCGTGGCAGACGGGAATTCTACCACTGAACCACCAATGCTGAAACATGTTCCCATACCGGAATTCGAACCCGGGCCGCGTGGGTGAAAGCCACGAATCCTAACCACTAGACCACCTGGGATACAATCAAAACTAAATCTTCCACAATTGGATAAGAACGTTGATAAAATATCAGTTCGATCTCATTCGGCAGCGCCCAAATCTGTGTATTTCCATGAACAGTCCCCATCCTCCACTCATTTCTTTCTATATGGAACAACCATGATGATGGCACGATTGATGCCTGCCACTCCTTTTATTGCGAGTGGAAGGTAGCACAAAGCTCGCAGCAGCAGCATGTTATCGTCTAATAATAATAATAATCATGCTTTTATTTGCGCCCATTGCGATAACAGTACACTGCGATCACAGATGCGATGCAAAAGCTCTTTTCAGATCTGCCTCTTTTCAAAATCTCAAGTCAGAATAAAATAGACATAAATGTGGTGAAATATTTCAATTAGAAGACACACAAATTGCAATTTTGATCAGAAAACTTCAAATCAACAAAAAGCTATCAGAATCAACTCTTCAACTTTTTTTATCGGAATGAAATGATTGTGTAATTTTTTAGATTTGTTTTGGTTGCATAAAAAATTAACGACTTATCCGGACGAGCATGCATAATCGATCAGCCAAAAGATTGTTTCATGTAAACTATGAGCATCTGGAATTTTGTGTGTATTCGTGATCACATTGTGTGTCTTTACTATCGTTTGTGTATATTGCTCAAAATCCAAGTCGAATGGCAACTGGATTGTTTTCTTGTAAAAGAAATGTTCCAATGATTTGATATTAGGAAACTCTTATCATGAAGAAATTGTGAGAACGAAACAGTTTCATTTTAAAACGAAATAAAATGGTCAAACAACATAAAGTGCATTGGCCGGGAATCGAACCCGGGCCCCCCGCGTGGCAGGCGAGGATTCTACCACTGAACCACCAATGCTGAAACATGTTCCCAGACCGGGAATCGAACCCGGGCCGCGTGAGTGAGAGCCACGAATCCTAACCACTAGACCACCTGGGATACAATCAAAAACTAAATCTTCCACAATTGGATAAGAACGTTGATAAAATATTAGTTCGATCTCATTCGGCAGCGCCCAAATCTGTGAATTTCCATGAACAGTCCCCATCCCCCACTCATCTCTTTCTATATGGAACAACCATGATGATGGCACGGTTGATGCCTGCAACTCCTTTTATTGCGAGTGGAAGGTAGCACAAAGCTCGCAGCAGCAGCATGTTATCGTCTGCCTCCTTTCAGAATCTCGCGTCAGAATAAAATAGACATAAATGTGGTGAAACATTTCAATTAGAAGACACACAAATTGTAATTTTGATATGAGAACTTCAAATCAACAAAAAAGCTATAACGATCAACCCTTTTTATCGGAATGAAATGATTGTGTATTTTTTTAGATTTATTTTCGTCGCATAAAAAAATGACGACTTATCCGGACGAGCATGCATAATCGATCATCCAAAAGATTGTTTTATGTGAACTATGAGCATCTGGAATTTTGTGTGTGTTTGTGATCACATTGTGTTTCTTTACTATTGAGTGTGTATATTGCTCAAAATCCAAGTCGAATGGTAACTGGATTGTTTTCTTGTAAAAGAAAAGTGCCGATGATTTGATATTAGGAAACTCTTATCATGGAGAGATTGTGACAATGAAACATTTTTATTTTATAACAAAACAAAATAGTCAAACAACATAAATGTGCATTGGCCGGGAATCGAACCCGGGCCCCCCGCGTGGCAGGCGAGGATTCTACCACTGAACCACCAATGCTGAAACATGTTCCCAGACCGGGAATCGAACCCGGGCCGCGTGGGTGAGAGCCACAGATCCTAACCACTAGACCACCTGGGATACAATCAAAAACTAAATCTTCCACAATTGGATAAGAACGTTGATAAAATATCAGTTCGATCTCATTCGGCAGCGCCCAAATGTGTGAATTTCCATGAACAGTCCCCATTTTCCACTCATCTCTTTCTATATGGAACAACCATAATGATAGCACGGTTGATGCCTGCAACTCCTTTTATTGCGAGTGGAAGGTTGCACAAAACTCGCAGCAGCAGCATGTTATCGTCTGCCTCCTTTCAGAATCTCACGTCAGAATAAAATAGACATAAATGTGGTGAAATATTTCAATTAGAAGACACACAAATTGTAATTTTGATCAGAGAACTTCAAATCAACAAAATAAGCTATCAGGATCAACTCTTCAACTTCTTTTATCGGAATGAAATGATTGTGTATTTTTTCAGATTTATTTTCGTCGCATAAAGATATGACGACTTATCCGGACGAGCATGCATAATCAATCATCCAAAAGATTGTTTTATGTAAACTATGAGCATCTGGAATTTGTTTGTGTTCGTGATCACATTGTGTTTCTTTATTATCGCTTGTGTATATTGCTCAAAATCCAAGTCGAATGGCAAATGGATTATTCTCTTGTAAAAAAAAGTTCCAAAGATTTGATAACTTATTAGGAAACTGCTATCATGGAGAAATTGTGACAACGAAATAGTTTCATTTTATAAAAATATAAATTGGTCAAACAACATAAATGTGCATTGGCCGGGAATCGAACCCGGGCCCCCCGCGTGGCAGACGAGGATTCTACCACTGAACCACCAATGCTGAAACATGTTCCCAGACCGGGAATCGAACCCGGGCCGCGTGGGTGAAAGCCACGAATCCTAACCACTAGACCACCTGGGATACAATCAAACACTAAATCTTCCACAATTGGATAAGAACGTTGATAACAATCAGTTCGATCACATTCGGCAGCGCCCAAATGTGTGTATTTCCATGAACAGTCCCCATTTTCCACTCATCTCTTTTTATATGGAACAATCATGATGAAGGCACGGTTGATGCCTGCAACTCCTTTTATTGCGAGTGGAAGGTTGCACAAAACTCGCAGCAGCAGCATGTTATCGTCTAATAATAATAATAATCATGCTTTTATTTGCGCCCATTGCGATAACAGTACACTGCGATCACAGATGCGATACAACAGCTCTTTTCAGATCTGCCTCTTTTCAAAATCTCAAGTCAGAATAAAATAGACATAATAGTGGTGAAATATTTCAATTAGAAAACACACAAATTGCAATTTTGATCAGAAAACTTCAAATCAACAAAATGCTATCAGGATCAACTCTTCAACTTCTTTTATCGGAATGAAATGATTGTGTATTTTTTCAGATTTATTTTCGTCGCATAAAGATATGACGACTTATCCGGACGAGCATGCATAATCGATCATCCGAAAGATTGTTTTATGTAAACTATGAGCATCTGGAATTTGTTTGTGTTTGTGATCACATTGTGTTTCTTTAATATCGTTTGTGTATATTGCTCAAAATCCAAGTCGAATGGCAAATGGATTATTCTCTTGTAAAAAAAAGTTCCAAAGATTTGATAACTTATTAGGAAACTGTTATCATGGAGAAATTGTGAGAACGAAATAGTTTCATTTTATAACAAAACAAAATGGTCAAACAACATAAATGTGCATTGGCCGGGAATCGAACCCGGGCCCCCCGCGTGGCAGACGAGGATTCTACCACTGAACCACCAATGCTAAAACATGTTCCCAGACCGGGAATCGAACCCGGGCCGCGTGGGTGAAAGCCACGAATCCTAAATACTAGACCACCTGGGATACAATCAAACACTAAATCTTCCACAATTGGATAAGAACGTGGATAACATATCAGTTCGATCTCATTTGGCAGCGCCCAAATCTGTGAATTTCCATGAACAGTCCCCATCCCCCACTCATATTTTTCTATATGGAACAACCATGATGATGGCACGGTTGATGCCTGCAACACCTTTTATTGCGAGTGGAAGGTAGCACAAAGCTCGCAGCAGCAGCATGTTATCGTCTGCCTCCTTTCAGAATCTCAAGTCAGAATAAAATAGACATAAATGTGGTGAAATATTTCAATTAGAAGACACACAAAATGTAATATTGATCAGAGAACTTCAAACTAACAAAATAAGCTATAAGGATCAACTCTTCAACTTCTTTTATCGGAATGAAATGATTGTGTATTTTTTCAGATTTATTTTCGTCGCATAAAGATATGACGACTTATCCGGACGAGCATGCATAATCGATCATCCAAAAGATTGTTTTATGTGAACTATGAGCATCTGGAATTTTGTGTGTGTTCGTGATCACATTGTGTTTCTTTACTATCGTTTGTGTATATTGCTCAAAATCCAAGTCGAATGGCAACTGGATTGTTTTCTTGTAAAAGAAAAGTGCCGATGATTTGATATTAGGAAACTCTTATCATGGAGAAATTGTGACAATGAAACAGTTTTATTTTATAACAAAACAAAATAGTCAAACAACATAAAAGTGCATTGGCCGGGAATCGAACCCGGGCCCCCCGCGCGGCAGGCGAGGATTCTACCACTGAACCACCAATGCTGAAACATGTTCCCAGACCGGGAATCGAACCCGGACCGCGTGGGTGAAAGCCACGAATCCTAACCACTAGACCACCTGGGATACAATCAAACACTAAATCTTCCACAATTGGATAAGAACGTGGATAACAATCAGTTCGATCTCATTCGGCAGCGCCCAAATCTGTGAATTTCCATGAACAGTCCCCATCCCCCAGTCATCTCTTTCTATATGGAACAACCATGATGATGGCACGGTTGATGCCTGCAACTCCTTTTATTGCGAGTGGAAGGTTGCACAAAACTCGCAGCAGCAGCAGCAGCATGTTATCGTCTGCCTCAATTCAGAATCTCAAGTCAGAATAAAACAGACATATTGGTGGTGAAATATTTCAGTTAGAAGACACATTAATTGTTAGAACGAAATAGTTAGAACGAAATAGTGAGAACGAAAAACAACTATGATGATGGCACGGTTGATGCCTGCCACTTCTTTTACTGCCAGTGGAAGGTTGCACAAAGCTCGCAGCAGCAGCATGTTATCGTCTAATAATAATAATAATCATGCTTTTATTTGCGCCCATTGCGATAACATACGGTACAGTGCGATCACAGATGCGATACAACAGCTCCTTCCAGATCTGCCTCTTTTCAAAATCTCAAGTCAGAATAAAATACACATAAATGTGGTGAAATATTTCAATTAGAAGACACACAAATTGCAATTTTGATCAGAGAACTTCAAATCAACAAAAAGCTATCAGGATCAACTCTTCAACTTTTTTTTATCGGAATGAAATGATTGTGTATTTTTTTAGATTTGTTTTCGTCGCATAAAAATTAACGACTTATCCGGACGAGCATGCATAATCGATCATCCAAAAGATTGTTTTATGTGAACTATGAGCATCTGGAATTTTGTGTGTATTCGTGATCACATTTCATTTTAACTTGTCGGCAGCCGTGGCCGAGTGGTTAGCGCGTTGGGCTCGCAGTCGAGAGCCTGCATGTTCGACTCCAGCCACTCACGCACTTGCTGTTGTTTCTCTGGGCATGAAACTTAACGATAATTGCCTCTACCTAGTGATCGATTTCGAGTGATGGGTAGTACCAAATTTAAGTCATAAGTAGAGTAGACAACCCGAAACAGACATTGCCGTCGGCTGCGGCGTGGGTCAGGTGTATGTCGGAAGGCGTACACCGATGCATAGCGCTCAAGTCCGCTTTCCCGCAATGCAGGATAAAGATAAACAAACAAAACAAACACATTGTGTTTCTTTACTATCGTTTGTGTATATTGCTCAAAATTCAAGTCGAATGGCAACTGGATTGTTTTCTTGTAAAAGAAAAGTGCCAAAGATTTGATATTAGGAAACTCTTATCATGGAGAAATTGTGACAACGAAATAGTTTCATTTTATAACAAAACAAAATAGTCAAACAACATAAAAATGCATTGGCCGGGAATCGAAACCGGCCCCCCCCCCCCGCGTGGCAAGCGAGGATTCTACCACTGAACCACCAATGCTGAAACATGTTCCCAGACCGGGAATCGAACCCGGGTCGCGTGAGTGAGAGCTACGAATCCTAACCACTAGACCACCTGGGATACAATCAAAAACTAAATCTTCCATGATTGGATGAAAACGTTGATAAAATATCAGTTCGATCTCATTCGGCAGCGCCCAAATGTGTGAATTTCCATGAACAGTCCCCATCCCCCACTCATATCTTTCTATATGGAACAACCATGATGATGGCACGGTTGATGCCTGCCACTCCTTTTATTGCGAGTGGAAGGTTGCACAAAGCTCGCAGCAGCAGCATGTTATCGTCTAATAATAATAATAATCATGCTTATATTTGCGCCCATTGCGATAACAGTACACTGCGATCACAGATGCGATACAACAGCTCTTTTCAGATCTGCCTCCTTTCAAAATCTCAAGTCAGAATAAAATAAACATAAATGTGGTGAAATATTTCAATTAGAAGACACACAAATTGCAATTTTGATCAGAAAACTTCAAATCAACAAAAAGCTATCAGGATCAACTCTTCAACTTTTTTATCGGAATGAAATGATTGTGTATTTTTTTAGATTTGTTTTCGTCGCATAAAAAATTAACGATTTATCCGGAAGAGCATGCATAATCGATCATCCAAAAGATTGTTTCATGTAAACTATGAGCATCTGGAATTTTGTGTGTATTCGTGATCACATTGTGTTTCTTTACTATCGTTTGTGTATATTGCTCAAAATCCAAGTCGAATGGCAAATGGATTGTTCTCTTGTAAAAAAAGTGTTCCAATGATTTGATATTAGGAAACTCTTATCATAAAGAAATTGTGAGAACGAAACAGTTTCATTTTAAAACGAAATAAAATGGTCAAACAACATAAAGTGCATTGGCCGGGAATCGAACCCGGGCCCCCCGCGTGGCAGGCGAGGATTCTATCACTGAACTACCAATGCTGAAACATGTTCCCAGACCGGGAATCGAACCCGGGCCGCGTGAGTGAGAGCCACGAATCCTAACCACTAGACCACCTGGGATACAATCAAAAACTAAATCTTCCACAATTGGATAAGAACGTGGATAAAATATCAGTTCGATCTCATTCGGCAGCGCCCAAATCTGTGAATTTCCATGAACAGTCCCCATCCCCCACTCATCTCTTTCTATATGGAACAACCATATGATGATAGCACGGTTGATGCCTGCAACACCTTTTATTGCGAGTGGAAGGTAGCACAAAGCTCGCAGCAGCAGCATCTTATCGTCTGCTTCCTTTCAGAATCTCACGTCAGAATAAAATAGACATAAATGTGGTGAAATATTTCAATCAGAAGACACACAAAATGTAATATTGATCAGAGAACTTCAAATTAACAAAATAAGCTATCAGGATCAACTCTTCAACTTCTTTTATCGGAATGAAATGATTGTGTATTTTTTCAGATTTATTTTCGTCGCATAAAGATATGACGACTTATCCGGACGAGCATGCATAATCGATCATCCAAAAGATTGTTTTATGTAAACTATGAGCATCTGGAATTTGTTTGTGTTTGTGATCACATTGTGTTTCTTTACTATCGTTTGTGTATATTGCTCAAAATCCAAGTCGAATGGCAAATGGATTATTCTCTTGTAAAAAAAAGTTCCAAAGATTTGATAACTTATTAGGAAACTCTTATCATGGAGAAATTGTGAGAACGAAATAGTTACATTTTATAACAAAACAAAATGGTCAAACAACATAAATGTGCATTGGCCGGGAATCGAACCCGGGCCCCCCGCGTGGCAGACGAGGATTCTACCACTGAACCACCAATGCTGAAACATGTTTCCAGACCGGAAATCGAACCCGGGCCGCGTGGGTGAAAGCCACGAATCCTAACCACTAGACCACCTGGGATACAATCAAACACTAAATCTTCCACAATTGGATAAGAACGTGGATAACAATCAGTTCGATCTCATTCGGCAGCGCCCAAATCTGTGAATTTCCATGAACAGTCCCCATCCTCCACTCATATTTTTCTATATGGAACAACCATGATGATGGCACGATTGATGCCTGCAACACCTTTTATTGCGAGTGGAAGTTAGCACAAAGCTCGCAGCAGCAGCATGTTATCGTCTGCCTCCTTTCAGAATCTCAAGTCAGAATAAAATAGACATAAATGTGGTGAAATATTTCAATTAGAAGACACACAAATTGCAATTTTGATATGAGAACTTCAAATCAACAAAAAAGCTATAACGATCAACCCTTTTTATCGGAATGAAATGATTGTGTATTTTTTCAGATTTATTTTCGTCGCATAAAAAATTAACGACTTATCCGGACGAGCATGCATAATCGATCATCCAAAAGATTGTTTTATGTAAACTATGAGCATCTGGAATTTGTTTGTGTTTGTGATCACATTGTGTTTCTTTACTATCGTTTGTGTATATTGCTCAAAATCCAAGTCGAATGGCAACTGGATTGTTCTCTTGTAAAAGAAAAGTGCCAAAGATTTGATATTAGGAAACTCTTATCATGGAGAAATTGTGACAATGAAACAGTTTTATTTTATAACAAAATAAAATAGTCAAACAACATAAAAGTGCATTGGCCGGAAATCGAACCCGGGCCCCCCGCGTGGCAAGCGAGGATTCTACCACTGAACCACCAATGCTGAAACATGTTCCCAGACCGGGAATCGAACCCGGGCCGCGTGGGTGAAAGCCACGAATCCTAACCACTAGACCACCTGGGATACAATCAAACACTAAATCTTCCACAATTGGATAAGAACATTGATAACAATCAGTTCGACCTCATTCGGCAGAGCCCAAATTTGTGAATTTCCATGAACAGTCCCCATCCCCCACTCATCTCTTTCTATACGGAACAACCATGATGATGGCACGGTTGATGCCTGCAACTCTTTTTATTGCGAGTGGAAGGTAGCACAAAGCTCGCAGCAGCAGCATGTTATCGTCTGCCTCTTTTCAGAATTTTAAGTCAGAATAAAATAGACATAAATGTGGTGAAACATTTCAATTAGAAGACACACAAACTGCAATTTTGATCAGAAAACTTCATATCAACAAAAAAGCTATAACGATCAACCCTTTTTATCGAAATGAAATGATTGTGTATTTTTTCAGATTTATTTTCGTCGCATAAAGAAATGACGACTTATCCGGACGAGCATGCATAACACTGGTCTACACGATTTTTGCTCTGTGAAATTTGAAAACTGATTTAGAGTAATTTTAGGGTGCTGAATCCGAATATGACCTCAGATTTATGCTATCACGTCAGGTTTGTGAGATATGATAACAGCATATTGTTACTTTTGTCAAAAGTGGAAGATTTGACGTTGCGTTTATTGCACATACACATTGTGCAAGATCTAGAAATCCAGGCCATGTGGTGCATAAGTAGCTGAAATACACCTACCAATTATAACTTTGATACCAATTTTTTTTCTAAGCAACATTATTAACAAGGCAGTAATAACAAGCTAAAAGGGAGGCTATAAGTGTAACTGACCCCCTCCCCCCGTCAATGTTTTGCATGAAACCACAAAGATTTAAGCAAGCCTATGGCAATGCTTGTTCAGTAACCATATTTAGGCTGTTTTGGCCAGTCTAACACTAACCTTTCGTTACAGCACTGCATATGTTGGTGGTAAACGCAACGCCAAATCTTCCACTTTTGACAAAAGTAGCAATTTGTTGTTATCATATTTTCCAAACCTGACGTGATAGGATAAATCTGAGGTCAGATTCGGATTCAGCACCCCAAAATTACTCTAAATCAATCTTCAAAGTTCATGGACCAAAAAAAAAAACTTTTTTTGTAAACCAGTGTAATCGATCATCCAAAAGATTGTTTTATGTGAACTATGAGCATCTGGAATTTTGTGTGTGTTCGTGATCACATTGTGTTTCTTTACTATCGTTTGTGTATATTGCTCAAAATCCAAGTCGAATGGCAACTGGATTGTTCTCTTGTAAAAGAAAAGTGCCGATGATTTGATATTAGGAAACTCTTATCATGGAGAAATTGTGACAACGAAACAGTTTTATTTTATAACAAAATAAAATGGTCAAACCACATAAACGTGCATTGGCCCGGAATCGAAACCGGGCCCCCCGCGTGGCAAGCGAGGATTCTACCACTGAACCACCAATGCTGAAACATGTTCCCAGACCGGGAATCGAACCCGGGCCGCGTGGGTGAAAGCCACGAATCCTAACCACTAGACCACCTGGGATACAATCAAACTCTAAATCTTCCACAATTGGATAAGAACGTGGATAACAATCAGTTCGATCTCATTCGGCAGCGCCCAAATGTGTGAATTTCCATGAACAGTCCCCATCCCCCAGTCATCTCTTTCTATATGGAACAACCATGATGATGGCACGATTGATGTCTGCCACTCTTTTTATTGCGAGTGGAAGGTTGCACAAAGCTCGCAGCAGCAGCATGTTATCGTCTAATAATAATACTAATCATGCTTTAATTTGCGCCCATTGCGATAACATACGGTACACTGCGATCACAGATGCGATACAACAGCTCTTTTCAGATCTGCCTCTTTTCAAAATCTCAAGTCAGAATATAATAGACATAAATGTGGTGAAATATTTCAATTAGAAGACACATAAATTGCAATTTTGATCAGAAAACTTCAAATCAACAAAAAGCTATCAGGATCAACTCTTCAACTTTTTTTATCGGAATGAAATGAATGTGTATTTTTTTAGATTTGTTTTCGTCGCATAAAAAATTAACGACTTATCCGGACGAGCATGCATAATCGATCATCCAAAAGATTGTTTCATGTAAACTATGAGCATCTGGAATTTTGTGTGTATTCGTGATCACATTGTGTTTCTTTACTATCGTTTGTGTATATTGCTCAAAATCCAAGTCCAATGGCAAATGGATGGTTTTCTTGTAAAACAATGTGCCAATAATTTGATATTAGGAAACTCTTATCATGGAGAAATTGTGAGAACGAAACAGTTTCATTTTAAAACGAAATAAAATGGTCAAACAACATCAAAGTGCATTGGCCGGGAATCGAACCCGGGCCCCCCGCGTGGCAAGCGAGGATTCTACCACTGAACCACCAATGCTGTAACATGTTCCCAGACCGGGAATCGAACCCGGGCCGCGTGGGTGAGAGCCACGAATCCTAACCACTAGACCACCTGGGATACAATCAAAAACTAAATCTTCCACAATTGGATAAGAACGTTGATAAAATATCAGTTCGATCTCATTCGGCAGCGCTCAAATCTGTGAATTTCCATGAACAGTCCCCATCCTCCACTCATCTCTTTCTATATGGAACAACCATGATGATAGCACGGTTGATGCCTGCAACACCTTTTATTGCGAGTGGAAAGTAGCACAAAGCTCGCAGCAGCAGCATGTTATCGTCTGCCTCCTTTCAGAATCTCACGTCAGAATAAAATAGACATAAATGTGGTGAAATATTTCAATTAGAAAACACACAAATTGTAATTTTGATCAGAGAACTTCAAATCAACAAAATAAGCTATCAGGATCAACTCTTCAACTTCTTTTACCGGAATAAAATGATTGTGTATTTTGTCAGATATATTTTCGTCGCATAAAGATATGACGACTTATCCGGACGAGCATGCATAATCGATCATACAAAAGATTGTTTTATGTAAACTATGAGCATCTGGAATTTGTTTGTGTTTGTGATCACATTGTGTTTCTTTACTATCGTTTGTGTATATTGCTCAACATCCAAGTCGAATGGCAACTGGATTGTTCTCTTGTAAAAAAAATTCCAAAGATTTGATAACTTTTTAGGAAACTGTTATCATGGAGAAATTGTGAGAACGAAATAGTTTCATTTTATAACAAAGTAAAATGGTCAAACAACATAAATGTGCATTGGCCGGGAATCGAACCCGGGCCCCCCGCGTGGCAGACGAGGATTCTACCACGGAACCAACAATGCTGAAACATGTTCCCAGACCGGGAATCGAACCCGGGCCGCGTGGGTGAAAGCCACGAATCCTAACCACTAGACCACCTGGGATACAATCAAACACTAAATCTTCCACAATTGGATAAGAACGTTGATAACAATCAGTTCGACCTCATTCGGCAGAGCCCAAATTTGTGAATTTCCATGAACAGTCCCCATCCCCCACTCACCTCTTTCTATATGGAACAACCATGATGATGGCACGGTTGATGCCTGCAACTCCTTTTATTGCGAGTGGAAGGTAGCACAAAGCTCGCAGCAGCAGCATGTTATCGTCTGCTTTATTTCATAATTTTAAATCAGAATTGGTGGTTCAGTGGTAGAATCCTCGCTTGCCACGCGGGGGGCCCGGTTTCGATTTCCGGCCAATGCACTTTTATGTTGTTTGACCATTTTGTTTTGTAATAAAATGAAACTGTTTCGTTGTCACAATTTCTCCATGATAAGAGTTTCCTAATATCAAATCATCGGCACTTTTCTTTTACAAGAGAACAATCCATTTGCCATTCGACTTGGATTTTGAGCAATATACACAAACGATAGTAAAGAAATACAATGTGATCACGAACACACACAAAATTCCAGATGCTCATAGTTCACATAAAACAATCTTTTGGATGATCGATTATGCATGCTCGTCCGGATAAGTCGTTAATTTTTTATGCGACGAAAATAAATCTGAAAAAATACACAATCATTTCATTCCGATAAAAAGGGTTGATCGTTATAGCTTTTTTGTTAGTATGAAGTTTTCTGATTAAACTTGCAGTTTGTGTGTCTTCTAATTGAAATGTTTCACCACATTTATGTCTATTTTATTCTGACTTAAAATTCTGAAAAGAGGCAGACGATAACATGCTGCTGCTGCGAGCTTTGTGCTACCTTCCACTCGCAATAAAAGGAGTTGCAGGCATCAACCGTGCCATCATCATGGTTGTTTCATATAGAATGAGATGAGTGGGGGATGGGGACTGTTCATGGAAATTCACAGATTTGGGCGCTGCCGAATGAGATCGAACTGATTGTTATCAATGTTCTTATCCAATTGTGGAAGATTTAGTGTTTGATTGTATCCCAGGTGGTCTAGTGGTTAGGATTCGTGGCTTTCACCCACGCGGCCCGGGTTCGATTCCCGGTCTGGTAACATGTTTCAGCATTGGTGGTTCAGTGGTAGAATCCTCGCCTGTCACGCGGGAGGCCCGGGTTCGATTCCCGGCCAATGCACTTTTATGTTGTTTGACCATTTTACTTCGTTTTAAAATGAAACTATTTCGTTCTTACAATTTCTCCATGATAAGAGTTTCCTAATATCAAATCATTGGCACTTTTCTTTTACAAGAAAACAATCCAGTTGCCATTCGACTTGGATTTTGAGCAATATACACAAACGATAGTAAAGAAACACAATGTGATCACGAATACACACAAAATTCCAGATGCTCATAGTTTACATGAAACAATCTTTTGGATGATCGATTATGCATGCTCGTCCGGATAAGTCGTTAATTTTTTATGCGACGAAAACAAATCTAAAAAATTACACAATCATTTCATTCCGATAAAAAAAGTTGAAGAGTTGATCCTGATAGCTTTTTGTTGATTTGAAGTTTTCTGATCAAAATTGCAATTTGTGTGTCTTCTAATTGAAATATTTCACCACATTTATGTCTATTTTATTATGACTTGAGATTTTGAAAAGAGGCAGATCTGAAAAGAGCTGTTGTATCGCATCTGTGATCGCAGTGTACCGTATGTTATCGCAATGGGCGCAAATAAAAGCATGATTATTATTAATTTTAGACGATAACATGCTGCTGCTGCGAGCTTTGTGCAACCTTCCACTCGCAATAAAAGGAGTGGCAGGCATCAACCGTGCCATCATCATGGTTGTTCCATATAGAAAGAGATGAGTGGGGGATGGGGACTGTTCATGGAAATTCACACATTTGGGCGCTGCCGAATGAGATCGAACTGATTGTTATCCACGTTCTTATCCAATTGTGGAAGATTTAGTGTTTGATTGTATCCCAGGTGGTCTAGTGGTTAAGATTCGTGGCTTTCACCCACGCGGCCCGGGTTCGATTCCCGGTCTGGGAACATGTTTCAGCATTGGTGGTTCAGTGGTAGAATCCTCGCTTGCCACGCGGGGGGCCCGGGTTCGATTTCCGGCCAATGCACTTTTATGTTGTTTGACCATTTTGTTTTGTTATAAAATAAAACTGTTTCATTGTCACAGTTTCTCCATGATAAGAGTTTCCTAATATCAAATCATCGGCACATTGTTTTACAAGAGAACAATCCAGTTGCCATTCGGCTTGGATTTTGAGCAATATACACAAACGATAGTAAAGAAACACAATGTGATCACGAACACACACAAAATTCCAGATGGTCATAGTTCACATAAAACAATCTTTTGGATGATCGATTATGCATGCTCGTCCGGATAAGTCGTCATTTTTTTATGCGACGAAAATAAATCTGAAAAAATACACAATCATTTCATTCCGATAAAAAGGGTTGATCGTTATAGCTTTTTTGTTGATATGAAGTTTTCTGATTAAAATTGCAGTTTGTGTGTCTTCTAATTGAAATGTTTCACCACATTTATGTCTATTTTATTCTGAATTAAAATTCTGAAAAGAGGCAGACGATAACATGCTGCTGCTGCGAGCTTTGTGCTACCTTCCACTCGCAATAAAAGGAGTTGCAGGCATCAACCGTGCCATCATCATGGTTGTTTCATATAGAATGAGATGAGTGGGGGATGGGGACTGTTCATGGAAATTCACAGATTTGGGCGCTGCCGAATGAGATCGAACTGATTGTTATCAATGTTCTTATCCAATTGTGGAAGATTTAGTGTTTGATTGTATCCCAGGTGGTCTAGTGGTTAGGATTCGTGGCTTTCACCCACGCGGCCCGGGTTCGATTCCCGGTCTGGGAACATGTTTCAGCATTGGTGGTTCAGTGGTAGAATCCTCGCCTGCCACGCGGGGGGCCCGGGTTCGATTTCCGGCCAATGCACTTTTATGTTGTTTGACCATTTTGTTTTGTTATAAAATAAAACTGTTTCATTGTCACAATTTCTCCATGATAAGAGTTTCCTAATATAAAATCATTGGCACTATTCTTTTACAAGAGAACAATCCAGTTGCCATTCGACTTGGATTTTGAGCAATATACACAAACGATAGTAAAGAAACACAATGTGATCACGAATACACACAAAATTCCAGATGCTCATAGTTCACATAAAACAATGTTTTGGATGATCGATTACACTGGTCTACAAAAAAAGATTTTTTTTTTGGTCCATGAACTTTGAAGACTGATTTAGAGTAATTTTGGGGTGCTGAATCCGAATCTGACCTCAGATTTATCCTATCACGTCAGGTTTGGAAAATATGATAACAACAAATTGCTACTTTCGTCAAAAGTGGAAGATTTGGCGTTGCGTTTACCACCAACATATGCAGTTCTGTAACGAAAGGTTAGTGTTAGGCTGGCCAAAACAGCCTAAATATGGTTACTGAACAAGCATTGCCATAGGCTTGCTTAACCGTATCTGTTACTGGCGTAGACCTTATGGTCTCGCCCTCTGCTAATTCAACAATTTCACATAGAAGCAGTGACGCTAGAAACCTGAGATTTCTTGGCTTTTACTTTTTTTTCTTGCCCCAACTTTTAATCCCGATTATGTTGGCATCGGATAATTGTGAAGTTCACAATAAACCTTTTGTCACAGCCAGTTATAAAATGCAAGAAATTTCCTGATATTCAATAGCTTGATTGACAGTTTACTATTAGCGTGCGGTTTCATTTTGTGTCTGTCAGTCATAACACGACGACGCTAAAATTCCAATCTCTACCCAGGCAGCAAAATCCGTCATTTTTACATTGATTCAACGTCGATTTTGCTGTCTGGGTAGGGAGTTGGTCTTTGACGAGATATGAGTCATTCTTTGCTGGCAGACATCAATTAGGAAGGTAATTTATTATTTGCACAAACTGCTTTGTAGTGCAAAAAGTGCATGGAATACTGTTTGCACAAAAACGGAAATACAAAATTGATAAAATTCTGTGTTCTATGCAAGAGGACTTTCAAAATAAAATATCAACTGAGAAATTTGACCAAGAAATGGCGAAAATAGGTCAAAAACCGAGTCTTTATCACCTTTTCTACCTAAAATACACAATCACGAATATATTTTGCGAAATAAATTGATTGAAGTGATAGATAAGGCTTTTGACCAACGGCATACTTTTTCCCGTTGTTATTTGATATAAGCCGACGGAGTAATTAGCAATAAGAGAGACGTAGACCTGATGATCTCGGCCAGTAACTCTTGACGCCAAAAGGAAGCAGTGACAGATACGGTTAAATCTTTGTGGTTTCATGCAAAACATTGACGGGGGGAGGGGGTCAGTTACACTTATAGCCTCCCTTTTAGCTTGTTATTACTGCCTTGTTAATAATGTTGTTTAGAAAAAAAATTGGTATCAAAATTATAATTGGTAGGTGTATTTCAGCTACTTATGCACCACATGGCCTGGATTTCTAGATCTTGCACAATGTGTATGTGCAATAAACGCAACGTCAAATCTTCCACTTTTGACAAAAGTAACAATATGCTGTTATCATATCTCACAAACCTGACGTGATAGCATAAATCTGAGGTCATATTCGGATTCAGCACTCCAAAATTACTCTAAATCAGTTTTCAAAGTTTACAGAGCAAAAATCGTGTAGACCAGTGTTATGCATGCTCGTCCGGATAAGTCGTCATTTCTTTATGCAACGAAAATAAATCTGAAAAAATACACAATCATTTCATTCCGATAAAAAGGGTTGATCGTTATAGCTTTTTTGTTGATATGAAGTTTTCTGATCAAAATTGCAGTTTGTGTGTCTTCTAATTGAAATGTTTCACCACATTTATGTCTATTTTATTCTGACTTAAAATTCTGAAAAGAGGCAGACGATAACATGCTGCTGCTGCGAGCTTTGTGCTACCTTCCACTGGCAATAAAAGGAGTTGCAGGCATCAACCGTGCCATCATCATGGTTGTTCCATATAGAAAGAGATGAGTGGGGGATGGGGACTGTTCATGGAAATTCACAAACTTGGGCTCTGCCGAATGAGGTCGAACTGATTGTTATCAATGTTCTTATCCAATTGTGGAAGATTTAGTGTTTGATTGTATCCCAGGGGGTCTAGTGGTTAGGATTCGTGGCTTTCACCCACGCGGCCCGGGTTCGATTCCCGGTCTGGGAACATGTTTCAGCATTGGTGGTTCAGTGGTAGAATCCTCGTCTGCCACGCGGGGGCCCGGGTTCGATTCCCGGCCAATGCACTTTTATGTTGTTTGACCATTTTATTTTGTTATAAAATGAAACTATTTCGTTCTCACAATTTCTCCATGATAACAGTTTCCTAATAAGTTATCAAATCTTTGGAACTTTTTTTTACAAGAGAACAATCCATTTGCCATTCGACTTGGATTTTGAGCAATATACACAAACGATAGTAAAGAAACACAATGTGATCACGAACACAAACAAATTCCAGATGCTCATAGTTTACATAAAACAATCTTTTGGATGATCGATTATGCATGCTCGTCCGGATAAGTCGTCATATCTTTATGCGACGAAAATAAATCTGAAAAAATACACAATCATTTCATTCCGATAAAAAGGGTTGATCGTTATAGCTTTTTTGTTGATATGAAGTTTTCTGATCAAAATTGCAATTTGTGTGTCTTTTAATTGAAATGTTTCACCACATTTATGTCTATTTTATTCTGACTTAAAATTCTGAAAAGAGGCAAACGATAACATGCTGCTGCTGCTGCTGCGAGCTTTGTGCTACCTTTCACTCGCAATAAAAGGAGTTGCAGGCATCAACCGTGCCATCATCATGGTTGTTCCATATAGAAAGAGATGAGTGGGGGATGGGGACTGTTCATGAAAATTCACAAATTTGGGCTCTGCCGAATGAGGTCGAACTGATTGTTATCAATGTTCTTATCCAATTGTGGAAGATTTAGTGTTTGATTGTATCCCAGGTGGTCTAGTGGTTAGGATTCGTGGCTTTCACCCACGCGGCCCGGGTTCGATTTCCGGTCTGGGAACATGTTTCAGCATTGGTGGTTCAGTGGTAGAATCCTCGCCTGCTACGCGAGGAGCTGGGTTCGATTCCCGGCCAATGCACTTTAATGTTGTTTGACCATTTTGTTTTGTTATAAAATGAAACTATTTCGTTCTCACAACTTCTCCATGATAAGACTTTCCTAATATCAATCACTGAAACTTTTCTTTTACAAGAGAACAATCCAGTTGCCATTCGATTTGGATATTGACTTGAACAATATACACAAACGATAAAGCAAAGTAAAGTTAGTGAGTGAGTAAGTGAGTAAGTGAGTAAGTGTGTAAGTGAGTAAGTGAGTAAGTGAGTAAGTGAGTAAGTGAGTAAGTGAGTAAGTGAGTAAGTGAGTAAGTGAGTAAGTGAGTAAGTGAGTAAGTGAGTAAGTGAGCAAGTGAGCAAGTGGGTAAGTGGGTAAGTGGGTAAGTGGGTAAGTGGGTAAGTGGGTAAGTGGGTAAGTGGGTAAGTGAGTAAGTGGGTAAGTGGGTAAGTGGGTAAGTGGGTAAGTGGGTAAGTGGGTAAGTGAGTAAGTGAGTATGTGGGTAAGTGAGTAAGCGAGTACGAGAGTAAGAGAGTAACAGAGTAAGTGAGTAAGTGAGTAAGTGGTAAGTAAGTAAGTAAGTGAGTAAGTAACTACGTAAGAAGGTAAAGTAAGTAAAAGTAAAGTAAAGAAACACGATGTCATCACAAACACAAAAAAATTCCAGATGGTCATAGTTTACATAAAACAATCTTTTGGATGCTCGATTATGCATGCTAATCCGAATAAGTCGTAATTTCTTTATACAAGAAGAATAAATCTGAAAAATTAGACAAACTTTTCATCCCGATAAACAATTTGATCGTTATAGCTTCTTTGTTGATTTGAATTTTTCTAATTAGTCAAATTTACAATTTTTTTTTTCCTTTTAATTGAAATATTTCACCACATTTATGTCCATATTTTATTCTGACGTGAGGTTCTGAAATGAGGCAGACGATAACATGCTGCTGCTGCTGCGAGCTTTGTGCAACGCTCTACTCGCAATAAAAGGAGTTGCAAGCAGTGCCGATCTTTGGGGGTGTGCAAACCGTGCGATCGCACAGGGCCCGCAAATTAGGGGGCCCGCAATTTACTCAGAAAATGCAGTAATTTTGTTATTTTCAATGGAAAAGTTCAACAAGTGAACTCAACAAAAGAATTAGCAACAAGAAAACATAGAGACTCAACGGGTGCAACCTATTTTGTCCCCTGAACATTTCGTACCTTAAATAGATCAAGAAAAAAAAGAAAAAAGAGCCAAAGTCGCTGATCGGAGTTGCCGCAAACATTTCAGAATTTCTCTCGATCTTTTCAGGGGACGAAATAGGTCGAAATTTGATTTTGTTACTCCGATTTCAGGATACGAAATCGGGGTACAAATTTTTCAGGGGACGAAATAGGTTGCATCCAGAATCAACATAGAGACATACCTTTATTTCCGAAAAGTGCTGAAGAAAGCATGATCTTATCCTTTTGCTATGCCACCGGACAGCACCATTTTACCGTAATATTCATACCCAAATTTTTGTTGAACATGCTCTCAGAATGCCCCAAATTCAAAGTAATTCTTCAAAAATTTTTGCGGGAAGTCCCCCAGACCCCCCTCTCCTTTCAAAATACCTAGCTACGCCACTGAATTGGATCATTGTCATTGGGACCCGCAAAGCATGTTCCGCACAAGGCCCGAAATACCCTAAGACCGGCACTGTTGCAAGCAATAACCGTGCCCGATGGTTGTTCTATTTCGAAAAAGATGAGTGGAGGATGGGGACTGTTCATGGAAATTCACAGATTTGGGTTCTGCCGAATTACCAAACCACATATGCCGAATAATTACATGCTCAATTCTACTAACGATTTTTTTGAAAAACTCAATAATTTTCAGTGTGTTACGAATCAACTGATGGTTAGTTTCGATGTAAAGTCATTATTCACCAATGTTCCTTTAAATGAAACTATAGACACTGTTGCCAACAGTATTTTTTCGCGAAACCAGCCCAACCATCCACCTATCAAAAAAGATACTTTTATAAAACTATTGCACATGACCACCAAAGGTATGTTTCTATACAAAGACAAGTTATATAAACAAATTAATGGTGTGGCAATGGGCTCACCTCTGGGTCCAACTCTTGCTAATTTCTTTCTGGCACATTTTGTTTTTCTGATACTGATGTAAACTGCCATCCTAAATTGCACTTAGGCTACGTTATGTTGACGACATTTTTGTTATATTTAATGATAATTAATAATTCTTGTATGCAGTTTCTCAACAGTCTTAACTCACAACATCCTAATATAACTTTTACGGTAGAAAAGGCCAACCAGACCATTTCCTTTCTCGATGTTGGAATTAAAATTTATAGCAACAAATTGGACACTTGGGTTTGGCGAAAACCAACCAATACCAACCTACTTCTCAATTTTAATGCTGTATGTCCTTCTACCTACAAATCTGGATTAATGTGCCTGCCCAAGCGAGTACAAGATATTTGCTCTAATTTTGATAGTTTTAATAATGGAAATCGTTTACGTTCTTATTTTAATGCGAACAACTACCCCACATGGTTTTTCAATAAGGTGCTCAGGGGGTTTTTGGACTCACGTTCTACCCACTCTCAAGCGGACGAACGTGAATTCAGAAACTTTCTAACAGTTCCCTTCATTGGTAAAGCATCGAAACGTTTTGTCGGTAATATGTAAAGTTTTATTAAAATGAAGTTCAACGTTGATATTATTCCGGTGTATTTAAACATTAAAAGTTATTTATTATTTTCAGCTTAAATCTAGGACTCCCTCCTGCTTGTGTTCAAATGTCATGTACAAGTTCACTTGTTCGCATGACGCAAACTGTACATACATTGGTATGCCCACGCGGCATTTGGCCACGAGAGTGAGGGAGCACTTAGATTTAACTAATTTGAACAGAAAAAGTGCCATTAAAGGAATACTAAAGGAAAAACCTGACTTGGCGATTTTCCACGTTCTTTCTGTTTAACATTCTACCATAAAACGATTTTCAATAAAATTTTGCCCCATTGCAGTCTGCGTGACCACCATTGCGCGCGTGCTTTTGTCAAGAGCTTTCAAAACAAGATTGGGCTTGAGCAGCGAAGCATGCGACTGTACAGTTTGCATCACTGGAGACTAGCAATCAGCTGATCTCGCAATAATTGTTACTGCAGACGATTTGACTGTGGGCTATGTAGCCTATGTATGTACATCAAAACATCAGATTTCAACATCAAAACATCAGACAGTTTACTCAAAACATCAGATATGGTAACGTGGCTTTTGTTATTGCTGTCTTTTGTGACGTATTCTCGAGCAGTGTTTGCACTTTTGGTTATTTTGAAAAAAAATGAAACATTGGACTTTGGGCCTTGCCAGCGCCATTGAAAACATTTTTTTTTTTTTCGGTAATTTTTTTTGAAATGTATTCTTGAATGTTCAGTTTACGCATTTTAATGCTTAATTCCAGTTTGAAATTTTCATTTAGTAGGCCTTTAAAAAATTTGTTTTCAATGGCGCTGGCAAGGCCCAAAGTCCAGAGTTTCATTTATTTTCATTTTTTTCAAAATGACCAAAACGTGCAAACACTGCTCGAGAATACGTCATAAAGGCCAGCAATAACAAAAGCGACGTTACCAATCTGATGTTTTGAGCAAACTGTCTGCTGTTTTGATGTTAAAATGTGCTGTTTTGATGTAAATACATACATAGCCTACAGTCAAATCGCCCGCAGTAACAATTATTGCGTGATCGGTTGATTGCTAGCCTTTATGACGTAGACTGCACAGTCGCACGCTTCGTTGCTCAGGCTCAATCTCATTTTGAAAGCCCTGACAAAAGCACGCCCACAATGGTGGTCAGACCGCAATGGGGCAAAATTTTATTAAAAATCGTTTTATGGTAGCATGTTAAACACAAAGAACGTGGAAAATCGCCAAGTCAGGTTTTTCCTTTAGTATCCCTTTAAAGACCATATATTCGCTTGTCAAACATGTTCAAGCAACAAACCATCCTTGGAGTCTTTTAAAGTTGTGCGTAAATGTTCCACCGAATTTGATACGAAAATCTACGAGGCTTTGCTCATAA
Organism: Aplidium turbinatum; assembly: GCF_918807975.1. Lineage (NCBI taxonomy): Eukaryota > Metazoa > Chordata > Ascidiacea > Aplousobranchia > Polyclinidae > Aplidium > Aplidium turbinatum. The sequence goes on from NC_137489.1 coordinate 16,763,190, forward strand.
AATACTGCAGTCCTCGCCTCAATACGCAGTTGTTTGCCGCAGGCGCTTCTTATCTCCTAAACGTTTTTTTTTTCTTAATTTGTTGTATGGTGCGCTTTTTGCCTCGCGTAATTAACCGCCATGTGATGTGCCTTTCTCTTCTGCTTTGCATTTTCATTCTTGTGCATTTCGTTTTTCAATTCATTGTGTAGTTCAGTTATTTATTTTAAATGTAGATGTAAAATCAGTTATTTTCGTTACTTGAGAAGGGCTAACTTGAGTATGGCCGAAAACGTTCGTAGTTTATAGTTTATGTTCACTCTAATGTATGATATTAAATGCCGTGTGGTTGCTTGGCTTTATCTGTCTATGGTTGAAGAAAGTCACATCTCTACTAAAATTGTATATTCATATCTAAAGTTTAAGGAAATATATCAAATAACCAATAAAGAATACTTTGGGACACTGCACGACATGGAAAACGTTAGAATAATTTACGACCTGAACATAGTTATGATTGGTTGCTCACATGGGATTGTAAAAGAATAGGCCCTCGGTCCCAAAAGCTCTTACGAGAACGAAGAAATGGCATGCATCAAATAAAACAGTCCATAGAAACCAGTGAAATAAAAAAGAGCGTTTCAGAAACAAAATCTTTGAACATCTGCAACATTTCAAAATAATAAAAAATACAAAACATGAATCATTTTGCAGTGGGGTTTATATCTGCTGTGGTAAACAAAATAAATTTTCCAGTTTTATGCGTGACCAAACCATCAGTATCACATCAAGGATCTCCCTTTACGCGGTGTCGTTCTTCTTCTTCTTTTATTGTCGCACTTGATTCCAAGCATTGACTGCCTCTTGCAAGAAAACTTTCCAAGATTCTCTGTTGTTCGCTTTGTGAGTTAGGTGTATGTTGGTGTTAGTTTTGTCGGTTTGTTGGTTTAAGTAGGTTAATCTTTGTCTGCCTTGGGCACCCTTCCCTTCAATTTTGCCTGTGAGAGAGAGATGTTCTAACTTTCCTTTTCGCAGCACGTGTCCTAAAAATTGAAGTTGATTTTCTTTGATATTTTTGAATAGATTCTTTGTTTGTTTGACTTGATTTAAAACGTTTTGGTTGCTTTTTCTGTCAGTCCAGGAAATTCTCTGGTGTCGTTACGTTTATCAAACGAGTTGTTTTCTTCAGAATCTATAAAATAAAAATATCCTGGAATGTAGCCTAATTGGTTTTTAAAAAAAGTATACCTACTTAGCAACATTTATTACCACAATTATATTTTTGGCATGAAGGCCACTCTTTCAAAAAATAATTCGATTCAAAAACTATTTTCCAGGAATACTGACGTTAGAATTGCTGGCGGCTATTGAAACCTATCACTCTAGTCTAAACAATTGGCTGATTGATGAAAACGTACACTCGCCAGAGAAAGTGACATGTACCATGTTATATCTTCTAATCAAAAGTCATTTCTGTGTCACTTTTGTCTATTCCGAAATAATAATAAAACCAACAATATTATTACTAAATTAATTACAATAATAAAAGCAACTTGGCAACAAACTTTACCACATGTGACAACATTACTGGATGCTTACATCCCGTTGCTGTTATTCATGTCCATGCTTTCTAGTTTGTTAAATTAAAAAATCTTCTTATGCGGAAAGATGAAGTTCGCTTCAAATTGGGAAGAGCATACTCTATGTTATCCATGAACCTTTCTTCTTTCATATTCTTTTTCCAGCAAATGTTGCGACTTGCCTTAAAGTTAAATAGAAATAAGTTGCAAGGTCTAATTAAATAGAATAAACAATTAAAACAATGAAAACTATTAATATTACAAAAAGAGCTCAATGCTAAGCGAAAAAGCAAAGCAGAGTGAATTAAATAAAATGTGAATAACGACCTTCTGATGATCCTCATTTAGGTGAAACAGGCTGTTAAGATTTCAGATAGTAATAACTATATTTGAATAAACAATTAATATTTTTTGCTTGTTGTAATTATTAGCTACTGCGAATTACACGTGCGGCATGCAACACAACAGATAACTGGAAGTACTGAGAGTTGATGCAGCCATCGAGGCTGCTTCAATTTTGACAAGCCTTAAATATCCCGTCAAGGTCAACTACATGCTCTTGAGCGGTGTCGAATCGACGTCCATTCCAGCGTCGTGACCGCGTTTTCATCAAGCAGCTGAAATCTTCACCTATGCCGATGACATCACAATGCAGCATCTATGATTAGTTCAGGCTCACCTACTGTCTGGTCTTTTGAAGAACAATCATAACATGGCCATAAACATGAGAGTGATCAAAATAGTAAAATTTTTCTGCCTGTTGTGCAATATATTCTACAATGGCAACCACAAGTGTACTCGTACATAAAGGAATTTCGCAGAATTCTTGCCAGTCAGTACAATTGCAGTGACAATGTAAATCATTGTTGCAAGAAATGTTAAATTATCGCAATATATCATTGACACAATGAAAGAATTTAATGTAGACCCAGTGTAATGCATTACTATATATCGCTAATGGGATGATACAGCTGATAAGGCGTTGGTTTTCCAATAATACAAACCTGTTTTGACACCCTGCTTGAGCTCATTGTTGAAAAACACCGTTCAGTTCTACCTAGGGTGTGATAAACTGGGTGGGGCTAGTTGCTAAAGAAAAGGCCGCCGAAAGAAAGAATTCGCCACCTACTCTCATTAGTGCCGACGGCTTAATATAATGAAAATCATCTGTTTGTCCCCGATTCTTGGAAGCAAGTACGAGACTACCTTAGCCTTACACAGATCAGATTTACTATATAAACATAGCTAAACCTTATGCACAGCAAAAGCCAGCTAAGTTTCCTAATTGCTGAGGTCTTGGCTTGCTTCACTGCAAAGTTGGGTTTGGGTGCATAAATTATATACGGTAGTCCAATGCACAAGTTTGAACCACAGGCGCAGGACCGGTCTGGGAGATCGCCATCTTGAAGTTTCCTTTTGCAGTTGACATAATATTGTTGATGATCAGGAACCGATTGTTACAAATTTTTATTCCATAGTTTCTTACCTTCAGAGCTTCCATCAGTTTTTGTGAGAATTCGTCTCCTCTTTCCATGGATCTTGTTAAAGCTAATCGAGCTCCTGGTGCTTGAACAATAATCAGTTTTGTTTTATTTTGTATCATGTTTATATATCCCTGCAAACATAAACAAATGACTGGGTTTAATCATTTACTGTAGGTAAAGTTTCGACATATAGCAAGAAACCACTCATTGGAAAATTTAATGTTGACTGGGATGGTGCGAGGCAGTAGCGTAGCCAGGAATTTTGAAAGGAGGGGGTTTTGACCACCCAGCGGCGGAGGGTCTGGGGGGCCTCCCCCATAAAATTTTGAAAAATTACTTTGAATTTGGTGCATTCTGAGAGCATTTTCAACAAAAATGTGGGTACGAATATTCCTGTAAAATGGTGCTGTCTGGTAACATAGCAAAAGGATAAGATCATGTTTTCTTCGACATTTTTCGGAAATAAAGCTAAGTCTCTGTACGTGTTTTCTTGTTGCTAATTCTTGGCTGAGATGTTTGGTATTGGTAAAACTCGCTCTTTTAATGCAATTTTGTTTAAAATTAGGCAATTTTTTTTATACTGAAAGCATCATTCTCAATATCGTGACGTCACACGCGTGCCAAAGGGGGGGGTTGTAACCCCCAAAACCCCCCCCCCCCCCTTGGCTACGCCACTGGTGCGAGGCAAACGAACAAAGAGACGACAAAATATGAAATATTTTGACAATATCAAGCAAATCACTGAAAAAAAAAAATATGCCAGAAGTACTAGCAAAAACAAAAAACAGAGCAAAATGAAAAGAGTTCAAATGGGAGGCCACAGCTAATTAAATATGATTTATCTGTTGAAGAAGAAGTAGGTAAAGTCTGTTTCAACTCAAATACAAACGAAAGCTGCGACTGAATACAACCTAAGGAATACGGTTTGTAGCCTACTGTACTGCATATATACCTATGCAGCAAACAATAAGTAGGCTACTATCAATAGCCTACTATCAGTTTTATAGGTACTGTAGCTACTGTATAGTATACTAAAAATGAACAATTTTCATTTTGTCATGTCATACTGCGCCACTGCGGCCTATATGTGTTACAAATGTTCTTACGTAGTTATACTGTTATATTACACATTTATACACTGTTATTATACACTGTAAAATTAATATGAAACGACATGGACAAGTTTTACGCTATCTATAAGGTTGTTTTATGTTAGATATCAACTATTCGGCGCAAAACTTTTTCAAATACAATAAACTACCATGAACAGCACTACATCATCTAACTATACCGAGAGAGTTAGCAGGTGGAGTATAATTAAATCTTAATAAATTTGATCTTGAGGTAGTTATTTCATATCGCGTTCATTCTGTCAAGCTTTGTGGCCCACAGGACATAGCGCCATTGTACACCACTGGGTTCGGGGCCCACCGCTTGACAATCAGTCAATCACTGACATAAACAATACTTGGTAACTTTTTTCAAGTTCCTGGGATCGCTGCAAAGGTTTCTGATTCCTAGAATCACCAAAACAGGGTCTAAAATTGCCTCATAGGCTCCGTCAAAGCTGCTGTGAATGCCAACCTGCTGCGCTTCAAAGCGAGACCATCTCTCTTCTACGTACGCGTCGGTCAGTACAATGATCATTCGGTGGCTGTGGTTCAAATTCGTCAGGAGCGTTTCGACAGTGACTGTGATTATAAACTTTCTATCACCAACCAAGTAAAAAGCAACGTGTACTACAAGGAACTCAACTACGCAAAAACTGAATGCTTGCTAGCAATCTACTGTACATGCAGAAAAATTAAAGCATCATCAGCTAAAACCTAGTTAGCGTGGTAACTGTGAAATATTACATTGTGATGCTTCATCACATAGATTTTTTTTTAGCCTAATAGCCTAATTGGCAGCCCCGATAGCTCAGTTGGTTAGCGCGTGACTTCGTGAACGAAGAAGCTTCAAGATCAAGCGGCGCTGGTTTTACTTTAGGGGTGTATGCTTGAGCAATGCACATTAAGGACCTCTCTCCATTCAGCAGCATTTAATAGATGAAACAATTTCTCAACAACAAAACTTCAACAATCGGAAACTTCAATCTGTCAATCTCGATGATCGGGCCTGCGTCAGTGGTTCAAAGCCTCTACAAGTATGCGAAACCTCCAGGATTAAGCTCTCAAAGAAGCTTTTGCCGTCCGAGAAAGAAGATTCAATCAATCGATCATAACGCCATGAACAGTTTAGTTAGTGAATAAAACTCTTATGCATAACAGGAGGATGTGACCATAACGTTTGCAAGTAAAGCAAACAAAGAGTTGTCTTTGGAGTCTACGGTAGTTGGTAACAATGTCTTCAGATCGTAACCTTGTGTAAGAATCAATACTTTACTTCAACTAGAGTTCGGCGCAGAATATCCGAATGACAAATAACTGGCTTTTAATGCACGATAACTGTCTTCCGAACTTTTACAACAGTGACGTACATAGATTCAATTGCAACTTAGAGTATATTTTTTACCTAAAAACTTGTTGGATCTACAAAGATACAAGATGGCTAAAATACAATGGATAAAACATCATATCTCAATAAGCAATGTATTTAAAGTAAAAGCACAATGAAAGTAAATATTAAAGTTATTCTTAAGTTAAACTTACATCCTCCTCGACTATTTTCATGCTGGTCGTAAAAGCTGTAGTTCATCTCATTCATTCGCTGCCGAATGCAACAAACTATCTTCTTAGTGTACTCCATCGTTTCTTTATTGAGATCAGTTGAAAACACATAAGAAAGGATGGCTACGAATTCTTTGTCATCTGCAAAATATTCGATTTAGCTTACAAACAATAAGCAGCCTATAAGAGCAAATTTCTTAAAACTTATTGCAAGCCAATAAACACAATCGTCAGTGATTCAAATATTGAAGAATATCAACAAGTTTACAAACAATTGAGTGAGAACATATATAATCCACACATTTTAATAATGTTTCTTCGGACACGGTTCGTTTTCTCAACAACATTGTCTTCCTACTTGTTTGTTTGTTTGTTTATCTTTATCCTGCATTGCGGGAAAGCGGACTTGAGCGCTATGCATCGGTGTACGCCTTCCGACGTACACCTGACCCACGCTGCAGCCGACGGCAATGTCTGTTTCCGGTTGTCTACTCTACTTATGACTTAAATTTGGGACTACCCATTACTCGAAATCGATCACTAGGTAGAGGCAATTATCGTAAAGTTTCTTGCCCAGAGAAACAACAGCAAGTGCGGGTGGCTGGAGTCGAACATGCAGGCTCTCGACTGCGAGCCCAACGCGCTAACCACTCGGCCACGGCTTCCTCCAAGTGGACAAGGTGTAGCTTAGTGGTGAGACTGCTGGGGACTGGCTACACTTCCGCGGCCTCTCGGTTTATTTTGGAGAAGTATAACTCATATGGGGTGGTGGGAGGCCCAAAATATTCATGCTGAAAAGAATCAACAAACAAAATATTTCTGCACCTTTTGTTGGCTGGCGGAAATGGCGACGAACAAATAGAAGAATTTGAATCCAGTTGTACCAGACAAGGCCGATAGCTGCAATAATCGATGATAGGAAAGCTAGCACGGACAAAAGGATGGTGATGATGTATCGTAGTTCTTCAGCCGGGTCAAAGGTCAGAGTGACGTTCCACGGCTTGCTCCATGAATCTTCATAGCGCAACTTGACTTGATAAATCCCAGCATCGGATTTCTTTACATTGCTGTAAGAATGTTACAAAAAATTAAAAGCAAAATCTATTCTAATTTTGTAATGATCGTAATTTGACTGAGCTCTCAACATCTGGAACTTAACAGAATTGTTTATGAAAGTTTTTTCGAAAGCCGATGTACAAAGGACACATTCAGCTGTCCATTATTTACCACTTTTGCACATGAAGGATGGTATATTCTTAAAACCTACGAAAAGAAAGGTTTTTGCGTTTGTTGCTGCATAAAAAAGGCACATAGATGTGGAGAAGAGACGAAACGTTTGATGGCACCATCTCACCCACAAAAGAAATCTAAACTTTTATAACCTGGCCCACGTTTGATGGGATATCTTTTACAACAACGTGGCGCTATCAACATAACATGCAAGAAAAATCTATTTTACCTTCAACGCAACAAAAGTTGAACTTTCACTACGAATTTAGATTTGTACAACGCAGATGCAAACTTGTGAAAATTTCTATGAACGGCTAGATGTGTTTATTCAGATAAATATTACCATGTAACACAAACAAGAAACCAATCACCTCAACGTGTAGATTATCTGAAAAGTATTCGTGTCCTGGTAATTTTTCAGTTCTTCGTTACTCGGTTCATACCAAAAGCATTTGGTTCCGGAGTTGCTGAAGCCAACTCTAGAATGTAAACAAATGATTAGCCTATTGTTAAAACTTTGTTTACGATGCACCAAAACGCTACCCACCACTTGGGCAGTGATGTACGCGCATACAAAAAATATTGACGCCGTCAGCGTTAACGCAAACGTTCGAAAAACCATACGCCGTATGCGTCAACGTAACTTGTAAAAAAGTTGGCGGCGTCAGCGTCAGCGCATACACTAGCGTAAATCAATTTTGTTTGCTAGGTGCCAAACATTCACACGGTATAAACCACTCGAAACAAACAAGTTTTATTTTGAATTTCCACGAAGATACACAAGCATCTGAAAGTGTTCATCTGACAATTTTGCTGTGTTTTGGTTCCAATATGTCTTTGCCCATTGAAAACATTCTTTCAACTGCAGCGCTGGAAGGTATTGGCTTGTTGTAGCAAAAAAATACATTAAAAAGTATGCGTTGACGCTATGCGCTAAAAAACCGCAAAAACTTTACGGCGTAGCCTCAAGCGCAAACCATCCAAAAAAGTGTGGCCGCAAGCGTTAGCTTAAACAAAAAGTCTACGCCGCAAGTATGCGGCGTAGAACTTGCGACGTATACGTACAACTCTGGGGTTAGGTGTACCACCAGAGGCCCATTTACCAAGTACTTGAATTGGATGATGAAACAGCGTAATTCTTAGATTAATATTTTTACACGCTTCAACAATAATCTGCTAATTAAAATTCCTGATTACTGCTTCACCCATAAATGTGAATGAAAAAGTGCATTATGGACATTTGTGTAATTTTAGCTTATTCCGAGCTTAAAATATGCTATTTGGGTACATTTACTTCTAAGAGTTGAATGTATCTACCACGGATCTTTTAAGTAGCGGACTAAGCTAGTTGTCAGATTAGTTAGTCAAAGTTCATTGGTGGATCAGTGTTCCCGACAATGGTTCACCTAATCAAACGTCATATAAAAACCGTTCAGGTCTACTGAATCTTAGCGTATTACGTCATGGAATTTTTCCTAAAAATGAACCAAAATTGCACCATCGTTCGTAAGACTTGTGTCAAACCTGTTTAAACATGAAATATTGCATCACCACCTTTGAACACCTGTTTGAATTGCGTAACAATGTCTTTCACTATTACGTCACAGTACTGCGTACGTGAGTTTGAGATATTGCTATCTATTCTGGTCATTCGTGAAATGGTTGCTTGAGAGTTAGTCGCACATTTAACTGTTGGCTTAGTGCTTGCTAGCTGGACAAAAAATCCGTCTTTATCTAAGTAGTTTGTTTTGTAGTGACAGGTTTTAGTGGCGTACCGTGTTGCGTCCCATTTTCGATAGCCGCGGGCTAATTTTACAGAAATACAATTTTGAATAGACGTTTCAGAAGAATGTTTCTCTTTCGGTCATTACATACAGACGAACGGATTCGGGAATCTTATGTTACAATTTTCCCACGAAGAGATTATGGTTTACCGCTGTGACCAATTAGTAGTCGGCGAATCCAATCAGCGCTTTACTGCTGATGTATATGAGAAAAGAATACTCCACGGATTAAGCTGCATAATTGACTGATTTTTGTGATTGGTAAATGGTCCATCGTTAGTGGATTTGTGCGTACTACCGCTTTCTTTTTCTCTCTTGATTAGTTTAACGCAAAATGTGAAGTCACCCACTCCATTATGCAAGCAAGAATGTAATTCAGAGTGGCGCCAGTTAAACGGCAACCAAAAAAAAGTCGTTAAAAAACGTGGAAAGACAGTGTTGTGCCCTGCCTGGCTTTCCATTCCTTCTTTCCATTGGCTTTCATCGAATTTTTGTCAACGTAGTCAAAAATTAATTATGTGACATACAAAAATTGTGAGATCATTTGGAGGCAAGCGCAAGACGAATTTAGTTTTTCGCCGGAGCTGTAGTGATCGACGTCAAACGTTACACATTCAATTTAAATCATTAAACTGCAGTTGATATCAAAAAGTTTTTTTAAAACAACTGCTCACATGTCACAAGTAGCTCTACTGCTCTCGCCAAGTTCTGGAGAAAGATAAAGTGTCTTGCAGTTGTACGCATCGCCTCCTGGAAGCTAAGAAGCAATACGTCATGTTTTGAAACGTACCTTTAAGGCGATAGACATATAAAAGAGTTATGTGAAGTTGAGAGGAATTTTAATTAGTTTAACTAGTTTAATTTTTTAATATAACATCCAATAGAGATTTAGGTTGGTTGGTTGGCTTTGTATCTTTATCCTCGGACTGACAAAACCTTGATAGGTTATTCCTGGTAGTTTCGCATACTTGTAGAGGCTCTTGACGCAAGGCCGGTTACGAAGATTGTCAGAACGAAGTTTTCCGATTGTCGAAGTATTGTTGCTAGGGAATTATTCCATTCACTAAAAGGTAAAAGTAATCCCATACTCAGTTATTAAGCTTTGGGGTATGAGAAGATAAGCTTCTCATTGTACTAAGCCTTCGGCACTAAGGAGAGTAGGGTGGCCGGTTCCTTTCTCTCAGCCGCCTTTCCTGCAGCAATTATGCTCATCCAATTTATTACACCCTGGGCTGAGTTGAGCAGGGTTTTCAACAACCAGCTTAAGCCTGGAGTCGAACCATGTTTGCGTTATTGGAAAGCCAACGCCTTATCCGTTGTTCTAGCCCACCGCTATTCACTTGGTGCTGCTAAATGGAGAGCAGTCCTGAAATGCATTGCTCAAGCATGCACACCGAGAGCCGAACCAGAGCCGCGTGATTTTTTTTTTTTTTTGAGCCGAGCGCTTAACCACTGAGCTAAATTAGGAAAACCTCTTGTTATAGAAATTTATGAACATCAAGCAAATGAACATCAAGCAAATGCAAGGAAGACTAGCAAATACGTATGCAAAAGATAATTTCTCACGGAAGACAACCAAGAATATGCAAAAAAAATAACTCGAGTTACCAATTAATTAGTTATCATTAATTAGTTATCATTAATTAGTTATCAGTTAGTTAGAGACTTTTCATTCACGTTATTCTAGAATTTGGTTTAATACACATTATACGGATATTATTATGGCCTACATCACGTTTATGTGATTCTGCAAAAATGTCAATAAGGGTGAATTTTAGCAAAAATTTTGCAATTAATTAGCAATTTTTTACCATTTAATTTAGCAACATAAAAAATAGCATTTTTTGCAAAAATTACAACATAAACTTTTAATTAATTATCAAACGGTAATTAGTACTAATATTGAAGCAAAAGAACAACTTTAATTTTTGGGAAAACGTAGTGTTGCTGATTTCGTAAAATAGCATTTTCTTACAAGAAAAACTTCTATCGGAGATGTTTAGACAATTTTTAAAGTATTTTTATGCAGATATGGAAAGCCGCAATATCTCAACTATTCAAACAAGTCGGGTTTTGAAATATAAAAATTTTTAGTTTATGTCACAACGCCAGAATGTTTGTTATTGTATGTATGTTTGCACGCTTCACTTGGTTTATGATACACTTCATAGCTATAGGTAGCAGGAAGCAGATTCGGAATCAATGCAATAATTGATTCAACATGAGTTAGTTGTGTCTTGTCGGTTGCGTAGTCGAGTGGTGAGAGCCTTAGTATGACATCTGCAATGGCACTGGTTCAACACCGCTGAAGAGCATGCGGCTATGTCTTTGGCAAGACATCTAAAGGCATCTCTGAAGGTGGACACAAAAATTGGCTTCCTTGCCTTGCCCTTCACTTAATCTAAATTTTCAACAATCAGGGATACGACAAAACATTGCGTCTTGATAAATAAAATTAACTTTATAAATCAGTCAAAGTTTCAAAATAAAATAATACAGAAATCCTTCAAATGAGAATAAACCTCACTCCGCTTCGAAAATTGTTTAATGTTAAGTAGATGTTTTAAAATCAAAGACAAAGATGTCCTACCCGAATCCACCGAACCTCCAGTTGACCTTTCCCAATTTTAACATTACTGGTGTGCACCTCGCAATCAATCGTAACAGTGTCCTTCTCAAAGAAGTGTTTTACTTTGTTGCAGGAAACGGAAGGAGTTAATCTTTCAATTGTATCTTTGAAAAAGTAATAATAACAAGATAGTGATGGACTAGTTACCAAAGCCACATACAACATCACCATCCAAAACCAAATTCGGTTTGAAGACGAAACTAATGCTCGGACACGAGCTGAAGCCGACGAGTGGTAATCAATAATATCATTATAGTTTCTAATATAATGCACTGCTTCTTGTTTAGTGTCAACTTTTTAATATAAGTTTGAGCAATAAAAATTAAATAAAAAGATTGAGAATGTTGAACATAGAAAATGGCGTCGTTTCAAAAGTAGGAATGCAGAAGTAGCCTTCTGCTATTGTTGAAGCTTCCGTGCAAGGAGTTTTACCAAAGCTAACACAACTGCTTTGTCAAACTTGATATGTAGTGTACTTTAATTTAGCTGACTGTAGAGCTATTTGTCTAGAAAAGTTTAGGACTTTCTATTTCTTTCACCATGCTTCTTATATGTGATGCAGCTGTCAGTTACGTTTATTTTTAAGCCTTCTATTTTGGAGAGGTGCTGTCCAATTAAACATAGGCCTAACTACATTTTTTTACAACAATTTAGTAAGTTAGAAAATATTACAGAGAAAAAAATATATAAATCAACTTTTAAAAAGCAACATACACTTACTTTCTACGCAAACAGAGTAGTGTACAACGAAAGCTGGTTGTTTGTTATAGACCACGCTGCAGCTGTATATAGCAGGATCGAAATAATTCGCAGTGTATCTCTAAATAATATCAAGCTGTTTGTGAGAAATTAAACGATTTTGCAATATCATTCATGAATCAACAATTGATTTGCTTTTCTCTTTCGTTGGGGAAGGAGTTGCCATATTTTTACCCCATGTTTTAGAACGCGAAAGTGCGACAGCTGAAGGTCATTCTGGCCAGTCATGGTCTACTAATCCCTCATAGCAATAAGGTTAACACGATTGTAATTAACTTTCTTTACATAATTACCATAAAATCATTTTTTGTTTCAAAAGCAACGTATATTACAAGCATGATTAGTGGTTACTGCTTTAGAATTTAGAGGCAAAACTTTTATTGCTCACTAGGAGGGTGTCAGGATAGGGTAAGTTCCTCTCTTGTTCACCGTAGTAGGAAGTTATAATTTCCTTGGTGTAATTCATACACCTTTTGTTCCTGATTATTGAGTAGTCCTCGTTTATTTTAGTCCGATACCAAGTAGTCTTGTATTGAGTGGGTGCCACAGCTGGTGGGTACACTGTCTCGTTCCCAGCGTTTGCAGCTGCAAAAATTAAAGTTCAAAAAACAACTCATTTTGCGTTTTCAAACGCAAGATATCAACTGCCGCTTGTCAGCTTCATAACGGTGTAGCGAGAACTCTTGTACAACATTCGAAAGGGCACCGGTTCGGCACCGCTCAGGACCATGCGGTTGTGCCTTTGGCAGGACACAAAGGCAGCCTGGAGGCAAGGCATTGAGAGGATACTTTAGGCCCGGTACTATTGAGATTTGTGAGCTCCAAATCGTAACATTTATAAGAAAAGCGCACTATATCCAATGAATACGCTGTAGATTTTTCATGTTTCCGGGATCCTTGAAAAGGTTCTGGGCCTCTAAAATTATCTCGAGCCTCGGTACAAAAGTACCCCCAGAATCCCCTGACAACACTACTGCCTGAAGGTAGACAAGAAGATACACGTCCTTGCCTTCCCTACCACAACACAATCTTCTTCAACCACCGTACGTGAGCCTGGACACGATATAAAATACTGCTGCTTCATCTTTGAGCCTGCTAAAAGTGGAGATAGTAGTTTGTAGTTTTGCTCAATGCTAGTAAGTAATACAGCAATTACACAATTGACTACACTTTACAAAATTAAAACAGACATTTGCAATGAAACAATGTGTACCTGCTATACAATCTAAACGTAACTCATGTTTCATTAGAACACGTTTGTAGACAAGGTTAACGTTTCGTTCATTCGCATAGTTTACTTCATCTACACATGAGCGGACCGGCAAGTGTCGCAGTTCGACAGTGACGTTGGTGCTGAAGCATTGTGACATGCTGACGACCTTTGACAATAACAAATTTCAGTGAAATAAATCAAATTGAAATGTAGACTACAACAAATCAACCTTAACGTGCATAACGCAAAAATGACATACCTAGTGTATAATTAATTTACGTTTGATGTTGGGCATTATTCAATACCGGAAGGAAGTTAAATCTGACATGTAGATCATTTCTCAAGAATCCATCCGCAGGTAATTGAGGTTTTAATGCAATTATTTGGCGATGGGTTTTTCTTTGCTTTAAAAGGTTTAGTCGTTAACTTACTTTCATCTACGGAACCTGTAAACCTGCATCGCATGCACGTTTTAAACTTCTGTGGTTTTGCCACCCTTTCTTTTTGTTAATTTTGTTACCGTACCCTATTTGTAACTTTATCATTGCTGTTATTTTCCGCCAAAAAAAAATTATTTGAATAACTCCACGTATAAAACTTTTTATTTTACTATAAAGCTGCTGGGCCAAACTTTGTTGCGATATGTGTTTCTTGCTGGGAATGACAGTTAGCAAAATTGATTGGAATGTTATTGCATTTTTTTTTCAAATAACTTTGTTTATTGTCATGTACTGTGAATATACCTGTATATCGGAATGCGTTACCAAAATGTACAGAGTTTAGATTGTACTATCAAATAAAAACGTATACTGCCTACATGGCTATTGGAAGAAGCAGCCTGACTTTAGCGGACTGTTGCCAACAGACTGTTTGAAATGTTTTTGAAAGCATGATATGTCATCTTTTACTGCCTCTCCAAGTGACACAAGTCGTTATAATATCACTAGGAATTGAATTCTGATGAGAATACTGAATATGTAATATTCTTTCCGTATATTTCTTATAGGAAAGAAGCAGTTCTACTTGCGGTTCATGTTATCACCAGAGTAACCAATCTTTTGGGTGTTCACTTTTTTCAGCAGGCTTTAAACACACACTAGTTTTGCAATTTGCTCAATAGCTGTTCAGATCGTATCACAATAAACTCATGTGATATGATGTTCTCAAGAATCACTGTGTGTGTAAATCAAGCATGTGTTTGAAACATTGCAAAAAATGTGAACACCAAAATAGTGGTCACCGCACGCCACTCTCCAGGCAGCCACTTTATCTGGTCCAGATCTTTACCAGATCGGGTACAAATCTGACCAGATCTTGACCAGATAAAATGGCTATCTGAGTGTTTATCACCAATAGAATTAAAAAAAGTACTATATTTACATGTGGAGGGGTCAAACGTTTATTAACCAAGTAGTATTTTATTTGCTCAGATCGACGAATTAGAGATGTTAGATGACAATGTATAACACATCAATTACTAGTATAAGTCTTTACACTTGTCAAGAAATAAGATCAACCACCTGTAATAGCGTATAAGTGGATGTTTGTTCTGACGTGTCATCCAGGGTAATACTAGCGTTTGAGAATTGTAGAGGGAGGTCTTTCGATGAAACTAAACACTAAAAACTTAATTTTTATTTAAGATTAGCAACAAGAGTTTGGTTCAAAACCAACATTCTACCGTGATCTCATTGCTCAGGCAAATCAGATCTCACCAGCACCAGACTCAGATCTACCAGCACCAGAGACCAAGGCAAAACCACTCGGCCACTGAGCTGGTGACATTCTACTGTGACCTGCAATTGCCCAGGAAGCACCATATCACTAGTAGGCTACCTCCCAGCCAGGAAACGGTTAATTAATCTTAGGCTACATTTTCTCTGACGTTCTGGCTTAGTGGAGTACCCAAAAATTTTCATCAAAAAGGGTTGAAAAAAAAAATCGCATGAGACCATTTTAATCGTAACCAACATTTACTTCCGGGAAGAAACGAAAGTCAACCTATGACAAGTCACAAAACGTAGCCTTGCAACTGTGCTGATGATGAGGGCTACAAGATGGTCGATAAAGCTTCACTAACATTACGTCCTTTTGTGAAGAAAGGCGTTCTTCCCGGCTATCAGCACAAGGCTGATTACTCACTAGCACAGCGAGCTGCAGTGACGCTTCGCTAACCAGAACGGTGTAGCTTCCACGCCAGCCATTGAGACCTCCAATTAAACGTTTAAGTTATTTTGGCAGCCGATTGTAGCATCGAATAGACAGCGATAGACACGTGTTTCGCCCATGAGGCTGGGCTCATCAGTATCGCACCGTATTCTTGCCACTTGAGTAATCGACCGCCGCTTTACCAGTCAGTTTAACTCTTATCTTTGTGGAAAGAAAGAGCCAACAAAACCAGCAGGTGCCAGGGGTAGGTCAATGTGAAGAAAGGCGTTCTTCCCGGCTATCAGCACAAGGCTGATTACTCACTAGCACAGCGAGCTGCAGTGACGCTTCGCTAACCAGAACGGTGTAGCTTCCACGCCAGCCATTGAGACCTCCAATTAAACGTACTCAAGTGGCAAGAATACGGTGCGATACTGATGAGCCCAGCCTCATGGGCGAAACACGTGTCTATCGCTGTCTATTCGATGCTACAATCGGCTGCCAAAATAACTTAAACGTTTAATTGGAGGTCTCAATGGCTGGCGTGGAAGCTACACCGTTCTGGTTAGCGAAGCGTCACTGCAGCTCGCTGTGCTAGTGAGTAATCAGCCTTGTGCTGATAGCCGGGAAGAACGCCTTTCTTCACATTGACCTACCCCTGGCACCTGCTGGTTTTGTTGGCTCTTTCTTTCCACAAAGATAAGAGTTAAACTGACTGGTAAAGCGGCGGTCGATTACTCAAGTGGCAAGAATACGGTGCGATACTGATGAGCCCAGCCTCATGGGCGAAACACGTGTCTATCGCTGTCTATTCGATGCTACAATCGGCTGCCAAAATAACTTAAACGTTTAATTGGAGGTCTCAATGGCTGGCGTGGAAGCTACACCGTTCTGGTTAGCGAAGCGTCACTGCAGCTCGCTGTGCTAGTGAGTAATCAGCCTTGTGCTGATAGCCGGGAAGAACGCCTTTCTTCACATTGACCTACCCCTGGCACCTGCTGGTTTTGTTGGCTCTTTCTTTCCACAAAGATAAGAGTTAAACTGACTGGTAAAGCGGCGGTCGATTACTCAAGTGGCAAGAATACGGTGCGATACTGATGAGCCCAGCCTCATGGGCGAAACACGTGTCTATCGCTGTCTATTCGATGCTACAATCGGCTGCCAAAATAACTTATTACGTCCTTTTGTTAAAAAAATATTGGTTAAATGGGCAATGCAATGTAAATCATGAATGCAATGCACTATTCACAAATATTGCACACGTAAGCTATTTTGCCGATCTTTCGTGTGGGATACGAAGATGCTTTTCATGTAAGTTACGTTTGGTTTGGTTTTGAATGTTTATCCTCGGACTGACAAAGCCTTAATTGGTTATTCCTGGTAATTTCGCATACTTATAGAGATTTTTGACACAGGGCCGATTACCGAGATTGACAGAGTGAAGTTTCCGATTGTTGAGGTGTTGTTGCTGAGGAATTATTCCATCCATTAGGTGCCGCTGAATGGAGAGCAGTCCTGAAATGCGTTGCTCAAGCGCAAACTCCGAGAAACGAACCAGCGCCGCGTGATCTTGAGCCCGGAGCGTAACCACTGAGCTAACGGGGATTGTCGTAAAAAACTATTTAAAATACTCTTCATAGCGCTTTGCTTTTTGCTTTGCGACAAAACTTAGGTCAAAAATGATAAAAATCTCTAAAAAGCCTGTGATTACATATGACTTGTCAAACAAAACAAAATTTTGAAATACGCTGTGACTGTTATGAAACACCCCTAAGTGAAAGCATTCCGTGCTTCTTTAAACAAACACTTTTTACACAAGCATAAGCATTCTTTACTTTGATGCTTTCTGCCTTGTAGGCTACAATTTTCATGCAATTGCATTTTCATATTTCTTTCAAACGCGTTACGAAACCAAATTGCTACGATCTAATAAAAGTACAAAAATAAAGGAAAACAAAAAAATTTTCTTCAAAATATAAACGAAATTTGAATTCAAAAACGTTTCAATGTAAAACCAGGGGCGGATCTACCGGGTGGACTTGATTGAATGATTGGTACAGGCCCACCCAGATTGACAGCGGGCCCACCCAAAATCAGATTTACGAAAAAAAAACATATTTGTTTAACAGTGTGGCACTGAATTGTTTGTGGCATCACTATTTCACAGCATGATGCCACTTCAACAGCCCATAAACGGCCCACCAAGATATTTCCTAGGCCCACCCATAGATTACGTTCTGAATCCGCTACTGTGTAAAACTAATGTTGTTCATGTTGGTGAGCTGTCCCAACACACGGTAAAAGTTTTACAAGTTACGTCAAAGAGGAGGCGCAGCTCAAAACGTACTCTTGGCTTAAAAGACCCGAGAAAGATTTTGGGAAAAAATATTTTACTTCATTTTACCAACGATTCTGGAGATGTCAACGGCACTCCACTGGACTCAACGAGGTCTTTGCAATCCAGTTTGAAAGGCCAACCAACATAGACAGTGGTTCTGCCACTTGTTTTCCGGGGTACGACGGTGCAACTTCTCAAAAAGTCCTCTACAAATAAACCGGATGAAATATTAGGCACTGAAAAACAATAGTGACAAATATCAGTAATTTGACGTTGGTGAGAAACAATATCCCATCTTTTAAAACCAATGGCAATTGTCCCTACGCAACAAACACTCATATAGTCAACAGCAGTGATTTTCAACAGGTGTTCTACGGAACAGTATTGTTCCATAAAAGATCGTCAGGTGTTCTGCAAAAAAATTATTAGTTGACTAGTGTTCCATGGAACACCGGTCGAAAACCAAAGTAACAAGAGCTTTGTGTTTGTCTTCCTGCAATTCCTGCCCCGAATATCAACTTTGTGCTCATCCAACAAGCACAAATATCGTACTGAGAAAAAATTTGTTTATTTTATTGCGTCATTATAAAATTTCGTTTGGTTTTGCAAGATTGTTTTAATAGGTTATGTGGCTCAAAAAAGGTTGAAAAACAGTGGCCTTCATTTCACTTAACACAGCACAACCGGTTAGAAGTTTCAACCATGGCTACTAAACTGAAGAAGGATTCTTCATTTTGTTACCACTACAGTTTAGAATAAAACAAACGATTGAATTAAACACAAGCTCACCTGTGATTTCAGAGAAAAACTGACTATTGGCAAAGTGAAAGTATGACATCATAAGCATAGCACCAAAAACAAAAGATATTGAAGAAAACATTAAAAAAGAGCTTGAAGTGGTTGACATTGCAAATGATTGATAGATTTAACCAACATTACAATCAACTTTCTATAAGACAAGCTAACATTTTCTAGCTAGACATTTCTATAAGACACCATTAAACATAAATGAAAAGTCATAGTTTACATGACATTTTTTTGCATCATGGGCTTTATATACCTGTATCAGATGTTTCACACTTACAACACTCTGTCAGAAAATTTGTCTTGTTTTACATTGATTCAACGTCTGGGTTTCGCAGACTTACTGACTTCCTGACCGAGTGTGCGCCATCTTGTAGACTGTGCTATTGGAAGTTCATCACACATTTATAAAACCTGTTAAGTGGTAATTCCATCAGATGTTTAGGAAATAGAATAACCAAGTTGTAGCACCGATCGCACTGGCGCACATTTACAGTTATATTGCAGTTATGCGCTATGCTGTAAAATTTTAACATTTTTGAATCACAAACAAGCTGCTTTCGTGATCATTTTTCAACTTTATTTTAAACAGTAAAATCTGTCATTTTTATATTGATTCAGCGTTTGCAGACGTTGAATTAATGCAAAAATATACTGATTTGCTGTCTGGAATCAGATTCTTTTTGAATGGTGTGGTTGATTCATTGCCACTCTCTAAAACTGGTGACTATTTATGACTGCAGTTTTGTTTGTTTTCGGCCGTACAAGGTTCGGCATTCAAGCAAAAGACAAGAAATGGTCACGCAACGTAACGTATGCAATGTCATGCAACGTAACGTATGTAATGTCATGCAACGTAATGTATGTAATGTCATGCAACGTAACGTATGTAATGTCATGCAACGTAACGTATGTAATGTCATGCAATGTAATGTATGTAATGTCATGCAACGTAACGTATGTAATGTCATGCAACGTAATGTATGTAATGTCATGCAACGTAACGTATGTAATGTCATGCAACGTAATGTATGTAATGTCATGCAACGTAACGTATGTAATGTCATGCAACGTAACGTATGTAATGTCATGCAATGTATCGTGATAATTCTGCAATCCAGACTGATATGACATCACACGTTCCAGCAAACGACACAAGTAAAACAATTGCAGTTGAGTAGAAAGGAGCGCTCTTCCTGGCGGTCAGGACAAGGCCAGGAGTAGTCAGGGGGCACAATAAGACTATGCATGCTGTTACTTAGCTTTGATGGCTGCCATGGCACAAACGTATCAACAGTTATCGTTTGCTAACGTTAAATCTTACTGATTAGTTGTATGAACAAAATAAGCTCGTAATTTCATTTCAAATGCTTTTGCGCCGCAGCTGTTTGTATGATACTGCAGCCTATACCTTATATACTGTATATAATTAATATATATTTTTTTTAATCTGAATATGGATTTTCCTTTGATGCTAATAATAATAGGACTACTTTATTTACACCAACAGCTGTTTTAGTTTGATGTTCCGGTGTAACTTAAATAAACTAAACTGTCTGTAGGTCTAAAACTAAACAGTATCATTGATAGAGTATAGCTATTAATTTAGAGTGAAAATACTCTCAGAATGCGTAAGTTTAAAGTATTTTTTGAAACATTTCTGGGGGGGGGGCTCATACACACCTCTGGAATGTCGCCGGGCTCACTGACAATTGCCCTCTCTCGAAATTTTGTGCTGGCCACGCCTCTGCTCAAAACTGACTAGACCTACTCACTAGAACAGCGAGCAATTGCGATTCGCTAACGCTATAGGCCTAGCCTTCACCCTAGCCATTCACACTTCACCTGTCACCTGTGTTTCTCGGCAGCTGATTGTGGAGTTGTAAGAATTGAAAGAGGTTGTTTTTTGTGACATTTGTACATCAACAACTGTTGGTAAATCGCTTTCTTCATAAGGCTGACAACTCAACCAGAATATCAGGCATTTTATTTATAACCAATTCAATGCTTGCAGGCTTTCAATGAATGCAAACAACATATTGTTTTGCTGACTGCAACCCAAGGAAGCAAAACGAAGCTTTTTTCTAACAAAGTTGAACCGATGTTATGCAACGAAAGTAGATCTAGAAAATTGTGTCTGCTTCCTTGTCTGATTGAAAGAGCTTATGTATACGTTTATTTTATGTAATAATGGATCCAACTTGCGTTATACATAATACATTTGATACTGAATAGAAATAGGCTTGGTGCTTTCCAGAGGAAAGGCGTCAGCTGAAATGTTATTGTTCTCATGATCACCAATCACCACAGGGTTAGTGACTACGTTGGCTTCCCACATTGCTGAAACATGAATTTGATTAAAATATTATTGACCAAACAGAAATTTCATTTCCTTCAAGCATATATTGCTAATACATTACGACCCATCGTTTTTACATTAATTCAACGTCTGTGACCTGTGAAATGCAATGACGTGTAAATGTAAAAATGAAGAACTTTGGTGTCTGTGGAAACACCTGGGCCAGCAACTTGAAATTTGATTTTGATTACATCATGAAAAATCAAAATCGTATCTTTTGATCAGAAAAAATACAGGATCATGAAGCATAACTCACTTCCGATAGTCGTAACTACACTTGGTAATTCAAATACTTTGGAAATCACACCGCGTTCCTTGTCGCTTATCTCAGGCTGAAAGCATGCTTTTATTTTACAATTAAAATCACGTTTTATTTCTAACCTCAACCAACGTGTTGGTAATTTGAACGCTTTTGGTTAGTAATTGACAGAAAAACCGGACTTGTATGTAGAGTTCACAGCAAGGGTATCAAACACGTGGCCCTCGAAGACTTTTGGTGCGGCTCGCGATGCATTTGTATACTTTGAAATAATTAACAAATACAGTAGCCTGAATATTTTGTTATAGATGTAGAAAGGTAAAATTCACTCTAAAATCGGTCAAAAATTCTGAAAATTCCCATCAAACTTTACACGACGTTTTAGTACAACTGTCGGCACGGTCGCCCATTTTATTGCGTGCAAACTCGTATTGCTGTATATAACTGTAACGACACTACGGACTGAAAAGCACAAACTGAACAAATGATACCAGAATGATTACGAGTAAATTATATTGTCGTTACAATTATAGTGCAAAGTCAAATTTGTCTTACAATTTTTCATTTTATGTAACCTATATTGCAGATTCAATTCCTGATTCAATTCCTTGCCAATTCCAATTCCAATTCGACACGTAGCCTACGTGTCGAAAACGTTTGAGTTATTATGTTATATATTTTGTTTTGCGTGTAATACATTATGTTAAACCCACTAATAAGGTTACTTTGTTTTGCTTGTCTATTTGTCAATATTAAAAAAACCAGCAGATATTCTTTGTGATGACGCTGCTTGCGATTTCTAGACCGCTGTTTGAATTTAAAAAAAAACGTAAATATCAACTTTTCTGTGACACAGACAAGACAATGCCAATGTACCCTTCATTAAAGTACGGTACAAAAAATTAGCCACTAGTCGACAGTAAATCATCTGCTTACAGTGCTTACTGCTCGCTAGATTAATCAGAATCCACCCTTTGCATTCTCACTCAGGTTTCTCAACACTGAAGCACAAAACAAATGGTTAGTGACTGTCCTCGAGCCGTGATCAGTTACCGCCATTTTCCGGTAGCATTACTAGAGATTGCAAAATACACTAAAACATTTCTCCTTAAACTGGAAAGAATTGACCCCTGGTCAGTAAAGGGGTGACAGGGGGTCCAAGAGATACTTTAGAACCAGGGCTCGGGCTAGATTTAGGGGCTCCTAACTTTCATAAAAACCCTTTAAAGTTAAAAAAAATGCTACGTAGTCATTGAATATATTGCTTTTTTCTTAGACGTGTCTTGATTTGGAGCTTAAAGATCTTATTGGCACCGGACCCAAACTATTCTCTTAACGGCCCTGCCTCTGGTACTAATTTTTCTTCATTCTTAGAGATAATCAGTTGTAGCCAGAGTTACTTTCAGCTAAGGTCAAACACATGACATAGACAACACATAGTGCTAATTTAATAGTTTATTGCTGAAGCTACTGATACTGTGGTTGGTAGGTTACGTTGCTATTTGTTTATTATTGGTCTAATTGAGAGTATTTCAAGGTAAATTGGTGCTCTTGTTTGATAACAGGGTAAAATCTGTAAAAAGAGCTAAAACTCTGAACTAGAACAAAACATAATCGGTCTTTTAATGCTGTTCAACAAACAAATCAAAACATTGAAGTTTGACCAAATGGCTATCTCCAAACATCTTCAGTTTTTGGTTTGCCGCATGAACCATTAGGTTAAACTATGAAACGAGTTGCTGCTTCATATGTTTACTCATTTCGTCTACTTATGTGCTTATGTCCAGTGGCGGCTCGTGCCATGGGGCTGCACGGCTGCAGCCCCACCTGAAAGAAAGTGAAGAGAGAAATTATGTTTTCTTCTGTGTTTGTCCGACCCGGTTACTTTTTTCACTTAAGAATTGCGAATCGAAAATTATAATATTAAAAGTTTCGTTTGGCAACACCGATTTGGGCAAATTTCTTTGCAGTCCGAGATTCTGGATTTCAAGCGCTCTGATTGGCGCTTGAAATCCACAATTATTCCTAAAGCTCCACCTCTTTTGGTATTTTACAGCAATTTTTTAATCTGTTGGGGCTGCATGAAAAACAGCCCCGCCTAACCGAATAACTTTAGGCTACAGACTTTTTAAGTTAGTTTTTATTTTGCAGAGTAGCGATGAGCCATGAATGTAGAAGTGTTAGCTGTAGAGTTAGGGTATTCACCAGGTTAGGCTATATGAAGTGCTAGTCCAGACTAGGGCATCTCAAAATCGCTTGAACCTTGAATGCAACAGCTAGGCCAGTCAAGACTAAGCTCAATACTAGTAAAGTTTGTCTCCAAAGCAATACTGTTAGTTTTTTTTAAATACAGTCTAGGAATACATTAACTTTTCAACAAAGTTTGAATGCATTTTTTTTTGAAATTTGAGGTAAAAACATGCTCAGAACGCACCATTTAATGCAATTTTTTATTTTTTCTGGGGGAAACCCCCAAACCCCCCGCGAAATCGTTTTCAGCCCCACTGACAAACAGCACCAGCCGCCACTGCTTATGTCTAAAGTCTGACTAACAGCATCAGCCTCAGAAAATTAAAATATTTCGGACAGCAAGAAGCCGCTCGTTGAAAAATTCAATGCTGACTGGGATGGCTAGACGTAGAACAGGACGTGTCAATTACATAAATTGACTTTAGCCTAAACAATAAAGCATTGACTTTTTATTGACCTATCAAACTAACGTTTCGAAGTCTACTTCTGTCCAAAACTCTTATTTAAAACCACACCGCAATAAGTTACCAAAAAAACTTGATCTTATTGACTTTACTTGCCCTAGTTATTGGTTTAAAATTTTTATCACCCAATTGCCCCTTTCGACCTTTTTCCACCATTATTTTCAAAATTGGTAACTTTAAAATTACTGGTTTAGTTTATTCAAAGAGATCTTTCAACTTATTTCTAGTTAACTTGAAGGCAAGTTGCGACATTAGTTGGAAAAAGAATATGCAAGAAAAGAGGTTCATGTATACCATTGAATATGCTTCTCTCACCTTGAAGCGATCTCACACAAAAGTTCTTTGTTCAACGTTCTTTACTTTAAGCATCAAGATTTTCTATACCAATCTTAAAAGTTGAAAATGTTTGGAGATGACAAATTTGATTAAACTTCAACATTTGTATTGGTTTATTGAACAGCATGAAGATACCGGTTATGTTTTTCTCTAGTTCAGTGGTTTCAGCGTTGTTTACAAATATTACCCCTGTCATCAAACAAGGTCACCAATTTACCCTTAAATCCTTTCAATCAAATCAAAAATAAACCACAGCACAAAATATCCTATCAAAAGCAGCATCAGTAGCTTCCACGATGGACTATGTTTAATTAGCACCATGTGCTGTCTCTGTCATGTGCTTGCTCCTAGCTTTGAGTGGCCTTAGTTACCGCCGATTATCTCTCAGAATGAAGAAACTTTACTCTCAGGGTTAAATTATTCCAGATTAAGAAGAACTGTTTTAGTGTATTTTGCTATTTTGCATGCATCAAATGCTGACATTTGCACAACAATCTAACCTCTTAGTGTAATTTATTTAAGAATCGATTTCGCTATAGTAATAATTAATCTTTAATTTCTGCCGGAAGATGGCGGTAACTGATCACGATACGACGACAGTCTCAAACCATTCATTCTATGCGACAGTGTTGAGGAACATGGTTTGTTTATCTTTATCCTGCATTGCGGGAAAGCGGACTTGAGCGCTATGCATCGGTGTACGCCTTCCGACATACACCTGACCCACGCTGCAGCCGACGGCAATGTCTGTTTCCGGTTGTCTACTCTACTTATGACTTAAATTTGGTACTACCCATTACTCGAAATCGATCACTAGGTAGAGGCAATTATCGTAAAGTTTCTTGCCCAGAGAAACAACAGCAAGTGCCGGTGGCTGGAGTCGAACATGCAGGCTCTCGACTGCGAGCCCAACGCGCTAACCACTCGGCCACGGCTGCCGACTGATGGCAAAGGCTAGATTCTGATTAAATCCAGCAAGCACTGTCGTAAGGCACATGAATTACTGTCGACTGGTTGCTGATTGGTTCACTTTAGTAAAAGATGAGTCTCAGTTGTCTTGCTGGTGTCACAGAAAAGTTGATGTTAACGTATTTTAAATTCAAACTATAGCCTAGAAATCGCAATCTGCGTCAACACAGAAATTATGCTTTGAGATAAACCTATTGCAGCCATAGGAGACAAACTTAACCAGCACTTTTAGCTCTCTTGATAGAGCACGGAATAAGTCAAGTTAACAGAGGCTAATATACCATACAGTGCAAAGTAGTTTCTGCATTATGTTGCATTGAAGCAAATCGGAATCTTGTGAGAAGTATTGACCATCAAACAGACCAATTCTACCTTTTTTACTGTAAAGCCTAGATACAAGTCTTATTAATCGAAAGCGTTGGGATTACCAACCGTTGATTGTGGGTGAAAATAAAATGTAATTTTATACTTTTGGATGAAAAGCATGCTTTAAACCTAAGACGAACTCCAAGACAGGCTATGTGAGTTTTCCAAAATATTTAAGCTACTGACTACCAAAGTATTTATTGTTGGTAATCACTGATGCAATGCAATTTCAGCTGACGTCCTTCCTCTGGAAAGTTTCAAACCTATTTCTATTCAGTATCAAATATATTTAGGTTATGTATAACACTAGTTGGATGTAGTACTACATAAAAGAGACGTATACAAAAAGTCTTGCAACCAAACAAGAAAGCTGACACGATTTTTCAAGTTCTTTTTTTGCTTATTAATCTTCCATTGTTGACAGCGCATCAACGATGTTAGAAAAGCAGCTAAGCTTTGCTGGCTGAGGTTCCCAGTCAGTGAATCACCTGTTATTTTAGTTGATCGAAAGGTGCACAGAGGTGCGTGGCTAACTATGAGTAAAATAAAACCATTCCCCAAAATATTAATTGTGTCATTAATTTACCGTACTTAAATTACAAATACCATACCGTACTTAAGATAAGAGATGTTCACAGTGTAGAACCGGGGAAAGTAATAGGCTACACAAAATTTATTATAATTATTACCAAAACACAGTACTCAAACAGAAGTGTTCAGAATGAGTCTATATATTTAACAGATGAATTCCAATTCTAGAAAAATGCATCAAATATGCTGGAGTAGCTTTGTAGAATAACATCCTGAAGTAAATTACAATGATGTCATTTTATTCGTTTAAAAAAGAAAAGCAAAAAAAGTAGTAGTGCAGGCCCTTAGGGGCAAAAATGAGCATCTTTAGGCTAAACATGTTACACGTTGTTTTTTTGCATTTTTTTGTAGTTGATGAATCTAACTTCAATTTTAGTGGGTGCCGCAACTTTTTGGGTCACGTGATCACCCCCAAATCGGGGGTTCCCCCCAAGTCAATTTTGAGCTCTTTTCACGGCATTTTTATGCAATTAGATACGTTATTTTTTTACATTTGGACTGACTGCCACTACAAAATGCACGAGATAAAAATCACACAAAATTATGTTATTAATGACGTCATTGTGACGTCATGTATTAATTTTTTGCTTGTTTTTTTCTTATTGTAGTCGCTTGTTTGTTGTTGGTGTTACTTTTTTGGTTACAATAAGTTACCAATGGTTTTTCAACTGATTTGATTAGTATTGAGTGTCAGTACTAACATATTCAAAATGTTAAGGAATCCAACTTCCGGAAAGTGGTTATTTTCAAGATAGCTTCCAAGATGGCCGCCAAACCATTGAACAAAACAGTAAATTGACCATAACTCAGTCATCATATGACCAAAACATGTAGTTTTGGTGTCTATATCTAGGTTTTTATACCCTGTGAAGTCAATGAGACTATTCTCAGAATTTTTGAATTATCTGATAGCCTATAAATTCAATATGGCAAACCAAGATGGCCGCCAAACCATTAAAATAACATAGTAAATTGACCATAACTAGGTTATCATATGACCAAACGTGTAGTTTTGGTGTCTATATCTAGGTTTTTATACCCTATGAAGTCAATGAGACCATTCTCAGAATTGTTAAATTATCTGATAGCCTATAAATTCAATATGGCAATCCAAGATGGCCGCTAAACCATTAAAATAACATAGTAAATTGACCATAACTAGGTCATCATATGACCAAAACATGTAGTTTTGGTGTCTATATCTAGGTTTTTATACCCTGTGAAGTCAATGAGACTATTCTCAGAATTGTTGAATTATCTGATAGCCTATAAATTCAATATGGCAAACCAAGATGGCCGCCAAACCATTAAAATAACAGTAAATTGACCATAACTAGGTTATCATATGACCAAAACGTGTAGTTTTGGTGTCTATATCTAGGTTTTTATACCTTGTGAAGTCAATGAGACCATTCTCAGAATTGTTAAATTATCTGATAGCCTATAAATTCAATATGGCAATCCAAGATGGCTGCCAAAACAATTAAAAATGTACAATAACAATGTATTGTTTATTAAACAACCCAGTAAATTTCTATCACAGGGATTTCTATATACAGGGTCATCAATATTTAGCGTTACAATCTATTTCATCCATCGAGGTTCTGGCTAAAGAGTCGAGAGTGTCGTATGGGACCATGTCAACTTTACTCCGAAAGGACCTGAAGATGTCTCCATTCAAGCATGTCAAGAAACAACAACTTTCTGCTCAAGTTGTTGATAAACAACTCCAAAGATCCCAGATTCGTCTTTCCTGCATTCAGGATGGCATGCTACCAAATCTCGTTTTCAGTGATGAGAAGAAATTTGATGTTGAACATCACTTTAACACCCAAAACGATCGGGTTTGGTCGAGGGATGGGATGAAGCATCTCGAGTGGTAACAAGGAAACAATGTGCCACCTCAGTGATGGTCTGGGCAGCCGTGACAGAGTCCGGTAAAAGACCCCTCTTTTTCGTTGACCAGGGGGTGAAATTGAACCAGCAAAACTATCGAGATGACATCCTCGTTAGCGCATTGTTGCCCTGGGCCCACAAGCACTTCAAAAAACGTCCCTGGTCTTTTCAGCAGGACTCTACACCATCACATGGGCTAAAAATACTCAGGAGTGGCTTTCCGAGAATGTCCCGCACTTCATTCTCAAAGAGGAATGGCCCCCATCTTCTCCCGATCTGAATCCCCTTGATTTTGGGATCTGGTCATACCTTGAGAGCAAGGTCTCGGCCACTCATCATCAAAGTTTGGAAGCTCTGAAGGTGAAACTGCAGAAGGAGTGGGCCAAAGTCCCTTAGAAAGTAATTCGTGACACATGCAAGGCTTTTCCTAAACGTCTTCAACTAGTTATTGACGCAGATGGAGGACATATTGAATAATATTTTGTGTATTAATTCTCTATTGCTTTTTCCACAATAATACATTTGCCAAAATTCTAAATTTTCTTTCATTTCATAAATATAACCAATTTAAGTTGTAACGATAAATACTGATGACCCTGTATAGCCTATTTGTGTTAACTGAGCAGGCATAAAGAGCTCATACGATGTGGTCATGTAGACTCTTGACATAATCAGCGTAAAGAAAGCAAATGGATCAAGTATTACTAATGCTCATCGCTGTCACTCTCGATGTCATCGTCTGTAATTATGTGATTGCTGTATGGACACATGAACCAGTTTGGCATGGTCCACATCCAGCATGGTATGGTAGCACATATCTCCGGCAACTACAGTGAGGTGAACACGATTCGCAAATGCAGTGATCATTTTCAGTAGGTTGTCCGGGGCAGCTTTCATGTCCGTCATGATTGGAACCATCTGATTATTGTCTACTTTCCATCCCCAGTCTAGAGCATCCATACCATCTTCAGTAACCTACCCATCCTGACCATAATCTGGTAGTAAACTCTGAGGCAGTGGAATTTGGTAAAGGATGATGTAGGTGGCAAAAGTTCAGGGTGAACAAAGGATTTGGCTGTTTTAATTTTCTTGACCAATGTATTGTATCGCTGTGTTTCTAGGTTACTACTGCCATCGTTGCCAAACGTAACGGTCATAGCTTTGTTTCCAAGATGATGTGGTCTGTCTGATTTGGGAGAATAAAGCAATTTGCACATTCTTTGATTATTGGTTGACTTTTCACTAGTTTCTTGAAAGCGTCTTCTTCCCGATACCAAATATCCTTGACGTTGAATCACAACCGGTGAATGCATGAATGAAGAGGAGTTGTGAGCATAATTATGTCTGGTCCGATGATTGCTTTAAGTTTGTTGATGTCGTGTATCTTGGTTGCGTAAGCCTTTTCGGAGCGGAAGTAGAGGTCTTTAATGTCTGGGTCAGTGTCAGCATAGCGTAGTATCAATATTAAAAGGTCCGTGTCTTCACCAATTAAAGTCGTACTATGTCGATGAGGGCTGTCCATCTGCCGTCTTGACGATGTCAACATCTGCATCACCTGGAGCGTTCCTCACATTGCAGCTTCTATTCCTCAGTTGAGCAGAAGTTAATCCTTCCTTGTTGGAAGCTCGAGGCAAGAACTGCTCCTTCTTTCCAATGAACTTGGTGTCTACAGTAAAGTGAACAACCAGGTGGACGTTCATGCCGCGTCTTTGATGGGTATTGTCTTTGATAGACGGACCACCATATCCACCACAGACCACCGTTGCTAAGCGATAATGACGAATGGTAAAATCTGCATACGACTGTGCAATAGACCCATAACTGTCTCCAGTTTCAATGGCACTCGATGCAACAAGAACCCTCCATCAAGGACGTAGTGATCGGTTTTCGAGGCAGATTCTTTCACTACTTCATAATCAGCTGACATCACACTGCTGGCATGTTCTGTGATGGCAGTAGCTATTTGAGGCTTATCTTCTGCAAGAAACAGGGTCTGGGTGTTACGTGGCTGTCACAAGTAATACTCGTCTTCCTCTCAACTGGCCTGAGTTTTTGGGAAATGACAGCAACAAAACTACGTGATATCAACTGGTTCAACAAGCTGTGATAACTTCAGTCGATCCAAACTTGTTTACGATTGTTGTAACATCGTTAGATACAGCTCTTAACAATCAAACATTGGACATGTCTGAGGTTTCCCCATGTGATCACGAAGAGGCAGACACCCGTATGTTTCTCCATGTGAAACATGAAAAATCCGATGCCATAGTCAAAACAGTAGATACTGATGTGGTAGTTATTGCAATTTCGTGTTTTGACAAGTTAGAAATCTGTAAACTATGGGTTGAATTTGGAGTTGGAGAAAAAACTCGCTTCATTCCAATCCATGATATTGTTTCATCTTCACCTCAATCTCCGATGATTTGCGCTTCTTTACCTTTGTTTTATACTATCACAATCTGTGATACTGTTTCGTCTTTGGAAAAAAAGGCTTGGGATTGTTGGAAGCTTAATCTTACCGCAATGTGTGGCTTATTTAACTCTCTGAATTTCTCAAGCTCACCTAGTTCTATAAATGACATACAAAAGTATGTCATAGCTCTTTAGGCAATAGTCCTACTATCACGGATGTAGACGAATGCCGTTATATGATGTTTACCAATGGTTGCACTATTGAAAAGCTGCAACCAACGTCAGCTGCTCTGATGCAACATACACGCAGAGCGATACATCAAGCTGAAATACGGAAATCAAGCCTCGTAAATGTTCAGCAACTACCTTCTCCTTTAGCTTGGGGTTGGAAGCATAATGATGCAAATCAGCTTGTTCCGTTTTGTCAGTCTACTTGTGGCTCTCGATGTTCCTGTAAGAAAAAATCCATAAAATGCACAAGTCTTTGTTCATGCGAGTACGAAAGATGCAATTCGACCACAAAATATCCAATCCTCTCTGATGTTTCATCTTCAATCCACATTGACGTTTCATCTCTCCAATCCACACTGATCATTCAAGAAATGCTTTTGACTTTCTAAACTCTATCTTGTAACTTGAAAAAACTTGTCGTACACGAATTTTTTTAACATCAAATTACGTATGGTAGAAATTTAACATCGAAAACCGCTAGTTTTTTCATCTTGAATTAACAGTGTTAAGACTCTTGACATTGCATCATCTGGGGTCGTGTATTAATTTGATTTGTAGATCATAATTAGGCCTACATATTATTTTAAATTTTAAAGTGGCATGACCAAAAGGGAAATTCACCCCTGGTAGCTGCTCTTCTGGTTATTCCCTTGATGACGTCGTTATTGCGTCATACTGTACTGGAATTATTGTTATTGCTTGCAATTGTAAAATTTTAAGCATTTGCAAAACTTATAATGAGAGTATTTGATCGCCTTTTTCGGAATAAACTTACCTTTGGTTCCTGAATTTGAAGTTGTTTAGTTTTAATAATGTAATGATGACGTCATAAAAGATGTAATAATGACGAAACTACTTTTAGGAATTGTGAAATGGTTTTAGTAACCGGTACTCCAACTAAAACCAACAGCAAACGACCAAAATAGGTTAAAAAAGCCAAAAAATATATGTGATGACGTCACAATGACGTCATCAGTAAAATTATTTTGTGTTTATTTTGTCTCACTTATTTGTATGTGCTTTTTAAGTTAAAATATACAAAAATCAAATATGTAATTGCACAAAAATGACGTAAAAAGAGCTAAAACGTGATTTCTGGGGAAATCCCCGATTTGGGGGTGATCACGTGACCCAAAAAGTTGCGGCACCCACTAAAATCAAAGTTGGGTTGATCAACTGCAAAAATATGCAAAAAAACAACGTGTAACACGTTTAGCCTAAAGATTCCCCTAAGGGCCTGAACTATAGCGGAAGAACGTGACATGTGGAAGCAAATGACAGCCAACCTTCGGATCGGAAACGGCACGTAATGATGATGAAAAAAGAATATAGAAAGCAACTTTTATTAAGTTATTAAAGCTGAGTTATGGCATTGTTTGAATTCAGAACTGATTTAAGCTTTCATTACCTGATGTATCGATATGCTATGTTTGATTAAATATATTATTGCTTACTACTTTATTGTAAATATTTTTTTCCCTATTACTCATTTATTTATTCATCATAAAGGTAAAAGGTGAGTCCCATACTTGATCCAAGCAGCAGGGGATGAGAAGATAAGATTCTCATTATGCTAAGCTCATTACTCTATTATACAATGCTACTAATTATACTAAGCTACACTACTAATACTCATTAAACTAAGCCTTCGGTACTAACGAGAATAGGGTGGCCAGTTCCTTTCTCTCGGCCGCCTTTCCTTCAGCAACTAGGCCCACCCAATTTATTACACCCTGGGTAGAGGTGAGCGGTAATTTTCAACAACTATCTTAAGCCGGGAGTCGAACCAGAATTGTATGATTGGAAAGCGAGCGCCCTATCCGCTGCGCCACCACACCGACATTCATTGTACAAAGTAAAATATCCCAAGTGGGGGCGCCTTGACTTGAAAAAAGCCTCCCACGGTGTAGCTTCCATCATAATAAAAGTAATGTGTAATGTTTTCTGCTGTCGTACAGTGAAATGAATGTGGAGCTATACTGAAATAAGCTTGGAGGATTTATGATTGCCAAGTCTTGCACACCTGGCCAGCAAATTCGGGAGTATGAACGTTAAATCAATGCAAAACAATACTAATTTGCTGGCAGGATATTGCATGTGTGGATATTCTGACTCCAGATCTTCTATGATTGTAATTAGGCAAATACTAAAATGCAAATATGATCAACATTTGCTATAAGGCACAAAGTAAAAACCTTCTTTCCACAGCATGCACTTGTTAGCACTCACACATCAAAGATCTACAGAATCAACTCCTGCTCCACTCTGACTCCGAAGTCTGCGGCTTCAAATCTACTCCTGTTTCAATTATTTCGGAAATATTGACTCCAAATGCCAATCCGATTCCAAACGCAAAACATAAACCACAAACCACATTTTTTATAGCTTTCTACGTATAACACTTACAGTACTATATACCCTTCCTATTCCCCATCATGAAAAGAAAAGCAATTAAAGCATTTTTAAATGAAAAAATCACTGCTTGGAAGAGAAAACCATGGAAGTACACAAAAATAACAACTGCGCTAAATACAACGTACTGTAAATATTTGTATGTTAAAACTATCCACGGAAACAAAAATCAGACTCCGGCTCCTAGTTTTGCCAAGAATTTCAAACTCCGGCTTCACGCCAACTCCGGCCAAAAACCGAGACCCCAGCTCCTAAATACTCCAAAACTCCGGCTCCTGTACACCTTTGAAAAAAATGCATAGAATCTATACGTCTATAAAACTTTCTTAGAAATGACGTCAGCTCACATGCACCAAATCATTATTTGCACGATCAATGCTGTTGTTGAAATATTGCTCAATACGTCATATTATAACGTAGCGAAACACGGAAGTAAACTGTGGCTGGGGAATTCTAGGTTGTTGAAACGACGCAGCGTAATTCCGGTGTTAAAGCCGGAGAGTTTCATATCACGTAAAAAATTATATATTTCATATTTCGGTATTTGACTGTGTGTGGGCCAGTTCATTCATAATTTGAAAGTCTGCCAGACTGATTAATGATGATGGTGGGCCATAAAAAATTCTGTCAAACTGGTGGAAAGAAGTTTTTATGACTGAAAAATGCAGTTTCCGAAACAAAAATTTTAATTGTTTATAATTTTTGTTTTCAAAAACGGCTTGGTTGTGAAACGATGAAAGTCTAGCTGAGTTGCAATTTTATCAGTCTTACAGTAGGCTACTAAGCTTACAGTAGAACTTTGCTAAAGTAACTTCGGGTTTTGTGACAATTGGGTAGTCTATAGGGGCATTTGTTGCCGAGTTCCTTTTTTAAACTAGGCCTACGATAGAATATCGTAAATGGTGACATTTTGCTATTAGTGATAATTTTTGAAAGGTCCTTTTAGGTGTCGTTATAGGCGACGTATACTGTATATGATTGCGGTATATTATTTCCTTTGTTGGTGTTTCATCTATTGCATCACTATGGTTTCATCTTTCATTCAATTTTTATTTGTTTAACAATATTATAGTGAATACTGAATAGCATATTGACCTTTTCAATTTGTTGATTCATATGTAGGCCTAAGTGGAATTTGGAAACATAATAGTTAACAAACGTAACAGAGTTTATTGTAGAATTCAGCTATAGCGACGTTTCTATATCTAAAGTGACCCTTTTTGGAAAGTCCCTTCAGGTATCACTATAGAAGAATTATACTGTAATAAGGTAACGTCGATGTTGCACCTTGGTGTAAGTAAGGGACTAGTCTGTTTTGAACAAATAATGTGTTTTGTCTAGGAGTTTTGTCACAACCTCACCTACTGTGACGTGAGAATGTGCCTTATTAAACTCTTGGTCACATTAAGCCGAACCGCGGATAGATGAAGCATTTTCCAGACAGGATAGTTCTCATGTTTATATCATTTCAACAACTGGCAACTTTTCCAGGTTTCATTCGATCTTGTCGATAGCAGATAGCCGGGTTCTTAACCACTGGGCTAACGGGGCGGTCTGATTGCATCTGATGCATTTCAGGGGCATGATTAAATCATGTTCTTCAGCAAGGAGAATATTTGAACTCGTGCAATATAAATAAAGGCGAGCGCATGTAACCTCCAACAAAAAAAAAAATTCTTGTCTTGTAAAATATGACTTTCCATTTATGTTTAATGTTGTCTAACAGACGGCTTATTGTTATGTTGGTTAAATTTATCGGTTAACTACAATGTCAACCACTTCAAGCTTTTTTTCGATCTTGTCTTTATTATCTCTTCTTTTTGGTGCTATGCTTATGACGTCACACTTCCACTTTGCCAATAGCCAACCTTTCTCTGGAATCACAGGTGAGTTATGTATTTGTTTTATAATCGTTTTTTTCTATTTTGAACTGTACTGGTAATAAAGCTAAGAATTTTTCATCGGGTTAGGGTTGCGTATCAGAGTACTTATGCGTATCAATGCGTATCAGAGTACGAGTTAAAAGATATTGATTATCTGAACTCCTCTTTAGAGATGCTAAATAGCATGAGATGTTCCAATTCCCCTCATTATCAGTTTCTTTACTCCCAGTTACAATTATTGCTTTGTTCTCCGAAAAGATGTCGTTTTGATAGAAATATGTACGTTTTTGCCGCAGAACTTCATAATATTTCACCGGCTGCATATAGAATGCTACGGAATTCTGGCTCAATTGTTTTGCCCAGAGTAGAACTGATTAAAAAACTACTCTCTGGTAGTCTTCAAGATGAAAATTTGAAGCAACTCTTTCAACAACTTCAACCACAACAGCGTCTTGTCAACGTTCTATTCGATGAAGTGAAGCTTACAGAAACACTTAGATACTCAGGTGGCCGCGTAGTTGGTTATGCTCGAAACGTGTCTGGTGAAGAAGAAGTTCTTGCTACTCATGCACTGGTGATTGAAGTTGTATGCCATTTCGGAGGCCCTAAATATATTCTGCGTATTCATCCTGTCACAAAACTGAATTCTGATAAACTTAAGGAAATGATCCTGGAAGCTTTGGTGGCAGTTGGTAACGCTGGAGGTAGGCTACTACGATTTTCTGTGTATGTGACAATTGCAAAACAAATGTTTCTGTTTATAGAAACTTAGGTGGACCTGGCAAAAGTTTTATCAAAGCAACCAACTCTGATGTTTTTCTTGTTTTTGACTATGTCCATTTATTTAAAAACATTAGAAACAACTGGATAACTGAGCACAATTTTGATTGATTGATTGGTTTATTTTGTTGTGCAATATTATAACAGCAAAATCATTAAATGATGCAGCACGCTTAACGAACACAATTGAAAAGTAACAAATGTACACTGCATCTTTGAAGTAAATCACAACGGGAAGCTGCGAAGTGACCATAATGACGGTCTTCGAGTCAAGCAGCCACCCTCAGCCAAGTCGATGATAAACATCTAATAAACATTACACTAAATTATCTACACTTGCAACAAAGAGTCAAGACAGAAACAAACTTGCATCCATAATATGTCAAGAGAAAACGAATGTTGCACGCTGGCGTGATATTGAAGCACTTTACAATGAAGATCGTAAAAACAGCATCCGTTTAACAAAGGTCACATACACAGCTGTGTACCCCAAGCCTTTGCCGAGACAAAGTGTTCCTTTTGTTTGCCAGATTTTCCACGAAAAGACTGTGGCTGCCCTTTCCACGTTGAAGAATAGACTCGATATTAGTGATAGCACTATCATTTTCGTGAAGCTCATCACTGACTGGTTCCACATGATGAATGTTAAGGATCGCTATTCAGCTACATGCTGGATGAGTGTCGTCAGCCGTGGACAAAGGACTGCACTAGTTTCAAGAAGCTTTGCGAAATTTGTGACGT
Organism: Aplidium turbinatum; assembly: GCF_918807975.1. Lineage (NCBI taxonomy): Eukaryota > Metazoa > Chordata > Ascidiacea > Aplousobranchia > Polyclinidae > Aplidium > Aplidium turbinatum. The sequence goes on from NC_137489.1 coordinate 16,799,756, forward strand.
GGTGTCCTCTTGCGCCTGGACAGGTGGTCATGGTCGAATAAAAAAAACTCACAAAAACAACTGCAGATGCATTTGTTCAACATTCAGGCTGCACAGCTATTGCTGACGGAGTATAATTTCGGTTATGTTCTACCTGGTGTGTTTGCTGATGAAGCCCTAGAAAAGTTCTTTGGTCAAGCCAGACAACGTAGTGGCGGTAATTTCTACATTGATACTGTAGACATCAAAGCAGCTGCTGAATCCAAGAACCTTCATGCTCTTTTGAAATATGATTGTACCCCATAAGAGTCTGGTGATGTTGCATGTGATGCTAACATTCATCTTGACGATGATTTTCTGGATATTGCTGACACTCAAGAGCTCATTGCTTCCAATAGCTCTATCAAACACAAGATTGTTTTTCTGGCTGGATATTTAGAACACAAATTTCGATCTTGTTTGTCTGGAGTTGAAAATGAAAATGTCAACGATGATGCAATTGATTCAGCATTCCTCCAGAATTTAAATCGGGGTGGACTGACGATACCCAAACTTTCAACAGTTTATTTTGTTTATTCAGCACATCACATGTTTGAGAAGTGGAACTTTCACTGCTGTCGAACACACGCAAGCCAAATTTTAGCACATACCAATAGCCCAATGGCTAGAAGGTAAAGCAGCTTGCATGACGATGTCCAATATTCTTTTGAAAGCATTTGTTCTGGACAAAAGCGACAAAGAAAAGCGACTTGGTTGTTTAAGAAGGAGAGAAAAATTTACTACTTTAGTAGGCCAATAATATGCTGCCACACTGTTTTTTAAAGAAAATATGGCATTAAATTTCTTATAGCTGACGAATAACTTTATCGAGTGTAGGCTAATCATCTGCTTTGATATAGCCTAGGCTGTCATTGATATACCACGCACCAATTTGCTGTTTTAAATCTTGCAGTTTAATAATTTTTGCCGTTTTAACTAATCACTTTTACTGAATGTTGATTTAAATTCTTGTTCCATTGACTTAAGTAAAAAAACACCTATTTTTTCCAAAATTGTAATATTTTTGCAACAAATATGCTTCAGAAGACCTTTCATGGACATTTTAGAGAAAAATAAGTGTGAAAAATGGAATCCTTGCCCCTCAAAACCCTATAACAGACACCGAAATATGAATAATTTATACCACATTTTGGATACACCCAAGTTTGGATTTAACACCCAAGTTCCAAATACCGAGCATAGCAGATACTAGTCCTTCTACTTAAGGTGTCTGTGGTTCAAGCTTCCAACCTGTTGCTCTGTATTATGTGTAAATGCATACGAATGTTGGTTGCATAGGGGCAATTAATTATACTTGTCCCTACAAATAAGCTCTTTACAAATCAACCATGTCCTCTACAAATAATAAAAATAACAAGTTCTCTACACATAAACCGATGCATAAACCATATTACGCATAATTGATAATAATTATTATTATGAGACGCTCTGGTTTTCGAGCACAAGATATCATTTCTCTGTACTGATCTATGATTACTGATGTTTGTTATTATTGTTTTACAATACCTAATAGTGCATGCGGTTTATTTGTAGAGCACTTATTGAGAAGTTGCACCGTCGTACCCCGGAACACAAGTGGCAAAACCACTGTCTATGTTGGTTGGCCTTTCAAACTGGATTGCAAAGACCTCGTTGAGTCCAGTGGAGTGCCGTTGACATCTCCAGAATCGTTGGTAAAATGAAGTGAAAGGTTTTTGCACTAATTTCTTGTGGATCTTTTAGGCAGTGATTATGATGCTCCTAAGTCACCCAAAAAATCAATTTTTACATTGATTTAACATCTGTAGACGTCAAACTATTGTAAAAAATGTACTAGATTTCAATACCAACTCAGAACATGCCAGAGAAAATGTTAATTAATCGTTACTTTGCGGGGAGATAGCCTACTAGTGAAATAGTGCTGCCTGGGAATGGCATATCAAAGTAAAATGTTTGTTTCTCTCTAAACCAGTTGCTCTCAAATTGGCAGACTTACGCGAACCACTAGTGGTCCGCAAAAGTCTTTCAGGTGGTAGCCTACGCGAACCACTAGTGGTCCGCGAATGTCTTTCAGGTGGTACGCGAGCAACTTACTGAAATTAACACGAGTTAAGATACAAATAATGAAATTTGAGTGAACTTTCAGATTACACAATGTGTATTTTTGTGGGATACTTAGTTTGTTTCGAAAGAGGGGTTTCAAGCGTTTATGATGCAACAATGTTACTCGGCTTTGATGACAATCTAACCGAAATGCAAGAACCGTTTTGTTGCCCCTTGGTATGAACTTAGGTACGCTATTCGCGAAGGTATTCCTCGTATTGACAAATTGGTGAAAAAAAATTACATTTATGTCAACCACTTCCGCTCGGCGGTCGGCTACAGCCGACATTTTTTTCCGTGCCAATTCGTCGGACGTCTGCAACTTTCGACAGATTTTTCTTGGTTTGACAGCCGCAGTCGCTTTTTGCTGTCCTTTGCTAGCAGTTGAGAGGGGAATCACCTAATGGTTCTGTTATCTTCAGGCAATGATTCAGCTGTAATAAATCAACGTTATAGCGGAATTTTGTTTGTGAGAACGTTGCCTGTGATGTGAGCTTTCTGAGCTACTGTTTCAGCAGATTGGTTGCTGTTTCGCATAAGCGACCTGAAGGTATTCCAGTGGTTGCTTAGTTGTAACTGTAAGAGGAGGCAACGTCAATTTTCTTTTGTTGTAAACCGAGGTATTTTTCCACAGGGGCGGGTTTAGTCTGATGGAGGGCCCGGAGCAATTTTAGATCGGGGGCCCCCGTGCAAAAAATTATTAAACCCGCCTACAAAATTCATTTTACAATTTTTCTTTTACTTTGATGTAAAAATTAAATGTCAATCACTGACAATGTTTGCTTCTATACAAGACACTACTTTTTGTATAAGACAGTGCAAAATGCAGAAACGCGAGAAAAAAAGAAAAAAATGCCGTTTACCCCGTCACGATCGCGTCACACGAATACCGATGGGAAGTGGTTGCTACGTTTTTTCCATTTTGCAATTTTTAATTTGTTTTTCAATTCTGTGCTTGGTTAAATTGTTTTGCCTTTCATTGCATATTTTTGCGTTGTTCAGACTTTCTGGATATGGTACGCGAAAACTGTGCAAAACTTCTGAATTTTAAGGGAAAAGAGCAACTTTGAGAATCACTGCTCCAAACCCTTGTGATAATGTTAAATAAAAATTCATAAAAGTTTTGTTCTTAGTGTTTAGTTTCATCGAAAGACCTCCCTCTACAATTTTCAAACGCTAGTATCACTCTGGATGACACGTCAGAACAAACATCCACTTACACGCTATTACAGGTGGATGATCTTATTTCTTGACAAGTGTAAGAATTTATACTAGTAGGCCTACATTGCTATCTAACATGTCCAGCTCGTCGATAGGAGCAAACAACATACTACTTGGTGAATGATCTTCTCATCCTGCCACATGCAAAAACAACACTTTTCTAATATGATCGGTGAAAACATGTACCATATTATTCAAGACTGCTTCTTTGCTAACAGAAATATCCGAAAACAATTCTATGATGTATACCGTGACTAACCGGAGATGTAGTATGATCGCTATAAAAAAACAAGCATTATTATTATTTTGTGGACTTTCGTTTGTTAGCTTGGCCACTTGGCCAAATGTGACATATCAAACCTTACCTAGTGTGTGTTTAAAGCCTGCTGAAGAAAAGTGAACACCCAAAAGATTGGTTACTCTGGTGATAACATGAACCACAAGTAGAACTGCTTCTTTCCTGTTAGAAATACGCGAAAAACATTTCTGTGATGTATACCGTGACTAACTGGAGACGTGGTCTGATGTGTCACCATTGTCGGACTTTTGTTTGTTAGTTGGCCAAGTGGTGAGAACGTCTGTCTGGTGCTCGAAAGGACGTCGGTTCGACACCGCTCCGAAGCACTCGGCAAGACACTTGAGAATTTTCTTTTGCTCTCTACATTTGACTTCTATTTCATTGCAATTTGTTATTGTCAAAGGTCGTCAGTATGTCACAATGCTTCAGCACTAACGTCACTGTCGAACTGCGTCATTTGCCGGTCCGCTCATGTGTAGATTGTTTGTTTGTTTGTTTGTTTGTTTGTTTGTTTGTTTGTTGTTTGTTTGTTTATCTTTATCCTGCATTGCGGGAAAGCGGACTTGAGCGCTATGCATCGGTGTACGCCTTCCGACGTACACCTGACCCACGCTGCAGCCGACGACAATGTCTGTTTCCGGTTGTCTACTCTGCTTATGACTTTAATTTGGAACTACCCATTACTCGAAATCGATCACTGGGTAGAGGCAATTGTCGTAAAGTTTCTTGCCCAGAGAAACAACAGCAGGTGCGGGTGGCTGGAGTCGAACACGCAGGCTCTCGACTGTGAGCCCAACGCGCTAACCACTCGGCCACTGCTGCCGAGTGGTTAGCTATGCGGTTGAACGAAAACTATGCGGTTGAACGAAACGTTAACCTTGTCTACAAACGTGTTCTAATGAAACATGAGTTACGTTTAGATTGCATTGCAGGTATACATTTGTTTCATTGCAAATGTCTGTTTCAATTTTGTAAAGTTTGTCAAGTGTAATAATTTTTTATAATTGCTTCATTCCTTATTAGCATTTAGCGAAACTACAAACTACCACACCCACAACTGTAGCCGCAAGATGAAATAGCAGTTGGTGTCTCGCGGCTCTAAGAGCTTTGGGCCGTTGATGGATGGAGTTGGTGGTTGGCAGATGGGCTGAACAAAACGTGGAAGTTTAATGCAAAAAAATGAAAACTTTCTCTAAAAGCAGTGCAATGTATGCTATGCTTTTTAATAATGTGTATGAGGCCTATTTGCAAACCATGTTTTGCAAGCAAACCAAAAAAAGCGCTTTATTTGTTTGTATTTGAAATAAAAAAAAAGTGATACAAACCGGTTGATTGCAAATGAACCTGGTTAATCGCATATAAGTTGTTTTTTGAAATTTAACTTTTGCAGCTGCAAGCGCTAGGAACGAGACAGTGTACCCACCAGCTGTGGCACCCACTCAATACAAGACTACTTGGTATCGGACTAAAATAAACGAGGACTACTCAATAATCAAGAATAGGACGTGCGAGAATTACAAGAAAATAACGAGATCCACCGATGGTGAACAAGAGAGAAACGCAATTTATCCTGACGCCCTCCTGGTGAGCAATACAAGCTTTGCTTACAAATTCCGAAGCATAAAAATAACCACTAGTCATGGTTTAGTGTAGCCTATGTTACTTTTTAAACAAAAATAATTTTAATGTTTATTGGGTAAAGAAAGTTAATTGCAATCGTGTTAGCGTTATTACAATGAGGCATTAGTAGACCGTGGCTGTACGGGGCTGACCTTTTGCTGTCACACTTTTTCGTCCTGAGACAGGAAATAAAAATATGGCCTCTTTTACAACTTTTACTACTCCAACGTAAGAAAAACGTCATACGAATCAATTTTTGACTCATGAATAATATTGCCAGATTGTTCTAACTCTAACAAATAATTCAATTTTATTCAGAAATATCAAGCGAATTATTTCGATCCTGCTATATACAGCTGCAGCGTGGTCTACAACAAACAACCAGCCTTCGTTGTCCATTACTTCGTTTGCGTAAAAAGTAAGTGTATGTTGTAACTTGTAAGCTATTAAAAATGAAATATAAGTCAATATTTTTTTTTCTGTACTATTTTCAAACTCATCAGACTTTCGTAAGAAAATAGACACAATTTACAGTTGAACACAATTTACAGCTGCCTCACATAAACGGAGCATGTTGAAAAAAATAAAAAATCCAAAACTTTTCCAGACAAATAGCTCCACAGTCTACGAAAATAAATTACACGGTGTATCACGCTTGACAAAAAAGTTGAGTAAAAGCTTTGATGGTACCTCTGGCACTGAAGCTTCAATGACAGAAGGCCACTTTTCATTTTGAAAAGCTGCTATTTTTTTACTAAAATAATTATCAGTGATTGCCATTAGTCTATTACCGTTGACCATTTTCTTATCCTTGCTTCTTCATAGATCAAATTGAAAGATTGACCCCTTTCGTTTCCTGCAACAAAAAAATATACTTCTATGAGAAGGACACTATTAAGATTGACTGCTCTGTGCACACCAGTAATGCTAAAATTGGAAACAGTCAACTGGAGGTTCAATGGATTCGGGTAAGATCCTTGTCTATGATTTTAAAACATCTATTTTAACATCTACGTAACAACTAAAGTAGGCTAATTCCCTCTCAGTAAGCTCAAGGGTAGGGGAGACTCGGGTAAGTTGGCCCAGCAACATGTAAAATTGAATTTGTGAGCTAATAACAAAACATATGTTAAAGCGAATGCTATTGAAGAGTACAGAATTTATCACTCTGGAAGTGGACATATTCTTGCATCAAACCAACATTCTTAGGTATGTAATTTTTCAAGTTTTCCGAAAAAATTAAAATGGGCCGTCTTGCCCGCCTGTGCAGGTAATTTGGCCCACCATGGAAGGTAAGTTGGTCACTTGGCCAACATGCCCACCTCTTGGTATACTAAACAGTGGAAAATCTCTCTTTCTCAATTTTACGTTCTTTCTAATATTGCTTGGTTTTATACAGGCATAGCCTACATACATTGTATGCATTTATGCACCGGTATGGTTTATAGTATAATCTACTATTATAATGCAGTATTTTACCTCAGTAAACACGAGTACACCAAATAAACTTTCGAAAATAATGAAGGCTGTATCAATTATCATGTAGTTGGAACGGCATGCCTTTATATTCCTAACGATACTGATAGGTAGGACCTGTTTGCAGTATAAACCCCATTTTGCATGAGTACCAATATCGGAATATTTTTAATGTATCTCCGAAGCGGGGTACGTTTTAGACCGTCGCTTGAGAATTGGTTGCATATTTCTCTTTGACTCACACCATTCCTCAACAGTTTTAGCCCTCTTCATACACCTGCTGAGACACATTGGTTTTCTTCATCTAATTACTTACCATTATTCTATTATTACAATATGGGTTAGGAATAAGTTGTCGCAATCTGTGGCCTAAAAACGATGTTAGGAAGTAAATTATTGTTATTGATCGCTTAATGCTGATGTAAAGCCGCGATTTATTTACTTTGGATACTTGATACTTCAATCTTGAAAAAATAAGTCATCGTATTAATTAGTCCATTATCATATATATAATGCCTCATGAAGGAAAGTTGGCCATGGTGGCCAACCTACCCACCCACGAAATGGGCCAACTTCCCTGCATGGCAGCCATATTGTAATAACTAAAATTTATGTCAAACTATCTAACAACGTCTTCACCGTCGTCACCGTCAAAGTGAGCCTTAATAACTACCCTAACGCTACACTCACTAAATAACAACCTTTTTTAAGTTGCTATTTAGTGAGTGCAGTAAGAAAAAACTCACACGACATCTAAAAAATTCTAAAATCCAAAAATTTTAAAAATCATAATTTGTTATACAAAAATCTTGCTCACATATGTTTATATTGCTTGCTAGAGCCTCCCAACCTGGTGATAAGGTAGTTTCAACAGCATTTTCTCGGTATGCGTATGATACGTCACAATAAGTATTGTACTTAAAAAATTATTTAGAGTGGGCCAACTTGACCATTCGGCCAACTTACCTGAGTCTCCCCTAATAGGCCCAACCGCTTATTAGCCCAATTTGATCCTGTCCGGAATTACTGAATGTATAAGAGTGGCAAAGAATCGTCCTCCGCTTAATGCGCTTAAAATGGCCCGGTCCCGAGGTGGGTTTAATATTATTATATTTGTTCCTATTATATTTATTCCTATTTGAGGGATTTTTGTATTATTTTATTTTGTCAAATTAACTGGCCAATAAAGCCACTTCAACGTTAATTTTAATGATCGCCATCTTCTCCACACTATAATCTTTGCCGCACAACAATTTACACATCAACGCTTGCCTTCTATGCGCCCTTTTTCTTGACACATTGTGGTGCTTTACCACCTAGCTCAGATTAGACAAGAAAAGAATGGGTGACTTTAAATCACCTCCTTAGTCTGTACTAATGTCGGCCGCTTCAAACACAACACGTTTTCCAGGAGTTTGTGTGACTCACCAGCCAGTGTTTGTGGCAAACCTCAAACAGCACAGCACGTCATAAATCACTCTCCAGTGTTTCAACTTGTAGAGCAAGGGTCTCAAACTCAAATTGCTCTGAGGACCAAATGATTACTTGCAAATTGATACAATTCAATTAGATTACATTGAGGGCCGCAATGCACAATACACAAGGGCCGCAATAGGGGAGAGTGGGGTTAGTTGGAAGGCGGGGTTAGTTGAAAAATGATTGTTTTTTTAACTCTCCATAACTTTTTTAAATATTTACTGCAAACATGTGAAGTAGTTTATAAAAACACACAATCCATGTTAGTTTCGATTTGTTGAGTCAAGGTATGTTTGTTTGGCTGACAATTTTGTGTTTTCTTACTTTCGAAGTAAATTTTTTAGCGTATTTAAAAACATCTCATGCGTCGATATCGTTAAAGATAGAAAGAAGTTTTTTGGTCTGTGTCAGCTGTAGGTGTTCTACAACACTAAGAAATAAACAAATTTTAGTTTAATGCACCATGCTTGAATATTTTAGGAAAATAGTTTGTCATATGCTAATGGGGCTAGTTGGAAAATAGTGAGTGGGGTTAGTTGGAAAATGTTTTGATAGCGGTTTGACTATGTAGTATGTTACGAGTATATCGTCGTGGTACGATAATGAGTAGTATAAGTTCCAATGTACTTGTTTTAAGCAGACATACATTGTAAAATTTAATTTGAATAACTTGGAAAGTGCTATATATGCGGCATCACAAGTTTTAACAATGCGTTTATTAAAAAATGTTTTTCCGATGATTAGATGTAGAATTCATTGCATTTTAATTTTAAAGCAAGTAAACAGATTTTCTTACAACCCAATGTAAATGGTTGTTGGTTGAAAAAAGAGTATCCAGTTCATTAGTAGGCATTAAACTGACGTTTTTCAACTAACCCCAGGCATGGGGTTAGTTGAAAAATCAATTGTAAGTTTGTTTATTTTAAATTTTTATTAAAAGCTGAATTGATTCAATACTTATTTTTGGTTGTATGATAGAGGACATCCTAGATGATAATTTAAGCCGCTTCAAGTTGTCAGGTTATGCACCAATTGTTTTAAATTTCACTTTAAAAAAAAAACTTTCCGACTAGCCCCACTCTCCCCTACACTAAAAAAAATGGTAGTGAAAATTAAGAGACAGAAAAACACTGGATAGACGACAAATGGCTCCTCGTGCCCCATCCTGTGAGTACCACTTGCTTTCAACCAGATGAGAAACGAAATTTGTCAACAAAGAGCCTCCACCCGGACGGCACAGCTGCAAGGGGCAATTGATAAGTTCAGACGCCCCACCATTCTGCAGCTCAACATAGAAGGCTACACAACAAGCAAGACCAAAGTTGTGGAGCAGCTTGCCCATACCAACTGGGCACTCGTCATCCTCCTCCAGGAGACCCACTGCACTTCTGCAGATAGGCTAGCTATTCCCAACTACACGCTAGCCGGGTCTACCTTAAGCAGGAAGCACGGCATTGCCACGTTTGTGCATGAGAGCCTGAAGTGGACGTTTGCCGACCAATCTCCAACTGATGCCGAGATTGAGTGGGTGTGCATATGTATCTCAGACTACAACATCGTCAACATATACAAGCCGCCACCCTCGCAAATATTGCCATCATCCCTTCCAACGTTCCCCTCTCCCAGTCTCTACGCTGGCGACTTCAACTGCCAGCACATCGACTGGGGCTACAACAACACAAGCAGCGACGGAGAATTGCTGGCTGACTGGGCCTCTACAAACCATCTTGCCCTCCTATTCAATCCAAAGAAACCAGCCAGTTTCCACTCCAGCCGCTGGGGAACAGGGACAAACCCTGACTTGGCCTTCGCGAGTGTCGACAGCTCTCTTCCAGACAGACGTTTGCTTGAGAAGTTCCCGCGGTCCCAACACCGGCCGTCCCTCATCATCGCCCCAAAACTTGTGGCTCCTGTCCCGAGTTTACCGGTGAAGCGATGGAACTTCAAAAAAGCCGATTGGAATCAATACAGCCTCTTGACCAATGAGTCTATGCAAAGTTACCACCACCCGAAACATGCAACGCAGACGAGGCATACCAGGACTTCTGCAATGCTATAATAATTGCGGCAAAAGCCACAATACCACGTGGCCATCGAACCAGCTATACACCATGCTGGGACTCTGAGTGTGAAGCTCTCTATCGCTCCTACCTAAACGCCACCCCGGGTACAGCTTCTAACACCGCCGCCACCAGACTACTTGAGCGGCTGGACGCAAAGAAGCTTAAGCGATGGAATGAAGCCGTCCAAACCATCGACTTCTCACACTCAAGCCGCAAAGCATGGAGCATCATCATCAACCTCACTTGGCGCTCAGCAAACTCTCCTCGCCAGTGCCCCGTTTCTGCAAATGCCATCGCTTCTCAGCTAGTGCAGAACGGGGTCTACAAGACAAAGGACCGCGAGACATCCCGCCTTGTCGCCAAGGAAGTGTCTGCCCTGTGGCGAGTGGTAACACCACAAGAAGAAACAATCTCTGGAGATTTCTCTCCAGAGGAATTCGCCACCGCCCTCCGCCTAATGAAATCACACAAGTCTCCAAGGCCGGATAAGATCTGCCTGAGCTTGTGCTCCATGCTGGCCCTGCCCTCAAGTCCTGGTTACGTAGATTCCTCTCTTCCTGCCTGCACCACCTCACAATTCCAAAAATCTGGAGAAGAGCTCCAGTAGTTGCGATCCCTAAGCCTCACAAGCCACCAGAGGACCCAAAGAGTTATCGTCCGATATCCCTCCTCTGCGTTCCTTTCAAAATCCTCGAAAGGCTGATCTATGCCCGCGTCAACCCAATCATCGACCAGCTCCTTCCAAAAGAGCAAGCTGGGTTTCGGCGCGGAAAATCCACCGTCGATCAGGTCACACTGTTGACCCAAGACATCGAGGACTGCTTTGAGGCAAAAAAGAAGGCCGGCGCTGTCTTTCTAAATCTCACAGCTGCCTACGATACTGTATGGCATCGCGGCCTTACTTACAAGCTGCTTCGCCTGCTTCCTGATTGACATATGGTCCATATGATTATGGAACTTGTCAGGAATCGAAGCTTCACCCTCACCACCGGCAATCCACAGCGAAGCAGACTGAGACGCTTGAAAAACGGCGTCCCACAGGGATCGGTCCTGCCTCCACTTCTTTTCAACATTTACACCCACGACCTGCCAACCACGGTCTCCGCAAAATACGCTTATGCGGACGATCTGGCAATTCTTCACTCCACAAAGTCGTGGGATAATCTAGAAGACACCTTGAGCCAGGACATGCAAACTATCTCAGCTTATCTCCAGAACTGGCGACTGAAACTCAGCGAAACCAAAACTGTGGCGGCAGCTTTCCACCTACACAATCGGGAAGCTGATCGTGAGATACATGTCCACAACAATGGAAAACCTCTGTCCTGCCCCGAGCCAAGGTATCTTGGGGTGACACTAGACAGATCGCTCACATACCGCCACCATTTGGTGTCACTGCGCAAGAAACTGACATCAAGCGCTGCACTGCTGAAGCGCCTGGCAGGCTCTAGCTGAGGGGCGAGGGCTGACACTTTGCGAATAGCAGCCTTAGCCCTTGTCTACTCTTCTGCAGAGTACTGTGCACCTGTTTGGTGCCGCAGTGCTCACTGCCACAACATCGACACTGCCATAAACAGCGCCCTGCGCTCAGTGACCGGATGCCTGCGTCCCACACCATTGGACAATCTCCCCATTCTTGCTGGCATCCAACCTGCTGAGCTTCGTCGCGAAGAAGCCACTCTGTCCCTTGATCGACGGGCACTGGAGCCTAACCATCTTCTCCACCACAAGATCTCTGCCTTCCCAAACGGGCACCCCGCCGACTGAAATCAAGACACCCATTCGTGCCAGCCGCTCGGCTTCTGATCAACGAAGCTGATGAACAAGACATCTCTGCGGCTACTTGGGCGGACCATAAATGGAATTCTGAATGGAGGTCAAGCACCACCAGACTCCATTCATTCATCCCCGACGCCGACACATGCCCCATCGGCCTGACACTACAGAGACAGGCATGGGTGCGCCTCAACTGTCTCCGTACGGGCGTCGGGCTTTTCCGCTCAACCATGCACCAATGGGGAATGGCTTCTTCCTCCTCCTGTGAATGTGGTGCCGAGGAACAGACCGCATACCACATCATCAATGACTGTACCATCTTCAAGCCACCTAACGGAGTGGAAGGTCTGCGCGTCATGGATGATGAAACTAAAAACTGGCTGCTCTCTAGCAGCCTTCCAGTGTAGTCCGGAAACATCGTGAATCTGGGGTGGTAAAAGGATAGACCCTCGGCCCCAGAAGCTCAGACGACGACGACGACGACGACTGGATAAACGCAATAAAACGAAAAAATAAAAAAGAAGGGAAACGGAACGACTTGGACCTGGAAAACATCCCATGAAAAAAACGGGGAAAATATTGAAGAAATGACTGCAGCAAATATCAAGGTTACTATGGTTTGGTTTTAAATCTTTATTCTTGGACTGACAAAGCCTTTGACAGGCTATTTCTGGCAATTTTGCATACTAGTAGAGGCTTTGAACCTCTGACGCAGGACCGGTTGCCAAGATCGACAGAGTGAAGTTTTCGATTGTTGAAGTTTTGTTGCCGGGGAATTATTCCATCCACTAGGTGTCACTGAATGGAGAGCAGTCTTGAAATGCGTTGCTCAAGCGCACACCCCGAGAGTCGAACCAGCGCCGCGTGATCTTGAGTAGGGTGCTTAACCAATGAACAACATTTACTTGACTGTTTAACATTTAATCTCCCAACAAACTAGGCTACGTCATCAATATTTCCAAAGTCTCTTTGCGTGTAAGAACTAGAAGGAATTGTGACAAACAATCAGTTACAGAATCCTTATCGCGCAACTTGCTTCTAGAAGATTTTGTGTTCGAGCAAATTGAGAAACTTCTTTAACCTAATGGAACAGTTTGACTGTTTAACCTAACGTTTGATATCACACTAAACTACGAAATCAATTTTTCCAAAGTCTCTTTATAGGGAAGGGATAGAAAGAATCGTGATAATGATTTCTTGCTTCTTAGCTTGATGAAGACGATGCGTACAACTGCACGACACTTTATCTTTCTCCAGAGCTGAGTGGAGGCACCAGAGCTACTTGTGACATGTGAGCAGATGTAAAATAACGTTTTCAACCTTGATATCAGCTGCAGTTCAATTATTTAACGTTGGATGCACCACTGATAGAACATCCACCGATAACGAAGCTTAGTAAATTATGCAGCTTTATCCGTGGATGGTTTCTTTTGTCTTAATACATTAACAGTAAAGCGCTGATTGGATTCGCCGATTACTGATCCAACAATAAACTTCGCGCAAATTTTTTTTAACCAACTAATCAAACTGTTGGCTCAGTTCGCCACAAAATCTGTGATCGATACATTCAATTTCTAGGGTGAAATGCACCGACACAAAATATTTTGGTTATAGGCAAATTGTTCGTAAAGCAATTGTTCGTAAGCAATTGTTCGTAAAACAATTGTTCGTAAACTGTTTTTCGTAAAATGAAATCCGTAAAACAATTCTTCGTAAAGCATTTCTTCGTATACATCAAATTTTACCTGTATGCACGAAAAATTGCTTTAGGAAGAATTGTTTTCGAAGAATTAATTTTACGAACTATTGTTTTACGAACAATTTCTTACGAACAATTGCTTACGAACAATTTGTCGGACACCAATATTTTAAGCTCGGATTAAGCTAAAATACGCAAACAATCATAGTCCACTGTTTAAGTCACTTTTATGGGTAAAGCCCTAATCCGGAATGCTAATTAGTGAATTGCTTTTGGAAAGAGAAAAATATTAATCCAAACGTTAAGCTGCTTAACGTCCGAATTAATTACTTGGTAAATGGGCGCTGTTGCTATACCCCACCTAAGTGGTGGGTAGCGTTTTGGTGCATCGTAAGCAAAGTTTTTACAATAATCATTTGTTTACATTCTAGAGTTGGCTTCAGCAACTCCGGAACCAAATGCTTTTGGTATAAACCGAGTGACAAAGAACTGAACAATTACCAGGACACGAATACTTTTAACGTAACGTACACATTGAGGTGATAAGTTTGCTTGCTTAATACTACCTGGTTATTTTTCTGAATGAACATGTCTGGCCATTTACAGAAATTTCCTATAAATTTTCACGGCAACATTTGCGTTGTACAATTCATTGTAAAAGTTTAATTTTGCTGATTTTTCTGGAATGTTGTAGTAGATTAGCATTGTAGTTTACATAGTGATAAATTAGCGGAGGGATGAAGCATCGGATTGGTCGTTCGCTTTCCAATCATGCAATCCTGGTTCGACTCCCGGCTTCAACTGGTTGTTGAAAACACTGCTCAACTCTACCCAGGGTGTAATAGATTAAGTGGGCGTAGTTGCTGAAAGAAAAGCGGTCGAGAGAAGGGAACTGGTCACCCTACTTTACTTAGTGCCGAAGGCTAAGTATAATGAGAACCTTATCTTCTCATCCCTCGATGCTTGGATCAAGTATGGGACTCACCTTTACCTTTAGTGGTAGATGTTACCACATCCAACGTGAACCAGATCACAAAAGTTGAGATTCTTTTGCAGGTGAAATGTTGATGTCATTACAGTTAGTGTTTTCTCACATTTCTGTTCTTTCATGTAGCAATGCACTCAAAAAAGTTTCTTTTCAAAGGTTTGGAGCTTTATACCAGGCTTGGTATTCATACGTGGTAAATAATGTACAGTTAAACGTGTAGCCTACTTTTTGTATCGGCTATGAAAAACTTTTATAAACAAATCACTTGTGTTCCAGATGTTGAGAGCTCAGTCAAATTGCGATCACACAGATCAAGAATCTATCTCTTGCTCTTAACTTAACCTATTATTCTTGCAGCAATGTAAAAAAATCCGATGCTGGAGTCTATCAAGTCATGTTGCGATATGAAGATTTATGGAGCACGCCGTGGAACGTCACCCTGACCTTTAACCCGGCTGAAGAACTACGATACATCATCACCGTCCTCGTGTTTGTGCTAATTTTGCTAACATCCATTATTGTAGCTATCGGCCTGATCTGGTACAACTGGATTCAAATTCTTCTATTTGTTCGTCGCCATTTCTGCCAGCCAATAAAAGGTGCGAAGACATTTTGTTTTTTGATTCCTTTAAGTAGCCTATAAGTGTTTGGGTGCAGGGGTTCACTTCCTTACCACCCCTTGTTGGTTTGGTGCCTCAGTGCTCACTGCAACAGCATCGACACTGCCTTCAATAGCGCTTCGCGCGCAATGACAGGATGCCTGCTTTTCACACAATTGGACAATCTCCCATTTTTTGCTGGCATCCAACCTTCTGAGCTTTGTCGCGAAGAAGCTACTCTGTTACTCTGTCTTCACCTGAGAGCAGCCATAGTCTCCGGTCTCACCTACAAAGCTACCCAGACCCTCTGGTCAATCCTAGAGAAGTAGGAAGGCACAGTCGTCGAGAAGATGACCGTGGCGAAGCAACATCATTGATTATGAATAACTTTTCCTACTAAACATTTTGTAAAGTTGGTGGCATGCCTCAAAACTTTGTATCTCTGGCGGTCGTGTTTCTTGACTTGCAATTTGTTTCAAGAAAGTTGTGTTTGTATTTAGCCTACTGTTTGTAAGTTTGATCGAATATTTTACAGATGACAAAGAATTCGTAGCCATCCTTTCTTATGTGTTTTCAACTGATCTCAATGAAGAAACGATGGAGCACACTAAGAAGATAGTTCGTTGCATTCGGCAGCGAATGAATGAGATGAACTACAGCTTTTACGACCATCATGAAAATAGTCGAGGAGGATGTAAGTTTTACTTAAGAATAACGAATAACTTCAATATTTACTTTCATTGTGTTATTGCTTATACATTGCTTATTGAGCTATGATGTTTAATCCATTGTATTTTAGCCATCTTGTATCTTTGTAGATCCAACAAGTACTTTAAGTTGTAATTGAATTTATGTACGTCACTGTTGTAAAAGTTCGAAAGACAGTTAGTGTTTACGACTGCAGAATCCAATAACATTTAAAACCATTGGATATTCTGCATCGAACTCTAGTTGAATTCTCGTTAGCTCAAAATTTGAAGACATTACTGTAAAGTAACAAAGACTCCGAAGACAACTCTTTGTGAGCTGACTTTACTTGCAAACGTTGTGGCCATATCCTTTAGTCATGCATAGGTAATCTGTAAATGACGTGATGACGAAACAGGAATGGAATACACTATACCACGCCAAATCAGTTTTAGTTTTTGTTGCTTTAATTATTTTTTAAATTGCTCGCAAGCTTTCACTCTTTGTGTAGTTGAGTTCTTTGTACAATAATGTACACGTTGCTTTTACTTGGTTGGTGATTAAAAGTTTATAATCACAGTCACTGTCGAAACGCTCCTGACGAATTTAAACCGCAGCCACCGAATGATCATCGTACTGACCGACGCGTACGTGGAAGACAAATGGTCTCGCTTTGAAGCGCAGCAGGTTGGTATTTGCAGCTGCTTTAAAAAAGGCTACAGGGGGCCATTTTGAACCAGGGTTTAAAATAATTTTAAGAAACCAATACCTTTCCAGGGGCCATTGTAACGGATTTTTTCTCGACGGTTAGAAAGTTGAAGTGCAATTTTTAACTGTCAGTTTTTACCAAGTTACACCTCCTGCAAAGAATGGAAAAACCATTTGTTAACTCACTCGCTGTGGTTACTTGATGTAGTGCTGCCGAAGCTCCCCTACGCCACCTTTCCGCTTCAAATTCGAAAGGACCTGGTAACAGAAAAAATACCTAAACCAAATAGGCAACTACCCGCAAAAATTAGAAAAAGTGGGAACGGTCGTTGCCTACGAAGCCGCAGAATCACTAAACGAAACCATCGTTTCCTGCGGGTGACAATATGTACAAATCGTACCCACTTCTCATTAACTACCATGGGCACTTCAATTCGGACTCTGGCACCTCTTCCACTTAAACTCTTGACACCGCACATTCTCACCTCCCCACATATCACACCAATTCCCAGCTTAAAACCTGACAACACCCAATTAACACTTTTAACACGGAACTCAGGTTTCCTCTGTGCATCAGCTTCAAGACTAAAACATTGCGAATCACCGCTCTCTTACTTTCCATGGACGCTCGCCGTCCAGCACAGGATTTAGATGTGGCCTCCAATCAATGAATAGTTAAAGGTACACGTTCACAATCCTGACAATCTGCAAGCCTTGCTCACGAACTGGGAGAATACACAACTGTGCCCTTGGCCATTATACCGTTACAGTGATTACCTGCGTTGTCACGTACACTTCGCAAAGTCACGGCGTCTTTTTTAATAGTTTTAGTTACTCTTCTTCTCCGTCGTGTGAGCTTCCGAGGCCAAAGGTCTATCTTTTTACCACCCCATATTTACGGTGTTTTCAGACTACACTGAAAGTCTACTACAGAGAAGTCAGTCTTTGGTTTCATCATCCAAGACACGCAGACCCCACTCCCTTAGGTGGCTTCAAGATGGTGCAATTGTTGATGTTGTGGTCTGCGCTCTGTTCCTCAGCACCACATTTACAGAAGAGGAAGAGGCCATTCCCTATTGGTGCATGGTTGAGTGGAAAACCCCAACTCTCGTACAAAAACAGCACCCCAAAGTAGCATAAAGTAGAATAATAAAACCAGTTGCATAAACAGCTTGATTAACCGGCTCACCCACTCCCATCTCTCTAGTGTCAGGCCAATAAGACAGCAGTCGGCGTCGGAAATGAACGAATAGAGTGTGGTTATACTTTATTTTTATTTATATTTTTATTTATGGTCCGCCCGATAATCCGCAAAAACCTTGAAGAAGGTGATTGGGCTCCAATGCCAGTCGACCGAGAAACAGAGTGGCTTCTTTGCGACGAAGCTCAGCAAGAATAGGAAGATTTTCAATGGTGTAGGAAGCAGGTATCCTGTCATTGTGCGTAGGGTGCTATTGATGGCAGTGTTGATGTTGTGGCAGTGAGCACTGCTGCACCAAACAGGTGCAAAGTACTCTGCTGAGGAGTAGACAAGGGCTAAGGCTGCTATAGGCAAAGTGTCAGCTCTCACTCTCCAGCTGGAGCCTGTCAGGAGCTTGAGTTAGCGCAGCGCTTGATGTCAGTTTTTTGCGCAGTGAGCAATGATTAGATTTTAGATCACGACAGTTATAATTTTATCATAATTTTTATGAGCAGTCAAGATTAGTTCAAAATAATTGCACGAATAAAAAATCTAATCCAATTTCTTTTACATCTTTGTACTTGTTTTTGTAATTTTGTTTATATCCACTGACCACGAAACTTACGGCACAAGGAAGAAGCGTAACAAACCAGCAAGGAATACTGTCCGCTTTATTGTAGCAATAAGCTACAGCCTAGGGATAATAATAAGCTATATTTGACTATTGTAGTTAAGGTTCTGGTTTAAAGTTATTAAATTTTTTATTCAAAATCTTCTATTTCAAAAAGAACTTTCTGAGTATCCATGATCATCAAAATAAGTTATTTTGGTGAAACAAGATAACAGATTAGCAACTATATTTGCTATAATTCGGTCTGCTTGATTTTTTTCCCTTGGAATTGAGTACATTGTAGCGTAAATAGTATAAGTATTGATTATACACCAGTGTATTGTATATGTATTTATATACATACAATTTACATAGGCTACACAGATACAGCTTACGTATTCATGTCATTATTGAGTTTGTATTTGGTCAAAGATATCTTTTGCATTTGGATTGAAAAAGGCACGTACATTGGATGACTAAACCTGGCTATTTGTTTACATTTGCAGGGATATATGAATATGAGCCAAAACAGAACTAAACTGATTATCGTTCGAGCGCCGGGAGCTCGAACAGCTTTAAGACAATCCATGGAAAGAGGAGACGAATTCTCGCAAGAACTGATGGAAGCTATGAGGGTAAGGAATTGTGGAATAAAACTTTGTAAAAATCAATTTCTAACTATCAACAGCATCATGTCAACTAGGAAAACTTTAAAATAGAAATTTTGATGGCCGGCCTGATGCCAGCAGTTTTAACCAGTACATTGGACTAATAACACAAACCAACAAAAAAAATTTAACGCAAACAGTGAGAGTCATTTTTGAGCAGTAGGTTTCAACCTTTTTTTAGTCCCGGACCTTTTGAATAAATATTCAAGCCTGCAAACTCTTACCTTTTTCAACAATTTAATCAGAAAATATTTTGCTGTTTAATGCATAACCTACTAGTGAGGGATATGTATTGTAATATCGGATATACATGACGGCTGATGGACATTTCAATGAAGCAAAGTGTCTCAAACGAAACATGCGAGAATTTAACGTCCAAGCAAAAGGTCTGTAGCATATGAAAACAAACGAAATACGACAAAATAAGACACAAACAGCAGCCTAACACGCATCTCCATGATTTACAATGTCTAGTTTATGAACAGCTTTGTATTGAAAAGATAGATCAACAAAATTGATACTTTTGAGATACTTTTCAGTGAGATCTTATAACTTGTATCTGTTTAACTTGAAGGCATGTCGCAACATTTGTTGGAGAAATAACACGAAAGAAGGAAGGTTCATGGACGACATCGAGTATGCTCTTCCCAACTTACAGCGAACTTGATCTTCCTGCATAAGAAGATTTTTTAGTTTTTTAATTTAGCAGACTAGAAAGCATGTGAATAAAGAAATAACAGTTAACCTCTCAAGTACATGTAGCTCCACACAGAGTGAAATTTATATGACTTTTGACTCTTTTTTTTATTTGTTTAAAAATAATGTTTAAAAAGACATTTTAACTTTTTTAGGTTTGTTTAAAAATATCTAAAAAAATAATGTCTAAAAATAATGTCTAAAAAGACATTATTAAAACATATCTACGGACAGTGGCCAGTGTTTCGATCTTTCGATCTCTTCAGCGTAGTAAAGTGAAAGTGGAAAGTTGTCTTGAGAAGATGGTTTCTGAGAGTGGTGTAATAAGCCAATGAGAATTGATTTAAAGTGATGTAATAAGAGCATGGTTTTATGGTTTTCATTCATGGTTTCTAATAAGAGCATAGAAAGCATGGTTTCGTATTTTGGCTTCAAAAGAAAACATCACATTTGAGAAACTCAATGACATTGTGTGAAGGGAGATCCCCTGATATGAGTTAATGGTTTGGTTTTACATGAAGTACAAAATTCGATGTGTTTGGACATTACTATACTAGATATGTTACAGCCTAAAAATAAATTAAGTATTATTATTTTTTATTTAAATAATTTTTGCTGTGGGTTTGTAGTGTTTATCCCAGGACTGTATCTTTCTTTGAAAGCTAAATATTACCAGCTTCTCACACGGCAATATAGAGTTCAGCTCAGTTTGTTTTTATTTCTGACCATCACAACGAAAAACAATATATGCCAAACATAACGGAGGTCTAGAAAAAGGTAGACATGACAAAACGCGGACGTTATAACGAGCATAATACCAAAACAGGACAATCAATTTAAAATATGAACGCAGGACCGATCTGCGAGGTTACCCGTGTGAAGCTTCCTCTGGTTGTTAAACAGTTTTACTTGAAAATGATCATATCCAGTAGATACTACCACAGAGCGGCTTTCAAGGCTTGCGTTGCTCGAGCTTACAGTTACAACTCAAGAGTTGAACATTAGGAAACTTGGGACCAATAATAATGCATAGCCTACTCAAGAGATTACGAAAGAGGCATGCTTTTTCAAGAACATTTTAATTTATGAACAAGAACAGGGCATGCGTTTTTAAATAGTTCAGTGCACATTTCTGTTCTACTGTAATTTAACGTTTCTTTTGCCTTCCATGCCAGGTTTCGTTATTTTGTAATAGGCTAAATATTTTTTCTCTTTTTGTCAGCATAAATTATTTGTAATTTGAGTAGTCTAAGTTTTTTTCAGTTGTTTAAATGAGATCACAAGGTAGGCTATGATTTGTTTCTGTTTAGTGTTTAGTCTTATCAGTGAGGGAAAGCAAGGAAAACAGTGCTTACCTGAGCGAAAACTATGCAAAATATAATGACTGAATTCTAGATTTAACTTCTTATTATTTTTATCACGTCTATTTTAACTTGAAAATTACTGTATTTGTGACTAGAATTACTCGTAACGCTTGTGAGTAGTCTAAGTCCTCACCAAACCGCATGTCTTGCCTATAAATGCCAATTAACGCAAACGCTTCTGTCAGAAACAATCACTGAGGCTCCAGGGAAGCAACTATCAAACTTGCTTTCCCCAGATTCAAAAATGTCAAAAAACGCCTTCGTTTTATCCAATCCTGACCCGTTTTGCAAAACGTCACCAGCTGCTTAGCCAATCAGATGTGTTATGGTGAGACTTGCTTTCCCAGTGACGTCGATGCAAACATTCGCTAGAGCGGCTAGACTAACTCGTCAGAATGGTCTCTCGTCACGATACACAGCACAGCATCACTATGCCGAAATAATTGTTGCTGTTTTTTTATGTCTCCTCGCCATGTACTTTAGCCTACTAGCTTTCATAGACACGCCTTTGCTCTTTTTACAGCGTTGATATAACGTTACTTCGCCAATGAACGTTCAAGTGCGGAATGTTTGTTTGTTTTATCTTTATCCTGCATTGCGGGAAAGCGGACTTGAGCGCTATGCATCGGTGTACGCCTTCCGATGTACACCTGACCCACGATGCAGCCGACGGCAATGTCTGTTTCCGGTTGTCTACTCTACTTATGACTGAAATTTGGTACTACCCATTACTCGAAATCGATCACTGGGTAGAGGAAATTATCGTAAAGTTTCTTGCCCAGAGAAACAACAGCAAGTGCGGGTGGCTGGAGTCGAACATGCAGGCTCTCGACTGCGAGCCCAACGCGCTAACCACTAGTTCGTTAAGCTTCTATACGCAGGAGGCAAACTTATCCAGCTTTTTGTACAAATTGCTTGCGGTTGTAATGTTTAAGCCTAAGTGTTAGTTTTTGTAGTGTAGGCCTAACTGAATATCTGAGAATGAACATTCATGACGAATTAAATATTTAGACAACTATTATTTCATGTCTAACACTGGACTTTGGTCCTGCAACGTTAAAATTAAGATTGTTCATGACTTCTAAACATTAAATGGATGTATGATCACGACATAAGCGAAGCACAATTTGACAGATTTTTATTTTTGATTTGTTTTGGAAATGCTTTCAGAGCGCACCAAACTGGAAGTGTTTTTCAAAAATTTTTGGAGGTGGCCCCCCTGCTGGAAGTGTTGCCTTCGGCAACACACCTTCGGGCTTCGCCCGACGGTTACGCCCTTCGTGCCTACTACCTTGCTGCAGCATATTTCCAAGTTGCTTTCCCAACGGTTTAAGCCACCGAACGTCACTGAGTCTTATACTACGTAGTCTACAATCAGGTAGGTTTTAACAAACTGAATGTAGAAATAATAACGGCCCACTTGTATGAGACTACCTACAGTTTTTATAAGAAAAGTGCTTATTTCACAAACTATTTAGCCTATTTCAGAAAGAATCTTCACCGGTCATATCCTGTGCAAATTTGGACAGTAGCAAGCGTCGATTTGTAAATTAAATCATTGTCGGTGTTATTCAAACAGAGAAAAAGGATAGGCCTATAGCGTAACGACCACTGTATTTCAAATAAAAATTTTGTGGCATGATACAGGACAGTGACCACCTGACCAGCCAACACGGAAAGTTCTCGCTTGACTAATCCGTCTCTCCCTAAAATATCCATCTTGTAAGGGCGTAGCCTATAGTCAAGAGGGGCAATTTCCCCTCCATGAATTATTTCCAATGAAAATTTCACACTCTGTTACAGCATCATTTGAAAAAGTTTTACTACTGATTTAGGCTTAAAACACTCTCAGAATGCGCCATTTTAACGCATTTTTTCAAAATTGTGATGATGTTAATTTTGTCATTTTGGAGGTATAAAACTAGTTGTTTCGTACTCAGTGGCACGTGCCCCAACTGATGGCATATGTTCCATCTTTGCACTTTATGATGTTATTTTTACATATTTTAGGTGCCTCTTATTAGGGAATGCCCCACCTGGGGCATCCAAATCGACTTGTTTCAAAGTCTACAAGTAAAGGCATAAAATCTGGCAAAGATTTTGTTCTTGTAGCCTACCTTATGTTTTTTTGACACTCAAAATAGCTTTTTTCTTATCAGGCCGTAGCCACCAAACGCCTCAGTAGTAAAACGCCAGATGTGGTTTATGAACATCAACAACGATGAAGTGGGGTAAGCTTGATCAAGCACTCAAACATTTTGTACCTTATGATTTTACAAATACGTCACGGGCTCACGGACTATTTGTTTTTGCTGCAATTATTGTTAGCTTTTGCGCAAAAGCTACTTGTCACAAACTACGTCTCTTCCAAAGTAGAAAAAAAGTAAGCTTACGAGAGGTCACAAAATGTTGATCTGTAATCAAGGTCGGTGAAAGGATATTTTAGACTCGGTACCAACGAGATCCTTGGATCCTAAATCAAGGTATTTATAAGAAAAACACAATGTAACTAAAGAATAGGTGATTTCTTCATGTTTTCGGACCCCTTGAAAAGGTTTCCGACCCCTAAAATTGTTACGGGCGGGCCTGGGTCCAAAGTACCCTTTACCCCCCTCCTGCCAACGCTACTGTCTGCAATTATATTAATGATCAGGGCTACAAGACTGTCTAATAAATTTAACTAGCGTTACACTTTTTTTTGTTAAAAATTGGCAAACTTGTTGGTTTGATGGTTAGTGCAATGCAGGCTAATAATGCAATCCTCTGTCAACAAACATCACTTGCACTGTGTAATAGTCTTTCCTGTGTAGGCTTTCCATGCCAACAAAACCTTTCCTACAATTAGTTTCTGTAAGCAACCAAACACCGCACGCTGTCATGGCGTTTTTAATTTAAAAGCAAAATACAAATAATAGTTTTCGGAGCCTTCGTCAAAAATTGCAAACTATTGCTACAAGATAAAACTACAAAAAACGCATAAAATCTGTTTATAAATTTAATAGTAGTTTAATAATAGAGTAAGTTTTCGGGCGAGGTTAGTTATAACGAGAACAAGATATATATCTGTGTTATGTTGCAAATAAATATTCACAATAACCCTCTGCATTATCATTCAACCACACTTCACTTTAAATACTAAGATTTTATTAAAACTTTTTACTTAAATAAATCTTTTTTTGCTTCTACAGTAAGCAACAAAAAAATACAAAAAAAAAACTTTCGCATTGCCACTTTAAACCACAGCAAACGATAGTGCGAGATTTTAGAACTACAAACCCAGTTACCAAAATTTGTCTTTTTAGCATTGATTCAACGTCTGCAGATGTAAAAATAACAAAGAATGTAAAAAATGACAAATTTTGCTGTCTGGGATACACAATTACACAACAGAATATTAAGATCGTGAAGCATTGAAGAGACAAGATAATAATTAATACAACCAATACAACCTTTTATTCATCGTTGTACAACGTAGCATCGACGTACAATAAAGCGGCATTTCATATTAAGCTGTGCAATGTCAGCTTTGTACTATTTCGTCCATAGCAGGGGTTCCCAACCGTTTTCTCACGCGGACTTTCAAAAAATAAATTCATCCTACAGGCTGCAGGATAGATCAGGATTTGATTTATTATACTTCAACGTTTGGAAAGTTGATCTCCCTGTAATCTCCTTAACCCTAACTCGGGATTTCAGACCAAGGGGATGCGAAACTACATACGCTGTAGGCTCATCTACCATACTAGAATGATTACGTTCTTTTAATTAACAAAATGTTGCACTTTAAAAGTAGGGGAGAGTGGGTTTGGTTGAATCACGGTCGACTGCGCTGAGACTAAAATCATTGAACCAAATCAGATCACTTTTTTCGCAAGGCATGGCCATCATTTCAGCATGCTGCAACGCACGAGTTTCGAAGTTGGTGTTTAGTTGGCGTTTTTGAGTACCTCCATATTTTATAGCTGTTTGTAACATTTCAGTGTTGTTTGTATTTTTCGTTTAGCGTTAGTTAGATAGTGTGCAGATGAGAAGGTGGAAGTTATTTTTGTAGCCAGTTAGCTAAGTGTTAAGAAATCAGTAATGACGGCCAAGTTCAAACTCAGTGTAAAATAGTTTTTACTCTTATTTTCTGTGATATCTTGGTGGGGTTGGTTGAATCACGTGATTCAACCAACCCCGTTATATTTTCACCTGATGAAATCATTAATCAGAGATGAGTCAAATAATCTCCCAAATGAATCCACTAACCAATGTGATCATGTTCAAACGTCTGTGATGTCACAGAGCATTAGAGTTGCTGATGAGCCACCAGCCTCGAACGAAAGCTCAATTTCTGAGGTGCAAGGTCTGTTGGCCGCCACAAGCGATGAGGAACCGGTCAATACACCTTCAACCTCTCGTTCATGTAGGAAAAGACTCGCATTGAAAAGTCCGGGAGTTAATTCAATGCCATTCAGCCCTGAAATGGTGCGTGCGTTCCCCAAGGCTCCTGTCAAAACAGGTAAAAGAAATGGAGGAAGAAAACGCCTCAAGTGTGCGATACTGACGGGCACGCCAGAAAAAAAAGCAATTGAGCATAGGACTGCTAAGAAGCCTCAAAAGATGAGCAAGATTCAATCACAAAAAAAAGGAAAAAGAGGTTCAGCAGCTACTGCAAATGGAAGAGCATGGCTATGCAACCAATGTGGAGAAAATTACAATAACAATGTTGAAAGAGAAGCTTGGGTGAAATGTATCGTAATGGGCTCATGAGCTTAGTACAGATGGGCTGTTTATGTGCACAAAGTGTGCACATGGAATTGCTATGTGCACATAACGTGTTTATGTGCACGTGTTTATGTGCACATGGAATGCTATGAATATTTTGCCATTAAGTTAGTTTGCAGTTATTCCAAATAATGTGTTATGTTATACAGCACAACAAGGAATTCTTTAAAATGATTTTATGAATGATTCAACTAGCCCCACCATGTGATTCAACCAACCCCATTGTCTCAAAAAATAGTACTTTTTTTGAAATTTGCATCAATTTCAACTGCTTTGTAGTATCTATATGAAACCATTTTCATCTAGTAGAGTGTATGTCCAAGTATCAGCAGACTAATTTTCACCATGATCTGTAGTCTGTGGCGCCCACAAGCGGAATGAAACCTTAAAATGATTCAACCAACCCCACTCTCCCCTACAATACATCAATGCAGTGGAGTTAATTTTCAAGTAATTTAAGGTTTCTTATTGAAAGCAAGCTTATAGTGATACAAAAAACATGTTGAATCGAGAATTGACCCTTTCAATGTGGCCTAGAAAGCGAAGCTTCGCGTCCACCAATGTAACGTCTTTACCTAACCTTTGAAAAATAAAGTTTAGCCCCAGGGGGGTAAATGTATCCTGTTGGGAACCCCCGGATAGGAATCGTGAGAGCGAAACGCTGGTTTTGAGTTTTTTTATTTGGTTGATTCGAACGGGCGGAGGTGGATGGTGCCCTCCACCCAGTTCCCAACATCATCCTTCATCCTCTTCCATAGGTCCACCTCTGTCAATGTGCTATCCATCCAAGAGGCGGAGGAATTAAAACTCTTTCCTGAAAATTTTTAAACCAATTATAATTCAATCATAAGGAAATGAGCAACGGATGACCTGGGTTGTGAAAGTGAATAGGTCACAATTTTGAAATTTTGAGTTGTTAAAAGTTTGTAGTTTAAATGTCAAAACATCTTCTTGTGCAAATGTTTATTTCGTAAATGGATTTTTTTGTTCAAAACGTCGCTTGCTATAGCAAAGCAAGAATTTGACCAACTTTGAAAAAAACGTTTTGTGTCCTGAGCAGTCTTTAAACTCAAGTTTTTGATGATAAAAACTCTTTAAATTTTTATCTTCAAGCGAATCCTCCAACAAACTTGAGCAATATCTTGGATATAACGACATCACATCAACGTAATTTTTACAACTGACCTGTCCCAGATCCCAGCCGGATCCCTCCTATCAGATGATTGGAGGAGAATGTCTCGTGTTGCCACACGGTCAGCTCCACACACCGTTGATCGAGCTCCTTCGCCTGAACGTTTGTGTACATGAAGAGGTGGTCGAAGTCGATGTGGTCCTTCCCGTGTATGATCGGCGTCTTCTGCTTGGTGGCGTGGGCCTTGTCCGGTAAAAAGTAACTATGGACAGGAATTAAACAATGATTTAAGTTTAGATGTGATCATATCCTCACAAGAAAAGAGAGTGAGAGAGAGAGATGTATGTTTGCCTTTCCAGCATGAGAACAAAATGAGTGATTACACGAATAGAACGCGTATATTGCAGTAAGAAATGGTAGCACCGAATAACCGAAAGTAATATTGCATCGTTATTCAAGTTGAAGCAAACGTTTTTATAGCAGACGTTGTGTAAACATTAAATAGTGACATTTTTGTGATGGTTACCTTTTCACATAAATAGCCAAAGTTCCATCACTTTTGGTTGATGTGGCGTTTCTGACGTTTTTCACCACAATCTCCAATTCACCTTCAGATGTTTGCTGCAGATAAGTTTTCGTTTATTAAACGTCATAGTGTAGCTTTGCATTTAACAGCATCAAATTTTCATTGACACTTCCAATGCGAAAATAACTACAGAAAATGAGTTAATGGCATCAAGCTATTGTAAGGGTAGGACAACGAACAATAATAGCGGTAAACTGAAAGGGGTAATGCCATAAAGCAGAAGGAACAACAAGGCAAAGTTATTCAACACCAAAACGTTACAGAAAGACACCTGGTTTCGTTAAAGTTGCGCAGTTAGTTTGCATGGATTTACACATGCTAGTTTACACATGCTAGTTTATTTAAAAAAGGAGTTACTGATGTGATGAACCATGCTCCTCAACATAAAACTTTGTGTCAAATTTGACGCAAGGCAACGTCATCGTCGCTTCAAGGCAAACTTTTGTCAGCAGTGCATCAGCGTATCGACGTAAAAACGTTACTCAATAATTAAATAACCAACGCTATAGTTGCTGCATGGTGTAGGGAACAACAAGGCAACACCCAAAATATAACTTTACCTTCATTACGTTGAACTATGACGTCAGTCAACGTCAGAACATGAAATAACAAGTTGTTTTCAATGCTAAACACGCTCGAGAATATCGAGCGAACGCCTTTAATGCACCTTTTCCGCCACTTAAAGCCAAACGAGTCAAATGCTTCACCAGAGAAGCGATCTTAAATATCACGAAAAGTTTGCGTTATCTGTAAATGTGGTGTTGAGCGGTATGACTAAAGGCGTGTGCACTAATTTCAATATTTACTTGAACATAGTCGAGATTGTTTCTTGGTTAGCAAAGGTTTGTTATTTTACCTATGAAGTCACACATTAAGCCACAAGTAAGATCGAATAATATATCAACATTCAACAATAAACATTGCCAGTCAAAATTGCAAAAAAATATTGACCCTCTTGGATTACAGGAGCTCCCTGGCATACACAGAGACATTCAATATGCATGATTTGCCCTGTGTTAGCACTTAGCAATCTAAAAGGAACATAAATAAATAACTACGAACCGACTGAAGACTCTGTCCATGCATTGTGAGCCGCACAGCCACTTCTACCTCACCGTAGTAACGGTCCGCCGTCTCGGTTTGCTCTGCCATCTGTGGAAGAAACGTTCGTTTCACTGTTTCCATTGGAACAAAAGTCATCGTTAGAAGTCATACGCGATTTATTGATAGCAGGCAAGGCATTAGTCTCGATGCCGAATGAGTGCCACTTGTCGAAGGTGGGTGATCGATAGGGCGCTGGTTTGCATCCCAGTATGGTCACTTTCATCGCATGCAAACACGCTAAACATTTACACCAGCAGCGAAAGATGGATGACAACGCGCAACAAATTATTATTATACAAAGCAAATAAAACTTTTTCCGCTTTTGTGAACCAACCCAGCAAACTGTCCACTTGAGGCGGTTGAGTGACTCGTATCATTAGTATAATCTTTGTTACTCAACGCAACAAACAGTTTACCAGCATCATTTTTGTAATCACAAATCGATTTCGCTAATATAGCATCCTCAGTATGAGTTATGATGTATGTACCTATAGTATATACCATACATATAGATGTACCTCAGTATGAGTATGTATTAGACTTGACATGATCATACTGAGGATGCTGTGATAGCGAAATCGATTTGTGATTACAAAAATGAGGCTGGTAAACTGTTTGTTGCGTTGAGTAACAAGATATTCAAAGCAAGTAAAAAGCTGAATGAGGAGCTGAGGTAGTTAAAGACCGGTACGAAACCCTTGATGAGTTTCCCAGCCATGACCAAAACCAGTTGAAGTAGACAATAAATCTTGACAGGGAAGCTCTCTATAATGCTTTTTGAATACTAAACACATTCTCACCTCCCTCAACTTATATCTCAACTCTGACACACAAACGTTGAGATCGGTTGCTATTTATACTTTTGAAGACTACTGTGTGTTTCTGGTAACAATATGCAAAACTGTTTCAAGATATCGTAGGCGGTAATCTTTATTTACTCCCGACGTTTCGTCAACCACGTCTTCACTGAGAATCTTCCTCGAAGTCAAAAGCATTGTAAATTTCTTTGTTAATGTGAAAGATGATTCTAATGTGAACTAAGTGTGTGGTGGGGACAAGCAAACATGCATCTATTCGTGTTATTCAACAAAGCATCTGCATAACGAAAGTTCCAATCACCCAATCACGTCGGTGTAAAAATCCAAATACAGACAAGCCATCACAGAAGTCTAGTATTTCTTCAGTGTTGCAGAAGTGTAGGAAAAAAACACATAAAAAACAGGTATCTCTAAATTTCAAAAGGAAAAAATAACTCATACAAAATATGATGTTATGGGTCACAATGGAAATAGAATATTTTCTATTAACTGTTTTTTCGTTTCAAAAAACACATCTTAATGCTATTTATGCGAAAGCTACAATATTGTACATGACCCCCGACACTTGCAATCAAATATAGGACTACCTTTACCTTAACAAGATTGTAAAATACCTTTGGCATCAGATGGTAAGCTTTCATTTTCTGGTCTTTTGCATCAAACATCGCCATGTTAATGTTAACCTCTCCCATGAATACGTTGACACCAACTTTGTCATGCCAGACCGCTACATTGAGAGTGCGGGTGTGCAGCTCCGACTCCGAGACTGTGTATCTGGAATAAGAAGCAACGTGGTTCCCGGCGATGACGATTGATATTTATTAATTTTGAAGAAATAATAGTAAATGGAAGAAATATGGGATGTAGCAATTGCACCGGGCGTGTGTCAGTGGTACAATAATGATGACGATGATATAATAATAATGTCAGATGTACAATAATGTCTAACTGCTAGAATCAAGTTTCAGGAAACGATTTCTCAATCTGATGATCAATATTCCACAAAACAATCCCATATCATCACACTGGTGATAACGTAACATATTATATAACCGAGCAAGTTGTGTTAATGAAAAAACGATACAATATTCAACTGCACCTATCTCAGTTCGTAACATTGAGGAAGTTGAATCAATGTAGAAGGATAAATTTTATTAGCTGAGATACTGCTGAAATTGTATTCCTTGTAAAATGGTGAAAGCGCATCACCGCAATAGATACTGTATATGTATTATACTACACCGTTTTAAATACACAAGTTATAATTATAAGAAATAATAAATATGAAAACAATACGGATAAGTCGGAGAAATAATCTGGTCACATTAAAGCTGTTGCCAAGACAAGTGATATAATAAATTATCAACGCGCAGGTGTTAAAACCTTGACTATTGACACGTTGCAGCAAATAAACAACAGTGTCTTCGTGCAATTATCAGGTTTGGCTCACTTTAATGTTTCATTGTATTGTGGGTCGACCGTCTTCTTCTTTGCCTTGGTCTTTCGCTTGCTGTGCTTGTCCGGGAGCAAGTAAGTCTTCACATAACTGGAACCAATAAGGTGGAGGTGGATAAATGTGGATGAGATTCTCGATAAAACTAGTCTCAGACAGCGAAGTTGTCGTTTTACATCGTTTCAACGCGCAGCAACATCGAAATCATGTAATACGGCAACGTATGCTGGCAACTGGTTATTAATATGCGCTAGAGTTCGTCCCCTGGTTCGTCCTCATTTATCAAGCCAGAAAATCAATCACTTTTTTTTCGAAGATTAAATGTTACATCATCAAACTTCAACTTCACATCTGTAGACGTCAAGTTGATGTAAAATGACTGATTTTCTGGCTGTGTTATTTTTGTTTATTTGAGTTATTTTGATTTGCTGGCTCTTTCGATTGTGGTTGGACCAAGCCGTTGGAAAAGCTCAATAACGAAAATAAAACATTAAAACGCGCCTCCATAACACAGTAAAATAAAAGCAGTTCCATGAGTTAATTCCAGAGATCACGAGATCGTTTTCAACTCTAAAAATTGTTTTGTGAACAAAAATGGCTCCAATGTCAATACGCTTAAGAGTGGTCACTGGTCAGTGAAATTCTTTTAAACACCTACGGATTACTGAGCTTCTTTTTGTCGATGGCAACCAGGTCTTTACATCGTCCCACGTCTATACTGAGAGTTCCCGACTTGTTGGAATATTTCAAAGCAAGTTCTACAGTTCCTGTTATCTCGACATCATCATGAACAGCACCACTGACGGTACTGTGCACGCTCCAACTGCTTCCAAACTGTGGTTTGAGTCTCTGTGAAGACAACCGATAGAAAAATAGATTAGAAAATCAGCTTCTGACAAGTTGAAATACATTAAGTCTATCCAGTGGTACTTTCATCTACCTGGATCTTCAAAGTCATGCTACTTAACGTGTCGCTTGTTACAAAAACAAGAACGATATTGAATGTTGTTGGAAGTCATGTTGGTTTCAGGTTTCCGATTTTGCGTTGCGCAATGTTGTAGTTACATTAACGGACAGTTATAGCCAAATCGAAGCGTTAAATCAATCAAGCATGGCTAGCAGAGTGAAATACATCATAAGAAAACATAATCACGAACAAAAATTACTGTAGTTTTACAATCAATAAGTTTTAAGTAACTCATTCGCTCTTAACTCTATTATTCCAACTCACCAATGGTGAATTTGCGTCCGAAGCCCTGTTGTCAATCGATCCTGTGTGATAACGCATAGCATTATGATATAATCATAACATTATTACACGCATTACATCAATGAAAAGCTATTTTTATAAAACAATGAATGATACCCTCGCTTGTTCGCATTGTGTTACATGTACAGTTGTACACGCAATATATCTCGACCAATTACACTGTAGCCAGACCAAGTGAAAATGGTGATATTACGTCACACTTACCGACCAGGAACATACTGGCTCAAATTAAGCAGGGTGCTTCCAGGAGTATTCTAGCAATTATTACAATTTCTTAATTGCCAAGTGCTTTTAATACCTACTAATCCATTAATACCGCAATTAAAAATTAAGTAGGTCAGCATATCGCTGAGTGAGCTACTTGTGAAATTGCAATGAAATGTTCAAAGTCTTGCTAAAACACCATAATAAGCTATTTTTGAGCAATCAAAACCCAACTAAACAATATGATAAAAAGGCCGCATCTTCAAAGGTGCAACATTGACATTCCATCCAACAACATTTCGTTCGGGTTTTCATTGGCCAAAGATATTTTAATTCAATTAAAGTCACCAACAAACTCCAAATTAATAAAGATGCAAATAAAGAGTTCAAACTTACCGCATTGCCAGCAGCCACACAGCAAAAAGGAAATCACAAATTATTGAAAAAATAATTGTTTTTCAAAAAAAAGTTCCACGATAATTTTACAATCATCAAATGCATGGATGCATTCATTCAATTTGGTCTGTATTCAAGTAATCCTTTGCATACACAATCAAAGCCACATGACAAAACGACGTTGAAATGGTCATCATAATCAGAACTGATTACCAAAACTAGTTACGTCACAAAGTAAAGTTTCTTAGAGAAATGAACCTAAAAGTTTGCAAAGCTGGTGCTGATGTTATAAAATCAATTTGGTTAACTGTAAGTTTTCATGAAAAAAAAGTGCTAAGATTGCTACAGATTCAGCACAAGTTGCAAATTTTAAAAAATTTGACTACAATCGCTTTTGAAATCAGGCCACAATTATTATATGCTTAGATGTGCAAGTGTTGTTCAAGATTTTGCACAACATTTAAACACCTGCTTATTCAAGATTTTGCAGACTTACTTCGTTTCGAAGTATTTTGCTAAAAACATGGTGGTGTGGATGGAACCAGAATCCGTGACCTTTTTACAGTCAAATCACACAGGCTAGAGAAACTCAATGACATTATTCTAAAAATTTCATCAAATTCATGCAAATTTTGACATTCCATCATGCCCTAAAGTCACACAACATTGTTCGGTGTGTAATAGAATAAGACAAAGGGAAGATGAGGATTTAAAAAAGAGAGTTGTCGAAAATTTCAAATGAGGAAAATAAGGAAGATTTTGGAGGATACGCTGCACAATTAACGTTGTAGAATAAAAGAAAGAAAAAAAAAGTTTAAGAAGAAAAATAAAAACAAACTAGAATAACAGCATCAAACAATTATGTGAAATCGTTTGTACATAGACAGGTGTCGTTGAGTGGTTGGTATACCGCTGCATGTACAATGCAAAAACAATTACAACCATCCCTGCCAAATGTTGTCAAGCTTTTTGCACGGACTGGCCACAATTTTCTGCATTAACTTGAAAAGTTCGACACTTTGATCATGCTTGAATCTCATGTCGCAAAACTGTTTCTTTATTAAATTGAAAAAAATCATCGTTTAAAAGAAAAAAAGACAAATGTTAATAAAAAGTATTATAACTGCAACTTGGATTATTAAATACAGACTAAACAAGACGAGACAAAAAACACACAATAACAACACATAAAACCCACTGCAATGTGATTAACCTCGTGGGGCACATTACATTGTTGTGGTGGTACATCTGTGCAACATTCTGTTAGTTGTACATCCTCAGACATTTCATAAGGCCAGTTGCAGGTAAACAAGCACATCGCATCATTAGAAAAATTAAAATTTAAGATGAATAGAACAAAATACGGCCACTGACGAAGATGTAATTACCACATGCAAACAACCAATAGTCGGTTGAAATCAAATTGACGTCCTGAAACATCTAATTCACATGTGGCAACGATACGTTTTAAACCAGTCCTACAGATCTATTTCAGTAAATAGCTGAAATAATTCAATAACATGATACGCTCTTCTGGTTTGAAATGAGCTACACTATTACAAGATGTTTTAGGTGGTAACACCCGCATTAATTCTGACGTTGCGTCAATCAGACACGACTGACGTCTTCATAGAGGTAACTTGATCGACGAAAACCGTTGTGTCTGATTGACGAAACGACGGAATAAAGGGGGTTATGACCTGAAACATCTTGATAGTTTAGCTTATTTTACACCAGAAGAGCGTATCATGTTATCAAATGAAATGTCTGGTGAACAGTCTTATTCAATTTCCAAAGTAACAACTGTTTTCTAAGCTCATAACTTTTGTTAATTGAAGCATTCAAAAATATTTTCACTAATTATTTATGCAGTGTTAGTACCAGTACTTATAAATTCCAATTATTTTTGCACGGGTCATCATAACATATTTCAACACAACATACATATAGAATAAAATATTAAAAATGTTTTAGTAAAAAAAAGGAAACTCTGGCTTTTAAGTATGCTTACTTGTTAGAATCAAATTTTTTAATGTGAAAAGTTTTTTAGCTAGAGGTATTAAAAGTTATGGATTTATTTAAAATTTATTTTTACAAAAGTGTTACTTTCTCAGGCAAATACATCTTCCCAGATTCATACTGCAATTACAAGCCACGCATGCACAGTTTTAGTAAAACAATAATTCAACAAAAAATCCCTTCCAAGAGTATGAAACACCGCAATTCAACACAAAATGTTCTAAAAAAACAACAAAGAATTACGTTATTCTATTATGTATGTTGTATTGAAAATCTTCAATCACCAAACACAGAATGTTTTAACGCAGTTAGAGCACAGTGATTTCAATTAAACACAAGAACTGTAACTTGTATAAATTAAAATGTACACACAATACAATAAACTAGCCTACTTGCTGCAGATAATATACATGCAATAAAGGGTATCAAAAGTATTTCAATGTTGAAGAACTATTGTAGCATTAAATGGCACAATACAAACGTAAAATAACGTGGTTTGAAGATCGAGATCCAATTCTTCAAAGTATTCACAGTTTGAGATTAAAAAAAACAAAACATGCACGGAGTTAAAAGCAAGCACAGTTTCAACAAATGGCAAGAAAACACTTCTATAAATAAAATAAATGTTAAAGCTAGTGAGCATACGTGTTGTTTCACAGTCGCTGTTGCTCTTGTCAACATTTATATCAAACGTATTAAGCAACCAAATTCTCGGGCTCGAAAAATTTTAAGTTTCTAAATATTTCGTGTGAACATCTAAACAAAAGATGTAATCATTACAAACACAATCTAAACTTTTAAGCACAAAAACGCACCAATAATGGCAAATGCCACTCATTAACACACAAAAAGAATCAAAAATAATAGGAAAAAGCACCTTTGATGACCACATCAGTCATACAGTTCGAGCATATGCGTGTTGCATAAGCGCTCCCTTACTCGCAAATCGCAACCAAGATCAACACGGCACATCAAAGACGAGCAGGGGATACTTATATTGACCTGTTCTAACATCAAGTTTATTGGTTTGTTTCAATTTAAAGGCGCTGGGCGGACTCTGAGGTTTATCTGCTGAGGTGATATAAAATATAAACATAAGGTAAATTCAATAAATGGAATGTTAATATTATTAGCAAATTAATTAGTTGGATGCAATGTTAATAATAATAAAACAATAAATACAGAGATAAAAAAATAAATTTCAAATAATTTTTGGTTAGTTAGAACTCATCTAAACACAACAAAAATACAACAAACAAGGCATTCTTTGCGTCGTCGGGCAACCCTGTAAGTTGCTGTGATAGACTTTCATGATTAACAAAGTGATATACTTATGGCAAGATTTTTATTCACAAATTAAACTTGACATCTTGGATACTGATAGCAGAAGAATAAGGATATCAAACAAAGAAGAAATTGACACATGGCACTACGTAAAAGAAATATGTTGCAAAAAAACTAGAATCAAAATTAGTTAATCATTTAAAAATCTTGTAGATGCAAACTCCATGGATGCTACATGTGTGGGCAGTGATGAAAAATCTTTTGTTGAAAAAATGCCTGCGATTTCTAGAAGTCCATTTATTTTCAAGAAAACTACTTTTCCATTCCATAAAGATACAATCTTTAGCATATTAAGATTTGTGGCAAGAAAGAATCAAACAAATTTAAAACCTAAAAGTTTAAAAAAGCAGTTTATCCCAAAGCGTTAACAGACTCTGAGTCATCTCAGCAATTATAGGTACAAATTACAATGGCAGGAAAAATTATAGCAGCTACCGGTGGCACAATCAGGGTAAACTACAGAAAAAGATCATACGTATTGCACAAAAAAGTGATTGGATAAGAATTAATGAAACATATCTCGGCTTACGTTTCAGAATTAGAACAGGAGAAACGCCATTTGCAATTTTTTGCAATTACTCTCTCGTTGTTTCACAAAACCACTTCATATGTTCTGTACGTTATCACACACATGCAAGTAAACAAAACACTTCAGTACGTTTGCATAAATATGCTTTTGAAGTTAAATATTATAGTACATATTGGAAAACTAGTCAAATCATGCAGTGAAAAACCACAAAATGCAAATAAAAAAATGTCCAAACAACATAAGAACGCCACAAGTGGCAGTAAAAGCTGGATTCTATATAATTAAACCACTTCCCCAGATTTCACTTTAATTTTAACAACAATAGAGTGATGTCTAGAGTGATGTAAATCTTTACAAAATAAAAAAATAAGAATGACTTGAAGTACGTTGGCTTCCATAACAACTACTGCTACCTAAATGCCATGTGTTGATAGGCTATAAACATTTTTACGCTTTGTTCAAACACGCTAATTAGCTTGAAAGTAATGTCAAGGAACTTAAATAGGAAGCTTCTGAAAATATCTCACAAAAGACTTGGACAAACAACCGCATTTCTGCAAAGTTTTTTTTTCCAAATTGACCCGACACCTAGCGTCCTAGCGTCCTCTACGAGTCAGGCTTGGTGACAGCTTGTTTGACAACTTTTTTCTTTCTGATGGTTGTTCTTGATCGAAACGAGTCTTTAGCTGCGCCACCTGCATCTGAATAACGTGTGCGTGACCGAGCACTTATACGATGAAACGACTTTCGTGGAGGAAATGCCTCAGAGTCTATATTTTCCAAG
This sequence comes from Aplidium turbinatum, assembly GCF_918807975.1. Classification (NCBI taxonomy): domain Eukaryota; kingdom Metazoa; phylum Chordata; class Ascidiacea; order Aplousobranchia; family Polyclinidae; genus Aplidium; species Aplidium turbinatum. Next base: position 16,837,412 of record NC_137489.1, read on the forward strand.
TCTTTACTTTCAGAGTCTTTCTTTTCAGAGTCTTTCTCCTCATCATTAACAAACGTACATCCTGCATCCAACACCTCCTTCTCCTCAACATGGACCCGGGGTCTTGCTCGCATGCGACTACTCCCAAACCGTCGCTTAGTTTTCACTTCGGTAGCTTAAGAATACGCTAGCCGTGTTAAATTAATCGTCATCTGTCCTTTATAAGCCTAAAAAAACTTGAGAAAGGTAGTTGGTTTTAAACCAAGCAAAAAATAATTATTGCAAAACATTCTCCCAAGCAGGCTTGTCTTTCAAGCAACCACAACACTGGCGTGAAATGTGATGATTTATCCCAGTGACAAGATGGGAGACTTTTCTATGCTTTACTGTTGCAGAAACATGAAATTAAGAAAACGATCGTCAAAAGTCAAAGTTTTCTAAAATGCACTGATTAGCTTCATCGCATTAACAAATTACACATGCATCAAGCATTCAAGATTTCAAGTCTATAAAAACAATGCAAAAATTAATTTAAAGAGGCAACAATGTACAATGCAATGCTTCCAAACCTGTTTCAGAGTTGCCTTCACTTAAGATGCGTTCTTTGTCTAAAATTTCCAAATAGTTTACAATAAGTCAGAAACCATAAACAGCAATAACAGGAACCTTTTAGTGCTATACAAGAATTCAGATAGTGATGTGGTGGTATTCAGAAGACAGAATTGACACTGGCAGCGGCAGACATTATCAGTACGGTAATAAAGTCCTGTGATATTTTTGAAATCGTTTTTTACCAACCTACAAATTTTTACTTAAAAACAAAATAGAAAAACATCATACGCCAAGCAGTTTCCGCGTATGGAAGGTGTATCAACTGTTTACTACACTAACTGAATAAAAGAAAGATTCTGGTGCTGCGTATACATTTGAATCTTGATACACTATAATTATTTGAAGCATTAATAAAGTGTTGTTACACCACTAACAACCGTATTGATATATGTTTTCAAGCATAGCATAACTAACTCACAAGAAGCGGTATTGTTGCATCTATTCACAGGTAATTGTAGCGTGTGAGTCAGTATGTAATTAGCTGACAGAGCTTTACAATACAGTGTTGGTGGCCGTGAAGAGCAGCAGAACCTGATGACGTAAAAATTTCTACTCAACAAGCGTAACAATCCTTGTACTGACCTGGCACAAATTTCTTTTCAACTTCAACAGCATCTTCGACTTCGATCGAAGGGATGCGGCCAGAGCTTTGACCAACGCCACCCTCAGATGTATGTGGACTCGCACTGGGACGCTTGTCTAGAAATAGGATGGATTCGTCATGGTTATGAATAAGATAGATGAGTGTAGTTGTTTACAAAAGACAACAAAAAAACAAAAAGAAATGTGAATATTGTGAAAGCAAAATCTCACAGAAACGTCAAAGCAAAATTCACTCCAAAATAATAAGCAGATTCGAAACAAGTGTTGAGATTAACTTAATTATGAAGCTACTACTCTTAAGTGGTGGGAGAAGTAAATAAAAAATAAAAGGTTCATTCAACGGCACGCTGTGAATATATGAAAGTTGTACTTGAACCATCGCGCTTGCATGCAACGTAGAAACGAGACAATTTCTTTGTTGTTGTATTAAACAGAATTCCAAGACAAGAAAATCATTAACTAAACAGCAATACTACAAATGCATTCTTCTGAGGCGGTTTTAGAGTTAAAAAATGGGGTATACTGTATTGTTGGAGGTACGGCCTAAGAAAGCTTTACGATTAAGTGGTATAGTAATGATTTGAAAATCTTTCTTCAACACCCCTTGATGTATAATTTGTCCTATAGAACTGAAACCCTACGCCTAGTGTATAAACAGAGATGAAATGAAAAGAAAAATGTGTTTTCGTATGAAAGGAGTTGCTGTTCGCCACAACATCAATCCCAAAAACAAAAACTTTGCAAAGAACATTTTGTTAATTTTGCTTCAGTTCAGCTTAGCCATTGGTAACATGACTGTTGATATGATGGAATAATAAAAATAAGATTCAAAAACAGATGTACAACTGGCAGACTGTTGATCAGACATCAAGATTGGATACACTTGCAACTAATGAAAGTGTTATAAAATACAACAGAATTCACTTCACGAACGGTCGCGCGGCATACCACCACACGGAGCTCTTCTGAAAATCATTTATTACGCTATTAGTGCAAGTACGTTATAAAAATGATTCGAATACAAAGAATTGAAGAAAGATATGAAATAGCCTATAAAACAAGCTTATCATACAAGTTGCAGGATTAAAAACGTCACAAATACAACACAGCTCACTTTGCAATAACGAACAGCAAATAATATTCATATTTGCTTGATAAGAATAATCACCAGTCAACAATTAACGTTATTTTTACGTTTCGGACATAACGTATGTGGTGATCCTTACGTTTAGTCTTATAATTGAAAGTTAAAAGTGATTTGAATAAATTCATCACTCGTCCAACTAATTGCAGAAAAGTCAAGCGCTGTTTCTACTGCCACCGTGGGAAGGAATAGTTAGTGACCGTCATCTGCAAAATAAAAGTTGACTGAAACACATAAAAAAATGCAATGAGGATTTAAAAATTACAAAACTTTAGAAATTGCAAAAATGATCTTTGTAGGTTTAATTACAGATTAACAACGTCAAGAAAAATTTACAAGAATAACAGCTTCTGAAGGTTGCAAATTTTTCACACAATCTTGCTTTTTCTGTCACAAAACAGTATGAAAGTCATCCTAATCAACATATAAGAACATGTTCTTCAGGTTACATAATCACGTCATAAAGATCATCACTTTCACAACTATCACGACTTACTTGTATCAACACCAACTTGAGGGAAGGAAGTCTTTGCTGTCTTCCTCTGTTATCTTAAAATTGGTGTTTACTGTTTTTGTTACATCACACGCTCATGTTTGTGATTCATCAAAGGCGTGCTCTTTCAGCAAGTTGCAGCATTGATGCTACAAACAGCGACTAAAGTTTCACTTTAACCACAAGGCTTTCTGAGACACGTTCAACTGAGGCATTTTTGCCTAAAATTATCTTCAGTGACAAGATTGTGATATTTGGTGGTATCTTTAATGTTTTTTATTACTGTTGGCACCAAACATTTTTACTTTATACATGTTTTATGTTTATAGTTTTATTTACAGGTGTTGCTATTTTAAACAATAAATAATATTAATACTACAAAAAGTGCTCAATGAGTCAATGCCCAGCAAAAAAGCCAAGCAGAGCAAATTACATCAAATATAGTTATTACTTTCTAAAACCTTCTTATTACTTTTCTAAAACCTTTTTTCTTACTTTCTAAGAAGGTCCTGATGATCCCCCTTTAGAGTGAAACAGGCTGTACAGGTTATAGAAAGAAATAACTATATTTGGTGTATTGTTATTTTATATAATATGTTACTAGATATGCAACACGATAGATGATATGCAACACAACACGATAGATGTAATTGGGGCTGGTCGGACATTTTCCTTGAATATGGAGTTACCAGGCAATGCATCTTATAAATCCGCAATTGGGCTAGCATCAGCTTGTTGGCCGTGCAGTTGTTCTCTTACGTTACATTGCCTGAGACGTCATTATTTTTGCATTGTTAGTTTTGTTTTAAAATACATGAGAGCAATAAATTAAAAAATGCAGGTCAGTTTAATTTTTATTTTTCAATAAATTGATCGTGCCTGATCAGTGATCAGCTGTAAACCCCTTTATTTTGTTCTATCTTTAGTTTAAGTTTCAATACTCTAATTATAATATCGATTTCGACTAACTTTTGTTAAAGAACAAATCTCTTGGCACAAATTTTTTGTTTTTTTATAATAAAAAAAATCACTGTAGAGTGATTTTTTGTGGCTATGTTGAAAGTTTTGAAACATACTTATCACAAGAACGGCCATTATTACCTTGCGCACCAGAAGAATCACCATCTTGGTGTCCTGAAAAGACATAAATCTTTTTACGATAAATCGAAGCATGGACTTCAAAAACAAAACAAGTTAAATCAATAAGTAAATAATAACAAGTTACAATAAATAGACCAATTGCTAATACGCTACAAAATGAGTTGATGTAACAAGCAAAACTGCAGGTTGAAGATAAATGTTTGGAGAACTTGTGAGAAAAAGCCTTAAAATAAAACTTTAATCAACATATAACTTCAAATGTAATGAACTTTAGCATATTACCAGTCACGACAAAAGTCCACACAAAAATCTATTCATCATCAAAAGACAAAGTAAGAAACCAGACTGTCCAATCAACAAGTGAAAGTTAGTAATTTAAACTTTTAAAGGTAAAGAAACTTCGGTAAAATTTGGCTGGCTAAAGGTAGCCAACATGATAAGGAGTGGCAGAAAAATATCACGCAGAAAACGAATCACAAAAGTGAAAATTAGGAATAAAAAGATCAAAGCGAAAAACAGAAGCATAAGGGAGATGATGGAAATGCTGATGAGAGAAGGAAATCTTTGACAAAACATTGCAGTGGAGGAATGTGATTGACCTAACGTGGGAATGAAGCAAAAAGAACAACACATTGCTATAAAAGGTGCTTAATGAGTTTAAATAAGCTAAGTAAGTGCTAGGTCGGCACAATAATCGACACAAAACGTACCTTCAGAAACTTCAGTTTCAGAATGACTTTCCTGGATAGTTTCACTTTTAAACACTTCTTCTCTATTTTCCTCCTCATTTTCTGAGTCCCTCTTCTCGAGAGTGACATGGGTGTCTTGAAACTCACGCACCACTGCTTTATAGTCACCAACACCATGAGGAACACCAAAAACAGGAGGAGGTTGAGTGTAATCTTTCTCGTCATTTCCTTTGACATCAATATCTCTGTCAAGATCAACATCCTGATCTCCAACAGGACTTATTTGTGGTGATGCAACACCCTCACCATCCTGTCGACCACTGATGTCATCATCCGCCTTCTCTGGCGTCACAATGACATTGTCTTGTCTTTGTTCCAAATCATCCTGTTTTTCATCTGAAAATTCACAAATAAGTGTTGTAATTATTCGTTGACGTAGATCGGAAATGATTGGCTAAAAATTATTTGACAAATCATATGTAGCCCTTCCCGTCAATTGAAACGATGACATGAGTACCACAAATCAAGTATTACCAATTGGTAACAAGAAATGCTGTTAACCTAAGTTCCTTTACCTGTATCTGATAATTTTCGTGAGCCGGAACTCTCAGAATCACTTGATGACAACAAAGATGCATCAAGAGATTCAATGATGGCTTGAACAGGAGTCAGATTTTGTTGATCTTTGTATACAGGAGAGCGGTGGTCGCTTTCATCGCTAGCACTTCCACTCTTGTGAGAAATCACGTAATCATTAGATGTGCCGGACTCTTCATCGGAACTACTATCTTCACTTGAACTGGACATCTTGCGCTCTTTGTCATCACTTTTTTCTTCCTCATCTGCGTTAAAATCTTTAGTTTGATTAGTTTTTTGCTATGGATTCAATACCTAAACAGAAACTTAGAGCTTCTTGCTTGTGATGGTATTTCACATTCCTTCCCAATTAACTCAATCCCCAAAGTATTTGACAAAATAAGACGCTTAACATTAATGGCACAATCTTTTTAACTTTGTACAGTAGATAAATTCAGATAAGCTTGATATACAGTAATGAAGGGGTAAAAAAATTTAAAATTGCACTGCAATTTTCACAAAACTTACCTTTAGAAACATTTTCTTCAACGTCAGCTGACGTAATTGGCTTCTGTGATTCAGACTCTTTATTTGCAGAATCATCTTCGACAATGGCTTTAGGTTTTGTAGCCTCCTCATCCATTGCTTGGAAGGAGGCACTGTCATGGAACTTCCGAGAAACAGCTTCAAATGAATCAACATCGATAGATTTGCGTTGATCCAACATTTCGTCATCTTGTGATTCATGTGCGCCAACAATAAGAGCCGCAGCATCTGACTTCGATTTGACTGCCTGTAGCTCCGTTGGAATATCACTTGTTTCATCTGAAAGCATAATGAATGTTGTAAAAAAACTATCTAATTGGGTATAAAAAAACTGTAACGGTACGCACAACGAATAAAACACTCACTATTTGACAACTACCAACTGCATGTGCAAGTAAGCTTAAAGGTTTACAGCAATAAACAAATGTAGAACATTCAACAAGGACTTCTAGCCTACACAACTGAATGCGTAACTCTGCACAGAGAAAAAATTATTTGTACAATTTTATCTCGCCATACGAAAGAGTCTAAGAAAGTATTCTGGCTGTTGCTTTGTCATGTGGTAATTTTGCAGCTACTCTGTTTGCTGCATTAAAATTAACTGTGACCAATCAAGGTCAACCTTCAGCTTTCTGAACAAAATTAGCTAAAATAATCAAAGACAGTGTGAACATGTATTTGTATTTTGATTGTTTGTAAGAGATTGAAGATGTTACGACAAACCGTTTCCAAAAGTACCGTATGTCTGTTCGTTTAAACGTACTCAGAAATATCTGGAAGATCTAATTATATGCGTGTCATTCGGTTGCGCACATTGGTGGTCATTCGGATTTATTTTTCTAAGCTAAACTTTAGCATGACCACATGGTGAAGCCAAAATTCTTTTTAGCACACTCATTAAAAATAGTAAATAACTGAACCATAACCGTCACTAAGTTACAAGCAGAATTTATTGAAGTGTAAAAACTTCTCTGACAATAGCTTACAACAGTTAGGAATAGTTGCAGCATCAATAGTTGTACGCCAATACTCATTGGTAATAAATCAAATTATCGAGGTTACTTCAATTAATAACTTTGTTCAGAAGATTAACTTCAGATAAATATTATATACTATACAATTACTATATACAAAAGATTGTAGATCAGCTGAGAAGCAACCGATTGCTGTTTTCCATTATACAAGTCAAAGACAATCTATAGGCACAGCCGAATAAATCCATTTTTGAATGTACAGTGCAAAACAGTTGTGGCATGGAATGGTCGCTATTAAAACAAATGTTCTCAAGATATGTGCTTTGTGCTTAGTATACATTTTAACTCGGTCTTGATGCTTTGTGGTGGAAAATTTTAATTTAACTCAATCCTTTGACTAGCTGTAAAAAAAATCTACAGAAAAACTTATAAAAATGTAATGATCGACAAATGGAAAGAAGCAAGGACAAATCACCTGCAATGTTCAGTTGTTCACGTTAAATTTGAGTATGAAAGGATCAAAGATCTTACTTTGAAGCATTTTTTACACCTATGATCGATTGTAATCAAAGAATAACATGCAAACGTGATGATGCAAAGAATCGAAAGGATGAAGAATGCAAGATTAAACATGCAGATATTGCCTACACATACCACTGCTATCCAAGTCCACATCATCAGCTTGAGAAATGTGGATCGTGTTTGATACTTCAAGTGCGAACGAATCAGACTGCAATGAAATGTCAAGAGCATGGGAATCGGCAGACTCAACAGCAGTAAGTCCTGGTTGAGTTGGTTCAACCAAACTAGCATATGTTTCGTGTTCAGCCGAAATAATTTCATCTCTATCAACAAAATCAATCTCTTGATTAACAGTTTTTTCTTCTTGTTGATCAGATTCTTTTGGAGTACACTGTTGTTCCTCTGATTTAGATGAAGATCTTTCGTCTTCTGATGAGCTACTTTCACTTAATGTTGATTCATTTTCTTCCAAAAAATTCACTGCGGTAATATATTGATCAACTGATTTTTCTTCTCCTTGATGATCAATTTCATCTTCCGATGAGCTGCTTTCACTTGATGACGATTCTTTTTCTTCCAATACAACTACAGGTACACCTTGATCAACTAATTGTTCTTCTTGTTGATCAAAGGCAAACTCTGGAGTAGAATGCACTTCCTCTGATGTGTGGAAAGAGATTTCATCCTCAGATAATTTGTTTTCAATTGGTAAAGAGTTTTCGTCTTTCAATTCAACTGCAGGTACGTCTAAATCAACAAATTTTTCTTTTTCATCAACAAACTCTAGAGTAGATTGTTGTTCTTCCAGTTTAGGTGATGAAATTTCATCACCCGATGAGCTGCTTTCACTTGATGTTGATTCTTTATCTTCCAATTCAACTTCAGGAACATCTTGATCAACAATTTTTTCATCATCTGGTTGATCAACTACAACGTCTGGAGTAAAATGATGCTTCTCATCTGCAAGCAGTGAAAGTTCATCTTCGGATGAGCTGCTTTCACTTGATGAGTCTTTTAATTCAACAACAGGCGTATCTTGAACGGCTGCTTCTTCATCTTGTTCAACCTCTTCTGGTTGAACAACCATAATCTCTGGAGTAAAATGCTGCTTCTCATCTGCAGGCAGTGAAAGTTCATCTTCGGATGAGCTGCTTTCACTTGATGTTGATTGTTTATCTTCCAATTCAACTGCAGGAACATCTTGATCAACAATTTTTTCCTCACCTGGTTGATCAACTACAACGTCTGGAGTAAAATGCTGCTTCTCATCTGCAGGCAGTGAAAGTTCATCTTCGGATGAGCTGCTTTCGCTTGATGAGTCTTTTAATTCAACAACAGGCGTATCTTGAACGGCTGCTTCTTCATCTTGTTCAACCTCTTCTGGTTGAGCAACCATAATCTCTGGAGTAGAATGTTGCTCCTCTTCTGCAGGTAGTGAAAGTTCATCTTCGGATGAGCTGCTTTCACTTGATGAGGCTTTTAATTCAACTGCAGGCTTATCTTGAACGGCTGCTTCTTCATCTTGTTCAACCTCTTCTAATTGAGCAACAACAAACTCTGGAGTGGAATGTTGCTCCTCATCTGCAGGGTGTGAAAGTTCTTCTTCTGATGAGCTGCTTTCACTTGATGAGTCTTTTAATTCCACGACAGGCGTATCTTGAACGACAGCTTCTTCTCGTTCAACCTCTTTTAGTTGCGCAACAACAACTTCTGGAGTGAAATATTGCTCCTTATTTGCAGATAATGAAAGTTCTTCTTCTGATGAGCTGCTTTCACTTGATGAGTCGTTTAATTCCACGACAGGCGTATTTTGAATGCTAGCTTCTTCATCTTGTTCAATCTCTTCTTGCTGATCAACCACAACCTCTGGAGTAGACTGTTGCTCCTCATATGGTGGTAAAGATATTTCGTCTTCAGTTGAACTACTTTCATTGGATGTTGATTCTTTCTCTTGCAATTCAACTGAAAGTAGTAAGATATTTAACTTTATTATGTTTTAGTCTTTTGATGAAAGGTTTGGCAATACTGATAAATATGGGTGTTCACATAAAGGAAAAACTGGAAGAAAAACACGCGTTGTTACTGAAGTTTCGCGCACTTTGCCTATACGTATCCTCAGAGTCAATACTGTACAACACAAAACTTCAAAATAATTAATTTCTGAAACCTCTTTATTAATGAAAATGCTTTTCAAAACTTTGTATGGTATGTTAATTCACTAGGAAGATACACATTACCTTGGTGCGTAAAGCATCAATGAAACATCAAAACAATGCTTCTGATTTTATTTTCTCATTGTTGCAGAAATACTGAAACTATTGCTAGAGAACGATACACTGTGTCATTGCATAACTTATCATAATGCCCCACATAATGAAATGTAAAAACATGTTAATTTTTTCCAAAAAAACTAAATTCTGCAGTTGATTGGTTTGATATGATGGAAAACTGATACGGTATTACGTCCTGTAAAATATTAGATGTGCAGCTGTGTTTTAAGAAAGATAAACAGAGAAAAAGTGATCACTGATTTGGACTAAGTCCTCACAAATGAGTGTGAGAAGAATGTTTGGCAAAGCAAGAAGTATAAATGAACTGCCAACAAAGTTAGAATGGTTCGGTACAAAAATCTTCAGAGCATAGGCGAAAATTATATTTCGATCATGACAATGTGTGGACTGTAACAAGGAAAAGAGAAGGAAATTGGCATGTGGTTTATCATCATTGCCACACCAAATACAAGTGGACAGTAGGAGGAATAGGGATTCATTCTAACTGATGATGTATATACCTGAAAGTGTCTTAAAACACGACAGATTATTACATTGGCTTGTCAGATATTTCGAAAAAAGGTGATAGCAAATGTTAGCCAGAAAATAAAAACATCCACAGAGGATACTTAGGGTAAATGTTTACAAATATTTTGAAAACTTTGGACAATGAAGATTTTAGGGTCTGGTTGAGTTCTATGGTGTATGGCACAAAAGCAAATCGACAAGATACAAGTGTCATCACTATCGTGAAAGCAGAAAATAGCAACTGTTGGCGAAGGGTTTTAAACAAAATGCACAACAATATTGTGCCACCATTTTGGATATTAACAGATCAGCCTTCAGCCAAATTTTAAGCTGCGCGTTGTCATGGTCTATGTACAAATGTCGCCATGCAATAGGCCTATGTGTAACATCAAGCAAAAAGCATTGATGGTTGTTAAAGAAAATTACATCAATAACCATTAACCAACTCAAATGTTATCGCTTAGAGGCACAAATTGTGCGTTTGTTTTACTAATAAAATACAAGCAGGATCCAACATTGTTCCGACATGATTTACTTTGGAAGATCGACGGAATAAATGTGACTATAAGATGAACCAATAACTAGCTCTAGGTGATGTTGAGCCCGAATTAAGAGATACTTTTAGTGTGCCCGTAGGCTGCAACTGAGTGCAGGACGTCAAGTGAAATCACAGGCATATAAATTAATTACGCACAAAGTCGTACATAAAAAGATCAGCATTCAAAAATCATCATTTTCAACCAGCAAGCATATTTTAACATCTAATGATGAATCATGTTTTTCGATTTTTTTTCTATACTATTAAAGAATACGAACGGGTTTATCATATCACTGAATTCATATTATATCACGGGTTTATCAATTACGTATTTATAGTTACATGCATTCAATCAACTTTTAAACAATTTTTTTGACTCTAATTATTTAAAACATGCTTAATAATAGATACAACTTGGGATAATTATTTTATTGTTAGACAATAAAAGCTACCTATTAAAAACTACGATAAAAGTGCTGACAAGTTATGAAGTTATGACAATCACAGATTCTAGCTTCAATCATACTAAACGTTGTTTTAGAGGCTAACTATTGTTCAGTGTTCAGGTACCAAACACACAACCCGTCAACAATACTACTAAAGCGATGCCATCCGGCTTTAACAAAATATTGAGCATCAATCAACTAAAAATATGTGCTGGCCGTCATAACTATCACTGAATTTGAAAAAATAACAGCCCCACAAACAAACACAGTAGATTGGAGTTGTTTATGTTAAAGCAACATGGCAAAGATGTTTTTCAATTAGAACTAGAGACAAAAATTGAAAGCATTGACCATATTTTTCCTGATACTATTTGTTTTTGAAGGTCAAGTGGTTGACACCAATATATGAAGCATTCAAAACAATGTTCAGTGAAGAAGCATCATCTTTTAGAAGTCATGATGGTTCATCTCCAGGTGTATACACTACAGTATAGATGAACAACGCACTTGAAACACATTTCCAAGTAGGCAACAGCCAATGAATAGAATAAATTACAATAACACTACTACGATACCCGGTCATTTGGTTGACAGTCATTTGGTCGACAGACATTTGGTCAACAGACATTTGGTCGACAGGACGTTTGGTCGACAGACATTTGGTCGACAAGACATTTGGTCGACAGACATTTGGTCGACAGGACGTTAGGTCGACAGAACGATTCATTTTAGGGTTAGGGTTAGTTAACTAACCTTAAACCTAACTCTAACCCTAACCCTAATGTCCTGGCGACCAAATGTCTTGTCGATCAAATGTCTGTCGACCAAATGTCTGTCGACCAAATGTCTGTTGACCAAACGACCGGCTACGCACTACTACATGCAACTACACTACAACTGGGAAACTAAAAATGCGATAGGAGTTCAAAACCTACCAAATTAATAGAACTAAACTTCAAAAGATCTATCTGTCTGCAGGCAAATTTTTACAATCAGTTTATTTTCGAACGTGTGAAGCATTTATGCGAATAGACTGAACAACTAAACTCCAATGTTTAAACATTCTAAAGAAAGACATTCATCACCTGAAGCAAAACTAAAACAAAAAGAAATAAACTTGAAAAAAGTGAAAAACTTGTTTCAAATATTCTACAACATCCAACAAGGAAAAGAGAGAAACCAACAAAAGAAAAAAAAACTCTAAAATCTAGAACTACAGTACAACCTGAAAAAACAGGATTTCTATAAGCATGTCCTAACAGTCAGATTTTGCACAGTAAAGTGCAAGTAAAGGTAAATTCAATAAAAACATTATTACGAACTACAACACAATGCAACTAACCGTTTTTAATTGGCAAACTACTAAATATCATACAAAAAAAACATTAATTTATAAGAGTAGCCATCAAAGTTTTAGGATTTCGAGTCTTTAAAATTTCTATCAAAACATCATTGACAAAAGAAAATGGCCAAAAAAAATTACAACCACATTCATTGCAATATGCAATGTGATGTTTCAACTTTCAGAATTTTGCCAAAAAAAAAATAATTTTTGGAAAGATATGAAACATGCAAAAGTGCAAAGGTGATCAATAAATCAAATCGAATGAATGAAGAATGCAAGATTAAACATGCATATGTTGCCAACACCTACCACTGTTGTCCAAAAGCAGATCATCATCTTGAGAAATGTGGATCGACGTTGATACATCAAGCGCAATTGAATCAGACTTTTCATCAAACTCAACAGAAAATACACCTTGATCAAACTCTTTTTCCTTTTCTTGTTGACCAACCACAATATTTGTCCACCGGTTATCGTAGTGCGGTAATACGATTCCACCTTCTGATAAGCTGCTGTCACTTGACGTTGAGTTTTTACTTTCCGATTCAGTTGCAGGTACATCAGAATTAACTGTTGTTTCCCTTTCCTGTTGATCAAAAATAATTACTGATGCATAATGTTGTTCTTCATCTGCACGGAGTGAAATTTCGTCATCTGATGAGCTGCTTTCACTTGGTGAGTCTTTTATTTCCATAAGTGGCGGATCTTGAACAACAGCTTCTTCTTGTTCAACCTTTTCCAGTTGATCAACAACAACTTCTGGAGTAAACAACTGTTTCTCAAAATGAGGGAATGAAATTTCATCTTCTGATGAGCTGCTTTCACTTGATGATGACTCTTTATCTTCCGATTCAATTGGAAGTACGTCTTCATCAACTGTTGTTTCTTCTTTTTGTTGATCAACAACAATATCTGCAGTAAAATGCTGTTCCTCATTTGCAGAAAGTGACATTTCGTCTTCAGATGAGCTGCTTTCACTTGATGAGTCTTTTAATTCACCAACAGACGATTCTTGAATAACAGCGTCTTCTTCTTGTTGATCAACTACAACTTCTGGAATAGAATGTTGTTCTTCATCTGCAAGTAGCGAAATTTCGACTTCAGATGAGCTGCTTTTACTTGATGAGCCTTTTAATTCAACAACAAGCGTATTTTGAACGACAGCTTCTTCTTCTTCATGATGATAAACAACCTCTGCAGTAGAATGTTGTTCATCATCTTCAGGTAATGAAACTTCGTCTTCCAATGAGCTGCTTTCACTTGATGAGTCTTTTAATTCAACGACAGGCGTATCTTGAACGACAGCTTCTTCTTCCTGTAGATCAACAACCTCTGGAGTAGAATGTTTTTTCTCATCTGCAGGTAATGGACTTTTGTCTTCCGATGAGCTGCTTTCACTTGATGAGTGTTTTATTTCAACGACAGCCGCATCTTGAACGACAGCTTCTTCTTCTTCCAGCAGATCAACAACCTCTGGAGTAGAATGTTGTTTCTCATCTGCAAGTAATGAAATTTCGTCTTCCGATGAGCTGCTTTCACTTGATGAGTCTTTCAATTCAACGACAGGTGTATCATGAAGGATAGCTTCTGCTTCTTCATGATGATTAACAACCTCTGCAGTAAAGTGTTGTTTCTCATCTGCAGATAATAAAATTTCTTCTGATGATAAGCTGCTTTCACTTGATGAGTCTTTTACTTCAACCACAGGCGTAGCTTGAACAAAAGCATCCTCTTGTTGATCAACAACAAGTTCGGGAGTACAATGCTGTTCTTTCACAACTACAGATAATGAAATTTCGTCTTCCGATGAGCTGCTATCACTTAAGTCTTTTAACTCAACATTAGCTTTTTCTTCTTCATGATGATCGAAAATAACCTCTGGAGTAGAATGTTGTTTCTCATCTGCAAGTAATGAAATTTCGTCTTCAGATGAGCTGCTTTCACTTGATGAATTCTTTAATTCAACGACAGCCGTATCTTCAACGATGGCACCTTCCTCTTGTTGATCAATAACAATTTCTAGAGTACAATGTTGATCTTTCACATCTGCAGGTACTGAAATTTCGTTTTCAGATGAGCTGCTTTCACTTGATGAGTCTTTTAATTCAACAACAGGCGTATCTTGAACGACAGCTTCTGCTTCTTTATGATGATCGATAACAACCTCTGGAATAGAATGTTGTTCGCCATCTTCAGAAAATGAAAGTTCGTCTTGCGATGAGCTGCTTTCACTTGGTGAGTCTTTTAATTCAACGACAGCCGTATCTTGAAAGCCAGCTTCTTCTTCTTGATGACAATCGATAACAACCTCTGGAGTAGAATGTTGTTCTTCATCTGCAGGTAATGAAATTTCGTCTTCAGATGAGCTGCTTTCACTTGATGAGTCTTCTAATTGAACGACAGTCGCATCTTGAACGACAGCTTCTTCTTCATGATGATGAACAACCACTGAAGTAGAATGTTGTTCAACATCTTCAGGAAATGAAATTTCGTCTTCAGATGAGCTGCTTTCACTTGATGAGTCTTTAAATTGAACGACAGCCGTATCTTGAACGACAGCTTCTTCTTCAACTGCCTTTTCTTGTTGAACAACAACAACCTCTGAAGTAGAATGTTGTTCATCATCTTCAGGAAATGAAATTTCGTCTTCAGATGAGCTACTTTCACTTGATGAGTCTTTCAATTCAACGACAACCGTATCTTGAACGACAGCTTCTTCTTCAACAGCCTTTTCCTGTTGATCAACAACAATATCTGGAGTAGAATGTTGTTTCTCATTTGCAGGTAATGAAATTTCGTCTTCAGATGAGCTGCTTTCACTTGATGAGTCTTTTACTTCAACAACAACCGTATCTTGAACGACAGCTTCTTCTTCATGATGATGAACAACCTCTGCAATAAAATGTTGTTCATCATCTTCAGGTAATGAAATTTCGTCTTCCGATGAGCTGCTTTCACTTGATGAGTCTTTTAATTCAACGACAACCGTATCTTGAACGACAGCTTCTTCTTCAACTGCCTTTTCCTGTTGATCAATAACATTATCTGGAGTAGAATGTTGTTTCTCATTTGCAGGCAATGAAATTTCCTCTTCAGATGAGCTGCTTTCACTTGATGAGTCTTTTAATTCAATGAAAGCCGTATCTTGAACGACAGCTTCTTCTTTAACTTCCTTTTCCTGTTGAGCAACAACAACCTCTGGAGTAGAAAGTTCTTTCACATCTTCAGGTGATGAAATTTCGTCTTCCGATGAGCTGCTTTCACTAGATGAGTCTTTTAATTCAACGACATGCATATCTTGAACGACAGCTTCTTCTTCTTCTTCATGATGCTCAAAAACCTCTTGAGTGGAATGTTGTTTCTCATTTGCAGGTAATGAAAATTCGTCTTCAGATGAGCTGTTTTCACTTGATGAGTCTTTTAATTCAACGACAGGCGCATCTTGATAGACAGCTTTTTCTTTTTCATGATGATAAACAACCTCTGAAGTAAAATGTTCTTTCTCATCTGCAGGTAATGAAATTTCGTCTTCAGATGAGCTGGTTTCACTAGATGAGTCTTTTAATTCAACAACATGCATATCTTGAACGACAGCTTTTTCTTCATGATGCTCAAGAACCTCTTGAGTGGAATGTTGTTTCTCATTTGCAGGTAATGAAAATTCGTCTTCAGATGAGCTGTTTTCACTTGATGAGTCTTTTAATTCAACGACAGGCGCATCTTGATAGACAGCTTTTTCTTCTTCATGATGATAAACAATCTCTGAAGTAATATGTTCTTTCTCATCTGCAGGTAATGAAATTTCGTCTTCAGATGAGCTGGTTTCACTAGATGAGTCTTTTAATTCAACAACATGCATATCTTGAACGACAGCTTTTTCTTCATGATGCTCAAGAACCTCTTGAGTGGAATGTTGTTTCTCATTTGCAGGTAATGAAAATTCGTCTTCAGATGAGCTGTTTTCACTTGATGAGTCTTTTAATTCAACGACAGGCGCATCTTGATAGACAGCTTTTTCTTCTTCATGATGATAAACAATCTCTGAAGTAATATGTTCTTTCTCATCTGCAGGTAATGAAATTTCGTCTTCAGATGAGCTGCTTTCACTAGATGAGTCTTTTAATTCAACGACAGGCGTATCTTCAACGACTTCTTCTTCTTCTTCTTCATGATGCTCAAGAACTTCTTGAGTGGAATGTTGTTTCTCATTTGCAGGTAATGAAATTTCGTTATCCGATGAGCTGCTTTCACTTGATGACTCCTTTAAATCAACGATAGGCGAATCTTCAACGACAGCTTCTTCTTCAACTGCCTTTTCCTGTTGATCAACAACAACCTCTGGAGTAGAATGTTGTTTCTCATCTGCAGGTAATGAAATTTCGTCTTCTGATGAGTTGCTTTCACTTGATGAGTCTTTTAATTCAATGACAGCAGTATCGTCAACGACAGCTTCTTCTTCAACTGCCTTTTCCTGTTGATCAACAACAACCTCTAGAGTACAATGTTGTTTCTCATCTGCAGGTAATGAAATTTCGTCTTCAGATGAGCTGCTTTCACTTGATGAGTCATTTAATTCAATGACAGCCGCATCTTCAACGACCGCTTCTTCTTCAACTGCCTTTTCCTGTTGATCAACAACAACCTCTGGAGGAGAATGTTGTTTCTCATCTGCAGGTAATGAAATTTCGTCTTCCGATGAGCTGCTTTCACTTGATGAGTCTTTTAATTTAACGACAACCGTATCTTCAACGACAGCTTCTTCTTCAACTGCCTTTTCCTGTTGATCAACAACAAACTCTGGAGGAGAATGTTGTTTCTCATCTGCAGGTAATGAAATTTCGTCTTCCGATGAACTGCTTTCACATGATGAGTCTTTTAATTCAACAACAACCGTACCTTGAAGGATGGCACCTTCCTCTTGTTGATCAAGAACAACCTCTGGAGGAAAAAATTTTTTCTCATCTGCAGGTAATGAAATTTCGTCTTCAGATGAGCTGCTTTTACTTGATGAGTCTTTTAATTCAACGACCGCAGTATCTTGAACGACAGCTTCTTCTTCATGATGATGAACAACCTCTGCAGAAAAATGTTGTTCATCATCTTCAGGTAATGAAATTTCGTCTTCCGATGAGCTGCTTTCACTTGATGAGTCTTTTAATTCAACGACAACCGTACCTTGAGCGACAGCTTCTTCTTCAACTGCCTTTTCTTGTTGATCAACAACAATATCTGGAGTAGAATGTTGTTTTTCTTTTGCAGGCAATGAAATTTCGTCTTCAGATGAGCTGCTTTCACTTGATGAGTCCTTTAATTCAACGACAGGCGTACCTTGCACGACAGCTTCTTCTTCAACTGCCTTTTCTTGTTGATCAACAACAACCTCTGGAGTAGAAAGTTCTTTCACATCTGCAGGTGATGAAATTTCGTCTTCCGATGAGCTGCTTTCACTTGATGAGTCTTTCAATTCAATGAAAACCGTATCTTGAACGACAGCTTCTTCTTCAACTGCCTTTTCCTTTTGATCAACAACAACCTCTGGAGTAGAAAATTGTTTCTCATATGCAGGTAATGAAACTTCGTCATCCGATGAGATGCTTTCACTTGATGAGTCTTTTAATTCAACGACATGCGTATCTTGATAGACAGCTTTTTCTTCTTCATGATGATAAACAACCTCTGAAGTAAAATGTTCTTTCTCATCTGCAGGTAATGAAATTTCGTCTTCAGATGAGCTGCTTTTACTAGATGAGTGTTTTAATTCAATGACATGCGTATCTTGAACGACAGCTTCTTTTTCTTCTTCATGATGCTCAAGAACCTCTTGAGTGGAATGTTGTTTCTCATTTGCAGGTAATGAAATTTCGTCTTCAGATGAGCTGCTTTCACTAGATGAGTCTTTTAATTCAACAACATGCATATCTTGAACGACAGCTTCTTCTTCTTCTTCATGATGCTCAGGAACCTCTTGAGTGGAATGTTGTTTCTCATTTGCAGGTAATGAAAATTCGTCTTCAGATGAGCTGTTTTCACTTGATGAGTCTTTTAATTCAACGACAGGCGCATCTTGATAGACAGCTTTTTCTTCTTCATGATGATAAACAATCTCTGAAGTTATATGTTCTTTCTCATCTGCAGGTAATGAAATTTCGTCTTCAGATGAGCTGCTTTCACTAGATGAGTCTTTTAATTCAACGACAGGCGTATCTTCAACGACAGGCGTATCTTCAACGACTTCTTCTTCTTCTTCTTCATGATGCTCAAGAACCTCTTGAGTGGAATGTTGTTTCTCATTTGCAGGTAATGAAATTTCGTTATCCGATGAGCTGCTTTCACTTGATGACTCCTTTAAATCAACGATAGGCGAATCTTCAACGACAGCTTCTTCTTCAACTGCCTTTTCCTGTTGATCAACAACAACCTCTGGAGTAGAATGTTGTTTCTCATCTGCAGGTAATGAAATTTCGTCTTCTGATGAGTTGCTTTCACTTGATGAGTCTTTTAATTCAATGACAGCAGTATCGTCAACGACAGCTTCTTCTTCAACTGCCTTTTCCTGTTGATCAACAACAACCTCTAGAGTACAATGTTGTTTCTCATCTGCAGGTAATGAAATTTCGTCTTCAGATGAGCTGCTTTCACTTGATGAGTCATTTAATTCAATGACAGCCGCATCTTCAACGACCGCTTCTTCTTCAACTGCCTTTTCCTGTTGATCAACAACAACCTCTGGAGGAGAATGTTGTTTCTCATCTGCAGGTAATGAAATTTCGTCTTCCGATGAGCTGCTTTCACTTGATGAGTCTTTTAATTTAACGACAACCGTATCTTCAACGACAGCTTCTTCTTCAACTGCCTTTTCCTGTTGATCAACAACAACCTCTGGAGGAGAATGTTGTTTCTCATCTGCAGGTAATGAAATTTCGTCTTCCGATGAACTGCTTTCACATGATGAGTCTTTTAATTCAACAACAACCGTACCTTGAAGGATGGCACCTTCCTCTTGTTGATCAAGAACAACCTCTGGAGGAAAAAATTTTTTCTCATCTGCAGGTAATGAAATTTCGTCTTCAGATGAGCTGCTTTCACTTGATGAGTCTTTTAATTCAACGACCGCAGTATCTTGAACGACAGCTTCTTCTTCATGATGATGAACAACCTCTGCAGAAAAATGTTGTTCATCATCTTCAGGTAATGAAATTTCGTCTTCCGATGAGCTGCTTTCACTTGATGAGTCTTTTAATTCAACGACAACCGTACCTTGAGCGACAGCTTCTTCTTCAACTGCCTTTTCTTGTTGATCAACAACAATATCTGGAGTAGAATGTTGTTTTTCTTTTGCAGGCAATGAAATTTCGTCTTCAGATGAGCTGCTTTCACTTGATGAGTCCTTTAATTCAACGACAGGCGTACCTTGCACGACAGCTTCTTCTTCAACTGCCTTTTCTTGTTGATCAACAACAACCTCTGGAGTAGAAAGTTCTTTCACATCTGCAGGTGATGAAATTTCGTCTTCCGATGAGCTGCTTTCACTTGATGAGTCTTTCAATTCAATGAAAACCGTATCTTGAACGACAGCTTCTTCTTCAACTGCCTTTTCCTTTTGATCAACAACAACCTCTGGAGTAGAAAATTGTTTCTCATATGCAGGTAATGAAACTTCGTCATCCGATGAGATGCTTTCACTTGATGAGTCTTTTAATTCAACGACATGCGTATCTTGATAGACAGCTTTTTCTTCTTCATGATGATAAACAACCTCTGAAGTAAAATGTTCTTTCTCATCTGCAGGTAATGAAATTTCGTCTTCAGATGAGCTGCTTTTACTAGATGAGTGTTTTAATTCAATGACATGCGTATCTTGAACGACAGCTTCTTTTTCTTCTTCATGATGCTCAAGAACCTCTTGAGTGGAATGTTGTTTCTCATTTGCAGGTAATGAAATTTCGTCTTCAGATGAGCTGCTTTCACTTGATGAGTCTTTCAATTCAACGACAGGTGTATCTTTAACGACAGCTTCTTCTTCAACTGCCTTTTCCTGTTGATGAACAACCACCTCTGGAGTAGAAAGTTGTTTCTCATCTGCAGGTAATGAAATATCGTCTTCCGATGAGTTGCTTTCACTTGATGAGTCTTTTAATTCAACGACAGCTGTATCTTGAACGACAGCTTCTTCAACTGGATTTTCATGTTGATCAACAACAACCTCTGGAGTAGAAAGTTGTTTCTCATTTGCAGGCAATGAAATTTTGTCTTCAGATGAGCTGCTTTCACTTGATGAGTCTTTTAATTCAATGAAAGCCGTATCTTGAACGACAGCTTCTTCTTCAGCTGCTTTTTCTTGTTGATCAACAACAACCTCTGGGGTAGAAAGTTCTTTCACATATGCAGGTGATGAAATTTCGTCTTCCGATGAGCTGCTTTCACTTGATGAGTCTTTTAATTCAACGACAACCGTATCTTGATAGACAGCCTTTTCTTCTTCATGATGATAAACAATCTCTGAAGTAAAATGTTCTTTCTCATCTGCAGGTAATGAAATTTCGTCATCAGATGAGCTGCTTTCACTAGATGAGTCTTTTAATTCAACGACGTGCGTATCTTGAACGACAGCTTCTTTTTCTTCTTCATGATGCTCAAGAACCTCTTGAGTGGAATGTTGTTTCTCATTTGCAAGTAATGGAATTTCGTCTTCAGATGAGCTGCTTTCACTTGATGAGTCTTTTAATTCAACGACAGCAGTATCTTCAACGACAGCTTCTTCTTCAACTGCCTTTTCCTGTTGATCAACAACAACCTCTGGAGTAGAAAGTTCTTTCTCGTCTGCAGGTAATGAATTTTCGTCTTCCGATGAGTTGCTTTCACTTGATGAGTCTTTTAATTCAATGACAGCCGTATCTTGAACGACAGCTTCTTCTTCAACTGCCTTTTCCTGTTGATCAACAATAATATCTGGAGTAAAATGCTGTTTCTCATTTGCAGGCAATGAAATTTCGTCTTCAGATGAGCTGCTTTCACTTGATGAGTCCTTTAATTCAACGACAGGCGTATCTTGAACGACAGCTTCTTCTTCAACTGCCTTTTCTTGTTGATCAACAATAACCTCTGGAGTAGAATGTTGTTTCTCATTTGCAGGTAATGAAATTTCGTCTTCAGATGAGCTGCTTTCACTTGATGAGTCTTTTAATTCAAGGAAAGCCGTATCTTGAACAACAGCTTCTTCTTCAACTGCCTTTTCCTGTTGATCAACAACAACCTCTGGAATAGAAAGTTTTTTCACATCTGCAGGTGATGAAATTTCGTCTTCCGATGAGCTGCTTTCACTTGATGAGTCTATTAATTCAACGACAACTGTATCTTGAACGTCAGCGTCTTCATCTTCTTCTTCAACTGCCTTTTCCTGTTGAACAACAACAACCTCTGGAGTAGAAAGTTGTTTCTCATCTGCAGGTGATGAAACTTCGTCTTCAGATGAGCTGCTTTCACTTGATGAGTCCTTTAATTCAACGACAGGCGTATCTTCAACGACAGCTTCTTCTTCTTCTTGTTGATGAAAAACCTCTGCAGTAGAATGTTGTTCATCATCTTCAGGTAATGAAATTTCGTCTTCAGATGAGCTACTTTCACTAGATGAGTCTTTTAATTCAACGACATGCGTATCTTGAACAACAGCTTCTTCAACTGCCTTTTCCTGTTGATCAACAACAACCTCTGGAGTAGAAAGTTCTTTCTCATCTGCAGGTAATGAAATTTCGTTTTCCGATGAACTGCTTTCACTTGATGAGTCTTTTAATTCAACGACAACCGTATCTTGAACGACAGCTTCTTCATTTTCCTCAACTGCCTTTTCATGTTGATCAACAACAACCTCTGGTGTAGAAAGTTGTTTCTCATTTGCAAGTAATGAAATTTCGTCTTCAGATGAACTGTTTTCACTTGATGAGTCTTTTAATTCAACAACAACTGTATCTTGAACGACAGCTTCTTCTTTAACTGCCTTTTCTTGTTGATCAACAACAATACCTGGAGTAGAATGTTGTTTCTCATTTGCAGGTGATGAAATTTCGTCTTCAGATGAGCTGCTTTCACTTGATGAGTCTTTTAATTCAATGAAAGCCGTAACTTGAACGACAGCTTCTTCTTCAACTGCCTTTTCCTGTTGATCAACAACAACCTCTGGAGTAGAAAGTTGTTTCACATCTGGAGGTGATGAAGTTTCGTCTTCAGATGAGCTGCTTTCACTTGATGAGTCTTTTAATTCAATGAAAGCCGTATCTTGAACCACAGCTTCTTCTTCAACTGCCTTTTCTTGTTGATCAACAACAACCTCTGGAGTAGAATGTTGTTTCTCATCTGCAGGTAATGAAATTTCGTCTTCATATGAGCTACTTTCACTAGATGAGTCATTTAATTCATCGACAGCCATATCTTGAACGACAGCTTCTTCAACTGCCTTTTCCTGTTGATCAACAACAACCTCTGGAGGAGAAAGTTGTTTCTTATGTGCAGGTAATGAAATTTCGTCTTCAGATGAGCTGCTTTCACTTGATGAGTCTTTTAATTCAACGACAGCCGTATCTTGAACGACAGCTTCTTCTTCAACTGCCTTTTCATGTTCATCAACAACAACCTCTGGAGTAGAAAGTTGTTTCTTATCTGCTGGTAATGAAATTTCTTCTTTAGATGAGCTGTTTTCACTTGATGAGTCTTTTAATTCAACGATAGGTGTATCATGAACGACAGCTTCTTCATGATAATGAACAACCTCTTGAGTAAAATGTTGTTTCTTATCTGGAGGTAATGAAATTTCGTCTTCCGATGAGCTGCTTTCACTTGATGAGTCTTTTAATTCAACGACAGAAGTATCTTGAACGACAATTTCATTTTCTTGTTCAGCCTCTTCTTGCTGATCCACTACAACTTCTGCATTTGTAAGCTGTTCCTCATCTGCAGGGAGTGAAATTTTATCTTCGAATGAGCTGTTTTCACTCGATGTTGATTCTTTATTTACCATTTCAACAGAAGGTACGTCTTCATGAATTGCCGTTTCTTCTTCCTGCAGATCAACAACAACCTCAGGAGTAGACTGCTGCTCATTATAGTGAAGTGATGAAATTTCATCTTCTTGTAAACTGCTTTGACTTAATGTTGATTCTTTTTGCTGTAATGCAACAGCATATACATCTTGATCAACTGCTTCCTTTTCATTCCTCAATATTTCGTGAACATATGGGAGAGACTTCAGGCCAGCTTTAAGCGGATTGCTTTCATCATTTGCGTCACGTGGTGTGAGTGATTGCTGTTTTATAGTTTCACTATCAGCAGTTTCATGAGATATATAAAACGTGCCTTGTGAAGCTGCAATGGAAATAAATTCATTTTAAATGCACAAAAGTACAGTATTATAATATAGTTTCATTTAAAACACAATTAACAAAACATAACAAAAACTACAAACCAGTAGCATTGAATAGCTCTCATATTTTGGGTTATTTCGAATTGCCTTTTTCGTGCACTGAATATTCATTAATATGAAAGGCACATTGCAGTTTTAATTTCAAAACTGATTGCTTTGAATTGAAGTTTACATAGCACGTCCATTGCAAGATACCATGAAGCAATATCCTTACCAACAGGACATCAAGCTTGTTTTCACATTCGAGATACTTGCTTTCAAAATCGTATTAGTTTGCATTGATTCATGAAATTACACATGCAAATGTTTAGATGCTTGTGTATCAACATATAGTTTCAAACTTCAATACAAATCTGTACGTTACCGCAATTCAAGAAATGTTAGTGCTGTTAAATGAGTTAATCTAGCATTAGTTAAACAACCATAGGAACTAAGCAAATTTAACAATCAAGCAAACATATATTTGTTTATATTTTGTCTCGACAGCTATAGCTGTACAGTACGCCAAGTAAAGTTCCTGTATCGCCTAACGATTATTTTGCTATATACGTAACAGTTAAATATGTAAAATATACCACCACAACAAAGGGTAGTCTAACATTGCACGCGCATGGGTTATAACGAGAAGAAATATAAGCAAACAGACTATTGTCCATATATTGCCTCTTACCGGTTGCGGCGCAATAGAAAGTTGTGCAAATTTTGTTTACATAGTAGGCCTACTAGCTTATCAGCCATTCAACTGTCAGTAAAAAAAAGTGAACAACGTCACAGGGATAAAATCGAACCCACCGGCTCTCAGTAAGAGTTTGCGCGTCCTTAACACAATACTACTACAATAAGGAATAGTCTTTTATCCGAACGTAGCATACATGGGCCATAACAAAGAAGTCGAAAAATGTCATGAAAAGTATAACTTGTCACAACAGCACCTTTCTGTTGATACATTGACAGAAAATTATATATTAAGTACTTTAGCCTGTAGAATAGATGATACATAATAGTAGTTCTACTCTCTGTCGTTTCAGAATAAAGATAAAATTTTATTTGACTATTATACAATGCGTTTACAATTACTAATGTAGATTTAATTAGTTTTCTGCTCACATTTCTTCGCTGCAAAATGAATGAAGAAAAATTATTTGAAATATACTACGCAAAAACCTGTCATTGTTCAACAAATTAAAAGGTTAGAAAAAGTGTAAGTGCTTTATGTCTTGTAGATTATAGCAGACTGTGTAAAAATTCGTCTAAAGGTTTGTACAAATAAATATTCTTATTCTTACCAAGAAGTTGTTGTGGAATAATTCGTTCGTTGTACATTTCTGTCTTATATTTTGGGATGTAAATACTTTTTAAGTGATTTTTTGTCTAATGCATATCGCTTTATAAATTGTGCTTGACAAGCAAGACATAACCAGTCACATGAAAGCGTTCACATAAATTACAAGACAAGAAATAAAATGCAAACGTGATTTATAAAACTTCAGTGCATAAATAAAAACAACAGTCTTCAAAACAAAACTGACATTACCAAAAAAATCAGTGCCGTGCAATATGCAACAAAATCAAGTGACATCCATTTCGAAAAATGTTAACAGGATGCTTACTTCACACGCATGCGTCGAGATCACAACTTTGCAAAGTTAACCTTCCTATATTTTTAAAAACAACAACAAATGTAAACCTTAAAAAATGATTCATGACATTCAATGATGAATTAACTGGGTGTTCCAATAGACGATGATTTATTTGTTGTTGTTCACATTCAGAAGTTTTATTATACTTTTCAATCGTAAACTTACCACCTTTTGCTGATTCATCAGAGCTGCTGCTGCTGCTGGAAGAACTACTTTTAGCTTTGACAAGATCTTCATCTTGTTCATCGTGCTGGTGTCCATCTGAACAAAAAAAATGAAAATATTTAAAGACTGGCCATTGGCCAAAACAGGAGCTAAAAGTTTAGGAAAGCTCTAACGTTAATTTAGTGTGATCGCCACGCATACTTTCCCATACATCAAATCAGTCCTTTTTAACATTGATTCAACGTCTACAGACGCTAAATGTAAATAAGCCCTAATTTGATAACTGGTTTGTCACACAACATCAAGCAAAACTTCTGTTGATAAACGTTTCAGAAAGTCGGTACAAGTGGCACAATGTTATCATAATGTTGTAAAAATTCCACGTTTGAAGTCGATTACATTCTTTTACGAAAGAGAAACAAGCATAAATAAATCATGTGGAAGGAAAGGCGAAAAGTACATTTTTATTGATCACTGATCATTGTAGAAATATATTCAGTAATAACATTGCCACCCCCATCGGCCACCCCCACTAGTGGGGAACAAACCGACGATGGATTATGATGATGATGATTGCAATGAATTTACAAAGTCCATGTTGACATCGTAAAAATATCTTTTGAGTGATATTCTAAACTACTGAACAAACCTTCGTTATTTCTAGAAAAATAACAATCTATGACTAAAGTACTTTTCATAAAATACAAACATTAAACAAATTAGCCTACATGCAGTGAACATTTTGGCCAGAAAGCCGACTATCGAAGGGCATATAAGAGTTGAGTGCGGGAGATTCAGTTAAACCTTTGAAACCTAAGTACTGTAAACAACGATGCATGGTAAGCCAATATTTTGGTCTTTGAATAAGCCTGAACGCACAGCAGCTTATAGAAGCAGAATGTCTTTTCATAACTTCCTGTCAAAGTAGAAAAGCTCTTGCCTTGTGTATTGACTAATCCGTTTACTCAGTTTCTTTGCAATTGAAACTCGCACGGTTAAATCAGAGTGGTCTAACGTTTTATCCTGTTATCCGCCTTTTACCACTTTCAGTCATTTCTGTGTGCCTCTTAAAGGAAAACAAACTCGATTGAATAAATAGAAAACGAACTGTGACGTTTTCAATAAAACCCTAAGCAGAACGTCATGAACACTGGATTGCTGATTCTCACTGGGCATCAAATCCACAACTGTTATCCGTCTCTGATACAGACACTTCAATCGCAAGCTGGTGAACCTTTTGGTGTTAAGTAACTAGAATAGTAATCAGTCCCACGTAATCAGCCCCAAGATTTCTCAATTATCACTAGCAGTGAAAAACATGCTTTTGGTATTCATGGCGGCAATGCACTTGCGCGTGTCACGTAGACAGTTCTTAACAACTTATATCTAGATGCTCTTGAACTAGCATTGTACGTAAATACTTGCACAAAATTGCAGTAATCAGAAGTAAGACTAGGCCTACCCAATGTTTTTGCAGCTTTTGCAGCTGCAAGTTAAACATGCGATTTTGATTTATATCATACAAGTTGTAGAGCACATTGGCACAGTAGTAGTAAAGCAGTGTTTAGAACTTGTTTTGAAAGTAAAATACAACTTTAACGCAACCTCCGCAAGGGCATGTGCATTGTGCAGAGAACTGCAGATTTAAACAATAAAGTAAGATTATTTTTCTTCAACAAATAGAACATGCTTGATCCTCCATTGTGACCTCCCTTATGAATTCCCTTCATTTTGTTCTTCTATTGTTTTTATTAGTACTGCCGGCACGATTTACATTCCCGCAATTTGCTTAATATTGTTAAAATATTTCATTTTTCGTCGCCTTTTTGCTCATGAAAAAATGTTACTGAGTGCAAAGATAGAGAATCTGATAATTACTGGGATTTAGACTGTTTAGATAATGCGTGAAGAAACTGTTAGAAAATGTATTGAAACTGTTAAAACAGTATATCAAAATGATTTGATATACACCTGGAATCCTGGATCCATCAGACCAGACGGTGAAGTGAAAGTGTCGAAAAGTCTATAGCTTTCAATCAAACGCCCTTTGATTAAACAAAAACGTTTGACTTTGCAAACAAAGTAGCTGGGTAAGACAACTTCAAATCTTCGTGTTGTGCAATCGTAAACTTGGTCATTGGATAGTAGACGAAAGCTTATTTGTGTACAAAAGCCGGTGACGGTTTATTCAAACGCTTAAAGAAGCTTCGTTGTAAATGCGCTACCAACTTGACAATATCCTGTATATTTATAATACAGGCTGATGGTATAGCGCTATACCGTCTGTAGTAAAATTCGAGCAAACGACTTCCTGGACTTTTCTTCCTTTAAAAAAATCCGAAAATTTGTATCAGTTTTACGTGATTGTTATTTTTTCGTAGAAGTACACTTTGTTCAGCTAAAGACTTGCAGCACAGTAGATATCAACAAAAATGCAGCACCAAAGCATATAAGACAACTGCGAAGTTATTCTTTGGCAGATAGTTTACTGCTTCGGTGTCACTGTTTTGCCTTTACTCTGAAAACCTTGATGTTATCATCAAACAATATATCACGCACAATACTTTCTGGAGAGAAGTGGTGATAAAAAAGTTTGCATTTTCACTCTGTGACAATGGATTAATTACAAAAGGTTACTGTATAGTACTGTATAGTACTGTTTAGTACTGTATAAAAGTGTATATGGGTGGTTGCCTTGGCGAGTTGGGTCTTCCGCATGACTTCATTTCATCAAGTTCAAATACAGTAATTTGAAAATCAAAATACAAGCAGTGCATCAGCTTCGTCATGTTTCATAACATTTTGAGTTTTTATACAGCTCTGAATCCATCGTATCTATACACGTGTTGCTCTAAGCACTTTACAAGTGAAACCGTTTCAACGTCCTATGGAAAAGTAGCCATCAACATTATATTGTCTCAATTCCACTTGTTTTGTGAGCAGGCACGCATTTTACTGCCATTTTTACAAGGTCTTTAGGATCTGTTTCAATGAGGTATTGAATCCGGGTCTACCGACATAGAGACGATCACTCCAGCCTCTAGAGCAGTGGTTCCCAACCTTTTGGTTGTCACGGACCCCTTTAGACAAATTATTAATTCTGCGGACCCCCACCTAAATTTTGCCTGAAACTCAATTAACATACTATTGACTATTGTAATAATTATGCTACTCAACTACTGTACTGTGTCATATTGCATTGCCGCTATGACTCCTGCGGCAAATATCACGTTAAACAGTTGCCCAAATGAGAAAATGAAGGAATTGTTTAAGAAATGTCAGCAGTATTTGAATATTAAGGTGACCCAAAGTGCCATGCCGAAACTTTTTGAACGTAATCAAATTTAATGAGATGGTTGTTGTTGCCTTTCCTGAACTACACGACTGAACTGTGGTTGAGTTTTTGACAGTTTAATTTTGAGTTTTCGATGTTTAATTTTTATTGTAACAAGAGCTTAGAATCCTGCCTCGCAAAGGTAAGTGGTTATGAATGGAAACAAAACAATAATTGCTTGCTTTGCCAAGAATGGGTAGGTTTGCAGTTGTGAGCACCATAATTCTTTCACAGCTTTTGAATGAAATTCAATGCGTAATAACTCTTTTGATCTCAAATCATGAGAATGTAGCCTAGCCTACTCGACGTGCGTTGTGGTAGATAGAGTTTAAGGTCAATGTACACATTGTAGGCAGCAGCATAGATTTATTTTAATACATACCGGTACTGTGGCGGTACAGTTTATTCTCGCGGGCTTGAGCTTGACATGTTTGCATTTAAAAAGAGAAATGAAAGTAAAAAGATCGCTTTTCGTTTTTTTTCTTCCAAAAATCATCAAGGTAATCAAGGAACCCCAAATGCTTTCTCACGGACCCCCAAGGGGTCCGCGAACTCCAGGTTGGGAACCACTGCTCTAGAGTAACAAGCCACTCATTTCTGCATTTGTGTTTATTGTATGAGACATTGATCAACTGTTGCTGTCTTGCTTGTCAGATTTTCGTGTAGGCTACTGCATCAAACACAATAATATGGCATTCTCGCAATGAAAAGTTTAAAATTGACCCCCTTATGAAGTAAATGCTAAAACATAATAAAATCCAAACATCTATAAATATGTATACCTTTTTCTTGTTCATAATCAAGAATGCCTTCCTCTGCTACATCTACTTGTTTGAGCGGTTCATGTGATTCCTCTTGAACAACAGCCATAAATTCCTGTATGTCGGAGATTGCAATTGCAGGTTGTTGATATTCATCCGCCGGCTTGTCTGGATCTGTTTCATGGTCGGAACCAGATTCTACAAAAAAAGACTTTTCATATTCATAATCAAAAGAAATCTTCAAACTATAAAGTTTCAAAACTAAAAACGATTTGAAGGTAAATGGCCATTTCATTATACCTCTTCAGCCAATTGCAAGCTTACCAATATTTTTCTTTAGTTAAAAACATCGCTTTAATTTCCAAAAAAATGAGATAAGACCATGTCAAACAATTAGTCCAACTTACTGTATTTCGAGGACAAGCAGAATACAAAGCAACAATATGAATAACAAAGCTGCAAGTTGTTTGAAATTACCGTAAAATGACGAAGAACCAGCCGACGACTCCGAGCGATCAGCAACAGTCGATGGTCCTACATAATAACAAAACAGTAGCAAACATAAGAGACGGTTAAAGAATTTTATTACTTAAACTGATTAAAACAACATAAAATTAAAATGCTCATTTAAAGAAGTTGAATCGGTAAAAGAGCTAAAATGCAAAACATCACTAAGTGTTATTCTTCATGAAAATATTACTACATTTAATTTATCTGAAAATGTTCGTTTAATGCAAATGTATGTCGCCTGAAGTCTGCTAGAGGAAAATAATATCAACGCAGAAAATGTCATGTTGTTGTAACAATAACTAAACCTTAGATAGGGCTTAAGTAAAAACTATGAACATTGTCAACTAATAAAACATATTTAAAATTATCTATAGAGCTTTTGCCGCCGTAAAGGAGGTTTTGTCAAAATTCTTATTAAGATAGGTTCGTTTTGAACAAAAATACTGAGGAAGCGACGGCGAAAGCTGTATAAATAAACGTTATTAGTTACCAAACGTGACTGTTTTTATTTACTAATTGGATTTGTTGAATTGCTTTTACAATACTTGGATCCCAGCAAAATTTCTGATCTGCTATTCTGCTAACATCAAGAAGCCAGAACGGAGGTTTAGAGACATCAGAATCAGTTTAATACACTTAGTTACAGAACTGCAAATTGCAGAATCATTAAAGTAAGTGTAAAAAAATGAGTGCGTTTGAATCTAGCTCATAGATTATTGCACAGGGTGATGCCTTTTAATAAAGCGTTTGAAGACATCATCAAGTTAAAGAAATAAAAAATGAATATTTCATGTGACTTCAAACAAAACGTTGAAAATGATATAACCTGAATACAGTATATTATTAAGTTTTCACTCTAATAAACGTGAAAAACAGGTCGACATAGCTTTAGAAAAGTTTCCTTAAAACGTGAAAGTGAGTTCCATACTTGAATCCAAGTATACTAAGCCTTCGGCACTAACGAGAGTAGGATGGCCAGTACTTTCTTTACTTTAGTACTTTACTTCGGCCGCCTTTACTTCAGTATCTACGCCCAACCAATTTATTACACCCTGGGTAGATGTGAGCGGTGTTTGTCAACAACCAGCATTAGCCGGGAGTCGAACCAGGATTGTATGATTGGAAAGCGAGCGCCCTATCTACTGCGCCATCAAATAACCTAACGGTTAACTACACCACAGCCGACAAAAATAGTATTTTGTTCAATTGCCACAAACAAATCTTCATTTAACAATTTGTTGGGATACTTATGACTCTATCATATCATATATCATGTTTAAAATACGAAAGTTTACAAAAAAATGTGCAACCTATCTCACATTTTTCGTGCACCATCATGGGATGCAGTTACTGTTTCAAACGCTACAACCAATTAGCGTTTTGAGAAGCTAGCTGCTGAAAAAGCATAATTAAACAGTGGAACACAGAAAATAGGTATAAAATTGCTAACATGTTTGCTGTAGTTTAGGGTTAAAAATAAAAGCTGCGTTAAACAGACTTCATTATCTAAAAGTAGTAGCTACCACTTAAACTTCAGTAAGAAATTTTGGACCTTAAGTCATAAAAGTAAATCTATCAGACACCCCTCAATAACCGCATCCAGTCCGCACCACAGAACATTACTTTTAGCTCCGGTAAACGTAATTTTGTGCAAATACACGCGTATCTGATAGCTTTGTTTTGCGTCTTGTTACAAAAGTGGGATTTAACATATGCACATAGGACGTAGGCACTAGGCAGCTCCACTGTGGATTAGATATAACTACCCCTGATCTACTGTGCAGCAGAGCTTACCTTCAACCAAAATTTTTGGAATATTATGATCAGCGTCTTCTCTTTCAGTATACGATTGGTTTCCACCAAACGTCCCAACATCGCTTTCATGAGGACCTTCCGATTTATTGAAAGCTTCGTGTGCACTGGTTACTTGTGATGTCACATGAGCAGCAGCAATGGCATCGCTGTGAGTTGAGACGTTTTCAGAAATCGCTTTTTCTGAAAAGATATATGAACAGAAGATGAGAAATTCATCTCTATCAACGATTTTGTTTGTTTTACCTTAGCTTAAAGTTAGCTTTGTTTAAAAAATATAAATTTACGCACAATCTTGATAAAGACATGTCTAGACTAAAATAATTTGATGTTGATACTGCAAATAATAATAATAGTGGTGTTGCAAGCACAGTAGTGTTTTTCACCTTTCATGATAAATTAAATGAAACGAGTTATTACAGTTTCTGCAGTGTTCTACAAAATATTAAAAAACTGAACGCACAATCAAATGACAAAAAAAAAACTGAGGAAATGAAAATTAATGCTAAAATTTATTTGTGATATTGACCGTGCCATAATGAATTTGAAACATTGTCAGAAATAGAAACCACTTCAGTAGAGTAAAAAACACAAACCTCAAAATGCAAAACTATAGGCCACTTATTTTTATGTTCTGTAATATATTTGTTATTTAGATTGACCAAACATTCCAACCGTTTTGCTCTTTTATTTCAGTGGGCTTGTTCAGTATAAAAACAGTGTAGGGTACGTATCAAAAAAGGCGAGCGCGACCCAAAAAACACAACCATTACAAGGCTTTGACCAAAGAGAAGCTAGTTACACGCATTCAGTTGCTTTTTATGTTATAAAAATTATCAGGTAGGCCTAGGAACTTATTTAAATACAAAAGATATGTCGTGGATATATGACACGTAATTGCAGGCAGTAGTACTGTTTCAACCAAACACAACACTGCGCCACTGTAGTAAACCAAGAGATGAACGATGTTCATAAAGCATTCATTCATGTACAAAGAAAGTCTCCATAAACGTAAGAAATTAGTCTACGGTATGCTTAAATGCCTGATAAACACTAAACAGTCTTTTTCTGTATTGAGAAATATGTGTTGCAATTGTAAATGTATCAGTGCAGACTAACACCTTTAAAGGCATGTGCATATTAGTAATGCGGTATTTGGAAGTTTTGCAAAAATATCAAATGCCGAATAATGCATGTTCCTCAATCCTCACCCAACATTTCTACATAACTCAATATTAAAACTTAAGTTTACTGTATATACGTTAATTATTCATAAGTATATATACGATCTTTCCCCAAATCCGTAAAAAAGATTCAATAGTATAAAAAATGTATTGTTTACCGTTGTAATGGCCATGAAATCATGCATTTTAATAATCAAAATAGAGTAAGTTGAAACATAAAAATCACCTTCACTCAGATCCACAACCAGAGAGTAGACAATTTTTACTGTCTGACACCAAAAATCTTTTCGTCAACAATAGTCTAAAAAAAGCGATCAACGATACAATTCGACTCTTCACTACGCAGTCCCTGATTGCGTGTTTGAATGCAATGAGCCGCATGAAATGTAAATACTAAATCGAACAATTTCAGTCTTAGCCAGTTCGACTAAAGAAATTACAAAGTCAGCAGGTGCAGTTTGCAACTTTACAAGTTAGCCTTCACCGGAAGTATCTGGTTGTGGTATCTGTGCGAGTGATCATACATTCTACCGGAATGCATGACGCTGATCCGTTAGTGCCGACAAACGACTGAACTGAGGATGCATTGTTTAGTGCTAACTCTACTCTTGCCATCGAAACGTACACACAAGACCAAAGATGTTTAGAAGTTTATTGAAAGTTTATGCAAACAACAAACAAAAGAGCAATATCGTGCAAATTCAAAATTACAGATTCCAAAAAAAAAACTGTTATTTGGTCACTTCAAGTGAACGGAATCACGAAAAAAATTAAAAATGCAGCTTATTACATGGGAAGTTGAAGTTGAACCTCCGCAGCTTGGCTCTTCAAAGATCGGCTTACTGCACCTATTGAGCAGTGACAAGATACCTTCACAACAAGAAACAGATTTTTAAAATGGAACTTGCGTCCAGCGTATATTTGTAAGAGAATCTGAAGCTCTAATAGTGGTGTTGCACGGCTTTGTTGAATTGTCAAAACTCAAGTTTCTGCACAAGCTATGCTCTTGTTAGTACAAATGGTTCGTGGATCGTGTCATAGGGTAATGAAAGTCCAAAATATTAGATGTGGCGTGGTTACTGAGATAAAACGTCGAAGCTTCCAATTAATAAAACTACACTTGGTTAATTTTTTAAAGCATAGTTCATATTCGTTTCCTTTCTACCAATAGAATGTAAAGACAATTGACGTAAAGTCCTACAGTTCATAGCTGAAGAACACCACATATCATTGCTTCGTCACAGACATTAGGGTGGGTCGATTTCTCCATTTATCATATAAATTTGTGCAACTTTACCTTCTAAAGATTTCCTCAAAGTTTAAAATCGTTTTGTGCACAGCAATCCATTACCCCTATCACCCTCTGTTTCTATAACAGGGTTGCCAGATTGGGCAAAAATTTTCGAAAAATGTCATTTTAAACACCTTTTCGCCCAATCTGGCAATCCTGCGCTGTGGGCGAACTTCTAATAGTTGTGCGATTTAACACGCCACAAAAAACTTTTTGAAACTGACTCATTATCTTATTCATTCGATAATGATCTGAGGTTCATGGAGAGTGTCTCAACAAGTAGTGCCTACAATCTTATCCCAATCCCTTGTGTTGCAAGGAAAGCCGATCTTCTGACGAAACAGTTGCTGCTATTGCCACTGCTACTTTGCAGGATGTGTTAGAAGAAGACTTCTCCACAGACATCATTATTGACCCACCGAAAGTGAGACATAGCCGAGTCAAGAGGCGTACTGGATGGAAACCAACCCAGCATGTCGTCCATAACTTGATATCGCTCTATTTCGATGGGAGAAAGGATAAATCATATGTCTTTGATGACTACCACCACAGGAGAAAAACAAAAGCATACCATTACGTTTTACTGACACAACCTGGTGACATCTACATCTCTCATGTCACAACACCAAGTAGTCGTTCAGTTGATATTTTAAAATGTATGATCGACGAGAATATGAACATGGATGGAATTCGAATAACAGGTTGTGGCGGGACAGCAGTGAACACTGGGAATTGTAATGGAGTAATTGCTGGAATAGAAGATCATATCCATTATCCCGTATCATCCGTATGAAGTTCAGTGGAATATATGTAAGCCTATAATCCTTCCCATCAATGAGTTACCATTGCGGCATCTATTTGGATTATTTGGAAAGACATATTCATTGGTAAAATTGGCAAAATTCTGTGGTCAAACCTTATAGTCTTGGAGATCAACCAGCCTCATGTTTAAAAAGAATATATATTTCGCTACATAGTAATGAGCATCTTCAGTTTTGCAAACAAACAAACAAACAAATTACTGCAATGAATGCTGCATAAAGGGAAACTATGCTGTAAGCCTCTATAATCAAAATTAAAATGATGAGCAAAATTACTTCAACATTTACACATTAAGAAAATTATTTACGTCATGGGATATAAAAACCAATGTTGAAAGTGAAGAATAAAAATTCTTGGTTTTTAACATTTTATTTAGTATAGCAAGCCTCACCTAAATACCGATTTATGCGACAATCCGACTATTTTGTGAGAAAATCGACCCACCCTAACAGACATGTCACCAATAGTAACAGAATAATACCTTGTTGGCGTCGAGCAGACGCTTTCAGTAAGTCTGCAGATCATCTATTGAAGAGAAGGAATCTAAAAATAACTCATACCAAGCCAAAGTCAAAACACAACATTCAAACTGGATTTAATTGCCACAATTCTGTACTGAGTAATGCAAGTTCATATCACTGTTTCAATCCATGCGACAGATAAACCCATCTATATTTTTTTCGACTGTATCTAGATGGTATGAGCAAAATTGACGATTTTGTAACAATAAAATAGCCTAAACAAGCTAGTAACAAAACATTAAAGTACGGTACGTACCGTATGTTATAAAGTCGCAGCGGAGGAGAACATAATCCATAACGTTTCTGAGAACTTTTGCACGGCGTCTTAACGATTGAAATTATGTTTTAAATATATTTTTGCCAGAAAAAAATGGCATCTTAACAAAAACGGATGCCACATACCAAGCAATGGATCCGTAAAAACTGAAGAATAAGCCTAACTGCTGTACACAAATGAACCTAAAACGTAAGATCTAGGTATTAGGCATGTAAAGAAACTATTTCTTTGCTGTCCATCACCAGTATATTAGTGTTTACACGGACACGAAGTTTCTTGGGTGAAGTAAAATCACCTTTTTTATAGTTTTTATGAGGAAAAAGAGTGCACGCTTAGGCTACCAGGTACCATATAGCTATGACACATAGCCTACACCTCTCAGACAACTTACATTTATTAAGATCCGCATTAGGCTTTCGTTAATTCTGGTATCAGCGACGTACGTAAACTGCATATCCTTCAAGCTATCTGCTTCGACATGACTGATATGTTTGCACAATCACATGAAAGTGATATGCCCTGACAACTTGAGATTTTCATTCTAAAACTTTTTTAAAACACGGCTGGACTTATGTATATATTTCCTAATACGAAATTCAGCCATAAAATTGCGCTGCGCATCGCTATTCAAAAGTTCGGGCGTCATATTATTCTCATTGATTGGCTTAAGATGCCTCAAGAATGTAATGCTTGAAAACCAATACGAAACTCAGCGATAAAATTTATAAACCAAATTTAAATCTACTATCTTATTTGGGTTAAGACTTTAAACTGATGTCACGCAATTTGCACACAATGTACGAGTCTCTTCAATGAAAACCTAATGTGAAAGACAAAATGTAGTTGTAAACTTTCTGAAAAAAGTATGCTCTCATAAGGTAGGCTACTGTCCATGAATAAGCGTTCAAAATTATTTGATAAATGATAAGTTCTATTTAAAGCATAAAACCCCAAAGTTTCTTGACATAAGCTGCGTAGTGCGTATCCCTATTCAAAAGTTCGGGCGTCGTATTACTTTCATTGATTGGCTTAAGATGCTTCAAGAATGTAATGCTTGAAAACCAGTTCAAGAAAGTCTTTTTGGGAAAAATAATTTACTATAAAACTGTTGATTTATTTTTTGCCACTCCAACCGTTCATAATAATGTGGTCATGTTCACAATACAATTGTGATATTTTTCTGCAGCGGTTTGATATTTCGTAAGATGTAATACAAAGTATGGAGGAAAAATGTGCATCACTTAGCACCGTCATCTTCTTTAACCATACAGGCTTGTTTGCATTATTCATCACTTGTACGCTATATTTTTCAAAATTTGCTATAAAATATTTAAAGCCGTTTTAATTTTGATGTGTTGGCTTAATACACGATTTTTTTTAAAGACCACAGGACTAAAAGTCCGCTGACCAGGGGTTGGTTAGATTACAAAACACAAAAAAAAAAATAGAAACTACTTCTAAAACAGGTTAAAAAAGTAAAATCATTAAGTAGGAAAATTTGATGCCATGCTACTTGTGAAAATTTTTTGACATATATTATACCAAAAAGATTTCGTCACAAAATACCATTTCAATATATTGTATATCATATATAATGCAATCAACGTTCGCGTGCCACAATAACCAATAAAGAAGGTGATCTAAACGTTCGTCGTACGGATTATTACCGCAATATGCAAACCAAAAATAAAATATATATACATGTTCAACAGCACCTCATTAGGAGAATAAAATCAATCAAAGAGATTTTCATCTTTAAAATCCACTGCAAAACAATTCTTGCACAATTGCAATATGACATTATGATCAAAATAGATTGCCAATGTAAACAAATGTGCAATGGCGATCAAGAAACCAACGGCCGTCTTTAAATGTAGCATTTAAAGACGGCCCAATGGAGATCAAGAAACAAACTAACAAAATTGTCGTCACAAAACTCACCGTTATTGTCTGAAGTTTCATAGGCAGATATTCCTTTTCCGGGTAATGATGTTTCTCTAAATTGTTTCAAGTAGAAGTCATAGTGTGTAAAATATCACAAGCAAAACGAAAAAAAGACAAATCGAATTAAAGCACATGGTCAAGAAACCAATTTACTACTAGAAACCACAATACAAGAATGTAAGTAACAACTTTTAACATCCCTAAAAAGTGTATAATATATATACGAATACGGTACACACAATCTCCAAAGAAGTAAAATTTCTGAAAATCGACACACAATGTTATAGCAAAAAGCATAGCGTCACATATCACAAAACTATGTAAAAGGTGGTCATGAAAAAACTGAATCTTGATATGCATAAAAACATCCTTTGCAAACGAGTAATAAACACACGTACGATAGGATTTGAGGAAGAGCTAGCCTATTTTAATCATTATGAGTGTGATAGTAAGTGATTGCGAATAATCTCTATGCTCGGAATGAAAAAGTGTACGCAATGTTCATTTCAAATTCGGTATGTCAACATCTTGTGACTTGTGATGAAATCTGTCAAACCCTTCGACTACAATGAAGCTGCCTTTGTTTAAGTGTCAGTTGATTGCGGTGAATTATTCAATGTTTGTAGAATTACTTTGACATACCTGCTTGCTTGAGGAGGGGAGTACGTAGTTGGTATCATCGCTACTGATGCAACGTTCTGAAAAAGTTTATCAAAAATTATACAAGATAAAACAATGATAGAGTAGCTTGTTTAAAAAGAGTCTGGTATTCAGTAGGTATTTGAATTCGTTTTTCGGTTGAACCAGTTTAGTTACGTTAGTAAAAATAACTTTGCCACATTATAAATTTAAAGCGATGTTTGATTGTAATAAAGTTGAAAATCTGAAGATAATGATTAAAAAGTCGTAGTTTCTGGCACGAACAAGTTGACAAAATCTAATTATGGTGAAACTGACATTGAATACTGAAGAGTTTGGGTGTTTATCAGGACAATTAACGTTTCTAGCACTAGTTGCAACGTTCATCTGATGAAAGTGAAAGTAAAAGCAACGACAAACAGATTGATTTATTGCTTCACTGACGTTTCGCGCACCATGACAATGCGCATCCTCAAAGCAAATAATATACAAAATAAATTTTACGAAGTTATATACTGCAGTGCGGTTGAAGGCAAGAAAAAATGAAACACACACATTTTTGAACGAATCATCGGCAATATCATTTTATCACTACCAAAAGACCCAACCCCTTTTCACAATAAATGTGGTGTTGTTTGTGAAATTCTTAGCAATGATTGTGACGCAGTTTATATTGACCAAACTGAACGCAGCATAAATTCCGGGGTCAAAGAACATCGCAAAGCTGCCAAAAATATGGAAGATGAAAAGTCAGCTCTCTATTCATACATGCTAAAAGAAGATTACAGAATTAACTAGTCAGAAACAAAATATTTGAAAAAAACAAATTATTATCAACACACCACGCAGGAAGTTGCTTCATCTAAATTTCGTCAAAATAATGCAATGCACTAAAAAACGGAACCACGGAAATCTATTATGGAAAGCATATAAATCTTTATTATTTTGAAACGCAGGCTTCATCCCTATTTAAACACAGTTGGAAACGTTATTGTAATTTAATTTCGTCTCGAATTTTTGTTGGTCTCTACTGCTTCAACTTTATGTTTAATGTTGGAAGTTTTTACGTAATTTAATGAGGAAAGTAACCGCTCACACATCTTTCATCAACTTTTAAAATAATGTGCGTTGTTTCTTGCCTTCAACCGCACTGCAGGATATAACTTTGTAAACTTTATTTTGTATGCTATTCGCTCTGAGGATGCGTAATGCGTATTGTCACGGTGCGCGAAACGTCGGTGAAGCAACAAATCAACCTGTTTGTCGTTGCTTTTACTTTCACCAGACAGACGTTGCAAATACTGCTAGAAACGAAAACTTACATTAATGAAATGATAATAACGTGTTTTCAAAAAACAATGTGTCCTTGCTCTCACTGCTTTACAAAGCAAACAGTGTCCTGGCAGTCATGTAAAGACACAGCCAAGTGCATTTCTACAGTCCTGATTTGCAATAGTATTAAACTATAGTGGCCAGAGAAGAACAAATTTTATGCATTTTCTGTTATAAATACATAAGCGATTCTCTACAGTATTTGGAATAAATTCACACCAATTGTTTTAACACATAAGGTCTTTACATCTGGAATTAATACGCTTGTGGCAATATCGTTACATTTAAAACCTCAATATATTTCATGGCTAATATCTAAAATAACCTATAAACGCACTTATTTTCTGTACATCCAAGGTTTATTTCTGGCATTTACCTGTACTTCTGCTGTAGTTTCAATATCTTTAATTCCAGGTACAGTACTTGAAGGCGTGTATACTTTTCGCTTATCTAAAACATATACTGTTAATCGTCGGCTCCAGCTCGTGTCCGAGCATTGCGTTTCGTCTTCAAATTGATTTTGGTTTTGAATGGTGGTGTCGTATGTGGTTTTGGAGGCCCAGTCTATGATGGAAAAGACGTGGGCAAAAGTCACATTGTATGGAGGGTGGGGGACGCGGTAATAGTATTATAATTAGTAGGTTGCAAAACGTGAATGATGATTGATGAAGCTGTGTCCAAAATGTCGCCGTAAGTTAACTAATAGTCAGTATTGTATAAAAGAGGTACTTTTTAGTTTTTATTTATAGAAAGCTATCTAACGATAGCGCATGTACAGATAGATTTTCTTAATAAAATATATTATATGGTGTTTCCTTATCAATAACTTATGGAAATAGACAATAATAAACTTGCCGAATACATCGAAAAAAGAAATGGTGGTGTTTCAAAAATCTTTAAACCACTTGTAGTACATGGTACATAGGACACCAACACTCTAACAGCAATTTAGTTGATCTAGTAGTTACAACTTTACCTTTCTTGACGCGCAACGAAGCACGAACTGTGGCAGTAGCTGTATCACTACGTTTCATTCCCGCCTGTTTCTCTGCTACTTCCCAGAACCATTCTCCAGTTCTCATTTTAATCTTTTTCTGAATGATTTGATTGTTGGTTTTCACAGCTTTACTTTGTAATTGCCTGCACATAAAAAGTTTTTAAATAGAAATGAACTGCGATGTTAGCGGTCTTAGGTTAAAAATTAATATTGAGATTGCGAAAAGATTGAACTAAGTTTTAGACCTGGATAAATAATGTTAAACTGAAGCAAAAAAATATCTTTAAAACACCAATGTCGTTATTTTATATACCTTTGCAATCTGGTGAGTTCAATACAATGTTGATAAACAGCATCCGCATATGTAAATATATTTTATGCAAATAAAAACAGTTGCGCTTCATGTTTATACATTTTTTTAAACAGAAATCTATTTCAAGACTTATGTGGCTACACTTGAATATAGCAAAGCCAAAGAGTTTTAAAATACAATGTGCCGTTGCTAAAATTTCAACCTGACTCTTGCTTCCTCTTTTTTCTGTATCTTTTCAGCTCTGTTGAGGACTTCTGTGATCTGCTCACGTTCGTCATCAGTGAGAAATGACAAATCAATCAGATTCAACTTCACCATTATGTGCTTGCTTATTTTATTCTTAACCTGCTACATAAACTCTTTTATCAGCAGTCTGAAAACAAAACCATTAAATAAATATGTCTGTCAACTACAGTAAACTCAGACACAAGGACGAAGTAGTAAAGTTTGAATGACTGTAGTGGAAAATCAGTTTCAATTAACAACATCCTCCAAAGTAGGAAAAATGCTCCATGTCCCGGTATTTTATTAAACATTATATTATAATATATATTTTACCATGCAACTGTTTTTCTTTATCAAATATTTGCACATAATATTTTTGAAGTAAGAAAGTTGTTTCTGCAGGCCAATCTTCAAAGATCTCAGCAGAATATTTCAAATAAAAAAGTAATTATCTTTCTTGAAATGCGTGTCGATTGGTCGATAGGTAGGCTATTGTGTTATGGCAAATAGGTTTTTACATTATATACTTTTACAATTTGTAATAAAAATGCTGCATCTTTTCGACATTCAGATAAAACAAATTAATGACTAAGAAATGTTATCTGTTTGGTCAAAATTTTGGCCATTACTAATACTAAAGTTACCTTAACACAGACACTCCATAAGGAAATATGCTATACATTTTTATAAAACAACTTCATGTGTTTCTGATGCAAAAAAAAAACATTCTTGCACTAACAAAACTTAAGCTTCTTTTAATTGTCTATGGCTTACCAAGTTGGCCATGCAACTGTTTTTCAACCAAACGTTAAGAACACTTATTTTATTTTACCAAAGCAGCAAAAAAGTCAGTTTGCAAAAAAGTAGCCTAAGTTTAAAATGACATACAAATGCAACGATTAAATCACGACAAAAATAGAAACATTCAATGGCAAAAAGATCATAAACTTTATGGCAGCATGACCTTTGTATGATATACTAGTACTGTATTTTCGAACAAATATTTTATTGCTTTAAATAGGAGGCAAGGAACCTTGCATCTAGGCAACACCAGACAAATCAGCTTTCAGTTCAATCAAAATGGCATGCAACCTGCAATATCTATGGAGAACCTGTAGTACTTTATCTAATTATGCAAAATATTCCAGCACAACAGCTACAACCTTCTGCTTCACCAAATTTTACAAGCTACAAAATCCAGCCACTAAGGTAAAGTAACGATTTCTGTCATAATATTTCTGCATTATTCAAAACCAATTTCTATACTGAGTCTAAGTATAAGCTACCGTAGTCATTGGAATCAACCTATTCAATGGAATCAACCTATCCAATGGAAACATGGTTACAATCAACAAAATAACATCTGGATGATCTCTATCATTATTTTTTAGATAAAACATCCTACTGTTGAGCCATTTTATAATATATAATTCAATTCAATTTTCAAAATTTCTAAATCTAGCCCTTGCCTGTTAATAAGTACAGCAACACTTCAATGATAAATTGTTGCAAGCAGATACCAGCTGTTTTATGCCAGGAAGCATTGAGCTTCCATATCTTATATACAGTAGATTAATGCAGTGAAGTTCTTGCGTGGCATTGCTCATTCTTCCTGTTTACAAGAATTGCCACATCATGAATATGGTTAATTAAATGCAGAACTCTTCTACCTTATAATATAAAAAATGCAACAACTTTTTTGCATTTTACCTTTAGAGTATGATGTGACTCAATGACCTAAAAACTTATTTTTGTCGCCAGACCTATGTTTGAACATACTCTGTGAAGGTGAAAATAAAGCTGCTTGTTTACACTTTACATTAGGTTATAAAAAATATCAGCAACATTAACATTTCAAGTCACAAAGTTGTCAATGAAGAATAGAACCCCAATATCAAACTAACCATTAAATGAAATATATTTAACACATTCGGCTGCCTAGTTACTTAAAATCTGGTGTAGAAGTAAGAGTCTTAT
The DNA here is from genome assembly GCF_918807975.1 of Aplidium turbinatum. NCBI lineage: Eukaryota > Metazoa > Chordata > Ascidiacea > Aplousobranchia > Polyclinidae > Aplidium > Aplidium turbinatum. The sequence continues at coordinate 16,880,935 of NC_137489.1, forward strand.
GTCTGCCTTACCATTGGTACCAACTGGAAAGAAAAAGTATATATATTTACTTCAAATCGATCTGAAACAGAAGATTTTCAATTTGGACTTTGTCATGAACATTGAATTTCCACCCAACATTTTCTATTTCTGTTTGAACTACTTGTACTTTAAAAGGTCGTCAATATTACTGCATTCAATTTTTTTCACTAAATTAGATGCTTTTGTATCTGCTTTACGCGGATTCTCTATTGACTTTACGTTAATCAGGGTTTAAAGTGTCGAATTTTCTTTTTTTATTTATTTACTTCAACCCATTAAGTTTAAATAACAAAAACGTTGTACTTATGTTGCTAAAATTCATTTTCCAATTATTGAACTTTTGACTAGGTGTTTTATTTTATTCTACCATATTATTAATCTTACTATACCAACATTATTAATCATGCCTGTACAGTTACATCACAATCACATTGCCTATTCACTTATTGTGTTGTTACCTTCGCAATAGAAACCTTGGTGGCCTACTTGCGACAGTCAGTTTTTCAAGGATTTTGTTTTTTCCGCGCTTTTTGAAAGTCAGTTGCAAGATTTTTGCTCTCCAGGCCAAGTCGTTCCATATGCATTTTTTAACAGTGTTTTTTATTTCTTTGTTCTTACTACTAGCCTACTTCTTTTTTTGCAATCTAACCTTTTTGATGAGTTCTTATTCTGATATTTTGTTTACGGTATTGACCGCTGATGAACTGGTATTGAACTGCTTCGACAACGCTTGGGTACAAAAGAAATGACATGACAAAAAGAGAACAATAATTATAGCCAGGTCATTGACTTAAAAAAAACGAGTCTGCTACTATTCGGTGAGTCCGATTCGGTGAGTTCCTAACCTTTAACCCCTAACCCTAAAACGGCAATGATAATTAGGCTACGGTACCCGATAATTTTAAAAAAAATTGAAAAAATCACCGAATAGGGATCGGACTCACCGAAACGTGCCATTCCGCAAAAAAACGGCCTGCCACGCCCGCGGCGACAGGCAGCGGCGTGATTTTAGGGTGACGATGTACCCAGGGTAAAGTCCACCAGCTTAGGTTGCTGGGGCCAGGCTGAGGAGTTAAGGTGCTTGTGAAAGGAGCGTGTAGATCGAAAATTTGTTGACTGTAGCACCTGTCTGTAAAATTTAAAATATAGAAACGGGCCAGAGAATAGGAGAAACGGGCCTTAACTTCCCACAATGCAAAAAAGTACTGCGGCCCTCAAGTTAATTCGAAGTGATCATTTGACCCTCAGAGCAATTTGAGTTTGAGACTATTGCTTTAATTGCTATAATTGAAAGAGATTTAAGGCAGGTACAAAACAAAGAGCAAAAAGAATGAAAATGTTTGAATATGATATGAAAGGTATTAGTTAAATTGTGAAATAGCCAAAAATGGTTAGTGAACTAGGATGATAGAATGTTTCTTACAAAATTAACTCCTTATAAACTGATCTCTACTCAAACTTTAATCTCCGAATTAGAAACAGCTCATGCAAAATGACTAATTTCTTTGATAGCAAAAAGATGAAGTAGGTATATATACTACAAAGTAATACAGATCTGCTAAAGGATGGACCATGAAGACTTTAGACATAACTGAGTTGTACAATTTGTCAGTCAATTTATGCACAAATGCAACTTAAGTGTATTTGCGTCAACAGCACAAGACTGGCAGTTTTTTGACAAAAGTGTTTACACTTTTTTAATAATTTCAACAACAGAAAAAGAGGGGACCAGACATATCTCACCCCCTCTGTCTCAGACCAGGGGGCACCACTTCCTTACTCCCGCCTAATTGATGCCTAAGACTACAAGTTTCAAAAAATTCAAAGTTTAGAATATAGATAGGTCTACTACATGAATAACCTATGAATCTAAATAACCCAAGGAGAGAGACGGGTGAAGAATAAAGTTCCACAAAGCCCATGGGTCAGGTTAGACTTAAACTAATTTGATGATTGGTTTAACCATCTTTACCATTGAATATAAATGCAAACATTTTCACTGTGAACCTTTGGAGAAGTGGTTTTCAAACTTTTTTTCAACTACGGCAACACACCAAAAAACTGTTTTCAATTTTTTCTTTAAAGTACTACTTCTGACTAACTTGATTGAAGATACAAGGTGGAATAAACTACACATGATAAAAATTACTCCAAATGGCCTTTATTTTGATCAATGAAAGTCTTTTACTGCAATGTAAATAATGTGATTACTTTTGTGCAAAAAAGTCTTGATACAGGGAGAGTCATCAGCTGGGTGTGGTCTGGAGATCAAACAATTTGTGCAAGTAGTTGCAGGCCTATAAACTCCCTTCTTTTTCGGTGATCAAGTATGGCCAACCAAAACTTCCCATTAGTTAAAGTAAAAATCTGTCATCATAGCAAAAACCAGTTTACCCCCAGAAAATTCCAGTATATTCCAAATAAGAATTGGAATTGCTTATTATCGCGATTTTGCTTTCACTCAGGTAAGAATAGGTTAAAAATGTTGTTTTATAGTTGTCGCTTTTTATGTTTATTGTTTTTTATCTTTTTTTTATACTATTTCCAATCGTTTCATACTTTCTTCAAGTAACAACTGTTTTCATATATCATAAAGAACAGCAAAAAAGTGATAAATTATAGCTGCAGAATAACTTATTATATTGCTGCAGTTTTTACTAAGTTTTAAAAGTGTAGTCGCCTGCTCAGCAAGTGGTACCAATGAACCACCCAACTTCAAGTGCTACGGTACCAATGATGAGGACTGCTTGGTCCCGGTGGTGACCATATTAACAGTCAACCAGTCTTAACGGTAGGTAAAGGTCCCATACTTGACTCAAGTGTCGGGTATGAGAAGATAAGGTTCTCATTGTACTAAGCCAAAAGGAGAGTACGGTGGCCAGTTCCTTTCTCCCGGCCGCCTTTACTTCAGCAACTACGCCCACCCAATTTATTACACCCTGGGTAGAGGTAAGCGGTGTTTTTCAACAACCAGCTGAAGCCGGGAGTCGAACCAGGTTTGCATAATTGGAAAGCCAACGCCTTATCCGTTGCGCCACCCCACCGCCTAACGCGCCATCCCACAGTCCTAACGGTACTTGTCTTAATTTCTTTTATTTGTTTGTTTTATTTCTGTGATTTCTTTCATTGCCTATAGTCTATTATGATGAGTAGGGCGACTATATTATGGAATATTAAGATGTTTTTTTAAAGCCTAATTGATGAATTTGCAGTGCAGTCGAATGATATATACATGTTAAGTTAAATTTTTGACAAAAAAGTAGAGAGTATCTCTTATTTTTATTATTGCACATGCTCATGAAACATTGGTGAAGTCAAAAAAAGGTTTTAATAAAAAGTTTAGCGACAAACTTTTACTTTAGTCACTTATCGACGTCTTGATCATTTCAGAAGCATTATTTCAGGGAAGCAAAAATACAAAATTTGTTTCAACATTAAAATTTTAAACAGATTGTTAGTATAAAAAACGATTTTTTTTATATTTTATATTTTTAAAACAACTACAAAAAACGACTCACATCTCTTGGTGTCTTCGGGGTTTTACAAGGGGGCGCTCAACCTTTTTGCAAAACTTTTTTAGCAATAATGTTTATTGGCGCGTGGGAGATTTTATCTTGTTTGTGATAAAAGGTTGTAAATCCAATTGAAAAAAAAAAGGTTTAACATATGAACGCAAGTGGAGAAAAAAAATTTCAAATAGCAATGTGAAAATGTAGGCTTACGATATTTAAAAAAGCCATTTAACAACTTCTCAACAATCATGTTCATGGTGTCCACTGAGAGCTTTGAGGCCTGCAATTTTCCATCTAAGTTAGGTACTGTAACACTGAAGTAAAATCTCCTTTTAAACAAATTTAACACTTTGCAGTTTTGCACTGCAGCTGCAACATCAAATTAACAAGACTTTCACGATTCTCACGCAGCACATCAATGTGCCAAGGCACATACGGTTTAGGCACATATACACATAGGCTACACATAGCTCATTTCATCACAAAAAAATTACTACCGTATTTATCCGTGTATATAAGTCGCAAAATTTTGCACCAAATCTTGCCCAAAAACATTGGGGTGCGACTAATACACAAGGTTCTGAACTTCTGACAAACAAATGTTACAGATCGCACGTTAGCGCTGCTATTAAGAGTTTGTATTTTGCGTGCGAGGATTGCAAGCATCGCATTGCGAGCCCCAAGAACAATGGGACAAACTATTTGGCATCAGTGAAGATGAAAACGAGTTCAAAGGCTTTTAAAATTTTGATTGTTGTTTTTCAATAAAATTTGCTAAAAAAATTTTGTACCAATATTTGAGCCAAATTTTGGGGTGCGACTTATACACGGATAAATACGGCAATTGATTCCTAAACAATACTTCATGCACACTATATCCTCGTTAATGATGGTGAATCAATCAAAAGGCCCTCAAGAAACAAAACAATAAAAACCAATAAACCATAGTAGGATTGTAATTCATCAGTTGTCTGCATCCAATCTTGCATCACATCACAACAGTACAGTCTCATTAGGAAGCTCAAAACGAGCCTAGTTCAATGTTGCTCATTGCTAAAAAGTGTTTTTTTGCAAAACACCATTTTTATGATGCTTTGCAGTTTGCAATAGAAGCAGTTCACTCCATATTTTTTACTGCTTGCGTCTAACTGATATATTGCATTGTTATGGTGCTTTGTTCACAATGAGCATAAAGTAAAATTGCTATTACTGGGTCATTCCATGTCAAGTGATCCAGAAAAATGAGATTTTGTAACCCACCCTCTCAGATTTTAATGAAAATTCACACACTGATAAAACTTTTCTTCCTGATTTCAAAAAACTAATTTTTTTTTAAATCGGTCAACTAAAACAAAAGTTACGGCCACTTAAAGTTGACTGCTTTTTGTGATCACTGAAGCGTAAAATCCATTTCGCTTTCTCAAGTTTAACTATAGGAAGATATTTCTCAGCTCGTAAGAAATTGTACTGATTGATATTTTCAGGTATTGTAGGACATATATTTCTTAAGCCATATCACTCAAAACTAAAGCTTTTCACCATCACCTTTGACCTTTAACCTCATGTTTATTAGTACCTCCAATTGTGCTCAATCATGCGGAACATCATTTTTGATCATGAATAACTCATGGTGCTCACTAGTTACAATCACATGCAATGCATCATTTTAAAGGTATTTTCAAGGAGAATTGATATCAGAAATAAAATTAATGGCTTATTGAGTATTTCACCTCACAAGGTGAAAACAAAAGCTTGTGTCTGAAAATCAGTATTATTTTTAATTGCAAGTGTGCTATGCCAAGTTCCCCTAATGATGTTTTGTATATTTATAATTTAAAATAGGCTCATTAAATATTATAATTGAAAAAGATTGTGCCAAACAATGCAAAACCATCCTCCACACCTCCAAGACACCCATTTGAATGCCCAAAGCTTCCAACTTCCCTGGACACAACCACCCTATGGACAAATCCCACAAAAGCGACCAAGCTTGTGGCTGTGTGGGGGAGGCCATGGCTTGACCACTGAACAACTTGGAATGGCTCCCTTTCAATGACTTTGAGGGAGAAGTGCCAACAACAAGATTGTGCCAAAAATTATGTTTTTCAACTAATATTGGTCCTGCAGAGTCCTGCTACTTAAACATTTTAAGCCATAGATTCATCTGAGCAACAATGATAAATTCTAAATTCCAGAACAACATTTTGTCACTTCGGGTACATACTCTTTCTTGACCTATTTTTCCACAACAAAACTAACACATCAAAAATATCATACAACAATACACTGAATAATAACATAGGTAAGAGTTCACAAATGGTTATCTAAGGGTTTGAATCGGGTAATTGGACAGCGAAATAACAATTAAATATATATAATACAATTTGGGTAGAGAGGTAACTCTTTTAAACCATAAACAGACATAACTCAGCAACAACACTACATTTAACATTATAAAAACAAAAAACAAAAAGCGAACGTTTTCGGCTAGTCATATAGCCCTTTTCAAGCCTATAAGAAAATACATTATTAAAAGAAATGCTAAAGAATCATATAGTATCACAGCAAAAATATGGTCAAAGCTAAACATTTGAGAAACTGCCTCGCTCACACAAAATGATAATGAAGATGAGAGTCCTTTGGGATGCATAAATTCTAGGAAAATATCTTCATTTGTTTTGTCAACTTTATTTTTTGTCAACCAACTTTATTTTTTGGCCAGAAAGGCAAGATACATGTTGGGTACCATTTCATCATATACTCTGCACAATCACTCAACCAACACTTGTGAATTTGCGTGGACAGTACCAAGTGCCTGTACAATCAATTCAAAAGATAACTCAGGCTTTCTTATATCATTGTAAACATTAATGGCTCCATTTTACTACAATTTTCTTATGCTAGAGCAAGACCAACTTATTGTGATCATCGATACTATAGAACTTCTAGTTTAAATTCATATTTAATTTAAGGATTCTTGTTGCATTGCTTGAAAATTATAATGCTAACGATGACCAGAGTCAGAGCATAATATCACAAAGTGGATCCGATCACAACATAGATTCATATTTATATAATTAAGTTCTCCTTCTTTTAGCATTTCTTCTGATGAGCCTTTAAGAGTAAAACCAACAGTAGAGAACTTAATAAAATATGAATCTAAATATAATGTGATCTGTTTCACTTAGTGATATATATATAATTATATATCTGGTATGATTGCCAATACTGTAGATTCAGATTGCTCAATGATATAATCCGAGCGAAATACTGTAGTTCAGCAAACAAGTCAGTTACACCATATGTATGTATATAGCGGACCATCAATGGCAGGTAGTGTATGTATGCACACATGCAACTTATATTAGTGTTGGGCGATATATCGAATTTTCGATACGATATCTTTTCAATATCGATATTTATTTCAATATCGTTCGATAATTCGTAACTGCAAACCCCTACAAAAACGTTGCCGAAACCAAACGGCAAAAGTTGAAATTGCCTCGGCAATTGCTGTGAACGTTTATTACGAAAAAAATTGCACCAAACATGGAAAACGAGAAGCGAAAAATATGCTAGAGTAGTCTATCACGATCGCACTGTTTGATTTGTTGTGATGTAATAATACCAAAAGTAGCCTGGTTTTTTTTCGCTGAGACTTTTCAGTCATTTGTCCGAAATGACTTGAAAAAATTCGGTCATTTTTTATTTATTTCGGTCATTTTTTCTGATGAATATACTTCCTTTCAAGTAGCTGATACAAAAAAAAATTGCACTTCCTGACTAGCTACAACATTAAGTATTGCTGAGAAACGTTGTCGTGTTTTATCTGAGAAAAGTTAGAACAGACAAACCACAAACGTTTCTTCAACGTTCATCAGCGAAACTCAACCTTGCAACACCCGCCGCAGACATCTTTTATTGCACACTAACACACGTTCAAAAATAACGCAAAACTAAGTCTACGATTACGTCTTGTATTTCCGATTGACAAAAAATCGTACAGTGGCGCAAGATGCTTCTTTGCAATCACTGAAATCGATTTGCGTGCGTACATATTTTTTCTGACATTTTGACCGAATTGACTGCTGTATATATTTTTTCTGACATTTTGACCGAATTGACTGCTGTATATATTTTTTCGGACATGTTGACCGAATTGACTATATTTTTTTCGGACATTTTGCTAAAAAAACGATCAATGACCGATAAATGACTGAAAAAAAACCCCAGAAAGTAGCGATAAAGCGAGCAACGCGATACGCACGCTGTTGCGGTAATTCACGTTGAATAACTCACGGGGAGGAAAAGTAAGTTAAATTTGCGTTGATTCAACGTTCGAGTCAGCACAAATCGATTTAATTTTCCCGGCGGGTTATATTGCGAACAATGCCCAAAAAGAAATTTATGTTTGTTTTACATTAATTCGACATCTAGCGACGTTGAATTATCATAAAATAATGTTAATTGCTCAACCAAGTACCGGTAACATGTTAATCGCTCCCTGCGAGAAGATTGCCTCGATTTAGGTATGCACTAACATAATTTCATCATAGTTGGGATACTGCGAGCAACACAAAGTCTGTTTGATGAAGAACTAGATGTCAGAATCGGAATCATCAGATGCTGTATCGGAGGATGAGGTTGTCTTGTTATCACTGGAATCGCACACATCAAGAGGCTCATCGCTTGGCTGTAAATCTACACTGTCTTTGCCGTTCGCAATGAAGCCTCCACGTTTTGCCGCTTTCGTGCTTTGATACCCATCCACACGCCTCTTTCGCAGAGCTCCATCAGGGTGTTGACTAAGGAGCAAATCTATGGCTGTGGCATAACGACTAGGAGGAATGACTAACCCTAACCTTACAAGCGCTCTTGTGGCCTCGGCATTTTTATTGCCGACGCTAATGCGCCATTCATGCATCTGCGTCGGCACGACACTAATTTCGAAGACTGAGAAACTCTTTTCTTAATTAGTACAAAAATATCGAGTATTTTTTCAAATATCGTATCGTTTTGATTTTTTCAATATCGCCCAACACTAACTTATATGCATATGTGCAGTATGTGTCTTCATATATAATGCCTGCATTATTGCTCAATGTTCTGACTGAGTCTCTTTCCATATTTCTTAATATTTATATATATTTGTTATTTCGCTGTCCAATTACCAGATTTCAACCCTTAGATAACCATTTGTGAACTCTTACCTATGTTATTATTCAGTGTATTGTTGTATGATATTTTTGATGTGTTAGTTTTGTTGTGGAAAAATAGGTCAAGAAAGAGTATGTACCCAAAGTGACAAAATGTTGTTCTGGAATTTAGAATTTATCATTGTTGCTCAGATGAATCTATGGCTTAAAATGTTTAAGTAGCAGGACTCTGCAGGACCCATATTAGTTGAAAAAAATAATTTTTGGCACAATCTTGTTGGCTCTTCTCCCTCAAAGTCATTGAGGAGGAGCCATTCCAAGTTGTTTAGTGGTCAAGCCATGGCCTCCCCCACACAGCCACAAGCTTGGTCGCTTTTGTGGGATTTGTCCATAGGGTGGTTGTGTCCAGGGAAGTTGGGAGCTTGGGGCATTCAAATGGGTGTCTTGGAGGTGTGGAGGATGGTTTTGCATTGTTTGGCACAATCTTCTTCAATTATAATACTTAATGAGCCTATTTCAAATTATAAACATACAAAACATCATTAGGGGAACTTGGCATAGCACACTTGCAATTAAAAATAATACTGATTTTCAGACACAAGCTTTTGTTTTCACCTTGTGAGGTGAAATACTCAATAAGCCATTAATTTTATTTCTGATATCAATTCTCCTTGAAAATACCTTTAAAATGATGCATTGCATGTGATTGTAACTAGTGAGCACCACGAGTTATTCATGATCAAAAATGATGTTCCGCATGATTGAGCACAATTGGGGGTACTAATAAACATGAGGTTAAAGGTCAAAGGTGATGGTCAAGAGCTTTAGTTTTGAGTGATATGGCTTAAGAAATATATGTCCTACAATACCTGAAAATATCAATCAGTACAATTTCTTACGAGCTGAGACATATCTTCCTATAGTTAAACTTGTGAAAGCGAAATGGATTTTACGCTTCAGCGATCACAAAAAGCAGTCAACTTTAAGTGGCCGTAACTTTTGTTTTGGTTGACCGATCTAAAAAAAAATTAGTTTTTTGAAATCAGGAGAAAAAGTTTTATCAGTGTGTGAATTTTCATTAAAATCTGAAAGGGTGGGTTACATGGTCTGGATCACTTGACATGGAATGACCCTACTATATTTCTTTTAGGCAGAGGCTTCTCTGAGGCAATATTTACATATTTACTTTAGCAAATGAGCATAACGTTTAATCTCAATATATATACACTCAGTCATGTTGTATGTACATTGTACATCCATATCTTTTTTCTGCTTTTTACAAAACGTCAAGTCACGCATGCATAAAAACGTATGAATAAGGTGGCAGCAATAAAGCACAAAAATTATTAAACCAAAATCCTCAAAAAAACTTATTTGAAATAAGTAGTGTTACTTTTAGTTTTATAGCCATCAAACATAGGCTAGCCTACTTGTTATTTACAAAATTGTAGTGGGTCGAAACAATCATTTCTTTAAACTAGGCAAGTCAGTTTGAAAGAAAATTTGAATTAGTGATACGCTACGGAACAAACAGTGCAATTTAATTTTATCTTTGCGGTAAAGATAACATGTAAGTTTATTTGGCAAACGTGGTCACTGGTCACATCCCCCATTGATAAACACAAAGTTACTCAGAGAACTGCTCAAATTCTAGCAAATTTTAAAAAAACTCTAAAATCTAAACTGTATAGCCTATATTACTTATATTTGAAAAGGCATAAAAATTAAGTTGTTCTCGAATTAAAAAGGCGTTGCAAATAAAGCATTAACGTTGACTAAGTTGCCTCATATTTGAATCAAGTTGAAAAAGATGTTTTCATGATGTGTCATATTATTTTTACTTGCCGTGTGACGTGTTACTTGCCGTGTGACTTAGTAACTTTTTTACTTGCCGTGTGATCAATGGGTGGAACAGTCTCCCTGAACATGTGGTTACTTCGCCAAGTGTAAATTCGTTCAAAGCTTCATTAGATAAATTTTTCCAAAATCGGGATATTGTGTACACCCCACAATGTTTCTAATTTTTATGTTGTGTTTTGTGTAAGCTTACCACAGTAAGTTTTGTTTCCAAAATTTTTAACGTTACCTTCTATTTATACTGTTGTTGCCAATATCTAATACTGTAGTGTATAATACTATTTATTGTTGTGATTGTGTAGCCTACTGTTATTACTGTACCAACACTAGTGTTCAATTACACTGTTAGCATTAGGCATTCCAGTAGTCACTGCCTAATTGATGCATACCAATATTGCTTTAGTACAATAACAAAAATTTTGGTATTGTTTTTGTGTGTCTTTTTACCTTATATAGCTATTTACTTTTGCGTGTGTATCACTGTTGATACCTCTGTTAATCTTAATATTGTTATTATCCTTGTTAGTTGTTTACAGTACGTGATTGAAAGATGAATAAGCACTCTGCTTTACAACATCTCATATATTATTATTATTATTATCTTATCCAGAGACATGCTCAAACTCTAGCAAAATTTTAAAAACTCTAAAACCTTAACTGTATTACAAATTACTTATATATATTTGAAAAGGCATGAAAAATTGAGTTGTTCTTAAATTAAAAAAGCATTGCAAATAAAACATTAACATCAAAAAACATTGATCGACTGCACTGACGAAGCAGCCTCGCCTTGGAAAAAGATTTAAAAAGAATGAAAATATTTTTGATTTACTGCACCAGAAATGCTATCAGAAATAACAAGAAAAAATATCTAAGTATTGATGGTAACATGGCGTTAAGAGAACCTTTGATGTACGAAAAAATCACATTTTTCTAAAACATACCGTAAGCAAGCCTCTAGTCTAAGCCAGGGCTACTCAACTAGCGGAATCCAAATCCGGCCCTTCTGGGTGTTGAAGGTGGATCTCGGCTTCTTAAAGAATAATCTCATTGCCACGTTTCAGAGCCTCTTTAAACATATTTCTACTGAAACTTTTTTTTCCCACTCATATTAGCACATAAAACTTTTTTCTGTTCATTTGCATTTGCCACCTTTTTTACAAACAAGGCAAAATCTCTCATGCCGATACTGCTGATAAAAGTTTTCGCCAAAAAAAAAAAGGCACTTGAAAGCCTGATAAGCAAATCTATGGAAAATGTAAACACTTTGCAAATTCAAATAAAAATCTAAAGTTTTAAATAGGAGGGAGCAGGAATGGTTAAGGTGTTGCAATGATGCCATATTTTAAACTGAATATCCTGTTTCGGTATCAAGCACATTATAACATTTGCGTTTTGTTGTGCCTATCTTTTTCTTGACCCTATTTTTTGTCAGAAATAAAAACAAACTGAACTGAGGAAATAGCAATGCCGCAACCAAATCAAACCTTTCTACATTTGAATGGTTTTGGTTTGTTTACAAAATTACGCATGAGTAATGGTTTTACGCTTCATGAGCACGATGCACAAAAAGGTGCAAGAAAAATCAATCAACCATTTTATATTTTAAGGGGAGGGGGAAAATACGTGTTTTAGATAGATTGCCTGTTCAGTTCAGTTTGTTTTTATTTCTGACCATCACAAGTCACAACGAAAAAACAATATATGACAACCATAGCAGAGGTCTAGAAAAAGATAGAAGCGACAAAGCGCGGACGTTATAGTGTGCATCATACCAAAGCAGGACAATCAGTTTAAAAAATGGCACAATCGCAACACCTTAAATAGACTAGTGAATTTTTTTTAACAATTTAATGAGTAAAAGAAAAAAAAACAAAAAGACAGTTCTGTTCATGCTAAGCTTGTTCATGCTCTCAGTCAAATCAATTTAGTTATTTCAATCACGCCATATAACAAGCAGAGTGAAAGAAATTTTCAAACCAATAATTCGAAATTTCACTCTGTCAATCGCTGTGAGTGTGACCAATTCACAACTTTTAATGGGATGTTTTCCCCATAATATTTGCATTTTGAAGTTTTCCTGTTGCTTAACAGATTGACCATTTGTTAATAAATCGTTTTCTACCGTTCTCAAAGCACAGTAGCTTTTTCGGATGTTAATAGTGATTGATAGAAGTAACTCAACAAAACATTGTGTCATATGGTAAATTCACTGACCACAACCTACCTATGATGACATTTTACCACAAGTTCACCACTTGTTGATCTAGAATCGTAAATAGGCTACGTTGGTAAAATTTGCAAATTTTGAAATACGTAGGCTAATTATTTAGGCTACTTTGGTAAAATTTGCAAATTTTGAAATACGTAGGCTATTATTTTCCTTTTTATTTTATCTGAAAGGCCTTTCGCACAAGCAAGTTTTTCATTATTTCTAAAATTACTAGAACTATTCCAACCTTTTTTTTTACTTTTTCAACATTATGTAGGTCTATTTCTAAATTTTTAAATTTTCAATGCTAAAAATTCTAAAATTCACATTCTCTAATCTGTAGGCCTAATTCTAAAGTAGGCCTATGTTTGTTTGTATGTTTGTAAAAAATTCGGTCATTTTTTATTTATTTCGGTCATTTTTTCTGATGAAAATATTTTCTTTCAAGTAGCTGATACAAACCAAAATTTGCACTTCCTGACTAGCTACAACATTAACTTTCGCTGAGAAACGTTGTTTTTTTCGGACATTTTGACCGAATTGACTATATATTTTTTTCGGACATTTTGCTAAAAAATCGGTCAATGACCGAAAAAAAACAACCCAGGTTCAATGTAAAGATGAGGCGTGGCGTATCGCTTCAGCTTCCATTTCAAATGTTCTAAAATTGTTCTGGAAAAATTTGTGCTTATGCAGTAGCGTATTTAGCGAAGTGTCGCCTATACTTTGTCAAATTTGGAGACCCATTGTTTCGTTGTTTGGGCTCGTTGAAGCGATGTAAAAAGTAAACTAAACGTTTTTTCGCAGTTTTGGCAGTAAATAACCGTGTCTGTTAGGCCTATGGTTAAGTAAACAGGTAGGTTGCCGCTATCTCACGGTGTAAGGTGAAAGTATCGTCGATGAAATATGAGCCAGCAGGCAGTCCTATCGTGTTCTCCGATCCACTTTTGCTGAAGATTTATTAAAGCAACGTACGATAGGCTACTGATGCTACTCCAAACAGCAAGCCAGGCATTGTCATATTGATCCAACGCAAGCAGACAGTGACGTAGCCTACGCAGGGAGGAGGCACGGTTGTTTAGGGGCCCACTCAATCAACTTTTTACATGTTTTTATTTGGCTACTTTAAATAAAAAAAAGTGTAAATGTTGCTACAGAAGCTCGATATGGTAACTTAAATAATAGTTCCCCGGCAACAAGACTTCAACAATCGAAAACTTCACTCTGTCAGTCTCGGTGACCGGGCCGCGAAATTTTTTTTCCCACGACATTCTTGTCTCATTTGCATATTTTGGTAAAAGTTTGTAATAAAACCGTGTGAATGCAGCATTCTTTCGTTGGCACGGTTAGTTCAGTGGTTTCATCCTCGCCTAGTGATCGTGAGAACGAGGGTTCGACGCCCGTCGAAGTCGAACTTCTTTTTTCTTTACATTAATGCGGTGCACAAGAGCTTTTTAAAAAAAGTAGGGTTAGGGAAAGCTTATATTTTATTATCATTGCACAGTTTCATTGGCAAATAGTTATTTCGCAATCTGAATCAGGGATATCTATAACTACGGGATTGGAAACTCTGTGGAACTGAAAACCATTTTATACACCAGTAGGGTCACTTTTCTTTGTGCGCTGCTGTGATAAATAATCACATAAATTGACCTCAAAGGGCAGCAAGTAGTAGACTAACCGAACAACCAAAAGTGTAACAATCAATTCCCCTGCTGTAAATTGTAAGGTCTACGCTTGCCTGGTTTGTTTATTTGTTAGTATCCCATTAGTACAGTCATGTTGTATTTTGTTTGCTGCTTAAAAAAATTCCAGAATATATTATTGGTTTTAGTTCTGATGACATCGTAAACGAATTGGTTTCGTATTGGATTGGTCTGTGAACAAGTTGATGATACAACAACATATTTCACTGATTGCTAAACACTCCTCATTTACGTACTTCTGATCCGACTTGCAGTACACAAAATGCTAAAGAACAACAGTAGGCGGTTTTCGGACTCGTTACATTCATTTATTTTTTGAATTCATTGTTTTTTTTCTAGCAGCGTAAATGTACTTTTATACATCAATTAAGTTTCAATGGGAATGTAATTTGTATTATTATTGTAAAATCGAATTTTGTATATTTTTTTAGTCGGTATATTTTTTTGTCAATCTTTCTGTAGTCGTAGTAATGTGATGACCCTACTGATGTATAGCACTGAATAGAGTTTCCAATCCCGTAGTTATAGATATCCCTAGTTTGTACTAAAATTCACGTTAATAAAAAAAAAAATCTTGAGACTCATTAAGTTAGCCTACTTCTGTACCATCGAAGTGTTAGTTACGCTAGCAGCGATTCTGCTGTTCTTAGGGTTGTAACAGATTAGTAACAGATATAATCAAAAACTCAAAGCCCTGCATTGGCTTATTAAACATAATAAGACTAAAGCGTCTGCAAGGAAATGTGCCACCTATGGGACAAAAATGAAATTATTAGGCTACTAATAAAATGCTTTTTTAAATCAAATTATGAAATAAAAGAATTGTGTTGTGAAGTTTAGTCATTGTTTCACACAGGCCCGTAGCCAGCCGGGGGCCAGGGGGGCCTCGCCCCCCCTGAAAAAAACTTCGCTCCCCCTGGCAAAATTCCAACATTCTCGAGCAACAGCTACAATTGTAATGATTTTGCCCATCTTTCCCGTTGCAGAGCTCCAACCTAGGCCCAATTAACTACAATTGTTTTGTTTAGTTAACAGCTAAGATGATTAAACAATTTCGCCTCCCCCCACCCCCTCCTTTGGCAACCTCAACATGTTCAATTCAACCAAGGCCAACACGTGTTAGGTTGGTAGAAAAATTGTCAGAAACTGTGCAAAATAAAAATGTTTTGAGAAAGAATGATAACCTAACAAAGAGGGAATGGTTTTCCAGCAAGTCTAGCCTACAAACCGGTACAAATTAGGCTAATTGATATCAGCTGTCGCTATTCTCGGTACCATATTCTAAGGGTCAGTGATAACCAATTTGTGCACTGATAAACCAAATTTGTGCAGAGATAAATCGCAAAATGTGCAGTGGTAAAGCAAGTGGTTTTTGAAGACAACGCATACAAAATATAGCCTAAACCGTAATCTTTTAAGCAGTGTTTATTTTTTCTCTTCAATCAGTGTAAATAAATTTTGTTTCTAGTTTTCTAATCTGTAAAGTGTTCAACCTTGCAGCAGATATTGCTACATTTGGATCTAGCACTGTCGTTTATGAGTGTGGATTCTCAGTGTTAACAAGGGTTGACGCTCCCACTAGACGGAGCATGTTACAACCAAAACAGGCAAACTTGGTGCTTATGGCCTTTGAACATTCTGTATCGAAATTTATCGATTTAGACTTGTTTGTGAGACGGTTTGCATCCAAACATCCGCGACTGCAATAGACTAGCTCATGGGTGTATAGGCGGAATGTAATCATATCTATCAAAATCCTCGGCACTAGCTTCTTCGAGCCAGTTAAAGTTTTTGCTCATAACCAGTGGCGTAGCCAAAGGGGGGGGTCTCTTTATGTCTCTAAAACAAAGTTTGCCTAACTTTAAACGAAACTGCAAAGAGCGAGTTTTGCCATTACCAAACATTCAAATATCTTAGCCTGGAATTAGCAACAAGAAAACATAGAGACTTGTAGCTTTATTTCCGAAAAATGCCGAAGAAAACATGATCTTATCCTTTTGCTATGCCACCGGACAGCACCATTTTACAGGAATATTCATACCCACATTTTTGTTGAAAATACTCTCAGAATGCACCAAATTCAAAGTAATTTTTCAAAATTTTCTGGGGGAGGTCCCCCAGACCCTCCGCCGCTGGGTGTCGCGATAAGCGAAACTTGCCGTCAACCCCACCCCCTTTCAAAATTCCTGGCTACGCTACTGCTCATAACAAGTAGCCTAACGCTATTTATACAACAAGTCAACAATTGCTGTGTTATGTTGGTCATTGTAATATGGTTGCCGTGATTTAACTAGCGGATAAAATAAGAGACCAGTGTTGGGCTTAACACTAATCTGATATATTGCAATTTTTGTGGATACCGGTATTTAAGAGGTTAAAATGCCAAAATCATTTAAATTTTTTTGGCCCCCCCTAACAAAAAGTTGGCCCCCCCCTAGCTCTGCGGTCTGGCTACGGCCCTGGTTTCACAACATAAAGTCAAAACAGTAACAAATTTAATATTAGTTTATTGCTTTTTATCTCATTAAAAAATGTCACTCAAGTGTTAGGTTGGTTGCATAACTGATCAATGGGATAAGAGGGTAGGGGGAGAGTGGGGTTGGTTAAATCGTTTTAAGGTTTTATTCCGCTTGTAGGCGCCACAGATTACAGATCATGATGAAAATTGATCTGCTGATACTTGGACATACACTCTACTAGATGAAAATGGTTTCATATAGGTTAGATACTACAAAGCAGTTAAAAATGATACAAATTTCAAAAAAAGGTACTATTTTTGAGACAACGGGGTTGGTTGAATCACATGGTTAGTTGAATAATTCATAAAATCATTTTAAAGAATTTCTTGTTGTATAACTTAACGCATTATTTCGAACAACTACAAACTAACTTAATGGCAAAATATTTATAGCATTCCACAAAAACAAGCAAAACAGTTTAACACATTTTATGCAAATAAACAGCCCATCTGTACAGAGCTCATGAGCCCATTACGATACATTTCACCCAAGCTTCTCTGTCAACACTGTTATTGTAATTTTCTCCACATTGGTTGCATAACCATGCTCTTCCACCTGCAGTAGCTGCTGAACCTCTTTTTCCTTTTTCTTGTGATTGAGTCTTGCTCATCTTTTGAGGCTTCTTAGCAGTCCTATGCTCAATTGCTTTTTTTCTGGCGTGTTCGTCAGTATCGCACACTTGAGGCGTTTTCTTCCTCCATTTCTTTTACCTGTTTTGACAGGGGGCCTTGGGGAACGCACGCACCATTTCAGGGCTGAATGGCATTGAATTAACTCCGGGACTTGTCAATACGAGTCTTTTCCTACATGAACTAGAGGTTGAAGGTGTATTGACCGCTTCCTCATCGCTTGTGGCGGCCAACAGGCCTTGCACCTCAGAAATTGAGCTTTCGTTCGAAGCTGGTGGCTCATCAGCAACGCCAATGCTCTGTGACATCACAAACGTTTGAACATAATCATATTGGTTAGTGGATTCATTTGGCAGATTATTTGACTCATCTCTGATTAATGATTTCATCAGGTGAAAATATAACGGGGTTGGTTGAATCACCTGATTCAACCAACCCCACCAAGATATCACAGAAAATAAGAGTAAAAGCTATTTTACATTGAGTTTGAATTTGGCCGCCATGATTTCTTAACACTTAGCTAACTGGCTACAAAAATAACTTCCACCTTCTCATCTGCACACTATCTAACTAACGCTAAACGAAAAATACAAACAACACTGAAATGTTACAAACAGCTATAAAATATGGGGGTAGGCTACTCAAAAACGCCAATTAAACACCAACTTCGAAACTCGTGCGTTGCAGCATGCTGAAATGATGGCCATGTCTTGCGAAACAAGTCATCTGATTCGGTTCAATGATTTTAGTTTCGGCGCAGTCGACCTTGATTCAACCAACCCCACTCTCCCCTACGTCCTTTGGGACACTTAGTTAGATAAAGCAACGCGGTGTTTGACGTATTTCAATGAGAAACAGTGTTGTTAACCTTAGTGCTTACGAAACAGTACTACACAGCACTACATAAAGGAAGTCACATCACATGTTTATTAAACATTCAAATGCACAAATATTTAGCAAAACAAAAGATGAAGTTTGTAGGACAAATTCTGAAATCTTTACCTCCTGGCTATCCTACAACAACTGATTATTGAAGGTACGGTGAAAAGAAAGAGATGCTTAAAAATTTGGAGAAATAATGTAAACTGACTCGTCGAGTATAGGATGGGCCATGTCCCAAAGGTAATCGATTGTATTGTCCCATTGCTCAACCAACCACCATTTTGTGTTCTACTTGCCTGAAAATCTGTCACAGTTGGATATGTTGTTTTCTGTTGCTATAGTTTTAAAGCTAATCATATGACTCAAACTTTATTGCCAGGCCCCAGTTGTTATAACCCTGCTTTAGTATAAAAACGATTAACAACAGTCAACCATTCAAATTTACTCTGACAGCTAAAAAAACAATTAACTGAGTTCACCACTTAAGTACACAGTACACCAGTAAGCAAACCACACTGTAATGATGTAATGTTAATCTCGATTCCATGACAGACTTTCAGTTCTTATGTTCACACATATTCAGAAATAATGAGCTGTGCCATAGGTGATGGTGTCCCATCGATAGCACATCTCCCCTATGCGAAACTGCCCAAATTAAGCTTTCAAAGAAAATTTCTTCCTCCCAGGATAAAGATTTCAACAACCAATGAATAGACTACATTGTATTATAGTAAGTCAGATTATGACGCAATCAAGATGATAGCGAAATAAGCTATTGTTCACTAACCACCGGCCCGTTAGCTCAGTGGTTACGTGGCGCAAGTTCGACTCTTGGGGTACGCACTTGAGCAGCGCATTTCAGGACTGCTCTCCATTCAACGGCACCTAGTAAATGGAATAATTCCCCGGCTACAACACTTCAACAATCGGACAACTTCGCTTTGCCAGTCTCGGTAACCGGCCCTGCGTCAAGAGCCTCTACAAGTATGCAAAACTACCAGGAATAACCAATCAAGGCTTTGTCAGTCCGAGGATAAAGATTCAAAACCAGAAATATTTTTGCACAGTTTGGATTTGTTGCAGAAAAAGGACCAGAAATGGAATTTTCACATTAAAAATGCTAACAAACAGATGTATAGAAAAAAAAGAAGGATCTGTATAATGTGTTTTATAGACCTTTCTAAAGCTTTTGACAAGAATCAACATGCAAAGTTATTTCCAAATATTGCATTTTTTTGATAGGCTATCGACAGAAAAGACCTCAGAATTATACGAAACCTCGACTGGGAATAAACGGCTGCAATAGGCCTACGTATCAACAGCGATCTTAGGAAATTTAAGTCGACACGACGGAGTGTCAGACAAGGATGTGTCTTACCTCCCGACCTCTTCAACATTTACAGAGAGATAATTTTGAAAGACATCGAAGATATAAACGAAAAAAAGATTGGGAGACAAAACATAACAAACTTGAGATACCGTACGGCGTACGCTGATGATACAGTCTTGATAGCTGAATCGGCAAACAATCTACAGGACTTACTAAATTCTGTTTTCAATAAAAGTAAAGCAATGAGTTGAGAGTTAAATTCAAGAAAAACAGAATACACTGTATCGAAAAAGAAAACTTATCCAAAATGCAACCTGAGCTTACACTCAACGGTGTTACAGTAAAACAAGTTGACAATTTTAAATATCTTGGGTAACCTACATTATAACTTCTGATTGCAAAAGTGACACTGAAATTAAAAAAAGAGTCGCTACAGAAAAGGACACTTTCAGTAAAATGAGCACAGTCTTCAAAATCGCAACATACTGATAAAAACCAAAGTTAAAGTTAATCATATGTGGAATTAAGTTTAATCTACGGATGCGAATGCTAAACTATAAGTAACGAAATGAAGATAAGACTATAGAGGCTGCTGAGAAGCGGTTTTTCAAAAGAATGTTGAAGATCTCTTGGACTGAAATGAAAAGTAATGCCAAATTTCTGGAATTGACAAAAACAGAAAGAAGATTAATAAATACAGTTAGACGGCGCCAGATGGAATTTGCAGGTCATATTCACACACACAAAGATTTGAAAAATTCGCACTATTGGGCGTGATAGGCTACAAGGAAAAAGACGCAAAGGTCGGCAAAGATTAACTTATTTAAAAAGCCTGAACCAATGGGCCACAAACACAACAATCAAAACTACCGATTTTATACGGATGTCAAAAGGTAGAGACGTTTGGAAGACCATGATCGTCAACGTCTGCATCAGACCAGAAACATGATCATAATCATCAGTGGCGGCTGGTGCTGTTTGTGAGCAGTGGGGCTGCAAACGATTTCGTGGGGAGTCTCTTCCCAGAAAAATTTGAAAAATCGCATTCAATTTGGTGCGTTTTGAGCATGTTTTTACCCCAAATTTTAAAAAAATGCGTTCAAACTTTGTTGAAAGGTTGATGTAGCCTATTCCTAGGCTGTATTTAAAAAAAAACTAACAGGATTGCTTTGGAGACAAACTTTACTGGTATTGAGCTTAGTCTTGACTAGCCTAGCCGTTGCATACAAGGTTCAAGTGACTTTGAGATGCCCTAGCACTTCCTATATAACCTGTCGATTACCCCAACTCTACAGCAAACACTTCTACATTCATGGCTTTTCGCTACTCTACGAAATAAAAACTAACTTTAAAAAGTCTGTAAAGTTATTCGGTTAAGTGGTGTTGTTTTCTATGCAGCCCCATCAGATTAAAATATTGCTGTAAATACCAAAAGAGCTGGAGCTTCAAAGATAATTTTTAGCCAATCAGAGCGCTTGAAATTCAGAATCTCGGGCTGCAATAAAGTTTGCTCATAATCGGTGTAGCCAAATGAAACTTTTAATATTTTAATTTTCGATCCGCAATTCTTAAGTGAAAAAAGTAACCGGGTGGGACAAACACAGAGGAAAACATATTTTCCCTCTTCTCTTTCTTTCACGTGGGGCTGCAGCCCCATGGTACAAGCCGCCACTGATCATCATCGATGAAGAGTGGTAGTAGTTCGGGCATGACGAGATAAAATTCTATTGTAACGGATCCATTCCTTTTTGTTACATGTCACCGTAAGTGGTACGTAATAATCACGTAACAATTTTTTGATCTAATGCTAAACTGTAACATTTAAAAAAGCTTTTATTGTGGTTCACCAATGGATCACGACCCACTGGTTGAGAAGCACCGACGTAAACAATGGAATGGTGAGTCTTTTTGTATGAACTCTCCTGCAATAGACTTGAGTTGAGCAAAGACTGTCTCTTTCACAAATTCCACAACCAAGAATTTTCCATAAAATTACATTAATTAAACTCAAGATAATCATTTTAATTTTTATCGAGACGTTGGATTGCTTTGCTGGTATTTCTCGTGGCTCTCTTATTATTATTCATCTATGTTCCAACGCAAGTTTACAATTATAGGCTACTTAGCTTCCAATTCGTCCGCACCGTTAGCTCAGTGGTTACGCACCCGTCTCAAGATCACGCGGCGCTGGTTGAGCAACTCACTTTCAGGAGTGCTCTTCATTCAGCGGCACTTAGTGAATGGAATAATTCTCCGGGAACAACATTTCAACAATCGGAAACGTCACTCTGCCAATCTCGTTAAACGGCCATGCGTCAAGAGCCTCTACAAGTATGCGAAACTACCAGGAATAACCCATCAAGGCTTTGTCATTCCTGGGATAAATATTCAAAACCAAACCATTAACTTATTCCTTACTAAGTTACAAGTAGATTGAAGTCACAAGGAAATAAATCGTCAATGCTAATGACTATATGCAAATACTCAGTTCAGTTCAGTTGTTTTTATTTCTGACCATTACAGCAAAAACAATATACCGTCAACATAGCAAAGGTCTAGAAAATGGTAGAAGCGACAAAACGCGAACGAACGTGTTTGTGACCGAAGCAAGTTATTAAATTGAAAGAAATTTGGTATTCAGATAATATGAAACCAAGGAACTTTCAGAAATAATTAATTAAACTACCATTTGGTATGGTTGGTTGCAATTTGGTATGGTTGCACTTTTGCAATTTGGTATGTTTGCAACATCTTCAGAAAAATTTAAGATAGAAAGGGAAATAAAAGAAACTGTTACAAACAAAAAATAAAACATATACTATACTGAAAAATCAAATAATACTTGTAAATGCAGAGTAGTAATTAATGTTTTGTACAACAACATATGTTTTTCAAATCATAGTCAGAATTGGTTTGGTAAGAATTTTGTGCTGGTTGTCTGGTAAACTTAATCATTTTGTGCAAGAAGATTAGCAAAAATTTGTAAGTTGGCAAAAAAAGTGAAGATTATGTCACGGACATCAGACAAGTTTAAGATAAACTAACTACTTTTATTAAAAATGCAACAATAAAAACTGGTAAAGTATGTGTGTCCCTTTAAAATTTCATTCAATTTGTCAATACCCAGACAGCAAAGCAATCATTTTTACGTTGGTCCAGACGTTCAAACCAATGTAAAAAAATGGCTGATTGCTGTCTGGGTAACTTTTCTCTAACTTTGCGAAAAAAGCATCTCGTAAATAGAGTTTCTGTATCGAAAAGTTATTAGAAAATGTAAAGTGTAAATGGAATAAATCCACGCGTTGGGCCTTCAGTTGCCAAAATGGCTTAGTCCGAATAGTGTTAATGGTAGCCTAACCGGATGAGTATTTATAATCTGCAGGTCGCTGCAGCAGATGGGGTGTTTTGACCAATCAGAAGGCAGGATGGTGAGTGTGTCTGTCGGCTGCATAACCGAGTGGTGAGAACCCTGGAACGGCAATCGAAAGGGCGCCAGTTCGACACCGCTCAAGAGCATGCGGCTGCGTCTCTGGCAAGACACAGGCATGTCTGAAGGTGGACACGAAGATTGGCTTCCTTGCCTTCC
Organism: Aplidium turbinatum; assembly: GCF_918807975.1. Classification (NCBI taxonomy): domain Eukaryota; kingdom Metazoa; phylum Chordata; class Ascidiacea; order Aplousobranchia; family Polyclinidae; genus Aplidium; species Aplidium turbinatum. The sequence goes on from NC_137489.1 coordinate 16,904,345, forward strand.
CGTCCACTTAATCTAAATCTTCAACCACCAGGTGTAAGCCTGGATACGACAAATAAAATAAAGAAGGCAGTGCTTAGCGAGGTTGAAAAAAATTTCGAGAGGAAAAGTTTAGCAAATCAGGTTTCTCACACCTTGCAACATTTGCCTATGAAATTTCCATAAGCATGCCAGCAACATACTTTCATAAATCTAACAAGTCTACCTGAAAATAAAGTAAGTTAATCGAAAATTTATACGCAAACCTTACGTATACTAAACGTTTGTTGCAATTTTTTTCAAACTTGTCTTTTGATTCTTCCCAAGTTCGATTTTGACAAATAATGTTGCAAGTTGTGAGAAGCCTGATCTCTTAAACTTTTTCCAGCAAAATTGTTCTCATTTGTGTTATATCATGCTTTTTAATTGGTTAATAAATTTCATTGCTGCAACAATCTGCAGATTATAAATACACTAATCATATTTCTCACTAATGAGGTACCACTTGGTATTAATGTGGAGCCTCGAGGAAGCCCATGTAGAAATGCGAAGATATTCGTTTGATGTGACACGAAGTCAGAAGATAATTTACAACGGTTGGTACCTTGTTTACTGCAAGATAATATAAATAGATTTATGATGGGTATAGCTGTGTGAAATATTCATTTATACATCTTGAACACATAGCTACCCATAATTACGTTGCTGGGCGCTTCTAAAACAAAGAAAAATTAACCACACAAAAGACAAACAAGATGTCTTGTCATGTTTGCAGACGAGTATTAGTAACAGTATTTTTTCGGTTAATTTAAATAGTTTCTACGTCAAACTGATGAAAAAACGCTTTTGAAATGATTGGTCTGCTAGCAATTTCCCGCCCGAAGTATTTCGTAATGTTTGCTCGTAATCAAATATTAACCAGATGTATTGACATATTCTGTTTATTCATCATCTAAAAAACAAACTGAACAGCTTTTTCGGCTTAGCCCTAACACGATACATGTAGCAAAGTAAACAGCCAAGTAACGGCAAGAATCAGCGCTGTTGATAAGTTGGGCGTTGTCACGATTTTAGAAGTAACCGCTGTTTGAAAAAAAGCCACATTTGGAAGTCAACTCCTTCAAAAGCAACATCTTTTTCTGACTCCCTAAACCAGTGAACAGTGACAGTTCAAGAAGCAAGTTTTCTAAGTGGGATTTTGTTATCGTTCAAAGGCATGGCGCATGAATCACCTTCACCTGAAGATCAATCCAAAGATTTTCTCAGGTAATAGGCTACAGCAAAATTGTTGGACAAAGACCATGATATCCAGCTAACGCTTTTTTACATTTTTATGCGGTCTCCGCTAAACTCAGTAGGCTGTTCAAATTATGACAAACACTACAATTGTATCCTTAGTTAGCTCACTAGGCCAAATCAAAATTTTAATTTAAGTAAGCTACTAACGAATTCAGGTTATCCTTGATAGATATGTCCACTGTATTGAAGCAGTGGTCTTCTATTCCATAGAAAATTGCAGTGGTATACACTATACAGTGTAGGCCTATAACACTGCATATTAACAACTTGATTTAAAAGATCCGATACTAGAATAATAACCTAATAAGCTACCGTACCGTACTCTACCGTACCGTAGGCTACTCCGTGTACATTTGTTAGGCTTTTTTCTTTCCTCTTTTTTACTCCTTGACGTTGAGTGTTCTTTGGATCAGCATCCGTATCTGTCCTGAGCAAAAGAGCATGGCAGTCTAATATATTATCATTTACTTAGAAGAATCAGCTCTTTATCTTATTTGAACATTAAGATTAGGTGGAAAGGCGTCCTCCGTTTTATGCAGATTAATTTTGGCAATATCACGATGTGCTGTTGTTATGGATACATCAACACGCACCTTGATTTGCAAAACTCAATCTGAATTTCCATCAGTCTCATTTATATCCAGAATCTACGCTAAAATCTTGTAAGATCAGCAATCAGTGTAAGGTTTTATGTTAGTTCGGTGTGCACAGAAGTTTTTACTTTTTTTTCAGTTTAAGCTTACTCCACTTCTTTCGAAACTCAGTTGGTAAACGCCAAAATATAAGTTTCTTTGATTTCTTACTTCACATAACTTTAATAAATTATTAAGTTTGTAAACCAGCAATCAACGAACCTGAAAATTTTAACAGAATTTCTTGTCTATTTGATTGCATTGATTGAGCTTTGCATGATACATATGTGGTGTCACAATTGGAAGGCGGAAAATTTTTGCTAGCAGAAGATTTCAGTCAGCTTCTATCACGTTCAGAGTTGAGCATCCTCTGGTTTGAAAGTAGTGCACTACCGTTACAATATCCTAATAAAAAGGCGCACTACAGCTACTCCCTACCAGTCGATGACAAGTAACGCGCTGCCGCTACAGCTATTTGGGCTAAAAGTAGCGAGCGCACGATACTGCTACTTATATTATAAACGGACGCTGGAAATCTCTATTCAAGTATCTTTCGAAGTGGAAATGACTTTGAAAACAAGTGATATCATCTTCCGGTACCATATTCGCTTGCACAGCCATTTAAACGTCGTTGTAGAAACAAGTTCCAGGTAGCCTACTGTTTTGTTCTTTCTTATGTTCCAGTGTTTTCAACAAAAATCTTTAAAAATTATTCATTTTTTCCACTTTAAATTGGAAAATAGCGGGAAGCGGAAGTATGACAGAAGCAAATGTAGCGCTTCTCCGCTACCGCTATATTAAAAAAAATAGCGCGCTACTGCCCACCTCTGCATACTTTGTGGGCTATACACCAGGGCTTCCCAAAGTGGGGGTCGCGACCCCTCAAGGGGTAGCGTAACGAACGTCGGGGGCCGCAGAAATTATACAAATTTTACACAAAGCACTGCTTATTGACACTTATGTGCAAGATGCTGTGAAAGTTATTACGGTAACTTTATTAGGAGTCGTGCACTCAATAGGCTATACCGTGCCGGTATTTTGTAAGTTTATATGGTGAATTGTGGAATAGGAGTTTAAAACCCTTTTTGCTGCCTTGTAAACGTGGATTTTAAAACTAAAGCAAATGCTTTAAAAAGTTATTAGTGTTAAAAAATTAAGTCGTGATTTTTCCAACGAAAAAACGTGTAGACTTAGTCCGTCGTTTTTGTAAAGACGTTTTTGGAAAGGCTTTTCAAATCATGTTAGCCTATTTGTCAGGTTTGTTTGAAAAAGGGAAAGGAATTTAATTTGTCCTTCCAAAGAGACAACATGTATGTTTTTACATTGAATTTTAAAGTTGGAGCATTTATCAAAAAATTAAACATCTAGAAACAAAAGATTGAAAATGATTTATTTGAAATATTCTCATTTACTGAGAAGTTTTTGGCTAACAATGGCGTGGAATCAAACGTTATTAAGCCTCTGTTTATCGACACTTGTCAAGACTGTTGAAAGAGTTTAAAAAGCATTTACTTTTTCATTTACTTGAGTTTAAAAAGCAATTTAAATAGAATTGGACAATACCAATTTAGATTGGATCCAAAACCCATTTGCAATGCAAAAACAAATTACCGAGCACCTCTCTCTAAAATCTCAGGAAAAATTTGCAGGTTTATCTTTTGACTCTTGAATTTTTGTGGCTCAAATTTTCTGGAAAAAGTTTCACACTTTTTAGATTAGCCTAACGTTAGAGCGGAATATTCACCGTTATATGACTTTAGCAGTAACCGCACTCCTGCCGGTAACCTTCACGTATATGTGCGTGTCAGTGTTTTCAACATTGATAGAATACAGTTCCAGCCGAAGCAACATTGGAACCGCCTTGAGACCAGCATTGACAAACATAATTGCTTTGTAGCAGAAAGCAGTCGCACCCATCACACTGAATAAATCTGTTTACGTTTTGGTTTTGTTTCCAGCAGGCTACAAGTAGGAAAGTACCGTAGTAGGCTTCGAGTATGGATAGCTTGTTTTAAGTTTTTGTTTGATTTACATCTTTCAATAAATAAGCCTATCACAAACGTATATTTCGCATTATTTATCCTTTTAACCGTATAGGGTCGCGAAAATTTTTAGAAGATTAAAAGGGGTCGCGAGCAAAAAAGTTTGGGAAGCCCTGCTATACAGTATACAACCTGATACGAATTTGTACCGGTTTCATTTAGATTCGATTCAATTTAAGCAATTTAGCAGACCATGCCATGAAAGTGTTTGCTTAGAATCGAGACTATCCTTCAACGTCTATTATTTTTACATCTTCAAAATGTTTGATTTCACGTGTTGCATTTCAGGCATTGCTATTATATGTGAGTCCCTTACCAGTCACTCAAGTGAAAGGCCACACAAGTAGGGTTAGTAGGCCCACATGGGTCTCTTCTTAGCAAATTGTATTCAAACATGTGCTGTATACAGTAGGCTACTACATGAGCGCCACCAGGCACTAGTTTTCACAAATACGTCATCCATTCATCTGCATCACAAAATATCAGACAAGTAGCAACTACTTTATACCGGTACTTTATAAATAGACCAGATACAAACTTTGGCAAAAAATTAATGCAGGTATAGGGGAAAGTAGGGTAATATGTGCCAGTTGGTAATATGGTCCAACCTTGTTTGGCGTAATTGAAAATAGCTTGGGGTCACTGCTTCTGAACAACTTGAAAGAAAACTTGACGGTAAAGAAAGAAACGCAAAGTTTGATGGAAATTTTGTTTGTATGAATGCATCAGCGTGTTGATTGGGTTTTGGTGGGAGTTGTTATAACTTTTTGCTTGAACGCAAATAGGTTAAGGTGTTGGAGCTGGTGCGCGTAGAAAAATGGTTGAAAGCTTAAAACATTCAGAGAACATCTGTGCATAATGTAGCAGAAAGCTTTTAAATCATGGACTGCCCAGTCCAAGACCCTCTACTAGACCTAGAATTCATTGCGGGATTTCAAGTTTTTTTCACACTGATTGGTGTTTTGATTTCTATTTAACTTTTAAAAATTTGACAGGGAAAGGTTGGGTTAAAAACCTTTTTTTTGGGGTTTAAAATTGAAGCAACCTGTCAGGCTCCAGGATTGGCAACACAGCAAGCCCTTTTGGGGCATTATGATGCCATGGGGCGTCAAATTGCATCACAATGACTCAGGATATCCTGAGATTGACAGAGAAAAGTGATTTGTTTATATTTGATTGGAAAAGAATAAATTGCAAAGGTCGTGCTGTTGTGTAATACAGGCCACGTAGGTTTTGTGTTGTAGCTATGGGCTAGTGGCCCATATTGCACCACCAGCAGTGAGACTATATCTATAACAAAGTTTAATAAAAAATGTAAATGCAAAAACCAGGACTAAGAATGGGCACATGAGGCCCAAGGTAATCTAACTCAGGCAAAGTTATATTTCGGGACAATGGGCAACAACTTTTTTTGCTTCTTCTTCTTCTTCTTCTTTCGTTTGAGACTAGATCAAATTTCAGGGCAGGTGGTGGAGAGCCAGGTGAGTGTAGCTTCGTGCAGCGTTGCTATACCATGCGTTCCATTTGGTGCCTTGGAGATGGGACATTCGAGAACGACATGGTCAGCAGTTTGTTCCTCCGCGTCGCATTCGCAGGCCGATGAGGGAGCCAGACCCCACTTGTGCATGTTGGAATGGAAGCGACCGACTCCAGTTCGGATTCTGTTGATCTTGACCCAAGTCGGCCGAGGCAGGTCCATACCAGGGGGGCGCGCCACTGGGTTGGGTATAAAACCATGTAGTTTGGTGTCGGTGGCGCACCACGCTGCATTCCAAGTATCTTCCATGAAGTGTGCTGCGCTGAAGGCATGATCGCTGAATGGATGTAGTAATTCAACAGCAGCTGGCATAAAGGGGTGTCTTGACTTTAGTTGCCGGGGGGATTCCTAAGGTGGGATGTTGAGTTTTGCATGAAGCAAGTGGTTAGGGTGCCCGCCCGGCGAGCCAGGTGTATGATGGCCCCCTTTCGGCGGAGCTCAGCAGGTTGGATGCCTGCAAGGATTGGTAAATACTCTGTTGGAGTTGGGCGCAGGCATCCAGTCACAGTTCGCAATGCGTCGTTGATTGGGCTGTCGATAAGGCGGGTGTGGGTACTGCAGCACCAGGCAAGGGCGCAGTATTCAGCGGTGGAGTGAACCAAAGCCAGGGTTGCAGTGCGCAAGGTGTCAGCAACTGCACCCCAAGTTGTGCCTGCCAGACGTCTCAGCAGGGCGACGCGAGATGTCAGCTTTTTGCGTAGTGACTGTAAATGGTGACGGTATGTGAGTGACCTGTCAAGTGTAACCCCAAGGTATGTTGGTTCTGGGCAGGGCGGCAGAATTTTGCCGTTAACGGTCACTTTCAGGTCACGTTTTGCCTCCCTGTTGTTGAGATGGAAGGCTGCCGTCATAGTTTTACTTTCGCTGAGCAGTTTCCATTGATGAAGGTATCCAACTTTGGTTGTCATGTCTTGGCTCAACGTCGTTTAGTTTTTTTTGCTATTTGTGTTTCAACTAGTATGCCGTGTGATTTGTTTTTGGTTTGTTGTTTTGATCAAAAAGAACTGGATAGTTGATTGAATCAACATTAGGAACAGTTGATTTTTTTGTAACAGATTCAATAGCCCATATTACACAGGCCACTGCCAGGTCAAAATTTACGACAGTTTGTGCCGGAAGTGATAAATTTTCGATCTTAGTTTTCTGGCTACTTCTTTGATACTAAAGTCCTTATAAACAAGTCAGGTTTCGTGAGAAAATAAGTTAATACTACTGTGACCAATGGTCTGGTCAGATATTCCAACCAACTAAAAAAAAAACTATCATTTCACTGTTTCAAAAAAGAGTTCTGAATGTTAATTTTACATGGCTACAGTGTATTGTACGTAATATGTTACGGAAATCCACTCGTCCGGTTCACATAAAATTATTAATGCTAAATTTGGGAAACTAAAAATTTGAGTTAGTTTTTTGGAGTTTTATGTTGACGGTTATCCTAAACGTGTTTGTTTTCTTTTTTGTGCGCATTAATTTTTTTCACATTTCTTTTGTATTTTATATGTCAAAATCATCATTTATAGGCTACTGCAGTGTGGCAATTGACTAATAGACCGTATGGTCGACACGTTGTTTCGCTGTCACTATGGGAACTTTGTAAAACTTTTGCAACTTGCATATTTCAAACTTGTAGTCTACTGTGCCTGCTTCCTGGCCAATAAATCATTGATTGATTCTTCAGTTGTGCCTGTGGTCTAAAACAGTGCTTTTCAAACTGTGTCCTTTGTTCCGAAGACAGGCTAAAGCAGCGCTGGTTCCATGCTCGGGGTGTGTGCTTGAGTAACGCATTTGACGGACGGCTCTCGATTCAGCGGCACGTAGTAAATGGAATAATTCACAGACAACATTTTAACAAACTTATTCAAACTCGTTGACCGGGCCTGTGTTAGCGGTGCAACGCCTCCACAAGTCACCATCATTATACTCCATCCTCGTATTGAGGGGAGGATACAGTGATGTACAGGCCCGGATTTAGGGGGGCAGAGGGGGCAGGTGCCCCGGGCCCCCCGACTTTTGAAGGCTCCCCCTACGTGGAAAAAATGTGATTTTGTGTTATTTTTTCTTTCTTTCAGCCTTTGAAGTTTCTGCAAAATGCTGTGCAGTGCTGGATTGATGCTACTGTAGACGCAGAGGTGGTTTTTGCAGGCCCCCCCCCCCCGATCTAAAAGTGCCCCGGGCCCCCATCAGCTAAATCCGGCCCTGGTGCTGTATTCGAGGGTATACGGCAGTATACGCAGTACCGTATACTCTCTGCTTTTTCGAGCTATAGTATACCCTCTGATTTTCCAAAAAAAGTGCTTATGACAACTACTACCTAACTACTTATAACCATTCGAGGACCAATGGTACACGGGTGTGCCATAAACTTAATTCCGTCCAATTTTTATGTTGATAATTCATGTTATGGTAGAATAAAGATTAGTATTTTGCTTGTTGTGTATTATTTATCATTTTGGCAACTCTGACAGTATACCCTGTGCTTTTTTACAAATACAGCGCTGGTTGAATACAATGCGCCATTGTTCTCGACCATGAGCTGTTCGTACTGCACTTTCAAAACTTAATTTTGTCCATTTTGTGATGTTTGTTGTCCAAATCATTCTTGGTCTGCCTTTATTTCTTTTACCGTTTATCTTCCCTTCTATTAATGATCTTTGTAAGGAGTTTTTCTTTACAGTATTGCGTGTCCGAAACACTTCAATCTTCTTCTTTTGACTATTAGCAAGAGAATTTTGCTTGAATTGAATTAAGAGAGCAGCCTACTTCATCGTTAGTGATCTTTCGTTTCCATGATTTTTTTACATTTGCCTATAAGTTATGTCCAGAGCTCGAAGGCATCGATCCCTTTCTCCATTTTTTTAAGACACTGTTCAAGTTTCAGAATTGTATAAAAGGGTTGACCAGATAGAGCATTTTAATATCCTTTGACGAATTGATAAATCTAAACTTTGATTGATTAAAATATTTTTCAGTTTTCCAAATGTAGTTCTTGCAATTTTTATCCGTCTTAGAATTTCATGGTCACACCTCCAATCTTCAGTTATTAAATATCCAAGATAGGAAAAAGATTTTACATTTTGTATATTTTCATTGTCAATTATAATTTGGAGTACTGGAGTGTCTGGTGATTTTGAGATTATCATTGATTTGGTCTTTTTAGCGTTAATTTTCATATTAAATTCTTTACCAATTGAGTTAACATTGTCTCCACAAGTACTGTAGGCCATGCAAAACTGCCAGGGTTGGGGTAAAAAGAATCTTTCTCATTTCACAGACGACGAATCAATCAACCCTTCACAACTCTTTTGCATGTCTTTGTTATGAAAAGCCTTGCACGATAATTTGAAGGTCCAAGTAAAACTTAATTTAACTAAAATTTATAGTCCTTGTAGTTTTAATTCATTTCAATTAATATTGCATCTCAGTTTCCAAAAAATACTGTTGTCAATGCGTAGCCAATGACGAGGGGAATGTGTTCAGAACTGGTTGTTTCATTGTACAGTAGCCAAGCCAGAAGATTTCACTTGCTACAATTTCATCTGTGTAAAAGAAAGCATTAAATCGCAGCATACTAGTTGTCACGCCAAGCTTCAGCTGAAATGTAGTCTATAATTCTTGCGCATGGCTCCTGACTTTTAAAACCCGGAGAGTGTTTTTGGCTAACTATTTGTTTGCTAGCCTAATCAATATAACTCAGTTATAAAGAAGTTGAAAGCAAAAAACAAAATTAGAAAAAATACAACCATCCCAATCATCAGGTTAAAGTGAAGATTCAACAACTCTATTCATTAGGCTAGCGTGAGAGCGCTAGAACGACGTTCGAAAGGGCGAAGGTTCGACACCGCTCAAGAGCACGCGGCTGTGTCTTTGGTAAGACACTTAAAGGCATGCCTGAAGGTGGTCACGAAGATTGGCTTTCTTGCCTACCCATCCACTTAATCTAAATCTTTAATCACCGGGTGTAAGCCTGGATATGACAAACAAAACAAAAAAAACACAATAAAGAGATCTAAAATGACTTAGTCTTTAACATTGTCGGACACACGATGCAATGAGAATGAATGAAACGGCAATGTATTGAACGATGATTTATCGAAGGACAGTTAGACAAATTTTTACGTAGGCCTACAGCAGGGGTTCCCAACCTGAGGGACATGGCCCCTTAGTGGGCCATGGCCTTTTTCAAGGAGGCCATGGAAAATTTGAAAAATAATGTTTTTTTTTTAATTTATCATCTCTAAGTCCACTCCAACACTATATAACACAAAAAATAAATTAAAATTTACTACCGGTTACTACCGGTTACTACCGGTTATTGTAAAAACAAGTTTTTTAATTAAAATGACGTTTCTTAATTTTTTCAAAAGGTTGAAAAAAATAAGGGGGCCATTGATTTTTCAAAATTTTCAAAGGAGGCCACGGTGTAAAAAAGGTTGGGAACCCCTGGCCTACAGTCAAGTCCTTTGAGAGAATAATTTGGGCTCGGTTCAATGAGGTCTTCGGGCCCCAAATTAAGACACTTCTAAGAAAATTGCACTCTATTTAAAGAGTAACTTACTCGGTAGCTTTTGAGTCCCTTGAAAAGGTTACGGTGTCCCGAAAGTTATCTCGGGTCCGGGTCCAAATTTTATAGAAAGTGACTTAAATTAAACAGAATTTATCATGGAACAAACATTTGAAAAACAAATTGATATCAAGACAAACAAATACGCTTAAAAAAGCGAGTAGAAATATGAAAATAATTTAGAAAAAAATTTCTGGTAGGCTATTAACTTAATATGATTGCGTTCATTAGTTCAGCAGTAAAATGTGTCGCCCAGTTACGTCGTTCGAGTCCTTTCAGGGCAGTTATGATGATGCAATAGTGGACCACCCAAAGCAGTGAAATAGGTAACCTAATCGGTTGATTTGCATTATCATTCAGAATTAAAAAGCCAAAATAATGTCTCACTTTAAAGTCATTTTATATTATAACTAACTTATTAGGCAAGAATTTAAAAACTTTTTTCAACATGAACCCCATAATAGATTTTTAATTTGACAATAGGTCACATCAGGGCCATGTGAGTACCATTCCCCCTCTCCTTAAAATCCACTAGTGAGCCTCTATGTTTAGGCTACTGATGGCGCTTCAAAATAGGACAAGAAGGCGTCAAGTTACGGCCGCAAACTTTTTTAATGCAGGGAAAAATTTGCATTCATCATTTCAGGAAAAAGTAGGCTAAATAACTTCAAGATTTCTCATAAGAAAATAATAAGTTAATTATGAGGACTGTAACTAATTATGATGCAGTAACGGACCTGGAAAAAACTTGGGAAAAGACCAGAGTGTTAACAAAGCAAAATTTATAAAATAAATAAACAATGCAAAACTTAAAGTCTAAAAAGTGAAGTTGAATAAGGGGTGGGGAGGCTTAGCCCCGGAAATTTTTGTCAAATATGGTCTTTTTTGGTCGCCTTTTGTTATTTTTGGCGCAAAAATGTTTTTTATAGCCTAAGGATGCACACTTAGTATGTAGCCTAATGCATGAAATTAAAATTGGAAATAAGTAGGTTTGGTTTAAAATTTAAGTTAGCTTGCCATTTCAAAAAACCTTCATTCACGACTACAAAAGGATTTTAATAATTTATTTCTTGAAAATTTGGATAAGCTAGTATAGTTGTAGCCTTACCGCAGACTAGAACTTTGAAAATCTATCTGAGGTGTTCTCACCTTCGCTTCACCTATAGTACTTTTACCACAGATTTTACTTACTCTATAGCAGGGGTTCTTAGCCGGGGGTAAATTTACCCCCTGGAGGTAAATTTCACCTACCGAGGGGGTAAATTTATTGAATCATAAATTAAAGTGAACGTCTAATATAAATGAAAGTCTTTTGAAAATGAATTATTTTGAAGTGAATAAATAAGTTAAATAACCTGCAGTTGTTATGTCGAAGAAGCGAACTTATTTAGAATCATATGTTGACTTTGGGCTCGACTTTATTACGACAGATGATGTTCAAAAACCTCAGTGTATCTTTTGCTCGAATGGGCTTGGTAATGGTTCCATGAAGCTGTCAATTTTAAAAGCTCATTTTACTTCATGCCATTCCACACATGTGCATGACGACCATAAGTCTTTGCTCGCTAAACGTGCTCGATTTCGTGCTGCAGAAACACTACCTAAGTTAGGATTCTGTTCCGAAGACAAATCAGGATTGGAAGCATCATATCGTGTTGCTTATAGAATAGCAAAAGAAAAGAAGCCACATACAATTTGTGAACGACTTATCAAACCGTGCGCTATGGACATGGTTGAACTTGTTTGTGGAGTAAAACAAAAAAGAAAATTTGAGAAAATTTCTTTGTCAAACGATACAGTACGTTGTCGTATAAGTGACATGTCCCAGGATATTTTAAATCAGGTAGCAGATGAAATTCGAGCTATCTTAGTTCAGGAAGACGACATGCGAGTAGCTCTTTCAAGGACTGTTCCAAGAATTTCTAAAATTGTTCGTGGAAAGCAAGCACAAAAGTCTCACTGATTGACTGTTGAAATTGCGTGTCAATTATTAATAAAAGAAAAAAAAAACTTAAACATTCTTGTGTGCTTTTATCATAGTTATTTAGGACATTTGAGTAGACATTATTTTTCACAGAATCCGTCAAGAACAATCGTGTCTTCAGCAAATAAACAGCCTGTTTTTGATATTTGCTAAGTTAAATCCAGATACAAAAGGATGTTTTGCATTTTTGACTTCGCATGGTTGACTGGACACGATGACATCACAAGGGGGCCACCAAAGCGGTGGGGGTAAATTTTACTTTTTTCATTCGGCAAGGGGTAAACGAGACAAAAAAGGTTAAGAACCCCTGCTCTATAGCCTATCTACATTAACAATGAAATTTATCAATATAATTGTTAATTAATTAACTAGGCTACTTGAGTGAACAGTTTTTACTTCGGAGTTTAAAAATATTTTGTTAGTTTTGTGGGACACAAAAAACTTTTTACTCATTTAATCTACTTCTAAAACTGTGCATGCTCAAGAATTATCAATATACCGACTTATCAATATCGAAGCGGGCTAGTTGGGTGAATAAAATGTTGTTTGAGCGAGTAAAGCGAGCGAGAAAATTTTGCAAAATGGAAAAAAAAAATACATATGAAATATTAGGGGAAAATTACAACCGAAAAACGCTGCACAAACTAAATATGCGTGGGCCCCAAGGCGGAGGTTGGTGAAAGGTAGGCTATAAATTATGTTATACAGAAAATGTGGACTGAATTGTGGTTTGGAGTCAATATTCCTAAAACATTTGGAGCAGGAGTGGATTTAGAATGACAAACTTCGGAGTCGAGCAAGAATCCCAAAAAACCAGAGTTTGTACAGTTGTACACGTCTGCATCTGGCACCCACGGCATATGCGGGGCGTAACTTACTTGACTAAAAGAAGCAACATCTTTCAAGAATTTTAAATTGACATGGACAGGCCGGTCTAACATTTCTGAAACGTTTACTCGACGAAAATTAAATTTAATTGCAGCATTTTTGACCCTAAGTACAAGCAAAAAATGAGCCTAGTTTTCACTTTCGACTTGGCAGGAGACAAGGTGCGTCACATCCGTTGGTGACCTGCACTAAGGTGCGTCACATCCGTTGGTGACCTGCACTACTGGAGGATATATATATAATTGTGACGTCATACATGAGTATGCAGTGCAAACGTTGCATCAACATAAAAATGAGTTGATTTGGTCGCCCAAACTCACTTCAACACAAGCAGTGCTGGTGTGATGAGTTCATTGGAACAAGATTTTCAAAATCCGCAATCGAGTGGACTCTGTTCAGTGACTGAAATAATTTCCAATGAAAACCAAACGTGGAAACAACGTACTGGAGACTTCTCCAGTGGCGTAGCCAGAAAAAAAAATTGGGGGGGGCCAAATATTTGATGAATTGAAGAGAACGACAAAATGTTTGATTTAAGACATCGCCACCTGATGTGCAGTGGCGCATCCTGGTGGGTTAAGCAAGGGAAGTAATAAAGCTGGTGGGGGTTAGAGCGTGCCGAAGGCACGCATATTTTAGGGGGGTCCGGGGGCATGCTCCCCCGGAAAATTTTTGCAAAATTACACTTAAATAATGGATTATAACGCTTTCTGTAAACACTTTCAGGGTAATATTTGTATGAAACTTATTAGCAGATAAACAGCTATTAACTTATTAAAGGTAGCTCTTATCTACACACAAACGGGCAAAAACTGCGGCTAAAATTAGAGAACACAAAAAACTCAGCTACACAAAAACCCTACAGAGTAAGCGATTCTGAAATTGCTTCCACAGATTAGTTAAAAGAAGCGTAAATCGCGTAAACTTTGCGCGATTTACGATTTGCAAAATTTATTGGTGTCTTTCTGTGTGTCTAAAACAAGTCCTGGGGGGTGTTAATAGCCAGATGTCTTCGAAAACAATATAAATTTATACAAATTATATTATATTTTCAACGAAGGGTTCAACTTCGGAATCCAAACTTTGAAAATTTGGGGGGGGCCATGGCCCCGTTCGCCCCCCCTGACTACGCCTATGCTTCTAACCGCCACAGTGCAAACAAACCTGAGTGAACGTGTGGTGGAAACGCCCGTGATTAATGAATATTGTTAATTAGTAACCAAGCTAGACTGTGTTCTAATCAGGAGACCGCCCTAGACAGCAAATCATCTTTTTTTACATTGCATCAATGTAAAAACAACTGATATAGGGGGATGGAGTAAATCGTTGAAATAATCGTGTTGTCAACAATTTTGGTTGATAAAACGTATTTTTTCGTTGATTTGAAGCAAATGTGTTGATAGAGAACAGATGATTGATTGAATGTCCTGGACAACAAATCAGCCGTTTTTTACATTGTTTTTTTGTATCCAGGCTTACACCCGGTGGTTGAAGATTTAGATTAAGTGGACGGGAAGGCAAGGAAGCCAATCTTCGTGTCCACCTTCAGGCATGCCTTCAAGTGTCCTGCCACAGACACAGCCGCATGCTCTTGAGTGGTGTCGAACCGGCGCCCTTTCGATTGCCGTTCCAGTGTTCTCACCACTCGGCTATGCAGCCGACATTGATCCAACATTTACAGACGTTAGAATTCGCTGTCTGGAGTGGCAAGCTTCGTCCTCGGACTAAAAAAGCTTCTTCCAGAGCTGTGATTGAAGATAAAGCCTCCATGCTTAATTTATAGAATGGTAGAAATGTTCTGGATCTATTACTTTTGCGTTTATTAAACGTTATTGGAATGACAAAGATAGCTACAAGGAATTAACCCGAGAACATTCAAACTTTTCGGCGTAAAATTTTATTTCTTGCAAAAATACAAAAAAAAACTATCAAACTACTAAAACAACCAAACTCTAATACAACGGCACAATATTTCAACACGTTCAGAAGATAAAGTTACGCCAAAGTAGCATCACTATACGGCGAATCAACAAAAAACAATCATTAAAAATGGAAACTCGTTACTTCAAAGCTTATACATGAAAAAACACTTTTTCAACAACCCTATGGAATTCATAACAATCATTTGAGTAGTAAGTAGCCAACATTGTCACTGCCTCGTTGAGTAAATTCAAGAATGCACACGATTATATATATGATGGATATTTCACAAAAGCAGCACACTGCCAGTACGTTGATGTTGATTGGGGGTTTTGAAATTGAGATCGTAAAAAATTAAAGTAGGAAAAAAACGAAGAAAACGTTTGATGTTAGATTTTCATGAGTATATGAGGTACGTTATCCAATGTTCCGACTTGTTTCAAGAAAGTGATTTATCATGAGGTTAGAGACAGCCAGAAGCCGACCAATACGAATCATCCAATTGCATACTTTAAAAAATTAACAAAATCCTCTGCTGTGGATAGTGTTGAAAAGAAAGCTTTGAAACCCAGACAGAAAAATCCGCCATTTTTAAATTGATTCAACGAATTGATTCAGACGTTGAATCAATTTAAACACGGCGGACTTTGTTGCCTGGGAAACAAGCTGTGGATCTATCATGATCAGTTATGATACGAAGTTGCGGCTTACTTCGTTGATCAGATTAGTATAATTTATCATCACTACATAACAACCTCAAGGGAACTATGAAAATCACAAATTGTAAAATTAAAATCGCAACGATTCGAATGGATTGTTATTTTAAAGAGAGATTTCATTTGAGTACAAACCCAAATATTGAGGTGAATGTGTTATATGCTTTGTTAAAGTGGTTTAAAAAGCATTAACTTGACAAGCAAGATAAAAATTATCAAGCATTCCTAAACCAAACGAATGTTGACGAAAGAAAATACAACAAAAGAATCGTATTTTGACGCTTATTCAATGTTTTCTAACACTAAAATAACGCAACACACTGAACACGTGACCGTGTACACAAACATCGCAGGAAAAACAGCAAGAAATAGCAACATGGTCGGTTGCATTGCTCAGGTACCACAAGTCACACAATGATTATAAAGCAGGTCCAACTCATTATGGTCCAAATCAAAGATAAAAAATAACTTTTTGCAAATATTGGTTAAAAAATACGTGTCACAATAAATGAACATGTCTAAACTTGTCACAAATGCACATAAAAAGCAGCCGCTGGAGATGTGACGCAAAGATTTCAAAGCAAAACCTCGACCAAACTAAATGGTTGGATTATCGAACTCGGTAGGGAACCGAAACAAGCGATTTCATGATTCGCTAATTTCATTCACTTAAACTCAAAATGATGTATAACAATCAATAGTTTATTACTTCATTAAAAGGTAGTTAACACTAAACAACGCATTGATCCATATTAGTACGTACGATCACAAGTCAATTAAGTCTATTAAACGTTATTACGATGACGTCCAAGGACAACCACGTAGGTTTATCGAAGACAGCAACTCGGTCCTTGTGTGGAGTGATTTGCTGTCTGGGTAGCTGCGTCAAGGCAAAGACGAGTTTCACGTTGAGTTAACGTTGCCTGATGTTTGATTTTTTAAACTTAGCATGACGATTGTGGTTGGTTTGAAGTGAGGTGAAGATAACACAAAGATGAATATTAGGAAAGACTAAAGTCCGAATGCAGTCAAACAAAACTCATCAAAATTTAACAAATTCTTCAACAAAAGGTTGAGTGCAGAGAGATGTAAGGGGAGTGCAAAGAGGTTTTGTGACAAAATCTATGACGCGGTGCTTTGAGAGGCAGTGCAGGCAATGCTCTACAGCCGACAACGTGAGGAAAAGCAAAATATAAAAAGTTTATTTGGCCAGGGTGGGATTCAAACTAACAACTTCGGTGTGCAGGCCAAAACGTTTTGGCCAGAACAAAGGATTAAAACTGAACATTTCCCAACAACGTAAGTCGTTGTTGATTGCTTGCGTGGTACGGGCACAGTTTATAACCACCATTCCATTGCTATGGACAGGCTAACATAACCTACAAAAATAATAAAAAAACACCACAAAGCTTTGATTTCCACTAGCACTTGGTTCTAAACCAAAAGATTAGTTCTTGCTTGAGCATTTGCTTAGCTTGCTCTTCATCGTCTAACGACCTCTCGTGGCAGGCTCCCTTCAATTTCCAATAAAACAAAACAGAAATGATCCCAAATAGTGCAAAAAGTCCTTTGCGAAAAGTCCTGCTCTCTCCCGAGGACGTGCTTGGTTGGTGCAAACCAGGTGACGAGAAGTGTGACGTCACACTGAGGTTTCGTTGCTGCCACTGCAAGAAGAAGTTGGGGTTGACATTTGAAGGGTTATGACTTCCAACACTTTCCATCAATTATATTTTTACACTCATAAATTTATTTTGCTCATAAAACAACGGGAAGTTTTTGAGAAATTTATTCATGATAAAATTAGCTTTTTTACTTTCATGAGTTCTCAAATAACAATAACCGACAGTGACTTCACAAACACCGGTCATAGACAACTTGCCTACAATTCACTCACTCAGACAAGCTCCCATCGCTCTGCTTCTCAGGGATCCAATGCTTCTTGGCATTAACTCCTTCCAACCTTGAGCTGCCATTGCTGCCGTTGGGGAGTCTTCCATTGCCTGAAACATTATTGCTTAGAGAAGTAGCCATCAAAACGTCATCAACCATCAATTGAACGTGACACAATGAATCGATCCTTGTGAGCCAAGAGCAAGGCAACAGTAAACCAGACAGCAAATCAGCGCGTCTGATTACTTTCCAGTCAAGGGAAGAAAACAAACAGTTAAAGTTAAACGACTGATTTGCTGTCTGGGAAGTTGGGAACGTGCTGGTAAATAGAACAGAAAAAATTAATTTTAAAGTATCACGTAAAACAGTTTCAAACTAAAACATTAGCAATATCCCACAACGGAAATAAATCTTGGAGAAACTGCTTACGTATGATCCCAATGCCCCAGCCGCCCCCGGTCTACAAAAGGAGTCGCGTACCTTTTGCTTGGACAACGCTCAGGTTATTTTTCGGTTTTGGAGGTTGGTAATCCGGTCTGGTGTTCCTGATGTTTCGGTAAGTGTTAATCTCCACCTGATTGTCTTCGGAAGAGGATCCCAGGGACATGGAGCTGTCGGAGGAGTCGTCATCATAGCTATCCGACGCTTCGGAGTCGCTGTCGTATCTTCGGGGAAGCATCGGAGATTCCTGGAAACAGTCATGTTGCGTTGACGTCCAACAACGTTGAAATATCAAAAATGTCTCGATCATGTACGTTCATCTCTAAGTTAAATGGATGTTCAATTCCACGCTACTTCATCAAAACCATACAAAAGTTACACTTCGTTTCGTGTTCATCCCTCAGAGTAGCATGGCATCTAGCAACGCGTCTCTTAACGGCAACAAACAATCTACGTCGTGCAGCGCCGCCAAGAAACTATCGCAACCAGAGACGAGGCATTCTACCTGGTCTCCATACGTTACGAAAGCTATTTTCAAATAGTTGATTCTAGTGTCACGTGACGCATACCTGCATATCATTGTAGCGATGTGGGGCGCCTCTAGTGGATGATTCTGGAGTGATTCCCACCGACTGCAAGTAATTACAGTAGTGTTAAGTAATATCACAACGATGAACTACGTTTCTAGCACTTCCCGACTTCCTTTTAAGAACAAGCGAAGTAAAACGGTTCGCGTCTATTGGAAAGGACGGTGGTTTGTATATTATTGCAGCACATCAAGGCAAAGGCGAAATATTGGCAAGATATGGCGACACTTTATCGTTTGACTGATTACACTCTATTACATAAAATCTTTATATCGAAGAAAGTTCGAGAAAAGACATCAAAAAAACGTTTTTTTATCGAAATCAAAATCACGCAACAAATTCCTGCTCAAATTCTAATAACATTTAAACATTTTTTTTCAAATTTAACTGTTTACTTCCCAGTCGAGGGAAGAAAACAATCATATGCGAGAGCCACACGAAGTGAGAATCAGTTGTACATTAAATGTAAATCAATGATAACCAATAGGTTAAAAAACACTGATGCGGTCATATTATTAAGCCAGTACTCGGGTAATGCTAGGATTCTATTTGTAACAGGGGAATCCTTTGCTGGGAAACTCGGTTCGAAACAAAGAAAACAAATGAAGGAAACAACCCAACATATCCATCAAAAAGCTGTCATTTTTACATTGATCCAACAGCTCGAGACGTTAAATCGATTAAAAAAAAGGCGGATTTTACTAGCTAGAAAGCAGCATTCAAACACGCATTTGGCATGACAGCTTAACATTGACAAGACATTGCCAAGCGTTGAAACAACGTACTGATTGTAGCAAGTGCTGTGCGGTGATGTTAAGTTTCGTCCTCGTGGTTGCTCTCCTCTGCTGGTACTTCCGGTATCCTTGCCGGACCTCCTTGCTGAACAAGCAGTGGAAGAGGAAAATCACAACACCCTGGAAGTGGAAGTTGTTTTTAAAGAGACGGCAATGTTGGAGCAGTGTAAAAATGTGTCCAAGGCTTTCCCAGACAGCAAATCAGTCTATCTAGGTTGCGACAGAACAACGATTCGCTTCAGAAAACAGAAAAAGGTGACTCCACATAACCCAGTGGGTTAATTTCGATAAACCTAATCCTAAAAACAACAATGAATCACTGGGTTCAGCACTCAGGTTTTTAACAAGAACAAAAAATTAAGTTTCTAGAAAAACAACTCCAACCTGAACGACGTTGGTGAGGGCGAACAGGTAGAAGTACATGGGGGCGTTCAGGTTTGCGGCCAGTGTCGCGAACGCCCATGTGCACATTATGATGGGAGAGATGAAAAACGATGCTCGCATCTCAAACGAGAGCTCCTTCCTCTTCATATTCACACTCTTGGAGGAGAGGAAGGCATGGATTGACATGATGAAGAGCACGATGTAAGCGATGCAGCAGAGAAGAACGGGACCTTGAGGAAGAAGAAAAATTAAACCCGCCGCCTCAATGTAACCAGACGTTGAAGTAATGTAAAATGGAACAATTTTGTTGGCAGGGATAACAACTCACGTACGGTAAAAATGGTTCATAAAGTCTATTAAATTGAAACAAGGTGACAACAAAACGTTGCAGCGCCATTTGTTTTCGTTGAGTTGACCGCACCATATTGCTTTGTCCAGATACTTTCATAACGAGAAAAATTTATGGACGTTGCTACAGATGCAGTAGAACTACGCAAAGTTAGACAAAATTGTATTTTCTAAGCAAAAAATATGGCTTCTTTCACCAAGACTTTGCTGAACTGCAAACCAATCCTCAGGGCACTCACCAGCGAAGCTCCATATGAGAACATCGTCCATGGCTATCCAGCAAAAGGATGTGTTGCCATAACCCTTCGCATCCAAACCGACCGATAGAGCAGTTATGATGGCGGGCAAGATCCAACCAAGTATGTAGTAGACTCTGGAAACAAACACAGACACTTTGTTTAGTTGGAGTGGTGGGCTGGTGGCCAGGCAAGGCCGTGTGGTAAGACTAGACTTTTGATGATGTAAGAACCAGTTTGAAAAGCAGCAAAAAGTGTACAATGGATGTTTAAGAAGAGCGAAAAAGTTTTCAAGCCCTTTTCAAAAGTTGATAAGCAATCGAACTGTTACAATCAATAAATCAACCGACACAAAACGTAATCACAAAATCCGTCTTTTAAAACAAACAAGAACAAAGCATCACCTCTCTAAATAATAGAAACCAGTCATTTGCTTTTTTGCGAGACCCTAATGTAACACACGAAGGGCCAATCAAACTACTAGCTTAAGGGCCAATCACGACGCAGCTACACAACACAACGTACCTGGTGTGGCCTCGGTTCACATCTCTGCGTTCGGTCAGCTTTCTGTAAAGATGCAGCCCATCTACCAACATCCAGGAGAAAGTTGTCATCAGGAGGAAGTGAAGACCCACTGCTATCGCCATGCACAAGTAGATGTTGGAGGTTTGCTGCAAAAAGATGTTAGTTTGGGTCAAGAATATTGCGACAATTTTGGAATTCGTTTGATGCAGAAAACAAAAACACAAAACAGGCGAAACACTTTTTAACTGACGAAATCTGTTGCAGGATGCAGCTAATTTGAAAATAAAGCTTTGGTAGAGAGTTTGCATTTTTGAACCATAGCCAAGCAAAACAAAGTAACCTTAAATTTGTAAAAGCTGTTTACACAAGCCAAGCAACATTCTTTTTTATCAAGGAATGTTCGGATTTCGCTGTGATGCAAAGCAAATGATAACCACCTGAATTCCAATGACGTAGAGAAGGTTGGCCATTATGATGGCAATGGATAGATTCCTGTTGACAACTGCTCTGACAGAAGACACATTGGGCAAGAAGAAGGAAGCGACAACGTGGATGAGGAGCAGAAAGGACGACATCGCCACACAGAGAGCCATGACCACGAGAACTGGAAGTTGCGAGGAGGCGCTGCAGTGTTTGGTAAAAATTATTGTTGTGGACCCGATTTGTTACGTAACTTAAAGCGTTATGACGAAGTTATGGCTATGAGACGCCACCAAGCTGCTTACTGAGGCTGGATGGCTATAGAAAGTGATTGAACGGTTGCATGCGTATTGTGCAGTTTAGAATATGCAGGCAAGATTGAGCTCAAGCTCTCGTCGTCGTGGTTAATGATATGGAACAGACCGTGGACCACATCATCAACGATTGCATCATCTTCAAGCCACCTCAGGAAGTGGAAGGTCTGCTTGTCTTGGATGATGAAACAAAAGACTGGCTGCTCTCTAGTAGCCTTCCAGCTAAAAATCGTGAATCTGGAGTGATAAAAGAATAGACCCTCGGTCTCAGAGGCTCATACGACGACGACGAGCACAAGCTCTATGACGTAGTGATGCAACATACTTAACCTCAGACGTCAACCAAGGTTCGAAGGCTCCACGTCCACAAGTATAAAAAAACAAGCTTCCAAGAAGGCTTTCTAAAGCAGGATAAATATTCGGCACTAACCAACTACTGTTAATATAATACACGCATCTTATGAATTAAAGGGTTAGGATATTTACATTTTCTATATTGAAATACTGTAAGCAGACAACGAATCAGCGTAAATAAACGTTATTTTCTCAACCAAAAAAACTTCAAATCCTCACCTCAGTATTTCCTCGTCAGTGACAACAGCAAATGTTGTAAGATGGTAACAGTGGCACTCCACATGAGTGTGGTTGTAAGCTTCCCTGATACATCCAGTGTGCGACCAACCTCCCAACTTGCTGCCGGAACTCCTGTGGGGTAATTCGGAGGGTTAGTTTTGAAGTTTAACTGACTCTACTTTAGTATCGTTAAAACTGCATGAGAATAAATACTTCACAATTGTGACAAGTCAATCGGAACGGAAGATGCCATTCCCAAAGTAACATTAAACATTAACTCAAAAGTCATAAAGTCATGCAGCATGTTGAAAATTAGAGCTTAGATTGAAAACTAGCCTGAGACTGAAGAATGAGGATGCAGAGGACAGAATGAGATGAAAAAAAAGTGAAGACAATCGCTGCAAGGAAAAATCGACCACACTCATTAGAGGGAGCAAAATCGAATTTGGATGATGATGCAATTACCTGGAGACGGTTCACTACTCAGACATAAACAGCCTGATTGGAATAACTCGTAAAATGACGGACACAAGTGAACTGGTTCGTAGCCATAATCAGGCGAGAAAGAATAATTTGTGGTACTGACTTTGCTGTGAAATTCCAGAACACGCATTTGGGTTCGATGGCTTTGGTGCTGAAGAGCCGGAAGTGAATGATAACAGGATTGGTGAGTTTGTGGAACATACCGCTCCTCCTCATCCCTGTGCTCTTGTAGGCTTGAACGGATATAATTTCACTGTTGATGGTAGGTCTGAAAAAAATAAAATAAAATAAATTCAAGCCGATCTTTTTCTAACATCGTTATACCTTAAAGTGATGTAAAAATAGCGACAGAAACCGGGTGTTTTGCTTACTGCTTGACATTTACTTGACTTCATTGACACTACATTATTTTATCTTATTGCACTTGAAACATGTCACACTTCTGGTGATTAAGAAAAGGTTTTATTCTAAAAAGGTTTTATTCAGAAAGTTGAAACAGAACGTTCCTCTGTTGGTGGGACTTCAAGGCTCGCCATTGACACTGGACAAACAACACATAATAGCAAAAACATTACAGATGAAAACGTTAAAAACATAACTACTGAGGTTAACATATACATCACTCATAAGCAAGTACTTATAGAGTGGTAAAGGTAAAATAAGTTTTCATTTAATGCTTTTTCATTACATCACGGCTATTATATAAGACTTACTTTCTTGGTATTCGGAAGGTTCTGTCATCCGCAAACGACTCTGGAAACACCTGTTGTATGTTGCTATAGGCAACCATGCCTACCGCTGCTGGGGCTGTTGATGAAGGGAGGATGTTAACCAAGATATTGTCTCTCAGAAGTTTCAAATACAACGATAGTACGAGAGCACATAAAGTTCATTAAGGAAATAATGATCACTGGAATGAGAAAGCAACTTCTGATGCTTAATCCTGGACTTTCATGCTCTCATAGAGACTTTGAACCACTGATACACGTCACCGAGGTTAACTGTTTGATTGATGTTTCCTTGGTGATGTGTTCTATCCACTTAATGCTGCTCAATCGATCGCTACAAGCCGTCTGTGAAGCGAACTTGTTGAATTGCGTTAAAGTTGAACTATCGTCATTAGGTCTTGTGGTTGTTCGAGAACTATTTACTTTGGTAAAATTCAATAATCCCTGACTTAGATCTCAACTGGCTGATGTACAATTTCTTTGCTAGTTGTTTGTCATGCATACGACTGATAGAAGGTGTTAAGTTCTTATTAGTCAAGTTTCATAGATAAAAAATCAATTGCATCATCATTTAAAAAATGAAATGTCACGTGAAAACTTTATGCGCTTAAATGTTGTCAACTATAATGATAGAGTTGGACAACTCTGACATTCATGACAAAAGCGTAACCAAAGCTTTCAAGCACACAAAATACAAATACAAAAAATTTGTACTGTACATTATACAAAAAAATAAATTGAACATAATGATATATAACAAAGCAGTTGATGATTCTTACCATTGGCATACGATGAGTTGGTGGAAGATGTTCCTGCTCTGGTGAAGAGATATTGAGGAAGGATCACAGTCACATCCGCAGCAGCATCTGTGTCCGCGGAGAAAGTATTGGAAAATGAAAATCCTGAAATGACAAAGTCAAGTTTGTTTTAGTGATCCATTCTCGGACCAGTCGAAAGTTACACCAATGACATAAACACTAAACACCTAAACAGCCAACATTGAAATTAAGGAAGAAGTCCACAAGTAAAACCTGGCTATGATTCCTGGAGCTCATAAAAGACAAAATAGTAAAACCAGCGTTACATATTTGATACTCATAGAGTGTTGTTTCAACTGTGGTAAATTGAACAATATTTAACTTAAAGTATAAGCTTTAAACGCAATTGAAAGCGATCGTTTAATGTTGTTTTCATCAAAAAACACCCAAAATTAGCAACTTCGTATGAAATGCGCCGCTTGGCTGCTGGCAAACTATGCGTAATAATGTAGAAAGATGCTTATGGTTTTGTCATCAAAACCTGCAACCTTCTATATTTGCAATCATCATATTAGGCGCCAAGAACAAACAAAACAATGCAGATGGTTTTTGAATTAACTTCACATGAAAGTATACCTTATTTTGAAAAAAATACAAAAGCGATTATTTGTTAGTATTTTTATTTCTTTTCAAGTTTGTATTTTTTCGCACCAACTTATTGAAAAGGACTTAATCCACTTTTCCTTAAATAACACAAAAACTTAATGTTGAAATTGCAACATTTCACTAAAGCACACAATGGCCGCAACACCTTACCATCTGATTGCACTGAGCCCATCGGTACCCTCCACGCTCTGATGTTCATGTTGGGAGTGTCAATAACAACAGTCCGGTAGTAAATCTGGTTGAGGTTCTTCAGGAAAGTGCTGATGTATTGTTCCCATGATCGTACCATCCAAGGAGCGGACAGAGCAACATCCGATCCGGTGCTCCTCTTGCTTCTAGTGTGGTTGCCTCCTACTCCGCTCCAAAAATGAAGCAGATCGTCATCCAAGAGCCTGGAGGAGACGTTGGCAAGATTGTCTGCGAGAAAGTGATGTAAAGTAACGTAAAACCGTTGAAACATATTGTGCTGCTTAAGGGATATGTAGCCCTTGCATCCCTGAACAGTGCACATGCACTCTGCCAACCCCATGGACGAGAGGAAGACTTCGTTTTTGACAGACAGGCCAGACCCTCGACATGAGGATTAATTCATAGCCTGTATGATCAAAATTGGTTGATAATGATGATGAAAAGCGCTGATAAATAATTAAAAGTGAGGCATGAAAAGTTAAATGAAAAGGTATAATAACGAACGATAATAAGAACAAAAAAGAAACCGTACAGCGCAAACACAGCGTTCTAACGCAAATGTGAACTTCTACGTCTAATGATATTAAAGTAATGTACAATATATTTCACAAACTGACAACTGAACGCCCAAGATCGGAAAGTATACATGACAAACTGATACCTGTAAATTGGCTGTCGTGGAAACTAGCGAGGCCGAATGCCGTCTGCTTGCTTTCAAAGTCGATGATTTCATTGACTAGCATGTAGGTGCTCAACACATCCTTTTTGTAGATGAGGGGGGTTGTAGTGGTAGTATGACTCAGGTTATAAGCCAATTGAATGCATCTGCATCAAAAGTAAGTTTCAAAGACGGATGTGATGCCACTGCAACGGTAACTTCAAACATTTCCCCATAAAGCTGCAAGATTTTCACCCAGCTTAATATTAAGCTACGCTGAGTGGCACACATCGCCGTGTTTTAGCATCGTGGATATTACCGAGAAAACAAAAGTTGTCCTTTTTGCGAGTTAGCAAGGTCAAGCATCTAACTAGCATGATTCAACGTTGTAAGTCGTCAGAAGAAGTATTTGTTGGCTCTTCCGAATCCGAGGGAAGCTTTATTCACTGCTAAACTGCATTACCAGCAAAGCAAACACGAAATACCAACCACCATAAGATGGAGGAACTGAGGCGCAAAATAAAACACGATTATTATTAATAAAGAATTGGTTGCATCATGACGGTATGTTCATTCCGTCGATTCTAAGGCGAGACAGGCTGTTGAGGTTTTTAAATTAACCGGTTGCTCCAATCGATGCATTTATGCTGTGCTTTGGGCAATCTTGTTGTTGCGCTTGTAGTACCTATTGCATGTACCATTGTACCTACAAATTTCACAAGCATATTAGTACAAAATATGTCTTCACATCGGCACATACCTTTGAAATGTGAGGGGGGCGTCCCCTTCAGCGATCCTGTCAGCTTCCGCTCCAAACCGACTGAAAATCAAACTGGTGCATCCGCTGTAATCCGGGTCCAGCCAACCGAGCTTTGGGTCGCATTTGCGGGTCACAATCCCATCTGCCTGCCCAGGACACTTGTTGGGCCTGCGCCTGTTGTATTCAATTCGGTCCCATAACATCCCCTCGAAGAACGAGCGAGGGCACTCCTTCTCGTAGCGGACAGTGCAGCCTGTGTTGGTAATCTGGAGAAAAAAGTTGGATATTGTGTGAAGTCGATGTTGAGCCGAGACACAATTCTTGGATCAATGAAGAACTTCCAGGTTTTGAGCGTTAGAAGAAAGTTTCTCTTTTCGGTTAAACTGTGGGAATGCATTGAAACAATGATGTCTTTTACTATTTCGTTCTTTACGAAATAATTTGACGAAATATTTGAATAAAATGAAAAATAGAAAATGCACTTCTGAATATTTCGGGAAATCAGTATCACTTTCGTCGGCTGCATAGCCGAGTGGTGAGAGCCCTTGGAGAGCACTCGGGGGCCGGTTCGACACCGCTCAAGACCACACGGCTATGTCATTGGCAAGACACTTAAATGCGTGCCTGAAGGTGGACACCAAGATTGGCTTCCTTGCTTCCCGTCCACTTAATCTAAATCTTCAACCACCAGGTGTAAGCCTAGATACGACAAACAAAGTAACGTTTTCAAACATTTGGTGTGACAAGTGGGTCTGCGGTGCATAACTTAAAGGCAGGTGCTTCTATTATCCAAGTTAGAAAAGAATCTATACAAAAGATGAAACTAAGATACCTCAGCAAATGCACTGGAGCATAAATTGCATTGCTTTCCGATGACACTGGGCTTGCACAAACACTGTCCCGTGTTGTTATTGCACGCCAGCGTCTCTGAACCGAGTGGGTAACAATTGCATGGCTCACACGACTGGCTCGCTTCTACGAAATAATGATGTTTCTGGAAAGAAAAGAAGTAAAGCATTTAGCGATTCTTCTTCATTTGAGCTTTGGACAGGAGGGTCTTTTTATCATCCCAGGCGGACAATCATTCGCAGCCTACAGGGAGGAGCTAATAGAAACCAGACAGCGTTAGGTTTCATCATCCAAGAAACACAGAACTTGTGCTCTGTTTGGTGAGCAAAAGATGGTGCAGTTGGTGACGATACGTCATTCCAAAAAAACGTGACACAGCAGGGCATTGAACCAGCCACCTACCGAACCTTCACCAACCATACGTCACAAAACTAATCACCTTGCAAACGCATTTTCCGCTCTCTCTATTGCACGTAGTGTCGTAATTTTTCTTAGTAGAGCAGTCGCATGGTGCGCATATTCCGGTGCCAAACCAGCCAGGGGGACAGGTCTCGGTGTATGGTTTCGTGCAGGTTTCCCCGACGAAGCCGTCTTTGCAGGTGCACCGGTAGCCATCCTTGGAGCGTTTGTCGGATGTGCAAGTGCTGTTGTTCTCACACACATTCAAGGAGCAGACAGAAGCACATCGGTTGCCGACAAAACCTGTAGTTGTGAAAACAAAGCATGTGAAATCATAACCATGAACTGACAACGTCATATAAAAAGTACAGAACTACCATTTTACTGCATTAGTGCCACTCAAGCCATGTAAATCATTTTCTGAACACAGCATTGTGACGCAAATAAGTTGAGAATCCCTGTGTACTGTGCAGTAGGGTGGGTCGATTTCTCCATTTATCATATAAATTTGAACATAGGTGAGGCTTTACCTTCTAAACATTTCCTCAAAGTTTAAAATCGTTTTGTGCACAGCAACCCATTACCCCAATGACCCGCTGTTTCTGTAACAGGGTTGCCAGATTGAGTGAAAAGTTGCGGAAATTTTTTGTCATTTTGTCTCATTTTTTCGCCCAATCCGGCAATCCTGTGCAGTGAGCGAACTTCTAATAGTTGTGCGGTTTAACACGCCACAAAAAAACTTTGTGAAAATGACTCTTTATCTTATTCATCCGATAATGATCCTAGTTTCATGGAGAGTGTCTCAACAAGTAGTGCCTACAATACCATCCCAATCCATTGTGTTGCAAGGGAAGCCCATCAAAAGATGGTTTCTAACGAAACAGTTGCTGCTATTGCCACTGCTACTTTGCAGGATGTGTTAGGAAAAAACTTCTCCACAGACATCATTATTGACCCACGGAAAGTGAGACATAGCCGAGTCAGGAGGCGTACTGGATTGAAACCAACCCAACATGTCGTCAATAATTTTATATCGCTCATTTCGATGGGAGAAAGGATGAATCATAATTATGTCTTTGATGACTACCACCACAGGAGAAAAATAAAATACCATTACGTTTTCCTGACACAACCTGGTGACATCTACATCTCTCATGTCACAAAACTAAGTGGTCGTTCAGTTGACATTTTAAAATGTATGATCGACGAGAATATGAACATGGATGGAATTCGAATAACAGGTTGTGACGGGACAGCAGTGAACACTGGGCATCGTAATGGAGTAATTGCTAGAATAGAAGATCATATCCATTATCTAGTATGAAGTTCAGTGGAATATATATTGGCCTATGCTGCCCATCAATAAGTTACCGTACCATTGCAGCATCTATTTGGATTATTTGGAAAGACATCTGGTCCAGAAACATTCATTGGTGAAATTGGCGATATTCTGTGGTCAAACCTTATAGCATTGGAGATCGCATTGTTTGATAAAATTGAAACTCCCCATTTTCCAAAATTGGACAATTCAAAGATCTAAGCACAGACCAAAAGTACCTTTTGGAAATCTGCCATGCAATCAGTTCTGAGGAATGCTCTGAAACACTCTTACACAGAGATCCTGGGAAATACAGTATAATCATTCACAGGAGCAAATCGAATGTGCCGCTATTATGTCAGTCAAACCCATCCATCAGAAGCTGTTAAGACATTGACACGATTTATTGCAACTGTATATGGGCCTGTAAGGTTTGCACTAAGATGGCCACATGGCCCACAGATATCAGCGATGCTCCAGCAGCACTTTTCCTTATGATACAACTCAGTCGTGGACTTGAGCCAGTAGAAGTGCAGTCTGTCATCGACAAATCGATCAAGCAAAATTGTTATGCAGCTCACCCCAAAAACTTGCTATATGCCATGTTTCATGACAATAGACCTGCCATTCGTGAAGTAGCTGTAGGCGAATTCTGAAAGCACGAAAGCTTTCATCTACAATAATATGAAGATTCCATCGCCCTGCTGATCAAGTTAATCTTAATGCAATGGATCATATTGATATGATCGACTGGACACAGATTGACGTTACTGAACCTCCATTATTATCATCTAAGAAATGAACTTTGGGATGCAATAAAGTCAGTCCCAGTTAAGTCGTCATACACACCACAGACTCAAGCCGTTGATAGAATGATTCGTGTAGTCGCTGAGGTCAGCCTCAAAACTGTCGGAAAGGAACTCTATGATTTATTCTATCTTAGATGCAAGGAAGCAGCGGCCTATATTTGAATCAAAGAAAGACTCTGTTGTTTAGTTTAACATCCAGGTTTGGCTTTAACTCATTACATTTCAATTGCGTTTCGTTTTCACTGTAGCCTACCTATTGAATATAATTTACCGTGAAGTAGCCTAGAAAATTGTATTTTTTCATACCACCTGGGGTAAGTGGTTAGGAGCACACCATCACATTGAAATTTTAACAGTTTATTTAGTATGGCAAGCCTCACCTAAATACCGATTTAGGCGACAATCCGACAATTTTATGTGAAAATCGACCCACCCTACTGTGCAGTATGCTTGCTGACGTAGTTACATCTACAGTGCACAAGAAGCGATATGGTTTCGTTTGAAGAACAAACAAAAGCTTTACGTGGTTGAACCAATTGGAACATAATGAGTATCAGATATACCTTTATCGCACTGGCACTTGTGTGTCGACCACCCATCGATGCAGCGGCTGTTGCGAGGACAGGGGTTAGACAAGCAAACCTTCTTGGGGGCACAACCATCAACAAAGGTTGTTCCTCGGATGCCGTTCAACTTATTCTTGTCAAGCCGATGTTTTTCGCTCATTGGTCCTATTTGTATGTTCTGTGGGAAGAAGACATGACAAAAAGCGTTTAGAAATATTATTTAAAACTAAAATATCGGGCTTCAAATTGTTCTTCTTGCAAAAGGCATGGTCAAGACTGTTTCATCGCTAAATCTGAACGAAAAAATCGACCACTTCATTACTACTTTCTAAGATATCTTTCAAGTCAATCCTGAAAACAACTACAGAAAAGTAAGATGAAAACGCATGAAAGCTGAGGAAGTTCCTCCAAGGCTACGCAGTGAGCAGTCTTATCAAAACGTAACCCTCCTGTAATGATTGCATTCAAACATATACTTAGAACCAGTTGCTTAAAATTGATGTACCAGTTTCACAAACGGGTCCAAGTTTAACATTCAATTCATTTTCTTAATACACAGCTGTCCACACAAATAAGCATTAAGCATACAACCCAGCAGACAAGGACAGTGGCGGCCCAACCCATCAAGAAAATCGGTCCCTTTAAGTTCATTCAACATCTGCAGACGTTGAATCGGCGTAAAAGAGGATTGATTTGCAAGATGGGCGTTAGGGTGTACCAAAAAAACTTTTTTTGGTACACCCTAATGGGCGTGTTGTGCTTTTCGCATTGAACCAGCATTCAAACTTTAATGGTTTTCTAGCTATGACTTATCTTTGTATAGCTTTTACATAACGCGCAACATTAAAGCTATTGTGTATTTGTAAATGTGAACTTTTCAGCAGAGTGTTCATTCACCTGCAAGCAACCGCCAAATGGCAACTGGGTTCTTTGACCCGAAGTAATCTTTCCGCCAACGTAGAGCGATGAGATCTTCGCGCGGTTCAAAGACGTAGATGAGAAATCCACAAACGACTAAGAAAAATATATGCAGGTTGAATAAATCGGTACTCAACACTCGGCATACACGCCAAATATACAATAGTGTCATTTTCTGAATCCACAACAATACTTTTGGCTGACAGACAAAAGATACAATCGTAGTATAAACAGCTGTTTAGCCAATAAATATTGGAAAATTAAAATGGAAAATACACTGGATACTTGGATAGTGGTTAAGCGTTTTCTTTCATCACACTATCATCATATTTCGACCAACCACTTATCCTAGGGAACTGTTTAACTTTAAAGTATGCTGCAAGAGTTTTTAATAGTAGCACAACAATATTTGTCTTATAAACCAGTTGTCACATTACCAGATTAGTTTTTGCGTGATCAAACTATATCAACTTATCAAGAAATGACGTTGGTTCAAGATCAAAAACTTTCGATTCAAAAACTTATAAAATAAAAAAGTAACGTCTCAAACAACAGTTTGTTGGTACAAAACAACGTTTAGTTACGAAAACAAAACATAACTCACCACTTCCCGGCGTTGGTCCAAGCTTAGAGTGACCCGGACCTGTCTAGATCCGGGCACTGTCCAGTCCCAGTCCACGGCCAAGACGTGCCACTCCCCGTCGCTGACATCGGTCTGAGTCAGAGACACTTGATGTGACGTGGAGATTCTCGTTCGCGTCATATAGCGTGTGACGTCATAAACGATTCGACCGTTGGAGATCTGCATTGAGGAATGGAAATGACGGTGGTGGGTTCAGATAGGAGGAAAATCTCCTTTTGTTCACCCAAAGAATATTTCAATAATGTTTGTCTTCCAAAAGAGAATCAAATCGAAACTTTTACATTGATGACTCCATGTTTTATTTATTTATTCGAGCGGACACAAAAACGTCCAAAAATGTGTTCACCTTTCACAACAAAACCATACAATACACGTTTCGTTACTTAGCCACCAGCAACTAACCATACGGTAATTTCTCACAGCTGCTTTTCAAATTGTTAAACGCTGTGGCCTTGACCGACTGGATATGTTTAAGAAATATGACAAATTGCCTGTAATTTAGTCGGCCACCTGTGCACGGTGGTGATACGTAATTGGTTGGACTGCTTCAATTGAAACATAAACATGGACCGTGTGATGAAGACTCGACCGGGAAATCATTTAATCAGCGAAGGGAAAACATGAATGCAACGAAAAAGCATTTTCTAACACCACATCATGGACACGGGCTAAATGTTCATGCAATATGCACATAAACGCCAGTCAGAAAAAAAATATTTTCAAACAGCAGGTCTTGTCTTTTAGAAACTGCAGTTCAAGTGAAGCCATTTCTTTTGATTTTTTTTTCTTTACGTCAATCAGGCAAATTGCACTCAATTATCCATATTGTACTAAAGAGTTCTTATACCCTTCCATTGCACTCTCATGACCATCTCCTACATAGCACGATGAGCGGTGCTGGATTGTTCGAACTTGCTTTCCATAACTAAGGGTCGAACCGTTGGAACCAGGGTATGGAAATTTTTGAGATTTTAGTGACTCGAGATTTCCCTTTCTCGAGTTATAGATATATACCCCAGGATAAAATTTTATTGCTTAGACAAAAAAAATGTCTGCCAAAGTTATTATTTTTAATTTTGAGAACAAAAACTGTATAAATAAAACCAAACTTACAATTGAAAAATGTGTACCGAAATCAGAAGCTATACGAAAACGAAATAGAGCGGGCTTGGCTGCATGTATTCTTGCATTTTAACGAACTTCAATGTCTAAACTGAATGTAATTTCAACGCACAATTATGCCATTAAGTGTGTACACCATCATATTTTCAAGAATCATTGCATTAAATTAAGTTTTTCTGGTTTTTACAAAAAGTGCAGGAAATTAATAACCCAATCAAGAAGCCAGAACCAACCTTGGTCGTTGTCTTCAGCGAACCACCAGTACCAATAACGACATGAAGCAAGACTGCGCTGCGGGATAAAGTCCTGAAGGATATCTCCTGGTGCCAGGGAAGGGTGAAGGCTTGGATATCTTGCACAGAGCGATAGGACAAGCAACCTCTCCCACTTAGTTGGATGACGAAAAGGTTTCCGTGTTCACACCTGAAGGAGTAGGCAGCGGTGTCATTGTCAACATCACCACTACACACTACACATTGGCAACAAAATATGAACGAAATCCTTGGGATACTATTTTCTGAGTAGTAAATCATAATCGGTTGAAGATTACACGGCTCTTTAAACAATAGCAAATACACTAAAGCCACACATACATAGCATTAACCATATTACTGTAATGGTTGTAACTAACCTCCGACCAGTGAAACCATCTTTGCATCTACATTCATAGTTGTTCCACTGCGGGATGCACACTCCATCATGGTAGCAAGTTTTCGAGGTGCATCGGGACCTCATCGGAGGACAACCAGGAGAAGATCCGTTGTTGGCGATGAAGTTGCCAAGGTCTACTCCCTTGCCATCGATGACCAGGTCACGTAGGCAGCCACTGAATGACTTGGAGTGGACCTGGTAGTCCTCAGGGAGGTCTGGGACACCCCCAAGCAGCAGAGGAGATGTGAGGTCTAAGGAGCTGTTGCAAAAATACATGCGTTCTCATACATAAGGTCTACTGTCAGTAGAATATCAGTGAAACTAATTTATAGAAACATCATAATATTCAATGAGCTTGAGCAACCTTTTCAACCTCATTTACCTCTTGGCAACACCCTCAAGATAACTTTCCTTCCAGCAATAAAAATTTGGTCATTTATCAGGCAGTGTATCTTTCTTGTTTGAGGCAATTTAGCTTAATGGTGAAAAATGGAGCACAGAATCTCCATAAATTGACAATCCACTCTCACATAGTTTAAAATTGGAGTAAAAAAGTAAAGCTTTTGTTTTCAATATGATATAAATTGATAAGACATTTAACGAGAAGCAAACTTACTGCTTTGAACTGGTTTGGTTGACTTTCATAGAGCAGGTGTAGTTTCCATATGCAGAATCCCAATGGGAAGCAACCACAGGATCACAGGTGGAGGGATCGATGGTTAATATGACAATCTTTGTCGAAGACGGGCCTTGTCTGTTCAGCACTCCACGAGGTAGAGGCTCCGGATTAGGCTGTGTAAGATACAGAATGAAGAACCAGTTAGACATTTTAACAACAACATTAGTATTTTCTCAATATTTGCGAGAAAATTCTGAAGTTAGCAGTATTGTAACATTGAAAACCAAAGACGTGTTCACTGAAGGTTATTTAAATACTGAAAACTTTGGGTATTTCATCAAAATAATCGTTTGTAGCAATAGATGCAACGTTAATGAGATGAATGTTGCAACTAGCGCTAGAAACGATGAAGATTAGTAGGTTAGTGTCCATCTACTTTTAAAACAATAAAAGACTCGAGATGTGCATTAAAACATCGATTATATTATTTCCCCAGCAACGAGTGATAAAATCATTGAAATGTTCACGATTTCCCAACTGGTTTCAGTTAGTAGACAACCAAGACAATTTCTTCAATTCAATTGATCCCGAAAGCCTCAAACACGCTTACCTATGAGTATTACATTACTTTTTGGTAAGTCTTTCAGACGCAATTATTAATGTGGACCCTATAACAGATGACTCAGAGGTTAATGGATTTTGGCCTAAGCAATAATGTGGAGTGTTGAAATTCTTTCATGAGTTCAATGGAAATTCTGTAAGTTATAAGTTCATGATGCCGACCAACAACATATTTCCATAACCAGAATAACGCTGCAGGCGACTTTGCTTGTGTCCAGTCAAGATGTTACAATACAAAAAATAAAAGGATATCCCATTCATGCATAAAATACAGTTGCGGTATTATACAAAATTAAAGCCCAAAATTGAATGACACTGTTAACCTGACATCTAGTTTATATCACGGCACGTTCTTGCGATGATAAATAAGCAAACTGTTGCAAGACGCATGGTTCTTTGGTCTGCCAATGCTCTAAACATACCCATCAAATGCCTAGCCCTGTCAGTTTTGGCTCATTGGCGCAACGTTAGAAAAGATGCAGGTTATGGTTTAGCTTGAAAACGTCTTCTGATAGCTTAACTTGCGCAAACCACAATGGAAAAAAAACGCTTAAAAAACTTTCATAAATGTTAGAAACTACGATATTATTTATATGTTTCAAATACGATTTCAATCGAAAAAGAATTCATTTATGTGATGCCTTAGAAAAACAAAACATTAAAGTAAAGAATCTTTGTTTTATGGAACAATCTTACACTATTTTATGGATCTATTAAACTGGCAAGGCAACACGCAGCAGGACAGACCAGATCACTTAGATCAATGTGAGTCATTCAAACTACGGCAAGGGAAAATGAAAACTCACATGCGGCGGTTATAAAACATTACGACTGCTGTGCGGTTCAAAAAGTCATTTGGTGAAGAAAAGAAAATACAAGCCAATTGTTTGCCACAGGTCCCACAGTAGCGCTTTGAAGTAGGTTGGGAATTGTATCTTGAGTCAATTTGACGCTAGCTGATGTTGATTATATGTAAAAGCAACATGACTATTTTACTCAGTGCTGTTTCCTGTGAAAGGGTATGTGAAAAACATGGAGAGAATGACCGATGTTTGTTAAAAGTACTTCAACTGAAGGACACTAACGTTTCGAAAAGTCTTTAAATATCTTGAGACACTTGCGGTTAACAGGCCAGTTACTAATTGAAGAGACTGCAACCACAAATTCAATGAAAACGAAACATAGTCTGGTGTTTTGTCGATTGCCGTTGATTCAACTTTACGGTTGAGTTGCTATTTTATTAATTTAGTTTGTTGTAAAATCAATTCATTGCCAGAGCATTTAAAACGATCCATATCAACACAATACACTAGTGTTCCTATGTCTTCCTTCACACGTCAATCACAACCCCAACAGTTTTAGCCGCTAACCCAACACGGCCTCGTCAGTACCTCACCACTAAATAATGCTACAAAGTTCTCGATCGCTGTTTTTGATCGAAGTATTCCGTACATTCAACAGTGGAATGAACTGGAAGTCAAGATACAAGGCATCAACGCTTGCCACATAAGCTACAGATGGCAAGTAATGTCGAATGCTAAGCAGCTAAAGAAGGGAAATACGGGGTATTATACATACACATTACACAACTACAGTACAACTACGTATCGTATACATATTACATATGCTACTGTACCTCATTGTAATATTTCATCTCGACTGTATGCCACTGGCCATTATTCAATCCGCCTTTCACAAACGGGTCCACCTTTGTCCAAGACTGACCAGTTGAAAAGTTCAACTGTGCTTGACCATTGATCAGCTCCAAGGTCATGAAGTCATGTTCATGGTTTAAGCGTCCATTGTAAAATAACAAGCCGTTTTTGTGAACTGTTGAAAAACTGAAAGAAAATGTCAAAACTTCAGTCGCTGTTTCTACACTCAATCAGCATTCAGCAGCAAGAAATCTCATCAACCTGAAAACCATCACCAATTGGAGTGACTGAAGCGGCGCAACTAAGTTCATGACCTCAGCAGCTAAGCAAGACAAAGAAATTATGTGACGTCGAGATTTTTGATTTTGAACATGGGTTTGAAGGTGGCGGGTTTGAAGTGGCGTTTGAAGTGGCGGGCTAGTAGGTGACAGTAAGGTGACACCTCTGCCACTGATGTTGGCTGGACTTGAAGAGCAGTGCAGTCGCAGCGAAAACGACCGTCATCGGTATCACCATCGGCACCACCGCCACCGAACTCGCAATAATAGCACAATAACTGAATTGGTCCTGATACACATTACACAACCAAGCTTTCCAATAATAAGATCCCCACAATACAAGCAAGGACGAAAGTTGAAGGCTTACTTTTTATCAGTTCGAATCAAGTTAATCTACTTAGTGCAATAAAGGATGCGTTTATTTCCGACCCCATGCACTATCATCAGAGACACAGCAGCCTAACCATCATAATCCGTTTATTTTGCATTTGTTCAACGACTGCAACGTTAAATCAATACAAAAGGGACAGATTTTATAAGCTGGGAAAAGCATCTTCATGGACATTAAAGCTTCTTTAAAAAATTCCAAAAACCTCTTCGCGTAAAGCGCTTTCGTGAAAACAATAAACTTTAGTCCGCGTGTAATTGGGAGTCTCTCGCCACCGAACGCGCAAAAACAGAGATAACTTTTACATCTTTTAGACGCAAAACCTCGCCGAGTAGACATGAAAAGAATTCATTCTGTTTTGCTGCAAATTTAGGCTTCAATGAGCATTCAGCTACCATCTGCGGGAGACGACTGGTGAAAGTTAAGCTACTGCATGATGAAAGATATCTTCGAGTCATATTAAGATTTATTTTGCGTTTTCAGATGCTCGTTTGACGTAAAAATTACAAAACTCTAATTGGGCGTTGATGGAAGTGCAGACATTATCAAGAGCAATTGTGAAAGAGACGACATATTAATTATTTAAGAACAAAAAATATATGCCCTTCTCCGATGTCATTAATATGCGCTCCAACGTTGAGCTTGGATAACTACAATGTAATACCAACGTAAACACCAAGATGCAAATCCATACTCTCAAAAATGATGAGTTGCTCTATCTCGTCCATGTTATCGTATCGTTCTACTGTTGTTGTACGAAACGGTGACAAAAACTTACATCGCGTGGTGCCGCTTAGTTCTAAATACTAGTAAAAGCAACAAAGTAAACCTCTAACAAACTCTTTTAGTAGGGTTTGTACAAATGTGCGCGAATGCGTGCGGGGGACTCTTCAATACTCTTATGGCAAGAAATTTAGCAGCCGTGTCATATGCGTTTTATGCCATTTCAAAAAGATGATTGCTGTCACATGAAGGAATGAGTCGAGTGAAAATACAAGCTTTGTAAACGTATGATTTTCAAACAAACTAGGACTTTTGAACAGCGCGAAAAATTCGTTGGCCAGCTATAACGAGCAGATAAATACTTTGTTATTATTTTCATCAAAATTCCTGAAACAAGTTTAAACTTTTGTTGGCTGTACTGTACAACCACCACCGCAATTGCAGCACTGAAGCGAAGTCGGTTGCGTTCACTGTTCATTCAAGGTAGGATGATTGCGTCAATCAACTTCCCTTCATGGCGTTAACGCGCCCGTGATACAAAACACCAGCCTGACAACATATAAATACACCAACCAACAATGGAAATAGAAATCCTGCACAAAAGTTACCAAAAACCGCTCGCATATTCAACAAAAGGCTCAGATTTTAGCTGCAAAAACATATTCACCAAACATAAGACAGAATCACCTCTCAACAAAAATCTCCATATGGTGAGACTACAACCCTCACCTGATGGACAAAGTAAAATGCCACTGCTTGGTTATGCCGGGCAACGTCAGATAATCGCCGGGTTTGAAGTGGCGGGCTAGTAAGTGGCAGTAAGGTGACACCTCTGCCACTGATGTTGGCTGGACTTGAAGAGCAGTGCAGTCGCAGCGAAAACGCCCATCATCGGTATCGGTGCATTTGCCACCGTTCTGGCAAACACTCGCATGAGAATCGCACTGGCCAATTTTTAGATTGATCTCGCACTTGTCGCCTGTAAAAAGTGAAATTGTGACACACAATGCAACCGCTTGGTCAAAAACATCTGTAACTTTCATATCATGGTTAATAGTTTTTCGCCTATTGGCAAATCCTCCGTTCTTTTCTCTTCTACATATTCATATCTTCTCTTGAACAACAACTAAGTCTTTTCATTACAAAATTTAACATTGTCAATTTTTTTTATCTAATTTCTTTGAATTATCGTTGTATAGAAACAACCGGTCGACCCTGATGTTAGAGACAAGTAGACCAGGCGACAATGAAGAGAGTTTTTATCCAATGTCTTCATCTGTTACAACCAAAGATCTCCGGAAACGTTCAATCAATGTACAGATAAAACGGATAATATGTTAGCTGCGAATGTTTAACAGCTGTACACAGTGTACAGTGTACAGGCTTACAACATAACTTGCTCAGCAGTTGCTTTTTAGCGCACATTTCAAATTACTGCACTGTGTTGCCCTATTTCTTTTCTCCCGGCTGCTGAAACCAAGTCAATGGCTTGATTATCCAGCTTTATAGTGGAGTGGTCAGAAAATAAACCCACATAAACTGCAACATTATAAGCACTTTAATCGCAAATGTGAATTTTCACAGGTGGATTGGCTATCTCAAAATGTCACCTTAGCATGAGCCATTTACTCATTTAGTTGTGTATGGAGCAGTTAACATTCTCCAGCATGCCATTTGCTATAGTTCACACCAAGAATTGCCTTCAACATAGCATGATGTCGGCTGTTGACTAGACTAGAGTATAATGGACATTGGACAGATGTGTATTTGGTAGCGTGGAGGCTACAAGACGCTATACAATCTGTGGTTCCGACGTAAGGTCTTTGATTGACTGGATGAAAGAACCTTTAACTAGAAATCTTGAACTTTACTTCAAAAAGCCTCATCCTGACAGTTTCGCATACTTGTGGGCTCAGTATCTGAGCGGCTTACGCAGACTTGGTCATCGCGGTTTCTGCTGGCATTGGAAACCTTGTAGCTGCGAAGGATTCTATTCACCAAAGTGCTGTTAAATAAAGAACTGACCTTGCAGTATGCTGGCTTGTTGCAAGCCTAAACTTATTCATTGCATTTCATGATCACGCCATTTATTCGTTTAAAACGTAGATGGAGTTAGTGGGGCACTCGCTCAGC
Organism: Aplidium turbinatum; assembly: GCF_918807975.1. Taxonomy (NCBI): domain Eukaryota; kingdom Metazoa; phylum Chordata; class Ascidiacea; order Aplousobranchia; family Polyclinidae; genus Aplidium; species Aplidium turbinatum. The sequence goes on from NC_137489.1 coordinate 16,944,346, forward strand.
AACGACTGAAGGTTATAGTGAGCAATACGAATACAGGCAGTAAAACACAGAATGAACTTGCTTGAATAATTCAATATGTTGTGAAACTGTGCTCGATTTCTTATTTTCTTTCACCACGGCCGCTCGAAATGCTGGCATCTACACGACCATCCAATCTCTCAACATATTATTACGTAACAAACCTCATCCTTTGGCAAAACTTTTCTTATTTCTTTACCGTTGATTTCACGTAAATAAAAAAAGAACAACACAACAACGTAATTCAAAATGAAATTATCAGAGACAGACAACCAGCTTTTTACCTGTAAAGCCTTCTTTGCAAACGCATGTGTATCCCCCTTCTTTGGATAAGCAACGAGCCCCGTTAAGACAAGGAGAGGAAAAGCATAGGTCTACTTCATCCGAACACGTCTCGTCGTTTGTGAAACCTATCGGGCACTCACACCTACACAATCAATTGACCGCGGTTAGTCACTGTTGGCTTGTAGCAGTCGTTGTGTCAATACGATCAAGTGCTTGAGCTAGCTAACCGCTCGTACAGCATGTTTGTTGTACACAAAACAATAAGTTGACTTAGAAGGTGGCTGCGGTATCGCAGAACAAGAGCAACTAAATATAATGTTACTTATCAAACTTGGTGAAGTTGTTGCCTGGTAGGGAAAGTGCATACATGATAAATATAATAACCATCCTACTTTTCATAAAAAAGTTATGACTTCCAAATATGGCACAAAATTTGTTTTTGGTGAAGAAAAGAGCTACTTTGAGGCTTGATTACTCCATTATGCTGCAAATTAATTGCATTTTGACAATGCAATCATGTAATATAGCTAAAAGTGAATCATTTTACCAAAAATAAACTTTATACAATCTTCGGAGAAAAAGATATGGTTAATTGAAAATGGTCCAAAAAAACGAAAGCGGAAAAGTTTAGGGGGTACCTAAAACTTTAAAGCATCATATTTCCAAAACTATAATAGATACTGAGCTAAAATTTGTAATGCATGGCTAAATCATGCCAAATAACATTTTGACCAAGTTTGAGCAAAATCGAAGAGGGTCAAACTGATAGGTCTAGGACGCTTGGCATAGAATGACCCACATTCTATGCCAAGCGTCCTATTAATTATTATTAAGTATTAATGACCCACATACAACTAGTTGCTACAAAATTTACAAAATCTTTTAAAAACACGATAAATTCCCAATTCCTTTTTGAAACCATAATAGGGGCAGTCTATGAAAATTTTATTAAAAGATGTAATAATGAGTTTATTGACGTCACATGACGAGAATATGACAATGGAACAACTGCGGTTGGCATTAAAGTACAAACACAGTCAATACCATCATAAAGTTTAAAACCACATACCTAGATCTTTAAGATCCAGACAAAAGTCCGCATATAAAAAGAACTACAGTTGCATTACAAAAACAAAGCGTTTTGATAAACCCTAGAAACACAAATTTAAACATGCAACTTGGCATGCAACCTATTCTTTGGCAAGCGGCAAGCCTCCCTTTAGCATTAATTACAATTCTTCTTCTGGTTCTTGAAAAACTTTTTGATTGGTTGCTATGTTTTCATTCGCATCTGAAACTTATTTTATGCTGTTCACTTTCAAGGCAGTTTGATGAGCTGTTGCTTGATCAGTCCACGCAATCTTAAAGTTACCATCTGCGAGCGCAGCGTTCAACTTAGACCACTGAAGCTCACTTTATTTCCTTGTTGCCTCCAGTTTTCCGAATGTAGCCTATAGCTTGGACATTAAACTTCTACATAGCATTACTTTTAAACAATCATCAACCATTCGTGTAAAAAAATACACCACATTATACATTATTTACAATCAAGCTGCATCTCCTTACACATGTTGAAAAAACAACTGCAAGCGGCCTATCTTTTTACAAAGCACTTTGCTTTTGCGAAATACTTTGACTACCTTGGTAATTAAGTTTAGGACACCCTTTGTTGCTTTACTGGAGGCAAAATGTTGAGGGCTAAGGCTCTTCAATAAATAACGCAATGAGTGTTCACTTACAAGATTTTACTCGTTTTGCTTTCAAATATAACCAAACCAGATTGCAGAACAAGAGCAACAAATGCTCCGTTTGCATGTAGTCCTAGGCTACCTGTTACTTCCAGTTCTTAAAAAATATAAATGGCAAAAAAAATAGTTCAGAACATTGAAATGACTGCAAAAAGATTAGATATCATTGGAAAGCTCGTGGCAACCATGAAAAAAGGTTGAGAACCCCCCGGTTAAGAACCACGGCTTTAGGATGACCAATCATAACTTCACTTTTATGAAACAACCACAACAACGTCTAGTATGATGAAACGGACTTAAAAATTCGAAATCTGACCAAACTCACTTTAGTTTGTAGACGGGATAGATCGGACGGAATATCATGACCTTGGATGAGACAAACGGAGCAGTGCTGTTGAAGGTAAGGACAGAAGTACACCGCTTGTAGTTCTGGCATGGCTCTCTCAAACATATGTTGTCGTCAAATGGAAGAACAATCTTGTCAGTTATATTTGCGAGGGTTTGCCGGTTCAAATACACCTGAATTGGCAAAGAAAAGGTCGAAATTGTAAAAAATCCGTAACTTTTCGAACTATGAGGCTGTGAGTTACAAAACGTATCCGATGATTGTAGCTGAAGCAGGCTACACAGTTACAACACAATGTGTTGTATGTCATGTAACGAAAATGATAATCGAAGGAAGGGGCTTCGATTATAAATAAGATAAATCTTTCGGTGAACTCATACCCTGGTGACAGTGCGACTAAAATTCTATCTATTACAAACAACGTGAATCAAATCGATATTTTTTAGAAATATTAAACAAGATGAGGCGTTAACAGTAACAGCGAAGATTAAAAGTACAACCAATAACTACAGGCGATCATATTTACTGAGTTTATAGACCTTATCCACCAAAAAAATATGCTTTTTTAACCGTGATGCAATGTTTGCAGACGTAAAATCAATGTAAAAAGTTATCATTTGATGTCCGGCACTCCGGCAAATGACGCAATGTCAAAGAGAGTCATCGATCGTAATTGCAGCAGCACTCAGGGGTCTAGAGGGCATGTCCAGCCAGCAAATCAATTCTTTTTTGTATTGATTCAACGTCAGCAGACGTTGAATTAATGCAAAAAAGTAATGATTTCCTGACTGGAGAGCGTGAACTGTCCAAATGGTGTAGGATCGTGGACCAGAACTGTGCCTACCTGATCTTGCAAGTATTTTGAAGTGAAAAAGTTGTTGCGATCTTCCCGCGCGGAGAAACTGACGTTGAGAACTTCGCGGTCTACGTCAGTGTCGTTTTGAACGTTGAACACGTAAATGTTCTGAAACAACAACGTTGGATTGTGCTGCGACAGAGCCAGCAAGTCAGTCTTTTACATTCATTCAACGTTCGTTGACGTTAAATTATAGGAAAAGTCTGATTTGCTGGTTCGGAAATTGAAGACAATAAACCACCTTCCTGAATGAGACAGCAAAGGGAGTGGTAAAAGTACAATGGTCTGACAACGAAAAAGAGTTTTATTCATAAGAAAACAACCCTTATGATCCCATAGTAATACACATCGGTTTCCATTTAACAGTTCGGCATTCTCTCGTATGAAATTTCTCTGTAAGCTGCATATTCATATTTTAAAATTGTTTCGGAAGAGAGTTCGCTTTTTTGTACCACATACAGGCAATGCACAACAATACTACAGCTACAGGGTTGAGCATTATAAAAATGTATTTTACATATTCACAAATATCGTTTCTAGCACTAGTTGCAACGTTCATCTGATGAAATTGAAAGTAAAAGCAAAGACAAACAGGATGATTTATTGTTTCACTGACGTTGCGCGCACCATGTCAATGCGCTTCCTCAGAGTGAATAACATACAAAATAAAATTTACAGTGCTAGAAACGATAATTGTCCTGATGAAAACCCAAACTTTTCAGTATTCTATTTACAAATAGTTAGCTGTTTGAAATAGCCTATCTAAAATATATTCTAAATGCTCAAACCTGTTGTGTTGTTGTGCCTTGCTAAAACATTAATAGTTTCCAGATATTGAATAAATGCATAAAAATTAATTATGCTTTCGTACTCCACAGAATACACTCGTGAGTAGAAACAGTGCAATCAGAATTTCACAACGCTTTTGAACAACAGTTTCCATCAACGCTTACGTTTGCTGTGATGTTGAGTATGTGAGCCAAGCCATCTATGAACTGGTACATGACAGGGGAAAGGAATTTATAAGCGTTCATGTGCAGCACACGCACAGTGATACTGTGCTGTAACATTTCCTCAGTAATCCCGGTCACTTTCAAAGTGCAGTTTGCTTCTCTTTTGTGCTTTCCGTCTGAGAAATATTTGATTATGATTAGTTTTAATACGATGATGGCAGCTTTCCATTTCATCAGAAGAGTTAGAGAAATGAGCGAAAAAAAATAATACATTATAAAGCTGTTACTTTCTGCCACCGAGTACGATGAAATGAACTATAACACGACTCCAATAGAAACCTTGTTTTTGTTTGATCTGTCAAAAACTTGGTGACGACCGTCAACACCAAAGACAGTGCATGAATGTAACTTTGGGAAATAATTCGACAAAACTGACATTGTGGTTCAATAGAGAAACCTTTGAGGGGCTGTATTGCAGGGTCTGCTACTATTCGGTGAGTCCGATTCGGTGAGTTCCTAACCTCTAACCCCTAACCCTAAAACGGCAATGATAATTAGGCTACGGTACCCGATAATTTAAAAAAAAAATTGAAAAAATTACCGAATAGGGATCGGACTCACCGAAACGGGCCATTCCGGTATTGCACTACATATCAAAATCCAGACAATGTGATGATCATTGATTTAGCATACGTGAGCTTCTATAAATGTGGCCTCGGTGTGCCATGGCTATTACTTTTTCTATTTGCCGATTTCTATGAAGTCTCACAGTAACATTTCCAGAGAGTGATAACTTGTCAGCGACGTGCTTGTTTACATAGCAAAGCAAACAAAACAGGCAAAGTGGCAAGCAAGTAGAAATGTCCACTCATTTAGCATTCGTAGTACGTCAAGTGACTTTATAAAACCGATATAATACATATTTTTTATTGCTTCGATTGAATTGACAACAATGCTTGGAATAAGAACAATCATCATCGCATATCAGCAGAAAACAAACACAAGTCAACCGGTGGGTGAGTTGACAGAATACTACAAGCTTGACTAATGGCTTATCTCTAAATGCCACTTGTGAGATAGCACATAAAGGCATCGAGGCAACTGATAATAAGTGCCTTGTTTGTTTTTCTAGCACGTTGACACAATACTCGATACCGTTAGATCAATGTGAAGCAAGTCAACGGGGAAAAAGAAAAGGTTTTGTGAAGAAAAAAATAAATGATTGAAACTAAGAAAGTGTTTTCAAACCATTGAACACGGCGTAATTCTAGTCCACACACACGGTATCAAGTTATAGATCGGCTTGTATCAGAAGAAACTCAAATTTATTGTTTACTAAAATATACCTTTTCCGTTCATGTGGTTTAACAGCACTAGGTGTGATGAAACTACCTCACAACTACAACTCGAAAAACGCCGTCTAAAATGGTGAGGATTATTGCTGAATAGTCTTGGCAGATGTTATGAACATTAAATCACTACCGTAACAGACAATAGGAACCATTATTGATGATAACTTCCCGTTTCGGAAGTTGTTGCGAACAAATGCCATTCAATGGCAGTAAGAATGCAACCCTACATTAGCCGCTTTGCACCACGGATTGCATATCATTCGGTCAATCATAGCTTTCGCCACATCGCCGTTTGTGGTTGACAGCGCTCAAGGCGACAGTCTATAGGCGGTGAAAGACGCACGTATCTGAATCCTTACTTGGACGTTACCAGACACCAAGTTGACGTAAAATGGCAACTACGTAAGCAAGGGTTCAAACACTAAAAATATGAAACGAGTCGAGGACAAACGGGCGACTGACATGCGATAAGAAAAATTGCAAAATTGCTGCGTGTCGTATTTGTCTTGAACTCCACTGTTTAACACCAGACAAAATTCGTCATTTTTACATTGATTCAACGTCTGCAGACATGACGAATTTTGGGACATTATTGGGTAAGTTTTCCAAGAAAAATACAGCGAATTCTTACCACCCAACCAAGTCAGCACATTTTGAATATTTTTGCAATAACTCAACGTTCAATTATGTTTAAATTTTATCACTTCAGACAGTGAGTCAACTTTGTTAATAAGCACAGGCCCGACATGTAGTGGGTGTACGCTGTATACTTAAAACAAAACATCAAATTATAAGTCAACAAATTACTATTGAACGGCATGTCTTAATAGCAGAGAACTAAGCAACAAACAAGCACAGTCAAGTTACCTGTGAGGTTCAATAAAATGAAGCAAAACTAATAAAACAACTGTTTTCGGCATACACATGAATTATCACAAATCACACACGATTAACTTTTAGACTTCCACAAAGAAATGCGTCGTTAGGGAATTATCGCATATAAGGCTCTAAGCTGCTTAGTACCACTTACTGAAATACGTCAAAGATTGCAAAAACGGAAACATTGACACATTTACATTTGTTTCTCGGCAGTCGAGGTAGTACTGACGCCAGGAAGATCGCTCCTTCTCAACATTTACGTTTATCGATTGCCACTTTGCTTGGGGACTGGCCTTCTTGTGGTAGTTTATCACAACTTTATTCTGAGAGCTACAAGCTAGAGATAGAAACTTTTGAAGTCTGTTGCATCGGCTTATCGTGATGATGACTCTAACCACTATGCCTCTGGGTCTGTGGGTGGAGCCAGTAGAATTTGGATTGACACCAGATCAAGTTAATACCAAAACTTAGCCCTAAGAATAAAGTAGAATTGAGTTGGTGAATACTCAGTGTCACGAGGAGGCCAGTGTCCTACTGTGCGATATGTTGCGCTGGTGACAAACGTGTGGCCAAAGAAATACGGAAAGTGGCCAGACATAAAACTACGCAAGAGAAAAAAGAAGAACAAAACAGACCTTTGTAACTTTAGACACCTTTATGCCTGAAACAGATCATTTCCACTACAATCAAAATTAAATACAAAAAAAAAACTTATTGATTGAGCTTTATGCCAAATTTCAGTAGAAAACGTTCCTTTTCGCAACTAATTAAGTCAAATGCTTCATTCTCACAAAGTGGTTGCTCGACTTGCAGGTCTGATGACAACATCCAATACTTCCATAGATGTGGCATGAAGATATTCTTAGTTTGTCCAATGCACGTCAGACGATCATATGCGCTGAAGCAGTGGTTTTGAATTGTGCATTTTCCGTAAACGCGCCTTTTTAAGCCGATGTGTATTTTTTTCAAAGTACGACAGTGACCAGACGTAACAACTACAAGTTATTTGGAATGATACAAAAATATAAATAATCTCTACTTGTGGCCTACTGTGCTTAAACCGACAGTTGATTCAATGCTAACATTGTGTTTAATTTCAATTAAGATTGTTGTACATGTATCGATTGGGCGAGAAGCATTGAACAAAGGTTAAACACAAAATTAAAACCAAAACGATAGTGGTTCCTTTATATCAAAAAAAGATATTTGGTTTGAAAGGTATTTGCTTGAGAAAGATGAACAATGCGTGTGAAATATTAAATGTAGTAACAAGGCTGTGTGAATAAACGAAAAACCAAAGCTCGAAACCAACCAGACATCCCCTCTATCAATAAGCCTTTGTTAAGTTTCAGCATTGTTTACCTAAGATCAAAGAAGCATAACAGGTCGACCTGACTGCTGAGAAAGGGTTAACAAGCATCAATAGACATGAACCATGGCAATTCCCAGCACAGCAAAATCGATCCTTTTCGCATAGATGGAACGCATGCAGGCGTTGAATCGATGCAAAAAATACCAATTTTTTGGCTGGGTGCCTGACCTAACCTTACAACAAAGTAATTCATGAGATTAACGTTCGCTGCTGGCGAAGCAGAAATTTAATATCTTCTCGTTTTCTAACACTTTTGAGGTCAAATTATAAACGCTCCGTGACAACAACGACAAAATATTTTGAAGGAAAGAATAAAAGCATTTGTTAACTGTTAGTGTTACACTTTGTCGCGAAAACTATCTCACAATAGAGACACGTGAAAAATATGCGAAAGTGCATACTCCGCTGTTACAAAACTTAAACACTCTTTTATGACCGTTGGCAAAATGTAATCGCATTAGATGCGTATCTTTTTCTGTGAGCGACGGTTTAGAAAAAATGATGATGCTGTACAGAAGTTCATCAATAGCTCAAACTTGGCAATATCACAACATAGAAAGAACTTAAAATAGACACAAACATACATACATGCACATGCATAACCTAGCAAATACATCCAAGCATCCCGAAGAGCAAGGTATTTTATGACAACGTTTCAAAATACCTGAAATCTCGATTCCTATGACCGTTGAGAACCTTCGGTTGCTGTCATCCAAGGTGCTGTTTAGGGAAAGTTCACCAGTTCTTGTGTTCATGAGAAGAAGGCTCCCGCTGCTCTTGCTCCCAGACGTAAACCTTCAAAACAATAACAATTGTTTGATAATAATACCTTACACGTCAATTGCAAATCATATCCATGGGCCATAGCGGTCACATTAAACGTTGAACAGTCAAATACTGGTACTGCGTGCATTGAAAATTCCATAACATTTTGCTGACATGGTGCTTAGGCTATCCCTTTCCACATGAACATACAAAGTCTGTCAAAACTCAAATGAAATCCGTGCATCAACATTCAACAGTCGTCAAACTTTCCACGAACTAAGGTTAGTAATCCAACTGATATAAAGATAAAATATATATATATACATGGTAAAAAGTTTCTCGTTCTTAAGTCGGAAAATTCAACAAGAACTTGCAATTTTTCAGTTTTTAGTCTAAATGCAATAGTTGCGAGAGCCATATTTTTGTACTGTAGATTGATTTTCAGTGAACAGGCAAGGAAAAAAGTTTAATGAAACGAGAATTACCACTTTGTTAATGTTTATATACAGGACAGACAACTGAAATTACCTGACTAGTGTTACAATAGCTATTTACGATACAATACAAAGAACTTGGTCAGATACAAAGTTACCAGTCCTACCTGTATGTTAGCTTGTCAGAAACATCAGGATCATAAGCTGGCACTTTGCCAATCACACCGGTAGGGAAGGAATTTCCCATGCGAGTGATGTAATTATTGAAGACGATCTCGAAGTGGTCAATCACTGGCCAGTTGTCGTTGCAATCCTCTACCAGAATAAGCACAGTGGCCTAAAAGAAGGTGTTCAATGTTTACATTGCAATAATCTATCAGTGGTATACACTATACAACAAACAGTAAGAGGGCTAATTTCAACATCGAGACAGGTGATATTTTTCTTCACATTTAAAAGAGGGGACTGTCTTTCTGCATGTAACATAAAGATTATTCTATTTTTGTACAGAAAGACAAAAGATTGGCAGCAAATATCATGACTGGAAACCTAACTTCATAACAGAGCTACACATCCAATGAGCAAAATTACTTTCCACACTTTGTTCAACACTGTCCACAATGCGGAACTGTCCTACATATTTAGAATATGTTTACACAATACACAAGTTTTAACGTTATCACTGGATAACTTGCAAAACGTTATGGCAAACATGGCTGTTAGGTGAATCGTAAAAAATATAAAAACGTTTACAAGAATTGACTGAGATACTATTAACCCAGCCAGTAAAAGCTGTACTTATGGCATTAATTTAATATAAAAATGACTAAAATGCTGGCTGTCAAGCAATGCCTGCATTGTCGGATAAGCTACCAATGGGAAGGAAGAATTCCTATGTTGCCAAAAAAGCATTAAACAATGTTGAAATACAGATCACTCTCACGAACATGGCTCAGAAGACCGTCTGTCTCGGCAGTGACGGTTAGGGTGAAGTTTTGCTTCGTCTCATAATCCAGCTTGTGCAGTGTCTTCAGCACCCCGGTATGTTGGTCCAAGTGGAAGTGGCGCAATACGTCCGAATTGTGTCCAAGACGGTACAAAACAGGAGTCTCTATCAAATCTGGATCGGTGGCTTCTATAGTAGCAACCACATGTTGAAGTGAGACATCTTCTCGTACTCTGTACACTAGAGTGTCATTCTCAAATCTGGGAGCATTATCATCAACATCACCCACATTAATAGTGATAATGACCGGTAACGAGCTTAGGACAGGATCGCCACGATCCACTGCATAAGCAACCAAGCGGTACCGGCTCACTGACTCTCTGTCCAACCTGAAGCATAAAAATAATCACTTTGAAACAAAATACATTGTATGCAATTGCAAAAGGATGAAACTGACAAATTGGATATTTGAAATTTTTATTACATCGCAAGTGTTGGCTCTATAATTGTAGATAAAAAACGGCTGAAAACAAACAATAAAAATCATCTAGAATTTAACAAACATTAAAAATTCATCGCAAATGCTTTGAAACATCTTAATTTGTGAATTATGACATTTGTAAAAGCATAAATCTAACAATACGGAGCATACTATACAAAATTTACTATTTAACACGAAAAAAGTTTATTGAAACATTGACATGTGAAAACCTAGATATATTGTTTAATGTCTATCTTTCAATTTGCAACCACGATAACCAACAAATTGAACTACACTTACAGATGAGCCGTTTGTATTGACCCGGTGCTTGGGTCTATAGAGAAATCTCCATTGCCATCATTTCCATTTTCAAAAGTGTAACGTATCTGCCTGTTGAGTCCAGAGTCAGCATCAGTGGCATGGATAGACAGCAATCGTGTATAGAGGTTGGCGTCTTCCGAAACAAAACCTGATAATTGTAACAAAAGATTGTAGTATTATCTCTGCAAGCAAGCAATTTTAGACACACATTTATCACCCTTTATCGGGTCTGCTACTATTCGGCTAGTCCGATTCGGCTAGTTCCCTATTCGGCTACAGTTTTGAATTATATTTTGTTCCACAATATCGTTTCTTTTGCATTCCGACAAAAAAAAATAAATTAAAATGAAATTTAGCGCAAAATGTTTGAACTATTAAATTGAAATGTTTGCTCACATAAAATCGACATGTATCCTACGTCACCGTCTGTATGCAAGCTTAGAATACGGTATATTAGAATCCTCAACTATTACAAAATCAATTAAATTTATTTTTGAACTATTAATGTTTGCTTAGATAAAATTGACATGTATCCTGCGTCGCCGTCTGCATGCAAACTTACAATATATTAAAATTCTCAACTATTACAAAATGCCAAATCCAACGACGCCTTCTGTTTATTTAGAGAATTCTGTATTTTATTCCACAATATCGTTTCTTTTATAGTTGAAATTATCGAAGCTTTAGATGAGTGGGGTTTAGACCTAACCACTGAGATCTTAAATCATTTTTACGCCAGTATTTCTTGAGCCTTACCAATACCAACCAACTAGCAATACCAACTATATTGAGCTAAATGAAACATGTAGCCATCATGTAGAAAAACCTCACTTTTGCGTTGCGTACTAATCGATTCCTCTGCCATGATAAAGTAACATCAATTGAGAGTCTAACGAAGGAAGTAACCAAAGGAACTCCAGATCATGTAACGCCGAAACCCAGGTTTATTCTAAACTGCCACTTAGGTTTTAACTTCATCTTTTATGTCAAACGCTATTTGGCAACTGTACTTTTTTCGTTGATACGATTTCGCTGAGACTTTATCTCATTAACCTCTATTGTTAATCATGAAAAATGTTGTTTTGATGTAAAACACTTATTTTGAACGAACCCAGACAACAAAATTCGTCATTTTTACATTGATTCAGACGTTGAATCAATGTAAAAATGACGAATTTTGCCGTCTGGGAAGGCACTCAAAGGTAAACAGTGGATAAAATGCAAGAATGCAAAAGAAACGATATTGTGGAATAAAATACAAAATTCTCTAAATAAACAGAAGAATCAGACATAAATCTCTCTGTTATCATTTTTAATGTAAAAACTCCTTTTTGTGGTCCCTTTGTCTGGAACAAATCCAAGCTGTGCTGTTGAAATTTCCGATTTTAGTTTTGGTCTCACTCTCATCATCATGATTCGGAGTAAGATCTTTGTTAGATGATTCACAAGGCTAATTGTTCTGTGGAGTGAGCATTCTGTTGCTCCGGTTTTCTTTGGTAAAGTTATGAGTATGGAACGTACTACCATATTACTAGGAATGTTTCCGGTGTCATAAATATGATTTAAGATCTCAGTGGTTAGGTCTAAACCCCACTCATCTAAAGCTTCGATAATTTCAACTATAAAAGAAACGACAATGTGGAATAAAATACAACATTCTCTAAATAAACAGAAGGGGTCGTTGGATTTAGAATTTTGTAATAGTTGAGGATTCTAATATATTCTAAGTTTGCATACAGACGGTGACGTAGGATACATGTCGATTTTATGTGAGCAAACATTTCAATTTAATAGTACAAACATTTTGCGCTAAATTTCATTTTAATTTATTTTTCTTTGTCGGAATGCAAAAGAAACGATATTGTGGAATAAAATACAACATTCTCTAAGTAAACAGAAGGCGTCGTTGGATTTAGAATTTTGTAATAGTTGAGGATTCTAATATCTTCTAAGTTTGCATACAGACGGTGACGTAGGATACATGTCGATTTTATGTGAGCAAACATTTCAATTTAATAGGACAAACATTTTGCGCTAAATTTCATTTTAATTTATTTTTCTTTGTCGGAATGCAAAAGAAACGATATTGTGGAATAAAATACAAAATACAATTCAAAACTGTAGCCGAATAGGGAACTAGCCGAATGGGACTAGCCCATACTACTGGCCTTCCCAACGTGGCAACAGCCAAATAATGGGGGGCCTATACGAAAATTCAATTTACCAACTGATAAGTGTTACAACATATAATCAGCAATTTTCATTGGTCAAGTAATGTTTTTTAGCCTAAAAATTGTAAATACAGTGCCAAAACGTAATTAAGATGTAATATTATTAAATAAGTGGCAAGAAAGCAGGACAATAGCTACATGTTAAGAATACCATGAGAATCAAGACATCAACAGAATCAAGGTAGACGAAATCAAGAGTGACCCAACTTTCAAAACACTCAGTATGTTAAAAATTCGTTTTCTGATTGAGAAGTATTTGTTTGTTAGTAATAATTCATGCAAAAACGCCTTTTTTACGCCTAATACCTGATAGTTGCCAAAACTTAATAGGCCCCCACATTATTTGGCTGTTGCCACATTGGGAAGACCAGTAGTATGGATCGCCATGGACTAGCCGAATCGGACTAGCCGAAGCGGACTGTTAGCCGAATAGGGAACTAGCCGAATCGGACTAGCCGAAACGGGCCATTTCGCATATATTTGCCGTACACTATTCAGTGACTCGACTTGCAGCAATGCAGATGAAACGTTTTTAAAACATTTGCTAACCATGGGCTTAGTTTCAGCATTTTGGTCTTCGTATATGTTCTTTAGATGACCAAGCACCATAACAAATTTACTGTATTGGCTCAACTTGTCAGCTTTGAAAACTACATGAGTGGCTAACATTGATTACTTATCATAACCAGTATAACCACATTAGTCTGTATTATAAACACTAAACAAATTGTATTTTAATTTTGTTCATTTGTTCAACAATAGCACTGCCAATGTAAAGCTAATCCAGAAATGTTGCTACTATTCCTTACCACTGTATTTCTGTTTTTCAAACTTTGGACGATTGTCATTGACGTCTTGCAGATTAATTATAACTTGCGTGATATCATCTTTCTGTGGTAGACCGTTGTCATGTGCACGCACACTAAGAATGATGATCTTTTCACTTTCATAATCTAACTTTCTTGCAACCGTTATGTTACCTGTTTCTGCATCAATTTTGAAATCTCTGAAAACAAACAATTTGAGATAGACAAATGAGCAATGAATGCTTACTGGAAGTTGTTAGTTTGCTGTGATGCATGAGTAAACAATAAATACTTTGATTTAAAGCAGATTAAGGAAGCTAACAACTGCTTGGTTGTTGTAAATCATTTATTACAACTTCAAGTTGACTATTTTACCATGACATTGCATAATAACGTTATCTCATGCAAACTTAAGATGTAACTGCAAGTGTACACAAACTGTAGTTCTTCCACCAATTGACGACTTATGACTTACTGTACATTAAAAACAACTATTAAAATTGCAGTAGCCTACGATTGCAGAATCAAAAAAAATTATTGTACAAACCTTATCTGATCAGTGAAACAGTAAGTTATTCTTGCATTATCTCCAACATCATTATCTGTTGCATGGACATTAACAACCAATGCACCAATATTGGCATCTTCCTTCATGAAAACAGGATAACTGGGTTTGTCGAATATTGGTTGATGTGAATTTGTGTCTGTTATCTCAATGTCAACTGATGTGGAGTTTTTCAAAGTTCCATCTGAAGCCGTTACGTTCAATTTATAGCTACGTTGGTGATTGTAATCTAATTGCTTGCTTAGTCTAATTACTCCAATACTCCCTCTTGTTGTTATGCTAAATTTCTTTTCGGGGTCTCCGCTAACAATCATAAAACTGATTCCAACAGTTGCATCTCTGTCAGGATCATCTGCTTTCATTGCCACAATATTAGAGCCAATGTGCTTGTCTTCAGATATTCTGACAAAGTATCGACTTGCATTAAACTGTGGGGCATTATCATTTACGTCACGAACGTCAATAGTAACAGGAGTACTGGCAGATAGCTTTGTTTCACCATTGTCAGAAGCTTGAATGGTGAACTCGTATCTAGTTTGCTTTTCATGATCAAGTGGATGAATGACTGTAATCCTACCACTTTGACGATTGACACGAAAAGGTATTCTATCCCGATTTCTGGTGACATGTAGCATAGTGTATGTAATTTTAGCATTTTCTCCTCTGTCTGGATCAGAAGCTTCAACTTGCCCTACTTCGGTATTGATCCCAGCACTTTCGGACACATAAAAATGGTAAGGAGTTTGGTAAAATTGAGGAGCATTGTCATTGTCATCCAAGACATGTATTTTTACTACACCAGTAAAATTAGATCTTCCGCCACCGTCAGATGCCCGGATATTTAATGTATAAACACCTTGATACCTGCTGAACGCTTCCTCAAAATCCAGTTGTGACCGTACTGAAATAGCACCACTTTTTGAGTCAATGGCAAATTTATTGTTTCCCCGGAGCACACTGTATGTAACTTCTCCATTAGACCCAGAATCCTTGTCTGTGGCTATAACCTTTCCTATCACTTCACCAGTTTCTATGTTTTCATGAACATCAAAATCATATTGAGGTTTGGTGAATTGTGGAGTATTGTCATTTTCATCATCAATGTTAATTTTGACAATCACACTGTTTGATTTTGATACATGACCATTGTCTTTTGCTACTATTGTTAGCTGATACTGTTGCTGCACTTCACGATCAATCTTCCCCTTTACTTCAATAATTCCATCTTCAGTAATGTCAAATAGTCTTCTCCCAATAGCAGGAATACTCTTTTGAATATAGTAATTGATTCTTCCATTCTCTCCACTGTCCATGTCATACGCTGTAACTCTTACAACTAGAGTTTGTGAAGGTTGATTTTCTTGCACAGATGCAACGTAACCTTGCGGTTGTTGAAAAATGGGTGTATTATCATTATCATCATCAACGAGAATGTTGAGTATACACTGAGGTTGATTTGATCTTGTTCGGGAAGCAGCCACTCCAAACTTGTGTCTTTGAAATTTCTCACGATCTAAAGAAATTTTTGTTCTAACTTCTCCAGTGCTTTCTTTGATTTTGAACATTGTAAGACTTTGACGATTTGCCATAGCATATAAAGAATAAGCGACACGTGATGCCACTTCGCCTCCAGCATCAAATGACTGAATCGTTGTAACCAAAGTGTTTGCTGGCAGGTTTTCTTTAACGTGCACAGAAAACGTTGTCGCATTGAAATGTATTAAATTTTGTGATCTTTTTGTTCGATGCAAAGTATGTTGATCATAGGTTTTTTTCACTTGCGGTATGGTATGTCTAAACTTCACGACAACAACTTGTTTTGGGATGTAAACATTAGACACGGAGCAGTTGAAAATAGCTTGGTGTATATCCAAAGTCTTTTCAGAGGACAATAAAAAGTCATACTTTACCCTGCAATTGCAGATTTCCTCTGGCAATATTATACTTGGGCAATGTCCTACATTGAACAAATCCACTGCACTTTTGACAGGAGAGTATGTGTTGAAGCGTATGGCATCAACTTTAGCTGATGTTGTATACTTGAATGAATTCTCAGGACCAAAGTGAATTAATCTTAACCATGCATTTTGAGAAATGATGATTATTTCAAAAGGATAAAGGACGACTGCTTGGTAATCTTCATTTCTCCAAGTGATGTTAAATTTATACTGTTTATCAATTTCAGACTTTTGGTGAAAGGTCTCTTTGGGGACATATTTTAAACATCCTCTTCGTTCGTCAAACTCGAATGGACCTCTCATATGATACTCATGAGAATAATGTAATGAAACAGAGTATCTTTCATAAAATGTTCGATTTGTTGCATTACCAAAATTGAAAACACAAACACCATGTGGGAGGGTTTGTGGGATAATTAAACGATAGCTCCAACACAAAGAGAAAGACGTAAAGATGATGATGAACTGTAACTGTGAGCGGTTCATCTCCACTGGCTCACATAACAAAAAAAACTTAATTCTGTAACCATCTAAACAGCATCATCAATAGTTTATCACAGAACTGAAAAACCATAAGAATTTGATGATAATGATGAAAACATATTGCATGATCAAATGAAGAACTCAGGTACTAACTGTAAATTAGATAGAATACTACATAATCACAAAGATCTTTCCAAGGATAGGCCTACTGTAACAATAATGATAGCTGGTCTGGAATCTGGATACTCATTGCACATCATACCTTTTCACCCCAGGGGGAACAGAAAAAGTGACGACTTACGCGAACTGACGACCAATGCAGGGTTGATCTCTAAGTGGTCAAAACTGGTTTTGACCACTAAGTGGTTTAAATCTGGTTTTAACCGGTGAAAACTAGGTTTAAACCGGTCAAAACCCAAAAAAATATTTTTATGTAGTAAATGGTCGGCTACCTGGGCGATGGGCTATTTAGGAAATATAAAAGCAGTTGTGAGTTGTGACCATCATAGGCGCCGACTTTTCAAAAAACCTTGGGGGGCGAGAAAGGTGATGACGTCATAACCATAACGCTATTTTACTCAATTAAAATAGTCTTTGATTAAGCTTACCGTCCTGTTTATATTGACACCTAGGTCGCAAACCGAATTTATTAGAACCGCTGCTTGAAACGATTAGTTTTACGCATACAGTACGCCTAGTCGTAATAATTTTGATATTATTAGCTCAGAATCGGAACAGTTGGAAAACAAGCCGA
Organism: Aplidium turbinatum; assembly: GCF_918807975.1. NCBI lineage: Eukaryota > Metazoa > Chordata > Ascidiacea > Aplousobranchia > Polyclinidae > Aplidium > Aplidium turbinatum. Next base: position 16,961,899 of record NC_137489.1, read on the forward strand.
TTCATTTCCTTTTCGTGCGAGTGAATAACAACGACCAAGACAGTGAAGTTATCGAAATATAACGCAAAGAATCATGATCTCAAGCAGAGTGGAAACCCGCTATCAGTTTTATTAATCTCGTTTTGCTAATTACTTACCTTCAAAGCGTTAACGGCGAAGTGTTTTCTCTTATGTTTTTTATCGAAAGTCTTTATAGTCTTTTATCGAATACCGTATATACTCGAGTATAGGTCGAGATTTTCGCAAGTGATTTTCACCTCGAAAAGCCAGGTTCAACTTATACACAGGACAAGCTGTTGTCCCCAGCTCGGCAGTTTTCAAAATTAACGCATTTTTGCTGCGGCAAAATCATTGCCAACGTAGATTACGGAAGTGTGACATGGCGTCGGCCGAAGGAAAAGTTTTGAATACGTTTATTTGCAGTGATTCAAACTTAATTTTCAAATTTAATGATTTCTTGTCAATTCTAAACTTTATGCACTAGTTGAGCAATATGCAAAGCTCACTAGACAAAACAGCAAAAAGAGCTGTTTTAAGAAATCAATTTTTTTTATTTTTGCGTGTACGATGTAATCGTTCTTATTATGTAACATTCCATGATCGTTGAAGTCGATGTCAAACCTTAGCGGTCGCATAAAACAATGATGTCAGGTTGGCTAGGTGATAATAGCGATAAGAGACGTCGTTAATGCAGGCAATATCTGCGACCAAGACCATTAAACACCTTTTCTTTTATCGGTTCTCGATTTAATTCTCACACATTGCAAACAAAACAATGCGTTCTGTTGAATCATAATTGATCTCACAGCGGGAAGACCTCGTTGAAAATAGCGCGTCTAGTTTAGCTGGTTTACTTAATATTGCCCTGAATAGTTAGGTGACTATTCCAGCAGCGTAAGTTACTCTACGCTCTACTTTGAAATTTCCATACGGTATGATTTCCAAGCTGTATTCACGTAATTGTTCGGTGTGTCGTAGTTTCAACTCGATAGAGTTTGCTAAAATCGATTTCATGTTTGAAGTCACAAAAAATCTAACGGACGTTTGGATAACTCGTGAAATGAGAATAATTATTCACCCTCGCATTCGCATTTTCGCTACCACGCGTTTGGACTTTGAAGTTGCTCCTCACGCGCGGGAATATAAGCAATGTGTGACTGTGAGCGTGCGTGCGGTGCGCATCTCAGTAGTAATTCACGTTCCAGAGAAAGCCATGTGATCAGCCGCTGTTTTGCGGGCAAGAGCAACGCAGGCTGTTTTTCGCTTTCGGCATTCTCTAAGTCCGTTTAAATGATCTAAATCTCTCGCGAAGTATTTTATCTTTGAAACACCACTTGTAATAGCCATTTTTGTTGCCCCTCAACCATAAATTTACGGGGAGCGCCGCCCCCCGGCCCCCCGGGAGTCGGCGCGTATGGTGACCATTTTGATATGCAAGCCTCGAAATAGCTGGCGGCCATGGCCGCCTGAACTTTCATTAATGGCCGCCAATACCGACCTGTAAGGCAACCACAGATGGCTGCCTGTAAAATTCGTACAAAAGATTATATTTATCTTGAATTTTGTTTCAGCACCGCCAAAAACAAGACTTCAAACAGCGTTAAGACTACTACCTTAATTACATGTTGTGCTACGTCTTATGTGCTACGCGACGGGAGGGAAAATGTTGCGCAAATTTTATGGCAAATGTTTTTCATAAAAAAAAATTGTTGGAATAAATTCTTGTACTTCAGTTGGCTGTGCAAATGGTTCATCGTTCTACCAAGCATTTTTTGGTTCATCAGAAACGTATTTTTAGAATTTGAATTTTCTCAATAATTAAAATAACCAACTGATTGAAATATCAAAAATAAACAGAGAAATTGAATGTTTTTAGTTCCAAATCCAGCATTTAGGTTATTGTTGATCAAAACAAAATATAGTTGAACATCATTACCAAACATGGAGGGCAATATTTTTAATTCAATTGAAAAGCAACTTGGTTCATACACTAAAGGGGTTTTGACCAGTAATAGGTGGTCAAAACTGCCTGGTTTAAACCAGGTTTTAACCGGTATTAACCGGGCAAACTGACAATCAATGCAAACATCTAAATTTTGCCATTGTTTTGTGTGGCATTAATTTCATGGTGCTCTGCGACCTAATTAAATGCGATAGTAGTAAAGTAAGACGAAGAGGAAAGCAAGAAAAGAATTTAATTACGGTACACAATAAAGCATAGTACAATTTGGAAAGGAGCTGGTAAGAGCATTTGGGATGGATACACCATCATTCATTCCGGAGGTAACAAGGCCATGTACGGAATTGGTATGATCATTGACCAAGCAATAGAAAAGTGCATTGCGGGATACTGGGCACTTTCTGACCGTATCTTACTCGTTAAATTAAATGCAAAGCCCTTCAATCTGTCAATTATACAGGTGTATGCACCAACATCATCAGCAGAACCGAAAGTTCTTGAAGAATTCTATCGCCAGCTAGACACCGCCAAACAACAGTGTAAAAATCGAGAAATTACGATCGTTATGGGCGGTATGAATGCCAAAGTAGGCGAAAGAGGATACGGAGATGTTATCGGGCCGTATGGCCTTGGTATCATGAATGAACCTGGCAAAACCTGGGCAAATTGGTGCAATGCGAACAAACAGACTGTAATGAACACATGGCTCCGTAATCACCCGAGAAGACTTTGGACATGGAGAAGCCCCGCAGGCAATATCAAAAATCAAATTGACTATGTCACTATAAACAAGCGTTTCAGAAGCACTATCTCGAACTGTCGAGCGCTCCCGGGCGCAGATTGTAACAGCGACCACAACCCCGTGGTAGCCACGCTCCGGGTAAAACTATGCAAGAACTCAATAAACAAACAACAAAACTTTCCAAAATTAGACTAGGAGCAGTTATTGTCAAACTCCCAATTACAATCCGACTACAACGTAGAGGTCAAGAACAGGTACGCTGCCCTGTGTGACTCAACTATGAATAAAGAAAGCTCTGACGACTTGTCTTCAAAATGGACAGCTCTTCGTACCGCCATCACAGAATCAGCCAAAGCAGTTATACCGCACAAAGCAAAAGCTGCCAATCAAGTATGGATGACCGACGAAGTTCTAAAGCTCATGGATAAGAGAAGAGAATCGAAGAAAGATCTGAAAAATTTCAACTCACTAAATAAGGAAATCAAAACTCGATGTAAGCAACTGAAAGAACGATGGTGGAACCAACAGTGTGACGAGATTGAGCGTAGACCATCCATTGCTCACATCCAAGTGAAGAAGATGCAAAAGAACTCTGTGCACTCCTGCACAGGCTGCATTAAAGCCAAGAACGGTAACATCTTGCTGGAGAAGATGGGCTGAATATATCAATGAAATCCTGAAGATGAAATCCTTGAGAGATGGGCTGAATATATCAAAGACTTGTTCGACGATGCTTGTGGAAACAAACCTGCGATATCGAGAGATGGATGGACCACCGATTCTAGAAAGTGAAATACGTCACGCTATAAAGAAAGCCAAATTGAAAAAAGCTCCAGGTCCTGATGCTGTGCATACAGAAACCCTTAAGGTTTTAGATGATTTTGGAATAAAAAAGTTGACTGAAATCGCAAATGAGATTTATGACAGCGGAAAAATTCCGGAGGACCTATTACAATCGATCGTCATCACATTACCGAAGAAACCCGGGGCGATTGATTGCGAACTACACAGCACAATCAGTCTAATGAGTCATGTCACCAAAATTTTTCTGACCGTTTTACTCCATCGACTACGCAGATGCATCAATCCCGAAATCTCAGATGTGCAATGTGGATTTGTGAAAGACAAAGGAACTAGAAATGCCACATTCCTAATCATACGCGCCGACTTCCGAGGGGGCCGGCGCCCCCCGTAAATTTATGGTTGAGGGGCAACAAAAATGGTTATTACAAGTGGTGTTTCAAAGATAAAACACTTTGCGAAAGAGATTTAGATCATTTGAACGGACTTAAAGAATGCTTTGTGTTTTGTTTGAATGTTTCGAAAGCGAAAAATAGCCTACGTTGCTCTTGCCCGCAAAACAGCAGCTGCTGATCGCATGGCTTTCTCATGGAAAATTCAAAGTATGGAAATTTCAAAGTAGTAGAGTAACTTACGCTGCTGGAATAGTCACGTAACTATCCACTGCAATATTAAGTCAACCAGCGAAATCAAACGCGCTATTTTCAATGAGGTCTTCTCGTTGTGAGGTCAATTATGATTCAACAGAACGCATTGTTTTGTTCGCTAGTGTGAGAATTAAATCGAAAACCGATAAAAGAAAAGGTCTTGGTCGCAGATATTGCCTGCATTAACGACGTCTCTTACCGCTATTGTCACCTAGCCAACCTGACATCATTGTTTTATGTGGCCGCTAAAGTTTGACATCGACGATCATGGAATGTTAGGTAATAAGAACGATTATATCCTACACGCAAAAACAAAAAAAAATTGATCTCTTAAAACAGCTTCTTTCCGCTGTTTTGTCTCGTGAGCTTTGCATATTGCTCAACAAGTGCATAAAGTTTAGAATTGACAAGAAAACATTAAATTTGAAAATTAAGTTTGAAGCACTGCAAATACACCCATTCAAAACTTTTATTTCGGCCGACGCCATTTCACACTCCATAATCTACCTCGGCAATGATTTTACCGCAGCAAACATGTGTTCATTTTGAAAACTGCCGAGCTGGAGACAACAGCTTGTCCCGTGTATGAGTTGAACCTGTTTTTTTAGGTGAAAATCACTTGTGAACATCTCGATCTATATTCGAGAATATACGATATTCGATAAAAGACTATAAAGACTTTCGATAAAAAACAGAAGAGAAAACACTTCGCCGTTGTTAATGCTTTGAAGGTAAGTAATTAGCAAAACGAGCGAAACGAGTTTAATAAAACTGATAGCGGGTTTCCACTCTGCTTGAGATCATGATTTTTATCGTTTTATTTCGATAACTTCACTGTCTTGATCGTTGTTATTCACTCGCACGAAAAGGTAATGAATGGGCTTGTTTTCCAACTGTTCCAATTTTGAGCTAACAATATCAAGATTTTTACGACTAGGCATACTGCATGCGTAAAACTACTCGTTTCAAACAGCGGTTCTAATAAATTCGGTTTGCGACCTAGGTGTCAATATAAACAAGACAGTAAGCTTAACCAAAGACTATTTTAATTGAGTAAAATAGCGTTATGGTTATGACGTCATCACCTTTCTCGCCACCCAAGGTTTTTTGAAAAGTCGGCGCCTATGTTCCTAATCAGAACACTTGCTGAGAGGTCGATAGAACACAGGGAAGACCTGTACCTCTGCTTTATGGACTACAGCAAAGCTTTCAACCGCGTTAGACATGAGCCACTCATGGAGATGCTTGACAGCTTAGACACAGATGGTAAAGACCTCCGACTTCTCAGAAATCTCTACTGGGATCAATCAGCAGCAGTCCGGATAGATGGCGAGCTGAGCAAGTGGACACAAATTCGGAGAGGTGTTAGACAGGGGTGCGTAGTTTTTGCACACAAATCTTGTCACTGCATCTGTAATTGCCTTGTGCTGACGGCTAGTAGAGGCATACACTTGTGCCTTAAAGAAATGCGAATCTAGTGTTCGTTGATCGTTGACTGCAGATGTCGTGCTGGTTACATTTGCGCTAGCAGATACTTTACACACTTCAGAGTACTGTGTTGGGCGCTTGTTTTTCAAGTGGGAAAACATGTTCGTAGTGTTATTCCCACGCTTAACTTTAATTTTACATACTGTGCACTGCACAACAGACGCATTTTCATTTTCTACTGATTCAAAATACTTCCAAATTGCTGAACGCGAAGCCTTTCCTGAGCCTGATGCCATTTTTTAAAGCGTGCAGTAATTAAAATAAAATAATGTGTGTAAAACTTGTTTGTGCGGAGGTATATAAAGCTCTTTCAAAATAAAAGAAAAGGCAAGTAATTACATAATTTAAAATTGGCATTTTTCAACAATATGTGTTATGTTCATTGTTCGCACCCTTATTACATCATTGTTTTCCAGATTCAAAATCGTAAGTCGATGTCTAAACAATAAAAACAAATTATTTCCTTTGTTTCGAGCGTTTAAAGAGAATGTCCCCACTGATTGATAACCCCTGTGGATAATTTGTGCCACAAATAGAGTTTTTGGGCAATTGACCTCAACTGACTGGTTTGTTTTGATGTTAAAGCAGCTACGTAATGCCAATTGTGTTACATTGTGAATGCCGCTTCGTTTAGTCGTTTATTTGTCCTTCAGCTTCAACAAAATGTTACATTGTGTCGACTCTGTATTTCGTGACGTTGAATCAACGTAGTTAGAAGTTTGCGCCAGCAAAGGCAGCTTGTACGTTTTTCTGTATGATGTTATCATTCGAATCATTTCTCTTTTCGTACTATAAATGACGTCTGTTTGTAGCTAACTTCATAATTTTAATGTAACATTCGTTAACTACAGTACGGTACATGAACGTACCAGTTCTGTCAAGAATTTATTTAATAGTTATAAGGATCGCCCCACAAAATTTCGGTGAGTGTATATTAGGGTGCGGCTGATGCCCCGTAAAATTTAAAACTTGATTGTAGCAACTCTAACTCTTTTTTGGAAGTGAGGCTTGGTCTACAAAGCTTAAATATAAAGTTTCAGCAAAATAGAATAAGGTCTAGGGGGTCCAGATTGCAATCAAACTTTTATAGTATTATCGATTTTCCCAAATTTCAATTTTGACATTAAATTGAGTGATTTATGTTTAAAAAAAATTTGAGTGATTTTTGTATATTCATTGCTCATGTGATACCAGCTGATTTTTTGTAAATTATTGCAAATTATAGTTTTTATGCTGTGAACAGAAGCTTAGGTTTCACTTAGAACAAGTGTGTCAATTTAGGGGTAATTTTGCATACTTTGTGCAATGGAATTTCTGAAATTTTTGCAGAATTATGGCAAACGTTCTAAGTTTAGGCAAATCTGTGAAACATACTTTGCAAAAAGTTTCAAAAATGGTGTCTTTGGATTGCAAATTCTTTGAATGAATAGCCTGTTCAGAACATACCATAACTGACACTAGAAAATCAGTGTTTTATACTTTTAATGCCGTTTACCACAGCGCTGTGTAGGCTTTAACCATAATAAATTTAATATAAACACTCCTTTATTGCTTTTGAGTTAAACTTTAGATATTACGAAGTGACATTCTAACATTTGTATTTCAGTACTCTATAATACATAATTGCATATCATTTCACCACAGGTTTTCACCTTAAAAAGAATTACTTCACCCACATGGTGCCTACACGCAGCCTAAAGTAAGGGGCGACCTATATCTTCTTGAAGTTGTATACAAGCACCAGTTTTAATGCCCTGTATTACAGCTTGTTGTGTCAAAATCAAGAGATGTAACAAAATCTTTGCAATTCCAATCTTCAAGCAACTGCATAGTAACTTTGGACACAAGTGCTCCCGCTGTTTCTGTTGAATGGGTTGGAATTATTGGAACACCCAACAATTTAATGCCACCAATGCCAGATATCAAAACTCGGAGATTTTCATCTTGCTGGTTAAAGTCTCCAGAAGCTTTCCATCCCAACGTACAGCACCAACAGCAGGTGGTGACCATGCGGAGAGCATTTTTTATGAGATATGTTGCGCTGTTTCAACTCTGTGTCTGTGTGACTGAGATGGATGGAGATTTAGCTTCAAAGCATCTCCAGAACAAGCTTGAACCATAGAATGGAGAGTAAGAGATAAGGCAGTTGGTGTAATGCTGTTTCTGATTGCTGCAGAGACTAATCCTGGAGATTTCATTATGTCATGAGAAATGAACATGGCTGTTCCTGTTTTTGATCTTCTTTCATGAGAGTGTTTTTCCTCTACCTCACAAATCATTGAATATGTGCATAGCTCGTTGTCCACGTCATCCTCATCTTCTAAATGAATAGCATTATTTATGCCATTAACTCGGGTCTCCTCCTTTGGCGGCTTTGCTACTCGTCTATCTTGTTGTTGTGGCCTGGTACTGATCTTTTTAACTTTTGCTTCTAACACTTTATCTTTTCCAGCCATACTTGCTTCCCGGTTGCCTTGTATACTGATAAGGAATAGCATGTCTTCTTCATTGCTATTTTTTTCATTACATTGCGTGGCCAGAAAGGTAAGGTTTTGCTAAGCTTTTTCTGAAATTCTTGTATATTTTTAGTGGTTTGCCTTTGTCTCTCTTAATCTTCATTTGAAATTCTTGCTTGTAAAAAGAAATTATTTTTTTCTGACATTTTTTGCTTTGCAACTGTAAAAATGTTAGCTCACAAGTAAAACGTAAAAACTTGCTCTTGAAACTGTACTGTAATTACCTGCCTTCCTGATAAAATTGTTTGAATTAATTTGAAAATCACTTGCTTGTAGGTTGGTAACTTGCTACGTTTGATACCTTGATCTGCTTTTGTGGTAACCGTAGCAAGTAGAACATACCGAGGGTCATGTTGTGCATAAGAAGACATAGCCTAGCAAACTTTTTTTCGATTAAATAGCCTACCAACTGAATACAAACTACACGTATTGATTCTGGACTGCATTCTGCAATTGATAAATATGATTCTATGCATGTTTCACCACAAAGCATACTAAATGTCTAAGGTAATTCACCATTCCTAAGTTGTCACAATTAAAATGGTTAGGAGCCTTGTCTTGATATAGGAGAAGTGCTCTGTAACGACTCCTTCATCATCAGTCGTTATCTCCGCCTGCGGCAGATTGCGCATCAACATGGCTTATTTGCTTCCAAAAGTGGCGATTTTGAGCCAACTCGCCCAGTGTCGTCAAGTGGAGTCCGGTCCATGATTGAATGTTATCTTGCCATCGTTTTGGTTGTCTGCCACGTTTTCTTTTTCCTTCTACTTTGCCTTCTGTGCAAACTTTGCTGATTCTGAATTGTGATCTTTTAGTGTGGCCGAACAGTTTTTAAAACTTTTGATTTTATTATTGCTGCAATTGGATGTAGTTTTGTCATAGTTAGAAGATCTTCTATTTTTGTGTAATCAAGTAACCTTTTGTTGGTCGTGCTTCTCATGATGTGATTTTGAAAGGTAGTGAGTTTTTTCATTGTTGATGATGTCCAATTTACGCATTCTAGACCGTACAGCACGACTGATAAAACGTAGGTGTTGAAAATTTTTGCTTTCAGTTTGACTGGGAGTCTATTGGATGTTAGAATCTTTTTGTTCTTTTCAAATGCTGCCCAGCCTAAGCCAATTCGGTGTTGCACTGCAGCACCGAATTCTTACTTACATTTAACTTACATTTAACCTTATTCTGAACCTGGGAACAATGCCTTAGAAATGATCTGCACTTACTAGACTGAAACTGGAGGTATTTGACTGAGCTAAACAGTGGTAAGTCATTTTGAAGGTATTATGACATCACATAGGCATGTTTTCACTTTTAGCGATTCTCAAGGGAAAGCTGACAATAGTGACCAGGAAGATTTCAGTCACTCACATTTAATAAAAGTTGTGTATTGTACTGGCTAATAGTAATACACAGACTATGTTGTTCTACTGCTTAATACTTGCATTCTCCAGCAAGTACATATCAAGCATATTTTGCAATAGGTTGTCACGTAACTTCTCAAATTAGTGTTTGGCTGTCTGCTTGTAAAACCTTACTTGTTAAAAAATAGTATGGGAACATAATAATAGCCTACTGTGTAAAACATTGCAACTGTGGAGCAAAAATCACCTTAAATACAGAATTTACCATGATAAATGAAGGACTATGTAGCACTGTAAAACTACACGATTACGGCAATTAGGTACCAAATTTCTCAATTTTCAATTCAAATCTGGACCCCCTAAACATTTATAGATTGGTCTTAAACTTCATAAATATTGTTTTTGTACCAAGTGTCACCTATAAAAAAAAGTTAGGGTGTTTTGCATCAGGTCGGGGCATCAGCCGCACCCTAATGTATATAGCTATTTCATTATTCTTTTTTAATTATTGATCAACAAAGCACATTTTTTGATAAAATGTTAAATAATTCGGTTCTTTTGACGTAACATCGATTTGCAAAATAAAAAATCTTCTTCTTCTTGTCGATTTGTTTAACGTTCTATGGATTGCTTTGATTTGAACGTGTTTATAACATAATTCTATGCGCAATTATTTCATGTTAGTAGCCACGGTTTTTTCGTTTACAGAAAGACCTTGATCAACGATAGAAGATAACGACACGAGGGTCAGACTGTCTTGCTATTTTCGCACGTCTACGATAACTGGGTGGTATCATTTGTTCATTAAAGTTCTCATTTCTGTTAGCCAATACTTCTCATCTATGGATGTGAGTTCACGGGCGGAACTAGGAATTCATTTTCAACACAACAATATGTTTAAGGGTGAACTCATGGTAAGATTTCTTTATTGAGGTGAATTGCGGAGATAATTGAATAGTTGTTACTTCACAACAACTTGAAACTGAAGCTATTTCTTAAAAGTTATTGTTGATGAAATCATTGATTTGACGTCATAATGTAACGTTTTGCTAAAACAGAGAAATTGGAAAGCCATCAATCGCTATTGAACAAAATCATTGGTGAAAGCTACGTTGGGTTATTGAGTGGCAAACGATTTATCAAGTATGTTCACAACACCTGAGTTTTTTAAGGAACGCAAATATTATAAGAGAAAAGCATTTTGCACGAGATTGAAAACAATGGATATTCAGCACGGGTCCCTGCACAGTCATGCCTAACACGCTCTGCCTGGACTATGCAGGTGATGGGAGACTATCGGGTGGTTTTCTCTTTTTCTCTTTATTCTCTTTCATTGCGGGTCAATCGTATGATCGTTACAGCATGACGTTGCACTTAACTGTCCATTAACGGTAGATGATGATCACCTGCCGTTGGCGTAGTGGTTAGCACATTGGATTCGTGATACAGCGGTACAGGATGGAGGTGGAGGAACGCTAGGCACCTTTTTTTTCTTTTTTGTAGGGGTATGTAGTTACGAGTTAGGGCTGTGACAGTTAAAATATCGAACAATAGGGTCATTCCATGTCAAAACACCGAAATTTCAAAAAAGTTCCCACCCGACCCTCCCAGATTTTGCTCAAACTTTATCAGAATGTGGGTAAACATAATTAAGCAACATATGCAACATTTTAGCTCTTTATCACTTTTCGTTTAAAAGTTATGCCCCCTCAAACTTTTGCATCCCCCCGAATCACTCGTTTTCATCTTATTTTATAGCGTTTTTGAAGGATCATGTCTTCGGATTGAAGTGAGCTACAGTGCTGAAACTGGGAATTATGGTAGATATTTTTCCACTGATTTCAGACATGTATTAGGTAAAAACGTAATGTGTTGCAATTTTGAGTTACATTTCTTTGAAAATGGCCCTTTCTACACGTGCGGACGTATTTTTTGAAAGCTTTGGAGACCTGTATCTGCTGCAACAAGTATGACAATGCAACGAAACTACTGTTGGTTTTCACTCATATATGTAAGATTACTCTGATAAAGTTTGAGGCTTCTAACTGCAGTGACTTTGCAGTAATGAACTTGAACAAACCAGACATTTTGCGAAAATGGTGAAATTGCGCCATCTTGTGTGGACCATTTCATAATGTGGGCAACATTTCAGAAATTTGAAAATTTCACAAGAGTGTGTCTTTGACCCAAACTTCAGCATATACAAATTTTAAGAATGTGTCTCAACTGTAAAGTTGTTTTTTGAGGTCATGAAAGTCCACCTATTTTGCAGAATTCGCTTGCAAATTTTCCCTAGCAACGACCATAGCAACGGCACTCTGCTTGCTGTAAACCCCCACTATCGTTACATTTTTGGAATTTATATTGAAAATTCAGCAACTTGCACCTGCTATGAAGCAAATTCTCATCAAAATGAACAACATGTATGTATATACTGATTGTTTTCCTATACCCCAAACATAACCTGGAGGCTTGCACACTATGTTATGCAGGATCAAAACTGGCATTCTAGTTTGTGTTGTATGTAAACATTAAACTCAAGCATTGCAGCATCACATTCATATTAATTGAAAACAACTGTGTTTATATATAAAAACAATGAAAACTGTTAATACTACAAAAAGTGCTCAATGCCAAGCAAAAAGGCAAAGCAGAGCGAATTAAATCAAATGTAGTTATTACTATCTGAAGCCTTTACAAATTGTTTCACCTAACGGATCATTATATGATTATATCATATATGATCCGTTAGGTGAAACAATTTGTAAAGGCTTCAGATAGTAATAACTACATTTGTGTTTATATATATATATATATAATACCTTCATGGCCATTCCAGTGTAAACACTGTACTGACGAGACCAGAAGGTCGAAACGGTGTGCACTGTCTGCCGTTATATATGGGTCTGCTACTATTCGGTGAGTCCGATTCGGTGAGTTCCTAACCTCTAACCCCTAACCCTAAAACGGCAATAATAATTAGGCTACGGTACCCAATAATTTAAAAAAAAAATTAAAAAATCCCCCGTTAAGGGATCGGACTCACCGAATCGGACTCACCAAAACGGGCCATTCCGGTTATTATATATATATAAATATGCAAAAATTAATCCCTTCAATGCCAGTGCCCAGTATGCATTAAACTCAGCCCCTCATCATATTGCCAGCCTAATAAAATACTGATTAGCTATTCTTGCTACATTATTTTAATCATCATGTGTCAACCCATTCTTACTCTCGCATAGTCTCTGAATTGCAGCTCAGGTAATAGCATACCGGAAACACAACATTCTCATATGATCACTTAAAGTCAGTTAGTTCTGTATAACATAGAACAATAAATAAAAGTCTGACGGTTTCTGTGATCAATCATGGCGTTTTTCAATCTTCCAACTGGTATGAAAAAAATATTCAGATCTAAATAATCAAATTATTCGGCTTTGATCTGCGCTGCTCAGCTTGTAGCATTGACCACTTTGATGTTGAAGTACAGGGCATCCACAATGCATAATATTCTTGAAATGGTATCCAGCATTCATTTCTTGCATGTTGGGACCATGCTAATATGTTGTTTTGGTCAAGATGCATAAATTTAATGTATATCATACATCATTTTGCTCTTCACACCGCTCTGTAATAATTCCGACATACCATTCTTGATCATATGTGCATGCTACATACTGTGAAGGTTGGAATTTGATATTATTTTGAGTTGATCTTATGCCAGAAGAGCATGCTGCTGCGTTTTCAACTTCTCCAAGTAAAACTTTGGTACCAGCACTCCAGCAGTATCAGAAGAAAGTCTCTTCATTTCCATGACAGACTCAGAAACAGAGATAAAACTGTGATGTGAACGAGTTCCAGGGATGATGTTACATTTACAATAATGCTCTTCTAGGTCAAAGTCCCGGGAATTGCTTGTGATTTCACTTCCACTGACATATAAATATGTATTTTATGTCAGTAATATGCTGTTGCTGACCAACCCATGTAAACATTTGAAAGGGCGTCAAAATTTGGTTTAATTCTATTGCCTGCAAGTGCAAGCTTGCTCTTTTTGCCACAAGCCGTTTGGTTGTACCAACCAAACTATCGCATGGTGACTTATTATTATTGTAACTGTCTCCGCCGCCAGTGTAGCCAAATCGTTTGGCAGCCACTGGCTTCGATCAGCCTTTCAACAAGGTTGATAGGATCTCCATTCTGTTTTTTCCTTTGCGATGTTTTGCAATCGATGGAGATGTGATTTGCTAAGTAGGGATCCCAGGCCAGCTTTTCTGATGTCAGATCTCAGCAGTTGCAATAAGTCGGTACGGTGACGTCCGGTTCGGCCTTGGTACTTTTTGCTGCCAATTATCGCAAATTCAAGGGCTTTCTGGGGAGGTGAGTCCTGGTGAAGTCTCAGAATATGTCCAAACATGTTCCATCTCATGGTGGAGATCTTGCAAGATAATGGTTCACTGTTGCATATTTTGTAATGGTGACTTACCATGGCTGGTAGCAAAAAAATGCCACACCACTTCAAGATGATGATCATGTTTATGGTGACACATATTTAGCAGATACTTGAAGTTTTTAAATTGACTTGCAACACCATCACTAAAATAAATCACTTTCGACGTTAAAGAAAGTTCTTCGATAATGTATTGAAGTGCTGTATGGATATTTGGATAAAAGCATGAACTGCATTGTTGTCATGCTTCATGCTGTTCAATATCATGCAAACATTTAAACCAGGGGTGGGCAAAGTTGCTCAAAGAAAGAGCCGCTTGCGGATAAACCATGAACACTGATGAGCCGCAAAATCAGTTTGACACCAAATAACATAACAGCAATAAAAAGTGATTGTTTATTCATATTAGTTTTCTACTTGACTCGCTAATCTCTGAAAATTTGGACGATAAATTGCTAATGTTGTGCGAATTAATTCTTCCAAGCGTTTATTTATCAAGGTTGCACGATGTTTTGATTTTACAAAGTTATAAATTCTTATAAAAATGAATAAGAAAAGTCTAGTGCTACTTGTAAGCTTCAACTAATCGCTGCTTAGCGATTTTATGAAACTTTCAATTGTTGCTGACTGAACACAAAATGAGCCAGGGGAGGCACAATGTTGCTTTTACAACGTCACAACTCCATTGTTTAACAATAGCTACCAGTAAAAGAGAGACTCCTTTTTGATCTTTGTATTGTATTGGGTGCAAATTAGATTTTAAAGAAAGTGTAGGTAACAAATATTAATTTTTACCAACCGATTTTCGCGCCCCTATCAATGCGAGTCATGCCTACCATACCCTAGGTATGCCATTGCTCAGTCGACAGCGTGAGATGACATATTTATAATGTATAATCTTAATTTTTTGTAATATTACGATTCAATACAAAAGCCACAAAATTTATGTTGAAGAGCTGCATGTGGCTCGCGAGCCGCAGTTTGCCCACTGTTGGTTTAAACAGTTAACTTCCTCCCCTTGTTGTACTTGTACATGCATGTTGTTGATTGATTGATTGAATCTTTATCCTCGGACTGGGAAAGCTTCTTGCAGAGCTTAATCCTGGCAGTTTCGCATACTTGTAGAGGCTTTGAATCACTGACGCAGGCCCGGTCGCAAAATTTTTTTTCCTACGAGATTTTTGTCTCATTTATTTTAGTCACTTTAAAAGTAAGATTTTCCGAAAGTGTTTGAGAGATTGGTTGATTCAGATTGCGAAATAACTATTTGCCAATAAAATTCTGCAATGATAATAAAATATAAGCTTTCCCTAACCCTACTTTTTTGAAAAGCTCTTGTGCACCGCAAAAATTAATTTAAAGAAAAAAAAAGTTTGACTTCGACGGGCGTCGAACCCTCGTTCTCACGATTACTAGGCGGAGGATGATACCACTGAACCAACCGTGCCAACGAGAAACTGTTGCATTCCACACGGTTTTAATACAAACTTTTACCAAAATATGTAAATGAGACAAAAATCTCGTAGGAAAAAATATTTTGCGGCCCGGTCACCGAGATTGACAGAGTGAAGTTTCCGATTGTTGAAGTCTTGTTGCCGGGGAACTATTCCATCCATTAGATGCCGCTGAATGGAGAGCAGTCCTGAAATGTGTTGCTCAAGCGCACACCCCGAGAGTCGAACCAGCGCCGCTTGATCTTGAAGCTTCTTCGTTCCAGAAGTGACGCGCTAACCAATTGAGCTATGGGGAACGGACATTTTGTTCATTTTGATGAGAATTTGCTTCATAGCAGGTGCAAGTTGCTGAATTTTCAATATAAATTCCAAAAATGTAATTATAGTGGGGGTTTACAGCAAGCAGAGTGTCGTTGCTAGGGAAAATTTGCAAGCGAATTCTGCAAAATAGGTGGACTTTCATGACCTCAAAAAACAACTTTATAGTTGAGACACATTCTTAAAATTTGTATATGCTGAAGTAGAGATGTACCGATACCAATATTTTGGCCGATACCGATCCCGATACCGATATCACTTTTTTAGGCCGATACCGATACTGATACCGATATTTTGGCCGATACTTTGGTGTTACAAAAAGAAGCAATTTTGGTATTTGCAAGGAATCATATCAAATGCTAAGTTTTACCTTATTTGCATAAAACTATTGAAAAAAGTTTTCAATTGGCATAACTTATTAAAGATTCAAGAATCCAATCTCAACTGCATTGTTGTGTCATAATAGTAGGTTTTAGTAATGAAAGGCCACCATAATTGAGGACTGGGGTATAAGGGAAGAAACATTACATCATAATTGGGGTTTCTGAAAAATTAATAAAGTGTTTGCGCAAACTCTCCAAATAGGCTAGGCTATCATAATTGATAATAAGATGTAAAATGTAAACCAAGTGATTTGTGTAGTCGTACAAAAACTATTCGACAAGTAATGTGCAACCTAATGGCGCTTGTCGTTCGGTTGAAAAGCTTTTACCAGGCCAAGACTACCCAGGTAGCAAAAATGTATACTTTTGCATCGTTTTTACGTTGCTAAACGTTTAAAAAACCCGTGTAACTTGGTTGTTTTTAGTAAGCTGGTTCTATCAGTTTCTGATTAAATTTCCACCTTTCGTTGTAATAAACTCACCAAGCTTAAACAATGTCATGGCAGAATAAGTATGCTCAAAATGAAAGCAATGAAACTACGAATCCTCACTAAACTAATCAAAATGGTCTTGTTGCGCCTAAAATGACCAAGGCCTATGAGAGGGGGTACGGAGGGTACGGCGTACCCTTGACGGCCCAAGCCTGTGTTTGTTGGGAGAGCCCAAAATTGTGGTTTTATAGTTTACACACAAAAATGTTTGGCTAAAACCATCCTAAACGACTGATTTCAAGCATTAAAGTTGTTATTCTTTAGTCCTGGGGGCCCATAATCTAGCAAAAGGGCCCAGAAAGGTAAGCGAGTGCTTTGCAAGCAAATTATGGGCCCAAAGTGGTAATTTAATGCTTTACGTGCAAAAATGTTCTGTTTAAAGCACCCTAAATTAAATCATAACACTTAGTTATTCTGCTGTCCGGGCGTACACTAGCCATTTCAATTCTTGTCGATGTCAATTCTTGCTACAAAACGGCTGCCGAGAAACATATAGTTGATTTAATGGTCTAAATGGCTAGCGTGGAAGCTACACCGTTATGGTTAGCGAATCGCAACAGCTCGCTGTACTAATGAGTGCTCAGCCTTGTGCTGATAGCCGGGAAGAACGCTCCTTTCTTCACAATGAGGTTGTCATCTTAGGCGCAACAAGACCATTTATTGATTAGTTTAGTGAGGATTGGTAGTCCCATTGCTATCATTTTAAGTCTACTTACTCTGCCATGACATTGTTTAAGCTTGGTGAGTTTATTACAACGAAATGTGGATATTAAATCACAAACTGATAAAACCAGCTTACTAAAAACAACCAAGTTACATGGTTTTTTAAACGTTTAGCAACGTAAAAACGATGCAAAAGTATACATTTTTGCTACCTGGGTAGTCTTGGCCTGGTTTTATCCTCTGCTGAGAAATAAAAAGAAACACAAAGAAAAGCATGATAAATATTGGAGAAATTGAGTCTCCTTCACAACTTAAGAATCGAACAACGCAAAACTGCTGAAACAAAACGTTTTGTTTGAGTGAAAGAATCACTGTAAGCAAACAATGCCAAGAGGTACGCACATGAAGTCATGGGAGTGTGAGGTATCAAAAATTTGAACAGGTTTTTATTTTTCTATATCAATGTGGTGTTAGTAACTACTTTAAAAAATCTATGTAATATCTTTGCTTCTGCAAAAATCCGCAGCAAACGCCTTTTTTTACATGTTTAGTATCGGCCAAATTTTGCCGATACCGATGCCGATACCGATACTCAAAAAATGGCCGATATCACCGATACCGATACCGATATATCGGTACATCTCTATGCTGAAGTTTGGGTCAAAGACACACTCTTGTGAAATTTTCAAATTTCTGAAATGTTGCCCACATTATGAAATGGTCCACACAGGATGGCGCAATTTCACCATTTTCGCAAAATGTCTGGTTTGTTCAAGTTCATTACTGCAAAGTCACTGCAGTTAGAAGCCTCAAACTTTATCAGAGTAATCTTACATATATGAGTGAAAACCAACAGTAGTTTCGTTGCATTGTCATACTTGTTGCAGGAGATACAGGTCTCCAAAGTTTGCAAAAAATACGTCCTCATGTGTAGAAAGGGCCATTTTCAAAGAAATGTAACTCAAATTTGTAACACACTACGTTTTTACCTAATACATGTCTGAAATCAGTGGAAAAATATCTACCATAATTCCCAGTTTCAGTACTGTAGCTCACTTCAATTCGAAGATATGATCCTTCAAAAACGCTATAAAATGAGACGAAAACGAGTGATTCGGGGGGATGCAAAAGTTTGAGGGGGCATAACTTTTAAACGAAAAGTGATGAAGAGCTAAAATGTTGCATATGTTGCTTAATTATGTTTACCAACATTCTGATAAAGTTTGAGTAAAATCTGGGAGGGTCGGGTGGGAAGCCCTCGGTGTTTTGACACGGAATGACCCAATATTGAAATAAACATCGATATTGAAAAGATATCGTATCGTATCGAAAATCCGATATATCGCCCAACACTACCCACCACCAATGCAGTTGTAAAAAAATGTTGAGTTTAGAAGTTATATACGGATACGGTACTCACTTTTTTATTATTATTCTTCTCTCGTACTTTATTTAAAAGGGATGAAATAAACAAATACATCATGCTTGAGTGGACGACTAAACGTGTGCAGTGCATATAGCCTCAAAGGCTATATTTACAATCATATGGTAAGAATAGCCACTGAGTATTTTATTGCTTGACAAGGGTTAACATGGGAATAGCCGAAAACGTTGACTTTTATTTTACTGTATTATGTGATTGTGAAATACTGTGTCGTGGCTAGGCCTTATCTGCTTATGGCTAAGCTATTTAAAAACATCTTGCAAAAGTAACAATGAGTATTTAGGTGTAGGCTACCTAGGCTACAGTCCTACACGGCTATGGGATGGCGCAATGGATAAAGCGTTGGCTTTCCAATTATGCAAACCTGGTTCGACTCTCGCTTCAGTTGGTTGTTGAAAACACTGCTCACCTCTACCTAGGGTGTAATAAATTGGGTGGGCATAATTGCTGCAGGAAAGGCAGCGGAGAGAAAGGAACTGGCCCCCTTATTCTCTGTTGAAAAGGAGCAGTCTTCCTGGCGTCAGCACTACCTGACTACTCACTATAGAACAGCTAGCATTGTGTTTCGCTATTTCAGTGCATATCCTTGGCGACAGTTGGTTTAGTTGTTTTCTTTCCACAAAGGTAAGAATTCAATTGACTGACAAAAGCAGCGGTTGAGAGCTATGCGGCAGGAACTAGTGGTGCGGTACTGATGAGCCCAGCCTCATGGGTGATACACGTGTCTATCACTGAGTTCCTGCTACACTCGACTGCCGAGAAACACACCCTATTCTCGTTAGTGCCAAAGGCTGAGTACAATGAGAATCTTATCTTTCTTGGAAGTGGCTATTTTTCCACAATCAGGTGTTGCCAGAGTTAGGATTAAAGTTAGGAAGGGTTAAGGTAAGGGTTAGAGTTAGGAATAAGATAAGGGTTTTGATCTTACCAGGACTAAAAAAAATTCCAAAATACGAGTTTTTGCTTTTACCAGCTTTAAGCTTTTCCCAAATTAGGGCAGAATTCCTTATCTGGCAACACTATTCAGGCTATTATTACACTATATAGTGTAAATATAGCCACAGCCTTTCTTATACCCAACACTTGAATCAAGTTTGGGACCACCTTTATCTTATACAGCTATAACACATAAGTTAACCTTGCTAAAAATACATTAAACTGATTTCTTTTGAAAACATCTGAATAGTGACAATAAAAACCTGCACCCATTTTTAATCGCATTAGTATAGGCTATAAGGTGGTATACCGAATACAATCAGTGACCATTTGCTGTAGCCTATAACAGGGCTACTCAACTACCAGACCGCGATCCAAATCAGGACCAGGGTGTAGTGAACCTCGAACTTATGAAAGAATAACTTCATTGCAATGTTTCAGGGCTCTTTCAAATAGATTTCTACCGCAACAAAGCAATTTCTTCTGTGATTATCCTAGTAGCTGGGGGGTTTCGCTCCCCAGACCTCCAACACTTTGTCAAAAATCCAAGTCGAGGTAGCCTACATTTTATGTATAAGATGGTTTGTTGCCGGTACTAGTTACTGATAGTATAACTTTCGTGATTCCATGTGAAATTACTTATTCACTAAACCGCTAACAATATTCAACGTGTCAAACTGAACCTTTGTTAACATTAGTTGAGTAACCCCGGCCTATAGGATAGGCTACAGTATAGTATCACATACGGTACGGTATACCGTACCGTATTAAATACACATAGGCTATTCTAAATACAGTTTTCAAGCACAAATCAATTCATCTTTGATCTCAATTACACTAGTTGAATATTATTAGTTAGTTCTCTTTATTATAGCACACCAAAGTAAAACCTTTAAGATAATGGGCTTTTGAAGTACAGTAGCCTACTGTATATGATACTTCGAACTCTCAAAGATGAAAACCTGAAACACTGTCACCGTTCTGTATGGAGAATTCCAATCCTCCATTTTGTTTGAACGCTAAGTTGCCAAAAAATTATTTTAAAAAAAGGGACTTGCATTGATGTATGGCAGGGATGGGCAAACTTGTTCAAAGAAAGAAAAGCCGCTTGTGGATAAAGCATAAACACCAGTGCGCTGCAAAATCAGTTGACACAAAATACCATAACAGCAATAAAAACACAATGATTGTTTAGCCATATCAGTTTTGTACTTGATTTGCTAATCTCTGAAAACTTGAACGATAAGTTGTTAATGCAGATTAATTCTTCCAAGTGTTCATTTGTCAAGATTGCACGATGCTTCGATTTTACAAAGTTCATTACAGAAAATAAAGATTTACAACAATACGTCGTAGAAAAAACAGAAATGAGTCGTGCACTGGTCTTTTTGAGTTCTGGATATTTTTTCTCTGGAACCTGTCGCAAGAACTCAATTATATGGTAGAGTGGCACTAACTGAAATTTTTTAGGACCACATCTTCTTGCATGTCAGTCAGTAAGTCAGTTCCATTTCTACAGCTGTGATATTATCCTCTATCACTAGGCTCGACCGCAAAGGCAATCCGACTGTTGTCGAATTTAGATGGAAATGGTTTATTAAATTGGAGCGAAATTACAATGATACTTGACGTTTTTGTCAACAGTCCCTCAAACCACAATTCCGAGTGATCAGAACAGGAACAGTGATCAAAGAAGTCGTTTTCTGAAATAACATAAAAGCACAAATCACGCATTTGCCTAAAACTACAAGGCAATAATGATTAATGTGAGTTTTTACATTGCTACATCCATCGTGAATACGTCGATAGAGCTTTACGAAACAGATAGTGTAAACAACATTAAACCAGCAATAAAATTAACATAATTAAAATGTCCAATTGTCCATACCAATTTTTGCCAAGTAAGCCGGTGAATTTCGGCAACAGCTACAGTCTGAAATTCTTTACACAGGATTCCAATGCGGTTACAATTCAGCTATAACAAATGAAAATAACGCGTTACGATACGTAGATAATGCGCAATAAAACTGTGTCAGCAAGCCTTCTTTAAGTGAACACAGCGCGTACAAGAATGATTGAAATGTCAGACGTTTTAACACAAAGCAATAGTCAAATTTACAAATAAGCAAACAATCTGTACTCACATCAAAGCAATCTCTTTAAAGCTGCTTGTCCGAATTCTACAAATCTCGACTTACTAAATAAGTCCGAACTGGTTGACACAAACGTAGTCACAAACCCAAGTTCACAGTTGAACAGAACTCTTGCCCCACAATTGGCTACAAACTGTCTGATAATATTTCAGGCACAAGTGCGCCTATTTAAGATAAATTTTTACATGTTTTGATATTCCCAAATTATAATAAAGAAGCAACAAATCGAACACAATATTTTCGATGAATCATGGAATGTTGTTTCCGTACGCGATAAACTAAGATCCCAAGGGGCGATGATTTCAATAAATTGTTACGTCACAATAAACTTGGAGCCACCGTGTTTTGCAAGGGCATATGAAATCACCAAAATGTTTTCCAAAATAAAGTGTTTTTTCTATATTGTTTTAAGCTAAGCAACTTTCCAGTACATCAATTGCGGTTGATCAATCGCCAGGAGAAAGCTACTATGCCGTCAAAGAACAATCGCCAGGAGAAAGCTACTATGCCGTCAAAGAAGGGCATTTATCAATATATTATCACTCGTAAACACGTGAACTTCAAAACTTAGAAAAGTGAAGAGAAAATATCTTACAACAGCGGACATGTAAATAGCGAAAGGTTGACGAATTAGACAGCCATCACTGAATGGATTTACAAGGATTACAATGCATGGCTTTAGCTCCTGTGTGAAGAGTCTGGAACTCCTTACCAACTAGCTTGCGTAAATTGTCATTTTATTCTTTTAAAAAACAACACAAATATTCACTCATCGCCAAATATTAGCACGATTAATTTTGTATTACCTTTATGCTACCGATAGACTACTAAATATATTTCTCTGTGACCATCTTCTAACACCTTGTCTCAATTTTCGTTATTGAATTATTCTTATCGCAATTTTAGAACTTCTATTAGAATCTGGGGTAGCCTATCTGCTTGACTCGAAGACCCATGGTCTCTTCGCAGATTCCCGTTGCTGGAAATTCCATTTTTATTGCTGTATTTATTGTATTATATTTACCTACAACGAAATAAAATCAATCAATCAATCCTGTAAATCCTGAAATCTGGCTTGGAAATCTTTCAGTAGGCCTAAGGTAGTTCTTGCAATTTGTCTTTGTATTCTTCCACTTTGCGATCTGAAATGACCTCTTCAGGAAAAGCATCCACTCTCACTTCGACGTTAGAAAAATGACAGAATATTTTTGACATCATGTCTTTTTGAAAAATTTTGATTTTGTGTTGGAAACTAAGAACCGTTTGAGCTAGGTCTGATGTTACCTTTTGAGTAGGCTACCCTGGAGGGCTAAATTCAGAATCTGTAAATGTTTCATTACATCTGTAAGAAACATCAAGTCTAGCATCCACATTTAAGAACCCCTGTTTTAGAGGTTACCGAAATTGTCAGAGCCAGAGTGAAGTTTTCCGATTGTTGAAGTGTTGTTGCTGGGGAATTATTCCATTCACTAGGTGCCGCTAAATGGAGAGCAGTCCGTAAATGCGTTTCTCAAACGCATACCCCGAGAGTCGAACCAGCACTGCGTGATCTTGAGCCGGGTGCGTAACCACTGAGCTAACGGGGCGGACAGCTATTGTGCACTGGCAAAAGTTTATTGTATTTTATGCATAGCCTACCGGTAATGCTAAAAGTACGTTAGGCTACTGGCTAAACGTTTAAAATTCGAAATTGCAGAGTGCAAAGCACGACCTATCTAAAACTGACTGCAAATCAGACGCAATGCTTTTTCAATAGTGAAAATCATAGTCGAGTACGCGAGCAGGGGTGACGGAAGCGGAGGGGTCAGGGGGCGGATGACCCCCTGCCCTCAATTTTTCTGTAGATGGGGAGGCAGGAGGGGCAATGGTGCCCTTTTAAGGTCACGTAAGCTACTGCAGTGCACATTTTGAAATATACCGTAACAATTTCTGCTAATCGCTTTTAGTCTAATTATAATGTTTCATTTTTCCTCGAAATAATATTCACGACACAAAATTCTGTATCACAGTTGGTTACATCATTATAACAATAACATTGCAAGGATAGCATGATGCCCTTCCGTGCCATTGTTAACTTGTTATTTGTATACTGGACACTTATTGTATCATTACTCAATAGTCAGCTGATAGAAGAGCATTATCGCTATATCTTATCTTAAAATTTAAGTTTCGAGCTACCATGAGCAACATTCTACTCGCAATTTTCATAAAAAACACATTTTGTGTGAAATATTTTCTTCTCATGCATCTTTTATTTTTTAACATAAAAACTGAGTAAATTAAGTCAACATTTTGTTGTCGACTGAGTGGCTTGGTGGGTTAAAAGGTGAGTCCCACACTTGATCCAAGCATCAGGGGATGAGAAGATAAGGTTCTCATTATGAGTTACTACGCCTTGAGCACAAATGAAAGTAGGGTGGCCAGTTCCTTTCTCTCGGCCGCCTTTCCTTCGGCAACTACGCCTACCCAATTTATTACACCCTGGGTAGAGGTGAGCGTTGTTCTTCAACAATTCCAGCTTAAGCCAGGAGTCGAACGAAGATTGCATGATTGGAAAGCATCCGCTGCGCCGTCTCACCTATAGTTTCTGGATTTTAAAAAGTATATGATTTTTTAAGTTTTTATATTTGGAACGCCTGAACTGCAAAGTCTGCGATTTTATAAAAGAACAACAAAGAGGAATTGTGACGTCATCTTTTGGCTGAGGTTGCTTTAAAATTCCACAATTCGGAACTGCAAATTCTGCAGTTGCTGGTCAGGCTAGCTACTGTTGCAAGTATACTTCATCGTTTTCAAAAACGATATTAGATGGCTGCCACTGATGCAGTTACATAGTTAGACTAATGTGCTTTACTTACTGCATAAAAAGATAAATCTTAGAGTAGGTTATTATAATTAAAGCTTTGGTAGAGAGTTTGCTTTGTTGAACCATAGAGAAATAAAACAAAGTAACTTCAGCGAGTTTTACAAGATGTATTACATACACAAATATAACATAATTAAAATAAACTCAAACGTTTTCGACATGTACATGTGTCCTCATCAGGAATTACATAGCCTATCTGCAATCATGGGTCATGGCCACCTGGAGATGCGGCCTGATTTGTCACATTTTGCAGATTTTGATTACAGCTAGTGCTTGACCTTGACCAGTGCCGGTCTTAGGGTTTTTCGGGCCCTGTGCGGAATATGCTTTTGCGGGCCCCAATGACAATAATCCATATCAGTGACGTAGCTAGGTAATTTGAAAGGGGGGCGGCGGTGGCGGCGTGATCGCCAAAGACGACAACCAGCGGCGGGGGGGTCTGGGGGGCCTCCCCCACAAAATTTTGAAAAATTACTTTGAATTTGGGACATTCTGAGAGCATGTTCAACAAAAATTTAGGTATGAATATTACTGTGAAATGGTGCTGTCCGGTGGCATAGCAAAAGGATAAGATCATGCTTTCTTTGGCATTTTTCGGAAATAAAGCTATGTCTCTACAGTAGCCTATGTTGAGTCTGGATGCAACCTATTTCGTCCCCTGAAATCATGTAACAAAATTAAATTTCGACTTATTTCGTCCCCTGAAAAGATCGAGAAATTTTGAAATGTTTGCGGCAAATCCGATCAGCGATTTCGGCTATGTCGTTTTTTTTCTCGATCTTTTCAGGGTACGAAATATTTAGGCGACGAAATAGGTTGAATTCGTTGAGTCTCTATGTTTTCTTGTGGCGAATTCCTTTACTGAATTCACTTGTTGAATTTTTCCTTTGAAAATGACAAAATTACTGCATTTTCTGAGTAAATTGCGGGCCCCCTAATTTGCGGGCCCTGTGCGATCGCACGGTTTGCACATCCCAAAGACCGGCACTGCCTTGACTGACATTTTTTGAGATGTTTTTACTTTTTGCGGTTTTCTAATGACAAAAAACTTTTTTGTTGCCTTGGGGAAGCAGTAGCAAATGAGAAAAAGCAAGTTAAAAACGCAAAATCAGACTGTTATTGCACATTAACAGTCTGACTAAAACCTACAAAATCAAATTTTTTTCGTTTTTCAACATGTGAGGTTGTTAAAACCTATTGTGTCATCTGGGGAAAAGAATAAAGAAAGCGTAAAAATCTAAATTTTAGAAAAATTTGTTTAAACGTTTGCCCAAAGTTAGAAAAACCTGGAAATTTTTGCAAAATGTGACAAATCAGGCCGTATCTTTAGGTGGCCATGCTGCAATATAAATAAATGAAAATTGTAAGGTCAATTTGACTTTGCATTATAACTGTAACTGTATACTAACGACACTCCAGACTGAAAAGCACAAACTGAACGAGTGACACAGGAATGATTACAAGTAAATTATACGGCGGAAACAGATCACATGAGATGTAAACTACAGGCATTTGACAAACAATTAGAACACACACAAGAGGAACGATGAGCCACAGGCGAATAACTGCCGGTTGAGAGACGGATTATTACGTTTGATTTTTAAGGCTTCCATGATCTTAGTCTGAAATTCAGATCTGCCTCCAGAGATGATTTTAAATTGGTCGATCGAGACATTGTCAGTGCACGTTTCACAAGAGGCGATGTGCTCTTGCACTTTTGGTTGTTAAGTTTGGGTTTAAGTGCTCCCCGGCCCTTGTCAACAAATGTCTGGTTGACATACCAATGTATGTCTGGTTTGCGTCACGCAAACAACTAATTTATACACAACATTCGAAAAAAGAGCAAAGGGGGTAGGCGACTTCAGTTGAAAATATTGGTGCACGTTATTATAATTGTTGTTACTTAATTAAATTTAACCTAGGTTCATTGTTAACTTACGATAATAAGTTAAGGCAAAGGGTAGGGGTGTAACTATAAGAGCAACGCAACATCAATACAGACAGGTAAATGACATCTGCTGTTATTTTCAGGCTGTGTGAGTGTGTGTTGATGATTGATAAGTGCTAGTTTACTGGTGCAGCAAGCTGTAGACTGGTAAAAGTAGGCCTATAGGTTATGGCATGAAGAGCTGCAACGTGGTGAATAATTTATAGCCTCAGAGTGCACGAAATACCACTAAAATAAGGTTTGTTTGTTTGTTTGTTTTATTATCTTTATCCTGCATTGCGGGAAAGCGAACTTGAGCGCTATGCGTCGGTGTACGCCTTCCGACGTACACCTGACCCACGCTGCAGCCGACTGCAATGTCTGTTTCTGGTTGTCTACTCTAATTATGACTTAAATTTGGTACTACCCATTACTCGAAATCGATCACTGGGTAGAGGCAATTATCGTAAAGTTTCTTGCCCAGAGAAACAACAGCAAGTGCGGGTGGCTGGAGTCGAACATGCAGGCTCTCGACTGCGAGCCCAACGCGCTAACCACTCGGCCACTGCTGCCGAAAATTTAAAAAAAGGTGAAACTTTATGGGGGCATGCCTCCAGACCCCCTAGCTTGGCATCACGCCTTTGGCGCTCGTTCTTCACGTATATCTCCGGTAGCAGCACCCCCTGTTATAAATACCACAAACCGCCACTGCCTGCACCACACATTCTTTTAATGTTTATTGGTTAGTTGGTGTTGAATCTCAGTATCTTCAGACTGGCAAAGCCTTGATAGGTTATTCCTGGTAGTTTCGCATACCTTTAGAGGCTTTTGTCGCTGGATCGGTTACTGAAATTGGCAAAGTAATGTTTTCCGAATGTTGAAATGCTGTTGCATAAGAATTATTCCATTCACAAGTTGCCGCTAAGGTGCTGAATGGAGAGCAGTCCTGAAATGCGTTGTTTAAGCGCATACCCCGAGAGCCAAAACAGCGTCGCGTGGTCTTGAGTTGAGCGAGAAACCGCTGGGCTAACGGAGCAGATTATTGAACGTCAGTCTATAGTTGCAACCAGCAGGGGCGTTGACAGGGGGGTCTAGGTGGTACTTTTGGACCCGGGCCCGGAATACTTAGGGGGCCCGGATTTAAAAGATTCCCCGCGGCTTCAAACATTATCAATACTTTAATATAATCATATCTAAAGGAATTGCCATACAGCCACTTCACCCGTCAGATGGTAAAGTACCGGGCCCCCTTCCGGGTACCGGTATAGTGATTTCCTTAACCACAAATTTCTTTTCATAAGCACGAAACAGTTTTCTTCACCTACTCTTTAATTCTGAATATATATATTTTTTGGTGGTAATCACTTCTAGATACTTGCGTCTACTTTACAAAGAAATAATTTCAGCCGAAAACTCCAACAACTTTAAACATACCAAGGAAGATCGTGATTGAGAGCAAGGTTTCGCGGTTTACGGAAAAATTCCTAATGCGTAATTGCGCAGTTGGGAAAATTCGTGGATACAACAAATCTTTGAGAATATAGGCTAATAATATACATATAAACGATATTCCTCTTAATTTTCTACTTTGAACGGCATATGTCATCCTCATTTTAATAGCATGTTAATAAAAGTTTTTACACAACCTTTATATTCATAACATTGTCGATAAAAAGGGCCCGAAAATAGATTGGTACCGGGCTCGAGAAATCCTGTCAACGGCCCTGGCAACCAGGGGTTTCAAACTCAAATTGCTCTGTGAGGGTCAAATGAATAGCCTACTAGTGAATTAAAAGAGAGTGTGGTGAACAATTTCACGAGTAATGTAAGATGAGAAGATCAAATGAGATGTGAGTAATATGGGTTATGAAAGATGTCATAAGAAATGTGATGAAAAGACTCCCCAGTCTGGCTCCCGTGCATAGCATCTTTTCACAAATTGGGACTAGGGGGGCAAATTTTCAAAAAAGGGCACTTTTAGCGCGCGAGTTATGTTAAAAAGGGCATTTTTCGCTCGTAAATGATGGCAAAAGGGCATTTTTTTCCGAGCGTAAAACATGTAGGCTAAGCTTAAAAATGTAGATTTCTCAAGAACATTGTGGGTAAAAAGGCATATTATACTTAGACTAAACTTTTGAGACCCATAATTGATTCCTATATTCATTATTCATCCCCGTCCACAATATTTTATAAATAAAAATGTAATAAAATTTAATCTAGCAACATTTAGTTGCAGAGGTCTCTTGTACTAAAGTAAAAAGAAACAACTATGATAATATATGAAACACAACTGCTAAAATGTTATAATGAGTTGAATTTTTGCAGCTTTAGATGATTCTAAAAAGCTGGTATGTTATTTTGATGAAAATCAAGAAACAAACTTCAGTAATTCAGAAATTTAGAATCTCACACAAAATTTGAGGTACGGTAGCCTACTCACAACACAAATTGATAATAATTAATCTGCTTGAATGGAACATTAAAGATATTATAAGTAAGGTCAAAGGTAGGCTCATAAGTTCTCAATGTATGCTGAAGCTTTCCATTTAGCTGTTCATTCTTTAACTTGGATAAAACTTTGGATCTAACTTAAACAAAAATTTAGTCTTAAAAATTGCCCACCTAGTTTCAAACTAGGGATCAAAAAAAGGGATAGGGGAGAAAGCAAAGGGACTAGGTGGGCAATTGCCCACCTACATTATATGTGAAAAGATGCTATGCTCCCGTGACCTAAGCTAAAAATCTAAAGAACTAAGGACCTCCCGCAGGGTGCATCGCCATTCATTTTGAAGCCTCTGACTTGGAAATGTTTATTGTGCTCCTCTTTCCATGTCAATTCTTTGTACCCGTGCGTTTTCGATGTTAATAAAACAGTTCACCACCGTTCAATAAAAAAAATAGCCTAACAGAGTAAGATCGTAAACGTAACACCGAAAATGTAAGATCACATAAAAAGAAATAGTAGCAACAACAAAAAGATAGAAAAACACTGCAAAAACGAAAAATATGCAAACGGAACGTGGACTTGGAAAGCAAAAGTCGTGAATCGACTGTCAAAAAGCGGGGGAGAAATGGGAAAAACGAAATCCTTGAAGAACTGACTGTCGCAAATAGGCCACCAAAGTTGTTATTGCGATAACGGCACAAGAAGTGAATAGGCAATGTTATTGTGATGTAGCAATATAGTTTTCTCGCATGCAATAAAATGGCGCGATAGTGGCGCTTAAAAGTCGTGTGTGATGGGCATTTTCAGATTATTTGAGCAATTTTAGTGAATTTTATCTTTTTAAGTGAATAAGGGTGAATTTTAATTGTTAATTATCTGAAAGTTCAAAAATGTATTGCGGACCGCACCAAAACATAAACATCTTTGGGGGCCGCGTGTTTGAGACCCTTGGTTTAAACGTAATCAATTTCCCGATGCTTGACATACAGTATGTCCCATTGAGGGCACAGAAAGCGAGTAACTCGGTGACTGATATAACTGTATCTCGCTGCTTCCTGTGTGTTGTGGAATTTGTTATGTTGCTAATTTTTTCGTATTGATTATCCTATATACAGAAGCGGGAAGTAGCGCACTACTTTTGTAGCGCCGGTATTTTTTGATAGCGATACTACACTCTTGTTGGAGTAGTGGTCTAACTTACTTTTTTCCGATATAACGGTAGCAAAATAGGTGCTACATTTGCTTCAATCGTAGCCTACTTTCCTTGCCAGGTGCTTTCCAATTTAAGGCGAAATACATAAATGATTTTTAGAAATTTGTGATGGAAACACTGTAGCATACGACAAAAAATTCACCTAAATCGTGTTTTTCATAACGACGTTGACATGGAAGTGTTAGAGAATGCGGTACTACTACGTGATATTATGAAGGTTATTTTGACTGCACAAGGTAGGCTACCGTACTTGAATTGAGCTTTTCAGTCCCAGCTCAGGACAAAAGTAGCGGTAGCACGCGCTAATTTTTGTCCGTATGGCGATAGCGCGCTACTTTTCATCAACTGGTAGCGGGAGCGACGCTTTTTTGGCATATTTTGTAGTAAGAGGCAGGGGCGCCGGAAGCGGGAGGGCAGGGGGGCGGCCGCCCCCTGCCCTCAATTTTTTTGCAGATGGAGGGGCAAGGGGGGCAATGGTGCCCTTTCAAATTCATGTAAGCTACTGCACATTTTGCAATATAACAATTTCTGCTATTCGCTTTTAGCCTAATTATAATGTTTCATTTTTGCCTCAAAATAATATATAGGCCGCTAGGCCTACGGCACAAATTTTTGCAACACAGTACAGGCCTTAAAACTCGTTTTTTTCCGCAACCATCGTGGCCTACCGGGAGCTCCTTCTCGGCGGCCAAATCTGCGTGCTTGGAAGTCAAAATACAAAATAAAAATAACGATAGCACAAGTAAATAGAATTAAACTTGAAACAATGCAAAAATGATCACTTAGCGTTGTTGAAGTCTGGGTCTGGGCGACGTCCTACAATAGAATCGTTGCACCACGCAATAACTGCTTTATCGGGATTGTAATCCAGTGCTGCGGGACCATCTAACGACACTCGCACGAGTGTCTCCAATGTGGCTGATTTTAAAGAAGTACGCCACTCCCCTAGAATTCTGTTTAGCAACGAAAAATAACGTTCGACATGTTGTGTTGACGATGACGGCAAGATAATAAAATAAGTATTTCAATGATGTGAAGGACATCACTAAAAGAAGCATAATTTTTGCAAAATATGATCAAAAAATGTTTTCCCCTCGGATGTCAACTAACCTAGTTTTCCTTTTTAATGTCCGACAACATCGAATCGACATAAAAACGACAATATTGCCAGCCGATGTAATTTAGCACTTTGGATTAAGACTTTGTTAAAATAAACGTCGGAAATTACAAACAAGACTTACAGCGCTGGTGATCGCATATGGATATATTCCATCTAGGGATCTAATTCCATCAATAGCAAAATATTCCCACACAATGCAACAGTGGCGATTATGACGCGCTGACCTAATTTTGAGTCACTCTTTGATACTACATGTTTTCGACATTCCACGATCATTCTATTGCGAAATTAAATAATTGGCTAGAAGAGACCGGCGGCCAAACTTGGCCGATTGAGGAGGTAGCACCGGCGGTCATTCAAGCACTACTTAGCGGCCATTGCCGCAGGCTGCTTTAAGGCTTGACAGTAGGTTACATCATTACAACATAGCATGATGCCCTTCTTTGTATACCGGACACTTGTAGGCTATCATTACTCAATACATAGTGAGCTGATAGATTAGGATTGTCGCTATATCTTATCTTAAAACTTGAAAAAAAATTGGCCTTTTAGTAAACAAAAGTGCCCTTTTTTCGTAATATTGCCCCCCCCCCCCCCCAGTCAAAAATCGTTCCGGCGCCCCTGGTAAGAGGAGGGGTTAATTTTAATTTCAACTTTAGTCTTGATTTTAAAATACAACAGTACAATGAAAGTCCTCTAGAAAAAAAAAAAAAATTGAGATTTTCGTCCAGCCTTTCCTTTTGGAATGAACAATCGTGAACCAAACAGAGTAGCCTAACTTAAAGAAAGATCATTCCTGACTTGCTGAAATGGCTGAAGTATTTCATTCAGTTTGCTTTTCGCATTTGGGAACCCATTAAAGATTTGTTGTATTAGCAGTTGATACTTAATATCTTCATCAGCAACCATTTTAACTTTTTTCAATTTGAAAAAACATTCAGCTTCTTGAGCACAAGCACTGAAGAAAATATTTGTTTTGAATCTTCTTCAGACTCCTGCACCTCGTTCTCATTTTGTTTTGGGGATGGATTCCTACTCAATGCATCTGCAATTTAATTTTCTGCTTTAAGAGTCCATTCCATCTTAAAGTCATAATCTAAAAACTTCATAAGGCATTTTAAATTTCTGTTGTTAAGTACGTATCTCATCTAGTCTTTTCTAACTTCAAATGTTGGCGATCAGTGTAACAAATGAAACGATTTCCCAGTAGAAATATACAAAATTTTCTAGTTGCCCACGCGATACACTGTAGCTCCAACTCAATAGGGTGGGAACGAATTTCTGCATCCAATAATATCCTAGACGCCACCTGAATAGATTTCCACGATCCATCGATTTGCATTTGTTCCAAAATACAGCCTAATCCATGAATGTTTGTAGAGATTGTAGAATGTGTGAAGCATCCGTAAATAGTCTTATAGTGGCCTGCTTTGACAATAAAATGCAAGGTTATTATTTAGAAGAACTTAGGATCTTCTTCGCGTTGTCAAACGCTTGCTGTCGTTCCTCATCGATAAAATAGTCAGCGTTTTTTTTAGCAACGGTCTCAGCGGAGAAAAAACTTTTGTCAAAATTTTGTCAAATGAAGCTGGTTTTGCCATCCCAAAACAAGTTACAATCAACTTTATTTTTTTTAAATTGGTTTTTGGAGATAAGTTTTGGTCAATTTACAGCGGTTCATCTACAATAACCAGCTTTATACAAGCTGTTTGCATTATTGTCACTCTTTTTGCATGCGCGTAATCATGAGCACAAATCGAAAAGACCACTTCCCATGTTTTACGATGAAACCGAGATCATATAAATGGTTATGGCAGTCTTGCAACATATTTAATGTGTTTTGGTACAGTAGCAAATAATATATCAACTTCAAATACCACCATAAACACAAACTAACGTCCATATAGGCTACAGTACAATAGGCCTACCAATTAAAAGCAAAAAGTAATTTTCAGGATAAAGGGGGGCGGGGATTTGGATTGAAATTTCAAAATAAAATTTTCAGAGGTCTTAAAATGTCCTGCTGTATTCTGAAACCAGGGCTAAAGTTGTATTTGAAAAAAGCGATTACCCTTCCTCCTACGACCTAGCCTACGTGTGTAGGCCTATGTATGAAGTAGCATATTCGAGTAGCCTATGTAGCCTAACTGTAGTGATAGCGCGCCGCGCTACTTTCTGACAATATTCTTTCCGATATTTAATTGCTTGAAACACCCCGCCTTTTTCAATTCAGTTCAGTTTATTTTTTCTCTTAGCAAAATAATGTAGGCTACATCAGTGATTCTCAACGTGCTCCAGGTCGACCACTGGTGGTCCACCAGCAATTTCTGTTGGTCCACGAAGAGTTTTATATCAATCAATCATTTTATTTTTTGTCATTAACGCGTCCGGGACGAAAAAGATACTAACTACAAAAATCGATATAAACCTACCAGCACGTTAACGAACGGGAAAAGGTGGCAAAACCTTGAAAGGTTTAAAACGTGCCTGAATGAAAAATTATGTAGTAGGCTATATATCAGTAGTTAGCCCGGCCACAAAACCCAAAAAAACAAATCGCAAAAAATAAAACAAAAACAGAGAGAAGCACACATGTAGTAATGAATGACAGCCTATTGAAAAGTGTTGTGAATTGAATTTGCCAGTTCCAATATTGATGTGGATGAGCAGTCATAATAATAATAATAAGATGAAGAAAACCGGACATAAAAGAAACCCATCCTCAGGCAAAAGCCCGTTTCAATGTGGCCCAGGAGAGCAGGTGTTGAGCTCTTTCTATGGTTAGACTGCACATCACACAGTAGCCTTTATAAAACGTTCATAAAATAAATCCTTTATAAAACGTTCTTCAAAATTGTATTCATTTACTACAGTAAATTATGTAAGAAATGCATTAGCAATGTATGATTGTATGTCAGTGTGACGTAATAATCATATTTACTTTGTGATTTTTGATTTATTTTTCTGGAAGTGCTACAAACTACTGTAGATTACAAGGATGCCAGAGCTTGGTTTTTCCACCTAGATCTGGGTTTTTTTGACCACATCTGGGTTTTAAGTTGTTTTTTTTCAAATTTAGGTGAATCTAGGTTTTTTTTGTTTTTAACTTTGTACAGAGCTTGCACGGTATTAAGGCACTGGGATCCTCGGTAAATGGTCCACACTGCAACACAAAAATGATTTTAAGGTAATGTTTTTTGCATCAATTACTGTAGTCAGTGAGGTACAGCTGGTATACAGTAGTCTAGCGAGTTGTTGTGAGCAGGTTTTAATTGATACATATATTTGTCATCATTTATTACGCTTCTCAGGGGTATTGGTATTAGGCTGCCTAAGCTATAAGACTCAAATACGACTGTTAGTGTAGATCTAATGTTATAAACTTAACTGAACTCTTCTACAGTGACGGTATTCTTACAAAAACGAGTGATAAAAATAAAAAACCTAAAACGAAGCAAAAATTGTGGTATGGACAATCATTCGAAAAGGACTGGCTAAAAGTTCCTGAATTCAAAGATTGGTTTCAAATGAAAGAAGATGCTTCCAATAAAAACAACAGTTATTGTAAATATTGCAAAGCCATACTGAAAAATGCTAATAAATCAATGTTGTTAGCTCACAGCAAGACTGAAAAACACAAACAAAACTACAGTGCTGCTAAGTCTCATGTGAAAATCAATACGGCACCTTTTTAACACAAAATTGAGCCACCCAGTCAGATCAAATTGCTAAAGCAGAAGCATTGCTTGCAGGTTATTTTTCTGAGCATCATGTACCATTCACTCCCATTAATCATCTTGTTGATGTTTATAGGAAAGCATTTCCTGATAGTGCGATTGCAAAAAATAGATATGAAATAATGAAACGCAAGTGGTGCTAAAAGCACATCAGGCTTTTTTAACCGCTTTACTACATATTTTCTGGACCTGGGTTTTTTTTACCTCATCTGGGGTTTTTTCAGCTCACAATCTAAGTTTATTGGAAATCTGTCGCTGGCATCCCTGGTAGATTAGCATAAGCTCAGCAGTTTTTGAACTTATTTTACTAGTTGACGAGTAGGCTATTGAACTGTTCAAGGCATAAGTGAAGTGCTGGCAGGCCTAATAATCATATGTTGCTGTAATTATTGTGGTGTTGTCGGTGCACGAAGATTGCGCTTCTTCATGGTACAAAGTTTCTTTAGGGAGCGTAGAGCTATTCGCTGTTTAACTGAATATTAATTAAATTATTTTATGAATGCCACATGTTATATTTTTTCAAACGCTAAATTAAGTAGTGTATTCTGCAGTGTTTTCAAATTAACAAAATCTCAGAAGCTCCTGTTGCCAAGAAGGAAAAACTGACAACTGAGACATTACCATGACATCACCAGACAACACCATGACGTCACCATTCTATTGAAGCAATATGTGCATAATGTTTTGTTAGAATAAAATTTGAAATTAAAGTTATGTGTTTTCAAGTAGTTAACGTTGTCGTTGAGTGTGCAAATTGAGAGGGTTTGCTTAATTACGTATTATTTTATTAAAGACTAAGATTGAACACGCCCTTGAGTTTTCTGACCTATGTGCAATACAGTTTTGACTAGTGGTGTTCATGAAGCATCAACATAGAAAAGTGGTCCATCGGATATATTTTTTTAAATATGGTCCATGGGCCAAAAAGATTGAGAATTACTGGGCTACATTGTACTGATTGTAGCCACAGCACAGCAGTGGAATTGTGCAAAAAAGTATACGATTCCGTCTTTAGTGTTGCCAGATTTTTTTAATTTTTCTTTATTTTTTGTTTATTTTTTAAATTTAATTTCACTTAAGTTGTGATCGAAATTAAACGGATAACTTTCACAAAAACTGACAACAAACACTTCTATTTTATGGCAAAGTTTTAGAGTGCAGTACGGAGAATAAAAACAGATATTTAAAAAAAGTTTTTAAACAAAAATTTTATGGCTCATTGTTTTTCATTAAGCGTAGCCGGAGGACCTTTATTTTAACGATTCTGACTCTGGACATGCCAAAATCCCTCCGACTTCACGACTCCTACTCCACAGCGCTGATTGTAGGCTAGAATCATCACAAATAGGAATGAAATTCGAATCGTCGCCTACAACAAAGATAACATGGAAAGATCAAAGGTCGACAAATGAAAAATTGAAAATGTAAACATTGTCGGAAAACGATAACCGAATCTTGTCATAACAAACGACATCGAGCCATATCGATTAGCCTACCAGGCGAGTAATTTAAGTTAATTCTATTTCTAGCCAAATAGACTTATATAGGCTATTCTGTGTTTGCGGCAAGAGCACAAACGTGATATTTATTTGAAGTTGATTAATGAAAACTTATTAGTCTACTTTAAGCTGTAAAAAACACTTAAAAATGATGCAGCAGATTATAGAAGAATAGCACATTGAAAGCGTTAAAAGGAACATGCGAAATCACCAAAATAAAACAAGCTTGCTTGAAATTTTACAAATTCCCAAACAGTGAGTTCGGGTAGGGGAACGTTCAAATATTACGTAACGCCTTCGAGGGGGAGGGGGATTATGCAAAGCTTAACGTTAGCGTCACATCGGGGGGGAGGGGGTTCAAGCAAAACGTTACGTAACGCTTTCGAGCACTGAGTGGTAGTTTTTTGTGCTGAATTCGTAGTGAAAAGGCGTTACATGGGGGAGGGGGGGATTGACAAAAGCGTTACGTTTGCGTTACATGGGGGAGGGGGGGGTCAAAAATTCGGAAAAAAAGCGTTACGTAATATTTGAACGTTCCCTAGGCTACTTATGGACTCGTTGAGGAGCCTGCGAAGTTTAGTTTCTTCTTTCAACTATTGCATTTTCAGATCACAAGTCCAGAGAAAAATAACCTATGTAGCCAAGCAATGTAGGCTAACCTGTAGTCTTAATGATCTTTACTGCATTAACTTTATGGAGAATAAATGTCCTCTATGAACGATTATGCACGTTGTCATAACAATAGCATAGCTAATGAAAATTATTCAAAAAGGAATAGGCTACTTGCTCCGTTAGACCACTAGCTACCATTCACTTGCTTCACAAATAATTCATGAAAAATGGATATTATTGAAAGCCCTTTATGTGAATGTATTTACGGACATCAAGCGCCTTTTCCTTGCACAATGCGAGAAGCATTGGAATTCTACCATCCCTAGCACGATGCGTGTAACCTAGATACCTCTGTAGGCTACTTTCGCAAATATTCTTTCGGAAATTACAGGCAAAACATTTGCAAATATTCACAAGCAAAGCTAAGTTTCTTAAACTAAGACGCAACAATAAACTGTATATTTCTAAAGTGATGTAGGTGCGTTTCTATTTCCCAACTGTCTCTCGCTGGGTCATAAACGTCTACAGCATCTGATCCTCCTCCAGTGACATATATTTTTCCATTCAAGACACACGCTCCATGAGGTTGTCTTGAAATATTCATTGAAGCAACATTGGACCAAGTAAAGTTTCGTAAATCAAACTTTTCAACTGACTTTAACTTCCCAAAGTTGCATCCTCCGATCGCATATAGTTGGTCATTGAGTACAACAGTTGCTAGATCATACCTTGGAACGCTCAAATTTCCAGGCACAAACTTCCAACCTGATTGGCGGGGGTCATGAAACTCCATTGTTTTCAGCACACCTCGCTCATTCAAACCACCAACAGCATATATTACACTTGTGGAAGAAGCTAAACCGAAATAGGATCGTCCTTTATTCATGTGAGCAAAGTTGTTCCATTTGTCATTAAGAATATCATAGCATTGTCCAGAAGACAAAGCGGTGATACCAATGCCATCCCAACCGCCACAATTGTAAATGGAATTGTTGAAAAGAACAGAAGCCCCACCATCTCGCTTCACATTTGTTGAAGTTAGTGAGTTCCAACCTGAATATGGATGATCTAAGTCCATTTTCTCTACTGCATTTTCATGGTATCCACTTATAGCGTAAACCTTCTTTTCAAAGCAGATAGCTGAGCCATTGAAGTGATTGAATGTTGTGTTTGGTAGGTTTGTTGATTGTTTCTTCTCGATATCATATTTCCAGACTTGATTTCCTTGAAATCCCAGGAACTTCTTTTCAGTTTTGTTGTTCAGTTGTTGTTTTGTTTTAGTTTTGTTTTGTTTATTCAAAACTATATACTTTTGTGGAATCGAAGCGCGGGACACTGTTGATTGAAAACACATTTTTGTGCATTCATGACAACCCATGATTAGATCTTCTTGTTGGACGATATTTTGTAAGAAACTCAAAGATAAATTTTCAATATTTACCAAACCAAAAAGTTTTGCCAAGTGCTGATCACGTGCACTGACGTCATACTTGATCCATCCAATCACTGCATTGAAAATGACTTCTTCAGATGTCACCTGCTTACTTTCGATTTCAAGGATTTCTTTTATGTCTTTGAAGTTTAATTGATTGAATTCTTCTTGATTGACTAAATTTTCAAAGTGTTTGGCAATTAAAAATTCTGCCTTTTCTTTTAGTTCATTGAGATCATACAGCTTTGCACATGCTCGAATGTAAAGACAGTTGGTAGAATCTATTTCCTCAAATAAGAATTCTGAACAAAACTGTTTCAGATTGGGAATTTGCATATACTCAGCTGCTTCTATCAAGTTGTACACATTCTCACTTGTGATAGTGATGTCACAAGTGTAAATGAAGTTTAAAACTGCTTCTATTGTTTCTTCAGACATTCCTTGAATAATTCCTTTGCTTTCATATTTCTCCCTCATTTCAATAGAAAACATTGCTGAAAAAAAAGTGGAAAACACCCCAAGGATACATTTGTGTCCATTGAAGTTGCATGATTCAGCAGTTATTGTGACGTCAGAATACCTTTTCATTTTTTTTCTGTCATCATTCAGCTGTTTCAAGATATCCAAAGCATGATCACTTTTATAATCTTTAGATTTCATTGTTCTGATTAAGTCTAAGTAATTAAACTTCTGAAAATTGTGAACAGTCAGTTAGCGCACAAATTGTGAATATGGACCACTTTGCAAAATGAAATAAAGCTATGGTAAGACAATAATACAGAGGTCAATTAAAACGCACACACAATAGATGCTGAATAGCCTACTTTCCCTCACATCTAGCGGAGTCACCTCCACTGCTCAGTGGTGGTGAAAGGCGAAGTAGTTCGACTCTTGGGCATGCAAAGAAATGGGTTTAAACAAAAAAGGAGAAATGAAGATATTAAAAAATGTTATTAACATTAGCAATCCAATTAGCTTGGCATAGGCTACCGTACATCATATTTCAAACATCCTATCTATCTTCTACATTTCTCAAAATCGGATTGTGTCTTTCATCCCCACCACCAACCCTGCTGGTGGTGGGGATGAAAGACGTATAGGCTGCCACTGCTGCGGTACGTCTTCAACAATTAAATTTGTTTCCATGCGTTTGGATTGGACAGCAACTGACCTTCCAACGCTTTTGCATTATGGTTATGAGAACATTAAATTGGAATAGCCTACTTGATGCCACTTCTGTAGGCTACTGTAAAATCTTTGCTTTGTCTTATGTCTGGTAGTCTAAAAGGCTTGCAGCAGTGTCAAAAAAAAGCGTTAGTGTCAACTACTCAACTTCTTATTTTTGTAACAAAAATAAGCCACTATCCATCTCAGTAAACACTAACCATGAAAAACTTTAAAATCTTTTTAAAAAAAACTTTTGGGGGAGCAAACAAAATAAGAAGTTTTGTCACTCAGTTTCAAAAAAACATAAAACCCTAAAATGCGAACATATAACGTATTTCAGCTAAGGTAATCTAAAACTAAATTGTCTCTAATAAATTTAAATTCCTTTCTTAGATTAATGTAGCTAAATTTAGTTTCTGTCAAAGATGTTTCGAGAAGAGCGCTCACAATATTAGCCTACGTGCATATTGCACTCCATCTGCTGCGGTGGCCTACGATTACGACTAAGCGATTCCAGACAGCCGCTTCATTTGGTCCAGATCGGGTACGGATCTGACCAGATAGAGTTGTTGTCAGAGACACAATTAACTGACTACCAGTATCATCTACGTGACTAAAAAAGCCTTCAGCAAACTACTAATACTTCTATAGGCCTACTGCTAATAATTAACTTCTATACTAACTATTAATACTTCTATACTGGTATACTGCTATACTGCTAATACTGCTAATGCTGGTTTAATAATATTCATTATATTGTTTTTGTTAGTCTTC
The DNA here is from genome assembly GCF_918807975.1 of Aplidium turbinatum. NCBI lineage: Eukaryota > Metazoa > Chordata > Ascidiacea > Aplousobranchia > Polyclinidae > Aplidium > Aplidium turbinatum. The sequence continues at coordinate 17,002,502 of NC_137489.1, forward strand.
AAGACCTGGTGCGTTGCGTTCTGAAATCGCTTTGCCCGTGGTAGGATTTCCTTCATGGGGGTTTCTTTGCCTATACCATTGCTCTTCATGATGAACTAAAGCATCAAGAGTGTTCTCCTCAAGACCATCAGCACTTTTGATAACCCTCCAAGGCCAATCAACATAGTAACTATCTTTTTGCCTTTTTTTTTTTATTGGTTTAATTTTTTTTTACTCATATAAATTGTTAAAAAACTTCGCTTGCCTTTTTTTTCTCTCTTTACTTTTTGGAAATTATTGGTCCATACATTTGTAATAAAATTTTGCTATTTTTACCTTTCTAACTTGGCCTATATGCAAACGTACACGCCAGTTTTTCTTAACCTTTTTCACGCCACGGCGCCCGTGCCTATAACAGACCCTTGAAAATGATACGGCGCACCGAGCGAGCGAAGTGAGGGCGAAATTTTTCAAGTATTCTGGTAATTCACTTGCATTGCTCGCAAATTTTCATTACATAGAACTCATAATTGCATTATCTTCAAAGTAGGCTACTGCATACTCAAAAGGATAAGCCAAAAAAAAAGGTATAAGAAAATACTGTAATAATATTTTTTTTAACATATTTAATAATTTATATTTTAATAATATTTAGTAGAAGCCTTTAATATCGTAATAATTTCAAATTATCAAAAACACACAGCACAACCTTTGGCTGAAAAAAAGGCATTGACAGACAAAATATTTGATTTGCTATCAGCAGCAAGTTCAGCACCGTGTGCCACCAATACCAAACTCTATGGTTTTATACCTCTGCCGGTAGCGCGCTCCTCTGGAATGGACCTGCCCCGGCTGACTTGGGTCAAGCTCACTAAAATTCGAATAGTGCCGCTTAGATTCCAATATGTGCAAGTGAGGTTTGGTTCTCACATCGGCCTGAGAGTGCGGCAAGGAGAAACAAACTACTGACCATGTTGTTCTTAAATGTCCCATTTAAAGGGTACCCAATGGAACGCATGGCGTAGCAGAACTGGATGAAGCTACACTCAACTGGACGAAGCTGCACTCACCTGGTTTTTCATTACCTGCCCTGAAATCTGAACAATCTTGTCTCACACAAAAGAAGAAGGTCAGGATTAAAAGCAAACTAACTAACTTTGAAAGTTGAAGGTAACTGTCACACTCAGCGAGTTTGTTCTCCAGGTTCAATTTAATCGCTAAAATGTGTCTACAATCAGCATCATAATAAAATCGAACAGAAATTCTATTCTATGTTCCAGAGAAGTGATACGCTATAAACAAGTTTTTGATTAGAAACTATTGAACAAGCCTCAAGCACTCTTGCAATGAAAATTAAGATTCTCTGGCAAAGTTGTCAGCTAACTTGCCAAGCTATGACACCAAGTGCAGAGCAGAAACAACTTAGAAAGACGTTTTCAGTTTTATTGTATGTCTAAATATTGACTGAACAAACAAATCTGGTTGTTTGCTTGACCAAAGACACATTGTAACAATTTAAAGTAACGAATTATATAGCTAAGAAAAAAATCTTTTAATATTGTTTCACTTTAAAGTTGGACGTCAAACATAGCCGTACGAGCCAGGGAGGCAGGGGGGGCAGCTGCCCCCCTGTTGTTTCAAAATTGTTGTTTCAAAAAGTTTCAAAAAAATTCGTGAAAAATCTTGCAATTATTAGGGCAAAAATTGCTAAACTTATATGAAAAGCTACAAAATTGCATGAATTAAGAAAAACTATAAATTAATAACTTTTACCTGTCAAACAACGTACAGCCTCTTATTTGCACAAGAAATGTGCCGCAAAATTTTCATTTAGCACACCCGTATTGATGTATTGCATGGTGATCAAACTATAGTACGAAATGCATTTAACCAACTGCATCATGCCAATTTGGGCAGCCACCAAAATATGTCTCTAATACTTTTGTGAAACTGGCCAAATCAAAACGCAAAATTTGCTATAGCCTATAGCTAATTTTATTAATTTTCACAAATGCATCATGTTGATTTGGGCAGCTGAAAACATGAAATTATCTGATTAGTCTGTTTATGCAACTGCCCAAATTAACGTGAGGCAGTTTCCCCAAAATGAACAAATTCATTAATTTTTCCCATTTATTTACATAACTGCATCGTTTAGATTTGGGCAAGAAAAAATATGAAATTATCTGATCATAGTCTATTTATGAAACTGCCCAAATTGGCATGATGCAGTTGCCTCGGCATCAAAATTTACAAAGTCTTTAATTTTTTTCATAATATTCATAAATGAATCATCTTGATTTTGTCAACTACAAAATATGAAGTTATATAAATCTGGTGAATACTTTTATAAAACAATTCGGGTGGAGAGGTTACAGTACTTTTTCAACCATAAACGGACATAACTAAGCAACACCACAACATTTAACAAAAAAATGTTATGCTGTACCTGTTAAACGTAATGTTAATGTTGCGGTTTTGCTTAGCTTTGTTTGGTTACTTTTATAAAACTACCCAAATTAAAATGATACATTTGCGCCCCAAAATAAAAAAAAATATTTAGTGTTTGTTTGTTTAAAAAAATGTTTGTATATGCAACTGTGTCATGTTAATTTCACCAACATTTAAAATGCTACTGCTGAAATATATAATCTCAAACCAATCATAATATATTCATTTATTTCAAAGCTTTCCAAACTCAAAACCTGCCATGCAAGCTGGCAAAATATTTGCTTTGCAAGATCTTGTGTGAAACATGGCAGCTCCTCTTTTTTCATTAATATCTTGACTTCTGTTCTGTGGAGACAAATCCAGTTGTTTGCATTAACTTGACCTGCTTTTCTGGTTGCAAAAAAATGTTGGCAAGCGCCAAGCTGCATGCATAGAAAGTGTTTCTTGTGATGATGTAGAAAGCATATTTTTATAGTTTTTAGCTCAAGCATTCAACAGTTACTGCTACACGATGGCATGCATTGGTTATGTGTACTGTACTATAGTTTAATGCTGATGTATTGTACAGTATAGCCCTTGGTTCTGATGTCAGCAGTTAGCAAGCGCCTGCAATACTGCAGAAATTTGACTATGAGAGCAACATAGCCTACCTAAAACATTATACCTGAATGTGTATGCCTATCTTAATTTTGATATAACCTCATTGGCATAGATATTATACAATGGAGAATTAATTAAAGCATTTGAATGCATACTCAATGAGGCGTTTTAACGGTGTGTAAACCAATATTTGTTACTCCTACCTACCATGCCAAAGTGCTGAAGCATCGAGCAATGCACAAGCAAGGTATCTTCAAAGATGAATTCAGTTGTTCTATCTTGATTACTTTGATAAGAAATTCTAGCTAGCTGGTGATCTTGTTATGTTAGTTTTTCACTGTTTTCATGCACCGCATACATTATATTTGGGCAATTTCTATAAAAGCGTGCAGATTTGGGCAAATTTACGTTCTGCCCCCCCCCCAAAATGGTTTGGTCTGGTACGGCTATGACGTCAAACATAGAAAAAAAAATGATTTCACTGATAGTTTGTTTTATTATTTAAGCTAAAACTTAATGCATCCCTTGTAAGTAGTTTTTGCGTTTTAAGCTTTTATAGACAAAAATTTAGTCTCTTTTTACATTGATTGAACACTGAAAGTCTGCCAAAAAATCGAGCGGATTTGCTGGTTGAAAGTGGACTCGGCTAGACGGCTACCAAGAGTAGGAGATGAGTAAAAATGGAAAAAATGGGAGCTATTTGGATAAACTGTCGAATGTTGCTCTTACTAAATGCTTGTGTTTTTGCAGAATGTACAACTTATACAAATACAAGCAAAAGCGTAGGCTACAGATAGAAAATGGGTTTGAAGCTTCTCCTTTTGTGGGAGATGTCAGATTTCGAACCACATTTAGACAGAGATATCCGCACACTGTACACTGTACAGGGTAGGCTATCGATAGCAACGGTAATCGATAAAAATCCACACGGAAAAATTACTTATGCCTACACAAAAAAACACGGAAAATTCTCCTTCGAAAATATCCACCTAGAAAATATCAACTCAGAAAATATCTCTCTCGAAAAGTAAGAATTTTTTTCAGTGCTGAAAAGGATCAAAATTTAATGCGTTTTTAGAGTCTTTGACATGACCCGATAGGGTATCGAACCCATGTTTGCTGAGTAAAAATGGGCCCTGCATCTTCTAGGCCATCAAGTATGTCATACGCTTTTTAATTTTTACAGGTAAGCCTAGGCTATGCTGTAGCTGCCCGACTAGTTTTTCCACAGGTCTTCGAAATGCAAAAGCTGCATTATAAAAGCAACGACTTCTTTAGAAGAATTATCTGGCTGGCAAATACTAAAAACTGAACAAACTGATCGACGTCAATCTCCACAGCAGCGAGAAAAGGGTGAACTTGAAGTTCGCAAGCTGTCAAGGAAACAAAGCTTTAAAATACATTATTGAGCATACATACCATTGAGAATGCCTCGTTGGAAAACAAAAGTATTTTTCAATTGACCAGTCACGCTGTTGAATAAGAGTTCACAGTTAATGGGAAATAATGTCGTCTGCACATTGCATAGCTAACTGGTATGACACTCGAAAGAGCGCCGGTTCGACACCGTTCAAGAGTATAGACTACGGCTCTGTCTTTGGGAAGATACTTGAAGAAATGTCTGGAGGTGGACACTAACATCGGCTTCCTTGCTTTCTCGTTCACTTAATTCCAATCTTCAACTATCGGACGTAGGCTAAGCCTGGAAACAACAAAAAAAGAAGAGTAAAATAGACGTAGACCTATACACACAGGGTTGGAAGTAACGACAAGTTTTACTTGTCACTATTCGATAGCGTTATTCGTTGCTTTCTGAATATCGAATGCTTATACCCATTCCTAATAAAAATAAATATTGAATGCGCGTTATTCACTGATTTTTTAAGCAAGCAACAAAATCATTATTCGTTTTTCACTAATCGATATTTAGGAGAACTGCTGAATCATTTTTTGTTGTTCCCTTACTTCGTCGTCAAAACGAATTTACGAGATGTAGTTTTCGGATTACTATCCGACGTAGTTTGCCTGGTCCCCTTCCGGATTTCGAACTTTAAAAGATTAAGGAAAATTTTGCGGCAATACAGTTCAGAAAAACCATGCCAGTGAGAGTCGTTAACAGTGTTATCACCCTTGTAGTTTTCCCACAAGTTTGGGCTTGTTTTTCTCAATTTTTTTTTTTTTGAGTTTGCGGGTTGCTTGTTTTTGGGCTTGTTTTTTGGCCAGTCCAACTTTTTTCAACTTGTATTTGACATTGAAATTGCAAGGGTATATTCTAGTCAATATTGTATCCCTTCTTTTCAAGATAATTATTGCTTGAAACGGCGTAAACAAATGTCATTCTTGAAATAAACGTGATGTATTGACTTCAAAGGTTGTATTGAAAGTTGAACTGATGAACTGCGTGCTTTATGCTAATTGGTGTTGGTTGCAAATTATTGGGCTTGTTTTTGTGTTCATTTGCCTGTTTTGGGCTTGTTTTTTAGATTCACTTACTTGTTTTAAAAAAACAACCTGGCATCACTGGTCGTAAAATATGCAAATACAATAAAATACACTATTTTTAGTAATTGCTATTCATTGTTTTTTTTAAGTATCGATAGCGGAAAGTTATTGCTTTTTGGGCACTATCGAATAGTGAAATAGTCATTGGTTTTTGACTAACGACTTCCAACCCTGCCTATACAATACATTGAGTTTCTCTTTTAGCAGCATGATCGTTAATTAATTATTTCATAAGCGTACATTGAATGATTTGGTTTTAGCCTAATGCTACGGGTTCGCTGTGGCAATAGTGGTTTTTTACGAGCTTTCGCTGCTGTAGCTGTTGCTTGCCTGCAAAGTAGCCATTATGATTGCTGAATCTTTCTCGCAATTGCAAAGAAACATCTGGAAATAGAATTTAAAAAAAAAACAGTTTAGGTTAATTCAATGTGATAGAACCAGAGATGAAGTGAGCACAGTGTGCAACATAAAAGACTTTTAATTTTTTCGTTTCGTGTACTACATAACTGATTACTCCGCTTGGGTATCATATTGTAACCGAGGAGACCTTTGATACATTAGATGCTGAGATCGTAAATGCTGCCGGTGCTCTGCAGCCGTGCAGTGTCGAAAAGTATTTTTGGTTTTCTAGTTGATTTGTCATTAAAATTTATGTTTGCGATCTTCCACGACCACGTCTCCCAAGAAAGCGTCACATGAGCAAAGATCGAGTCTACATCGGTCCACACCCTGCTATTCTAATAAGTCATAACTTAGTTGAAGCTAAGTTTTTTCTCAGGTCAGAAATATAAATAAATTTTTAAATGTATATATCTTTAAAGCAGTGGTTTCCGACGGAAAAAGAATTCTTCTCCAAAGAGATATATCATGTTTTCAGAGGAGGAGTTTTAACTGTCAACTTAAATATACGACTCCCATTCCTCGGTTTATAGCTGGCCAACTCCGACTCTAGACATGCCTAAATCCCTCAGATTCCGACTCCACGACTCCGACTTCATAGCCGTGCGTCGTACAAATCCCTCTAGTCTACTCTCAGCATAGTAAAGAAATAAACTTAAATATATATAAGTATATTTATTAACTATGCTCTCAGCTGTGAGGCAGAACTATATAGGCATTTATTCGTTTCTCCGTTTGCAGTTCTGTTCAGGTTTGCGTTTTTCTTGGGGAGGCGGGGATGAAAAGCATCTTACTTTGCAAACACATCATTATTGTATAAAAAAGCTAAATTTTCCATCCGGAAAAGAAGACAATTTCTCCAACAAGATCATTTTATTTACAACAGGTTTGTTGTGTAGTGGCTTATCGAAATACGTAACAACTTGACTAAGATGGTAATTCAACACAGAATGTGTCAAATTAGTGATCGTAAAAAGCATTGCTTCAAAGCTTTTAGCCATATGCTGCCTACGCGAGGTAACAAGGAGTGATGGAGGAATAAAAGCGCAACTTGAACAAACCAAAAACTGCATAAGAAATGATTGAAAACCACTGCTTTAGGGTCTGAAACACAATGACAATAGACTCTAAATCAGTGTTTCTGAACCTTTTTTGGCCCAGCGCCCCCTTCATGAACTGGCAAAATTTTACCGCCCCCCAACAAAAACGATTAATTACGAAAAGCGAATATAAAACAATACTATTAATACTACAAAAAGTGCTCAATGCCAAGCAAAACGCCAAGCAGAGTGATATAGGCTAATTACACAAGATAGGCTAGTTACCACTCTCCTAAAACCCTTACAGCCTGTTTTACCCTAAAAGGGGGATCATCAGAAGGTTCTTGTTCAAACAAAATTATATTTCTATTAGAATAAAGACCTTTTGATGATCCCCCTTTTAGGGTGAAACAGGCTGTAAAGGTTTTAGTGACTAGTAACTATAGCCTGTTTGATGAAAAGCAAATATATATTTGCGAGCATGAAAACAGTATAGGCCTACTGGTAGTCAGTGTGAATCTTAATTGGGCTTGGTGAGAAAGTGCCAGTTTCTTCACATCCGGTGTAAAGCCAGTGAGAAACATTCGAAGAGCACCAAGTGGGTTTCGCTCTTTGGTATGTAGCAAAACAACACAGCTGAATCCCTTTTCAACCAGGTATGAGGAAGGAAATGTTACCACGAAGATACGAGCTCTTTGACGAAATCATTACGCTGGGCGGCAGATGGGTTAAACCAGAATGCTAATAATTTAATATAGAGAATAAAATAAGAATACTAATAATCAAAACGCCCCTCTTAAGCCGATGTAATCATACCGCCCCCCTGCAAAATCAAAACGCCCCCGTTGAGAACCACTGCTCTAAATAAAAGCTGTCACAGAAGTTTCGCGATCATAGAATGCAACTCGCACGACTGTTGACACACTTTATTACGCTTCACTAAGCATGACGTTTGAATACAGCCTATACTGTGTTTAGACCATAGAAAGACCTAAAGTTGCAGCCTTTGGAAACCACCAAAATATCTAAAAAAACACTTTTGCAATGCTTCACAAAGCAAAGATACGCTTCACTAAGCATGATGTTTTAATACAGTCTACTGTGTGCACTATTCAGACCTGAACCTGCAGCCTTTGCGAACCACCAAAATATCTAAAAAACATTTCTTTTGCATTGCAACTTTTACGCACAGACTCACGGTCCACTGCATAGGGCCGTGACGGACCATGCAATTATCTTCATTGACAGCATTTGCCCCACAGGTTTTCACTTGGGAAATAATAATATTGATGTATCAAAAAATAAATAGCTCGATAAATTTTGCAATTCTGAGCTGTGCCTTGGTTGGTCTCGTGTTTTCCGTCGGTATCGTACGTTCAATACGGTTAGGCTATAAGCGTTTTGATTCCATTACCCGACGGTTTAACCGTCTTCTGAAAAGTAAATTCGTTTAATTGGGTCTGTCTGTTGATAAATGCAGTTTAGTTTGTATTATTTGTGGTTACTAATTTACCATAACAAAAACAATAACTTACATACAATTATACAAATATAGCAGCAGAGATCAAGAAAAATATATATCGTATAGCCTAACCATCAAAACACAAACTTACTACTACGGCCTTAAGTAGGCCTAAATGCAATTGGTGATAGGCATAGGCTACAGAGCAAAGCGCAGATATGTTGACAAAATTTTTCAAATAGGCTACGGTACTTGAATAAATTGTTTATTATCAAGATTAGCAATTGTATTATTTACAAACTATAAAATAAAACATTAATGCAAAATGCAAACTACGTAAACAAATGTAGGCCCATAAGTATAATGAAACAAAATACAACAAGCAAACACAATCAGTACAAGGTATGAAAGCACTATATTGACTACATTAGCCCTTTGTATTGATTTAACATAGGCTATGTTTTGGAAAATAAAAAGGACATGTATTAAGACAAATAACAACTTTGCAATTGAGATAAATATCAAATGGAAACAATTAACTGTGATGAGCATTTTCATACTTCGTCTACTTATAGTCCCTCAAACATTAATTTCCGGGGCCAAGACTTCTATAGCATGATATTGATGTCTCACCATTGACATACCATTCTGATGCCATCATCAATATAATCATAGGTTTGTTTGTTGTCAGCTGCGTAGTCGAGTCGTGAAAGTGCCGATACTACGCTCAAAAAGACGTTGGTTCAACATCACTGCTCAAGAGCACACGACTGTGTCGTGCCAAGACACAGTTATTAAAGGTAGTGGCGAATGCAGGAGGGCAATTGAGGCGAGCACTCCCCGTAAAGCACTGAAAAGCAACTTTATTTACGTATTTACAAAGTCAGATTGATGTAGACCTGCACATGGTTGTTTTTTGTTGAAATTGTCCATTTTTTCCCAACAGTTACTTACTGGATCCCTGGATCCACCCCTGCTGGAAGGCATGCCAAAAATGGAAAATGGCTGAATATTGCTACTTGTTTAATCGCATTTATACTTCTACTTAGCACTGCCATAGGCAGTAGAAGTAGAAAGTAATAGTCAGTAGGCTAACGTTCGGTGGCTTAAACCGTTGGAAAAGCAACTTGAAAATATTTTGCAGCAAGGTAGTAGGAACGAAGGGCGTAACCGTCGGACGAAGCCCGAAGGCGTGTTGCCGAAGGCAACACTTCCAGCGGGGGGTCTGGAGGGCCTCCCCCAGAAATTTTTGAAAAACACTTCCAATTTGGTGCGCTCTGAAAGCATTTCCAAAACAAATCAAAAATAAAAATCTGTCAAATTGTGCTTCGCCTATGTCGTGATCAACTGATCATACATCCATTTAATGTTTAGAAGACATGAACAATCTTAATTTTAACGTTGCAGGACCAAAATCCAGTGTTAGACATGGAATAATAGTGGTCTTAATATTTAATTCGTCATGAATGTTCATTCTCAGATATTCAGTTAGGCCTACACTACAAAAACTAACACTTAGGCCTAAACATTACAACCGCAAGCAATTTGTACAAAAAGCTGGATAAGTTAGTCTCCTGCGTATAGAAGCTTAACGAACTAAATATTGCATCCGCATCTGAATGTTCATTGGCGAAGTAACGTTATATCAACGCTGTAAAAAGAGCAAAGGCATGACTATTGCTAGTAGGCTAAAGTATATGGCGAGGAGACATCAAAAAACAGCAACAATCTTTTCGCCTATATGATGCTGTGATGTGTAGCCTACCGTGACAAGAGACCATTCTGTGCGTATGACCAGTTAGTTAGTCTAGCGATTGAACGCATTGACATTCGCTCAGGTAAACACTGCTTTCCTTGCTTTCCCACACCGATCGTCACTAGTAATAGTAGGCAGTAGAAGTATATATAGGCACTAGGCTACCATATTGTGTGTTACCATGACGAGGGCAAAGGGAAGTGCTTGTTTGTTTAGTCCAAACAATAAATCAATAATGTCACCTAACCCTCTACCTGTAGTTGAACTGTTGTCAGTTTGAAACTACTTGTACCACCAACTAATGCCAAGTAGCTAAAGTGCAGTCTATCACCGAAAATTAAGTGGCAGCTATAAATTGTACGTCCTGGAAATCGTCAATACTTGCTTCAATCTCCCAAGTGTTACTTAAAGGGTCGTAAACCTCCATAGCAGTTGACCCTCCGCCAGCAACATATATTTTCCCATCCAAAACACAAGCTCCATGATTTTGTCTGGCAACATTCATGTCAGCAACACTGGACCAAGTTTGAGTCTCCAAACTCAATCGTTCCACCGATTTTAGATCCTTTTTGTCAAACCCTCCAATTGCGTAAACATGGTTATCAAGAGCAACAACTGCTGGCGACTGCCTTGCAATAGTCATTGAAGAAAAACTTTTCCAAGTATCTTGAAGAAAATCGTAATGCTCAACTGATTTCAGTGTGCTTTTGAGAAACTTGTTACAGCCACCAATGGCATACATACCTTCATCGGTAGAAACTAGACCAAAGCAAGCCCGTCCTTCTTTCATACTGGCGATACTTTTCCATTTGTCCTGGTCAATATCGTAGCATTGTCCAGAAGATGATGCAATCACACCAAACCCGCTCCAACCACCACAATTATAAATGTTACCAGAAAAAATAGCAGAAGCAGCACAATCTCTTTTCATGCTTATAGGTGATAGTTTTGTCCAGCTTGACTCCTGATCGTCCAAGTCTAATCTCTCCACTGATTTAGTATCATTTCCACTAATGACGTAGACCTTTCCTTCATGGTGCACAGCTGAACCTCCGGCATGATTCAATGTTGTGTTTTGCAGCTCAACAGCAACTTTCTTGTTAACATCACATTTCCAGACTTGATTTTCTTGAAATCCAAACAAGCAATTTTCAGCTTTCTGTGTTTCAGTGACAACTTGGTCGTTTGGTGAAACTGAAGCACGAACAACAGTTGATTGAAAACACAGTTTTGTGCATTCGTGACAACCCATGATTAGATCTTCTTGTCCTACGATATTTTGTAAGAAACTCAAAGATAATTTTTTAATATTCACCAAACCAAAAAGTTTTGCCAAGTGCTGATTACGCGCACTGATGTCATATTTGACCCATCCAATCACTGCATTGAAAATGACTTCTTCAGAAGTCACTTGCTTACTTTCGATTTCAAGGATTTCTTTTATGTCTTTGAAGTGTAATTCATTGAATTCTTCTTCATTGATTAAGTTTTCAAAGTGTTCGTCAATTAAAAAATCTGCCTTTTCTTCTAGTTCATTGAGATCATACAGCTTTGCACATGCTCGAATGTAAAGACAGTTGGTAGAATCTATTTCCTCAAATAAGAATTCTGAACAAAACTGTTTCAGATTGGGAATTTGCATGTACTCAGCTGCTTCTATCAAGTTGTACACATTCTCACTTGTGATAGTGATGTCACAAGTGTAAATGAAGTTTAAAACTGCTTCTATTGTTTCTTCAGATATTCCTTGAATAATTCCTTTGCTTTCATATTTTTCTCTCATTTCAATAGAAAACATTGCTGAAAAAAAAGTGGAAAACACTCCAAGGATACATTTGTGTCCATTAAAGTTGCATGATTCAGCAGTTACTGTGACGTCAGAATACCTTTTCATTTTTTTTCTGTCATCATTCAACTGTTTCAAGATATCCAAAGCATGATCACTTTTATAATCTTTAGATTTCATTGTTCTGATTAAGTCTAAGTAATTAAACTTCTGAAAATTGTGAACAGTCAGTTAGCGCACAAATTGTGAGTATGGACCATTTTGCAAAATAAAGCTATGGTAAGACAATAATATAGAGGCTAAATAAATCGCCAACACAATAGATGCTCAATACTTTTAAAGCTATGGTAAGACAATAATATAGAGGCTAAATAAATCGCCAACACAATAGATGCTCAATACTTTTCCTAACATCTAGAGACTAGAGGAGTCACCTCCACTGCTCAGTAAACCTCCCCAATCCCCGGACTTTCTTTTGTTTTCTTCTATATTGTGACTTTTCTGCATGGGTTTTCAATGCTGATTTCAAAAATATGCATAAAATTTTTTTTCGATCAAAGTCTGGGAAGTTATTTGCTGTTGCTTAGCAACAACTTTTCATAAAAATTACAAAAATCCTCTTTAAAACCCCTTTACTTTTAACCTAGTATGCTGATATCTACATTATATGAAAGCACCACAAAATAAAAAGTTTTGTCTCTCATAGGCTACAACCTAGACTGCAAACATGAAACGAATTTCAGCTAATGCAAACTAAAACTAAATTGTCTCTGATAAATTAAAATTTCTTTCTTAGATAAATGTAACTAAATTTAGTTTCTGTCAGAGATGTTTCGAGAAGAGCGCTTACAATATTACGTGCATGTTGCACTCCATGTGCTGCGATTACGACTAAGCGATTACGACTAAGCGATCCCAGACAACCGCTTCATTTGGTCCAAATCGGGTGTGGATTTGACCAGATAGAGTTGTAGTATCAGACACAATTAACAGACTCAGGCCCGTAGCCAGACATTTTCAAGGGGGGGGGTTCCCAAATCCAAAAATATGGACCTTTTGATAACACTTCCTTCTTTGCCTGTCCCCAAGCAAGCAATCAAAACATAGGAAGTGGCAGTACATAATATATAAACCAACAAACAAAACAAACTTCAAATTGTCAACATTACAAAAACAAAATAAATAAATAGACTACGAACAATTTTCACATTAACAATAGCACATCTACAGGGACGCCGGAAGCGGGGGCAGAGGGGACGGGTGCCCTTTTAAGGTCATGTAAACTACTGCACATTTTGCAATATAACAATTTCTGCTATTCGCTTTTAGCCTAAATTGTCTACGATATGCGAGCTTCTAAACCAGGGAACCACAAATAGTGGGTCGCGACCACGATTATCCACGGTGGGTCGCAAAAGGGTTTAACCTTACTATAAATATAACTTGTATGTCAAAAATAAATACAATCATATACTCTTTGACGCACTGAGTTTCGTCTTTCCACCTAAAACATCGGGAAGCTGATCGTGAACTACATGCTCAGAACAATGGAAAACCTCTGTCCTTCTGCCCTGAACCAAAATATCTTAGGGTGACACTAGACAGATCGCTCACATACGACCACCATTTAGTGTCACTGCGCAAGAAACTGACATCCCGCACTGGGCTACTCAAGCGCCTGCGGCAGGCTCCAGCTGGGGGGCGAGAGCTGACACTTTTCAGCCTTTTTCCTTGTCTACTCTTCAGCAGAGTAGGCTACTGTGCACCTGTTTGGTGCCGCAGTGCTCACTGCCATAAACATCGCCACAGCCATAAACAGCGCCTTGCGCACAATGACCGGATGCCTGCGTCCCACGCCATTGGACAATCTCCCCATTCTAGCTGGCATCCAACCTGCTGAGCTTCGTCGTGAAGAAGCGACTCTGTCTCTCAGTCGACGGGCACCGAAGCCTAACCACCTTCTCCACCCAGTGGCTCCGAGAGGGGGGGGAAGTCGGGCCAGTTTCCCCCCTAGCAAAACATTGTAAAGGAAAAACGAGTAGTTTTTTGTTTTTGCACTTTTGAGGGGGGCCCATTTTTAGTACTAAAGTAAAAATGTACCAACTAAATAATCAACAAATTCTTAAATGAAGTGCGTAGTTCTAAGTATTTCTCAATCATTGTAAATGTCACTCTCGATGCTTCTCATCAAGAACAAATTATTTTCGTGTTAAGGTAGGCGACGTTGAACAGCTTCAAGACGTAAAATCTGAAGCTGAAATGATTTCTGTATCACTGAACGGTTCCGATTGTATTGATAGTTTCAACTTGAAAACTGGTGCTGTTTTAGCTAAGCGGGAACTATTTTTGCTTGACACCTGAACCTTAACTTCAAAATCTGCGTTGGCCAGACATAGGATGTTGTATCCAACATAAGTTATCTGGGAAAGTTAAAGGTGTCAGTCTAAGCACGATTAAAGAAAGTAAATTCTGTATATTTTTTGTTTATGGATGTTGTTGCTTAAATCAAGTTGGAGTTCATAGTGTTGCCTACAGACAGCGTTGTTCAAATGTCTTATCATTTTTGGAGTAATTGATTATCTGTAAGCTTGTGGCATTTTTAAAGTTATAGCCCAGTCAGAGGGAAAATTCTGAAAAATCTAAAGAAAGCTGTCCTATCATCTTGCAAAGAAAATTAACTTCGAGAGGGTAATCAAGGCGTGGTGCAGTCAAACCCAATGCTTTACATTACCCTTTTGCAATTAAAGCTCTAAAGACGTTTCTTAAATGCATCAAGTTGGAACCAACAAGAGCTTGATCGGAAGCTGAGTTAATGCCAAAGTAGCCTGCAACTAGCAGTTTTAAATTTGTGACTGCTTTGCATTATGTCGATTACGGTCCTAAACAAGATTCACTGATGAATTTAATGAAATTAAAGGAAAATGTAATCTAAGTAAGAGAAAGCTGAGAAGAGTAGGCTACTACTCGCAAGCTAAAGTTGCAGTAGCAATTATAAATTTAAAAGAAAATGATTTTCTTTTCCTGAGGACAAAACGCTTTTATAACTCCACTATAACTAGCTGAATCATTCGAAGGAAATGTTTTCTACCGTACGTTGGAATTGACAAACTTATCAACAAACTCAAACACATCATCGATGAGTTTGAAGTTCCATGAAAATTTCATCGTATGTCTGTTGTGCAGTTGCGGGCATGTGGAACAAATTTAAACCATTTGTAGGCTGCAACAATGACATTTTTCAAGACATTTTGGATGAGTTGGTCCTTTTGACAGAAAGCCACACAGCAAAATTCAGCTGCAAACCAGAACGAATCACCCCATAATCTCTACACAAGGAATTATTAATTGCAAATTTCGAAAGGTTTTTCCAAATAGTTTTGTTATGATTTTTTTTGTGTTCCGGTACCGTAGCTTCCTCCAACGGTTGCGCTTTGAGAACGTGGTTTTAGCAATTACTAAAATTTGTAAAGAATTGTTTGCGCTCCAGTAGGCCTACGACTCGAAACGGATTGAAAAGCCTAACTATACATGTTGTGCATCAATTCAGACGTCGCAAAATTTGTTTATTTGATGCTGTGATCCGTAACTTTGCATTGGAAAAAGTCCAGAAAGGATTGAATTAAATCAGGGATGTCCAAAGTCCAGCCCACGGGCCAACTCCGTGTGGGAAAAAGTTTGGACACTCCTGAATTAAAAGCTTGGTTGAACTATTTTCGTTGCCTGTATTGTGGTTTACAAAGCTTTCTAGACAAAATAGTTTGCCTCAATGGCATTTTTGCTGCAAGTGTAATCCAGTGATTATTGTTGATTTTTACATTGAAGGAAGTTCTTTTCATGCTGAAGAAAGTAGGCTAATTTCAGCTTAACACGAACATGCAACGCAAGATACAAATTAGTTGTATATTTGCTAAAAAATATTATGGGGCCCATTTTTCGTATTGTTTCCCGACCAGTACTGATTTCTCTCGGAGGCCCTGTCTCCACCACAAGATCTCTGCTCTCCCAAACGAGCACCTCCGGCGACTGAAATCAAGACACCCATTCGTGCCAGCTGCTCAACTTCTGATTAACGAAGCTGATGAACAAAACATCTCTGCGGCTACTTAGGCAGACCATCTATTGAATTCTGAACGGAAGTCAAGTAGCCTATTACCAGACTCCATTCGTTCATTTCCTACGCCGACACATGCTCCATAGGCCTGACACTACAAAGACAGGCATGGGCGCGTCTCAACAGTCTTCGTACGGGCGTCAGGTTTTTCTGCTCAACCATGCACCAATGGTGAATGGCCTCTTCCTCCTCCTGTGAATGTGGTGCCGAGGAACAGACCGCAGACCACATCATCAATGACTGTAGAACGGAGTGGAAGGTCTGCGCGTCTTGAATGATGAAACCAAAGACTGGCTGCTCTCTAGCAGCCTTCCAGTGTAGTCCTGAAACATCGTGAATCTGGGGTGGTAAAAAGGTAGATCCTCGGTCCCAGAGGCTTACATGATGACGACCACAGTTAGGAGGTCCACTCGCTTATTAGCCTAAGCCCAATTTCGTCCATTCCTGAATTATTGAAAGTATAGGAGTGGTAGAAAATCCCCCCCGCTCAATAAGCCCAAAATTGTCCTGTCCCGATGTGGGCTTAATAACCGGGGACGACCGTGTTGAAATTGATATTATATTGCAAAAGATTTTGCGCAAAAATTATATGCATCTGAAACCTTTGGGCCGCGAAGATTTCGAACGATTGTCTTTTGGGTCGCACCAACAAGTATTTGCGGACCCCTGTTCTAAACAAGCAACAATATATTAACATGTTTATTCAGAACTATCTGGAAGGTTTCAGCTGATCATAGGTAGCTGATCCTTGATCGTATGTACACTACACCTTCTCCAAAATGTGGACCTTTTCGGCTCAAGGGGGGGGTTCCCGGGAACCCCGAGAACCCCCCCTGGCTACGGGCCTGACTACAAGTATTATCTACGTGACTGAAAAAAAGCCTTCAACAAACTGTTAATATTTCTATGCTGGTTTAATAATATCCAATGTATTGTGTTTGTTAGTCAAGCAAGACAAAGTCCACACAGTACAGCTATGCAGACGATTTGGCCCTACTATATACAAACAAAAATTGGACCAAGGTAGAGGATGTCCTCACCGAGGATATGAAATTGATCTCACAATACCTAAAGGATTGGAGACTAAAACTCAGCACAGCTAAAACTACCATCACACCTTTCCACCTCAACAACAAGGAAGCTGGCCGCCAGTTACGAGTCCCCCTAGATGGAACCTTTATCCGACATGACCCCTGCCCTACATATCTGGGAGTGACCTTGGATCGGCAACTCACGTATAAAAAACACTGTGACTCAGTTCGTGCCAAAGCATCAGCTAGAAACAACCTTCTCAGGTGTCTAGTTGGGTCGACTTGGGGATCGAAAACCTCAACACTGCGCACTAGTGCCCTAGCGCTTGTGTACAGTGTTGCCGAATATGCTTCTCCAGTCTGGTGCCGCAGCACACACGCGGGAAAAGTAGATATCGCCCTTAACGACACCATGCGCATAATCACTGGATGCCTGCGTCCAACTCCCACAGACTTACTACCAGTGCTTTCAGGCATCGCCCCACCAAAACTACGCAGAGAGAATTCCACCGTACGGCTCGCATTAAAGGCAGAGGTCAATGATTGCCATCTCCTCCACAATGTAGTCCTTGACGCACAACACCTCACACGTCAACGCCTACTTTCCAGGCACCCTTTTTCTCGACACGTTGTGGCGCTTCATGAAGGTCACTTTGACCTGATGAAGTCATGGAGAGATTGCTGGGAAACCATCTCACGGCCCAACCAGTTCCAAGTCACACCAGACACTACGGTACCACCTGGCTCAGACCTGCCAAGAAAAGAATGGGTGACTCTGAATCGCCTCCGTACTGGTGTTGGTCGCTTCAAGCACAATATGTTTACCTGGGGATTGTGTGACTCACCGGCCTGTGTTTGTGGTGACCATCAAACAGCACAGCACATCATTAATCACTGTCCAGTGTTTCGACCTGCAGAACATGTGGATCTCATAGACCCTGATATGAAGACATTACTCTGGTTACAACAATTAGGAGATGTTGCCTGAACTGCTGCCTCATAAGCAAGAAGAAGAAGCAAGACCTGGTGCGTTGCGCTTTGAAATGGCTTTGCCCGTGGTAGCATATTTTCTTTCAGGGGTTTTCTTTGCCTACCATTGCTCTTCATGATGAGCTAACGCATCAAGATTGTTCCCTAAAGACCATTAGCACTTTTGAAAACGCATCAAGGTCGATCAACAAAGCAACTGTCTTACATAGCAACTGTCTTACATTACATAGCAACTTACATAGCAACATAGCAACTACATTGTTAAAAAAATTTTGCTTGCCTTTTTTTTCTCTCTTCACTTTTTAGAAATTTTTGGTCCATGCCTGTATGACATTCAGAATTTACGTATTATCCAATAAACACATTTGTAATAAAATCTTGCTATTTTTACCTTTCTAACTTGGCCTATTTAGAAACGTAGCCTACACGACAATTTTTCTTAACCTTTTTCATGCCATGGCGCACCCAGGGATGGAGGAAATACGTGGGCCTCGTGGGCCTGGGCCCACCTACTTTATTTTCTGGTGGGCCTGGCCCACCTACTTTTGAAAGCCAAATTTTTTTGAAAAGGAAGCGAAAACGGCAAATCAGAGAGGGAGTTCCAAAAAAAGGTCTTCACTCCCTTGATACACAGTACCTTAGTTTGATTGTCTTTGATAGCTCAATAGTGAAATCCAATCTTCAAACTTTTCTGTGGAGTCCATTAATATTGATGTGCAGCATGTGTGGGTGTGGTTGCGTGTGACTGGTGGAGCAATCTATCAATCAATATGATTATTCTTTATGTTTTCTATGGTTAGAACAGTGATACCATTACATAATGTCTAATTACATGCACGTACTGTAAGCTCTAATGCTGCATATTATTACTCCCAGGTGGTATTATAATTGTGTGTGTATTGTTGCCTTTTTATTTGTGTGTACATCGCCACATTTATAGAGCAATTCAACAATTTTGTAAATTTTTTTGACCAAATCCGACCCAAAAATGGAAAATTTTACCTACAGTATTGGCACGAAAGGTAATGTGTAACGAAAACTCAATGTGTGAACCAGAGGTCGGCAACCTTTTTCTAACAGCGGGCCAAAGCCAAACTTTACATGGTCTTGGCGTGCCGTAGCCTATTAATACCAGTTTTGATAGATTCAGAGGCATGATTTCAAGGCGTTGACGTAGCCTAATGCCTTCAGAATATTAGCTAGTAATATCTTTGACGGGAATCAGCTGAACAAATTCTTAAACATCAAAATCTTAGTTTACTGCACGCACAAATACTGCCAGCTCAGCTGTAGGCTTATCTGTCGTGTCTGTGCTCTCATCTATTGCCATTGCGAAGAATTGTAGATATAGGCTACAATACTAACTTTTTGCTAGATGTTACGTTCTCCAATATCTCTTCTTTTCGTCGAGTTACGGTTCCTGTTGAAAGACTTAGGCCTATATCTGAAAAGTAGTTTGTTTTTTTCTCTGGACATATGTTTTCAATAACATCCATTTTACACCTTTTCCCTAATTCTCCATCACTATACGATTTCTTGTCTTTTGTTATTAATTGTGCTACCTTGAAGCTAGCAGTAGAATTTTCTGATTAATTGGTTTTCTTTTCGTTTGTAATAGAGAAATTTGCTGTTTTAAAGCTATTTTTGAGTAGATTAACTTAATCGTTCCTTGTTTGACCCATTAACTTGGAAAAAATAATATGTTTTGTATTATAATGGCGCTTTATGTTGAGTTCTTTGTTTATACAAACAGAAACGCTGCAAATCAAAAACGTGGGCCAACTAAAATTATTAATGAAAAGTACTTGTTCTTCTATTCGATTATAGCTTACCGTAATAAGCTTAAATTGATCATCATCAATAGACTACTGGCCTAGCCACATATTAGTATAATTTGGGAACGGTTAGCCGTAGTTTGCCGACCCCTAGTGCAAACGATTTTAAATATTAGGAATGCAACAAGTTCAGAAGGGTCTGGAGGGCGAAGCCCCCCAGAGGTTTGATTGACTTTGACTGCTGCGCCTCTGGGCCCACCTACTTTTAAACTGGTTCCTCCATCCCTGGGCGCACCTACAGACCCTTGAAAATGAGGCGGCGCCCCGGGCGAGCGAAGTGAGGGCGAAATTTTTTAAGTAGCCTATTCCGGTATTTCGCTTGCGTTGCTTGCAAATTTTTATTACATAGAACTTTCAGTTGCATTATCTTCAAAGTAGGCTACTGCTTGCTCAAAAGGATAAGCCGAAAAAAAGGTAATAGGCCTACGGTAGCCTAATAATAATAATGTTAGTTTTTATAAAGCGCTGGATCCATCGCAGAATGCGTTGCTCCTCAGCGCTTTACAAAGCAGACAGTGTCAATGCAGCTGCATAATAATAATTTTTTTTGTTAATATTTAATAATTTATATTTTAATAATATTTAATGGAAGCCTTTAATATCGTAATAATTTCAAATTATAAAGACACACAGCACAACCTTTGGCTGAAAAAAAGGCATTGACAGACAAAATATTCCACTTGAAATCAGCAGCAAGGTCAGCACGGTTTGCCACCGATACCAAACATTATGGTTTTATACCTCAACCGGTAGCGCGCTCCTCTGAAATGGACCTGCCCCGGCTGACTTGGGTCAAGCTTAATAAAATGCGAATAGTGCTCGGCCGCTTCCATTCCAATATGTGCAAGTAAGGTTTGGTTCTCACATCGGCCTGAGAGTGCGGCGAGGAGAAACAAACTACAGACCATGTCGTTCTTAAATGTCCCATTTAAAAGGCACCCAATGGAACGCATGGCGTAGCAGAACTGGATGAAGCTACACTCAACTGGACGAAGCTGCATTCACCTGTTTTTTCATCACCTGCCCTGGAATCTGAACAATCTTGTCTCACACAAAGGAAGAAGGTCAGGATTAAAAGCAAACTAACTAACTTTGAAAGTTGAAGGTAACTGTCAAACTCAGCGAGTTTGTTCTCCAGGTTCAATTTAATCGCTAAAATGTGTCTACAATCAGCATCATAATAAAATCGAACAGAAATTCTATTCTATGTCCCAGAGAAGTGATACGCTATAAACAAGTTTTTGATTAGAAACTATTGAACAAGCCTCAAGCACTCTTGCAATGAAAATTAACATTCTCTGGCAAAGTCGTCAGCTAACTTGCCGAGCTATGACACACCAAGTGCAGAGCAGAAACAACTTAGAAAGACGTTTTCAGTTTTATTGTATGTCTAAATATTGACTGAACAAACAAATCTGGTTGCTTGCTTGACCAAAGACACATTGTAACAATTTAAAATAACGAATTAGATAAGAAAAAAAAATCTTTTAATATTGTTTCACTTTAAAGTTGGACGTCAATGATTTCACTGATAGTTTGTTTTATTATTTAAGCTAAAACTTAATGCTTCCCTTGTAAGTAGTTTTTGCGTTTTAAGCTTTTATAGACAAAAATTTAGTCTCTTTTTACATTAATTGAACAATGAAAGTTTCCTAAAAAAATCGAGCGGATTTGCAGGTTGAAAGTGGTCTCGGCTAAACGGCAACCAAGAGTCGAAGATGAGTCTTCTGTTCTGGCCAACTTGGTAAAAATGGGAGCTATTTGGATAAACTGTCGAATGTTACTCTTACTAAATGCTTGTGTTTTTGCAGAATGTACAACTTATACAAGCAGTGGCGTAGCCAGGAGGGGGGTGGGGGTTACAACCCCCCCTTTGGCACGCGTGTGGCGTCACGATATTGAGAATGATGCTTTCAGTCTCTATGTCTGTAAAACAAAGTTTGCCTAATTTTAATCGAAACTGCACAAAAAAAACGAGTTTTGCTAATACTAAACATTCAAATATCTCAGCCAGGAATTAGCAATAAGAAAACACAGAGACCTAGCTTTATTACCGAAAATGCCCAAGAAAACATGATCTTATCCTTTTGCTATGCCACCGGACAGCACCATTTTACAGTAATATTCATACCGGTACCCAAATTTTTGTTGAAAATTCTCTCAGAATGCACCAAATTCAAAGTAATTTTTCAAAATTTTAATTTTCAATTGATTCCATCTCCTTCTGTTGCTGTAACTCCTGTTGCTATATTTCTTAGTACAGGCTCACTTTTATAGAGGGGGTTATGGCTTTCAATCCAAGATCGAATCTTTACCAAATCATCATTGTCTCGCTTCATACGGCTTGTTCCTAATTCTGCATATTGATTGCTTGTTTTATGTGTGTTCCCAGTTAATGTCGTTATAGCGTCATGTATTGAAGTGCAAACATGCATCGTGTGTACCTAGGTCAGCATTATATTTTCGAAATAGAATCAATGTAGTAGCCTACAGACCATACCCAGGCCCGGATTTAGGGGGGGCAGAGGGGGCAGGTGCCCCGGGCCCCCCGACTTTTGAAGGGCCCCCCTACGTGGAAAAAATGTGATTTTGTGTTATTTTTTCTTCCTTTCAGCCTTTGAAGTTTCTTTAAAATGGTGTGCAGTGCTGGATTGATGCTACTGTAGACGCAGAGGTGGTTTTTCGCACTGTAGGCGCGAAAAATTTTTTTGCAGGGGGCCCCCCGATCTAAAAGTGCCCCGGGCCCCTCATCAGCTAAATCCGGCCCTGACCATACCAACAGGAATGCACGTGTCTGACACTCTAAAGCAGTTCGCCTTCGGATATCAACTGCTCCTCGTACTGAAACGGTACAACTGTGATTGTGATTGTAAACTAGGTGATCATGGTTTCATCCGGTTTGAAGTTCAAGTCAGTCTACGCCAGGGGTCACCAAATGGCGGCCCGCCACGCTGTATCGCTGCGACCCGCGGAAGGTATCAGCGTACAAGTATAACCAAAAATACTTTTCTTGGGGAGTTAAAGAGCACGAAGGCAAAAAATACTTTTCGGGAAGCATATTTTCACTTTGCATACGATTTCACCGACCGACCAATCAGATTAGCCTATAGTTCTAGGTGGGGGTTGCTTAAAGCTATTCCAATGCGATGTCCAGCCACACTGTCCCAATGGTTGATTAAAACGTCCGTTTTCGAATTTCGAAAATGTCGAGCATAAGGTTGCTTATTTTAAGTTTGCAAATGTCATGTAAACACTAGTGTGCGTTTCACCGTTATTGTGTTTCACGACCAGTGTACTCTTTATGCAAGTTTTTGTTGGCAAAATAGGTCGGTGTGCCAACTCAATTTATAATAAATTTGGCAAAATATTATATATAAATTTAAAGACTTTTTCTGATTGTATTATGAAAATATTTAGCTTAGTACTGCAAAATATTTTTTTCTTCTTTTTTAAAGAAATATGGAACGATTCACGATTTCGCGTGTCATCCTTGGGCAGGGGCCATGCTAATCTTCTCTGTATCGTTCCAATTTTAGTATATCTACTGCCGAAGCAAGTTCTGCAAAATATTATTAATCAACAAATTCTTGCCACGCTGATAAGCACCGCAAGTGACAGTTGTTTATAACAAAAGAAAGACGGTTTTATAGACTCTCACAAAAAGGATGAAAAACCAACTCATTGCTTTTTTAAAGGGAAGATTGTTCATGAATTACGATAGAATTACGATTTTTGGGTGATTTCTACAGTACAAGCATTTGTTTTATGGTGCCTGGTTTCTTTTTCCGTGTTATTGGAGCCTATTTTTCGCTGATATGTTTGTAGGTCACTATTGTTGCCTGTATTGCGATGTGTCAAACATTTCCTTGTTCAATAAAATTGTTAATTGCAAGATATCTTTTGTGAAGCGAAGTGACAACACCACTTGCTTAGCGATGAATATTCTGATAAAACCACTCGCCTCGCTATAAGTGCGCAAAACAAGTGGCCTCGTTTATTAGGCATTGTAAAAGGAGCTTGGCCTGGCCGTAGCGTTGTTCGATTAATTTTGTTGCTGTGGTATTCTAACATAAATATGAACAACATGTAACGCTGGATACTGGGTACGAAATGCGTTCTTTTTTAGCATAAGAGTCAACCTACCTAACATTTTATTAGTGCGGCCCGCCACAGCTCTCCTTAGTGCCAAAGTGGCCGGCATGCAAAAAAGGTTGGTGACCCCTGGTCTACGCACAACAAAGAGCCTGTGAATTACGTCGAAATTGCATGCTTTTATCATCCAGATCACATAAGTTATGACAAGACGACAATGCTAAAGTAACCCAGTTTTACATAGAAAAGAGATTTCTGGTCGTTACAATTACATAAGAAGACTTTGCATTGCATTACACATACAAATTGTTGTTTATTAATTTTATTTTTTCTGTCGTCACTACAGTACTACAGTAGGCTATATAAATCCGAAATTTTGTTTTTGTACATCATTCGCTCTGAAGATGCGCATTGCCATGATGCGCGAAACGTCAGTGAAGCAATAAACAACGTATCTGTTTCTGCTTTTCCTTTCGCATTCATCAAATGAACGCTGCAGTTATTGCTAGAAAAGATATGAAATATTCCTGGTAAATATACAAACTTCTCAGTGTTCACTTTATTTGAAAATCGAAAAAGTGAGTTTTGACAAAATTAGATAGAAATACCTACCTTTAGTAAATTTGCTATCAAATTTTTTGCTCAAAGCCGATTAAAGAGGATTTTGGATATGTTAATCTACATAAAATTGCGCTTCTTTTGGTACCAAATTTGTTAAGTTACGAATTTTTTCCGGGTTGGCCCTTTTTTGAGCTTAGATGACTACACTATGTCTCTTTAGCAGCATGATCGTTAATTAATTATTTCTGATTCATAAGCGTACATTGAACGTTTTAGTTTTAGCCTAATGCTACGGGTTCGCTGTGGCAATAGTGGTTTTTCACGAGCTTTCGCTGCTGTAGCTGTTGCTTGCCTTTGTCGCGATTGCAAAGAAACATCTGGAAATAGAATTAAAAAAAACAGTTTAGGTTGATTTAATGTGATAGAGCCAGAGATGAAGTCAGCACAGTGGGCAACATAAAGACCTTTAATTTTTTCGTTTCGTGAACTACAAAACTGATTACTCCGCTTGGGTATCATATTGTAACCGAGGAGACCTTTGGTACATCAGATGCTGAGATCGTAAATGCTGCCGGTGCTCTGCAGCCGTGCAGTGTCGAAAAGTGTTTTTGGTTTTCTAGTTGATTTGTCATTAAAATTTATGTTTGCGATCTTCCACAACCACGTTTCCCAAGAAAGCGTCACATGAGCAAAGATCGAGTCTACATCGGTCCACACCCTGCTATTCTAATAAGTCATAGTTGAAGCTAAGTTTTTTCTCAGGTCATAAACATAAATAAATTTTTAAATGTATATATCTTTAAAGCAGTGGTTTCCGACGGAAAAAGAATTCTTTTCCAAAGAGATATATCATGTTTTCAGGAGATGAGTTTTAACTGTCAACTTAAATATACGACTCCCATTCCTCGGTTTACAGCTGGCCAACTCCGACTCTAGACATGCCTAAATCCCTCAGATTCCGACTCCACGACTCCGACTTCATAGCCGTGCGTCGTACAAATCCCTCTAGTCTACTCTCAGCATAGTAAAGAAATAAACTTAAATATATATAAGTATATTTATTAACTATGCTCTCAGCTGTGAGGCAGAACTATATAGGCATTTATTCGTTTCTCCGTTTGCAGTTCTGTTCAGGTTTGCGTTTTTCTTGGGGAGGCGGGGATGAAAAGCATCTCACTTTGCAAACACATCATTATCGTATAAAAAAGCTAAATTTTCCATCCGGAAAAGAAGACAATTTCTCCCACAAGATCATTTTATTTACAACAGGTTTGTTGTGTAGTGGCTTATTGAAACACGTAACAACTTGACTAAGATCAAGATGGTAATTTAACACAAAATATGTCAAATTAGTGATCGTAAAAAGCATTGCTTCAAAGCTTTCAGTCATATGCTGCCTACGCGAGGTAACAAGGAGTGATGGAGGAATAAAAGCGCAACTTGAACAAACAAAAAAACTGCATAAGAAATGATTGAAAACCACTGCTTTAGGGTCTGAAACACAACGACAATAGACTCTTTAGTCTAAATAAAGGCTGTCACAGAAGTTTCGCGATCATAGAATGCAACTCGCACGACTGTTGACATAGGCTACTTTATTACGCTTCACTAAGCATGACGTTTGAATACAGCCTGCTGTGTTTAGACCATAGAAAGACCTGAAGCTGCAGCCTTTGGAAACCACCAAAATATCTAAAAAAACATTTTTGCAAAGATACGCTTCACTAAGCATGACGTTTTAATACAGTCTACTGTATTCACTATTCAGACCTGAAGCTGCAGCCTTTGCGAACCACCAAAATATCTAAAAACATTTCTTTTGCATTGCAACTTTTACGCACAGACCCACGGTCCACTGCATAGGGCCGTGACGGACCATGCCATTATCTTCATTGACAGCATTTGCCCCACAGGTTTTCACTTGGGAAATATTGATGTAACAAAAAATAAATAGTTCGATAAATTTTGCGATTCTGAGCGGTGCACGGTCGTTTGGTCGACAGGACGTTTGGTCGACAGGACGTTTGGTCGACAGGACGTTAGGTCGACAGAACGATTCATTTTTGGGTTAGGGTTAGAGTCAGGGTTAGATTAGGGTTATGGTTAGTTAACTAACCCTAACCCTAAAATAAATCGTTCTGTCGACCTAACGTCCTGTCGACCAAACGTCCTGTCGACCAAATGACCGGGTACCGATTTAACATAGGCTATGTTTTAGAAAATAGAAAAGACATGTATTAAGAAAAATAACAACCTTACAATTGAGATAAATATCAAATGGAAATAATCAACTGTGATGAACATTTTCATACTTCGTCTACTTTTAGTCCCTCAAACATTACTTTCTGGGCCAAAATTTCTATAGTATGATGTCTCTCACCATTGACATACCATTTTGATGCCATCATCAATAATCATAGATTTGTTTGTTGTCAGCTGCACAGTCGAGTCGTGAAAGTGCCGATACTACGCTCAAAAAGACGTTGGTTCAACATCACTGCTCAAGAGCACACGACTGTGTCGTGCCAAGACACAGTTATTAAAGGTAGTGGCAAATACAGGGGGGGAATTGAGGCGAGCACTCCCCGTAAAGCACTGAAAAGCAACTTTATTTACGTATTTACAAAGTCAGATTGATGTAGACCTGCACAGTGCACATGATAGCTTTTTGTTGAAATCGTCCATTTTTTCCCAACAGTTACTTGCTGGATCCCTGGATCCACCCCTGCTGGAAGGCAAGCCAAAAATCGAAAATGGCTGAATATTGCTACTTGTTTAATCGCATTTATACTTCTACTTAGCACTGCCATAAGCAGTAGAAGTAGAAAGTAATAGTCAGTGACGTTCGGTGGCTTAAACCGTTGGGAAAGCAACTTGGAAATATTCTGCAGCAAGGTAGTAGGAACGAAGGGCGTAACCGTCGGGCCAAGCCCGAAGGCGCGTTGCCGAAGGCAACACTTCCAGCGGGTGATCTGGAGGGCCTCCCCCAGAAATTTTTGAAAAACACTTCCAATTCCCTTCCAATCTGAAAGCATTTCCAAAACAAACCAAAAATAAAAATCTGTCAAATTGTGCTTCGCCTATGTCGTGATCATACATCCATTTAATGTTTAGAAGTCATGAACAATCTTAATTTTAACGTTGCAGGACCAAAATCCAGTGTTAGACATGGAATAATAGTTGTCTAAATCTTTAATTCGTCATGAATGTTCATTCTCAGATATTCAGTTAGGCCTACACTACAAAAACTAACACTTAGGCCTAAACATTACAACCGCAAGCAATTTGTACAAAAAGCTGGATAAGTTAGTCTCCTGCGTATCGAAGCTTAACGAACTAAATATTGCATCCGCACCTGAATGTTCATTGGCGAAGTAACGTTATATCAACGCTGTAAAAAGAGCAAAGGCATGACTATTGCTAGTAGGCTAAAGTATATGGCGAGGAGACATCAAAAAACAGCAACAATCTTTTCGCCTATATGATGCTGTGATGTGTAGCCTACCGTGACGAGAGACCATTCTGTGCGTATGACCCGTTAGTTGGTCTAGCGATTGAACGCATTTACATTCGCTCAGGTAAGCACTGCTTTCCTTGCTTTCCCTCACCGATCATCACTAGTAATAGTAGGCAGTAGAAGTAGGCTATATATAGGCACTAGGCTACCATATTGTATGTTACCATGACGAGAGCAAAGGGAAGTGCTTGTTTGTTTAGTGCAAACAATAAATCAATAATGTGATCTAACCCTCTACCTGTAGTTGAACTGTTGTCATTTTGAAACTACTTGTACCACCAACTAATGCCAAGTAGCTAAAGTGCAGTCTATCACCGAAAATTAAGTGGCAGCTATAAATTGTACGTCCTGGAAATCGTCAATACTTGCTTCAATCTCCCAAGTGTCACTTAAAGGGTCGTAAATCTCCATAGCAGTTGACCCTCCGCCAGCAACATATATTTTCCCATCCAAAACACAAGCTCCATGATTTTGTCTGGCAACATTCATGTCAGCAACACTGGACCAAGTTTGAGTCTCCAAACTCAATCGTTCCACCGATTTTAGATCCTTTTTGTCAAATCCTCCAATTGCGTAAATATGGTTATCAAGAGCAACAACTGCTGGCGACTGTCTTGCAATAGTCATTGAAGAAAAACTTTTCCAAGTATCTTGAAGGAAATCGTAATGCTCAACTGATTTCAGTGTGCTTTTGAGAAACTTGTTACAGCCACCAATGGCATACATACCTTCATCGGTAGAAACTAGACCAAAGCAAGCCCGTCCTTCTTTCATACTGGCTATACTTTTCCATTTGTCCTGGTCAATATCGTAGCATTGTCCAGAAGATGATGCAATCACACCAAACCCGCTCCAACCACCACAATTATAAATGTTACCAGAAAAAATAGCAGAAGCAGCACCATCTCTTTTCATGCTTATAGATGATAGTTTTGTCCAGCCTGACTCCTGATCGTCCAAGTCTAATCTTTCCACTGATTTGGTATCATTTCCACTAATGACGTAGACCTTTCCTTCATGGTGCACAGCAGAACCTCCGGCATGATTCTTCAATGTTGTGTTTTGCAGCTCAACAGCAACTTTCTTGTTAACATCACATTTCCAGACTTGATTTTCTTGAAATCCAAACAAGCAATTTTCAGCTTTCTGTGTTTCAGTGACAACTTGGTCGTTTGGTGAAACTGAAGCACGAACAACAGTTGATTGAAAACACATTTTTGTGCATTCGTGACAACCCATGATTAGATCTTCTTGTCCTACGATATTTTGTAAGAAACTCAAAGATAATTTTTTAATATTCACCAAACCAAAAAGTTTTGCCAAGTGCTGATTACGCGCACTGATGTCATATTTGACCCATCCAATCACTGCATTGAAAATGACTTCTTCAGAAGTCACCTGCTTACTTTCGATTTCAAGGATTTCTTTTATGTCTTTGAAGTGTAATTCATTGAATTCTTCTTGATTGATTAAGTTTTCAAAGTGTTTGGCAATTGAAAAATCTGCCTTTTCTTCTAGTTCATTGAGATCATACAGCTTTGCACATGCTCGAATGTAAAGACAGTTGGTAGAATCTATTTCCTCAAATAAGAATTCTGAACAAAACTGTTTCAGATTGGGAATTTGCATATACTCAGCTGCTTCTATCAAGTTGTACACATTCTCACTTATGATAGTGATATTACAAGTGTAAATGAAGTTTAAAACTGCTTCTATTGTTTCTTCAGATATTGCTTGAATAATTCCTTTGCTTTCATATTTCTCCCTCATTTCAATAGAAAACATTGCTGAAAAAAAAGTAGAAAACACCCCAAGGATACATTTGTGTCCATTAAAGTTGCATGATTCAGCAGTTATTGTGACGTCAGAATACCTTTTCATTTTTTTTCTGTCTTCATTCAACTGTTTCAAGATGTCAAAAGCATGATCACTTTTATAATCTTTAGATTTCATAGTGATGTCTAAGTTAACTAATAACGCCTCTGTAAATAAAGTAGACTATACTAAGCACACAAGTTGAAGTTGTATATATCACACTGAAGTTGTAGGAATGAATTAATCTGAAGTCTAAGGCCTGTATGAACAACAATGCCAGAAGATACGCATTGATTCAGGCCCGCAACCAGCAAATATTTTCGGGGGGGGGGGGAGCATTTCATTTTTATTGAAGAACAAACATTAAAATGATGCATTGAGACATTTTTATGTTAATGTCCACGCCCATTGATAGAGTGTGTGGCACTACCATGTTACGGTTCAGTGGTCATAACTTATGTCAATCACGTTTTTGTTTAGTACAGCATTAAAGGAAACTAGCCTTTGTAACCTTCTCTCATTTAGCTATGACTACCCAAGGAAGAAAATTACGATAATACAGTAATGTGTTCAGTCGATTACAAATAAAATACAACATCTGTAGGCTACGAACTGCATTGGCACTACTGGAATCATAAATTAACCAATAACATATATTTGCATCAACATAAACAAACAGATACATATGAATAAAACTCAACACGGTAATTACAAATTACAATCCTGAAACATTTTGTTGGCTCAACAAGTTTTTATGTTTGTAGGCCCAAATAAGTTGACTTTGCAAATGCAAAATGACATTTTAATTTAGAGCATAATGTCTAACTTTCTACTTGATTTGGCAAGTTCGTTCACCAATTCCGCGCTTGGAATTTGAGTATGATGGATTTGCATGAGAGCTAGTCCAGAAAGCCTGTCCTGTCTCATAGTGCTTCTAAGGTAACTTTTCAAGCGTCGTAGACAGCTAAATGTTCTTTCTGCAGAAGCAGTTGTGACTGGAAGTGTAGCCAAAATTATCAAGAGTTTGTAAATGTTTGGATAAAACTCTTTTTTGGATTTTATTGCTGACACCGCATCAATCGCACTTGCTGGCCTTTCACTTTCAAGAATTCGTTCCCACTTAATTTTCCACCTGGCAAATTCATCTATCTTGGCTTCGCAGTCAAGAGTGCAGACTATCGAAACCAGTGTAGCCTACTTTCGGTTTCGATAATCTACACTCTACAGTATGGCTGTACGTGAACATTTCATACTGCATAGAACGCTTAAAAAATTTTCAAAAAATTTCGGGGGGGCAAATGCCTCCAATGCTCCCCCCCCCCTGGTTCCGTGCTTGCATTGATTTGTCACATTTTTTTAACTATTTCTATGGGCCTATGGCTAACGACCGGTCTAAAGTTTCTAAATTTGTATATTTTATTGTTCAGAAAACTGAGGTTTGTCTTTTGTCTACACAACGATTCTTTTACGTCTTTGCGAGGCGGTTTACCTAAGCAAACGCACTGCAATATCATCCCAATATGTATCATTGTAGCTAGGCTGAAGTGTCGCTTCAAAGTTTCTGGTTAATGTTTATTGAACTGCAATCAAGTTGATCGTAAGCTACGCTTGGGTTGATACAACAAACAGCTGGAATGTCGTAGACGGAGTAATTAAAGATCCGGTAAACAACCTGAACTTGTAAAATTTGTAAACAAACTGAAACAGCTAATTATTACTGAACATTTGGTTTTACCTCTTCACAAAAGTTGTTTTGAGAGTATTGAAAAAACAACGAGTTATGTAGCCTACTGTGTAGCTGTAGCCTATATAGCCTACTATAGGCCTATTTGTGCCGTGGCATAATTATTAACGTTAGAAAAGCCACTGGATGAAACAAAGTGTCTCAGCTTGCAAAGCAGTGTTTTTACATTGATTCAATATCAAGAAATGTTACGTAGTTAGTTTTGCTGAAAATAAAGGCTGGTTAGTACAATTCCGCACTGATGAGATAACCTGGATTACAACTTGAAAAGAACCGCTTTTTTGCATTTATAGGCCTATAGTTAGTACAAAGTATTACTTTTCAGGTCAATTTATCGCAAAAACACTTTCATTTATTGCACAGCGATAGTTTATTTGTCGTTAAAGCCAAACCAAACATTTTGTCAGTCATGGTCATGATCTGTTACTTGAATAGTCCGCTCCCATATTTTAGTTGGACGCCGAACTTTGCAAATGAAAAAGTTGTGATATTCTGTAACGCTGATTCAACTCCCAGATGTGCGCTTTTCAGAAACAGCTCTCCACTCTGCCGCATTTAGGGCCGTTAAGATAATTTGGGCCCGGTACTAGCCTAATGAAATCCTTGGGACCTAAATAAAGACAGTTCTAATGAAAAACGCACCATCTTCAACGAATACGATCCCGGTTTTCTCAAGCCATCGAGCCCCTTAGAAAGATTCCGGGCTCGGGTCCAAAAGCATCCCATGGAGCCCCCTTTCAACGCTGTTGACTGCAATAAGTGGATGAAATAATTTAGAGGCGACAACCCATTAACAACAAACGAAAAACTTTAGTTGGGGTTTGCAGAAAAACAAATTGAGGTTACCTCCGATTGTTCAAAGTCATTTTTGTTGCAAGCAAACTTCAGCTCGATGGTTGAAGATTTAGATGAAATGAACAGAAGGCAAGAAAGTCATGTTTATCTCTAAGTTACAAGGCTATAGCTTAGACAGGGTAGTCCAATGAGTTACTTTTTAACCCGGGCCTGGGATAACTTTAGTAGCCTGAAACATTTTCAGGTGGACAGGGACAGTAGCGGATCCAGTGAGGTAGTTGGTCAAGTGCCCCTAAAACGAAGAAAAAAAATGTTATCCTTCTCAATTTTTAATTATCTCTTCTCAAATGCAGCAATTTTTGTCATTTCCAATGGAAAAAATTCAATTCGATTCACAAGCAAGTACCGGTATCCTTGACTCGGCTTTATTTCCGAAAAATGCCACAAGGAAAACATGATTTTATTCTTTTGCTATGACACCGGACAGCACCATTTTACAGTAATATTCATACCCAAATTTTTGTTGAACATGCTCTCAGAATGCACCTAATTCAAGGTAATTTTTAAAAAAATTCTGGGGGAGGCCCCCCAGATCCCCTGCCGCTGGGTGTCGCCTTCGACAAACACGCTGACAGGCTTCACCCGCCAGCCGTCAAAAAAACCCTCTCCTTTCAAAATACCTAGCTACGCTACTGAATTGGATCATTGTCATTGGGCCCGCACAGCATATCCCGCACAGGGCCCGAAATACCCTAAGACCGACACTGAATCGAGGGTATAGAAAACGCTTGTAGCCTATTTAAAAGTTAATATGAGGGGTGGAATTTTTTTTTGTCATTCGGCCTAAATCAAAGTTTCTACAAGTACAATACGCTAAACTGCCAAGAGTAAACTAAGCTCTTAAAAAGCTTTTTCAGTCTGAGAATGAAGATTTAGCGGCACCTAGTGAATTGATGTATTTTACAGGTTGCAACTATTCAATACGCGAAAAACATCACTCTGTTTATTTCGGTTGCTGGTTTTCAGCAGAGCCTCCGAGAGAACTCAGAACTGGTCTGGAAACAACACGAAAAATATTCCTTAATTTTTTTTTTCAGCAAAAATCCAAGCAAAAAATTTGTGTCATGCGTTGCATGTTCGTCTTAAGCTGAACTTAGCCTACTTTATTATAAATTAAGTTTCGCCTAGCCTACTTTCCTCAGCTTAAATTGAGCTAACTTTAAACTTTTGATTTTAACAACGTACCGAAAAGAAAAAAACCTTCTTTCGATGTGACACTTTTCGAAAGTTACTCGATTATACTTGAAACAAAAATGCCATTGTTGCTAACTAATAGCCTATATCTAGAAAAAAATTCTATACACGCAATAGGCCTACGCCTACATGCAGCGAAAATAGCACAACAAAGCATTTAATTCAATCCTTTCCTGGCCTTTTGCAATGCAAAGTCACGCATCACAGCATTAAATGAGAAAGATTTTGCAACGTCTGAATTGATGCATATCGTGGATAGCTGGCATAAGCTGTTCAATCTAATTGAGTTATCATGGAGCGCAAACAGTTCTTTACAAATTCCAGTGTGCTAAAACTACGTTCTCTTATAGCAACAGTCAAAGGAATAAGCCTAATTCAAAAAATTCTCAAATTAAAAAAATATTTGGAAATATGTTTTGCAAGTTGCAATCAATTATTTCCTTGAATAGAAATCGTGCGCAGGTGGGATCGGGTTTGCGGTTGAACGCCGTGTAACTCTTTCAAAATTATCTGCTCATCTAAAAGTCACCGTTGTACAACTTGTTTAGTTTTAATTCTCCCCTACCTGGAACTGCACATCAGAAATGTAAGGATTTTAGAATCTAAAAGCCAAATTCTCTTCCAGATTTCAAGCTAAAATTCAAGTCCAAATCCAGATTATAAGCATTGCAAAATTTGAATCAGGTTAAATTCGACAATAAACTAACTTAACATCATAAGTCTAAAAGTAGGAAACTTACAGGAACGTACCTTGTGGAAAGAAGCTCGTTTGAAAACAATCTATTTGATAGCTATAGAATGAAGAGTAATCATTTTTTGATGGTTTTCAGCCGGGTTTATAGCAAGGCCGAGTGGATAGCGCGTTGGGCTCGCAGTCGAGAGCCTGCATGTTCGACTCCAGCCACTCGCACTTGCTGTTGTTTCTCTGGGCAAGAAACTTTACGATAATTGCCTCTACCTAGTGATCGATTTTGAGTAATGGGTAGTACCAAATTTAAGTCATAAGTAAAGTAGACAACCAGAAACAGACATTGCAGTCGGCTGCAGCGTGGGTCAGGTGTATGTCGGAAGGCGTACACCGATGCATAGCGCTCAAGTCCGCTTTCCCGCAATGCAGGATAAAGATAAACAAACAAACAAACAAGGATACCTATAACCTGGTTGGTTAACCCTGGTTTTTAGAAAGACGTTTAAGTCATTTACTCATTTTCAAATTAGTAGTCCAAACCAAAATCCAGCCGTTAAAAAGTTTAAATCCAAATTCGGTTGCTGAAGTCAAATGCGGCAGCCGACAAGATTTAAATCCATATCCAAGTCCACGTAGCTTACATCTAATTCTAAGTGGCTTTGATAAAATCAAACTGTAATAATTCTCGATGAATATAAAAGTTGAAAGATTTAATTTTCGTAATTAAAACGTGTAGTTCATTACATTTGAAAGCAATTGTACAGTATTGTTCGAATTAATTGAAACTGTCGAGAAAACAGGCTGAATTTGTGTATATTTGGTTTATTGTGATAATTTAACAGATGTGTATAGTTTAATACCTAATGTGGCCCCCATCTTCTTTCAATATTCCACGAACACGGTTTGACATGGATCGATTAGTTTCTTTCAGTTTTATGCAATTTTTGGGTCCCAAAACCACACCTGAATGATGGCCTCCATCAGCTTCCTTATGATGGTGCAGTCCTTCTTGCTTAATCGTGCCTTGATTATGCTTTACAAATTTTCGCTGGGATTTAAATCCGGAGAATTGCCAGGCCAATCAAACGTGATAATCTTGTTTTTCTTTAAAAAATTAGTATTTTTTTTTTAGAAGAATGGCATGGTGTGAGGTCCTGCTAAAAATGCCCCCATCTTCATAAATGCTTTTCCCAGGTCTGGAATAACTTTTTTTGTGATCACATCGATGTATCGTTCAGAATTCATTATTCCTTCCACCGGAAACAGTGATCCAACACCTCTGTGGCTAAACGTCCCCAGAACATTTTTTTGGGGGGATATTTTACACATTGATTGAAATGGCAGGGCTTCAGCGTCTCTCCAACACTCCTTTTCACAAACCTCGCACCATGCCATTCTTCTAGAAAAAACAATAATTTTTTGAAGAAAAACAAGATTACCATATTAGATTGGCCTGGCAAGTGGCAATTCTCTGGATTTTAATCCTATCGAAAATTTGTGGAACATAATCAAGGCACGATTACGCAAGAAGGACTGCACCATCATAAGGAAGCTCATGGAGGCCATCATTCAGGTGTGGTTTTGGGACCCAAAAATTGCATAAAACTGCAAAAAAATAATCGAATCCATGCCAAACCGTGTTCGTGCAATATTGAAAGAAGGTGGAGGCCACATTAGGTATTTAACTATCTACATCTGTTAAATTATCACAATAAACCAAATATACACAATTTCAGCCTGTTTTCTTGACAGTTTCAATTAATTCGAACAATACTGTAGGCTATACTAGCCTATATAATTGTAATGTATTTAAAAATTTTGATGTTGTAGCCTAATTGAACTGGAAACTGTGTAGTTGATCCAGCTCTGCTGCGTTTGCATCTAATTGTTTTGTATAGAACAACTCCTGCTTTTCATCGAAAAAACACAAAATCATCTTTCCTTCACAACTCGACTATTATTGCCCCCTTTTTTTTCGTGAGGAAGCGTCTTGTTTAATTGGAGGTCCAGAGATTTGATCTGTACCGCACAGTCCAAAATATTCCTCTCAACCCCTTGGATGTTTGTTTCTATTCTAAATCTCAAAGGTATGATAGAAATCCCAAAAACGAAAATCAAGGTAAACATATTAATATAAAATGGCAAGAACAAAACTGTTTAAATACAAAACAAGCATAGACCTAACAAATTTTAAGTTATGTTTTGTGGTGTAAATATGGACCTAATTCCGACTAACTTCAAATGTTTTTTTTTTTTAAATCAAAGAAATAACATAAACTTAATACGAGAGCTGTTACTAATAGTAATAGGTTACAACGAGCAACAGCTAAAGTAAATTTAACACTTTTTTTTTTATAAGGAACCGATCGTAAAGATGTCACAAGTAGACAAATAGTACAAAAATACCATTAAACAACAACATGTTGAAGGAACGTTTACCTTCGAACCAAACAAAGCTCTAGGCCTACTTAGGATTGAGAATACCTCTTCTGAACTTTCGCATAGCTTACCGTCCCGTTAGCTCAATGGTTACGCGCCCGGCTCAAGATCACGTGGCGCTGGTTTGACTCTCGAGGTGTGCGCTTGAGCAACGCATTCAGGACTGCTTTCCATTCCGCGGCTCCTAGTGAATGGAATAATTCCCCGGCAACAAGACTTCAACAATCGGAAAACTTCACTCTGTCAATCTCGGTAACCGGCCCTGCGTCAAGTCACTCAAGAGCCTCTCGAAACAACCAGGAATAACCGATCAAGGCTTTATCAGTCCGAGGATAAAGATTCAAAACCAACCAACCAGCTTAGGCTACCTGTGGAAACTTTAATCACACACCACCATCGATGATGACGGTGTGAAGCTTGCACTTGTTCAAGTGTTTCCTGAACAGCTTATTATTTTATCTACTAGACGCCGTTATAGAAAAGCTGCCAATGAGGCACTCTCCTTAACCGCACAAGCCGAGAATCGAACTCTCCTTGCTTAGTGTTATAGTTGCCTTGTTCATGTTATTTCTTCTTAGAGCTTCGGTAGAGAGTTTGTCTTGTTGAACCATAAGCATACGAAGCCGAGCAATGTTATCAAGTTTAACATCTTCAAGTTTATTACATATAGAAACACAAAACTACGCAACAAATTAAATATTGAACGTTTTCGACATCACAAGATGTCCTCTTCAGGAATAACATACATACAATTTAACTACCGTACATCTGAATAAAATACAATGGTTATTATAACTATAAACAAGAAAAAGCAAAAATTGCACAGTACTGAAACACTATTTGACCGGTCATGACGTCACTATATAGGCATTTTTTTCTTTTTCTCTTTCAAAGCAAAAGACGAGAAGAGTGCCTATATAAGTTCTAAATTCAACACTTATGAACAACTGATTGTGTGGTGCGTACTGCTAATTTGCATTCATCAAATGCTGGCATTTGCACAACAATCTAACCTCTTAGTGTAATTTATTAAGTTAAGAATCGATTTCGCTATAGTAATAGCATCTTCAGCTAGCACATGTAAAAAAAGAAGAAAATTTGAAAAATACGTAAAACGAACAAATAAAGCAAACTCCGATCAGAAGATACTTCATTTTCTTGATATTTTAAATAGATGGTTACATAATATTAAAATCAAAACCTGCAAGCCTAAATCTTAACTGGTGTTCTCCCACGATTTCCAACAATATACTGGTACAAAATTCAAAAAATACATTAACCTGATCATCCGTCTAGTAAATTACAACAGTTTAAGAAGGCGAATACAAAGAAAAAACGCAATTTAGTTTCAGTCCATTGCCGTAAGTTTATATCGATAAAGCGTCAATAAAGAATAAGTGTAAATGGGCATCCATCTAGTAAATTACAACAGTTCAACAAGGCGAATACAAAGAAAAACGCAATTTAATTTCAGTCCATTGCCATAAGCTTACATAGACAAGCGTCAAAAAAGAATACGTTTAAATGGGCATAGTTGAAGAATCTACACCACAGGGGTCGGAGGTTGCTGATGACATGGGATTTAAGTGGTTGGTCGAATCAATTTCTGTATGTTTATGGTGGCTTTGATTGTATGTAACCATTCATCTTCAGCGATGTCTAAATAATGTTTGCTGGGTTGTTCGGCGAAAGTAACGACAAAGCAGTCTGCCAGAGCTGGTTTCTTTTTGAGTTCAATATTGTGGAGTTTCGCATAATGTTTCAATAATGCTGCTTTGTCACCGGATTTATCAAAGTAATTAAAACTGTTCCAAATAGATCTATGTGTGGCCCAACGTGTGGAAAATTTTGTCATGGTTTGTCCTACATAGTGTTCGTGACATATGGTGCACGTTGCAATGTATATCCCGTAATTTTGGCAAGTTAACTTTTGTTTGAGACTGTATGTTTTGTTGAGTTTACATTTAATAGAGGTGCATTCTTTTACCATAGGCTTATGCGCTCCATGGTTACCACACAGTGCACATTTGCCGCATGGTTTGGAGTAGCCATTGGTTGGTGTTACTGTATTCAGGGCAATTTTTTTGTATTTTGTGCGTAAATTTCCCAGCGTGCTTGGCTTTTTATATGTCATCATTTGATTGGGCTGTAGTTTTTTCTCTGCGTTGGTGGTCTTGAGTAAATTAGGAAAAGATGTAGGCCAGATTACTCTGTGGGCTTTGGTTGCATTTTTTTCTGTGGGTTTAGGTATCCGTTCTGTCCATTTTTCAGCAAGTTGAATTTTTTCTTTGATAAGTTTTTGGGAAAAATTTGATTTCAAAGCCTTGTTTTTAAGATGTTCAAGTGCTGCAGTGTAGTCGTGTTGTGTTTCATTCAATCTCCTGAGTCGTAATGCTTCTCCATGTATGATTGCCTTGAATGTAGATGTGGGGTGATGTGATTTACCATTGAGGTACAAGCGATCAATAACTGTTTCTTTGGTGTAGTTGGTGGTCACAAATTTAAAGTTCGAAGTTTTGCAAGTGCGGTGGTTAACATCTAGAAACTCAACATTTTTATCAGTTTGGGAGGTGTTGATTTCTCGTATCTCGTAGGATACGTATCGGGCTGGTGCTCCAGAGGGATTGAGTTCGATACTATGCGAAAGCGTTTTTTTTATTAATTTTTAACTAAATTGTGACCTAAAGTGACTCAATCGTTAAGCTTCTGCATTTTTGTGGTCAACTTTTAATTTGAGTAGCCTACATAAATTTTTTATGTCTTCAAATATGAGTAATAAAGTTAGAGTTTTTTAATTTTCCTGCATTTTGGAAATTCTCTGGATAATTTTCCGTTTGTCGTAAGAGGATGTGACCGTGTTTGCCGAACGAGGCAAAAATGTAATGACGAACGGAAAATTACCCTGAGAAATTTTCAAATTCCAGAAAATTAAAAACTCTAACTTTATTACTTAATTTTCTTGAATTTAAGAATTTCTCTGGATAGTTTTCCGTTCGTCAAAAGAGAATGTGACCGTGTTTGCCAAATAACGCAAAAATGTAATGCGTCGTTCGGCAAACACGGTCACATCCTCTTATGACGAACGGAAAATTATCCAGAGAAATTCTTAAATGCAAGAAAATTAAAAAACTCTAACTTTATTACTCATATTTGAAAAGACATAAAAAATTGGGCTGTAGGCTACTCAAATTAAAAATTGACCACAAAAATGCAGAAGCCTAACGATTGAGTCACTTCGGATCAAAATTTAGTTAAAAATTAAAAAAAAAACGCTTCCGCGAAGTATCGACCTCAATCCCTCTGGAGCACCAGCCCGATACGTATCCTACGCGCCACAGAATCAGTCAAACATAAGTGTTGAATTTAGAACTTATATAGGCACTCTTCTCGTCTTTTGCTTTAAAAGAGAAAAAAAAGTGCCTATATAGTGACGTCATGACCGGTCAAATAGTGTTTCAGATTCAAGGACCGGCGCCGGTCAAATAGCCACTGCCTTTTTTTAACAATTTTAGCTAGATTTTTTTTGAAAATCTTACCGAATCTTTTCTCAAGAATGGTACATCAAAAAAGTTGCTAAAATCGTCTTCTTCGGGTATATCTTTCGGTTTTTTATCCAAAAAAGCTTTCAATACTTTATCAAAAAAATATGACGGGTAGCCTATCCATTTAAATGTAGCATATTTTTCAACTTATTAGTTTCATTGTGGAACTATAAATCCGTCGAACA
Organism: Aplidium turbinatum; assembly: GCF_918807975.1. Taxonomy (NCBI): domain Eukaryota; kingdom Metazoa; phylum Chordata; class Ascidiacea; order Aplousobranchia; family Polyclinidae; genus Aplidium; species Aplidium turbinatum. The sequence goes on from NC_137489.1 coordinate 17,043,076, forward strand.
AACCAAACGGGCAAGAGATAAAAGACATAGAAGTAATCCAGATTTCCATCTGTTTGGGCAAAAAGCGTTGTAATTATTTCTTCTTACATAGACCCATGAATACTTGACCTGTCACCATTGTTATACCAGTTGTTCCATTACATATAATCAACTTCATTTATTAGACAGGATAATATACCCTGCTGACATTTTTCATAAAAAAGCAAAGTATAGAAAGAGCTTCATGTTATAGAATAAAAATAATGAGAAGAGTAAATGGAATAGAAATGACACCAGGCAAAAAGATTGTTATTTCAAAGAGGTGCCAACAAAAAATGCCTCGCGAATAAATTTTCTAAAACAAAGTGGTGAAATAATGATAAGCATTTGAAAAAAAAAATGGTTTCACTGCTGTGTAGCAGCTGTAACCCACTATCCCAGTTATCAGTACAAGTGAAATAGTCATCTCTCGTTGCATTCGAATAAACGTCGGATTTGTAGACATCATTTCCTCGGTTTCGCTGGCTTGTTTGTTCTTGTGCGGGAAAGGTTTTGCTGGGACATCTACACCGAGGAAGTCACACAAAGGTTTCCAACCTTGCTTCACATTGTAGATGAGCAGTTGATGCTTTGGCGCAGCCTGGAATGAATTAACGTTTGTAGGGTATTACTCTGGAGGAAAATGAAGTGTTTGCACTTTCCTGACACTCAGTTGAATAACCGACCTACTAACCGCACGCATAGTTTATAAGGATTAGGCCTACTACCGGTACCAAAGATTAAATTAAAACTTTATATGCTGTATTGTGACCTGAAAACAACAGAGGGTCCAGGGAATAGCTGCGTGCCCTTAAAATAAACAAAAAAAAATGTATTTTCACTCCGCTTTTCAAATCTTCAATTAATTTTCTGTCTGTAAAAGTTGGCCTGCAGACAAACGCATGTGGCCATTGTGCAAAATAAGAAACAATAATAATTAGGCTACATAGCTTTCCTATCCAATTTTACAGTAAACACAGTAAAAAGGCGTGAGGAGCGTTTAAAGTCTCGATCTTTATTCAAACTGTGCCTACTTTCCTTTATTAAACAGAACAACCATCCATACTGCTTAAAGCGTCGTCAAAAAGCATCAAAAATGATTTCAAACTTAACTTTAATTTGAAATCAAAAATTTTTACACCAACTTACACAGTTGCTTAGTTTTTGTTTGATGATTTTAGTCAAAAGGTCTGGCCCATTGAACTAAGCAATCAAACGTAATAAAATTTGTCAATGATTTCTAAAGGCAAGCTCTCCAGACCCACACGACCAGCAGCGTTGACAGGGAGCTCCAGGGGTACTTTTGGACTCGAGATAATATCAGTGTCCCGAAACCTTTCCAAGGAGCTCTGGAATTTGAAGAAACCACCGCTTTTCTTGGATATTGTGTGTTTTCTTGTCTTGTGTCTTCATCTGGGGCCCTAGAATCGTATTGGTACGGGCACAAACTATCATCTCAACGGCCCTGTCCACGACATCATTTGCCTCTTCGAACTTCAACGTTGTCCATTCTTTGAGAAACTTTGCTTTGTCGGAAATATGGTGCCCGCAATATATTTTTAATTTCGGTGCTGCCTGAAAACAAATTTTAATATCTACCAAGACTGTGAGGTCACAGTGAAAAGGGTTGACTTTAGGTCCGGGGGTAGTCCATCACGTGGTTGAAATAGGAATAAATCTTGAAGTAACAGCTGACTTCAGTACGAACGTTTTCTGGAATTAACCACATAAATGCGCAATATTTTACACCAACATTTTGTCATTTTATACAAAACTAAATACACAACATTTGTCCTACACTAAAATAGGTTTGTAGGTAGGCCAACTAAATTTAACTAAAGATTAGCGGTGTTCATCACTATAGGCCTAGTTAAAAAACTGTTGGTAGGCTAGCTTCAGCAGTGTCTCCTCAAATAATATTGAAAATCTCCACTTTTAAGGCAACAAGCCTGTTCAGTCAGACCACTACCAGAAGTAAAATAATGAAAACATATTCTCTTACTTTTGCGACATAAGCATTGTGGCGCTTGTAGGCTTTTCTGAAGAGAAGCTCGTTCAAGTTAGGATTTTCTTGTGGCTGTTTATAAAGTATGTTTCCTGTGAAGTAAATGTGAAGTTTTTTTTTAATGACACAATTACATCTTGGAAAGGGTACTCAATGCCAAACACAAAGTAATCAGAATAAATTTATTGCACAAAAACAAGTTGGCTATAAAGTGTTTAAACAATTTTGTAAAAAAAGCTGATTTTTTTCTGTTTCTTCAAATTCAATCCACATGAAAATCATGGGAGAAAAATGGTTGGAAAGCCTGTTCAATATAATTAAAAAATAACGAACCCCAAATGTAGATACGTAGGCTACTAAAGTAACTAAACTCTTGTTTATAAAACGCCCGGAGCAAACGTTTCGAAAACTGGACTGTTTTCATCTTTACTAGCCTACTATAGAATTTGCTATTGATTCAATAGTACCGTAAGTGAAAACAGTCTGGTATCCGAAACGTTTAATAAACACGAGTTTAGTATTTTCACTTTAGGCTATTTATTTTTAAATCACATGAAAGTCATTTTGTTAAAAAACTTATATTTTTTGTTGCTGTGGGACTGTGGGTGCATGTAGAGTGCACACTTGAATTATTTTTAAACATCAAGTGGAAAATGCAATTTTCTTTGTCAGTGTAGTCTGATGTTTCTGCTGCATACCAACAGTATAAGCGAAGTGTAGAAACCTTCTGAAAGTCGGTGACAGTATTTGCAACACTTTCATGATAGGGGAGCGAAAGGATTCCATTTGCATTTTTGTACTTTTCATACAAGACTCCTCATTGTCTCGCACTGTCAATATTACCTGTAAATTTTATTTGTACCATGAAGTTAAAAGGTTTCAAAACATTACTAGACGTGACTTGTTTCAACTCAACAAGCCTTAGCTTTTCTTTGAGACAACAAAAACTCCGTTAGCTCAGTGGTTACTGGTTAAGCGTTCGACTCAAGATCACATGGCGCTGGTTCGACTCTTGGGGTGTGCGTTTGAGCAACGCATTTCAGGACTGCTCTCCATTCAGCGACATCAAATAAATGGAATAATTCCCCAGCAACAACACTTCAACAATCGGAAACTTCACTCTGTCAATCTCGGTAACCGGCCCTGCGTCAAGAGCCTCTATATTACAAGTATCATTTTGATGGTAGATATGAAGACTAGGGCTGCTTCTTAATCAGAATACCAAATTTCAGCTTTGTAAATGCTTTAGATTAAAAGTTGTGAAGACCCAAACATGGAGGAAAATTAACATGCAAACACATTTACAAGTTTTACATTTACGAGAAAGGCAAATTCCAGTAGCCTACAAGGCAACCAGTCATTTTAAGTTGAATGTTCTTTGCTTCCTTTGTACAATGTGCTGTAGGTGTTTATGTCATTTACGATACAACAAGTGCAATTGGCTAACTTAAAAGTAAATGTTCATGTTTTTCTCATTGCTTGAAATGGGTATTAAGAGGGGTTAGATATCACTGCATCTCACCCCTTAATAGTTGCGGAACAAAGTTGAAACTCAGAAGATGGGTTCCTCATGAATATCTCTTTGAGTTAAAAAAAAATTTTTTTTTCAAAACAGTGTCTGACGGGGTCATTTTTTTACCACAAGATGGCGTATTTTAGCAAAATTTGCTGCTGGTCCATATTTTGACGTGAAATAACTGTTTAATGAAAGCAGCGTTTCCTTCCAAATTCAATGTAGTTGTAATCCAGTAGGAGGGGAGTCTCCAGGATAAATTTGAGGGCAATGCTATGTTTTGTATGGAAGCTACAGCTTTTTTAATATGGTCCAAAATTTGTCTTCGCATCAAAATGGGGACACTTTGGGCCTCCATATTTTCAAAATGCTTTGAGACAATATAATTTTGAAACTGGATTCATGTAATATACCTACAAGTGTCTCATTTTGCCAGAAATGAAGTAGATTAAATTTGCAATGAGAGAGATATGCTTGTTTAAAAATGGCCGAAAATGACCGAGCGCTCAACAGCGCAGGGATGTACCCAATTTAAAAGTGTCATAATTTGAAAAGTACAATAGATTTTGAGCTAAAATTTTCAATTTTTAGCTCAATCATGTTATCCAGCCTTTTTTCCGATTTTCAGCAAATTCGGAGAGGGTCAAACTGGAGGGTCCAGGACGTTTGGCATGGAATGACCCATAGGCACTCTTCTCGTCTTTTGCTTTGAAAGAGAAAAAGAAAAAATGCCTATATAGTGACGTCATGACCGGTCAAATAGTGTTTCAGATTTAAAGACCGGCGCCGGTCAAATAACCACTGCCTTTTTTTAACAATTTTAGCTAGATAGGGAAGCTCGATATTCAATAGCTTATATCACGTAAGGCTCTATTTACCGCTGCCAAAACCTCGGTAAATGAGCCCACATCTTTGTTTAGGGGCCCACCAATATCCAATATGTTCTATATTGTCCGCCCCGATAGCTCAATTGGTTAGCGCGTCACTTCTGGAACGAAGAAGCTTCAAGATCAAGGGCCGCTGGTTCGACTCTCGGGGTGTGCGCTTGAGCAACGCACGTTAAGGACTGCTCTCCATTCAGCGGCATCTAATGGATGGAATAATTCCCTGGCAACAAGACTTCAACAATCGGAAACTTCACTCTGTCAATCTCGGTGACCGGGCCTGCGTCAGTGATTCAAAGCCTCTACAAGTATGCGAAACTGCCAGGATTAAGCTCTGCAAGAAGCTTTCCCAGTCCGAGGATAAAGATTCAATCAATCAATCAATCATATAACATTTAGTAACTGTCTTCTGTAGCTGACTGTACTAGCTGCACTACAAAGCTTTCTGCAATTTTGAAAAGAACCGCATGTTTCACGCCCTACAAACTACCGCCCTGGTAGTGTCATAAGAATTGTTGTGAGCCTTTGCAGTTCGCATCCCCTTCTTTAGATATCCCTGATTTTTCAATCGGAAATTGTAAATATTTCTCTGCAAAGCTTATCGTCATTCGTCACTGTTGCAAAGCAGTGACGCTTTAGTGCAGTCGAGCGTTACAAGGGTGGTGTTCAGAACGGCTTCAGGCTGGCGTAAACAAACATATTGCCACATATTCCAGCAGCGTCACAAAAATGCAGTCAACCTTCGAACCTCGGTTAATCGAAGTCGGACCAACTCAAATTGGTCCAACTTGAATCGGTTGAGTGAGGTTATGGGCTATATCCAGGGGGGGGGGGTGATTACCCCCCCACTCATTGAAGTGGGGGGTAACCTACGCAAAATCACCCCCCCCCCCCCCCCCACACTCATTTGGCTTTGAAAAGGTTTTGTAATATTTTATTGATCGAATTTTGAAAAATAAATATTTCGGTTGTTATCAATTTTTTGATTTGGTAACCCTGAACTACGAGACAGGCGTTTACACGGTAGGCACTTTAACATGGTAGCCACTTTAACAAGTAGAAATTCTGCCACTGCGAATGACTACAATGCAACCGCCAACCAATCAGAACATATATAAGAGGCTACCGTCCAATTGTGACCCTTCTAGCACTCATCCAGAGAGTTAATGCTTGTTTTGAACTTTATTTGGTAATTGCAGAAGAAAAAGAGCAATAGCAGTGGTGGGAATCGAACCCGCGTCAATGAAATGACTACTTTCTAGCCTTAACCCTAACCCCTAAGCCAACCAGCTGACAAAAAATCCATCACTTAATTTGCTTTCTATCATCTTCTTTTCGCCGTTTTTTACGTCACTTAAACCGTAGCTTATGATTGGTTGGCGGTTTCATTCTATAGTCAAGTTTAGTGGCAGAATTTCGACTTGTTAAAGTGGCTACCCTTTAACATTACCCACTCGTCGAAAAGGTACGCAATCATGCGTGACATGTTCATTCGCGATTCAGCTGATTTCAGTCATGTGACTCGACACGTGATATTCTGATCGAAAAATTTTGATACAAAGAAATTTAACTGAATGCTTCACCACAACCACCGTTGCCTAATGGTTAGGGCAGAGGAGTAGTAATTTCGATTTCGTGGGTTCGATTCCCATTTCCCACCCTCTACTAATACTATTTTTTCTTCTGCAACTGAACTGAGTGCAAGAAGGATCTTAATGGTAGCCACTTTAACAAGTCGAAATTGTGACTAAAACACAAAGCAATTTCACATTGAAAAGCAGGCACTCTTCGACGAGTGGATGATGTAAAAGTGCCTACCCGTTTACACTGTGGAGATTGAACTTGGTTAAATGCTTACCCAAAATGTCATTTCCGAAACATAGCCGACTTTGTGAAACCATTTGGAAACCCTGAGCACGTTGATGATCAATGAAGCTGATGTTGCAATGGGGGGTCTGGGGGGCGTAGCCCCCATAAGTTAAAATGACTATGATGATTTTAACCCACTGTCCAACCCCCACCCCCCCCCCCGAATTCTAAAAGTGGATAGAGCCCCTGAGTGAGGTTAACACTGTAGACTACTTGGCCTATCTAGTTAGTTATGTATCACACCCTCATGTCACCTTGGGCATTAATAAAAGTTGGATTACGTATCGTATTTTGAGTATTATATTTAGGTTTTAAGAACGTCTTGATTTTGACGGCGCGAGTTTCAACCGCTTCCCTGGTGTAATTCTGGATAAAATCACAATAAAGTAACTGGTTTATTAAAATGCGTAATGAAAGCGCAGACTACGGTAATGAATCAAGCCAGTCATTGAAGCAGATGATGCTGCCACGCACCAGAGCTGTATAATTCTCCCAATGTAACCATATGCATTCCATGAACAGATCAAATAATTGTACCTGCGCAAAGTTATTTCATGTAGCATTCTATTACTGAAGCAATAATTTAATCATGTGTGGGTCCAATATTTATAAAGCTTCGACATATTACGATTTACGAATGACCTGATAACTCAAAATACTAGACTATGTGCCGTTCATCGCAAGGCTCCGATAAGTGACCTGAGGACAATGCGTATTGTCTGCAAGCTACGTCTCGCAAGTATCTGGGCATTAATATTTTTTACAGAAAATTACTTTTCAGTTTTATGAAACGTTAAAATATGGATCTATGTGTGGACATGTATAGTCGTTTTCAAACATCAACTTATGACGTAGGCTGTATAAAAGCCCACAGTAGCTGCTTACATGGGTTGTTACAACTGAACCTATTTCCTAATGGTGAAAGAACTTTCATTGTAGCCGTTGATACCTGCGTCTGCAACTGAATTCCAAAATTAAATCAAACTTCTTTCAGTATCAAAGGCTTTATCTTCATCAAAATCTTTAAACAACGGTGATCTAATGCTTCAGTCAAACTTACTGACTGAGTATCTAATGCTGTGAAGGATGGTAATACTAATATCCAGTGTTTTTTTGGCAATACCTCTTTCAAGCGGAAAGTGGCTCACCGACTAAAAGGATTTAACCCCCCATTAAAAATCTTCCCTCCACTTTTCAGGAATCGTTGTCACTTTAGCTTAAATAACATCACAAACAGTTGCTGCAATTTTTACAAAAAGTTTACTAATTTTTAGAAACTCCTTGTACTGCAGTTGAATGAGCAATGTTTTTACTTCATAACATTGCATTTTTTCAGATTTTGATAGCAACATGATTGAATTCCAACCTCTACTGCTTTGAAACACGAGTGCGGTTGAACCTGCATGTGGCGGTCAGGTAAACGTAATGTGATGAGCGAGCAAGAAAATTTTCATATTTTTTCTCAGTTTTGACCAAGTGCTCCTACTGGATCCGCTCGTGGCAGTATACGCTTTCCCTTATCAAAAACAACGACGTGTGGCTACACCAGATGTAAGAAATCAAACATTTTATCCGGTAACCTTGCTGTTTCGGGCCATTTGCAGGCCTGCTTGATAAACATTCACTTCCGGTTACTGTGGAGTTACACCAAGTGACAGTCGAGCAAAACTGTGTCTTATAACTCTTCTCAGATCCGCGGTTGGACAGACCTTGTATTGAGAGTAGCTCTATAGCCTACATCATTCCAACGTAATGCAACCACCACACAATGTCAACGAAACTATTCATCAGGAGACAAGTTTCAATTAACCATGCAAAAGATGTGCTTCAAACATTTGATGTTCAAGAATGGACTCAGGATTCTCTGCAATACTTCAACGTTTTGTATGAATACTTGAATAGAGAAGTCGCCACCTCAATTGACCTACGTAATAAAAAAAAACTTTCGACGACACTACAAGCAGCCATCAACAAAAGACGGCAGCTTGGATGTTCAGTTGTTCACAGTTCTATGTTGTTGTCCAGATGATACAAAACAACTTTCGTGGTCCACAGAAAAATTATGTACATATGTCATAATCTGTTTAGTTCAATAAGTTGATCAACTACTTGGACTAGCAAGAGTGCGGTGGCAACTTGACTAGTTAGCGGATTTTTGACACTATAAAATCGTTGAGCCTTTCACAGAAGCCCTTGTCGTTGCAAGTCGTCAAAGGTTTTCTTCGTTACAACGTTTCCTGCAGAGTCTTCGAACTCTTCCTCATGGTCAGGATTCCAGCGCTCTGCGTCTTTGGTTTGTTTTATTTTGGTCCATACTGAAACACAAAGAAGCGCCAATGCTGAACAACAAAGAGACCGACAATAAGTTGTGATCTCAAACAAGACATTGATGATATATAGCATATATAATTATATATAGACATATAGCAAAACGCAAAGTAGGTCAAACCACGTTGTGGTTTTCAAGCATTTCTGAATGAGATTTATATTGCTATCAGAAAAGATACAGATAACAACACAGACTAATATACAATAGGCTACAGTTGCCAGAACATAAGGAGTGTAGTGCAAGTTCGATTTTACGATCTCAAGATGTTAGGCTTTGTTTTTAGTTATGTTTTAGTTAGGCTATGTTTTTCAAACTCCAGACTTTGCGGCAAGCATTCGCTTTTAGCATCTTTGACTATTTTGATAAAGTGGGAAATGGTCGGAGAATAGTCATGGAAAAGTGGCGCTTCCCAATAAGCGGAAACGTTAAAGTTGAAACACTTGGATCATAGTGGAGTCGTGGCTCGAAATTTAGGAATGTTGGAAGTTGCTTTTGAAATAACAAAACTAAAATCATACAAACTACACCGAGCGCCACTTACATGCCATCGCGTCCTCTATCTGCGTCACATTGGCAAAGTGGGCAGTGTTGGGGATTCCCAGGCATCTCATGCCATGCGCATGTCGCCATTCCTGCAAGTAAAAGAACCAAATAACTTGTGGATTTATTCATTCTCGAAGTCATGTAATCGAAGTAAGTCAATGACCACAAACCACATCATCAACGATTGTACCATCTTTAAGCCACTTAACGGAGTGGAAGACCTGCGCGTCTTGGATGATAGACCTTCGAGCCCCAGAGGCTCACACAACGAAAAAGATTGAAACAGATTTCGCTCTCTTAAATGTTAAACTAAGGTATTCTTAGTCTCAATTGAATAGTATATCAAATAATGCAAAAGTGAAGTTGGGAGCTAAAGCTGATCCAGCAAATGATAATTAAAGAAACCTAGCTACAACTACAAGATACGGCTATTCATCACAGTTACCGCGAAGTGTCTTTGGAACGCTTTGGGCCCCCTGTAGGTCTGGTTTCCACATATCTCACACTTGTAGTTGATGTTGAGGCCGTGGAGCTTGTAGAGCCAGTAAGGGATGGGCTTGCCGTCCCAACCCAGGGGGAGGTTCTTTGGATTGTAGATAATCTCGTCCTCTTCATCTTCGCTTTCACTTTCTGTGAGGAATAAACAATCGATGGCTGATTAGTTTATTACAAACGAGATTATATAAATAGATGGGTGACCATAAAGCAATGGTTGAAAGAAACTGTACAAGATTCTTCAAACACTGACACGGCTAGTATGCGAAACAGTGACGCAGGCTCGGCTCATAACATTGTCTAAGCTTCCGATTCTCGAAGTGTTGTTGTCTGTGAATTATTTCATCCACTTGCACTGGGAACTACTGAATGGAGACCAACCCTTCAAATGCATTGCTCAAGCGCACAGTTGCACCTTGGATCTAATAACCGAAATTTTAACCATTTAACCAACAAATGCCCAAAACCAGTCAATATCGGTCTATACATGGAATGATACTTTGAAGTTCTGGGTGAAACAGCTAAAAGACAATGATAGACACAGGCACACAGCACATATTACACGACAATATTACTAATAATGTTGCTGGGTGGTCGTACCGTAGCTACCCAGTGGAAGTCTGTGGCAAACAACCCATCAGATCAGCAGAAGATGACCATGGAGACTTGGAGAGCAGGAAAACTCGCACAATATTAAAAAGCAATGTATTCAACATGTGACTTGGCAACCCTTTTTGTGACCAGAAATAGTCTGAAAAACGTCACAATCACCTGATGCCACTTCCTCCCCATCGTCAGCTCTCTCTGTTCCAGTCCTGGCCTGCCTCCTCTGGACATTATCTCTGGTGGCTTGCCGCTGCTCACCCAGGAGCTCCATTAAATGGTAGACTTGAGCCTCTAAAAAGGCGATGTCTTTGCCCCGGTTAGGATCCTCCCTGTGAGTGTGACCAAGAGGTCAGTTGGTAATTTTACAGCTCATATGAGACAAGACGCATCAAAGGTGTTGAGTGGTTGTTTTACGTTATTTTAATTTTCATCATTGAAGCAATTAATTATATTTTAGTTTTTAGTGAAATGCCATAGACAAACAATCCTTCTAAACTCTAAACAGATTTTGCAAACTCACTTTTTGGTCATGTTCTTCTTGCTGAAGAGCTTGGCGGGCAACTTGTCAATACTTTTCCCTTTCGTGGCGAACAATCTATCGGCGCGCTGGTCCAATGTGCCGCCGCATTTCAAGTTTAAAGCCATCAATGCCGACTTCAACCGATCCAAACCCAAAGAGGACAGTTCCTATTGAAATGGTAGTGAGAGCCTCTGGTTCATGTTTTGCTATTCAGCGATTAACTACCTTCTTCTTTCCGAATACTCATAATAGATTATTTTATGCAAAACTTGGTTGACGACACTACTCAGCAAGCTTTCCAGTGTGTACAGTTACAAACCTTGGTCCTTTGGTCCTATCTGAAGCTTGCAACATGGAAGCAATGTGTTAAAATGATATGAAAGTGACTGCTGCTGCTTTGCGCTTCGCCAAACAACGGCGTTTTTTTACGACACCAATAAAACTTCCAAATAACTTTAAAGTCTAATGGTAATTCTGCACATACTGAAATATAAAAACGTACTTCTGGAGAAGAAAACGCACTAAGGTCAAGATGAGCTCCAGTGTGTGCCATGGCACTACCCGCCTCTTTTCCCCATCCAGGGAATTCTAGAGATTTCCACTGCTCCTCAAATGACTTCTCCACTGTTTTGAACTCGTCGGAAAGATCAAGAAGAGGCTTTATGCGAGCGCAAAAGGAGACAAGGTAGTCCAAAAGCATTGAAACATATCTGCAGTAAAACATATCAAAAATCAAAAAAAATCTCTAGTTAAAGCGTCAATGTAAGCAACTTCATACAAAGAAGCAGAAACTTTATGCGAACGACGAATCTAAACAACCACAAACTGCTCATAAAAAACCTCTTCGACCCAGAGATCCCCAGCAAGTAAATACTGACGTAAAACACGAAGTTTTTCCCACCAAATTCTACCGCTATTTATTTAAAGGATCAGATCCTAATTGAAACATGTCTGTAGCAATGGACAGACGCCAGATTTTACTCACAATAAACTAGACACAAAAAAACGGACAGGGAAGTTTTAATAATTTTTGGTATTTTTACCTTGCTTTGATAAGAGCTAGAGATGTAGTTTTTCGTACAAGCAATGTACGCTATATCTTTAAACAGCATAACCCAAAAAATAACCAAGTTAATAAAACCAAACAAATAATTATCGGCATCTAGTTAAGAGACTTAATGGTTTGATAAAAGTTACAAATTTAATTTTGCCTTTTGGTGATGTAAGCCATATCTTTGAAGAGCGCAACCTCAAGAAACAACCAAGTCCAACGTCATCCGGGCCTAAAGGAATTCGAACCACGCCACAAAGAGTTGCTCAGAAAGCAACATGATAATAAACACTCATAACTTACTGTTTGTATTGCTTGTTTTTCCTTTCCTTAGGGAGGTCAAAGAGCTTGTCAAAAGTGTCAAGATACCGAACGTAGCTTATTTTTTCCACTCCTTTGAGATTGATGTAGCACATGAAACACTCGTGCAAGTCCAGAAATCGCCCATATGCCTCTTCGTCTGAAAACTCAACCAGGTCTAGAAAAAAAACAAGGATTTGAAAGACAAAAAAGTGTCTGTAGCCAAGAGACAATGCTAACTCTTTCAGTTCTCAAATTAATGTACAACACAAATTTAACTTTCAGACTGACTTTCAGACTCAGAGATGAGAGAGACCATAGACCAACTGGCAAGGGCAAATGGAGTAAGATGGTATGGACATTACATGTGATAAGGAGGGAGGAAGGAAGTTTTCTTAGAAAGGCACTAGATCTAAAGGTGGATGGGAAGAGGAAACGTGGTCGTCCAAGAAGAACGTGGAAACAACAAGTGAAGGATGAGTTTAAAAAAGTCGGACTGAAGGAGGAAGATGCAAGGGACAGGGTGAAATGGAGAAAAGGGATTAAAACAATTGCTGCGCGGAAACAATCGGCCACCCCCACTAGTGGGGAACAAACCGACGATGGATTATGATGATGATGATGAGACTGAAACTAGCTTCCGATTTTTGTCGGAATGGCCCGATTCGGTGAGTCCGATTCGGTGAGTTCTCTATTCGGTAAGAGCCTTTTTCGGTGAGAGCCCTATTCGGTGAGTTTTTTTTTTAAATTATTGCACGCCGTAGCCTAGTTATCATTGCCGTTATAGGTTTAGGGGTTGGGGTTGGGGGTTTTTGGGGTTGGGGTTGGGGGTTTTTGGGGTTGGGTTGTTTGGGGTTTTAGGGGTGTGGGGTTTTTGGGGGTTTGCGGTTTTGGGTTTTGAGTTTTTGGGGTTTGGGGGATTGGGGTTTGCGGTTTTGGGGGTTTGGGGGTTTTTAGGGGTTTGGGTTTTTAGGGGTTTGGTTTTTTAGGGGTTGGGGTTTTTGGGGGGTTGGGTTTTTGGGGGTTTGGGTTTTTGGGGGTTGGGGTTTTTGGGGGTTGGGGTTTTTGAGGGTTTTTTTGGGAGTTTTGGGGTTTTTTGGGGGTTTGGGGTTAGGGGTTTTAATTAGGCTAGGGTACCCAATAATTTTCAAAAAAAAATTCAAAAAAATCACCGAATAGGGCTCTCACCGAAAAAGGCTCTCACCGAATCGGACTCACCGAATAGTAGCAGACCCGATTTTTGTAGCCAAACTTTGTAAAGTTGTAGCCAATATAACAATTGGGAATATAAACTGCAATAATTAATACACTATGTTTTGAACTTGATGTTTGTGCCACAACTATTGTTAACAACAACCCAACATACCCTTTAGGTAGCGGTACTCAATGTAAAACATAACTGAGCACTTTTATCACTCACTGTTCATTTCATCAGATGGCTCCTCACGAGCTTTCTCAAGTTGGTCAAATTCCAGTGACATCGGCACAAAGACTTCATTAGGATGTTTGCGATGGAAATCTTTCACTTCTTTTAATCTCATATAAAACTCTTGAAACTCATTTGGCCCTGCGATTGCCTGGAATGTAATAAAAATATTAACTCAATATAAAGAAATGGAAATTCTTGAAGAGTAAGGAATGAAGGCCATTGCTGTAAGGAAAGAATCGGCCACTTTCACTAGTGGGGACAAATCTGAATTTGGATGATGATGATGAAAATACTGCAGAATTGAAGAACAAGATGTAGTTTTAAGTGCTATATATCTGTTATGTTTACATTCAGTATATACAGTACATGAATATCACAGACAAGTTTGAATTTCTAACCAAAAAATTTCAACTGGCAAGAATATGTGCTAGTTGAAAGTGGTAGTTTGCAGTGGTATGTAATGTATAGTTCTCAACAAAATTCAGCTATTTAGTTTATAAAGTTAATTCTCAAAACAGTATGTATATTGATGACTTGATGTATTTATTTGAAATAGCAGTAAAGCATTATAGTCATGTCAATGTCAAAGTACCTGCATTTCTTCATTTCGCAACCCATCTTTGTCTTCATATAATTCCTTTAATGTCGATGCTACTTCCACACCTCTCTGTAAAATATATAAAAAAACAATGTCTGAGCAGTGAGCACACACAGACTTCAGTAAACATAAAAATGACACTATATACTACTTTAACATTTAACAGTTACAATTGGTTTTAGATGCAACACAGTCAGCTCCTCGTAGGTAAACAACAAAGCACAGTCTGTAGTTTTATTGACATGCAAGCTTCAGATGTGTTTGCATAACAAAATGGCAGTGGCCATTTGACCGGTCATGACGTATTTTTTCTTTCATTTTCTCTTTCAAAGCAAAAGACGAGAGGAGAAAAAGAGTGCCTGTAGAAGTTCTAAACTCGACAATTTTATACAACTGGATCAGTGGCGCGCATAGGCGTCGAAATAGGGTGGGCCGGGTGGGCGACGCCCACCCGTCCGTGAAACGAGGGTGGGCAAAATATGTTTCGCCCACCCTGTTTTCATGACACTTACGAAGTGCTCATTACAATGATTTCCGTTTTTGTTAAACGTAAACACGTTAAACGTAAAAAATTATCCAACCAACTGCAGCGCAACTTCTTGTTTTACGCTATGTCTCTCGCTAGGTATCCGACAGAACAAAGCAATTCCGCAACAACGCTGCGTTAAAAAAAATGCGATACTTTTGATGCTACGTTACTTTTGATGCTGCGATACTTTTGATGCTACTTTTGATGCTACGTTGACACTGTTGATGCTACGGCAACTGCCACCACTGGCAATTCCTGGTGAGAGAAAGCCACGTTTGATCTTTTCTCCGAATGGTCTCGCTTTCGTTATGTCACAATCAAACTTCAGTTCAGGGTCAGCGTAAGGGAATGTGAATATGACATCATAATGAACATGACCGATACAAACTAAACCCGTACTGAAAGTACTGAAACAATCGATTTTTACAAATCTTTGCTTTTTACAAATCAAAGTGCGGCAAATTCGAAGGCGCCACTTCAAAGATAACAGGTCACACGCTGTTTAGGTCACAAAAGAAAACATAAAAGTTTGTTTAGTTTAGCAGCGCTCATAAGATCGCAAGGCCCAAGAAAGCAGAACATTAAAGGGATACTAAAGGAAAAACCTGACTTGGCGATTGTACACGTTCTTTGTGTTTAAGATGCTACCATAAAACAAATTTGAATAAAATTTTGCCCCATTGCGGTCTGGTCAGCATTCCGCGCGTGCTTTTGTCAAAGCTTTCAAAACGGTAATGCGCGTGAGCTGCGAAGCGTGCGACTGTACAGTCTACGTCACTATCGACTAGCAATCAGCTGATCGGGCAATGGTTTTTATTGCGGGCGATTTAACTGTAGGCTATGTAATATGTATGTATATCAAAACATCAGACGGTTTGCTCAAAACATCACATCTGATGAAGTGATGATGTGGCTTTTGTTATTGCTGTCGATAGTGACGTATTCTCGAGCAGTGTTTCCACTTTTTGGTCATTTTGAAAAAATAAAAAAATAAATGAAACATTGGACTTTGGGCCTTGCCAGTGCCATTCAAAACATTTTTTTTTCGGTAATTCTTTTTTAAATGTATTCTTGAATGTTCAGTTTACGCATTTTAATGCTTCATTCCCGTTTGAAAATTTCATTTAGTATGTCTTTAAAGCTTAATTGCTGCAGCGACGCTAAACGCAGTCTTTGTGAGAAAGACTAACCATTGCGAATTTGCGAACATACACATTCAATGAAATCTGTTTGAAAACTCTCGCCCACCCAAAATTCCTTTCTTCTAAGAGAAAATCGACGCCTATGGTGGCGCGTACAATATTTCTTGGGCTAGAAGATGTGACAGTGATTGCCGAGCAACGCATTACATTTTTGCTCTCAACAAGTTAGTTTGGTGGTTGTAAAAAGTTAGAATACTTCTTTAAAAAAAATGATTTCATCAATGTCAAGGTTACTTTTAGGCAGTGTTTATTAGCAGGCAATTTAGTTTGAAATAAAACGCTTCGGCGTAGTATCGAACTCATAACCTTGGGGGATACCAACCTGAGAAACATTGTACATGCCACTGATTCAGTTGAATAAAACTATTGAATTTGGAACTTATATAGGCACTTTTTTCTTCTCCTTTCATCTTTTGCTTTGACAGAGAAAAAGAAAAAAATATGTCATGACCGGTCAAACAGCCATTGCCTAACAAAATCATCTTAATTCACGTGTGAGATGAATAGCTTGTGGCAACATTACTGATAATATCCTAAATGACACTAGTAACTACTTACATCTAGAAGCAGCTTAATCCTGTGGTCTGAATTGATGTTTTCCCTTAACTGAAAAGAAAATAATATTTCAATACTGGATTAGCCAATCAGTTCTTTGTAGATTGATTCATTGTCTGCATTGATGTAGCTTAATGTTACGTTTTAATTTTAATTTTCAAACCATAGACAAGCATAACTCTCTACCAAAGCTTTATTATATCTTTATTTTTACTTGTTCAACAAGTAATCAATAGACTAACTATATAAAAACACTCACAGTGGATTTGTTGTGTAATGATTCCTTTCGCATTGCATCTACTAATCTTTCTCTTTCCTCATGCAAACGTCTTTGTTGTTCAAGAATAGTTTCCATTTTACCCTTCACTAATCTATATTTTTCTGAATGATCAAGTTGTCTTTAAAACCAACTCCTATCCAGAAAAATTTGTGAGAATAACTGACATAAGTTTCCTATTGATGTAGGTGAGCAAAACCTGTGTGACCTGCAGAAGAATTAAGTAAACAAGTCATGTCATGAAAGTGTAGAAAGAGTTGCCTAAGCAAGATTGAGAAAAATGGTGACAGCAGCAATTGATAGTTATCAATTTCACCATGGTTGATGTTTTTGTTGCGTCTGCTACAGAATAGAGAGTGGTCTAAGCTAGCCAGGGTTGAGAAAAACCCGGGTTTTTTTAAAAAAGCCCAACCCGCCCGTTTTTTTTTGGGTTTTATTGGGTTTTTTTAAAAGACGCAAAAAAAGGTAGATTCATGCTTATTTCACCTCAAAACTACTTTTTACGAATGAAGTGCCTTTCACGCACAGTACATGCTTGCATAACTCAATAAAATAATGCACTAGGGTTGTTGTTGCTTGAATGTTGCATCATCCATTAATTTCAAGATCAATTTTTCAAGATCAATTAATTTCAATTTCAAGTACATGCTTGTATAACTCAATAAAATAATGCACTAGGGTTGTTGTTGCTTGAATGTTGCATCATCCATTAATTTCAAGATCAATTAATTTCAAGATCAATTTCCATCATTCACTGATTTCTATACCAAGTTGATGCTACCGTGGTAGAAATCACATTATTGCATCATTTGCTTTAGATTTGAAGGCAGGGAGCATTTATGCCATCATGTTTAAATATTTTTTATCATTTATATAAATATATTATATATATAGCAATGGATGAGCAATTGAGTGATTGCGTGGCCAATGGCCATTTAGGCAAATGCTCTGAAACAGCCATGCGTTAGAATCCAGAATCTGTATTTGGTAAATAGCCTCCTAAATTGCATTTCACATCATATATACAGACTACAGTAGAGTAGTACTTTCACCAGTTTAACTATAAGGCCTTCTTGCATAAATAAGCTTTAGTGTAGTATACACAAAGTGGCATTACTTGATTTTGTATACTGTACAATATCCACTGCGTTTTCAGTTTATTCTTGGAAATTTACTTCACAATCACATCCTTAAGTCCTAATTTAAAGTTTGTTTTAAGTTCCTTGCAGTGTTTTTATTCATTTTTTTTAATTTTCTAATAAAAACTGGACAAATATGATGCTCTGGGTTTTTTTATGGGTTTTTTTGGGTTTTTTTAAGTGGGTTTTTCAAAAAAAACCCACCCGGGTTTTTTAAAAAAAAACCACCCGGGTTTTTTTGGGTCGGGTAAAATACCGACAACCCTGAAGCTAGCACCGCTACACAGTTTCACTCCAAGCACACACTGGGTAGAAATCATCACAAAAACCAAACACATTCTCTCCTACATTCCACCAACCGGCAAAAACATATTGACAATACACTTGTACAGATAAAAAAAAACAGTTATCCAAGTGAGATATCCCAAATGAATTGACATGAATTGATGAAACACGAAAAACATCCACTCAAATACATTCTATCTCACTGTGCTCTATGTACAGTGTAAAAGTGTTGAAGTTGCACTGAAACAAGACCACAGATATCTGATAGAAGTCTTCTAGTTTTAACTTCAAACAACAGACAGAATCTACGTAATCGATTGATTGAATCTTTATATTCGGACTGGGAAAGCTTCTTGCAGAGCTTAATCTTGGCAGTTTCGCATACTTATAGAGGCTTTGAATCACTGACACAGGCCCGGTCGGCGGTCACCGGGACTGACATAATGAAGTTTCCGATTGTTGAAGTATTGTTGCCAGGGAATTATTCCATCCATTAGATGCCACTGAATGGAGAACAGTCCTTAACAAGTGTTGCTCAAGCGCACATCCCGACTCTGGAGAGTCGAACCGGCGCAGCTTGATCTCGAAGTTTCTTTGTTCCAGAAGTCACGTGCTAACTAACTGAGCTATTAGGGCAGTCCTTAGACAACTACTGCTGCTAAATTTTTAGCTCAAGTTTAGCCTATAGTTTGTACGCTTACTTGGGGCATATACAATGCAGAAATCACAAAATTTACAGATGGAAGAATTTTTAGAAATGGAAGATAAGTATGATAGAAAAAACGTCTTCCATCCCCAGGGGCTCCAAACACTTCCTGAGAGTGGGGGGGTAATTTAAGCAGGGACGGGAGTGATGTTTTGGCATCGACAGGGGGCTTATTGGATTATCGCATCACATATACTTCTGGGAGGTCCCCCCAGTCCCCTCTTCGCAATACTGAAAGCTTCAATTTCTTATGCAGCGTCCTAGGCGGCATGTCATGCGCCAAAGGCGCAAAATTTTTGCCTTTCAGCACAATTTAAAATCAAAAATTTATTTCAACAAATCTAAAATTGCGAGCAAAAGCTCTTTAACATTTGCCACATTTTTTGAGGTTTTGAGACAATTTTGACTGGAAGAGGGGACGTATGCAAAAATTCCTCTTTGTATTCGTCCTTGGCTCAAGTCCTTCAAATTTTGCATTTCAAACGCTAAAAGGTAAAATTTAAAAGGTCAAAAGCGTCAAGGTCAAAGCTTGCTATAACTTAATTTACAATTACATGAATATAACATGATAACCTGTGCCATAACATCCACAGTGAAAGGAAAAGTTTCAGCATCTGGAGTCTAGACCTACATTCAATTCAGAAAAAATAAAAGCTAAAATGCATTACAGTAACTTTTACAACAACTGAAAATAGAAAAACATTGAAACGGCGCAACTGCAGGCTAGTGGGTTTCGTTCGTGAGTGGTAAAAGGGAAATCAAACAGTTTGTAGCAGTGAAAAACTATGACGTCACACATAGCCAACCCTCGAAATTAGCTTCCATCTACGACGGCAAAAACATTGCCGCCGCCAAATCAACAAACCTTGGTTTGCGACGGCAATTGCCGTATGCTTTAACCAAACGAAATTTTATGCGCTTCTTCTTCATCGTGTGTCACACGGCGGTAGCCCAGAGCATCACGCAAGCTATTTTATGCGCTGACAATGCTCTTGTAAACTGTAAAAAGTTTGCAACCTTATAAATACTGGCTTAATTGTTATGCAAAAGTTATTCTTTCATCGAATGCTTATTTTTGACCGGTGTCGTTGCGACTATAAAAAGTGGTACAAAATTGGATAAATGGTTCTTCGGCAGTAAAGAAAAGTAATGCTTCCGATCATATGGCATCGCGCGTTCATGAACAGGCAGTTTTGCGTCTTCAAGTATTCCAGTGACGACGCGACAATCTCATCCTCCGATGATTCCGATTCTGACTACCGTAGTTCTTTATTCTACAGACTTTGTGTTGCTCGCAGTATCCTAATTGTGCCGAAATTATGTCAGTGAACTGTATATGTAAATCGAGGCAATCTTCTCGCAGGGAGCTATTGATTTGTTATCGGTACCTGATTGAGCAATTAACGCTATTTCATGATAATTTAACGTCGCTAGATGTCGAATTAATGTGAAACAAACGTAAATTTCTTATTGGGCATTGTTGTTACGCAATATAACCCGCCGGGAAAATTAAATCGATTTGTGCTGACTCGAACGTTGAATCAACCCAAAATTAACTTACTTTTCCCCCCAATGAGTTATAACGTGAATCACCGTAACAGCGTGCGTATTAGGGTGTACCATTTTGCAAAAAGTTTCTAGAAAATAGTGCGGCTATGTATTACGGGTTTCCACCTTTGTTAAAAAGAAGTTTGGCGGAGTTTCAGAATTTTCCCGCCAAAACTGTGGTTCTGCAGCCATTTTTTCAAAATGGCGGCCTGATAAGATATCATGAAAATCTACTGCCTTAAACCGGCGTAATGCGATCATATACGGTAATATGTCAATTACGGGGTTTTTGGAGTCGCAGAACACAAATTTGGAGTCAAAAAGGCTCTACGGCAACAATTTTATAAAGTGAATTTTGACATATAGATGTGACCACACTGTTTTGGACTGCAGATTTACATGAAAAGAGCATCTTATTATCATTTTAACCTTGCAATGCATGTAGGCTATGTATAAACTTTTCTAGTCGGTGTGATTATATCAATCAGTATGAGGGAAAAATGAACATGTACTTTCTCGTGTACTTCAAATCCGATGAAAACCTAGGCTACTAACTAGTCTACAGTAGCCTGTAGGCTACTTAGGCTAGTTACTAACCTATAGCCTACTTGCTTTCTAACTAATGGACGGCAACACAGTACCCAACGGCAGACCAAAAGGTTCGAAAAACAGAAGTAAACTCTTCCAACTGGGTAAATGCCTTACTTCTACACGACGAAGATCATCATTAGCTACAGTGACTCAAAGAGTAGCTAGTGATCCTACGCAAGTTACAAGATTCAGATCAGTTATGCTACTGAATGAGACGGCCAGTGAAGCACACCGTCATTGGCACAAAGACCACAAAGAAAGTACCGTACTTTCTCATTGGGAACACTAGCGAAGACTAGGTGTTTCTAAGCTTCCTAAAAGTTCTGACGTTTTAGCTATAGGCTGTTGTTCCTCAGAGACGAAAGTCACAGAATGATCAACCAATCGATTGTGATAGCAAGGGAGGAAATTTGCCAGGTATGGAAACATCATTTTGGCGTGGGTTTGGTATTTGGTAAGAAGAACTAGAAACAACCTGGAACAGAAAAGGAATCGTGTAAGGTTTTTGTTGAAAATGCGGATATAGACCGGTATCTAAGGAATTTGTATGAAACTTGGTATCAACTAGTACTTGATTCCAGGTGTGAGAGGAATAATAGTGATTTATTTAAAAAAAACGTTTGCGTGATATGGAAGAAAAGCTCAAGGATCCTCTGAATAATGCTACCTCGCGGTCAATTCTCAGGCATTCTGGTATCATTGACTGGGAGACAGATCTAGAACAGCTGAAAAATCAGCTCCAGCGAGATCAAGTAAGTTGCGCATTGGGCAGATGCTATGCAGAAGAGACGGACTTAGCTAGAGAAAAACGACACAGTGCAGCTGGTGAAAGGAAACAGAAAAAGGATGTTGCTGACAATCTTAAAACAGTGAAGTTAGACTTAAGTACAGATGAAGAAACAGAAAGTGACAGTGACAACTCCTGAAAGGAAGAGAAAGAAAATGAATATTATGTCGCCTACAGCTTTAACATCTGATCGACTTGGATTGGGCTATCGGCAAAGAACAATGTTCATGGCTGCTGTAGTTCAAGCGTCCGGCATACAAGTCGGATAATAATACAGTATCTCAGTCACAACAGCTCATATATTGACTAATAAGTCTAGGTCCTCTCACTCTCAAGATATCATAGATGAGTTTCAGGCTCCTGATTTGGCAATAATTCACTGGAACGGTAAGATTTTGAAAATGAGAGGAAAGGTTTCATCAGAACGGTGCTGTGTACGAGTTAGTGTGTCTGGAGTTAGTTTTGATGATAAAGGTAATACAGAAATAAAGCAGCTGCTGGGAGTGCCTGAGATAAGTGGAAGACTGAAGTTGGAGGAGGACCGAAGTCTGAAGAGTTGGTGGAAGACTGAAGAGTGAAAGGTGCCATTGGTGGTATGGTGTTTGATACGACTGCAGCCAATTCAGGGAGGTGGCAAGGTGCTTGTAGCCTACATTGCTGGAGGCAACAATTGGGAAAGCAATTTGGAACTTACTGATCAAGAATGGCTACAAATGCCAGTATCAGAATGGAAAAATTTCCAAAATTTCCAAGAAACTAAACAAATTTGCTTTGAACGTATGAGTGGTCAACGATATTGTGGAACACGGGATTAAGCTATTCACTGATTTTATTGACGGGTGTTCTGACGAGAGCCACCGGCAAGCTCTCTTGCTTGTTGTGCAAAGGCACAGAGAACAGTTCTCAAATTTAAAAAAAGCTACCTTAGCCAAACTCAATTGATAAAGAAATTCGTGAAAAATTCAGTGAATTGAGTGTTTGCATAACTCTGGTAATGTGATTTGTGTTAATGAAGTTATGAAATATTGGGAATTGAAATCAATGAGGACTGAAGCATAAAGAATAGCATAGAGAGGAAACAGGGATGGATCATGTTTGAGAGTGATTAACTCAATTGTTTTGTAAATGAATTGTGTTGTTATTTCAAAAGTTTGACAATAGTTCAGGATTATTCAGATTATTCATGGGGTGAGGTATTCTTGGTCAGGTTGTGTCTATGACCATGTCTGTAAAAATTCACTATAAATTTCAAATGGTAAAATTTTACTTTTCAAAATTGTTGTCGTAGAGCGTTTTTGACTTCAGATTCGTGTTCTGTGACCCCAAAAACCCCGTAATTGACATATTGCATGATCACATTATGCCAGTTTAGGGCTGTAGATTTTCATGATATCTTATCCGGCCGCCATTTTTTCAAAATGGCGGCAGAACCACAGATTTGGCGGGAAAATTCTTAAACTCCACCAAAATATTTTTTAACGAAAGTGGAAACCCGTAATACATAGCCGCACTAATTTCTAAAAACTTTTTGCAAAATGGTACACCCTAGTGCGTATGAAAACTGTGTGAGTGTTCACAGCAAGTAAAATAGTCCGTGGTGAGGTCTTGGTGCGATGTTTCTGCTGATTAAACTCCCGCTGCGAGTAAATAACACAGGAAGAACATTTTGAACAATTTTTGTCCGAATTAAATGCTCATTTTGCGACGGCATTTTCATTGCCGTAGCAGAATGGCCATTATGACGTTTGCGGCGGCATTTACCACGGCAATTGTCGTGTGCCGCCGCTAATTTTGAGGACTGCATAGCGCATTGTGATGCGTATATTTTTGACAGGATACGTAGTTTGGCGTTGTCTTGCGAGTCGAACTTTCCAAGCAAAAACCTCAAAAGTTGTGCAACAAAATAAAAGCATGAAAATAAAGCACAAAAGTAAAAGAAATATTAAAAATAGAATTTTTATCTCTACATTAGTGGGGGGGTAATTTTGCATTAGTTACCCCTCCACTCCAATTGGTGGGGGGTAATCACCCCTGAGTGCGGCCCCCATCTAATGGAGCCCATGTCCATCCCATACCCTGGGGGTTGCGACTCCCAGTTTGGGGAGCCCTGACTTAAAGTTTCGTGATAGCATGTTGAATTATGTTGATGTTGAATTATGTCAAGTATGTTGAAATAATAGTTGATAAACCGAATTTCGGGTTATCAAATTAAGATTGCAGCCCCTCCATTACAAATGATCATGAGCTGCCACACTGGAATGATCTATTCACTTCCAACTAACATTTCTAAACAAATTGCAAAAAAGTCACACTTATTTTGTGGTGACCCATAAAAATACAGTGATCAATTCAAGGGGAAAGTTTTAAAATGTTTGCGGCAGCTCTGATCAGCGACTTCGACTTTGTTCTTTTTTCTCTTGATCTTTTCAAGGGTTGAAATTGGGGAACAAAGTGTTCAGGGGACAAAATAGGTTGCATCCTTTGAAATGTATTTTCAAGCATGCACCCTGATAATCAAACCAGGGGTCCACGCCTTTTAGGCGCAGACAGTTAGGCACCGGTCTAATAGGCGCGCACATTGTGGCGTCAGGATGTTTAGGTGCGGTGCGGAGCACTGTGGCACCCGTTCATTTAGGTGCTATTCCTTGTAAAGTCTGCAGATTGTATAAGCTTGGAAGGTAGGACAATGCTTTTTACACAAAATGTCATATTGAACAGAAAAATATGTTGTTTTGTGCGCGTGCATCTATTTGTTGTTAGTCATGGCTTCAGTGAGTGAAGCTGCTTTATCAGGCAATGCTTTTCACACAAAATGTCATAGTGAACAGAAAAATATGCCATGGCTTCCGTGCGTGAAGCTGCTTAAACCGGCATTGCTTTTCACACAAAATGTTATATTGAACAGAAAAATACATTGTTTTTTAATGCACTGGCGCTCATTTATTTGTTGTTAGTCAAGGTTTGCGTCGGCGAAAGCTTTGTCAATAAATCATTCAAGTTTCCGAACATGACTGAGTTCACTTTTAGTTACCGTAAATAATAACTACACTATGTTCATATGCCCTATATAGAAATGTATTCATGTAGCAGGCCTCGAAATTTGTACTTTTTTCCGGCGGTCAAGCATGTCCTACAGGACTGGCCCTTTCAGCGGACATTTAATATCTCAACCGGACATATTTTTTGGATGTAGATTTTGCACAAAATCACACTACAGTATTGTGTAGTCGTGTTTGTAGAAGATTTTCTACAACAGAATAACTCTGCAATGGTTGATGGCTTAATTAACCGACCCTGAAGTATATCGCTTGCAAATAAATCAGTGCGTTAATGACAGTCGTGTAATGACGCAATAAACACAATTGAAAACAACAATCCAAATTTCCTTATTACAAAAGCAACTACGATCACTTATTCCATGGTTTTTGCGTTATAGAATTGTTGTGCCAAGCGATTAGGCTACTGCCGCCCGGGGTCGTAAATCTCCAGCTCAGGACCGTCCAGACAAATGCGCATTAGTGACTCAATAGTGTTAGTCCTCAATAGTGTTAGTGTTAACTAACTAACACAATAGTGTTTTAGTCTAACACCCTCCCTTCTGTGCAGAAATTCTATTTCTATCAGTATCAGCGTGAATAAGGTCGCCACATTCGCCTGAGCACGTGCGGAACCCAGCTGAGACTTGCTTCTCTGTGACGTTTCTTTTTAACAAACAATCAATGTAACGCAATAATCCTCATTGTTAAAATTAGAATACATATCCTGCCGAAAAGTTCAGACAACTTTATTTCAAGGCAACATTGCAAGGCGTTGAAATGATGTAAAAATGGCTACTTTTGCCATCAGCTCGTTAACCACGCCACTCTAATGTGATCTTTAAAGCAATTGCTTGTACTATTATTGCTTCAGCTCCGTATTTGTTCGCGTTAAACGAACAATTGTCACAATTCAAATTTAAAATATATTTTTGCTGCATTAGCTCTATTTTTGACAAGAATTTTGCGGCGGTCATTTATGACCGACCAATGAGTCGGCTTCGGCAGACATTTGAGGTCATTCCGGAGGTCATGTCCGCCATGACCGCCGGAATTTCGAGGCCTGCATGTAGTATAATATACGGTAGTGTTTTCTCAAGAATTGACCTACCTGCCAAGCTGATACAATCTGCCAGACTTTACTCGGAATAGCACCTAAATGAACGGGCGCAACAGTGCTCCGCACCTAAACATCCTGACACCACAGTGTGCGCGCCTATTTGACCGGCGCCTAACTGTCTGCGCCTAAAAGACTTGCTCCCCAAACCAGCGCCACTTGATTTTGCAGTTTTTTTAGTTTGTAAAGCCAGGCACTTACGGCTTAACCAACTGAGCTAGCGGGACAATGATACACAGTATTAAAGATATTTCGGCAGCAGTGGCCGAGTGGTTAGCGCTTTGGGCTCACAGTCGAGAGCCTGCGTGTTCGACTCCAGCCACCCGCACCTGCTGTTGTTTCTCTGGGCAAGAAACTTTACGATAATTGCCTCTACCTAGTGATCGATTTCGAGTAATGGGTAGTACCAAATTGAAGTCATAAGTAGAGTAGACAACCGGAAACAGACATTGTCGTCGGCTGCAGCGTGGGTCAGGTGTACGTCGGAAGGCGTACACCGATGCATAGCGCTCAAGTCCGCTTTCCCGCAATGCAGGATAAAGATAAACAAACAAACAAACAAACAAATATTTGCAAATGGTTTTGGTATAATGTTACCGGTATAATATAGTTTTTTCTGAGGAATACCGTACCATTCCAGCTTGAATGTTTTTGTTCTCAACTACGTAGGTTACACAAAAAGAAAAAAAAATACTTTTTTTCTATCTGTTTTTGTTATTTCTTTGAAAACAACTTTTTTCATAAACCATTTGTCTTGAATTCAGATTGTCTAAAATAAACAAATTCCTTCACACACATAGTGGAATTTAGAAGGCAGGAATCTGAGTCACTGAGTGAAGTGAACCTGAAGTCAACTGAGCAAGACGTGATTTGCCGTACACAAAGTTGCCAAGTTAAAAACGTGAAATTGCTTTCAGGTCTTTTCTGAAGTGAAACAGGAATTTCGATCAGAGAGAGAGAGAGAAACCTTTTATTTTGTCTGTTGCGAAAAATAATATACGGTACAAACATATATATATATTCAACAACAGACAGGAAGCAGCGAAAGACTATATTAGTCATCGAGTCAGCTGCTTCCCGTGTTTTTAATGTAACAAATGTAAAGCATCGGCATTAAATGAAACAGAGAGAGAGAGAGGAACCTTTTATTTTGTCTGCTGCAAAAAATAGTATACGGTACAAATATAAACCGGTACAAATATAGTCAACAACAGACAGGAAGCAGCGAAAGACTATATTAGTCATCGAGTCAGCTGCTTCCCGTGTTTTTAATGTGACAAATGTAAAGCATCGGCATTACGTTGCAAACAAGATAAGCATAAGTTCCGCAAAAATGTAAACAAAAAGTGGATTCCTGTGGTTTCATTGTAACATCAAAAAATATCATGCCCTACAAAAGTAAGTTAGTATGAGAAAAAAAACACCTATGCAAAAACAACAACTGTTAATTACTGCTAGCATAAAGGACGAAGCAAAAACGCTAAAAGTAGGCCTATCTTTATAAATTCATACTTTAAAAAAATCAGTCAGTTTATAGGCCGACTTGAGTACAGTTAATATGATTGCAGTCGTTAATAAGTAGTACGTAGCACAAGTTCGTGAGTAGTTGGCTAAGCCTATACCTATAGTAGGCCTACTAACAATGTTCAATCCGAAATAATCGTCAATGTTGTGACAATAAAAACAGTCACGGACCAAGTTCATTCCTATAATAAATTTTTAGTTTTTTCGTGAAAGTTTTAATACTAGTAGCCCCAGCTATTTCTGAAGGTAAATCATTCCATATTTTTGGGTCTAAGAATTTCAAACTGCCTTGACCCTTTCTTGAGCTGACACTACGTAACTTAAGTGAAAGTTATTTTTTTGAGAAGCTCTCGTGCCATGGCAATCAGAAAGATAATAACTTCAATAAAACTGAAAGTAAACAACCTACCATCATTGTCGACTGTGAACGCCAAGTTACTTTCGTAGCCTAAGCTTAAAACATCCTTTCTACATGAGTAAAATTATAACTAGAATTGTGTTGACATAACTATTGTTTAAATAGCTTCTGTCCGATTGATTCGATTCATTTTGTTTAGTCTGCCGAATATTTTGTAGATGTAGATCTTGTAATAAGGCCCAATGTGTTTTGAAATGACTTAGCCCCAGTGGAAGTTATTTTACCACTCTGCTCTTCTCAATGAGAGAAACGCATTAACTTCAAATGTTTTGATAAAGAAACAATAATCACTATTTTTTAGACTTTTTACAACATTTTCTTTAGGCTTGCGGTATGCTGGTCTTATTCTTTTGGTGTTGCAACTGTGTTAAATCCTTTTATTAGTAGGCCTACATGTTTTCGGCCACATTTTAAAGGTCGTTTTGTTCTGGTTTTACACTTTTGCTCTAACTTAGCAAGCATTAATTTCACCTAAGCTCATGATAGTCAGATCAGAAATCAAACCGAACTGCGGGCCAGATGAGTCATGTATAGGCTAATGGTCAGTGTTGTACGTTGACGCTGAGGCTAGCGCCGTCAATTTATTTTTCAGTTGACGGAAGTGATAGCGCCGTCAACTATTTTGCCGATTTTAAGCGTCAAGCGCTATGCGTCATTTTTTATTTTCATGGAAAAAAATGAAAAATCTCGTTTCACAATTAGAGTTTCACCTATGGTTTCACAATGTATTCTGGCCAGCGCGACTCATCCGAATTACCGGCTTTTGCGTTGGTTGGAATGGCTCCCTGGACTACACGCGGAAGAAGTTCGCCAAATGGTGATCAGTCTAGGGCCATTTTTATTTTGACCTAAAAAAAAATTTTTTGACTTTATTTTTATCAAATTTTGACTTTATTTTGACCTAACGAAATTGCTTATTTGTAAAGGTCACATTTCTTCCTTGAATTGATACCAGCTACCCAAACATAATATTTTGTCGATTTCAGACCCAAACGTAATATTTTGTCGAAGTCAAAGTTTTTATGGATTATAAAAAGTGCGTCGTGTTTTTCGGCGATAGGAAAATCTCCACAAATCTGTCTAACTTTTGCTGAAGACGATTTAGCTTGGCTATTCCTAAAATCCAAACTGTTGATTTTCGAAAAGACTACGTTTGTGAAGATGGAGCTTTTTATAAAAAAATATTTAAATACGTAACAATGAATAAACAATGGGCAATTTGCGATAAAAGGTACTGCTGATCCGTCAGCATTGTGACATATTTCCTGCTTTTATGGGTTAATATGGTTTAATTGTGTCGCAGTTCCTGATTTACAATGCTTCCACGAGGATTTTGACAAAAATTACTTTCAAGAAAACAAAAAGTTTGTCAAAAGCCACAATTTGACAAATTTTGACTTTATTGAAAATTTTGACTTTATTGTCAATTTTGACTTTATTTTGACCTATAAACTTCTTAGAAACAGTCACCTAGGTGCTAAAAATAACTTTATTCTTAGATTCGTGGATAGACGAGGTCCTTAAAAATTTTTGACTTTTGCGGGCCCTAATGATCACCCATGTATTGAGAACGAGAGATCAGAGACAGAAAGCGAAAAATTCATGATCGGCTTCGCGGAACGTTGAAGATACTTTATTTCAAGAGCTTTATGCCTCTGAAAAGAGCGATGTTGGTGCAGTGAACCTGGTTAAAAGATTTATACATGCTAAACTATCACAGCACGTTAGGAACAGTGATAGCCTACCTTTCCGAGTAAACGTTTTCAATTTATTTTTGAAATACAACACACCAATACCAACCAGCGCTGCTGTGGAACGCATGTTTTCACTTGGAAAGGACAATAGCCTGCTATGCGTCCCAAACGCAGCAAATTGTCAGACAAACGTTTTGAAATGCTTGCTTTTTCTGTAAGGAAATAACTAATAGGCTAAGCAGCTAATTACAATACAGTCTTAAAACATAATATCTGCTCTTTATTTTTAGCTATTGTTAGCCTAAACTTGGTTGAAATATTTCCGTTTTATGAGACGCTGGCAAAAAATAGCGCTAGAAATTAGCGCTGACGCCGTCAATTTCTTTAAGAGCTTACGCAGTACTTTACGCCGTAAAGTTTTTAGGCAATTCGCGCTGACGCCGTCAATTTATTTCAATGACGCGTACAACACTGCTAATGGTGCTTCGTTCCAGCAACAATTAGAAGGTTGGATGTTTGCAAGGATAGGCTTTCTAGATACGGTAGTTCATCGGAGTCGAACACCAGCATTCAAATCATAAGTGGTCCCCAGGGTCAAAGGTGAGCGTAGACCACTGATAGACAAAGTTGGAAAGTTCAGTGCAAGATGTCAATACCATGGCTTACAGAACCAATGAGGTGACGCGAGGTGATAGTTGAGGGGATTTTTCTCAAAGTAATCCTTCGGGCTGACTAAATTGCCCACACCTGAAATAAGGGATGTTCTAATACCATATAACCACATTGTATTCATCCCACCACATGACGCGAAAGAGATACCGAAGACCATGCTGCCTTGAGAAATCCCAGAAGACTGTTTTAGCAATAGGCCTATCCATAATCTCATCATACAATATTGTCATAAAATGCTGCCATCAACAAATACAACAGTCGTCTGCTATTAACAAAGTTTTCATCGTGTTACATAAAAAATAAATAATAGCCAATTTCAGCCACTCAGCAGCTTTTGGCAATTGCTTTTGGATCTGAAGATATTGATCGGCGAAACAATGTTTCCTGCCGTTGGCCGCTTCTCTATTCCAACCCAAGTTCATGGAACAAATATCGTTGCAAATCCATGTATCATAAAGATGTAATTTGAGCTCGAAAAAATCATCGTTTCTTCCAAGTAAACTTCCTTCTAGCGCCAGCCTGTCCAGGCTTCTTGCGTTCTCTTCGTCTGGGGTCCACGGTCAGTAAGCCAGCTGTAAAAGATTTATTGCACTATGTTTTAAAGTTTGAAATCATTTTTAAAATGTGTTCAATTTTAGAGATCGACCAGCAGCTTATGATGCGAAAAAACTTTTCTAGCTTCAGAATCAAAACAAAATTCATAAATTCAAACGTAGCCTGCAAGTATAACTTTTTAAAATGAAAGGAACTTTATATATTTTCCACTTCATAGTTTGTTTTACAAGTCATCCCAGTTAGCAAAAAGTCATCCAGATGTATTCTAACTCTACTTCTACTAGGTTGTGACAACATCAAAGCCAAGTCGTGAGGGCTTCTGTACGGCGCAGGTTCGACACCAATTGAATGCATGCGGCTGTGTCTTTGGTAAAATACTTGACAGCAGATACAGAAACTGGCGTCCCCACGTTTCCGTCCACTCAATCTTGGTCTTCAACTACTAGGCATGAGCCTAGATAGGCAACGCAAGACAATCAGCAGCTGAACTTCGTTACAACGTCGGCTGCATAGCCGAGTGGTGAGAGCCATCGAAAGAGCACTGGTTTGCCACCGCTCAAGAGCATGCGGCCGTGTCTTTTGACACTTAAAGGCATGCCTGAAGGTAGACACAGACAAGGGCTTCTTTGCCTTCTCGTCCACTTAATCTTAGTCATCAACTAACCGGCATATGCCAAGATACGCATCACGATAAGTTAAGACAATCAACAGCTGAACACTGTGAACAGTGTTACCTCGCCGCATTTGCTCAGCTTGATTGTCATCGACAAATGCAAGTAACCCTCTGGCAATGGCTAGTCTAATGGCCCCAGCCATGACCGACTTGTTGCTGCCTTCATACGTATTGATGGAGCCATTCAACATGCACCAGTTACCAGAAAATCCGCCATCTACTGTTGCTTCGACGTCGAATTTCCGAAGTAGTCCAAGAAAAGTGAAAGGCGCAATGAGAACTTCCCTGTAAACATCAGCAACAAGGCTTTAATAACCACAGCAGATCTAAATTAGAAGCAGTACATGGTGTGTTGTAACAAACACAATCAAGCGTATTTCAATATCGCTCTACATACCACAGTGTATTGTAGAATGCAAAAAGTATATTACACGTGAGACATTTCCATTGAGTGCAGTAACTCTGCTTTGTGCGAACCTAAACCTCGCCAGTTCAAGGGTCAAATAAAATAAGCAAATAACCAAGCTTTTAGTCTTTGTAAATTATTACAGTGGTTTTTCTTCACACCAAATAGATGTAGGCTATAAGAAAGTGTATAGAATTTTACATATAAAGTTTCACTACTTTTCGAAGTCGTCTTTTTGAATTTGAAAAATTACGCACATCGATAACCTCAAATAAAGACCTCACAAACATAGTGTGGTATAGGACTGCCGAAGTGAGTGCAGAAGACACGCAGTGTTGCACAATGCACAGCCCAAACAGCCAAATCCGTCATTTTTATATTAAATCGAATATGCGGACGTTGAATCAATGTAAAAATGACGCAATTTTGCTGTCTGATAGGCATGTGCTTAAACACTCAACCATAGACACTTTTTTCACCTATCTGGAATCATAATGAAGAACTCTCGCATGGGAATTCCATTGATGGTAATAATTCCTGACCCCTCACTGAATAACTTCACATTTGCGATAGCTGTCTTCCTTTTGCCTTTGGTGATGACAAATCTTCTTCCGCTATCATCAGTTTCAACCTAAAACAATTACATTTACATAAAAAATAGTATCTCAAGTACAAAAGAGAAATAACACATACCGTATTTTCTTAATCGAAGCAATCAAGCATGGTTTAGTATTTATACAGAAAAATTTTTCACTGCATGTGGAAAGGTGTTCACTGTTCATATAATACACACTAAGCTTAGCATTGAAAGCAGATGAGATTCACATTCTCTCACCTTCGCAATGGAATCCTTTTGGATGGTTTGAAGAGCCAAAGGAGCTCTGTACTTCATGATGAAGTCAAGGAACTTGCCAGCACATGGTTCGTCTACCAACCTGTTCATTTGGCCGATGAACTGCTCGTACTAAAAAAAGGATAATTTTCAATGAAAGTTCCTTCTTAACACAAGTAAAAACAAGGTATTTCACCTCCTTCTCAACGCAAACCCATACAGTAAATCAGTCGTTTTTTTACAATGATTCAACGTCTACAGACGTGAACACAGTGGTGAACTACCTTCTCTTTATCCACAACTAAATCATAAATACTATTAAACCTAGTCATTTGTGTGAACACAGTGGGGTAAAATAAAACTTAGGCTACGTAACAAAATCATATCACCATATGAAGGTTAACAAGTGGAACCTCCCATGTCATTGCTATACATTGCATCAATTGCATTATTATTTGTTTCCGTAAGCTAGGTCACGTGCAATCGTAAGGCGAAACATTCCCGCATTTCTACGTTATCACACGTAAAACGAAAGCAGCATTTTTACGCAGTCCACGTTTCAATGGAATAGCTTTCAGGAAATCTTAAGATCGTTGATATTTGAAGCGAAAATAACACTTGCAGCAACACTGCAGGGGTGTAGAAAAACGTAGCAAGTGACATAACAAGAAAATTAAATGTATTTTCTCCCCTCTGTTGCAGTGCACATCATTTGATGGTGTTGCTTGTAAAGTGTGATATTATTGTGAGAGTGTTATTTTTTTACTCTTATGTTTGACACAGAAAAAACAAACTGGCACAAAAAGATCACTGTTTGACCCAGTCATGTTCTAACTTGGCTTTGTTCAATGAAAAGTGAACACAGTTCAACACTAGATCCCTTCCACTTACCACCTGGTCCGTCAACTTGGATCGTGAGAACAAGATAGGTTCAAGTTCGGCACAGGTCAGCCACCGGCTCAGTGATAAATCGCTGCAACAGATAGGGCATCACTTGATGGTTACCAAAACCTCCTTACCCAGACAACAAAGCAACCATTTTTTTACATTGATTCAATGTCTGCAGATGCAGACGCAGTGCAGCATAAGAAAAATGCAGATGCAGTGTAAAAAAAAACGATTGATTAGCTGTCACTCTGGGTAGCCTATGTGATTTCGAAAGGAAGGTAAAACCAGCTGATACTTAAATTAAAACACTCAGAGCCTACACTAACTGCTTATGAAACTTATGGTGATGAAAAATAGCATGTTGGTTGGAAAATGGTACTACCCAGACAGCAAAATCCGTCATTTTTAAATGATTTTGC
Source organism: Aplidium turbinatum (assembly GCF_918807975.1). Classification (NCBI taxonomy): domain Eukaryota; kingdom Metazoa; phylum Chordata; class Ascidiacea; order Aplousobranchia; family Polyclinidae; genus Aplidium; species Aplidium turbinatum. Next base: position 17,077,088 of record NC_137489.1, read on the forward strand.
TGTCGGGGGGATATAATTTAAAATGTTATATAAAACTGTATTGCCGTACATATTTCATTTTAGAAGTCAAGCAAAACTAAGATGTGGTGGTATTTTCTCTTCGTTTTCGCAACAAGTCAAGAATTATGTACACACACTTACAGAGGTTCTGGCAAATCTTCCTTCTTGGTGATAGCATCTTGAATAGCCTGTGCTTCCAACACATAAACATATGCTTGATTCATGATGGCGTATAATTCCTGGTAGGGAGTGTAGAAAAGATAATGGAATGGCCTGCCATCCTTGTCAGTCTGAATCTCTGATAATAAAACCAGGAATAGAAGTGAATTTTTTTACATACTATATTGCAGGGTTACAACTTGAAAACAAAAATTTACTATTAAAGATAAGTCATGATTATGTAGCGTATAAACGAGTCTCCTACAACTCAGCAAGTGACAACTAAGCTAGCAACATTTCAGCAAGTTGCTGAAATTGGTAAATGATGATCAAATAAGCAAGTAAAAACTGACCAAACCGATACTTAGCATGTTACAAGTCAGCAAATTCAGTTTAGCAAGCGATGACCAAGCAAGTCCGATGCTAGATGAAAATTTCATTTGCTGACTTGGGCATTAGCTGAAATGTATATACTTGCTGAGTTGTCGCACGTCGAATGGTCAGACTACCATACAAACACTGTGATGTACTAGATCATTTGTAGTACATCACCAACCTATCCACTGACCTACGTACCTAATATTGCTGTAAACCATAGGCGCCGACTTTTCAAAAAACCTTGGGGGGCGAGAAAGGTGATGACGTCATAACCGTAACGCTATTTTACTCAATTAAAATAGTCTTTGAGTAAGCTTACTGTCTTGTTTATACTGACACCTAGGTCGCAAACCGAATTTATTAAAACCGCTGCTTGAAACGATTAGTTTTACACATGCAGGACGCCTAGACGTAAAAAAATTGATATTGTTAGGTCATAATTGGAACAGTTGGAAAACAAGCCGATTAATTTCCTTTCCTACGAGGGCATAACAACGATCAAGACAGTGAAGTTATCGAAATAAAACGCAAAAATCATGATCAGCTATCAGTTTTATTAATCTCGTTTTGCTAATTACTTACCTTCAAAGCGTTAACAACGGCGAAGTGTTTTCTCTTGTTTTTTATCGAAAGTCTTTATAGTCGAATACTGTCGAGTATAGGTCGAGATGTTCGCAAGTGATGTTCACCTCAAAAAGACAGTTGAACTTATACACGGAACAAGCTGTTTTTTCCAGGCAGTTTACAAAATGAACGCATTTTTGCTGCGGGAAATTGACGACGTAGATTACGGAAGGTGAAATGGCGTCGGCGGAAGCAAAGTTTTAAATACGTTTATTTGCAGTGATTAAATCTTAATTTTCAATTTTAATGATTTCTTGTCAATTCTAAACTTTATGCACTTGTTGAGCAATATGCAAAGCTCACGAGACAAAACAGCGGCAAGAGCTGTTTTAAGAGATCGATTTTTTTATTTTTGCGTGTAAGATATAATCGTTCTTATTACGTAACATTCCATGATGATGATCGTTGAAGTCGATGTCAAACCTTAGCGGCCGCATAAAACGATGATGTCAGGTTGGCTAGGTGATAATAGCGGTAAAAGACGTCGTTAATGCAGGCGATATCTGCGACCAAGCTCATTAAACACCTTTTCTTTTATCGGTTTTCGATTTAATTCTCACGCATTGGGAACAAAACAATGCGTTCTGTTCAATCATAATTGATCTCACAGCTGGAAGACCTTATTGAAAATAGCGCGTCTAATTTAGTTGGTTTACTTAATATTGCCGTGAATAGTTACGTGACTATTCCAACAGCGTAAGTTACACTACGATCTACTTTGAAATTTCCATACCCCATGTCAATACCAATTCTTAGATGAACCATCGAAAGGTAGTGTCGGAATAAGCTATTCGACTTATACACGGGTGAAGGAAATAATACCAATTTTCGGCTCAAAAGTAGGGGTTCGACGTATACGAGATTGACCTATACTCGAGTATAGGCTACACGGTAGTGCAGGAGTGTCATATTTCATATAGATGAGTGTATGAAATGTATATATTTTCACAATATTTACATCAATATAGTGCTTATTGAAGCAAAACACGGATGACAGTTTTGAAAAATGCATTTTTTCTTTAAGCTGTATTCACGTCGTTGTGTTGTAGTTTCAACTCGATAAAGTTTTCTAAATCGATTTCATGTTTAAAGTCACAAAAAAATCCAATGGACGCTTGGATAAACTCGTGAAATGAGAATAAACATTCAATCTCGCATTCGCTTTTTTGTTACCGCGCGTTTTGACTTTGAACTTGCTCCTCACGCACGGGAAGACAAGCAGTGTGTGACTGTGAACGTGCGCATCTCAGTAATTCACGTTCCAGAGAAAGCCATGCGATCAGCTGCTGTTTTGCAGTCATGAGCAACGTTAGGCTGTTTTTCGCTTTCGGCATTCTTTAAATCCGTTTAAATGATCTAAATCTTTTTCGCGAAGTATTTTATCTTTGAAACACCACTTGTAATAGACATTTTTGTTGCCCCTCAACCATAGATTTACGGGGGGCGCCGCCCCCCGGAAGTCGGCGCGTATGCTGTAAACTAATATATATCGAACTGTGCATGTGTTGTAAATGTAGTCAACAAGACATTTGGCATGCAGACAATAAAAGATCACTTTCTAACAGCAGACCACTTACTTTGGGAAGCTGGGAAAACCTTATTTGGATGCTGCAAAAAAAAAAGTATGCAGATGAATATTTCATTAAGAACTGTAGAAGCTGATATTAATACAGAAGACTTCAGATGTATCAATACAACAGGCTGACAGATTTTTATGTCAAAATATATTTCCCAACTTAGGACTGCATTCTAATAGAGAAGGTCACCATACTTGCAAGAAACATGGACGACTGCAAGAACTGCTTACATTTGCGATGTAATGATTGGAATGGCCTGTTTCGGAGAAGCCTATTCAGAGAAGACAGCCTTTTTCAGAGAAAAGCGATTTGGAGAATTTGTAGGGATTATTTAAATAGGCAGTTTTTTGTTTACTTTGATATATTTTCTCATGCGAAAGGTTAGGCAATTAACTTAATTTTTACAAGACAACCTAACAATCATTTCTAGGTAATTCTGGTGCCCAAGTAAATAATTCAATACTAATACGCAGACAGCGAGTCGATTATGAACATCAAAGGCTGTTGGAGAACTGCTTTCTTTTTGGCTGAGAGTTTATTTAATTAACCTCTATTGTTAATCATGATTGAAACGCCATTTGATAACTGTTTTTTTTCTTATGACCCCTTATCCGTTGTGCCATCCGTGTACCTTAAGGGGATCAATTTAGATACACTTTACCCTTTGAAGCAATCATCGTTGTATCTATCCAACAAGCCCACAATACTAGTCCCATGTTTATTAGCTTTTACAAAATATTTCCACTTACATCCATTCGTGGTCGAGATTTCTTGTCATAAAGGTCACTCGGAAATAAGTAACGAATGGCTCTCTGGAACAAAACTCTTAGATAATAACTGATCAGCATTAAACAGATTACAAAAATATAAATATATTGAGTGAAATCTATAATTTTATGGTTTTATCCGTTTTTAAAAATAAAAAATAAGGTATATACATCATTTGATGTTCCCAACATGCTACAATTCAATTTTTTATTGCTGGCGCAAACATGTATGATACATTGTACATACAAAGCAAAAAAGTGAACACACAAATTTGGCACTAACAAAAGGAAAAGATGGCAAAACCAAAATGTTTAAATTACGTATCCATAAAACAGTGCTTGAAAAATATATACTACCGTACTGTATCTTGAAAATATACATTTACCAAACCCAGAAAAGAAAGAGAAAAAAGAAAGTTTTATTTTGCTGGTTGTAAAAATAGGCCTACAAACAACTCTTACAAGTGCAACAAAGGCGATTTAAATTATATAGCTCACAAAAGAAATTCAAAAAGTTACAAGATCTTTGAATTTTTTACATCTAATAAAGGATCAGTATCGTCAAATTTCAAAATTAAAACATGTAACTTTTTTCTTCATTCAAAATGTTTTTTTTCTTATTAAAACAAATGACTCCAGTCTAGAGGCAAACTGCTGTTGAGCATCAATTCCAACTGCTTGGTGTTTAAAATTAAGTTCATCAAAATATCAAGGGGAACAACCAAAGTTCCAAACCTGGACATCAGACTCTGTGAACAAAGCAGGATCTTCACCCATCATGACTGCAAGCCGACGTACTCCCAATTCATACTCTTCAATTTTATGTCTGCAAAAATAACATTCATTGCAAGGCTTTGACTTTCTAGCTATATTTTATTATTTTAGTTTACAGTTTATGCCCAACTGAGAGAATTACGTCGGCTGCATAGCCGAGTGGCGAGAGCCCTGATTCGAAAAGGCGCCGGCTCTGCACCACTCAAAAGCTTGTGGCTGTATCTTTGGCAAGACACTTAAAGGCATGTAGTACATTGTGGAGTAGTGCCCCTTGGACTATAGCTCTTGATTTCTCTCATGATTATGAACGGTATGCTGCTCTAGAGAAATGCGTATGGCCCTCCTGAGGGCTATGACATACTGAACTGAGACTATTACAAGGTAAGTTATTAAAATTTAAAACATTTGTTTTTGTAATTAATTACACATTGATAGCTCAACAAATGCAAGCAAATTCTAAGAAAAAAAAGAATGGCCCAATATCTAAACCAATGGCCTTAAATTCACTAAAGTTTTAAAACTTCTCTCAAACTTAGCCAACAAATACAATGCACTTTGCAAATTCTATATGGTGCATGTCCAGTGTCCACACAAAAATGTACTATACTCTATGCTAATTTTCAGAAACATGTCACTACTATCAGTTCTTGTTTTTTAACCATGAATAAGAAATCTTGCACAACAAAACAAATGTCAATGTTTTCAAAGATGGACATAGAAGTTCCAAGTGATTGCATTTTTTACAGATACAGCAATCAGCAATTTGGTTACCGGTATAGCAATTCTTTAATTAAAAAAATTAATTTCTTTTAACTACTGTGTTTACAAAGATCAATATTGTTGTAAAATAAAAAAGTTGGTTACAATAACATACTCAATATAATCTTCAGGATAATTTCTTTGTAACTTCTTCTGCATGTTTACATTTGAAACATTTAGTGATGGAACTATTACTCTTCTCAACAACACTGAAGATGTTGATAAATTTCTTTGGCCTTGTAATGAAACAGAACACCTCTGTAAAATCAAGTATATATAGACAGTTGAAGTCTCCATTTGAAAAATACATAGTAATGGTATGTAGAGCAGAACATGTAAAAAGATAAAATACATTTTTCAACAACCTTTTTTTGTGTTCAATTTCCTTTTTTTTAATTCCACATAGCCAAGGGTGGCTGCTTGACTCAAAGACCTCCAAGGCCGCTTAGCAGCCCCGTTACAGTATCCACACATTTTATAGGACAGTTTGTTTTATTTGATATTGCTTTGTGAATATGTTTTTTTAATACACTACATATATATATATATATATATACTATTTTTGTTGTTTCTAACCTATGTGTCTTCAATCAATTTCTTATCTACACTATTACAAATGCTGTCAGTGCTAAAGTTTGCAAGTAATTTATTTTACAGAAAATAAAATCAAAAAGATTAGCCTACACTAAACAACAGTAACAGATGGGCAAGACATCAACTACAAAATCAATCTATAAATAAACCTATGTCAGTGCTTCAGAGCTTCTACAAGCTTATAAAAAAGCAAAGGGATTTTTACTCTGGAAACAAGTATTTAGCAAAGCACAAAATATAATAGAAGTAATTACACAATAATTAATTAAAAAATCTCACACGAAACATCACATACATTTAATCGAAAAGCACTTGAAATCCATAATCTTCTGGCAAACCTGCAAGTCTCCATCAAGTTGTGTAGGTCAAATTAAAACTACACAATCACTTAAAACAATTAACCAAAATGCTATCCAAGCTCAATGCTGCCTCATCACCAAAATATAATTAACCACAAAGCTAATGTTAACGTTTATCTGTGATATTAAAAACAGATACCTGTTCAGTTGCTTTTATTTCTGACCATCACACCAAAAACAAAAGTTTCACCCTCAACATAGCAGAAGTAAAAGTGAACGTTAAAACATGCTTGAGACCGAAATAAGTTATAAAGTACAAAGTAACAAGGACAAAATTGATTTTATGAAAAACCTTATATTATTAGTTTACAAACAGTTCATTACAGATGTGTAATGTGTTTTTACACATTTTGCAAGTCAATGTCTAGTCCAGGGATGCCAGCAACAAATTTCCAATAAACTTAGATTGTGTGCTAAAAAAAAACCCAGATGAGGCAAAAAAAACCCAGGTCCAGAAAATATGTAGTAAAGCGGTTAAAAAAAACCTGCGTGTGCTTTCAGCACTATTTTAAATCATTACACAGAAGCCTCAAAAAGCTACAAATAGTAACACGTATATATAATTATACAATATACAACATGCTTATGTTGGTAGGGTATAATGGGGTAATTCCGGACATGAGATAATTCCGGACAGCCTGGGGTAATTCCTATTCTAATCGTATTATCAGTTTATTTTATAAATTTCAAACAGAATTATAAAGAATAAATGCACACGTAAATACAAAATAATTAAGTAAGTAAACAACACAACGCAAGCAAAATACATTAATGTGTTCATAAACTGACTTCTCCAGTCCAAGGATAAAAAAAACATTCAAACACAATCTTTTTTAGAGTGAGCAAAATGTTCCTTTTTTATATAATATACATATAATTTAGCTTTCGAGCGCCAAATGTGGTGAAATACTGAAAAAATAAAGTTTCTGTGCTGTCCGGAATTACCTGTAACGGTAAGGCTATGGGGAAATTCTGTTTTTTGCATTAGAAGTGTGCATGTCCGGAATTACCCCACAAACGGGGTAATTCCGGACAGTTAGGCACTGAAAATGTAGGCCTCATCTTGTGGCCATCCTAAAATAATTTTAGAAAATTGCTGTAGCATACTATTAACATATGCGTGAATGTCTTAAATTTGCATTGGGGTCGATTTAAAAGCAACACGTGAGCAATGTTAATCCGAAAACGGAAATTCTGTCCGGAATTACCCCGTTATGCCCTATAGTAGTTAATATATATATATATGTAATATACCGTAACTAATAACTATATACAAAAACAAGAGCTTGGTAGGCCTATATGGGCTCACACCAAAGATTTTGGTTCAAAATTATTTTTATGTTAAAGCGTCTAGCTAGCAAGGTTCAGTGTGTGTTTAACCAAAATTTCTAAAACTGACTAGATGTACTGGTATAATACATGTATGAGTGTATAGGCTAGCCATTAAGGTTAATTTAGACTTTTGAACTAAAATTTTTGCTGTGTGAGTTGTAGACTGCGGCTGAGGAGAATCATCATGCCTGCTTACTGCTTACAGTTTGGTGTACAACTACGATAACTTGGTTCTTAGCAATAAACCCTGCTTAGCCTTTTTCATTTGAACATAATGTTGAAAAGAATAACTCAAATTCACAATAAATAAATGTTCAGTAACACAAATAGTTGTACTACTCCAATTTCTAGTCATCCACATTTTCATAAAGTTATATCATTTCTTCAGCATCCTTTACCTCACTGACTGCAGTAGCTGATGCAAAAAACATGACCAGTACCTTATCATTTTTGTGTTGCAGTGTGGACCGTTTATCGAAGATCCCAGTGCCTTAATACACCGTGCAAGCTCTGCACAAAGTTAAAACCAAAAAAACCTAGATTTACCTAAACTTGAAATAAAAAAACTTAAAACCCAAATGTGGTCAAAAAAACCCAGATCTAGGTGGAAAAACCAAGCTCTGGCATCCTTGGTCTAGTCAACTAGTTAATGACAATGACAATCAGAGTTGCCAGATTTTGAAAAAAAAAGTAGCCAAAAAAGTAGCAAATTTGCTCCCAAAGTAGCCCAATTTATAGCAGGGGGCGCGGGAACTATGTTTTCCAACTTCTGGGGGGCTTCGCCCCCCAGACCCCCGTGAGGTGTTCTAACACTGTCACACTTTTGGATGTCTCTGTTAGGCATACTTCATAGCAGAACTGCTTAGCCTCAGTTTTGTCATGTGTTGGGTTTTTTTCACTGAAGGACAAGGTGTACAATCATCATTACACAAATTCAACAAACATACATTTTCATCAAGCCATTCATTCTTATTCCAATTATTACTACATTGATTAGTAAACTATGTAAAAACTGCATGCCAGTCAGTGGAAGAACCTGAAAAAAATGTTAATTAATAACATACAAGCCATCAAATGCTCTTGAATGTACAGCTAAAAAACACACATATGAAAAATCAGCTTAACAAACCCAGTGAAATTGCACAAATTACTCTGCTAAATAGCAACAGAGTTACCGGTACAGTAAGGCACGTTCACATCAGGCTATATCGGGTACAGATTAGATTCTCACCACTTTTTCAGCACACTACTTTTCAAGCACTTCTGCGTTCTGACTTCTACAGTAAGAGTAAACTGTAAAGACATAGAACGGAGATAACGTAACGCTAGAATGACTAGAAACTCACTCAACCATGTCCCTTGCTACGTCTTGGAAACATGAGAATGCGCTGTAAAATTTGTAAACCACAAATAAATTGCCAGTAGACTGCAAGCGAAACTTACTTTAGTAAGAAATTTCCGATGTAAAAAAGTCGCAATCTCGTTATATTGTCGCCAATCTAAATTTAAAAGTAGCCCAAAAAGTCGCAAGTCGCCAAGCTCAATTTTTTGTCGCAAATCACATATGGAAAGTAGCCCAATTTGCGATAAGTAGCCCAATCTGGCAACACAGATGACAATGACAATGTCCAGTCAAGGTTGCCAGTTGCGAGTTTCTGACCACGAAACCTGGCCAGTTTTTTTCCAGTTGTGGAGAAAAAAATGGAAGTTGTGAGTTGTGGCATCTTTTAATACTTGGGTTTTGTTTCATTTCCTACCGATTTTCATAGAATGTATAACATATCTATCCAAGACATTTGGTAACACTCACGTTGCTGACCATGGTTATTTAGAGCTTGACTGTGCGTTTTTTGCTTCTTACTGTACCTTTTTCCAGACCTCTGCTATGTGTGGCAGAGGTATGAAAATTGACAAATTCAATTCCACTTTTGACAAAAGTAACAATTTGCTGTTATCATACCTCACAAACCTGACGTGATAGGATAAATCTGAGGTCAGATTCGGATTCAGCACCCCAAAATTACCCTAAATCCATTGAAAAACATTATGCAAGAAAAGTTGTTGTGACCAGTGTGATGTTTTTTGTTTCAAAAATGATCAGAAATAAAAAGAAACTGAACTGGGGTGCCGGTTGTGAGTGCTTGAAAAAAACAGATTTAAACATACTTGTAGATAAATTCTACAATATTTATAGCTCAGCCTCAGTAAATTTTTTGCATAGTATGAAGTTGATGTGATAAAAAAGCAGGATAGCCTACTTGCGTATCATCTTACCAACTAACCCTTGGCAACTTTGCTTAGCATCACTCATGCAAGCAGAAGTCAATCAAGCGCGAAGTTAAACACAACAAGCAGAGATGCACTGATGGAGTGATAGCATAGTTGAAAGTGAGAACGCATGATTTAGCCATAGCCAGTTTATTATTACAAGAAAACTTGCGAGTTTTAAATTGTGAGGAAAGTAAATAAATTGATCTACCTAAAAAACGTTCACTGATTTGCTCAAGTAAACATAAATTGTTGTTAACTGGTAAATGTCAGGCAAAGTTTCCAAGCATGATTTTGATTGCAGAAGAACTGATTCAAATTAGAGACATCTATGCTGAAAAAAATACTTTTAAGGTTGGTTTTTGATGTGAGTGTTTGTGTGGCTGATGTTGCTTAACCATGATTTAAGCCGAGATATTAAAAAGGAGCTTTTGGTTAGTGTTGGGTGATATATCGAATTCTCGATACGATACGATATCTTTTCAATATCGTTATTTATTTCAATATTGTTCGATAACTCGTAATTGCAAACCCCAACAAAAGCGTTGCCGAAGCCAAACGGCAAAAGTTGAAATAGCCTCGGCAATTGCTGAGAATGTTTATTACGAAAAAAATTGTACCAAACATAGAAAACGAGAAGCGAAAAATATGCTAGAGTAATCTATCACGACCGCACTGTTTGATTTGTTGTGATGTAATAATACCAAAAGTAGCGATAATGCAAGCAACGCAATACGCACGCTGTTACTTGAGTTATTCACGTTGAATAACTCATGGGGAGGAAAAGTAAGTTAATTTTGGGTTGATTCAACGTTCGAGTCAGCACAAATCGATTTAATTTTCCCGGCTGGTTATAGTGGTTATACTGCGTAACAACAATGCCCAATAAGAAATTTACGTTTGTTTTACATTAATTCGACATCTAGCGACGTTGAATTATCATGAAATAACATTAATTGCTCAACCAAGTACCAGTAACAAATTAATCGCTCCCTGCGAGAAGATTGCCTCGATTTAGGTACCGGTATGCACTAACATAATTTTGGCACAGTTGGGATACTGCGAGCAACACAAAGTCTGTTTGATGAAGAACTAGATATCAGAATCGGAATCATCAGATGCTGTATTGGAGGATGAGGTTGTTGTGTCATCACTGGAATCGGACACATCAAGAGGCTCATCGCTTGGCTGTAAATCTACAATGTTTTCGCCGTTTGCTATGAAGTGTCCACGTTTTGCCGCTTTCGTGCTTTGATACCCATCCACATGCCTCTTTCGCAGAGCTCCATCAAGGTGTTGACTAAGGAGCAAATCTATGGTTGTAGCATAACGACTGGGCGGAATGTCTAACCCTAACCTTACAAACGCTCTTGTGGCCTTGGCATTTTTATTGCCGACGCTAATGCACCATTCATGCATCTGCGTCTGCAATCACCTTGGCAATTGCCGACACTAATTTTGAAGACTGAGAAACTGTTTTCTTAATTAGTATAAAAATATCGAAAAGTATCGAAATATCGAGTATTACTTCAAATATCGTATCGTTTTGTTTTTTTCAATATCGCCCAACACTACTTTTGGTACAGTATCTAAAGTATCTAAACTAATATATCATACGGAATCAACAGATTTTTGCAAAATAACAAGTCATGAACATTTGTTTTGCATTTTATGCCTACAGTAGACCTGTATTTTGAGTAATATGTCTTGACGTTAAAGCATACATGCATTAAACTTAGCTTTAAAAATTGATTGCGAATGTAAGTTTGGTAATCAAGTAGGCTATAAATTACTAAGACTGCTCTGTGTTTGTTGCGTAGCCGAGTGCGCGACGTTCAAAAGGATGTGGGTTTGACACCACTCCAGAGCACGTGTATGTGTCTCGGCAAAGACACTTAATGGCAAGCCAAACTAAGGGGAGCAGCTGACTCGAAGACTATATGTCACTTTGCTTCTTTCTGTTGTCTTTGTATCGCATCTGTGATCGCAGTGTACTGTATGTTATCGCAATGGGCGTAAACCATAAATAAAAAGCATGATTATTATTATTAAATCATCCAGCAATAAAACTAGCATTCTCTCAACTGAACAACAAGAAAACCTTAAAAAAGTGGCTCTAGATTTGGTCTTGTACTTTATCTTTTGAAGGAGGATTTTTGGTCCAAGGATAAAGATTTTTACAATGTATCAATGTGTCACCTATAGGCCATATTGTTTTTATCATTTGTTTATTTATTAGGGAGTATTTTGTTTTGATGGAACATCACTTCTGCCATGGCACATCATTCTGGCTTGTTTCCTCTGCACCACCACCCTGTTGGTTCATTCAATAATGGACTTGTCATATAGGTGAGGCTAGAGATAGGCAATTTAGAATACTGTACCGAATCCTAAATCAAGAAAGTAATAATATTATTAAATCAAGAAAATAAAATATCTTTTGACAGGTGTCAAACCTACAACTATGCTTGATATGAATGACTCGGTTACAAAATAAACGAATTTAATTTTACACAAGTCAGTTTGATCATAAACAGCTAAAATTCAATTTTGATTAGCTAGCAGAATCCTAAACTTAGCAGATCATCATAGAATCCTAAACTTTTTGAATCCTAATTAGGATCTAGTTCATAGACGCGTAAAATTGCAACATCACTAAAACTGTATTGATGTATTGTCCAGCCACTTTATTATGTGTACATACAATTAGAAATGAGATTGTAAATTCCTTAAAATTAAGCTGCTATCAGTGTATTACTGTATTTCAAATGCAGAACATTTATGTATAGTATGTTGCAATGAACAATTGAACATTGAACAATGTTGTTGAGGTGGGTAATGAGAGAGTGAAGTTTGAAATTTGTACCTTTTCAGTGTAATTGAAGCAAACATAATCAACTGGGTGGTAAAACAATAAATTTCACACTCCCGATGCTTAAATATACAAAAGGATTGTTGGGCCGTGTTGCTTTTAAGCTGCCCACAATTTCATTTTTTCCTGTTTTGGCATGAGGGAGAAAGAGAGCTCATCAGAGAAAAAGAAGAGAAACGTTACAAGAGACGTTTAAATTAGCTTTTGGTCGGGCTTTTCTGCTCAACAGTGCACAAATGGGGAATGGCTTTTTCCTCTATGTCAGGGGTTCTTAACCGGGGGTAAATTTACCCCCAGGGGGTAAATTTTACCTACCAAGGGGGTAAATTTACTGAATCATAAATTAAAGCAAACTTTATCTTTTCGGTTATTAAAAAACTGGTAGTGTTGCACTCGATTTTGATTCAAATTCAAACTTAATGTAAGTTTCCGTTTTTTTTTTTATCTCAACGCAAGTAGACTACCAGTTTCATTTCAGCAGCGTAGGCCTATGTGTGCTACAATTTTGGAAAAATTGAAAACTGGAAAAAATCGATAATTTCTTTCAACAAAATAATATATCCTGGAATAATGTGGGTTCACTTGGCACAGACGGTGCCTCTACTACAGTATGCTAGGTGCGAAGTCTGGCTTTACAACTCTGGTGAAAAAACACGCACCGAACATCATTTCTACTGACTGTGCAGTTCATCGACATGCACTGGCAAGTAAAACCCTTAAAGAATATTTGAAAGCAGTATTGAAGCATGTGGTTGAATGCAGCCCTCGAAATTAGCTTCCATCTACGACGGCAAAAACATTGCCGTCGCCAAATCAGCAAACCTTGGATTGCGGCGGCAATTGCCGTATGCTTTAAAGTTTAAACAAACGAAATTTTAATCGTTTATTCTACGTGTTTCATACGGCGGTAGCGGAGAGCATCACGCAAGCTATTTTACGCGCTGACAATGCTCTTGTAAACTGTAAAAAGTTTGCAACCTTGTAAATACTGGCTTAATTGTTACGAAAAAGTTATTGTTACATCGAATGCTTATTGTTTACCGGTGTCGTTGCGAATATAAATCATGGTGAAGGATACAGTTGAAAAGTAGAATTTACCTGCTATAGGTTATCAAATAGAGGAAACAGAAGGAAAAAGTTAGTGTGGTATTTTACAAAATTTATCAAGAATTTTATGACGGAAACAAATCGGAATTAGAAAAGCTAAGGGGTCAAGTTAAAAAAGTAGAACAAAATTGGATAAATGGTTCTTCGGCAGTAAAATAATGCTTCCGATCATGTGGCATTGCGCGTTCACGAACGGGCAGTTTTGCGTCTTCAAGTATTCCAGTGACGACGCGACAACCTCATCCTCCGATACAGCATCTGATGATTCCGATTTATATATGATATCCGACTAGTTCTTTATCCAACAGACTTTGTGTTGCTCGCACGCAGTATCCCAATTGTGCCGAAATTATGTTAGGATAAACATAAATCGAGCCAATCTTCTCGCAGGGAGCTATTAATTTGTTACCGGTACCTGTTTGAGCAATTAACGTTATTTTATGATGGTTCAACGTCGCTAGATGTCGAAAAACAAACGTAAATTTCTTATTGGGCATTGTTGTTACCCAGGCAGCATAATTCGTTATGTTTGCATTGATTTTGCGTCTGTAGACGTTGAATTGATGTAGAAATGATGGTTTTGCTGTCTGGGTGCGCAATATAACCCGCCGGGAAAATTGTAAATCGATTTGTGCGGACTCGAACGTTGAATCAACCCAAAATTAACTTACTTTTCCCCTGAGCTATTTTACGTGAATTAACGTAACAGCGTGCGTATTGCGTTGCTCGCTTTATCGCTACTTTAAGTATTATTACATCACAACAAATCAAACGATGCGGTCGTGATAGACTACTCTTAGTACTCTAGTATACTTTTCCCTTCTCGTTTCACATGTTTTGGTACAATTGTTTCGTAATGAACGTTCAGAGCAATTGCCGACGCAATTTCAACTTTTGCCGTTTGGCCTCGGCAAAGTTCTTGCCAAGTAAAAATATGCTATAAAATATAATATTTTTGAAGACTGCGTGAGTGTTCACAGCAACTAAAATAGTCCGAGGTGAGGTCTTGGTGCGATGTTTCTGCTGATTAAACTCCCGCTGCGAGTAAATAACACAGGAAGAAATTTTGAACAAGTTTTGTTCTAATTAAGTGCTCATTTTGCGGCGGCATTTTTATTGCCGTAGCAGAATGGCCATTATGACGTTTACGGCGGCATTTACCACGGCAATTGCCGAGTGCCGCCGCTAATTTCGAGGACTGTGAATGTGTGAATTTTATCAGGGCACGTGCTCTCAATCATCGTGTTTTCAAAGTGGTTTGTGATCAGATGGGATCAGAACACTCCGTTCTCCTTTATCACACCGAAGCTCGGTGGCTCTCTATAGGGGTCGTGTTTTGTCTCGAGGTTTCGAACTAGGCTACATGGTGAAATCGAGATTTTTCTTCGAGAACCCAAATCCCCGTTGAGTAAGCACTTTGTCGACAACAAATTTATTGATGCATTGGCCTACTTGACAGACATTTTTTCAAGTTTGAACCAGCTCAATATGCAAATGCAAGGCAAAAGTGTTACCATTATAGATGTACATGATAAAATTCAGGGCTTTCTGACAAAATTAGATCTGTGGAGTAGAAGAGTTCAAAAAGGAATTTACGCAAATTTTTTCAACATTTGATGATTGGAAAGTCAGTAGAACTAGAAGTCGCAACAAGATTTCTGACCTCGAAGTCGAAATATGCCAGCACCTTGCCGCCTTAAAAAAGAACTTTGACGGTTACATCGAAGGTGAAAGTTTTAACAAGCACTGCTCTTTGGATAACTCATCCCTTCGAAGCCAAGTTAGAAAGCTTGCTGACGATTTTCTTTGCAAATATGAATTGATTGATTTTCAATGTTCAACAACGCTTTGTTCCAAATTCTTATCGTGCAATGGTGACTTTTCCAAGTTTTTGCATGGTTGACTGGACAGGATGACATCACAAGGGGCCACCAAAACGGTGGGGGTAAATTTTACTTTTTTCATTCGGCAAAGGGTAAACGAGACAAAAAAGGTTAAGAACCCCTGCTCTATGTGAATGTGGTGCTGAGGAACAGACCGCAAATCACATCATCAACGATTGCACCATCATCATCAACGAAGGTCTGTGTGTCATGAATGATGAAATCAAAGACTAGCTGCTCTCTGGAAGCCTTCCAGCTTGGTCCGTTCTCTTATTCTCTCTCATGCAAAAAATGAAATCACGGGCAGCTTAAAAGTAACAAGCCCCGGATTGTTTTACGTTTGAAGACTCATCTACTTTTGTTGGTATGTTTTGTATAATACATTTTCTATTTTCCGTAGCAAGCAATACCCAATGCATGTGGTATAAAATTGTAATGCATATCACCATTACCAATCTAAATAGAAAAGAAGTAGCAATTGAGCACTTTGTATTAACTTTACACTTAGCATTGCACATCGCATTGAGCACCCTTTTATGGTATTATTAACCATTTGTCGTATAAATAGGAAAGAATGTATTATTTAAATACACATATAGGCTACAATTACAAAGCTTTTCACTTATTCTATTTGAATAAAAACATTTTGATGAACTTGTTTAAAAATGAAGCAAGTTACAATGGTACTTTGATATATTCATGATTTCATTTTTTTCTACAGTGATTTGACTCTTGGTTTTGCGATTATGGTCCTTTGTGTTGTTGGCTTCAATATATTTTTGGTTATTTGGAATGAAGTTCGGAAAAAAAGAGAAGTTGTTCAAAGAATTTCATTGCTTTCTGACATGATTAAAGGTATATATTTCAGTGGCACCATAAACAGGCCCTTGACGACAAAGTAACTGAATTGAGAAACATCTTTCAAACTACAAGAAAATCAATAATATATATATTTTTTCAAGCATCTACCATTTTTGGCACGCCAGGCTCCGCTTTCATCTGGAAAATATGCCATTGCACTTTAAGATAATATTAGCAATTAGCATCCATCAGTACAAAAAATATAGTAGCTGTGTTTCATGGTATTGTTGTCGATTTTCTGTTTTTCCTCATACAATGAATAATTTGATATGCTTCAGTCTTTAACTTTTGCTACCATTCAAAAGTGTCACAATTAAAGTTGGAAAAGCTTTTCTGGTCCGAGAAACACTATCCTTGCATATTCACTTCTTGTGAATATTTTCTAACATAACTTTCATCATCTACTGGATAAAAGCATTCCAAATTCAATTTATTTAGTTTATGGTGTTTATTATTCTAACCAATTGCGATTAGATTTCATATGATTTTTTTGCTTCACAATGTACTAAGCACGCAAATCACTTCAAATTTTTGTCAAATTGTAAAGTGTACTGTTTATCTACAAATTATTTAAGGGTTTTGGAGGTGTAAAAGATACATTTGGAGTAGCGTTGTCAACCATGCAATGATGCAACTTCATCGTGTAGAATTTTGACTGTGTGAACTGCGCTGCATGGGCACCGCACAGAAAAAATCTGAAGACATATATAAACAAAACTATAAAAACACATTATTTTAAAAATCACATGTGCTTTCTGGCAACACCATTTTTTTAAATACCGTTGTTTGATCTGGCCATGTTGCTTTTTGCAACATAATGATGTAAAGTTTGCTACTTGTAAGTGTTGGGTGAAAGGTTTCAGTTTTCAGCAACATTATTCCATTCAAAGGCAAAGCTTTTATTATTTTTGCAGGCAATCAGGTTGACTAAAGGTTTTAGGGTAGGCTATTACTGTAGTGTATACCTAGGTTAGTGGCAAGAATATAATGTTCATTGTTCAATCGCCATCTCCATTTGAAGCAGATTGCGCATCAACATGGGTTATCTGTTTCCATGAGTCACGGTTTTTAGCTAGCTTGCCCAGTGTTGTCAAATTGACTTTGTCAAATTGACTGGCAAGGGCAAATGGAGTAAGATGGTATGGACATGTGATAAGGAGGGAGGAAGGAAGTTTTCTTAGAAAGGCATTAGATCTAAAGGTGGATGGGAAGAGGAAACGCGGTCGTCCAAGAAGAACATGGAAACAACACGTGAAGGATGAATTTAAAAAAGTCGGACTGAAGGAGGAAGATGCAAGGGACAGGGTGAAATGGAGAAGAGGGATAAAAACAATTGCTGCGCGGAAACAATCGGCCACCCCCACTAGTGGGGAACAAACTGACGATGGATTATGATGATGACTTTGGTCCATGCCTGGATGTTGTCATGCCATCGTCTTGGTGGTCTGCCTCTTTTTTTCTTTCCGTAAAGTTTACCTTCCATACAGATTTTGTTGACTCTGTTTTTTATCTTGACGTATATGGGTCAGATGCATCAATTTTGTACCCTGTAGTCTCCAGAACGCATTTTTGCAGTTTTGGTATTTCTTAAGGTTTCAGTCTACTTTTTTAGGCTTTAAGTTACAGTTTAGATATGTGCCCCCCCTATGTAATGCTAATTTTCAATGGAAATTGTTAACTTCTTAGCAAAAATTTTGGATTTATCACAAAATTGCCCACTTTTTTTGGATTTTTCACGTTTTTACTTCTGTAATTCCCTTGTGATTTTTCACAGGCAAATACTGCAGTGCTAAACTGACTTTTATTTAACACTGTGCAGCTTTAGCTACATTTTAATGTTGAAATGACACTGGCTTTACAATTTTGGCCTTGTATTTTTCTCAATTTTACGAATCTGCAATTTTGGCTCCACTATGTTGTAGTCTCCAGAACGACCCATGGTACTACTCTACCAATGCCTACTCTGTGCTCCTGTTTGGGTGTAAAATGATGCAAATTTATATATAAACAAACCTACAAAACAAGAAAACAGATTTACTAAAAAGTGTGATAATAGTTCACTCTTCTATGGAAGCTATTTAGCCTGGCTCCAAAATTGTGTAGTCTCCAGAACAAACTTTAACAAAAAATGTATGCTTCCCTGTTTAAAATGGCAAACATTCTTCCAGTATGTGATGGACTAGTATGCTCACTTAGCAGGATTTCATAGAGAGGACTCGGAATAAATAAAAGATTAGGAATTTCTTTCTTATTGAATTTGTCTGTAGTCTCCAGAACACTGTAGTCTCCAGAACTTTTTTTTTTTCTTTTTTTTTGTAAAACCAGTAAGCACTCCTTTGTACAGTTATTTTTACATGTAATGTTACTATAAAAGTTGCTCATAAGAAATGATACCTGTTAAAGCATTCTGTAACCTATTTTTGATCTTAGAGAACATAGATACAGTTAAAGTTGTTAAATTTTAATTTAGCTGTGATTGTGAGGTGCTTTTTACGCATATTTGATTGGCAATGGCTCCATATGAAAAAAGTATTGCTATTACTATTGCTAGCATATGATTTATTACTACCTTGAGGTCAAACAATACATGACTTTGGCTGAAGTATCAGAATATTTAGGTACATTATCGCACAACTGCAGTAAACCTGCTAGAAACTGATAAAATAGGTATACTCACACTGATATTTAATTTTCAGTATAAAAACATGATATTTTTTGGGGGCAGTCTTTTGATTTAGTTGGTAGAGAAGTATCTCAAGACTTTTAAATCAAAATTTTATGGCACCAAGCATTCTGATTTTTTTCTCCGTTCTGGAGACTACAGGTACAAAATTGATGCATCTGACCCATATGATATATGTGTTCAAAGGCAGGAAGCATGCCATGTGCAATTGTGCATATATCTTCTTCTTCATTATGATATTATTGATATTACTATGCTGATAATTGGTAATCTAATGTTGTCCAAACTTTGCTTTCACAAGTATGAATTTTATCAAATTTGTCACTCACTGGTGCAAGCACCTTGTATTATTTTCAGTTTTTTTGCACTGCAGACGCAGTGTCACATTTTTAGACTTTTTGCTGTGCAGTGTGCGGGCAGACATTTGCAGTGCAGTGCAGGCCCCTGATAGGTTTTTCCTGCCCGCGACATCACTAATTTGGAGCTTTGATTTATCATTTATATTATACTTAGTTTTTCTTTTTTATCTATATTATTGTTTTATTTTACCAGTGGCTTGTAAAAATAAAAGTCCTGAAAGTATCATTCAAGAGTTCCTGTCATGTATGAAGTGTTGCCAGATCACATCATTCTTCACTGGACCATCTCACAATTTTTCATTGCTTTACTTGCCACAAAAAGGTGATCTAAGAATTTGATATCGATTACACTTAATCTGTGCAGCTTAATTTCATCAAACCTTTATTGCAAAAAGGTATTTGACTGAGCAATGATTTCAAGATAACAAAGACATTGTAAAAAATGAATGTTTGCAACACTTTAGTTGTCGAGGGTAAAATATAGTGTTGCCATTGGTGTTATATAAACTATATATTTGGTTTAGAAGTATTAAATTTTATGTAGATTTTTTTGTAACCCCCACTGCGAAATCAAATGCCAATGCTTGCTTGTTAACAGCAAAATAGTTGCAATACTGAGCGCATTATGTTTAGCACTGGTAATGCAGACTTGTTCCAAAATTGATTAAATTTCAGACGAGCCTGTTCCATTTCCTACTTCTCTTGTAGCAAGCGGGTCTGTGATTGGTTTGTGTTGTGGCCAACCTTCCTCATGCCATGCGGTTTGCTCACTGGTAAGTCAAGTCTACATCAAGCTTGTATGTCTGTTCATTGATATTTTGTACTTACCATTGCAACTTGTTCCACTAACATATTAATTGTACGCCGTACGGTATATCATAAAAAATATTTAAATGTTTTGTAGTTTAAAGAGAAACCAATGTTTTATCTTGAGGAGCGAGTCAACTTCCTCTTTTGAGATGATTTAAACTTTAAAACGATTAAAATTGCTTTATCAACTGAATAATCATATGCCCTAACTTATCGACACTTGTAGATGAAGGACGGCTGACTTGTGTGCTTCTAGGTAGCCTAACATATAAAACAGTGGTTCCCAAACTATGGGTCGCGACCCAAACATGGGTCGCGAAGGGTCAGAAAATGGGTCGTGCAGAGACGGTCTAAATCTGCTAAAATCGGACTGTTGTAAATTAATTTATAAATAAGGTTTTTTTTCTTCTATTGAGCATCACACTCTTTTATTCGGCTTCTCTTATCAAAATCAATTATGGGAAGCAGTTTTACAGGCATTCAAGTCACTTCCTTCAATAAATCACTGTAAACATAAATTAGCCTATTCTTTAAGTTGACACTTTAAGATTTCTAAACTATTTTTTTGATTTAAAGTTCAGCTTTATCTGCGACCCAGGTGCTGCTGGCAAGCCGCTATGTACAGTAGGCTGTGTTGTAAAATGTTGTCAAACGAATCCTTAAAGAAGAACAAGTTAAAGAGACATCCGACGCATGTAAAAAATAAGCGCATTTTTAAGCAACGAGAAGAGGCACTGGAGCCAAGACGGTTTGACTCAGCAACGAATCTAGCACTTTTACTTAGACTCTGAGTAAGAGGATCTACAGTAGACCACCCTTCAACTGGTTGTCTGTGTCTTGTTTATATCAGGCAAAGATTGCAAAAACAGTGGAGTGGTAAAATTGTTTATATACGTTGTCTGTGTCTTGGGTCGCAAGATGTTCACTAAACTCAGATTTGGGTCGCGCTCAAAAAAGTTTGGGAACCACTGATATAAAAGAAAGGAAATTTAAGTAATAAAAAATATAGAAACTAAACTAATATTCTGCAAGTGTTTTGAAAACAAACAAGTTTTCATTTTCAGGTAATTTCATTCAATTTTCAAAACATTTGCCTAACAAGGGTTTAGTTTCTACATGTTGGGCTCTTTCTTTTTGAGCAAAATGACCAGATGTTCCTATTATTTTATTTTTTTCTAAGTTCTAATATCTTCTACCAGGACAGGTGTATTACTTTGCGGAAGGGAGATACATTTTCTAAGGACGACTTAAGCGAAATACACGGCACAGAAGAGCATTCGAATCATCTCTACAGGTAAGCAGTTCTTTTCACGGTTTGGGACTATTCGGAGAATCCGATTCGGGGCGATCCCAATTCGATGACAGTTTTATTCGGGAATTACTAAAATCCCACAGTGGCATTTGTGTATTCGAAGGAAATCAGCAGATATTTGAGGTTAATCGAATAAAGTCTCAGCAACAAAAACAGTTATCAAACGGAGTTCATGATTAATAACAGAGGTTAAATGCAGATGAAACGGTGTTGTGGAAATAAATACAGCAACGTGACAAGGAAACAAAACCGTAGTGGTTTACGACGTGCATGCAAAGATCTAATTCCAAATTGCCCATCCATACTTGTTACGCATACTTACCTAAGCTATAAAATACTCGTTGCTAGATATTACTTTACTCTCACAAGATACCATCTAAATTTCGTCTACCTCACTGAAATAATAACCGTATTGTTTACATGGGTATAGAAAGGTACGTAAGCACAAAAAACGCTTACCCAAATGATCCCTACAAATTCTCTAAATAAACGTAAGCCGTCATTGAATTTTCGAAAAATCACCGAATTAGTCGTTTCCGAATTAGAATATCGCCTAATCGGATTCTCCGAAATGGGCCATTCCGTGCTTTTCATACATAAAACCATACAACATTTATGTTTTGCAGCATCCATATAATCCTTTAAAGGAAATGAGCAATCAATTGAACTTTCTATGTTTTTACCTACTTTTTGGTTTGTTATATTGCTGATACCAGAAAGTGTACTTGAAATTGGTGTTCAATGCCAATACAGTTGCAATCACTATTCTTTGATAAACAAGAGGGAATGCATTTCTTTCCATAAATTTGAAATATGCAACGTTAAAACCATTCGCCACTACAAAGAATTACTGTTGTTAAATTGCGAAAGGTATCACAAGCTGAGATTGCAATTAACTTTAATTTAACTGAAACAAAGTTCAACTTTAAGCTCGAATTATGATAACTTCGTAAATCAAAATTTACCTTGGTGACCCCGAAAACATAAACTCGAAGATGTTTTCTACTATCCAGCAACTCCCTGAGTTTGGCGGATTTCTATCTCTGGCGTTCCACCTCATTTCTTCTCATAATTTCCACCTATCTTCGTCTCTCGGCCTTCGGATATTATATGTATTCACATCTCTCATGGCGTCATTGATGTGTGTTTTTAAGTTTGAAAGGCATTTTTTATTTTTAATCTCTAGGTTTGATGTGGTACGGAGTCCCATTGTTGAAGAAATTGAGCTTTGTTTGAATGGTTCAAGCAATTCCGGTACTGAGCGACTGTTTAATCGTCCAAAGTCAATGTTAACTAAAAAAAGGGAAGAGGTGTTTCATTATGTCTTTACAATTCTTCTTCCGGTGCTTTTGGTAAGCTTTAAAAGGACTAATATACTGTATTTAAAATATTTTTTCAGCTTTAAATTCGAGTAATATTTACTCTATTATATCATTTTCCTTAACACCGAGAAGTCAGAACCGAATTGGAAAGACGTCCAACTTTTACTTTATTATTCATGCGACCACACGTCATCTTTTGAACAGAGCTGCAGTGTCATCATCAGCTTCATCTGGTATTTCCTCCCTTGCTACCACCCAGTTGCTATGAGAGGGACCAACTCAAGCTCCCGTGCGAGCTTGTTGATTGAACGAAACACTGACAACTACTGGTTTGAACTCTTCATCACTACTCCTGTGCTGCTTATATTTCCGCTAATCCCCATCCTGTGTCCGATGCTATGGATAGGGTTGTATCTGCTAGGAGAAGCAAAAACTTTGGCGCCGATTCTTGAAATCAAAAGCAAGCGAAATTCGGGATCGGTACGTTTTGTGCTAACACTGACTTTCACCATAATTATGCTTACGGTTAGTTGCTTAGTGTTTGGAAGTGTTATATAATTGACTAATAGTGACTACTTGCATACTTTTCGGGATATGTTTTCTGTTATAAGGTTGTGGTGACTTTTTTGGTTCTGTAAAATATAAATTGTCTTTTTAGCATTTGCACAACTTGAAAATGTGGCTGAAAGCTTCTATTTATTGAAACACTATTAGCCCTAATTCACAAACAAGTATTGCTGTTAGTTATAATTGTAAAACAAGTTGCGTTAATATTTTCAAAAAGTGTGTTTGGTGTTTTCTTCATAGAGCAATGAGGAAGTAGTATGCTTCACTTTGAATTTTTGTGAACTTATGATAATGTCTTCCTCATTTAAATTTTGATTCCAGAAGGACTTCACATCATCAGCTCCCACCCCAACATACAGCCTGGATGAGCTGCTCGCAGAAAACCCAAGCGCAGAGGTACAACTCAACATTAAAGCGATCAACCACTACTGTATAGCAAGATTTCAGACAACAGAATAGCTGCGTTCTGTAATTTCCCTTTCTGTAGGAACTGGATTTGCAAATGTATCTAGGCCCACTTCAGACACATCTTACTACCCAGAACTCATATTATTACTGAGCACGCGGTATAACCGATGTTCCAAGAAATGCCTCTGGCTTTTGGCGCATGATGGCTAGGTGCCCTGATGGAGGAAATGCCTTTTAAACACATCTGTTAATTCGAGCTGTAGAACATGAACAACGTTGTGCTATCTTGCTCAACAACTTACAGCCTTGTCGGTCATGCCGTATGTGGCAAAGGCTGAAATAAGGAAATCTTGATACCGAACCGTCGATTGCGGAGTGGCGCCCTTTCGACAACAGCCGTTGATTTCTCCCATGATTATGAACAGTTAGCTGCTCTAGAGAGAAATGCCTACTGCCCTACTTAGGACTATGGCCTGCTGAACTCATATTACAATACGCAGCTACAGATATTTCAAACCTTTCAAGGATTTGCAACTTTTCTCTATTTAATGGTGCGCCAGTATTATCGTTTTTGTGGCTTGCAATTTATTTTTCTATTCGAAACATGTTGATATAAAGAAAGCAAACCGCCAAGGCCATCTTTGTTTTCACTAACCTGTTCATTTACTTGTAACAACAGGCGCAACCGGTTACCTGGGTTCAGTTATTGCCAAAGGTCTTGTTTGGTGACCCAAGGTTGTTTTCACAAAATGCTGGAACGTTTGATGTATTGGGGTCGCTGACCGTAAGTTTCTTTTGTCAATTCTATGCGAACTATTCGCAATAAGTGCTAGCGAGTAATGTTCTATCTGTGAAGCTTAATTCAACCACATTTTGAATCCATTTGTATGCACTGTGCATCTTTAATGGGACAAGGCAACAGTTTTCGATTTATGTGGTGCTTAAAACAATGAAATGCGTTTGTAAGGTTGGCAATGTTGCAGATTTAATAGACGATTTTATTGTGCACAAGCTAAATACACTGCGCAACACAGGTTTTGAATAATAATTACTGAACATTATTAATAATGCTTTAAATCTAAACTTAGCTTTTTGTAACTTTTATGCATGGT
This sequence comes from Aplidium turbinatum, assembly GCF_918807975.1. Classification (NCBI taxonomy): domain Eukaryota; kingdom Metazoa; phylum Chordata; class Ascidiacea; order Aplousobranchia; family Polyclinidae; genus Aplidium; species Aplidium turbinatum. The sequence continues at coordinate 17,101,975 of NC_137489.1, forward strand.
AGGTTTAAGCAGTGGTGCTGTAGTGGTCCAGTTTTAATCCGATGACGTCACCGTTGCCCAGGGTTGCCGGAAATTGTTAAATTCCAACAAATGTCAAATTATAGTAGTGTTTGATCTCAAATAACTTCTCATCATCCAGGCTTTGTGTTGTATCGACAAGGAAGGTGTGCTTTCATGGTACGATCCCGCTCCTGAAAAAGTCTGCTTCTTCACTCAAATGACGGAGACACAAGATGACAATGAGTACGCGGAAGGTAATCGGATTGTTTTTCACTCCTTCTAGTTCAAACTTCCAATCATCTACACCGAGCTGTGATATGGCCGCTCTCGGCAGTGCAGTATATTTTCTTCTCACTTCGGAAACAACAAAACGTAAATTGTAAAATCAAATCATGTTTAAATAATATGAGATGTTCTACTGGTGCAAATTAAGCTAAACTACCACAAGATGTATAGTGTATACAGTGACAATCTGCTTTTATTCCGACGTTTCGTCAATCAGACACGACTGACAGTCGTGTCTGATTGACATATTATTTAATTTAATGCCTGGTGAACAGCCTCATTCAATTTTCAAATCATGTTTGTTGTTCCCTGGCTTTTTTGACAGTTTGACGAGGGAGAGCTTTCTGTCTACAATGGTAATTCGCATAATTCCCGTTATGTTGGTACAAGCAACGATATTTGTGTTATATTATTATGTTTCATAACATCATCTTAACTTTTTTAATGGAAGGGGAGCACTTGTGTTTTTGTTTTTACGATATCCAAGCTAATATCCGGTCGGTGAAGATTTAGTGGATGGGAAGGCAAGGGAGCCAACTTTCATGTCCACCGTAAGGCATGTTGTCAGTGGCTTGCTATTGAGGAAGCAGCAGCAGCTTGCTCAATTGGTCGAATAATGCGACGACAGTTTTTGCATATTTGTAATGAAAAATGGATAGAGAACAGAGAATCGGTTGACTAAAAGCAGACCAGGCAGGCGAGAGTGGTTGAATGCCTTTGGTTGAATGCCTTTGCAAGCATGCACAGCTAATGAAAACTTCTAAAACATTTTCCGCTTTCAGTGGATCTACTCTAAAGCACATATTCTGAGTAGGTCACATGATTGGCGTTGTATCACATCAGTTTGATGACCGTCATAGTATTTGGTACCTACAATTAATTTCACAGCTTATAATAACAAGTGGTATTTTTTAGTTGGGGGCGGTTGCTACTATAACATCTTACGTAGTAGCGATGTACTAACTCCTCCGTATTGGTTGTTTGCAGACAGTGACGACTCCATTACATCCAGTGACTCATCTTCTGATTCTCCCATCTCAGCCATGGTAAAGGCTCTTTTGTTTGGTGGTGCTGTATTAGCCATCTAGAGAAACGCATTGTTTTGTTATTAACACCCTGGTTTGGATAGGGTTAAATATTTGGATTTGAGTTAAGGATACCCCAATCAAGAAGTACTTCGTCCTGTATCTGGTAAAGTGGGGAATGGCCACAATCTGCGTTTCGTAGTCCTTTGGTCAGACTGCTTCAAACGCAATACACGTACACTGTGGAAACTTTCTTACTTTGTATTTGTGATTGCGATTACCAGCTTTGCATTACTCCTTGCATTGAGCATTGTGAATGAGAGCTGCTAATATCAAAATTGTTGTATGTTTTAACCGTGCGCGGACATTTTGCCGAAAGGACATTTTGCCGAAAGACATTTTGCCGAAAGACATTTTGCCGAAAGGACATTTTGCCGATGGACAAATTGCCGAAAGAACTAAGGTTGTGAACGATAGACTAAAACACATTGTGGAGAATATCGATACATGTAACACAAAAATGAGTTTCGCAAAATGTCCATTCAGCAAAATGTGTTTCGGCAAAATGTCTTTCGGCAAAATGTCCTTTCGGCAAAATGTCTTTCGGTAAAATGTCCGGGTACCGTTTTAACGCATCATCCCGGTATCGAATGAAGGTCCATCACTTTTACCACCATGCCCTGGCCTGTATCCTAGCTAATGTTCACTTAATATTGGTAACTTCACCATAAGATTGAGTGCTGGAAGTGCTTATAAAACAGTTTATTGTAGCTAGTTATTAGGGTGGGTCGAAATTTGGACTTTTTCTCCGATTTCATTGCTACAAACTTTTTTTCTTGCGAATAGTCATAAAACGACATTCCTGAAAGTTTGAGCTTGATCGGACATCGTCTTCATTTCTAAAAATCGCGATTTATAAAGGTACCTGAGGCGATTTTTTCGAGGCTTGAAAATGCATTGTTTTTAATAGGAAGTTGTTTTCACTAGATTTGAAAACGTCATAACTTACTTAAATCTTATTGTAAAAAGATGATTTATGCGTCAACAGATTCAATACAATTAGGAGAATCCAATTCATTGTGTACTGATTCCGGGAAATGATGACGTCATCAATGGCGTCATTAAACAGTAATTTGCAAATAGCAATAAAACTGATATTCCTACATGCTTCATCTCTAAGTTACTTGATAATGAATTGATGTACTTTCCAAACATAAACATCATGTTGGTACTTGATGACGTAATCGATGACGTCATATACATTATTAAATTACATTTCAGTGTGATGGCTTCTGGAAAATATTGCGTGTTTGTGATAGATGATGGATCGTTATCAATTAGTTATGATTCGCTTGATTTTAAATAACAATATTGCTCTTCAAAGATTTGTTCCACACTGCCTTTCTGGGTGTGCAAAATAGGCATTCTTTTTAACAATTATTTTAAAGCAATGTCTCGAATTTTATCAGGCAAAAGTGAACAGCACCGCAATGATTTAAGGATATCCTTTGGTCCGTCTTTGTACAATGGTTCACATTTTACAGTATATTGAACCAACATGGGGCATATTGAATGACTGTATGCGCAACAATTATTTTCAAGTTTTCTACAATGTCACTTGGCAATTGGTGATCACTGATGTATAGTTTGTAGCAACGTGAAGCGAAACTTAGCCACAACGAATGATTTAACGGACCAATATTTGCGTACATCAGTTTAGATGAAACATAGCCATTCCTAATGGCATTGGTAATCTCGTACAGACACCTTTGATCAGTCGATAGATCTTTTACTATGTGCTCCGGTAGCAAACGATTTCCTGGCCCCATCTTCACAGGCACAAATAAAGGGTTGACTTCTTCAAATTCAACTCTACTTAGAAGCTTCCCTATTTGCCCTTTCAGTGGTGTGTCACCACTGGTAGGTCCGTCTAATGTAGCAAAGACGTGTCGAAGGGGTAACTCATTGGCTGCAACATGCATATAAACCAACTCATACGACGACCAAGGCGTTGTTTCAGTCCAGTTATCACACCTGATTTAAATCCAGTGTTTACATTCACGGAATCACACCCAAATACTTTGACACAATGCTCCATACTATATTTTTTGATACAGTCCATGAGAGCATTTGTAATATCTTCAGCTGTTCCTGACATTGGACTGACAGCAGTTAAATACTGATTTCCAGGTTTCTGAACAATACTGTAGTGTTCTACGCGAACAAAAACCTTGCCACCTGTTCTTGATGCTATCTTAACAGTTTCATCTTAATAATGTAGGTGACGTCATCGATTACGTCATCAAGTACCAACATGATGTTTATGTTTGGAAAGTACATCAATTCATTATCAAGTAACTTAGAGATGAAGCATGTAGGAATATCAGTTTTATCGCTATTTGCAAATTACTGTTTAATGACGTCATTGATGACGTCATCATTTTCCGGAGTCAGTACACAATGAATTGGATTCTCCTAATTATATTGAATCTGTTGACGCATAAATCATCTTTTTACAATAAGAATTAAGTAAGTCATGACGTTTTCAAATCTAGTGAAAACAATTTCCTATTAAAAACAATGCATTTTCAAGCCTCGAAAAAAATCGCTTCAGGTACCTTTATAAATCGCGATTTTTAGAAATGAAGACGATGTCCGATCAAGCTCAAACTTTCAGGAATGTCGTTTTATGACTATTCGCAAGAAAAAAAGTTTGTAGCAATGAAATCGGAGAAAAAGTCCAAATTTCGACCCACCCTACTAGTTATATACCTTTAAGGGGGTATGTGGGTTGCTTGTCGGTCTGAAACAATGTTTTTCTAAAGAAAAACTTCACCGGGAAACCATCGGACGACCACATGGAAATCCTAACGCTCTCACAAGACTCACAAAGATCAAACAAGGTACATGGTAGACATATATTTTGTTTATGGCAAACAACAGAATAAAATAACTTTTGCTTAAAAATGCTGGCTATTATATAATATTAATTGCGAAACTTGAAGTTACTGCGATCACTTCGTTGTAGACATTGTTTGCTTCTTTATTATTTTAACAACCAGTTGGTTGAAGATCTCACCACTGTTTCTTCTTTCTTGTATACAGTTTCATTTTGACGATCCAGATTGGTCGAGGTTTCTTCCTTCCTTGAAAGCGATTGGCTTAAATATTCTCAACACTACATCAGTTGAAACACTGGAAGACCCAAAAGCGTTCTGTTCCATCCATCGTGACTGCCAGCACGGCCACGCCCACAACATCATAGGCAACCTGAAAGAGGTGCTTGTAATTATGTGACAAATTTTTTTATTTTTTTGCTATGTTCACTTGGGTTTTATTGCATCAGCTTTCAAACAATGCATTGCATTGACTACTTATTGTTATCAATAACATGGTTTGGTTGTAGGCATTTTAGTTGCAATGATTGCAAACAAAAATATTCTGTCTTGGATTAGCTTCTGTCTAAACTTTTTAACCGACTCGCCAAGGTTTTCGTGATGGTTTACTTCCTGTAAAAGCGTACAGAGTCGTCGCACTGATAAGTCGCTTTGACATCACATTTTAAAGATCACATTTGTGGTGTTGATAGGGATTCCAATCCTCTGGTGGAGATACGAATTGGAAGTTATGTCGAGAGGTTCTGGTGCGTCACCAAGATGAGCTGAAGTTCCGTGCATATGAGCTTGGCTGCTCTGCGCCAGGTATTGCGTTCAAAACATATTCTTTTACTTAACTAAAGTTAGTTTCTTTATTTAGATTAGAATACTGTATTGCAATACATCAAACCATCATGTGCATTGTCAGTCTCAAGCTGTGCTAAAAGACAGTTATCATACACAGACTTAGCACATGCCCATGCCATCTTAATACATTTGCCTTTGCTTGTTGATCTATAGTCTCCCTCATCTCTAGCATATCCATTAATTCTTCGCTTCTTTTCCTCCCTCCTGGTTTTTACCCCACACATTGCTCCCACCATCGCCTTTCCGTTCTCAGGATTTCCAGTTGACACTATCTTGATATTCATGTCTCCCTACGGTGCAAACATTGCAGGCCGCACATAACATACTAATTGTAATAGCTGTGTATGCAAATTGACAAGAATTAATGAATCATTGATATCATTTTAGCTTTCTTGTTTAGCCGTTAACTTCTTTATGTTGTTGACTTCAGAGATATCCTGTTTGAAAACTGGACTACACGGTTTGGCTGAGCTAACTGGGTTTGAAGGTAACGCTTCCTTGCTTTACGTGCCGAAAGTAAGTACTGGTTTTGAGTTGTTCTACTCACACTAAAAACCTTTAGCTTATGTCGCTAACTTTCAGTGATTCAATTTCTATAGTTACAATTGTGTCCATGTTTGTAACTTGGAAACAAGTTGTTTCAAAATTACGCCAACAACAAACCGTTAGAAACCCAACCTTTCTGCCTTTTTAAATTCAAATATTTGTATGTCCCAGATGGTGATTACCACGTATAAGAAGGGAGTTTTTCTGAAGCAAAACCTCAACAAGAGGTTCCAGAGACTCCTATCTCCCCCTGCATCCGAGGCGTTGAGTACGACCCCCACCATCGGGTATCTACATGGAGTTGTTGTCTCCCGCTTGCCTGACCAAGGTGTGTTCATGTCGTAGATTGGTTCATTTCTGACGACGATGTTTAGTTGATGCACACGCTGGTTATCATTACCTTTTAAATCTGTGATGCTGTCGCGTGACATCCATGTTAAATCATTTGGGTTTTGACGGTTGTGCTTATAATCCATTTACCCATAAACGTATTTTTTCTCAAAATCATGCTTCTTAACAATTGACTGCCAGATTTAAGTGGAAAAATACTAGGAAAACGGTCAAGAGGAGCTCAAAGATTCACATTTTTGCACAATTTTCAACCACATATCAAGAACCCTACTAAAATTTGGTAAGATGTACGAGATCGATCAAACTGGAACATCATTGTACATCGAGGGCTGTTTCAGCTATGATACCTACAGAGAGAGAGAGAGACAGGTTTCAGTTACAATAGACAGAACGGGAAGCTTGAAGTGCCTTCTCTACTATCAGTTTTCTCCTCCCCAGCACAGGATCATCTCATGGTGAGCGGGACGGGAGATCGTGTGGTGCAGAGCTGTACTCATTACTGGGATGGTGCAGACGTGAAGCTCTTGAACGACACCAACCGACGAAGAGTGCTTGACTTCTGCCACCGCCATGTGGTTACCGGGAGCTGCATTGCCTTTTCCTTCCGGCCGATCGGATCGTCATTCAAGTCGAAGGGGAACCACATAAGGCACGCCTTGGAAGATAGGTAGTTTTTCAATATACTGTAGAATGTTGATTGTTGATATTTGCTTAGTTGTGACAAGTATAGCCTTGTGAGACTACACACTAAGGTTTAATCACAGATGATTCGCTTTTTACCATTTGCACGTCGGGTTGGTTTAAGGTTAAAGTTTGAAAAAATAGGAACTAATGTATGGAACAAAATGTCAACAATGCTACGTCCAGCCACTCACAGTTTGCTGATAGTCATAGCTGCAGACGTCATTTACTTTCAGCGATAACGACTTCCCGCCAGAGCAGATATTTCTGGGTGCAGTGGCCATGCAGTACCAAGCCCGCATTAATGTTTTCCGCTTGATTGAGTCCCTGGATCATGCCTCAATTAGATTCGTACACTTCTCATCGGAAGATGAATTCAAAGCGAGAGTGAGTGCCGGTGCTGTGTTTTTTATTTACGATCTCACGGCACTGTTTCAATGCGTCGTACTTGACAAATTAAAGTTATACTCCCACAAAAAACAACTCAGCTTTTTTCGTTAATTTAACGTTTACATTCCTTAAATCAACTGGTTTGGTGGTTGAGATTGTGTCTTATGTTTTTGATTTGCATATATCCCAGCAATAGTATTAACTTGCAGTGTTGTTTTTACTTCGCACATTATTAACTCCTTTCTGCTCCGAATACCAGTAAAATTCAGATTGAAACTGATTAGATTGCACATTGTCGGATAAAATTTGCTTTTTATTCCTTAAATACACTCAGAGATGACACAAGCACAAAATTATAGACACCCCCTTCTAGGTTAGCTTTGATCCGAGCCGGCCGCCAGTATTTCATTGCATCAAACTCTGTCTCATCTTGATTAAGGTATTCGCCGAGAAGATGGGATTGGAAGTTGGCTGGAACTGCCACATATCGTTGTCATCAAGAGGCCATGAAGCCACCGACCCTACCCCCCATAGCATGGACGACTCGGACAGCGATGGACAAGAAGGTCGTGACGTCACAGTGTTTCCAGCCAGAAAATGGCAATTTTGTTGGGTTTGTGTCTTGGTTTATGTCCAGGCGACTGTGCATAATCGTGCATTGAAAGCTTTTGACCGATTTTCTGTTGAAGAACAAAACGTTAATTTGTTTGCCGACTTTTCGTTGGTCTTCAATCGTTCTATCTACTTTGGCCACCTGATCTTTGGTTGCTTTTCAGCATTTGCAAGTGATCATCCCAAGTTGATTGCCATTTCGTTGTAAATTCTGTATCAAGTCAGTATTGAAATGATCACCACAATTTGTTGGCAAATAAATGTAAAACAACATAGTAATTTTTTTATTGAAACAAATACCTAAATAATTACTGTATATCGCACAGACGACGACCCATCCAGTTCTCTACTGAATAATCAGTTCCCACAAACGCCGATAAGTGAATCAAGTTTTTCCGACTCCGCCTTCCATGCATTGAATAGTAGGGTGCGGTGAAAAATTAAAATTTTAGAATTTCAACAAAAAGTATGTCTTAAATGGTGGCCCTACACCTAAAAACATGTCTGATGGTGTTTTGGAGTTGTTGCACCCCTAACTGTCCGTGCAACCTTGGAAAGCTGTATGCGGGGGGCCAAAATCATAAAAAATAGCATAACTCATGATCCATGTGTCGTAGAAAGTTAATTTTTGGCTCTATGGAATCAGAAACTCCATGTTTCTATTTGTTCCAAGAAAACTTTTAACTTTAAGAGCAATAGAATTTAAGTTACGCGTAAAAATCGAATTTCAGGCCCAAGAGAACGAGAAAACTCTAACCTTGGTAAAAGAACAAACCGGAAAAACTTCAATGTCTACACAATTGGAAGAACACTACGTTGTTGTGGGTGAACCAGAGGAAGTTTATTTGACACACTTTACAACAAGCAATAGTAAAGGAAAAATACTTGCTGAAAATTTGTATAATGTCTTGTCAGGAACTGATCTGGAGCATAAACTGAAAATTATTGGTTCTGATGGAACTGCTGTGAACACTGGCAATGTCAATGGCTGTATTGTAAACCTGGAGAGACACCTTCAACGCCCATTGCAATGGGTAATTTGTTTACTTCATTGCAATTAACTGCCATTACGACATGTTAAATCCTTACTAGATGGTTGCCCAAAACGTTCTGACAGCTTTTCAGGTGCAATTGGAAAAGAAATTGGCGGTTCAGTTTCCGAATGGCTTATTGCAGAGTTTCAGCCACTTCCATATTCCACTTTCCCGACTTTACCAAATGACGTTACTGATGATCTAAGTTCAGACGAATTCTACGCTTATAGAATTTGTTGGTGCATCATTTTAGGAGAAGTAGATGAGGATTTGAGATTTATGGAAGTAGGACCTATCGTGCACTTTCGGTGGTTAACTTTTGGATGTAGAATTCTTCGAAGATATGTTTCAGCTTCAACACCATCCAAGAACCTTAAAGTTTTGGCTGAATTTTGTTTGAAAGTATATTTTTCTTCTTGGTTTGACATCAAACTGAACAACAAAATTCCGATGACAGCAAGAATTTCTTCAGAATGTTGACGACGACGAGCGTGGTAGCAAATTTTCAAATCAGCAAGTACAAGATGAGGCCTTGAAAACTTTTCAAAGAAATGCTTATTTTGGCCACCACGAAAACATCTTGCTTGCAATGTTGTGTGAAGAGGATGATGATATTCGAAGATTGGGTGTAAATAAAATACGAGCATTACAAAATGGCTCTACTTCTGGAAAAGGTTCTGGATGGCATCGAGAAGAAAAAGGTGTGATTGTTGAAGATGTTGATAATTCCAACCAAGCAATTCGAAAATTTGTTTTACCAAAACTTAATGTCAAGGCAAAGTCATATCATGAACTTACTGATTTGACACTCGAAAGCATCACAGAGCCACCTGCTGTCAAGGACTTAAGTGATGCTGATTTAAACATGCTGTATGATAAACCTTTGAGTTTAAAGCATCCCTGTCACAATCAAAGAGTAGAGAGACATGTCAAGCTTGTTACTGAAGCTGCTGGAGCCGGAATGGCCCGTTTCGATGAGTCCGATTCGGTGAGTCCAATACGGTGAGTCCGATTCCCTATTCGGTGATTTTTTAATTTTTTTTTTTAATTATCGGGTACCGTAGCCTAATTATCATTGCCGTTTTAGGATTAGGGGTTAGGAGTTAAGGTTAAGGATTAGGGGTTAGGAACTCACCGAATCGGACTCACCGAATAGTAGCAGACCCTGCTGGAGCAGTAGCTGGTTTTGAAAAACGAAATGGCATGATACGCCAGCGAATCAAATCAAGAACACTTATGAAAAAGTTTCATACTAAGCATCAATTTACTGTCAACAAACTCTCTTAGAAAATAAATTTGACAACACATCATATTGTGTTTACTAATGCACTGCTTATGATTGTGTAATGTATTGCTTATGATTAATGTCCCACACGTTGATTAGTCAAGTGACAACATTTAAAGAGCTTAGCTTAAGTACCGTTATTAGCCCAAACTACAGAGTTTCTTGTCCCAAAGTTATTTGAGCGCATCATACACAATTTTGCATCATTGTTTTGTAGGCTACAGTACCGGTATACTATAAGCCAGTGCTCCATTATCGAAATTTGAAGTGTAAGCTCAACAGTCAAGCACTGACACATGACAGAAATGAAAATTTTTCTTGTTTAAATTTTGTCATTGCTTTGTCCAAACTTGTTGTCAATTGTGTGACAATTTTGCCCACAATATGTCTCAAATTTAGATATTTGAGCATAACTTAAATTCTATTGCTCTTAGAGCTAAAAGTTCTCTTGGAACAAATAGAAACATGGTGTTTCTGATTCCATAGGGCCAAAAATTAACCTTCTACGACACATGGATCATGAGTTATGCTATTTTTTATGATTTTGGCCCCCCGCATACAACTTTACAAGGTTGCACGGACAGTTAGGGGTGCAACAACTCCAAAACACCATCAGACATGTTTTTAGGTGTAGGGCCACCATTTAAGACATACTTTTTGTTGAAATTCTAAAATTTTAATTTTTCACCGCACCCTATTGAATAGGGTAAGCCATGACTTCACTAACTTGGACGATCGTTGCTTTGCATTGTTCATGTCTACAGATATTGAATCAATGGAAGTTGGGAAGTTAACTATTCATTCTTACTTGGCGCTCACCAGAGGAATGGGCTCACTCGCTTGCTCCTCTGCGGCTGCTCTACACTATTTGCTTTGTCATGAGAGCAACGCATAGCGGTATCTGTAATGGATACAACGTTTTATAAAAACAAGCAATTATCAATTAATACCATTACTGTGCAGAAATACCATTACTTTTTGAACTTACTCACATATATCACAATTTTGTAACATTTTGTAAACTTAAATCGCTGTACTTATTATCACCATTCTTTTACCCTATACATTATTTTTGTCCTTTCCGCTCTTCCAACATTGCTAATTCAAGCCGTCTCAATATCTATGTCTTACATCGGCACAGTGTTGTATCGTGGTTTCTCACATTGACGTTTATATTGTAGGCAAAGCTTCCTCGTGGAGTTGAGAACATCATCCCCCACATTGAAAACATTGATAATGTTCCCCTGCTGGTGCCTCTCTTCACTGACTGCAGGCGAGACTGTAAGTGACACGTTTGTTTCATCTTCATGGGAAAATAGTGTAGATTTCCTTGCTTGCCTATGGAGAAACCGATGTTAGTGTTTTGATGTTTTTTCCTTGGCCCATGATCCCAGCAGTCGTAGAGCCTTCACTTGCGATGTGAGGAGCATGCACTCCAAACATCTGGGGACGAGCTGAATTCCTCATCCGTGGAGCAGGATACTAGTTTGTGATGAGCCTTTTTACCGCGAGTTATAGCGTCACCGGTTGTAGTCACGGACTTCATTGCTAGGTTACGTTTTTGGATTTAATTCTGTTAAGTGAACACCAGCGTTTTTAAGGCGATAAAGGAGTGAACCAACTGAACAACTTCCTAACCACCTCCTTGCATGTTTTTACATTTCCAGCCACCATAAAGATGATTGAGATAATGCAGAAGTATGACGAGGTGGTTTGCTGCATAGGAAGCTCCGATCACATCGACAACATTCCTGTCTTCGCTAAAGCTGACGTCAGGTAACGTTGAAAGATATCGCTACCTGCCTGTTTCTTTGCAGGACGAGAAGTGGTCTGGAATAAGATGACTTAGTGATGAAATTGTGTTTGCTTTAAAATAAAAATGCCTGGAAGAACATTAAAAAAACGGTGGTAGCTCATTCATTTAATGATGTGGAAAGACCTCATTCCATAGGAACAATGGTTTACTTGGGTGGCAGCTGACGACGCGACTTTTTCGTGTTTCATTGCCATCCTTATTGTGCGAAGTCTATGCGTTTGCACAATTTTTTGCCAACAAATAAACTGAACTGAACTCCAAACCAAGTCTTGTAAAAGTTCAAGTGCTAAAAATGTCTGATGAATAAATGAGCACATTCCAAATTTTGTTGATACCCAGAACTCAACTGCAAATACGAAAAATTTGGAGTGACGGTTGACTAATGCAACACATAAGTGTTTTTGCTTTTTTGTAAAACCAAACATCACTTCTGATCGCACAAAAAGACTTACGAAGATTTGACGGATTTTTTTTGGTTTCACTCATCATTGAAAGAATAAATTGTTATCAATAACTGTTTAGAATGTATTATAAAGAAAACAACGAATTCTATTGCAATAAATCCAACTTAAGAATCTTTTTCAGTCGGTGAATGTTAAGGTTGTTTTAAGATAATGAAGTTTTATTTGTGTAAAACTATAGTATATCGATATTGACGTCATCAATATCTTCAGCATTGGTCTCCAACCTCTTCTGACGTCATACGATCACGTGTCCAGAGGAAAGGCGTCCTCATTTCGGGAAAGTCCCCGAATGGAATCTACTTTGCAAGTTTCCAGCGAGACGTCTCAAGGAACTGTGCATGTAAGCATTGTTGTTGTGTGAACAATTATTAGTATAACGGCTTTTGTAAACCAATAATTTTCTAAAAAAATACATTTTTTAAAAAAACTGTTAGACCATTTGCTTCTGGAACAAATTGTACATAGTTTGCTCTCAAAGTGGGAATTGTAGAAATATTCATTTTCTAACATTAGGTCATTACGCTTTTATCTGTTGCGCGTAAAGCAGCATATCTTCAACTTTTACAATATTATCATCGACCTTGTACAGAAATCAAACAAAGACATTGACAAGAAGCAGCTTGACAACACACTGATGTCCCTTGCTAGAACCTTGAACATTTTTCCATGCTCTGTAGCGCTATCTAGCGATGACAGTTTGGAGATTATGTACGAAATGATAAAGCAGGTGAGAAGAATGCGAGACACCCTGTAGGAAGGGATGAGGCTACCTTGTCAGAGCGAGTGGTTTATTAGAAGTTTGTGTCCGGAAGCGTGCAACAACGGGGAACAGTGGGCGTTCCTAATCGGTGTGTGTCTTTTTGGACCACACCACAATACCATATGAATACGATGTCAGTTTGTAAATGAAACAGTATGTAATAAGTATGATGTTGAACTGTTGGCAACCGTAGCCAAGCAACTGTACCATGTCACAAATGAAACAATTCAAACGTTTTCGGCTATCACCTAATCTTTATGATGTATTTGAAAGAGCAATAAATTTCTGGCGGTTTTACTTTTAGTGCAATTTGAATTGGTCTCGAAAATGATTGATGATGGATAGCCGAAAACGTTAGAAGTTTTTTTTTTAACATAATGAATGTTGCACCGGAGTTATATCGTATTCAAAACGGAGTCTCCTACAAGTCAGCAATTGTGAACTGAGCAAGTGACAACTGAGCTAACAACATTTGAGCAAGTGACTGAAGTTGGCAAATAATGAAACTGACTAAGTAACAACTGAGCAAGCCGAAACTTGACATCTTTTTGATTGTTTTAATGTCCAGCGATGTGAACAAAGCAACTTTGTCGAACCTTGTGTAGTTTATTGCATCTGTAATGACATTGTAGCCTGCTGCATACTGTTACAATGAAGCAAATAAAATTATTGTTATTCCAGGCTCGCCACATTTTGTTCCTAACTCACGTCAGCCTAGTTTTTTACATGAAATGTCTCTCCATGATTTCATTCATCCAATTACTGACCCACATTCTCCATCTGCCGCTTATCTTCACTCCGCTTGATGTCTTCTGGTTGTCGTACATCATCGTACCTTGCTTGAGGTGACACCTGCTGCCATTGCGAATAGATAGTTGTGTGTTTATGTATCACCAAATATATGAAGTTTTAAAGATCTTTGACGAAACTAAAACTGTGGCTTGTATTCTGCTCTTTCTCCTTCTTAGTGTTGGCAACAATATCTGTTGTTTGTTTTTTTTTTGTCAGATACAGCCGACTTACACTTGGTCAGAGTTTTTGTTTGTGTCTATATTTTCATTTTAATTTCTCATTTTTTCCTCTCGTCTATTTCTAGTTTTTCCATTCTTGCGTCACCACGTGATTCTGACATTATGAAATGGGCGTCGTTAACAAACACGTTACGCCAGTCCACGTCATCACGTCTCGTCAAGGACAACCTACGACATTTTGTGACGAAATTCGCGCCAAGTTGCGTGGTCGTTGTGGCGCTATTTGCACTCGGATTGCAATCGTCATGCCAAACTCTTCAAGAAAATGTACGGGGAAGTTATTCAAAGTTTTACAACTAATGATATATTATTTTGATAATATCACTTAAGAAGTTATTTGTTGATAGATAGTAGAGCCACAGCTCTGTGAGAGCTTTGTGGCAATAGCCAAGTAAGTAACCTCTATGCTGCGTAGATTGTTTCGATAAAGGTAAAGGGGAGCCATCGACCAGAAACAACGGCGAGCGACATCATGTGCTCAGTTGGTGCAGATGAATCTTAGAAAACAGTGAACCACCGATATAGAATGCACCTTTTTCTTGGTGCCCAGACCATGATGTTTCATTATTATTCCGTAGCTGAGGTAACGCCAGCATAGTTTTGTTACTTTTTGCATTTCATTGCTTTAGTTTGTCCCACTTGCCAACAACGTCTCCACTGGCCGTGACAATTCCATCAACTTTCCTAATCCTACCAAGTGAGTTTCCAACCCTGGTTGGTTAATTTAAAATCGGGTTTGTTGTTAATTTAACAACTAGTTGATTGCTTACTAGTTCGAACACCAACGGCAGAAGTTTCAACAACCAACAACTAAGGTTTTGAAAAGTTGTTGAAGAAGATAAATAAAAAGAAAAAATCGAAAACTCCTTTTTTTAATTTTTACAACCCGGTATTCCCTGCATATGTTTTATTCTTGTATGACTCTGTAACTTGTTGTGTTGGCTCGATGTATTGTATAACGACCTTAGCACTTGTTTAACGTTACTTCTAACACATACCGTCAATGGAGTTTGTTTTGGTTAAAGCTGCATTTACAAGTTCGTTTCGGATAAACTAAATCTAGTTTCGTTAAAAATGAAAAGGACCGACTGGTTTAGTTAAAAAATGCACTTTACTCAACATCGTTGTTGTTAAGTGTATCCAAACTTGTCGAGTTTCATGAACGCAAACTCTTCGCAGTGTGCAGTGTTACCCTTGCTTCTCTGTGAACACAAACGCAACAGATCTTCTTCCACTTAAAGAGTCCGCGATGTTCTACATTAGCCTGCAGAAGCGACTGGCCCAGCAGTTATGCATCTGTGCGATGGTGCTTTATACATGTGGGTTTGCACGATGGTCTGGGCTCTGTTTTTTAAAAGGGATTCTAATATTATAGATGTGGAATGTAGATGAATAGTTGTGTTGATTTTTACAAATCCATCAATGTTTTTGTGCTTTGTTCTGACTTCAAAAATTCTTTATTTACTACAAATTCTATATCAATGCAAAGATAGTTCACTGTGCGGTGTACAACCTAAACCGCGATTTTAAATTAAGACTTCATTTGAAGGAAAAGTCATAAACGTGAACATTAATCTACAATTACCAACCTGTGAGTTTTTGTGTGCTAGATCACTGCTAAGTTCTTGCAATGCAATAAATTTTATTTTGTTAATATTGTAAAACTACATTTCTTATTCCTATATCCTGTCAACAAAGTGACGCAGTGATTTGTTTCCCATTCTTCAGGTATCATATCTTCCGCATATGTCCATCGATGGAAGCTGTTCATGAAGCAACCTCCCTGTTCCAACAAAGTGTGGATCACGGCTGTACTTGCTGTGTCAGTATTACTTCGTTTTAAGATTGCTGAAACATTTATTTTAGAAGTTAACTTTTATACAACAAATTGACACAAACGTCAAAGTAAATGCAACACCGTAGCGTTTCTTTTGTGGAATTGGCATAACATTTTTTCTTTTCTGACTGGGAAACCCTTCTTGTCTTTGAAACGTATTTTTGTGTTTGTGCGCGTTTATTATTTAGTTGTGTCTAGTTGTATTTCTGTTTGCATCATTAAAGTATCCAGCAGCAGTGGTTAACGATTTGTTTTTAATTTTAATAGTCAGTAATTACCGTATCTACACATGGATCCACACCATGTGTTGTGCTATATTGCAGATGCAAGATCGACATCCAATTATCTATGGAATTTTAAGTGACTCCAGCATGTCGGGTGGACATCACTTCAGACAATAATCGACATATTTCTTGCTTATAGTTCGAACATCAAGATTTGGAAAAAGCTCGTATAACTTTTTTTTTCAATACAGTTTCACAGCACAAACAATCTACTCCGCAATCACAATACTTTCCGTCGGAAACGTTTCCCAAAACGGATTACTTGGTCCGCTTCAGGTGAGATCCTGTTGGTAGAATCCTTCAGTGATGTGTGACGTTTGAACGAAGACTTTTATTATACTTTTCAAAGTCAGCAGTTGTGACTTCGTTTTAACTTCAAGCGTTAAGACCACCTTGTCTCGAAGGATCAGGGGAAGTAGCCTACCTTCCTGACGTGTGTGTATGTCAGACATTAAAATGACGGATTTTGCTGCCTGGGATAATGAAAACTTTTCCAATGCACATTATTGTTTATTCACACATTTACGATTCTGATTGCAGGCGATGATTTGGGTCATCATGTTCGTGTGGCCATTATTGCTCTTTGCGTTCAACGAATTTGCAAAATACAAAGAAATCCGGATGTGGACTCGCAGCCAGAAACGAGCCAGGTTGGCATTCGGAACTAAACTTGGAATGAATTCGCCGTTTTGACCACTTCACTGCGTTCCCGCTCACCACAGCGACTGCATGACCGACCGTCGTCTTTATTGTTCATTGTCCATCAAGAGACTGAAATAAAATACGTTTGTAGATTTGTTACATTATGGAGATCCGATATTCTGCACTTTTTCTCGGCGGCTGTGTGCTTGTTGAGGCTATGGACTTGCGGAGGTTTGCAAATCAGACCAAGTTCGTCTTTCTTGGCTGTTCCTGTTCTCTGTTTGTCATCAGTTCCAAAGCCAGTGATTTCAAACTCAAACCGCCACTTGGGAAGACTCGTCGTTCATCAGGAATGGAAAGAAGAAAACATTCATTAGAAGGATACGAAATTCCAGGCTAAGTTATCCAGTGATCTATTTCCGTGCAAGTAATGTAGCCTCAATCAAACTGAACCCTGACTTACAAAGTCACAACTCCACGTCTAAGCTGCAAAGTCTGCCAGTCCTATGCACCTTAGCTGCAAGCTCACATCTCCGCATTAAAGATGTTCCAATTCTTTCGCGGGTTTTGCTATCGTACATTTTCCCATTCGTTTAATTTTACCCGAGAGAGTTGTAAGGCGTTTTCTTCAACGGCATCAGCCATAATTTGAAGCTTTTAATCACGTCCATTTCTTTATTCGTAAAGCACTGTGTTATCTTTTGAGTGTCGAACAGTAGAATTTTTACGATTAGATTAGAATTTTTACGATTCGGCGTGTCAATAAGCTATTCTTTTGTATGATTATGACATCGTGTTCTATAGCCTACGTTTTCGATCTTCGCTTTAATTCAGTCATTTGATAGTTTTGCATTAAACCTCAGATTTTATTGCGTTGATGTCTTGGGAAAATGGCTTAATGTGAAATAGTTTGATAACCTAAGCACAGTAGGCTACTAAGATAATAAACCACGATCAGCGACGCAAGACTGTGAGTTGATTACAAGCATCAGCAGTGAGCCAGTGGCGTAGCTACATGTTAAATATTGTGCACATGCCAAGGCGGAAAATAGGCTACTCGTGGTAATTTAACTGGTTGAAAAAAAGTCGTAGCTTATGTTATAGAAACTACTTGAATAAATCAGTAGCTCAAAACTGCAGAAAAAATGGATGAGAATTACAATATTAGGCCTATCAGCAAAATGAAAAGTATAGTGCAAAAATAATGAAAATAGCTATGTTTATAGCCCAGTTTGACTAATTTGGCTACCACGCTGGGCCCAATTCGAAAATGGCCAGACTGAAAAACTTTTATGGCTAATTTATTGACAAATGGTTAAGTGTTGTAGCAAATCTGGCAGCTCTGATACAAATCAGGGTGGGGGTGAGCAATCGACAGTTTTCCAGTCAAATTTGAGAAATCTGGCAATTTGTTTCAACCTTTTCGGTAGTACAGGTAGGCTATTGTCTACAAGCAAGTGGGAACAAAAGCTATGGATTAAACAAGCAAGCAATGGAAATGGTGATGTTTCTGCAAGGCAGTTGATAGCCTAACTGTTAATTTATTAATCCACTGCCTCTCTGAATTTGTCTATAGTTTCTCTAGCGGTTGTTGCCGGTAAAACCTTTGAAACGTTTGCTATAGGCGTTCTGTGTCATCTGGGTACCGGTGGAAAAGAGTAGCACCAATAGGTCCTATACCCACACTAGAAGCATCATAAGCAGGCCCGGATTTAAGGGGGGGGGGGGGGGGGCAGAGGGTACAGGTGCCCTGGGCTTCCTGATGTGGAAAAATGTGATTTTGTGTTGTTTTCTTCCTTACAGCCTTTAAAGTTTCTGGAAAATGCAGTGCAGTGCTGGATTAATGCTACTGTAGACGTAGAGGTGGTTTTTCACATCGTAGTAGCAAAAATTTTTTTTGCACGAGAGCCCCCCGATCTAAAAGTGCCCCTGGCCCCCCATCAGCTAAATCCGGCCCTGATCACAAGCGATACTTACTGAAAGTGACGCGTTGAAATGTGTTAGAACCTCATCAGTTGAAAGATAATGTTTGAGTTGAACAAAAGAGAAAAGAGCTTTCTTCTTGCTTTCCCCATCTCTACGGAATGTCCTTTTCTGTTAGACGTTACAGTGGTTTCGCTACTGTGAAAGTGTTCAGCCATAGAAATGTTGAATAAAATTGTATGGAACCTAAAAGCAAATGAAGAGAAGATATGTCAGTGGGGGCAGACATCTGCAGTATGACATTTACCTTGGGACCTTTGGACTTACCGTACAAGATGTATCTGAAGTACTGTACGGGAAGTTGTGCAAACTTACACTTGTCTTTTTTACATACTTTGAGTAAAGTTAATCTACAAGCCGTCTGAAATTTTGAACTACTGTAGTGCACAATACTTTTGCAATTTTGCTTCTGTATGCTTCAGCAAAAAGCGTATTTCTCCCACATACCAAGTGTTTTTGATAATGGTGTATTTTATTACTTACCGTACTGAGCGAGAGACAACATGGGCAGTAACACTTGAGCTGAAATCCAACATTCTGCCGCATATGAAGCTTTTTCTGGCTGAGTAAATAATCGTGCATCTCAACGTACGATGGGCGACATCAGAGTCACCCATTTCTTTTCTAATGAGGAGGAGCATTGCTATTAGAGTTGTTATTTTCACAGGTTTAGCCCAAAATTATATTCTACACAGTCTAAAAGTAGGCCTACTGTAGCATGGAATTGCAAAGTCAAACAGTTCAATTAATTGATAAACAGTTCATTTGCTAGCCTATCTACTTCAGTCAATTTTTAGACTGCTATCTTTTGGAGTTTTAAAATATATATATTGTCTCAATGTCAAAATTGTTGCCTTGAGTTTGTTTTATTTTGCATTGACGTTTTTTTTTCCTTTTTCTATTCTTATGTTGTTTATTTATCAAACACTCATGTTGAGCAATTCTACAAAAAATTGAAACCATAGCCCAGGGGTGGGCAAACTTGTTCAAAGAAAGAGCCGCTCGCAGATAAACCATAAACACCAGCAAGCCGCAAAATCAGTTGACAGAGAGAAACTTTTTATTTTGTCTGCTGCGAAAAATAGTGTACGGTACAAATATATTCAGCAACAGACAGGAAGCAGCGAAAGACTATATTAGTCATCGAGTCAGCTGCTTCTCGTGACAAATGTAAAGCATCGGCATTACATTGCAAACAAGATAAGCGTAAGTTCCGCAAAAATGTAAACAAAAAAGTGGATTCCTGTGGTTTCATTGTAACATCAAAAAATATCATGCCCTACAAAAGTAAGTTAGTATGAAAAAAAAAACACTTATGCAAAAACAACAACTGTTAACTGCTAGCATAAGGGACGAAGCAAAAACATTAAAAGTAGGCCTATCTTTATAAATTCATACTTTAACAAAATCAGTCAGTTTATAGGCCGACTTGAGTACAGTTAATAAGATTGCAGTCGTTAATAAGTAGTACGTAGCACAAGTTCGTGAGTATTAGTTAGCCTACGTATAGTAGCCTACCAACAATGTTCAATCCGAAACAATTGTCAATGTTGTGACAATAAAAACAGTCACGGACCAAGTTCATTCATATAATAAATTTTTAGTTTTTTCGTGAAAGTTTTAATACTCTTAGCCCTAACTATTTCTGAAGGTAAATCATTCCATATTTTTGGGCCTAAGAATTTCAAACTGCCTTGACCTTTTCTTGAGCTGACACTACGTAAGTGAAAGTTATTTTTTTGAGAAGCTCTCGTGCCATGGCAATGCACCTCAGTAATTTCTTGAAAGTAAGGTTCACATAACATAACAAGGTTTACATAACATAACAGCAATAAAAACACCATGATTGTTTATCCATATAAGTTAAGTACTTGACTCACTAATCTCTGAAAACTTGGACGATAAGTTGTTAATGCTGTACGAATTAATTCTTCTATTTGTCGCACGATGTTTTGATTTTACAAAGTTATAAATTCTTGTAAAAATGAATAAGTAAGTTCAGGTGCTACTTCTAAGCTTCAACTAATCACTGCTTATAGCGACTTTACTAAACTTCCAATTGTTGCTGACTGAGCGCAAAATGAGCCAGGAAAAGCACAATGTTGCTTTTGCAAAGTCACAATTCCATTGTTTAACAATGGCTACAGTAAAAGAGAGACCCTTGTTTGATCTTTGTGTTGTATTGACCGCAAATTAGATTTTGAAGAAAGTGTAGGCTAAGTCACAAATTTTAATTTATACCAACCGATTTTTGCGCCCCTATCAATGTGGCGCCCATGGCTCGAGCCATACCTGCTATATCGTAGATACGCCACTGCTTGGTTGACAGTCCCAGATACATTTATAAATTATAATCTTGATTTTTTTTGTAATATTACGATTCAATACAAGAGCCACAAAATTTACGTTGAAGAGCGCAGTTTGCCCACCGTTGCCATTGCCTAAATGATTTTCTACACGATTTCTTATGTTAACATGTTATTTTTTGCTTTTTTATGGTTTATGAAAAATGATTAGACTTAAGTAGGACAGCCTGACTTGAATTTTGTCATACCTCAAGACAAGTAAATGTCTTAAGTACAAGGACTTATTGTATGTGTCTGTTGTCTTGTATGCTTAAACATTCAGCAATCAATAGTTTTCCTGCATAAAGGCAAGAATATTTTTGGATATGGACAAACAGAAGGTTAGCTGTAAGCCACTTGTTAGCTACTTATGGTAATAATTTTTAAACAAAGTGATGTCTAACCAGGCATGCCATAGAATGAAATTTTTTGTATCTCACCCACAAATTTTTCAGTTATGATTCTGAAAACTTGTTGCTTAATAATAATATCTTAAGAGTTTTTTAAATGCTAGTGTTGTACCAATACCATCACTAAGGTAAATCTACAATCGCTAAACTGCATATGGTATACAAAACCTTCTATTTCATAAGCCCACTTTTATTTTTTCCATGGAATGCCCTTTCCTTCAATTATGTAGTCTGCTGTCTTATTAAACCAGTGAAGTGGATTTTCAACCACTCTGAATCTCTGACGATCCGGTTTAGTTGCAGTTGCTAATTTAGTTTAAGAATTAAGTTGAAGTGGATTTTGGATTTGAACTATATTAAAGTATTAAATGTAATATAATATATATATTTCTTCTTGAATGCTGAAAAGCAATATTGTACTGATTTGTGTATGGTATATTTTCTAGAAACTATAATGGCATATACTGTATACAGTATTAGAAACAACCAAGTCTTTAGCTGCAGAGTTTAAAGTAGAAAACACTAGAATGGTCATCGCAAACTTTGATTTCAGAATAATCAAATAGTAAAATGTTTAGTTACTTATACAATAATATACGGTGTCCGACGTTTTCTTCGTAAACAGTTCTTCGTAAAAAAATTTATATATTATAAACAATTCTTCGTAAATAATTTTTCGTAAAATTAATTCTTTGTAACAGACCTCGAAATTCGTTTTCGTTGACGGCGGACAAACCTGTCTGGTCTGAGCAGCTATCTCGGCGGACAAATTAAGTCTCACGGCGGACACACCAGTTATAGCGTCGATCGTCATACTTAATCACTTTATCTTGATAATTCTTTGTCATTTGAGAACTCTAGCTACGGTTTAGAAGGCTTTTTAAATTTTAACAAAGTCACTCTGAAAGGCTATCATCAGCACAACGACGTGCGCTTGAAGATTCAAAGCGCGTGTAGCTGCTTAATACGCACCCAACTGATTAACTTTCACCGAACGAGGTCGTGTGACTTCTTGCGTCACAATGCTCTGGGCACGAGTCGGAAAACTTCTACACTAACGCTACTATTTTCTGCTGAGCAAAGTTTCACTAGGCTTTTTTCTTTAGGTTTATTTTTGCGTGTCATGTGAGCGAAAGTGAATTTTCCTTGGGTCTTTTCTTTATTACTGTAATACCAAAACTTAACAAATTTTGCTGCATCTTGCTGTAATAGCCTACTCGTATAAATCTAATTTTGTAACCAACCTTGCTTTGTCAATGTTACTCGGAGATCAAAGCTAGACATTGTGACGTAAGACTTGAACTAAGTTGCGCGCGATTAGTGTAAAAGTACCGGTACTCCCATCGAATCTTAGCGAAGAACTCACCTTTGTTACGCTGATTCAACGTCAGCAAGAAAAATGTCATCAATAGTTGAAGCAACATAAAAATCGCAAGTTTTCCTGCTTGAATGGAAGCTAAGGGATACAGTATTCACATTTTCTAGATGCACGCTAGAATGCGCGGAAAATTATATTTTCGCAACAATTGTTCGAATGTTCGTGCTATGCAATGACGTTCTGTATCACTAGTTCCTGTGTTGTTTTTCGGCGGACAAATATGACCGATCTAGATGGTACTTCCCGCGGACATCACATGCTGTGACGGTGGACATGTCCGCGTTGTCCGCCGTGAATTTCGAGGCCTGTTGTAAACAATTCTTTCCAAAGCATTTCTTCGTGCTTGATGTATAATATACGAAGAAATGCTTTACGAAGAATTGTTTTACGGATTTCATTTCACCAACAACTGTTTACGAACAATTGTTTTACAAACAACTGTTTACGAGGAATTGTTTTACGAACAACTGTTTACGAACAATTTGCCTATAACCATAATATACATATGTGGAAGGATTTGTGAATAGAGCATAATGATCTTTGTGTAGTAACCAACCCTAGCTGTACTCCTGCAATAGATGCATATTGCATGTGATACAAATAGATTTCAAGTACTGGCACCTATACTGTATAATTTTGTATGATATTATTTATGTCACTGATTATAACTTTGATCTAAATTTGTGTTTAAGGAAGCGTTGCTTCGCATTGTGGATTCACTTCAACGCAAGTATGATGAAACTTCTTCATTTCAATCCGAGTTGGTTTCTGACATGCAGAGTTTGAATGACACTTATGAAACCAGCAAGGCTGATTTGAACATGGAGTTTGATAAGCTTTATAAATTTCTTAATACAAAAAAAGAAAGTTTGACGCAAAGCATTCAAAAAGAATTACTAGAAAAACAAGAACTACTAAAGGTAGGTATCATGGCAACCTTTTATACACAGGTAGGGGGGTGTGTTATTTGACAAATTTCACGATGGCAACGTGGTATGGTGCTTAAAATATGTGGAGTAGTATCCAAATCCGGAATATGAAAACAATTATCATATTGGACCACTGTAACCCCCATGTACATGCCCCCTGAAAAGGGGGTATCCATAAATTCACCAAAATATGAGTTTTTAAGCCTTGTCACCAAACGACGTGTATTTTGACGGTATTTATGGTGCTCCTATAGGCGTTTTCGGAGTCTGTGAGTTCAAATATGGCATTAGAAATTACCTCCAAAAATCCAATATAGTAATAATCCAAAATGGCGGCCAAAATGGCGCTTAGAATGGGTACTTTCGTAAAATTTAACCAAACATAGTCATGTAATATGTCGAATTATAGGTTTTCGGGGGCGTAGAGTTCGAATTCATGATTATTTCAAACAAAAAATAAGCTGATAACAACATATTTTTAAACTTATGACGTATATGTAATTTAGTAGGCTATAAAACACAGTATTCAGCTCTTTGTTAGATTCATGCCGTCAAGAACAGAATTTAAATCAGTCATCGTAACATCCGCTTTGCAACTCAAATTACTCAGGTAAGCTTTCAGATTGGCTCCATAAACAGAAGATGGCAACTTTTTATGGTCTTTCAATAAACGAAAAATGTCACTTTGTTTTGGAACTGAGAGTGCAGTGTCACGGGCGTATCTGATCTCGAGGCATAACCGCTTCTGTTTCTCAATCTCTGTTATATTACTGTTTAGAATCTCATCCACATCAGAGTCCTTTGTAAAAGGACCGCCTTGTTTTTTCAGTACCATGAGTATCATAAACAATTAACTGTAGCAAGCCAGCCATCTTCAGTCTAGTGCATTGGATACCGCCAGACTTGTAACAATGGACTTGCAGGACTGGTGAGCAAATACTGGCATTACCCTTAAATTGTGGCAAGCGATAGAACAGATGATCCTTACAGTTATTGAAGAATACAAACTAAGGAAAAGTAAGAGGAATAGGTTAACAGATACAGAGCCAAAAAAGGGAAGTTTTGGCAAACACGAGGCAGACATTTTGGACTGGAGACAGAGCTTGGTAGAAGTTTTCTGCAACTGGCATGTAGACACCACATCCATGAGTTGATTGGGGGGCATCTTGCTCAATTGTGTATAGCCCAACCACATGATCCAATGAACAGCTGTTCAAGCAACTGATAAACAATTGGAGCGAATTGAACCACAACAACTACACATTGATCGAGGTGACTGTTCCATAAAGAGAGTTGACAGGCTATATGCATAACACCATCACCTTCCTTCAGACATGGATCGAGAACAGCACCAAGGAGACTCTTCAACATGACTACCTGGAGGTGACAGAACTAACACTGCTGCTTCTTGGAGGGATCGTCCCTGCCAGTTGGAGATCCATCACCATCAAAGCGCCTGGGGCATTCCACCATGCCCGTTGGATTAGCAAAACTTTGTACACGTTTAAGGTGGCACTCTTCCGATGCCAGCTTGGGAATGTATATGCACTCGAAGAATTGGAAGACATCACCACTCACCAGTCTTGCTGTATTCTTGGCAATCTTTTACACAAAAGCGTAGTTAACGTGCAGGAGTGCTGCTGATGCACCATCGAATGACCTGGTACTAATGAAGAACCCCCTCAAGGCAGAGGCCAGTATCAGCAAGGACCCAATGATGTGGCCTGCCAAATTTCTCTCCTTGTTCTGGCCAGACAGAAGCTACAAAACCATATGTGGTATCTCTCAGAGAGATTGGTCTCTTTGGCAGTCTTCTCAGAACGAACATCATCTGACAAACAGACGATGAGAAATGCTATGCTGATTGCTGAGGTACCATAACGCGACAGACAGTACACAGACAAAAAAACAGGAGATGCCAGCCTCATCAATTGGACACAAAAGCCCTCAAAGACTTCATTGGACATGACTCTTGGAGCATGTTTGAGCTCTTGAATATTGACTCCAGCTTTGTCAAGCTGCCCGTTGCACAATGGACCACCTCAGATAACTACCGTCATGGCAAGAAAGTTGTGGCCAACCTCCATGTTGTCAATGACGCAGCAAAGCGGGCACTAGGACTCGCCACAGATTTGAACACAAATAAAGCGTCCAAATGTGAAGAGCAGCTCGGCTCCAGGCACTATACAGAGTTGTGAAGGGTGTCCGAGAGAAGCTGCATGGACTGGCAACGTCATCTGAGGTTGTGACAAAAAAGTCACTGGCCTCCGTTTTGTACAGTTGGGACTAATATGAATGTTTATTGTATGAGTTTGTATTGTGTACTGAAGTTACTTGGAAGTAATAGACTTCCATTGGTACATTTCGGGATAACTAATTTTCATTTTGTTCAATAATTGACCATAAATATGAAGAAAACATGTTTTTTTATTTAAAAGTGGAATTAATTGTTTCATAGACCTCGTGTATTATAATTATGTTCCATGCTCTTTGGCTGTCTTTTTTGCATATTTTGGTACCAAAATGAGCCCTGACAGTCATTCACAGCCTAAAAAATCACCACTTTAGTCAAGTAGTTGTCTTGCCGGAAACGGTTGCTATGGTAACGGACTGTCTGACCGTAAGATGTCATTGAAAAATAAAAATTTTATCATGGGTTTGCTCCTAATACCCATTCACAACTTTTAGGTGACTTACAACTTCGTAGTATAAATTCTTAAAAATAACCCATTTTTTGGCCCTGCCTAATAAGAGGATATTGCAAAACACAATGCAAAATAACAAGCATAATTCATCAGTATGAACATATATAAATACTCAGGTATATTCATTGCACATGCCAGGAAAGAATAAGCCTACTTTTGGGATCAAATTCGTATTCTACGCCCTCGAAAACTTATAATTCGACATATCACACAACTATGTTTGGTCTAAATTTACAAAAGTACCCATTCCAAGCCTCATTTTGGCCGCCATATTGAAATACCGCCATATTGAAAATTCTTAGGAATTTTCTAATGTCATATTTGAACACACAGACCCCGAAAAGCCACATATGAGTAAGATAAATACCACCAAAACGCAAGTATAGTGGGTGAAAAGGCCAACAATCTCATATTTTTTTGAAAATAGGAGTACCTTTTATTCAGGGGGCATGTACATGGGGGTTAGGGGGATCGTATGTCGAATTTTCATAAATATTCTAGATTTTGATACTGCTCCACAAATTTTTAGCAGCGTATGGTATGAATCGACAATTAACACACCCCCCTAACACAGGCCATGCCAACACGCAACTTACAATTTTACTGCAGGCTGATCTGTTATTAGCCAAAATCGCTAATATAAGTGGATAGCTTGAGTAGAAGTTAATAAATTGTGCATGTTTTGTGCTATTGTTACCATACAAATAATGGACTCAATTTCACAGCACTTGTGCTGAAAATCCAAAAAGCATCTGGTAATAGTGGGAGTTTTGTCATTTTTTTAACGCAATATTAGGAGTTTTTGTGGTGATTTGAGATTCAGTGATTATATATATACACTGTCTTAGTCTGATGCTACCCCAAGGTTTTAGCATCATGGTTACTTCTGTTAAAATCTGCTAATAGTTTGCCAATGTATTCTGTTTGCATGCTCTGTTAAACTGGGTAATGGTTAACACATGATTTCATGTGACCATCTGCTCTGTAGACCCAGTTGAATGGCTATGAAGAAGCTCGTAAAGATGCTACTGAGTTAATAAATCTAGCACGGAAAGCATCAGAAGTCACTGACCCAGCTGAGTTCAATCAGGTATCATGCCCTTTTTTCATTCTTCAATTTTTGCATCTTTTTGAACCATAGGCATACGAAGCCGAGCAACGTGATCAAGTTTAACATCTTCAAGTTTATTACATTTACATAAACATAAAACTACGCAACAAATTAAGTATCGAACGTTTTCGACATCACAAGATATCCTCTTCAGGAATAATATACATACAAATTAACTACATCTGACATTTTGCATCTTGACATTATGACATCTGACATTTTGCATCTTTATTTTAAAAAAATTTAAAGTTTGTGTGAAGTCTCGTGCAGTATACCTACTTACAATGTACATAATTTTTTGAAAAATCTTAAGTGTTATTAATTGTAAAATTTATGAACTTCATTCAGCAACAAGTCAAATAATTATCTATGCACCCTTCCGTCAATCACAGTAGTCAGTAATCTATCCATTTTATTGCAGGCGGCTGTTTCAATTAAATCAAGGTAAGTAGATAGATTGTTTTTATGACAATGACTTTGTCAGAACTAGTCTTTACTTGGGATTTCATTTTCACTTGCACTTCTCATTTGATAATATTGTATTTCTTACAATTAAGTGAGAATGTTATTTTTTGTCAACTGGTGATAATAACTTAATACCAAGTCAAGTCGTAAAACTTCGTTTTTTTACTATTCTATGGTTGTAATTGTGCGAGTTTACATAGTTTGCTACTTATACTATATTATATTCCGTACGTATTATATCTCCACGACTGCTTCAAAGGAGTGATTAAGTTTTATTTTTCGTCTGAATTTTCTTAAATTTGATTTAATACAGTTAATGAAGACATTTGATGTGCGTCAGATTAGTTTTTCTGGGCGTACGATCCTACTTTGCCAAAACATAAAATACAAGCTAAGATGTCGGCGGTGGGCTCGTTTATATAACTATGATATTTAAATCTTTGTCATCGGCGCCAAGGTTGTACTCGATCCAGGTAACTAATCGGTCCACACTGAACATAGGGTCACCATGTCGTCAATATTCCGCCTATCACCAGTTCCTTCCGTCACTGACCTGCACTGCCGTTTAGTGGCCGACTTCAAGCGAGAACAGATACTTTTGCATAATCTGGATTTTTTGCCAGGTATTCACGTCACCTTTGCTCTTAATGAAACGCTTATTCGTTGGTGTACTTCGGTGTTTGGTTGTCTTCCAGTGTCACCATTAGTTACGTTACCCTGAATGCTTGTGTGCTGAGCAATTACCCTGGTGGCTGGTAGCTCAGTTAGCCAAGCACCGGACTTTGTAGATGCTCTTTAAAGCTGCTTAGAGAGCCGGCAGTTAAATCATCTGATACTTGTTGACTTATAGAAGTCTTGCTTATTTTAGAACGTACATATTTCAGCACCGCAAAAGTGCAATGTAGCTTTGTTTCAGCATTTTTTGATATACTATTTGGGGTCCCACGAATTACCCATAAGCCCCATAAGTACCCATAAGCACCATAAGTCGCGTCGAATTACCCATAAGCCCCATAAGTCGCGTCGAATTACCCATAAGCCCCATAAGTTGCGTCGAATTACCCATAAGCCCCATAAGTCGCGTCGACTTACCCATCAGCCCCGTAAGTCGCGTCGAATTACCCATAAGCCCCGTAAGTCGCGTCGAATCACCCATAAGCCCCATAAGTCGGGTCGAATTACCCATAGGCACCATAAGTAGCATTGAATTACATAGAAGTAACGTCGAATTACCCATAAGCCTGTATAGTGTAGTCTATAGCCGTCTAGAAGCCTAGTAGTCGGCTGCATAGCCGAGTGGTGAGGAGCACTGGCTGGGCGTTCCAAAATATAGTTCGACACCGCTCAAGAGCAGGACACTTGAAGGCATGCCTAAAGGTGGACACAAAGATTGGCTTCGTTGCCTTCCCGTCCGCTTATGTGTAATCTGCAGTTTGCTGCAGCAGATGGAGTGTTTTGTCCGATAAAACGGGTCTGCTACTATTCGGTGAGTCCGATTCGGTGAGTCCGATTCGGTGAGTCTGATTCGGTGAGTTTCTAACTTCTAACCCCTAACCTTAACCCCTAACCCTAAAACGGCAATGATAATTAGGCTATGGTACCCGATAATTTAAAAAAAAAATTGAAAAAATCCCCAGTTAAGGGATCGGACTCACCGAATCGGACTCACCGAAACGGGCCATTCCGGATAAAACACCTTAACATTGGACAATTTTTCCTATGAACTAGGTGACTGCAGCATAGCAATCGTTCTCGCACTCAGCCAGAGACTTAATTCTTGCTTTGAACTTGATAATTAAAGAAAAAAAGAGTAAAATGGCAAGGGTGGGAATCAAACCCGTGTCACCAAATTCAATAGCCCTTCGGCTATACCAATCCGCCACGCAAGCGCTCGTGAAATCGCAAGTTGCAACAGCGACTTGCAGATTACATATACGCTGACATTAAAGGGTAAGTAATTCCACGTTGCTTATGGGTAATTCGACGCAAGTCGAATTACCCATAAGTCGCGTCGAATTACCCATAAGCTCCATAAGTCGCGTCGAATTACCCAAATGCCCCATAAGTCGCGTCGAATTACCTATAAGCAACGTGGAATTACTTACGCCTCATGTCAGCGTATATATAATCTGCAGGTTGCTGTTGCGACCGTGTCATGTTAAACTGATTGTCCTGCTTTGGTATCATGCACGTTATAACGTCAGCGTTTTGTCGCTTCTACCTTTTATAGATCTGTGCTAAGTTTGTCGTAAATTGTTTTTTCGTTGTGATGGTCAGAAATAAAAACAAACTAAACTGATAATATTGTGAGCGATCTCGAAACATTACCCATATAAACCAAATTAAGCAAAGATTTCACGAGCGCTTGCGTGGCGGAGTGGTATAGCCGAAGGGCTATTGAATTTGGTGACACGGGTTTGATTCCCACCCTTGCCATTATTCTTTTTTTTCTTTAATTATCAAGTTTAAAGCAAAAATTAAGTCTCTGGCTGAGTGCGAGAACGATTGCTATGCTGCAGTCACCTGGTTCATAGAGAAAATTGTCCAATGTTAAGGTGTTTTATCGGACAAAACACTCCATCTGCTGCAGCAAACTGCAGATTACACATAAGCAAACGGGATGGCAACGAAGCCAATCTTCGTGTCCACCTTTAGGCATGCCTTCAAGTGTCCTGCTCTTGAGCGGTGTCGAACTATATTTTGGAACGCCCAGCCCGTGCTCCTCACCACTCGGCTATGCAGCCGACTACTAGGCTTCTAGACGGCTATAGACTACACTATACAGGCTTATGGGTAATTCGACGTTACTTCTATGTAATTCAATGCTACTTATGGTGCCTATGGGTAATTCGACGCGACTTATGGGGCTTATGGGTAATTCGACTCGCGTCGAATTACCCATAAGTCGCGTCGAATTACCCATAAGCAACGTGGAATTACTTGCGCCTTCATGTCAGCGGATATGTAATCTGCAAGTCGCTGTTGCGACTTGCGATCGTGTCACTTAAACTGATTGTCCTGCTTTGGTATCATGCACGTTATGACGTCCGCGTTTTGTCGCTTCTACCTTTTATAGACCTCTGCCAAGTTTGTCGTATATTGTTTTTTCGTTGTGATGGTCAGAAATAAAAACAAACTAAAGTGATAATATTGTGAGCGTTCTCGAAACATTACCCATATAAACCAAATTAAGCGAAGATTTCACGAGCGCTTGCGTGGCGGATTGGTATAGCCGAAGAGCTATTGAATTTGGTGACACGGGTTTGATTCCCACCCTTGCCATTATTCTTTTTTTCTTTAATTATTAAGTTTAAAGCAAGAATTAAGTCTCTGGCTGAGTGCGAGAACGATTGCTATGCTGCAGTCACCTGGTTCATAGGAAAAATTGTCCAATGTTAAGGTGTTTTATCGGACAAAACACTCCATCTGCTGCAGCAAACTGCAGATTACACATAAGCGGACGGGAAGGCAACGAAGCCAATCTTCGTGTCCACCTTTAGGCATGCCTTCAAGTGTCCTGCTCTTGAGCGGTGTCGAACTATATTTTGGAACGCCCAGCCATGCTCCTCACCACTCGGCTATGCAGCCGACTACTAGGCTTCTAGACGGCTATAAACTACACTCTACACTATACAGGCTTATGGGTAATTCGACGTTACTTCTATGTAATTCAATATGCTACTTATGGGTAATTCCTAGCGACTTATGGGGCTTATGGGTAATTCGACGCGACTTATGGGGCTTATGGGTAATTCGACGCGACTTATGGGGCTTATGGGTAATTCGACGCGACTTATGGGGCTTATGGGTAATTCGACGCGACTTATGGGGCTTATGGGTACTTATGGTGCTTATGGGTACTTATGGGTAATTCGTGGGACCGTACTATATTTGTTTTATATCATATCTTTCATGAAAAAAGCATGTTTAAAACACGATTTGTATCTAAGCAAAATACGTGAAAAAATATCTCAACGTTTAAATGCCTACTGCTTGCTAAGTGATACAACAACAAAATCGCAACTTCGTTCAATCTCCCGCATCTACAGTAGCTTTTTCTAGTACACTCATCGGGATACCATCTATATACCGTTTGTCCGCGTGAAAGCGCACAATGCGTGCAGTTTTAAATTTTAATAAAACAAACTCCTTGTATCTATGTTTTGTTTAGTCCCTGAAACACCGATCATGACTGAAGACAATTGCACGATCGCCAATAACTGCGTGACATGTGAGTGGAGGATGGGGTCGTATGAGGATAGATGTGGAATGGAGGACTCTTCAACGGAGTCGTTCCTCCTTCAGTATCGTCAAGTACTCACAGATCAGGCTAGCCAAGATGTCCCCTGGAAAACGAAAGAAAATATAATTAAGATGAAGCATGTTATCTCTGGTCAGTGTCTACATATAACTATTATGCATGTATATATTTATGAGGTCATACTAATGATTATTGCGTTACTAACCATCAGTGCCGGTGCACTAGCTTTCAAAACCTAAAAAAAAATCTTAAAAGAGTAAAATGTATTGAAGATGACTAGAATGTAATCTTGTATTGGCAAAACCACAAAAGTATATGATAGCAGCTGGGATTCGACCACGTTTCTAACATTTCCATCTTGTGCAAGTTCAACCAGCTGTTTTTTATCGATAACAGTTAACATTTAGTCACTTAACATCATTTACGCAGATTTAGAGTTCACTGAGCCTCTAATACAAGTGCGCGTGCAGGCGTGGAACAGAGCTGTCGGGGGAGAGTTCAGTAAAACCATCACCCTCCCCACTCCCGCATTTAACTTCGCCCTAGATCCCGAGGCGGTCCATGCCAATCTGAAGGTGACTGGACCCCACACAGTAGAATGGGATTCTTCCGCCACCAAACGTAAGACGAACGTATCTGGGATTTTACCCATCACTTTATGACGAAATAGTATTGTTCTACGGTATCTACTTTATATTGGTTTGGTGTCATTCGGTTTTTGTCAAGCACGTTCAGCTGAAGATGACAAAATTTAGAGTGAAAAAATATTTGTTCTGTAAGCAGATGTTTATTAATTGATACTCAGTGTACTATAAATTCTACATTTCATTAATGGTTTTCGTTTTTACTATTTCGCTTCTTGCGATGTTTTTGCTTCATGACATGAAATCTTTTATTCTACTGAAATTAGACATATAACCGATTTTTTCCAATGTATACGTGATATTTTTGCCTGTAGTTGAATGCTCGAAGTAGTTTTGTCATCTTTCAAATGTTTTCAAGTGCACTCTATCTCTATGCCACAAGGGGTTTTGCGTATACAGGTTGACAATATAAGTCAGCGTTTTCAACCCCTTCAGATGCAAGCCGCATGACGTGGCATAATTTGCTTTATTTTAATGAAAGAGAATAAAGTTGATTTTTTATTCCTTTGTGTTCTCTATGCTCTCACAATGGCATCTGTCAAACGTCGTGTTTGTTGCAGCTATTGAAGCGAGAGTTCGTAGTGCTGGGAACTCACGAACTTCTTTGTCACCGAGTAAATCCCCCAAGAAAATGAAACACAAAGATCGATTTATTGGAGAATCTTATACAATCCTAGGTCGGCTACTCCATTGTTTTTAACATGTTCAGTGTTGTGCAAGGTGGTTTTCAGTAGAGTTTTCTGTATTATATATAACGTTTATATCTGCTTTTGTGTTCTTTTTTTCTACATATTTCGCCCCATAACACAACCCCTCCCCTCCTTGGACGAATGTATTTGTTGTAAAACTGATTAAGAAACGTTAAAATGAAAGATCCATTGTTGGCGTATTTCTCGTCGCCACCCCACCATCGTGAGGTGAATGCATGGAAGCCGTGAATGATGTGTACATTTATCAACATACGCCGTACGCTCTCTTAGTAAGTGTGGTGGATGCCATATTGAGTACTCTTTGTTTTTTTTGTTTAGAAATAATTTCCAGTTACGTATTTGCTACTGAACCAGCGCGGTTGCGTTGTATTCACTTTTGCTGCCTCGTTTGTGATGGAAATGGGGTGACGCATAAATACAAACAATAATCCACTTTAACTCTCCCAGGCGATTCAAGCCTCACGGAAGAAGAATCTTACTTTGAGGTGACTCCTCACAAGGATTGCAAGACTTTTGCGGTTGGGATCACTTCCAACACCCTGTCCCGGTACGACCAGCTAGGCAGGACTGCTGGGTCATGGTGCTTGTTCGTGAGCAAATGGATTCAGGTGCTGACAATTACCCTACTTGTATATATCGTTCTTTTCAATTGGATCAGCCAGTTTGAAATGGAATTTTTTTGTTTATGAGTTAGGAAATAAAACAAAACACGCAATCAACGTTTAACTTTCAGCTCAGTTGTTTTAGACATGAAAAAATCAGGTTTTCTTTGGTTGGCTACTCAGCTAGTAAAATTGGTCATTACTACATTGCTTCAATGTGTTCAGACTGAAGTCTGCAGACGTTAAAGAAATGTAAAAATGACCAATTTTGCTAGCGGGGTATTAATAATGTGTCTTTTTGTAACTTCAGTTTACTCTCCATCGTTTGCATGCTAAAAACAGTAGCGCATAATTTAAAGTATGGTATCTACTGAAAAATACTCTATCGCACTACTGCTTGCGTTGCACACCGCTTCATTAAAACCACAACACGATAACTTTGTAACAGAGCGTTTCGCGACTTGAGATTTGACGAATTAGATATTTGCGTCTTTTTAGCTAAAATATGAGCATTTGGATTAATTAAGCTTTTTCAATTGGATGTAATTTGCAAGTGCTCTATGTTCATTGTTCAGTGTGCTCTATGTGTGAAGAGATTTAACTTACATGACATACAGAAATATATATCTGGAGCTTGTATTGATGGTATAGCTATGGGGCAATGTGTAGAGATCAAGACTTGACACTTTTCCGTTTCAGAACAGTTTTGCTGCGAAACACAACAACAAAATGAAGCAACTCGACTCTTCTGTACCAACAAGGATCGGAATCTACTTCAACAGCGAGCAAAGTGAGATTTGTGTGACTTTATTTGAAAATTATCGGCAACATTATCGTAATAAACAGTTAATTAAAGTAAAATAAAATAATAAATGGCAAGTCGTCAGCAGTTCTGGTTAAATTTGTCTTGTTTAAACCGGATTATAAACATCCCAACAAAGGCCAGTCTCAAGCAGTTATTCGAAATATTTTTTAACAGATTGTTGACCATGTTTTGGAATAAAATTTCTTCGATTCGTCAGTTTGTAAATATGAAAATGTGTGCACGAAATTATGGTTGAATATACCGACATCTGAAACTTGGTGCAGTGCATGCTTGATTCCTTTTTTTATCCATTCTTGATTAAATTTTCTTGTCATGCTTCGAAGACGCCCACAAAGTATTTCCCGGATTACAGTAAGGAAACACTAAGTCACATATTTGCGATAAAAGTAGTTGTTATTCAGAAAAAAGGTTGAAAGTCGTATACAGTTGTAGCATTCGTTTTACAGTGACGATAAAATCGAGCATGACCATGTTACAGAAAACACTTTTTCCTGAAAACGAAATTTAACCCAGCAATTTTGGCTGGTATATTCGTTTTGTACAAAAAACTATTTGTGAAAACCTTGTACTTCATTTTTGTGGCGATTTTAGCCTGCGATTGTACCAGCTGCTCAATTTGTAGCTGAAACACATCAATTATTGATGACTGCGATTGTTTGAAGGCTTTCTTGCTTTCTATGACGTGAACACCCACGAATGTCTTCATCTCTTCAAGCAAGTCAAGTATTCTTCTTCGTTAGTTCCAGGCTTCTCGGTGTGGTGTGGATCAATGGAGATACACACCGGATTGCAGGTCAGCAGCTACTTACAACGTTCTGTTGGCACCTGTTTTGCGTTGTGTGACATTTTTGAAACTAAATAATCAATAACACAAAGGATCTTATATATACTTTTCAGTAACTAAAATGGAGAAGGATATTGATATTCGTTTCAGATAAATTTTTCTTCTTTCTCCTTCGAAACTATCTCGGCTGGCAAAGATTAATTGGTTTAATTATTGTTCTTGCTTCAGGTTCCCCTCTGGGTAGACAATCAGCCGCTATCTTCGCCGAAAGCGAAAAGTCCATCAGTCGCGTCTTCAGAGACTTCCGAAGTTTGCACGGTTGACTTGACAAACCAACCAGTGTCGACTTAGAGTGGGCGTGGTTTGCCACGGATTTTGACTTGCAAAATTATTTTACTTTTAAATTAATTGCATGTCGTCATTTTAGATTGCGTTAAGACTTAAAACAAATTTTCTTGCAAACTCTTGTTTTAATTTTAGATGCTTTTCATAATTACAATGTTCATGAACATCCAGTAGCATGTCATAACATTGTGTATATCAAATTGTTAAAATTTTTAAAGTCATATATGCGTGTCTGCAATGAACATATCCAAGTGTTACTGTGTGAATGCATTCCAATGCTGCTGTGTATTGAATGTGTATTACTGTGTGTGAATCCAATGCTGCTGTGTAAGTAATTCTTTTTATGTCGTCCCCACATATTTCAATTCGTGATGGGTCTCGCTGCATTTAGTCAAGCATCATGCTTATTTAGTACAAGCACTTTAATTTCACTAAGTATGTTATGATGTGATGGATTTAAACGTCTCCCATGGTCTGTCATTGTATGGTTCGCAAGCTTGTTGAAGTTTGCTTACTATTGAAGGCCCAACGGGGTTTTGATAGCGAGCAGTCTTCGATAAGACATATGCCATATGGAACTGCTCATTGACAGCTTAAACATGTCTCTCAAAACTACCCAGACAGGAAAATCCGCCATTTTTATACAACGTCTGCAGACGTTAAATCAATGTAAAAATGGTGGATTTTGCTGTCTGTGTAAAAATCAATCAGTTGTCATTGATTTGATGTTACCAGATGTTAAATGCATGAAAAATCCGAAAGTTTGTTGCTGCCAGATATGGATTGTCGTCAAGAGAGTTCTTCTTGTTCAGGTCTATCAATCATATATCGCGTATTTGTCAGATGTTAATTTATATTTCTCGCAATCATTTTGTGCTGTGTTTGATTGCAATCATATGTCAGTGTTGATAGGATTGACTTTGCCGGTTACATCATCACCGATTGCGTAACGTTTATACTTAAGACTCTTCAACGTTCAGCATTTGGATCTCTTTAACTTTTAACCCGTAAATTTGACTGATAATTTTGAAACTTGTGTTTTACAAATAAAATTTTAAGAAATCTTGCATTCCTGTTACTTTTTTTAAGAAGAAGATTATTTTTTGCACAAACTCTTTAAATTTTAAAATTATTTATGTTTCCAGCCTGGACAACCTTCGCATTGGCTACAATTGAACTGTGTGCTTATGATTGTACTGTGCGGCGTAGCTGTGATGTTTTGCGCAATTTGCTGTGACCACTTGGCGCTGGTGTTCTTTCTGTAAATTTTGCTCTTGTTGCATTGACTCAATCTTGCAACTTACCAGACCTGGCACTTTTTCGTAGCATTATCCCAGACAACAAAATCCGTCATTTTTAGATTGATTCAACGTCTGCAGACGTTGAATCAATCTAAGAATGACGGATTTTAGTGTCTGGAATCTTGAATTACATGATGCATAACTTTAGCTGTGGTTGTTTTTCGTTTGTTTTGCCCAATGCGCTTTCCTTTCCATGCTGTTAATGAAATCTCGATGCCTGTTGCGGCTCCTTCCAAATAACTCTTTTCTTTCATTGATCAATTTGATAAGGTTGCTGAAACGTTGTTAGACGTCTTTATGTTATGTCTGTTCTGCTTGCGGTCATAAATAAATGTTATGTGGAAGTTAGATGCAGATCTGTCAAACTTTTCTAGCCAGCAAATGGTCCGTTTTTTAGATTAATTTAACGTCTGCGGCAATCTTGTGTGTAAACGTTGTATTTCCTTCTGGTGTCGTGTAAAGTAAACGATATTGGAAGAATGGAGACAAAACAGATTTCCGTAAGAAATGTTCAAATGCTACTTCGCAACGTTTTAAAAACTGGAAAGAAGTTGCACTAAGTTTGTTTCAAACCAGCTTTGGTGGTTGCTGGCGAAAGCCATATTTTACTTTTTGTTTTGTAAGATTTTGGATCGATTTTAGGGAGGTTATTGCACTGAGAAGTATAGATTAATTCACCAAGAGAGAGAGCGAGGCTTGTCGGGAAAATTTCTCTTAATTAAAAATAAATTGGTGCCTTAGGTTCGGCAACTTGAAGAGCCTCAAACTGTCGCATATAGGGCAGTTGGGAAGACGGGTGAAACAGACATTTGCTTTTTAAAAATAAAAAGCTACAGAAAAAGTAATAAAATTTTTCCCGATTTTCTCAAACCACTTGAATGAATACAGTATATTATATATCATATAAAAAAATTGGAAACACTCGTCTCACACTCAATATAAAGTAATCTCCTGGTCAAACTACAAATTCGATTGCAATCAAATTTCGCCTGCTGGCCTCAGAGCTTTGGTGTATCGTTTGTTGATGCGTTTTTTTCAGTACATTGAAGACCTTGTAAACTAAAATTGAAATCAAAGTGTCGTTTTTAACTTTTTATCTCATTAGTGGAGTAAGTTGTTTAACTTCAGGGGCAAGTTGTTACAGAGCCATTCAGGGCACAGAGACCATAATTTGGGCCCGGTACCAATGAGATTCCTGGGCCCCAAATCAAGGTACTTCTAAGAAAAAGGCACAATATCCGAAGAATATGTGAGGGTTTCTTCAATTTCCCTGGCCCAAAACTAGGCTACCCTCTAGACTAGAGTCTAGACTCCCTTGTCAACACTACTGGAGTCATTTCAAATAGAAACAAATATGTTTTTCTTTTACCGGTACATCGTAACTTGTAATTGCTTTTCCCCGGTTTTCTTTTGACGAGGCATGCAATCTGTTGTTGAAATAAGTTTTAAAGAGTCCACAAATTACTCGATCTGCGGCTCCAATGTGTAAGATGAATGAGGAGAGGTGGATAAAAGTACGATGTTATAATCCTGTGCAGAATTCAATCACTGGCCAGTAAAGATGAGAAATAACTTGTGGTTGTCCAAAATAAATAGTAGGCCTACAGGTCTTTCTGCAGTGGGCTTAGTAAAACTTGCAATGCTCTTTTTTCATACATCCTGAAACATTTGCAACTCTTTTAGATCCAGAAGGAACATCATGAATGAAATAAACGCAGTAAAGTCTCTTGAGACACATAGGGAGGGTGAAATATGCAATCGCATTGATGACACAAACAATGGATACAGAGTCCCTCTCTCAAGATACGATTCGGCCAGGGATATCTAAAGAAGGGAATACGAAGGCTTGCAGCGATTGCAGAAAGTTTTGT
Source organism: Aplidium turbinatum (assembly GCF_918807975.1). Classification (NCBI taxonomy): domain Eukaryota; kingdom Metazoa; phylum Chordata; class Ascidiacea; order Aplousobranchia; family Polyclinidae; genus Aplidium; species Aplidium turbinatum. Next base: position 17,141,431 of record NC_137489.1, read on the forward strand.
AGTGCAGCTGGTGCAGTCAGCTACACAAGACAGTTAGCAAATGGTACGCAGAGTAGCAGAGCAGATTTAAAGAATACTTGTTCGAAAAGACAGTTGAAAAGTTACCAGTAAGCTGTTTTACTTAACAAAGTTTTGCAGTAGGCTAGATGTAAAACAAGCATACGGGTAGTTGAATTAACAAGTAATCATGAGCATGCAGTGAATATCCAAACCTGATGTTAATAGCGCAAAGCAGGTTACCAGCCACCCGCACTTGCTGTTGTTTCTCTGGGCAAGAAACTTAACGATAATTGCCTCTACCTAGTGATCGATTTCGAGTAATGGGTAGTACCAAATTGAAGTCATAAGTAGAGTAGACAACCGGAAACTGACATTGCCGTCGGCTGCAGCGTGGGTCAGGTGTATGTCGGAAGGCGTACACCGATGCATAGCGCTCAAGTCCGCTTTCCCGCAATGCAGGATAAAGATAAACAAACAAACAAACTTATTATACTACTATCGGTGCCATTTGTCATTTTACGATAAAAAAAAGCCCTTTTAGATATCCCTGGATTCGACCCACTTAGCGTGTGGCCGTTTTAGAAACTAATGTGATATTCTTAAGCACAATTGTAACACCAGTTTTGCTTACATTGTATATAGACTCAGGGCCCAACTTGTAACTATCAAATACCTTCAGAAAATTATCAAAAAAACTTTCGTGTGTTTTGAACCTAAATATGAAACTTAGCTCTGCCTTAACTTGCTCTTTCCGTAGTTCGCAATGATAAACCATTTCTTAACCCTGAAACCAGTCAACTCCTGCCGCATTCCTACATCCCATCATTCAAAAGCAGCCAGTTTTACATATTGTTATCCAACACACGTGAAACTACTGATTTATTTGTCAGACCCGCAAAATTACTGCAAATAGGTAAAATTGTGATACTGTAACAAACAACCCCATCTTATGTGTCACAACTTGCCCCGATGGTTCCGCATAGCAACTTGTTCGCATGCTCAGATACTACAGCCTAATGTGTTATTTTCACATTTAACTTTGGTCGCGGTTTCGGTGTAACATGTGCTAAGCAAACTGTGAAGAAAAAACGACAGTCACTACAAAATATTTGCTATCATACCTCAAAATTTTACAAAATGATTTTAAAAGAAGTTTTTTTTCATGAAATCTAATTCATGAACTCAACTAAGCTCAAACTTTCTAGGATGGTGATGGTCACAGCGGTAAACCATAATCTCTTCGTGGGAAAATTGTAACTTAACATAAGATTCCCAAATCCGTTCGTCTGCATGTAATGACCGAAAAATAAACACTCTTTTGAAACGTCTATTCAAAAGTGTATTCCTGTAAAATTAGCCCGCGGCTATCGAAAATGGGACGCAACACCGTACGCCTCTAAAACTGTCACTACAGAACAGATTACTTGGATAAAAGACGGAAAATTTGTCCAGCTAGCAAGCACCAAGCAAACAGTTAAACTTGCGACTGCTGACTTCCAACAAACAATTTTACGAATGACTAGAATAATTTGCGATATCTCAAATGCACGTAGCCTACACAGTAACTGTGACGCAATAATGAAAGACATTGTCACGCAATTCAAACCCGTGTTCAAAGCGGCTGATGCAATATTTCATCAGGTCTTACGACCGATGGTGCAATATTTGGACATTTTCTAGCAATTTCCATGACGTAAGATGCCAGCTAGGTTAAGTAGACCATAACGGTTTTTATATGACGTTTGATTTGGTGAAAATTGTCGGGAACATAGCGGCCCCTAGTTATGACAGTCTGACATGGCATAACTAAAAAAGAATTGACGACAATTGTGAGCCAATGAATAAAAACACACGATACACAAATTGTTTGAATCACTCACGTTTAAGTTAATACGTAAATACAAAGGGCATGCAAAGAATGAACAACAATACGGAATAATACACGACGATACATGAAATTGGTACCATAGGTACACACTAAAATGACGCTATATACAATGGTTGCGATAATAACCGACTGTTCCGGGCTCAGACAAGGGTCGGCCACCGCAGACAAAACCAGGCTCAAACCCTAACACTTGGGTGTTCTTTACGGGGGCGAGGCACGAAATATCCCTCAACACGTAGTCTACTTTCACTTTCCCCGTACTCTCATCATAGTTGCAGACGGCAACTTTGGCTCTACGAACCACAGGCTTCCCTTTCCTAATTTGTGGGACTACCTCATGCACCCTCCCAAGTTGATACTTCCCACGTTTACCAATGTCTTGGAGAGAACCCACCACTACAAGTTGACCAGGCTCCAAATTCTCGGCCATTTTTAGCCATTTTTTCCGGCCCTGAAGACCTGGCAAGTAAAAATCGATCCATTTACTCCAAAACTGCTGAGAAAGTGACAAATTGAACCGATAATCCCTTCTTAGTTGGTCACGATCATGTGGTTGCCCAACAGCACAGTATGGGTCTAAGAATGGGGTCAAAAGTGAGGCAGGGGTGATGACAGTAAAATCCCTAGGGTCGTCACTCAAAGGTACCAAAGGGCGTTCGTTCACGATCCGAACAGCACTGCTGGTGTACGTAAGCAGTTCAATAAAATTGGGCTTACGAATTAAAGAGTCCAAAATGTGAAAAAAGTACTTGGTCATATCGGCCACGAAACCAAATCTACTAAGCCGAAATCTAGCCAAGAGATCTGCCAGAAGGTTTAAGAAGTCAGGACCCGAAAACATTACATCATTAACACAAGTTCCTCGAAATTCAGACTTGCCATCGTAAACAATGCGCTTTTTTAATTGTGACATCACAAAGTATGGTAAATACCACTGAAATCCTTTTACATTTTCTGCTTCACCAGCACGCTCAATATAGCCAGTAGATTTAAGATCTTTCATGGTGTCGGTAAGGAAATCACGAAGTTCAGGTTGTTTTAAAGCCTTCTTCCTTAAAGCAGCAGCTTTATCTGACGCCAGCACAAAATTGTTAGGTAGATCAATATCTTCCTTCAACGGAACAGGTATCTCAAATTGACCATCTTTCAACTCAATATTCGGTTCGACAAGTTCTCTAGCCAAAATATCATTGCGAGACAATTCACAGGTTTCATTTTGCAAGGTCAAATCCTGAATGACTTTATTCAGGTCTGCTATTTCCATATCACGAGACTCAATTTTACGCTGAAAGCTAGAGATGACATCCGACTCTGAAGACGTTTGCATTCTGCACACATTAGCAACGCTTTCATCTAAGGGTGACTTACCACCACAAGCCAACCAACCGAGAGGAGTGAGCAAAGCATGCGGTTCACTACGATTTTCACCAACACGCTCCTCTTTGGCCCACATCAAATAAGCGTTGTCGTTGCCAATCAGCACATCTACAGTACTACAATCATTCAAATAAAACATATTCACGTCATGAAAATGACGGAAACCTCTTAAATCCTGCTTATGGGGTAAAGTTTTAACATCGTCAGCCCAAGCTGGGTTAACCACCGAAGTTATATCACAAAACAGTTCATCCGTCTCTAACGACTGGATGTTGAGTTTAACAAGGTTAGCACAAGTAGGTTTCTGACCAGCCAGAGTGTCCATTTTAAACGACGCTTTGTCATACGGTTTAACGTCAAGTTCGCAGACCAAATCACTCGAAACAAAAGTCTGCTGCGAACCAGGATCATGCTGACAATACACCAACTTCGATTTGCCAGTCATTGGATTCAAAACACAAGCAGCAGTAACGCGGTTAAAAGCTGCTTTAACATTTCCAATCTTAACATTACGCACAGGAACTCTGGCACCAGCATCATCTTTGCCAATCGAATCCAGAGAATCACGTGACATCACATAAAAATCATGCAGAAGAAAATAGTGTTTCCTATCGTTGTTAGGGACACACTTACGACAGTTGTTTGCATGAACGCAATCCCTAACCATATGCTGGCGCAAACAATTCAAGCATTTGCCAGCTTTCACAATGACATCTCTCCGATCTTTAGGTGTCAAGCGCAAAAATTCTTTACAATTAGACAAAAAATGATATTCAACTTGACCACGTGACGAACAATAAAAACATGCCGGTATGTCACTACGTCTGGCCACACCACCGCGCGGTGCGCCAACAGCAGTCGAGTACTGCGAACTCCCTGTTCTTTCTTTTTGATAACCGCTATGTATATGAGCTGCTATCCAACCTGTCTTCTTCCTAACTTTCGACTCAAGTTCCACATGTGTTGAGTGAAGATTGATGGTATATTGTTAACAAGAGACGGGTTCAATTGTGATGTGGAATAGTCACTTCACACTCTTAATTACGTCCGTCCGTTAGGTTCACACATCATAAAAGGAAGACGAAGCACGTTTGGAAAACACAAGTTAGAAAATTAGAAAAAGAATGACGAGAGATTGTCGCTCAAGCGTGACAGTGCATCGCAATGATGACGTCACGATTGCGCGACAATCCATGTCACAATACGGAGACAGATAACTTGGCCATAATTTCGTGAACATAGCAGCCTCCAAGATGAATATTACAATATCCATCTTCCAGAAGATTATTTTTGCCTAAACGAAATTACTCATCATTGGCCATACCTAACACGCATTAAACATAATAGCAATACCGCATAATATTGTCGTATAAATAACATACATAGTCATGTAGATGAACCTGTAGTCCCATACTGCTGTCTGAAGGTATTTAAAACGGACCATGCTCACACGACATTACAGTACTAACACACCATACACCTAAAGTTATACAAAACAAAGTTGTCATATGAAGATACTAAATTAAATGTGAAAGAATGAATAAGATGCTCAGCTTAGTCACAGGTATCACAAGCAAATTTGCTGTAAGCGATATTGGCGTAACTCAAAGTGACAATATGTACTTGATAAATACATACGGTTCCAGCCAGACTGTATCTATTTAATTTGTAAACAGCCAACATAAGCATCATACATCACACAAGTCATAAACAATTAAACATTAATAAAAAGTGAACACATTTTCTATGAGTGACGTTCCTTAACGTCCATCCGGGGGGCCCGAACCAACTGGAACGAGCACAGCAGTGCGTGCCCGCGCGCCCTTTACCGGAGCAACGCAAGAAATATCACGAAGCACGGTTTCAACGTGCGACTTCTTTGTGTTAGTGTCCCATGCTACCACAGCCACCCTCACCCTTCTCACAAACTCTTTACCTTTTCGATGCTGCGGTAAAATTTCAACCACTCTGCCGACTCGGTAGTCCCCTCGTTTAGGCCGATCGTTCATATCCCATACCAGGACCAAGTCTCCGGGTTCTAAATTGCGACAGATGTCTCTCCATTTTCCCCGACCCTGCAGCTGAGGTAGGTAGAAATCTGTCCAGTGACCCCAAAACTTATCAGAGAGCCCTTGTAAAAACCGGTAATCACGCCTCAGAAGGTCCCTGGGTTGAGGATCCCCCAAAGGCACATAACGGCCGAAGGCGGGTGTAAGCAATGACGCAGGTGTTATCACCGCAAAATCGTCAGGATCATCACTTAACGATACTAATGGTCTTTCGTTGACAATCCTAACGGCGCTCGAGGAAAACGTCAGCAATTCAACATAGCTTGGCTTACGTGCCAACTCGTGCACAGTTCTTGTGAAAATTAGCTTAAACTGCTTGACCATGGATTCCCAAGTGCCACCTTGCGATGGGGCATATGGCGGGATCCTTTCAAACTTAACACCTCTTTCACGTAGAGAGTTCGACCACTCGCAAGACTCAAGCAACTCTGGCAAAAGGTTAGCTGCCCCTTGAAACGTAGACCCGTTATCAGAGAACAATTTCGTCACGGAGCCTCTTACGTCAGTGAACCTGCTAAATGCCAATATAAACTCATTCAATGACAGCGAAGTGACAAGTTCGACATGTATTGCCCTTGAAGCCATGCAAGTAAACAACAATCCCCACGCCTTACGTGTACTTCTCCCTTGAACGAATTCAATTGGCCCCAAGTAGTCCATGCCACAGATGTCAAAGGCTTTATCACATGTAGCAGTACGAGCTACTGGGAGATCTGACATGAGCTGCCTTATGGGCTTCGCTTTCTCCAACGCACACCTTGCACATTCTTTTAAGTATTTTTTGACCGCACATGCACCTTTGATGATCCAAAACCTCTGCCTTGTACAAAGCAGCGAATGTTGTACACCAACATGACCATTTCGGCTGTGATACCATAACACAACCAGCCGCGTGAGCGCATGCTTTGTTGGCAAGATAATCGGATGTTTTCTATCTTCAGACAAAACCGGTGCATTACTCAATCTTCCTTCAATTCTTAACAGACCCTTTCCATCTACGCATGGTCTAAACCTACGTAATGATCTCAAATCACCCAACCACTGTTTATTACGTACGCTACTCCTTTTGCTTAGCTTTTTGATCGCCTCATCCAAGGCTTCTGGCGATTCTTCAGTCATCAATTCCACAGCAGACCCATACACTTTATTTTGAACAAATTTAACAACTAATTCCAATGACCAGTTAAGATAATCGACATCTAACTTCGGCTTACGAAACTCGCGTCCTTTGATTTTGCAGAACAGAAACTGAACAAACGCTGCCCTATAGGCCACACGCTTCTGCAAAACATACAACGACGGTGCAGAGGCAATGAGTTGTTCTAGACTGTCAAGACGAAGCACGTTTGGAAAACACAAGTTAGAAAATTAGAAAAAGAATGACGAGAGATTGTCGCTCAAGCGTGACAGTGCATCGCAATGATGACGTCACGATTGCGCGACAATCCATGTCACAATACGGAGACAGATAACTTGGCCATAATTTCGTGAACACTCCCTGACATCACATCATCATGGGGTTTTACCGACGTCTGCCTAACCGGACAAGAAAGCAATTTTCCTTTGCCAAACTTTTTAAAATGCTGCGACTCACCAGAATCGCCCATTAGCATAATGCTAAATTCAGTCGACTTGCGCGTTTCCTCCCGTACTACACATTCAAACAAACTCTGAAAAGTAGGCTCATCAGTGCCACCATACTGATCACCTAAAAAGTCAAGATAACGCTGCTTAGCGTCAAACGGGAGTCGCTTAGCCAAATCCAAAACAAAACGTTCTTCCAATTTGTCACGCTGACCATAAGCTTGCGCGTAAAGCAAACACTGCGACAATTCATCTTTAAACTCTTTCAAATCACTGGAAGAGATAGAAGTCAATTTGCTACCATAGCGATACTTTCTAATTTCTGGTTCTGCGAAAAGACTTCCACGAACCCCAAAACGCTGGGACAAGCGAGCTAACGACATTTCTATTCTGTCTTCCTCTGACAAGCCAGGGGTGTCAGAAACCAAATTAGCAATCGTTTGAGCAGCTGTCCTAACACAAGCTGCTTGTAACAAAGTCAAACGAGTTCCTTTAAAGGGCGAAGCTGCCATTAAGGCCGTAACACGATTTTTAAAGAAGATAAATGGCATATTATTACCATCGTAACCAATCAAGGCCGCCTTATCAAAAAACGTCCTACTATTTTGGTATTCAAAAAAGCAATCCTGTTGTTGAGAACTCGATTTAGCGGGAGAAGACAAACTATATCCCTTAAGGGGCTGAGTGGGCTCAGTCACATGCACAGCCCGATCACGATCCTCACACACGTTAAAATCAGGAGACGCGATACGCCTCTCACAACCACCCAAATTACGTGTAGCTGGGAGATCAAAAACTAGCGGCGCAGAAAATTGTGAAGGGGGCAAAACATTACTTCTGATAGCGGCCCCGTGACCTGTACGCTCTGGGGGAGGAGTTCGGCTATAATTCGCAGGTCTTGGCTCTACAGCCTTCGGAAGACTCTTAGCCGCGGCCCCGAGACCTCCTGAAACAGCTGGAAAACGTGTGGATTGCACTGGTCCACTTACAGATTGAACAGGCGTCTGGAAAAGGTTATGTAAATTAAACTGCGATTGATGTTCATTTCTGGAATGGCTAGAAGAGCCCTTCTTAGAACTACGCCGGGAGCCCAACTCTGAACGATATTCAGCTAAAACTACCTCTTTACGTTGTTCAGCCCTCAACTGAGCGTCTTTGAGTGCGAACTCAGCAGCTCTCGCTTCTGCTCTCGCGGCGGCCTCAGCAGCTCTCGCTTCGGCCTCAGCTCTCGCAGCGGCCTCTGCTCGTACGGCCTCAGCTCTTATGGTCTCAGCTCTCGCGGCAGCCTCAGCAGCTCTTGCTTCGGCCTCAGCTTGTATCTGGAGCTCCTCTCGTCTTAGCTGTAGGTTAATTTGTGCCACTATCCGAGACGAACTCGTAGACATCCTAGTGCTTACATTTGAGGCGCTATCCTCAGGATGTATGTCAGCATCCAACATATCTGAGAACTCACTTACTTTTTGTTCAAGGTTATTTTTTAACGAGTTAAATTCGGGATCTACCCTATCACGAAGTTCTGCCAAGATTGCAGAGTTAAAAATTTTAGTCAAAAGAGCATGGAAATGCAGTAAATCCTCTTCCAAAGTAGAGAACTTAGATCTAAAAATTAACAGTTCCTGCTTATCACTCAAAGAACCTAGGGCTACAGAAAGTTTCCCAATTTGAGTCAAAATATCCCGTCTAAGATGCCGGGCCTCTCGAACTGACTTAGCCTCATCGTTACTGGGTCCCTCCCCAGAATGGCCTGCCCGACCGCAAAGAACATCATCAGGCTTAAACTCAGTCGAGTCGACGGCGGTCGAGTCCCTGTCGCCACCGAGTGTAGACATATTAAATGTTGGGGCTCAATTTAACAATTAAAAAAATTAAGTTACACAAACACACAAAATTAAGTTATAAAAAACTTAACTGCAAAGACCATAAAAATACAAAAAGAATTTAAATGCACGATACCGTAGTTGTACGGGTATATGAAATCCTAGAGTTCCACAAAACTTGCTTGGGTTCGTTCACTTGAATCTTCAAGCACAGATCGATTGTCTTTAATCTTTTTTCTTCAAATGAATGTCAATGTTGTTTTTTCTTCAGAACCAACAAAGAAACGCCTTTAATTTTTAACTTGAAGTTCTTCAGTACCAACTGAGAAGAAAAGTCTTTAATTTTCTTTTGCTTCTGTAGACTACCAACCAACAAGATCTTCTTTTGTTATTTTGCTTTAATTTCTTCTTGACCTACCAACCGACAAGAACTCGTCTTTTATTTTTTTATGCCTTCAAGTGCTTCTTGGCCTACCAGCTAACAAAAACGTCTTTTATTTTTTATGTGCTTCTAAGTGCTTCTTGGCCTACCAACTAACAAGCCACGTCTTTTATTTTTTATGGTCACAGCGGTAAACCATAATCTCTTCGTGGGAAAATTGTAACATAAGATTCCCAAATCCGTTCGTCTGCATGTAATGACCGAAAAATAAACACTCTTTTGAAACGTCTATTCAAAAGTGTATTCCTGTAAAATTAGCCCGCGGCTATCGAAAATGGGACGCAACACCGTACGCCTCTAAACCTGTCACTACAGAACAGATTACTTGGATAAAAGACGGAAAATTTGTCCAGCTAGCAAGCACCAAGCAAACAGTTAAACTTGCGACTGCTGACTTCCAACAAACAATTTTACGAATGACTAGAATAATTTGCGATATCTCAAATGCACGTAGCCTACACAGTAACTGTGACGCAATAATGAAAGACATTGTCACGCAATTCAAACCCGTGTTCAAAGCGGCTGATGCAATATTTCATCAGGTCTTACGACCGATGGTGCAATATTTGGACATTTTCTAGCAATTTCCATGACGTAAGATGCCAGCTAGGTTAAGTAGACCATAACGGTTTTTATATGACGTTTGATTTGGTGAAAATTGTCGGGAACAGGTGAAGGCTGCAATTGTGTATCATTTGACACGTTGCTCATGTGATATGTCTCGGATGATATGTGTCTTCTCCGTTCCAAGATCTCTGCTCCCCCAAGGGGAGCACCCATTCGTGCAAGCCGCTCAACTTCTGATCAACGAAGCTGATGGACAAAACATCTCTTCGGCTAATCGGCCGGACCAGGGCCGGATTAAGGGTTTATGGGGCCCTGGGCTGAGCTGAAAGTGGGGGCCCTTATCAAGTGACATTTTTCGCTAAAAGGCTATCGATCAATGACGCTAAAAGCATTTCTCACCAGCTGGGGGCTCCGCCTTCAAACTCCGAGTTGTGTGTATTGTGTAGTTGGTACTGTGCCTTTGCTGCGATTGAGATCGAAAAAAGCGATTAAACAGGAGCATTATTTTTAGAACAACAAAATGACATAATTCGTTTAATGCTGACTTTGGAGGGGCACAAACTCTCAAACTTACCCGAGCGACGCCACTATTCTCTAAGTACGCCACTGTTCTCTAGTTGTCTTTTTGAAAGCAAAACCTGGTTAATTTTCAACAGTATTTCTTCGGAAAAGATTCGTTTTCTGGTTGAAAAGCAAATTTAGCAATGACAATGAACTTTTAGTGCTTGGTGTGAATGGTGTCGAATACTTAAACACAAAACTGTTGAGATACAGAGCGATCAAAGCAAGTTTAATCGTTTCACAAAAATTGTTTTTGTCCGCAACTTTATGTATGAACTATAAATTGTTTGTCAGCTTCACACGATAAAAACATAATCATATTCATAGGAGTATAGGCTACAAATCAAAAATGAAACTGCAAACTGGTAGTCGGTACCGTAGTCATTTTGTTTGCTGCCCTAGAACATTGTTCATATCAACTCAAAATGGACGCTTTCTTGCTTTTCTCTTGGAAAAATCGCTGATCAATTCTTCAAAATGCAATGAATCCAAAATATCGTGTTCAATGCTTAGAAGCGAAAGATTCGAAACTCGCTCTTGCCGCGAAGAACTTCGAACTCCGTTTTTGATTCTCTTTAATTTTGAAAAAGATCTTTCTCCACTGCAGTTGGAGACCATCATACAAAAAGAAATTGAATAACTGGGGCGGGGCAGGGGTGCTGCAGCAGCGGTGCACATGTGGGCGAGCCCCAGTGGCATAGCCAGAAATTTTGAAAGGGGGGGTTAACGGCCGGCAGACGAAAGGATACCCAGAGGCGGGGGGTCTGGGGGACCTCCCCCAGAAAATTTTGAAAAATTACTTTGAATTTGGTGCATTCTGAGAGCATTTTCAACAAAAATGTGGGTATAAATATTCCTGTAAAATGGTGCTGTCCGGTGGCATAGCAAAAGGATAAGATCATGTTTTATTCAGCATTTTTCGGAAATAAAGCTAAGTCTCTATGTTTCTTGTTACTAATTCCTGGCTGAGATATTTGAATGTTTGGTAGGCTATTGGCAAAACTCGTTCTTTTAATGCAGTTTCGTTTAAAATTAGGCAAACTTTGTTTTAGAGACATAAAGAGTTTGAAAGCATCATTCTCAATATCATGACGTCACACGCGTGCCAAATGAAGGTTGAAACCCCCCCCCCCCCCTTGGCTACACCACTGAGCGAGCCGCCCTTGCTTGTTTGAGATACGAATTAACGCAGCAAACTCCAGCTGTGCAACCAAAAATTAACTAAAATTAATTTTTTTCTTTGAGGTGGGGGCCCCCAAAAGTGGGGGCCCTGGGCTTCAGCCCAGTCCCCCCCCTTAATCCGGCACTGGGCCGGACCATAAATGGAACTCTCAATGTCTTTTCCGCTTAACCATGCAGTCATGCACCAATAAGGAATGGCTTGTTCCTCTACTTGTCAATGTGGTGCTGAGGAACAGACCGCAGATCACATCATCGACATTTGCACCACCTTCAAGTCACCTAATTGTGTGGAGGTCTGCGCATCTTGGATGATGAAACCAAAAGCTGGCTGCTCTCTAGTAGCCTTCCAGCTTATTCCGGGAACATCATGAATCTGGTGTGGTAAAATAATAAACTCTCGGTCCCTGAGGCTCACACGACGACGACGATGATAACGCCGCTGTACGTATTTACCCCATGTAACATTGTCGCCTACACTCACTTTGGCCTACTATAATTCACGAAGTAAAACTTTTCTTTTCTAAGGTCAAAAAAGTCAATTTTTTTAAACTTCAAAGTCGTTTTTTGTGAATTTTTAAGTCAATAAAAATTTGCCTTAATGCAGGCAGGGATACCTAAACTAGTTTAGGTATCCCTGAATGCAGGCGTGGGCAACCTAGGGCCCGCTGGCTGGATGCGGTCTGCTCACAGCGTTGATACTCTGATAATCTGCTGCAGCTTTGATACTGATAGGCCTTACAGACGTAGGATTTCGTTCCATGAACGTGTTATGAAGGCTACATTATTAAAATTCATCTTGTAAAATTATTGTACATGTGTGTGTGTGTGTGTGTGTGTGTGTGTGTGTGTGCATTAGCTTTTTGTGTTGTTTGTTTAACTTTTTGTGTTTTGGTTTTAATATGGACAACCTTGTCTGATACAAATAAAAAAATTAGAACTGTGTCATATGGTTGTGCTAAATGGTCAGAAGATCAAAAAAGATAAAGGTTTGTAGGCATCATTTACGTCTAACCAAAATTTGCCGCAGGGGCGTATCCTCAATGGAAGCAAGGGAAGCATTGCTTTCCCTGTCAAAATTGAAAAAAGAGAAGCTGATATTTTTCAGTAAAACGATTTCGTAATTTCTTTACCTGAATGCGATTTAGAACGGTTTTTAACTCATGCCCCCGTATGATTTCAACTCGGTTTTAATTTTAAAAAAGTTGGAAGCCTACGGAAGCAAAGATTCGTATTGCATCCATTGCTCTCGTTTTTGCAATAAGAAGAAACACGTTTGAAAGAAAGGAAAAAAGCAGCGCAAAGGGTCCCCCAGGGTTCAATTCTAGGACCTTTACTGTTTTTAATATATATAAATGATTTCTGTAACAGCTTACAACACTCTGAATCTGTAATGTTTGCTGATGACTCCAATTTGTTTTTATGTGGTAACAGTATCACCGAGCTTTATGAACTGGCCAATATGGAAATGTTAAATGTAACAGACTGGCTGGCAGCAAATAGGCTGTCGTTAAATGTAAATAAAACTAAGCACATTTTATTTAACAATAATAATAATACAAAGTGTTTTAACTGCACCCATACATTATCTGTGTACAATCAACCCATTGAACGTCTTAACACTGTTAGTTTCCTAGGCATTTTACTGAATGAAAATTTGTCATGGAAATCTCATATGATTCACTTGCTACAAAAACTGCGACGAAATTTCGGAATAATCTGCAAGATTAAACCTTACTTAAACACTGCGAATTTGATTTCTCTCTATCATTCTCTCATTGAAAGCAATCTAAGATATTGCATTAGTGCTTGGAAGCATGGTCATGTTACCATTGTAAACAAACTGCAAAAAATTTGTAACAAATTCTTAAAAATAATCACTAAGCATGAACCACAATGCAATGTTGACAGTTTTTTCACAATTGATAACCTTTATACCATCGAAACTGGCAAATTCATGTTTAAACTAAAACATAATCAACTGCCTAAAAACTTTAACTCACTATTTCAACTTAACAGCAACTTGCATCACATATCAACTAGAAGTAGCAATCGATTTTTTCTCCCCTATTACTCGAAAAAGTTAACCCAACAATCCATCCAATTTAGTGGAGTTAAAGTCTGGAACGATCTCCCTAAACACATTACTGAAATCGAAACCTTTTCATTATTCAGCAGCAAGCTGAAAACCCATCTGCAAACAAAAAATCTAACCGATTAGCATACGTCCATTGTGTAATAGATACCACTTTTGTACATTTAATCTTTCAAGTACTACTGTTTGACACCTAGTATCTGCTTAGCTTATTACAGCTGTCACTGTCGTACATCTGCCATCACCACCTAAAACTGTTCAATTTCAATAGGCTGCTATTAATTGCTAATATGTTACCAATGCAATACGCCTTTAATTAGCCGAACTACGTATAATATACTTGTTCACAGAACCTTATAACTCTCTGTTACTTTGTTGTGTAGATTTGTTTGACAAGAGTACTTCAACAATGAAGCTGTATGACTCTCCAGAAGTTTGGTTGGAAATTCATTTCAAAAAACTCCAAAGAAACTCCATCCCGCTCCGATACCGAAGTCACCCGCATGCCATCTAGACCATTTTCATATCATCTTCACTACATTTTTCATCATTCATGAATCATGATCATCAGTTTAATATCATGCTCAAATAATAAGTTAATTAATCTAAATTCCTGTACCCATCAGTTATCAATTCCTATTCAACATCACTCCACTGTCGTTGCTGCGAACACTCCATTTCACTTAAAACGAAGCACTGTACATAGTATTTTGTATGTGTAATATGTTTAATATGTAAATAATATGTAATATGTTTAATATGTAATAATAAGCCGTATGTTCATTGTTTATTCTTAAATGCTCGTGTTGTTGATTTTTCTTTTTTATATTGGTTGTAAGGTTCAGTCGTCCCCGCATGGTTTCATCAACTGGCACACCTCCAGTTGCTTTAGGTATGTGGAGCCAACTGGTTCTTCCAACTAATTCATCTACTTTAAACTGTTAGGTTTGGTGGCCGTGCTTAATTTACTTTCGTGTACGTAACCTTTAAATTTGCATCGCATGCACGTTTTAAACTTTTGTAGTTTTGCCACCTTTTCCTTTTGTTCCCGTTCACTATTTGTAACTTTATCATTACTGTTGTTTTCCGACAAAGAAAAATAAATTGAATTGAATTGAATTGAATTTTAACTAATCGTGGAAGCGATTTAAAAATTGCTTCCTGTCGCGAAGTTGCCAGATTGGCCAAATTCCGCAAATTAGTCTTTTTTAAAATTAACTCTTCAAAATGCATAATGTAATCAATATTTCTCTAATTTCGTCACCTTACCAGATGAAACCATATTCACCATTATTCAATACATGTTCTATACTTGTTTAATACTCGTAATGTGGCGGATCAAAACTCATCCGCTATGGTCTTTTTATAGGCTAACTTGCTATTTTTTGGGCTACTTTCAGAATTATTTTACTACATTCTATTAAAATCCGCTACAAGTCATAAAATATATGTACATTTTATTATTTTTGATAGAAACAGGTAAATATATCCATTTGGCTTTTTTTGTCTAATATTTTCCTTGTTTTGGCCTTTTCTTTGTATTATTTTGGCTTTAAGACCTTTTCATAATCTGGCAACTCTGCTCTGTTGTATGTTGTGCCTGTGGGCTAGGTAACGCCTAGAACATCACACGGCCAGGGCAAAAGAGAAAATTGAATTGAGTCCTGTTTTTGTCATGAGTTACCATGGGGGTGGGGAGGACAGGTTATACCTGGGACTGGTATATAAGTCCCCCCACCCCTCTTGGTAACTCATGACAAAGACAAGACTCAATTCAATTTTCTCTTTCGCCCTGGCCGTGTGATGCTCTAGTTTTTTCCTGTGGGCTATGGAATGAGAAAATCTAGGGCAGGGCACTGCTATGGTTATAATATCGGCCTTGTAAGCAAAAGTTTGAGCCAAATGTTGGCTTTACACTGTTATCCTGGCTGGATAGACTTTGGCATGAGAGTAAGACAGGATATGTGAGGTCTAAGCTAGACTTGACTTTGTAACTGAGTTTTTGGTGTTCTCTAATTTTAGCCGCATTTTTTGCCCTTTGCCCGTTCGTGTGTAAGAGCTACCTTTAATAAGTTAATGGCTGTTTATCTGCTAATAAATTTCATACAAATATTACCCTAAAAGTGTTTCCAGAAAGCGCTATAATCCATTATTTGAGTGTAATTTTGCAAAAATTTTTCGGGGGGGCATGCCCCCGGACCCCCTAGAAAACGCGTGCCTTCGGCACGCTCTATTCCCCCACGAGTTTTATTGCTTCCCTTGCTCAACCAATCAGGATACGCCACTGATTTGCCGGTTTGTTTAAGAAGCGCGCGACGCTTCTGTCAATGCAAGCAGTGCCGGTCTTAGGGTTTTTCGGGCCCTGTGCGGAATATGCTTTTGCGGGCCCCAATGACAATAATCCAATTCAGTGGCGTAGCTAGGTACTTTGAATGGAGAGGGGCGGCGGCGTGATCGCCAAAGACGACAACCAGCGGCTGGGGGTCTGGGGGGCCTCCCCCAGAAAATTTTGAAAAATTACTTTGAATTTGGGACATTCTGAGAGCATGTTCAACAAAAATTTAAGTATGAATATTACTGTGAAATGGTGCTGTCCGGTGGCATAGCAAAAGGATAAGATCATGCTTTCTTTGGCATTTTTCGGAAATAAAGCTATGTCTCTACAGTATGTTGAGTCTGGATGCAAACTATTTCGTCCCCTGAAATCGTGTAACAAAATTAAATTTCGACTTATTTCGTCCCCTGAAAAGATCGAGAAATTTTGAAATGTTTGCGGCAACTCCGATCAGCGATTTCGGCCATGTCGTTTTTTTTTCTCGATCTTTTCAGGGTACGAAATATTCAGGCGACGAAATAGGTTGAATTCGTTGAGTCTCTATGTTTTCTTGTTGCGAATTCCTTTGTTGAATTCACTTGTTGAATTTTTCCTTTGAAAATGACAAAATTACTGCATTTTCTGAGTAAATTGCGAGCCCCCTAATTTGCGGGCCCTGTGCGATCGCACGGTTTGCACATCCCAAAGACCGGCACTGATGCAAGCAACCTTTCCTTTTTACTGTTTTGCCAGAGCGTTGTAGTAGTGTGTATAAAACCAGCTCAGTGGCCGAGTGGTGATGGCTTTCTGCTCTGTGTGCTGGTAGATTCGAGCTCGATTTCAGGTTGGGTCATACCAAAGGCTTTAAAAAAAACGGTAGATTGTGTTTTTTTTGCATAACGCAGTGAAAATAAGTTCTTCGGCAGTCGAGTGTAGCAAGAACTCAGCGATAGACACGTGTTTCGCCCATGAGGCTGGGCTCATCAGTACCGCACCACTAACTTAGTTCTTACCACATAGTTCTCAACCGCTGCTTTTGCCAGTTAAAAAAGAGCCATATCGCTAAAGGCCTTAGCAGTTGTAGATCGACAATAGCCTGTACATAAATCATGACATTATTGCTAGGTTTGAAACTGTGATAGAAATTTGTGTTGAAGGCCTGCTATATTACCTATTGCTTTTTGTTTGTTATTTTTTAGATTGTTTTGTATTTCAGTGAATAAAAGCCTGAGTTGGGTACTTTAATATTTATCACGTTATGTTAGGCATGCGTTGTTTTTCACTGTATTGATCAGAAGTGAAATCATACTCAACTAAACGAGCAATTTATACCGTTATTACAATGTGGTTTATTTTATCTTGCAATTTCAAACACATCGTCAAATAAATAGAGCATAATCGTAAAATCAATGTAAAACTAACGTAAAATCTTAAATAGGTTGTCTTTCCCTGTATAAAATCAATACAGACCAGTTCAAATGAGTTTAAACATTTCAGTATTAAATTTCATTAAACATCATTTCACAGAAAGATTGTAGGCCTAGGCTAAATAGATCCTTGAAGGTCAATTGCCAAAATAATGTAAAAATTTCTCTAGCCAACCAAAGCAACGTTGTAGCATTATTTGGAATATGAACACAAAAAAATACGAGAAAAAAGCATAGAAAAAGAAATGATTAACGTTTGGAATTATAAATTAAACATTGATGAACAATATGCAGCCTCAAAAGAATAAACTTGAACACATAGCCTTATAAAAATAATAAACTCTTTTATATAAGTTAGATAGGAAAATCACAACCAATTTTTAATAGTCGTAATTTATCCATCATGCTGCGAACTCAGAAACTTTCATGGACCCCCAAAAACGCATCGCGGTTGAGAACCGCTGTTCTAAAATTCATCCGTAATTCTTCTTTCACATAAGCCACGGAACCTGGCCTTACAATACACATTATTCAAAAAGCAGTTTTTATCAATTACAGCACAACTACGGTCTTCGGGGTTTATGCCGGTTATCCAGCTGGGTGCCCAAGCAGTTGTTTCCTTCCATGCGACGTAAAAATTCAGCCAACGCCATTCATTTTTAAATGTGTAGTAGCGTAGCCAGACCCAGAGGTTATCATGGGGTAAAAGAATATTTTTCAGAGGTCTGCAAAATACAACCATTAGGCTACAATTCGTTTGATTAGACGATGGTGCGCATGCAACAATTCGATTTCTTGTCGGTTGCTATGGTTATAAAGTATGATAATTTTATCTGTTTAGCCTACTAGAATATAATAATAAAATAGATAGTCGACGATATATCTGATGCATATAACTTAATTTTAATCAATTAAAAGTAGGCTATTTTAGTAAAGTATTTTTAGTATTGTAGTATTGTATTTTTAGTATTGTAGTAAAGATCTTTAAAAGTAGGCTATTTTCACAATTTCAATCTTTTGTTCAAAACAAATTTATTTAATTCCCAATAATCTCTATAAAACATAACAAAACTTTGAAGATTTTTTGTAAATTTGATAATTTTTAACCTTAATAGATAGCCTATTTTGGTGTTTCCACTGGCATGCAGAAGACTATAACATATGCGTTTACTGAAACATAGAACCACGGTTCGTGTAGCCTAAATACTGCAGACAAACATTTGGGTGCAATAACCTTGAATGAAGTTGCTATTTGCTTCGACTTTTTTTTTGCATACTTTTACAATATGTTATTGTTTTCTATTTTATTATGTGCTGTTACTATGATTTAACCATGGATTGATCAAACATAAGTTTCCGTACAAACATTCATGCAAGGTGGCAATAGACTTGTGGGACCACCCAATGGCCGTTTCAATGTCTCCGCTGTCAGAGACACTAAACTTGAGGAATATCGTATCATAAGCAGTAAGCACAGTAGGTCTAGGCCTAACCTACTGAAATATTTAATTGTTTGCTAAAACTGGAAGGTCTTGCTTTATTTCCGTCTTCAATGAACAAATATGACTTAAATTAATTGATAAACAATGTGATAATCAGATATAACATATAGTATAGCTTATTTGCGTGATAACGTCAAAATAAATGCCTTTAGGCTATGTGCAATTTAGTTTAGGCTACATTCAAACCGACTTTCTATACGAATAAAGTGGAAATGCTTTGTTTTCATTTATTTGGTTGGTTTTGAATCTTTATCCTCGGACTGACAAAGCCTTGGTTATTCCTGGTAGTTTCGCATACTTGTAGAGGCTTTTGACACAGGGCCGGTTACCGAGATTGGCAGAGTGAATTTTTCCGTTTGTTGAAGTCTTGTTGCTGGAGAATTATTCCATTCACTAGGTGCCGCTGAATGGAGAGCAGTTCTGAAATGGGTTGCTCAAACGCACATCTCGAGAGTCGAACCAGCGCCGTGTGATCTTGAGCCCGGCGCGTAACCATTTCTGTATTACATTTGCTCAGGGCCATGTAAGCACCATCTTGCCCCCCCGAAATCCACTTGTGGGGCCTTATCCTTAATGATAGCTCTTAAGCATAGGACAAGAAAACGTTAGGTTGTTTGGCCGCAAACTCTTTCAATAATTAATTTCTTGAAATTTTGTATAAATTAACCTTGGGTGACGTAGCCCTTCAGCAGGCTGGTACGTCGAAAATCTATCTGAGATGTCCTGATTTTCACTTCATCTATAGCATTTTTACAACACATTTTAGTTTATAGTCTATCTCTATTCTCCACTAACACTGAAATTTATCCATTCAATTGTTAATTAGGTTATTTGAGTGAACAATGTTTACTTCGGAATATTAACTTAGCCTACATTTTTGTTAGTTATTGTGGGACATCAAAACTTTTTACTCATTTAATCCACTCTTTGAAGCTATAACCTACATGCCTGACATCGCCGGTCAACTAAATGAAATGTGGTTAAGTGAGCAACGCAGGCAAGAAATTTTTCCAAAAACTTGTTACATGCAAAATTACAAGCCGAAAAACGCTGCATCAAACTAAATATGTGTGGGCCCGTAGACAAAGGTAGACCCCAGCTAGGGTTTGGGAAGCAGTAAATATGGCTTTGAATGGTACAAGCTATTCATTATATCGAGCTTCTGTAGCATCTGTTTTCTTCTTTTAAAGACACAACACAAACCAAACAAGACTAACATAAGTTGGCCTTAAGCAGCAGTGCTTCCCCTGACCGGGGGGGGGGGGACGGAAGAGGGCATTAACACGGCCCTACATATGCTATTATAGGCTATCTGCAGTTTTATTTTATAGTAACTTTGATGTTTCATTCCTGGAGGCTACCTAATCTTGTCAGCATTTGATGCCAAACGATAGGAAAGATAGCTTTTCCATTTCACACATTGTGTTGCAGCTTCAGTCCAAGTTAGCGGCTTGGTAAGCTTAAATTTGAGATTTTCCGTGGGGATCCTATACCAACCATCCCCATCAACCCAATCTGTAGATTATAAAACATGAAGGTGTTTATAAGTGATAGCCTACTATACATTCATTTATGTTGTATATTTCTGACCATCAAAGCAAAAAAACAACACATTTTTGCTTGCCATAATACAGCAGGGGTCAGGAAAAAGGTAGAAGCCACAAAACTCCAAAATTAAAACCAGAGTTTCGGAGCTGGAGCCGGAACCTTGGAGCTTTGCATTTCAAAAGGAGCTGGAGCTGTATGTAAAATTCAGGTGGAGCTGGAGCCAGTTGTTAGATAGACAGCTCCAGCTCCAATTAATTTCATGAGATGTTATTGCTATTGGCTGATTTCACATAATTTAACAGCAACCCTTCACAAAATTGATAATTGTTGGATAATTCTTGTGCATTTGTTGTTTTGTAAGACTTTAAATTTGAGATGATTACTGATCGAGGGCGACTATTAATGAAGTCGTATATTATTCGAGAAAATACGATAATGGAGCTGGAGCAGTGGTATGAAAAAGCTCCAGAGCTGGGGCTATGCTTTGATAGAAGAGAAAGGAGCTGGAGCAGTTTCATTTTTATGCTGGCTCTAAAGCCCCGGTTAAAGCATGTTAGAGAGAAAAACGATTTACTAAATAAGAGGATTTTGGCACGGTCGCAACTCCTTGAACGCCATAATTTTTGATTAGCCCACCATAACTGACATAGCCTTCCAGTTTTTACATCAGGTTTATGTAAAAAAGATAACTATCACCTACAGTAATAGCCTACTACAGTTTAAAGTAACAACATGACTTCAATACAGCACTTACCTCCGTATGCTGAAACAAACATGCTCACTAGCATGGAAGCGAGAACCAATTTGGCCAACATGGCGTTTGCAACGACTTGGTTTTTCAATTAGAAAACGATATAGCCTATATCTTTGAGCAATCAGTGTCTTGATCCAACGTAAGGCGATATGAGAGGTTACACCCTGAAGCAAATCTATTTATAGATCAATTTGTTAAGTGAAGTAAAAGCGGAAAGACCTTTATAAATATTGTTGGTGGCAAACACAAACTATAACCATCAAACTATTGTTTTCACCTCCTGTGTAATTCTAGATAAGTTTGAAGTAAAGATTGTTGAGCGGATGTCAGTGTTGTTTGGCCAGGAATCTGCATAAAGTGGTGCAATCATTCGCTTTGCTTTCAGTTATATATATGTTTTATTTCCAATCCTCAAAGCAAAACAAACATCACTTGTCATCAGTAGCGTTGGCAGGGGGTCCAGGGGGTACTTTTGGGCCCGGTCTGGAATGATTGTAGGGGCCCGTAACCTTAACAGGCGGGTGGGACTATCAACGCTTAATAAGAGAACGGGATAATCAACCGTCGGCTTAATAAGTGGGACTACTGTGCAAGGATTTTGGCATGGTTGCAACACCTTGCTTAAAATAGCACGAGATTGATTACTTTGGCCGAAACTAGGCTTTGCATAATGTATGCCAGAGCTGGATCAATTACACAGTTTTCGGTTCATTTGAATTACATCATCAAAATTTTTAATTACATTACAATTACATTGTTCTGAAATTTTCAAATTACAATTATTTTAAAATGTAATAAATTACACGTTTCAATTATAAAAATTTAATGTTTCAATATTTATATTTAATGAGGACTTTTTTCGGTTTGATTTTATCAACCTATAATAAATTGCAAATGATGAAGATTAGGTTGTAATAAAGAAGTCCCTTTTGAACTCTTATTAGCGCCTCAACAAAACTAGGCTACTGATATCGTACGTGCAACGTATCAAATGTAATCGTAATTTGGACCAAACTTTTTTTGAAATTGCAATTACGGTACAATTGCACAACACCAAAAAGTCTCAACCACGCCAAAATCCCTGCGACTCCACAGCCCTGCTGACAATGCGCGTCTGACGTCGTCTTGTGGTTGAAGTTGGTTGAGATATTTGATTGTAATCAAAGCCAGAGTTGAAAGTTCAGCTCTGGCGTAACGACAAGTACAACATACAAACGACAAGTCAGTCGTAAAAGGCAAAAAGTTTTACTTCTGACTCATTGAGTTCATGAAGTTTTGTTTCCATCAAACGAACAATAGACCAAAATGCAAAATGTGTTGGTTGAACTTTGAAGGAAAACAGCCCATGTCCTATGCTGCAAACATAGCGATGCAGTAGGCTTAGGTGTAAGGTCTTGAACTTGATGATTTACCAAAACTTGATATTTTGCGATTATCAAAGGCTAGGCTATTGGCTAGTAGGCCTAGTGACACTCAAGCCAACTCACACTTGTGTAAAAGTTCATAGAATACATGTATAAGGTGTTTTAATAAAATTATTTCATTGTGATTCAATTTTTTGATTTTTTAATATTTTAAAACAAAACCACTTTTTATTTAACTTTACCAAGACGTAATATCCACTCAATAGGAACTGACAAAACGAACAATGTAAATTGCCTGTATGGTCAATTTAGGGCGTGTCAATTTACTCAAAAATTTTTAATTCAAAATGACGGGTGTTAAAAACTTGTAGTTGGACTAGAAACTTCGCTAAATATATTTTTTTTCAAAAATAAATGACGTCTTGCTTGGTAAATCGTTCCCTAAAAATTCAAATATTTGACAATTTTTCAAATTTTACCGACCTCTAGAAATTTTCATTGACAAATTGTAGGTTCTGTGACGTCGTAGTTTGCTTCCTTTTGAAGCTTGCTAAGGAGGTGTGAGATATCAAATGAAGTACTATGATATCATAAAGTGCAGAAATGCTAGCAAAAAAACTCTCTTTAATCAGCAACTTTTGCCTGCGATGACTGCAATTAAAGTAGGTTAATTCGATTTAATTCAATTACTGTAAGTAAAGTAAACTTAGAATCAATTAAACTTAGTACCGGTAGTTGTTGATCAACTAACTTTTGTAACAGTAAATACTATTGCTGTATGACAATTTTTATTTCAACGCATGCCAAACTATCAGTTAACAGTAGATTTTAATCAGAAAATATATTTCGCACTTGCTAGTGCATCTTCAGATCAGAACTGAAGATGCACTAGCAAGTGCGAAATATACTTTTGATTAACATCTACTGTTAACTGATCCCTGGTGCCTTAGCAATTGAGGTTTTAGCTTTGAGATATGGACCAGGGATCGTTGCAGAACAAGACTAGGTCAGAAAGTGAGGCAGACTCCGACTCAGCTCAGCAGCAGCCTAGAGCAGTTAACTACATGCCAAACTATATTTTATCATGTTACAGATTAACAATGTTATAGAGCTAATTATGATATCAAAATCTTTTGTGTGATTTGATTTACTGTAATTTCAAACGGTGATTGATATGGATTTAAAGCGAAAAACCAGGAGTAGTACATTTACAGATATGAACAATCTGATTGGAACTGGAAGAGAGCTGCTGCCATCTGAATTGCCTACTCTACGTGATGTGTTGAGATGTGGCATTCTGCTGAGAGAAGAGTATAGTGAAGATGTTAGAAACTATCCATCAACAATCCTTGCTAAAGATATCTACTCAAAAGTGATTGACAAATGGAAGCTTGCTAACTGTTGTTTCATACCCCCAGTAGTAAACTCTAGGGTAAACATTACACGGAAGATTCAAGAAAATTGGGAGCAAGCCAAAAAAATATCTTTAGGAAGAGGAAAACTAAATCAGAAAGAAGCATTCATTAACAAATTGGACAAGTTATTTGACATTCTTACTTGCAAATGCCGAATTGTGTTATGCTCTGATTATGGGTGCACTGTCAATGGTATTTGCGAAAAAAAAATTCACATACACTGCAAGTGTAACAAAGATGTGAAAATCCCTGTCAAAGAACTTGCATTTATCAAAAGTCAAAGAGAAAAAAATGGATCTTTGGGACTATATCAAATTGGCTTACCAGATTATCCGGAGCATAGCAGACTAATAAAAAAACTAAAACGACAAGAAGAGGATAAAAATAATCTATTTAAGTTTAGCGAACAGCAAGAAATGAAGATTGAAACCACAATCTCCAGTGATGAAAGTAGCACAGAAGACTTTCAAAGTGATGCATGCATTGAAAAAGATCCAAGCTACGATATTGAAATGCAGGCACCAAGAATTGGTTCATCTGCTGCTCAACAACCACAACGATTACAGTATAATCGACTAGAAATTCCTCACGTTGCTATGCAAAGTATTCGGTACGGAGTTGGCTTGCGCGCAACAGCTGCTATTACTACAGCAGCATATATTGATGCTGGTTTAGTTACTGGGAATGATCCCACTTTTGTTGTGGATCATAATAAAGTCAAAAGGGCTCAAGAAAGAGTATCCGATTTCATGAGCCGGACACCTCATGACGCATCGGCAGTTCGCTCAATTGAATGCATTTTTTATGATGGTAGGCAAGATACAACAAAGATTATGTTGCATGCCGACAACTCGAATCGACAACTTCCCAGTATGATCAAAGAAGAGCATTATACGGTATGCAGTGAGCCTGGTGGAAACTATGTCTGCCATTTTACCCCAGTAAAAAGTTCTACAAAAAAACATGCCGAAGTTATTGCTGATCATCTGGTTAATTTTTTGAAGGAGACTGGAAGCGACAAAACCCTGCAAGCAGTTGGTGGTGACTCTACAAATGTCAATACTGGTTGGGAGGGGGGTTCAATGCACTGGGTTGAAGTTAAGCTTGGTCGAAAACTGAACTGGTTAGTTTGTGCACTTCACACAAACGAATTGCCACTCCGGCATTTAATAACCTGCTTGGATGGAAAAACTTTATCTAACAACAAATGGACTGGAAACCTTGGGAAAATGCTGGAGAACGCAACTGACTTGGAAATACATCAATCCTTTTCCAAGATATCTATTGGAGAAGCACTTATTCAACTTGAAGATAGTGTTGTAGATAATCTTTCGACTGACCAAGCATATGGTTACAGGATGACACAGGCAATCAAAACTGGAAATCTTCCCTCGGATTTGGCTCTCTTACACATTGGCCCTGTCAATCATGCTAGATGGTTGACCACAGCAAACAGATTTTGTCGAATATGGGTTTCGAAGCACAATCTAAAAGGAAAAAATCTCAAAAATTTGAAATTGATTGTTGAATATATTGTTGGTGTCTATTATACCCTTGTTGGTTTCAAATTAAAGTCAAGCACAATTGAATTGAAGGACCACGGCATATTTTGTTTCAGCTTCGTCTACTTCCAACAGCAAAACAAATCTGTCATACAAGCAGTTTTGCCGACAATCAAACGATCAGCGTGGTATGCATTTAGCGAGATGATAATTCAAACTATGTTGTGCTCAGAAGATATGGAAGAGAGGAAAAAGGGTCTGGAAAAAATAACAGCAATAAGAGCCGGTGACAGAGTATCCAGTTTAGGTGATGACTCTGTTCGTCCTAGAAAGACTCCCACAATTAACATTAATGCAACTTCTTTGATTGAATTGATCGATTGGTCAACAGAAGTCTATGAGCCTCCTTTAACTGTTATGCTACCATTGGAAGAAATCAAAAAGTTTGTTGATACGCCAATGAAAGTCCCTGAATGGCCCTGCCATGGCCAAGCTGTAGAAAGATGTGTAAAGATGGTGACAGAAGCTGCAAGCCGAGTTTACACCCACGAAAAGAGAGATAGCTTTGTTAGAGTTCAACAAGCGAGTCGACGAATTATGAGTAAAAATGAATCGAAACAGGATTTAGCTCAAATGACAATGCCTGCAACTTTTTAAAACTATTTTTGTATTTGTGAACAGCATTTCAGACAATTTTGCAAACTGTAAATTGTTTCCTCTTATGTGCAAAGTTTGAAAAATACAGTAGGCCTATACACAATTTTTGGCAAATATAGGTGGTTTAGGCATTTTTTCACTAAATTTTCAAGATTTCTTCTAAACAAACTTGTTTTTCTTACTTGAAAGAACAAAAATTGAACAAATGATTGTTGCTTATGTCAAAAAATATAATACAGAATAAAGTGACGAAGAATATTTTAAACTGGGAAAGAATCAACTTAAAATAAATTGAAAAAAAATGTTTTTTTTGAGAATATTTTAATTTTTTGTTAATTTACCAAGCTAAACAACTAAACTTTATTGAAAAAATTGCATATTCTATCTTATTACAAGCATACACAAGTTTTTAGACCCCAGCATCTAAAAAAAAATACAATAAAAAATTTATTGCTATAATTGACACGCCCTAATGGTCATTGTACAGCTGGAAATTGTTGTTGTCGAAACTAACAAAATTCTTTGTTAGGTTTTCAAACATTTGCTTTTTATCATATTCCGACTGTATCAACACATATTCATTTCATTCGCTAGTTTCAGATAGGGTTTTGAGCATTTATCGTGTAGATTGTCTTTTCGTATTTGATAAGTTTACTTCTTGAAAGATGGAATTTATTCTTGAGAGGTTAATTTACACCCTGTCATGCTTAGTTGTTTTGATAATTTGGCCGCGAAACCCTAGCCCTATTTATGATCAAACCTGTTTAGAATGAAATAATGAGATTGGAACTCAATTTCGTTTCCCCAAAAAAAGCCACATTTTTTTAAAGCCTTGTTCTCGCAAGCGTTTTCAAATTTTCAAATTTCTCAACTAGGTGGATTGGTGTGGTCTACCTTTTGTGACCCTCAATACATTTTGCGTGGCACCCGTTTGAAAACGTTTCCAGAAGGACCAGCTCAACGGCCGAGTGGTTTCGCCTTCGGTTCTCCAGTAGTGATAGATCTGAAATAGATTCCAGGTCGTCAAACAGAAACTTTTAAAACGGTATCGATTGTATTCTTTCTTACATAACGCAGTGATGATACTTGGGTAATGTGATGATATCTTAAATATGATACAAAACTAAAATGAGCCCTGTTGCCCTATGCAGATTGGGAGCAAAGATCATGTAGCCCAACAAGAATACATGTAGGCCTACACTGGCCTCTATAGGTTAGCAGTTGTGGAGCGGCAATAAATAAACCATAACATTATTATTAATTGTGCTGTAGGTTGCAAAGACAAACAACTGTGTTAACGGAAAATGACAAACATATGCGCATAAAAAAACAACATCATACAAGATGTAAATAAACACAATCTGTAACAAAAGCAAACAAATGAAAACAACTTTACGCGAAATGTAAACAAACAATGACGCGTAAAACATGATGCTAAATGTAAATAAACACGATTAGCCTTACTGTAAAACGGAAAGTAAACTAATTTGTTTCTTCAGATACACCTCTTATATCACAGCCTACACCCTACATACAAGGCCGGCGTGTCCGTTGGGCGATCCCAGACAGCAACACCATCATTTTTACATTAATTCAACGTCCGCAGACGTTGAATTAATGTAAAAATGGTGGATTTTGTTGCCTGGGACTAGGCAACCGCCTATAGGTCGCAGCCTCCAAGAGGGCGCAGAACTTTCTTTTGCTGCAGTTTTGCAACTTTTTGAATTTTTTTTGTATGAATAAAAAACGGTTTGTGTTTCAAATGTTATGAAACAAGCTGTAGACCTACACTGGCACTTTCAAAACTTCTTTTTCTTCTTTGTGTAGCCATGCATGACTGCATGTTCCAGGCTTAGGCGTTTATGCCCGTTCTCTCCAACTATCCAGGCCAGTAGCGTAGCCAGGAATTTTGAAAGGAAGGGGTTTTGACGACCCAGCGGCGGGAGGTCTGGGGGCCCCCCCCAGAAATTTTTGACAAATTACTTTGAATTTGGTGCATTCTGAGAGCATTTTCCACAAAAATGTGATTACGAATATTCCTGTAAAATGGTGGTGTCTGGTGGCATAGCAAAAGGATAAGATCATGTTTTCTTTGGCATTTTTCGGAAATAAAGCTAAGTCTCTACGTTTTTATGTTGCTAATTCCTGGCTGTGGGGTTTGGTATTGGCAAAACTTGCTCTTTTAATGCAATTTTGTTTAAAATTAGGCAATTTTTTTAGACTGAAAGCATCATTCTCGATATCGTGACGTCACACACGTGCCAAAGAGGGGATTGTAACCCCCAACCCCCCCCCCCCCCCCCCCCCTGGCTACGCCACTGATCCAAGCATTCTGTATTAAAAATTGTTGCGGTTGTAACGTGAAGATGATCCTTGCGGTTAAGTGTAGAAAACACTAATCAGACTAAAATGAGTGGGCACCTTCATAATCAACCGTGAGTCCTCCTCAGCGGAGGTACGGGGGGGGGGGGAACGGTTAACATAGCCCTGGTTCTAGTCCTACGTCTACGTTGGTTGTAATATTCTCGTGTACATGGTACAAACGTATGTTTTCGTTTCTATGGCGCATCCCAATCAAACCAACGCTTTGTAGGCTACTCTTCACCTCAGTTTCAGATGGCCTTCCTTTCACAGCATATAGGTTATTGCGTGGCGGTTAACCTCGTTTTGGGTGAGTTTGGTTTGCTGATGCAAATTGTTATTCTCTTTGACTTTTCTGTTTTTTGTTATATATGTCTGTAAAAGTACAACAGCGACTATGTTGCAAACCGTGTAGGCTAGTTGTTTGTAATCTGAAGTTACACGGATAGTTTGTGCTAAGAAAGTTTGGTTAAACGAAGAAATCTGCATCTATACTGTCCTCAACATTTATAGAAGAGTCATGTTATTGGTGAAGTTGCCTATTCGTCGTACGCTCTGTCAAACTAGTGAAGGTAACTTTGTCTGAATATTCATAAAAAGACAAACGTTCCTCGTATATTATCATCAACCAGACGTATAGAAACTACCTAATAGAAACCAACGCTCTTCAGTTGCGCTGCAAAACCAAATAGGCCTACACAACATGATGCAGTGATTTTCTTTTGGAGTGTCTTGTTTGTGTAATTAGAATGACAGATTGGTTTAACCTACTTTAAATTGAACAGTAGACCTACGACTAATTGTGTTTATTTACAGTTCACATCATGTTTATTTTATTTGCTTGGATTCGCTCAGTTTTTACATCCAGTCGTTTATTTTGTCGTCTTCACGCAAAAACATGAAATGTAAAAACAGCGGGGGATCTGGGGGGCTTCCCCTAGAATTTTTTGAAAAGCACTTCCAATTCGGTGCGCTCTGAGAGCATTTTCAAAACAAATCAAAAATAAAAATCTGTCAAATTGTGCTTCGCCTATGTCGTGATTATACATCCATTTAATGTTTAGAAGTCATGAACAATCTTAATTTTAACGTTGCAGGACCAAAAACCTGTGTTAGACATGGAATAATAAATAAAATAAATGTTTAATTCGTCATGAATGTTCATTCTCAGATATTCAGTTAGGCCTACACTACAAAAACTAACACTTAGGCCTAAACATTACAACCGCAAGCAATTTGTACAAAAAGCTGGATAAGTTTGCCTCCTGCGTAGGCTATAGAAGCTTAACGAACTAAATATTGCATCCGTACCTGAACGTTCATTGGCGAAGTAACGTTATATCAACGCTGTAAAAAGGGCAAAGGCATGACTATGAAAACTAGTAGGCTAAAGTACATGGCGAGGAGACATCAAAAAACAGCAACAAACTTTTTGGCGTTATGATGCTGTGCTGTGTACCGTGACGAGAGACCATTCTGACGAGTTAGTCTAGCCGCTCTAGCAAATGTACGCATTGGCATCACTGGGTAAGCAACTCTACCATACCATAACACATCTGATTGGCTAAGCAGCTGGTGACGTTTTGCAAAACGAGTGAGGATTGAATGAAACGAAGGTGTTTTTTGACATTTTTGAACCTGGGAAAGCAACTTTGATAGTTAATTGGCAACTTTGCGTTAATTGGCATTTATAGGCAAGACATGCGGTTTGGTGAGGACTTAGACTACTCACAAGCGTTACGAGTAATTCTAGTCACAAATACAGTAATTTTCAAGTTAAAATAGACGTGATAAAAATAATAAGAAGTTAAACCTAGAATTCAGTCATTATATTTTGCATAGTTTTCGCTCAGGTAAGCACTGCTTTCCTTGCTTTCCCTCACCGATCGTCAATGCTATTCATTGCTTTTTTTAAGTATCGATAGCGGAAAGTCATTGCTTTTTTGGGCACTATCGAATAGCGAAATAGTCGTTGCTTTTTAACTAACGACTTCCAACCCTGAGTACCGGTAGCCTAATGTAGGTTATGGCCTCAATGTCCAAAATAAAGTGGGAATCTAGGGAACAACTTTAGACAAATTCGAAAATTTTGCTATTTGGTCGCTTTTTCAATATCCTTGGGCTTTTTGTTTCATAATGTTGTAGGCCCCTATTGGGTCTTGAGTGAAAGGAAATTTTGAAACGCTACCGCAAGATGCACGATTATGGTTAGTTGGTTTTAAATCTTCATCCTCGGACTGACAAAGCCTTGATTGGTTATGCCTGGTAGTTTCGCATACTTGTAGAAGCTCTTGACACAGGGCCGGTTACCGAGATTGACAGAGTGAAGTTTTCATATTGTTGAAGTGTTGTTGCCAGGGAATTATTCCATCCATTAGGTGCCGCTGAATGAAGATCAGTCCTTAGAATGCGTTGCTCAAGCGCACACCCCGAGTATAGAACCAGCGCCGCGTGATTTTGAGCCGGGCGCGTAACCACTGAGCTATCGGGGCGGACAATCATCCTTCTCTAACGCCTATGGTTCAACCTAAACCGCCATTTGACGCAACGCTTTGAAAAAGTGTGATTGTAAGATAGTCATTGTATTGTTGTATCATATTCATGCTGGTGGTATTAATTACTTAACCTAGATTCGAGGTTCCAATATGCATAAAGACCACATTTGGTGCCATTTTACAGTGTTAACAATTTTAATCAAACTGCAGTAGAACTCGGTTAATCCGGATTCGATTTGACCGGCGATTCCATCCGGATTAGGTAAATGTCCGGATTAACCGATGACGGTTCTATCAAGCCTGACGTTACCCATATATAAGGGTATCGGTAAAAATCACCGAAATTGAACGCATTAGTGTGGTCATCTGCCAATTCCGAGACGCGCCATCACCACATTAGCGACCCAGTGATAGAGTTCTTTTGAAATACAGTATGTATGTAAAATAAATGTATTTGTAGACTCTGCGTCTAACGCAAGAACACACTGGCAAAAATTACATCTTCAGACATGCGTGTCGGCATAATCTGTAGGCACTCAAACAGTTACCGAGTTTCTATGGAAAACTTACAAAAAATCGGGCAAATCCGGATAAAGCGCAACTTTTGTCCGGAACAGGCGAAGATCCGGATAATCCAAAGCTGTTTCTCAAGCAAAAGATTACAAATTATTTGTACTTCCACTTTTATCCGGATTAGGCGAAAATCCGGATTAACCGAGTTCTACTGTAGTTTAAATGACAATTAGGCGTTCAAAAATCAAAACAGCCTTATCCTTAAGATAGCACATCAAATCGTTTTGTAACGTTTTCAGTTTTTTTCTTTTAGAATATAAATAAAGGCCTACATCAGTAATTGTGATTATTAGCAGAAATTATTAAGATTATTACGAGCCCTGCTGGCATCTCACGTATAATGCAAGAAGACTATTTGCAAGTCAGTATTTTTCTTTTCAGGAAACTTTACTCTATTAATGCCAAGCTGACATAGATTATTATTTTATAATTACTATTCCGCTTTTAATAGCTAGCCGTCACTACATTTGGATGTTAATCGTCACTACACTTGGGGCTTCGATTCCAAACAACTAAGATCTTTCTATTCAAAGCCTTTCCCTAAATTAAAGTTCCTCAGGTGTTCATCACTTTTCTAGAACTAAAGTGAAGACTTTTTCTTCCTTTATTACGCTCAAACATACCCACAAACAGACAATAAAGAAATACGAACACTGTCAAACCAAAGATTTAACTTTGGCTAACAAGTGGCCAAGGCGAAACGATCGTTTTGAATTGATTAGAAAAAGTTGCATCAAAAACATACAAATAGCTAGCCTACTGTACAACAGAATTATTACGACTGTGGTAGTAAATTGATAACATTCGGGCTCAAATGCTTTTATACGATAACGACAACAACACGGTAAAACATAGAATAAATCAAGGCCTTGATAATATCGCAAAAGGATACAAAGTGATAACATGATGCGTTCTACTGGTGCCAATCAAGCTAAACTATCACACGCTGTATAAAGTGACAATCTGCTTTTATTCCGACGTTTCGTCAATCAGACACGACTGACTTCTTCAGGGGGCTAGACCAGGTAGTGACTACCTGTCTAGCAGGCCTCCTTCAATTTTCAGGATACAACGTGAATACAAATTACGAAAAAAGATCAAGACATCTGAGCTGAAGCAATGCGAACAAATCCTTAGTCCCTGCACATATAATTTCGATCGCCAGTTGATGCATTGATCATCGTCTTCATGTTGCTTTCTCTTATTGAGGGTTGGATACAATGTGCCATTGCTCACCATCATAAGCTTGTCGTACTGCACTTTCATAATTTGGTTTTGTCCATTTAGAGAAGTTTGTTGTCCAAATCATTCTTGGCCTACTTTTGTTTCTTTTTCCATTTATACTTTTCCTTTTTTTAATGAGCTTTCTTCTAGAGAGTTTTGCCGTATTGTATGTCTGAAATATTTCAATTTTATTCACTTGAATAATCTTTCATCGTTATGCTATGTGACCTTTTTTGTTTCGATGAAATTTTTAAACATTCGCCTGTATCTCCAAAGCTCAAAAGTATTGATTCGTTTGTTCATTTTTTGTGGTACAGTCCAAGTTTCAGAGCTGTATGAAAGGGTTGACTACTGTATAGCATTTTCATATCCTTTGACGAATTGGTAAATTTTGATTTTGAATAAAACATTTTTCACATTTTGACAAAGCGCAGTAAACGAAACAAAAATAAATGGTGGTACACATGACGACATAACTAATACGAAGTAAAGTAGAACATTGTGACACAAGAATGAACTGCACAAGTGATGCACGACGATCACAGCTA
The DNA here is from genome assembly GCF_918807975.1 of Aplidium turbinatum. Classification (NCBI taxonomy): domain Eukaryota; kingdom Metazoa; phylum Chordata; class Ascidiacea; order Aplousobranchia; family Polyclinidae; genus Aplidium; species Aplidium turbinatum. The sequence goes on from NC_137489.1 coordinate 17,174,694, forward strand.
TTTGTCCTAGACTGTAATATCTAATCTAATCCTAACAAAAAGTGCAAAAACTGAACATAGCGTTAGTCAGTCAATCACAGAAAAACTGTTTCGACCACAGCACGAGAATGTACATTAACATCATGTGCATTATACGAGTTAATAAATTTTTTATTTTATAATTATTCATTTGCGTCAGACAAAGCTGTCCATATCCAAAACAAAACAACGAAATAATACACAAACTGCAAATGCACAAAGGTCACAGAGAGCCACTTTGAATGTCATCAGTTTAAGAGCTCACTAAATATCTACTGTTACAAACTTACATACAATGAGCGTTGGAAGAGTAGAAAGTATTCAGAACGATAAAAACAATCAGATGACATCAAGTCTGATATAAAGCGATTTGAGGAGTGCATGCAACGGTTGATGAACAAAAACATGTTTTTCCTCAAAGCATCAAACGTTGTTATATTATTCATTACTTGATATTCACGGGCACTGACATAACGAGGCAAATTGTGCAATATTCTAAAAGAATCATTGTAAGCAATACGTAATCGTTTTATACCGGAAGATCTAAACTTGTTCCACAACTGGGATGCGTAAAAGGACATACAATAAGAGCGAAATACAATGTTTGTTTTTTTTACAGCGGGTGAGCATTTAGCAAAATGAGATTTTGCATTGTTTGCAGCACAGTACTGAGAGCGTACCTGTCTTGAAATATCATTTTCATCTGAGAGAGAACTCTCAATAAATATACCCAGGTATTTTACAGAGTCTGTGAACACAATTTCAGCTTACCTAGATGTAGCTGAGGAGTACGTGAAAGATAAGTTTTTTTGGGGAAAATAACATACCAAATGACTTTTTAGAATTGAAAGTAATTTCATGCTCAACAGCCTACTTGTGGCAAACATCTAACAAATTTTGTAAGCCACACAAACTAGGCGAGATGCAGCAAATGTCATCAGCAAACATAATATAATTTAGACAAGAGTTGCTAACATAGCAACCAACTTTTGTTTTATTGAGATCATACGAAAGCTGATCAATATATACGGCAAAAAGATAAAGGCTTAACACCCCACCTCGTCTGACTCCATTGGACACAATTTTAAAATTAGATATAATTTAAAAAATATTTTTTGGTAAGCTTTGAAATATCAAATAAATAGGGTTTAGAATCTTTTCACGTCTGAGAAAATTCGAGAACGTTAAAGTTTTGCTGATTTTACTAGCTCAATTGCTTTATAATGCAAAAAGCAATAGAAGTACGCTGTCTGTCAAGGGTGGAAAAGGTGTCAAGGGTGGAAAACTCGCTGTCAAGGGTGGAAAACGAAGCTACTACAAAAGTAGCCGCTGCCCTTTTTAAACAACCTGTAGCCAAACTGATTCTTCAAATCCACATCGTACGGTGCAGACTCACATGTCAGTTGAAAATACATTGTAGAGGCAGCATTTGAAGAGTGCTTGGCCGAATGCAAAGTCATTTCCCGATGTCGATATCAAAGTTTTTGTAACAAAAAAGCTAATGAAACAAACAAAAGTAAACTTGTGAAGCTTTTAAACTTAAAGACACGAGATGTTTGGACCGAAAAAGAAGAATGAGCTTTTTTGAGAATACCAGCAAAATATGCTGTGCCCAGCAATATTTTTACCGCCCTTGCAACTGAAGACATCTGCCCAATGATTGTCAGAGAATTCCATTGAAATAAACTATCTGGCAATTTTTTTACTTATCAATTTTAAATGAAAGGTTTAATTTAAAAAAAGTTAAAGGTAATGAGAAAACAAGTGTTTTGAATATTATTGTGTCTGACAAGCAGAGGTGGGCAACAGCCAGCTCTTTTTGGATACTTTCCAAGGCGAGTACTAAGCGTAATACGGAGCTTTGTTTCCAAAAATAAGAATCGTTACCAAAAGGTAGGCAGAGATCAATGATTTGAGAAGCTTTAAGATCAAAAGTCCTCGAATGGGTGAAGATACTGTGAACGCAAATACTCTGTCAGGTGGCGCTCCTCAATCTAGTAACGTGACTGCAAAGGAAGTAGAGCAAAGGGCAGTCAAGCTAAGCCCCCATGCTCCACCCTTTCAAGTGCAGAGTGGTTCAGGACAAGGTGGTTCTTTTACAGTACAGGGCCGGAGACCCAAATTACGAGCCAGGTTTCAAACCTATGGTTTTGGAGCCACGGGTTAATTTAGAAAAGTTTGATGGCAGTGTGTTGAAGTTTTTCAATTTCAAGGAAGAGTTCAAAAAATATTTTGAGTTGCAGTCCCCGTCCAGTGTCTACAGAGGACAGGCTTGCCTACTTATAGAAGACCGTTGTGTTGGCAAAGCGCTGGAAGTAATCTCAAGGTTAAGCTTTTAAAATGCAAAAATAATGAAAAAAGGCAATATAACGCAAGAGAACAACTGCACGTCCAGCACAAAAAGGTGAATCCTGCTATCAGTGACACAATCAATACTGAGGCTAAAAAGATTGCCAAGGCGTTAAAGGTTGATGATCGGGTTGAAAAAGTATCAAGCAACCCAGCGTTTATTACACTAAAAGATCATAAACCTAACTTTACATCGAACCCTAAATGCAGGTTGATTAACCCTTCCAAGTCCCAGATTGGCCGTATAAGTAAACAATACTTGGACTCTATTAATGTAACCATCCGTGATGCATCACGACTGAATCAATAGAAAAACACAGACTCTGTGTTATCCTGGTTTAAGGCTATTCCATCTAAACGTCAATGCACCTTTTTGAAATTTGACACTGTTGATTTTTACCCATCCATTACGGAGGAACTTTTGTGTAAAGCAATTGAGTTTGCCAAACCATTTATGGATCTGGATGATTGTATCATACAAACAATTTTTCATGCTAGGAAATCGTTGCTTTTTGATGGTGGTGAAACTTCATTACTTTTTTTTGCATGTTTTTCGGACCTTCTGATGATCCGTTAGGTGAAACAATTTGTAAAGGCTTCAGATGGTAATAACTGTAATAACTATATTTGATTTAGGCTATGAATCCAGTTATTTGCATAATCAATTTGTATAGCTTTTTCCCTTTTTGTACCTTTAACTGTAACAGCAATTTTCTTCAGATTTACTTAATACTTCTGTATCACATGCTATCAATAAATAATACTTGCAACTTTTTGTGATGGCAAATTCTACAAGTTCAAGGACAAAGCGTCGTCGTATTCATACCAAAGTGAATGAATATGTTCGCCTTGCTAGTTTACCAGAAATTGGATGCACAACACAATCTTTGGATGTACAGCCACAGATGTGTGAAAGTATGGTTCATGACTGTGGTACTGAGGCCAATGAAAGGGTGCAGGAAACTGTTCTTCCTGTTAATACTGACATTATTAACAGTGATGGTGATCTTTTTCCACCATATGCTTCTGACTCTGAAGACAGCATTGAGCTGAATTCTGACAATGTACCATATGATACAAGAGGAAATTTAGCAGAATGGGCTCTTCGATTTAATATTTCTAGCAATGCACTTAATGCATTACTAATAATACTGAAAGCTTCTAGTATTGATGTCCCAAAGGATGCTAGAACATTATTAGCAACACCGAGAGAGTGTGACATTGTATCACTGGCTGATAGTGATTACTATCACTTTGGAATTTAAAATGATTTGGTTGGTGCACTTCAGCTCGCCAAGGTCAATTGCTTAGAAAAGGGATTTCCTGATACTTTTAGTCTTAGCATCAATATTGATGGGTTGCTCATTTCAAAGAGTTCTAATGATTGCCTGTGGCCAATTCTCGGCATGGTTAAGCAACTACCTCATGTCGGCATTTTCATGATAGGCTAATATTCTAGAAAGTCGAAGCCTACATCTGTTAAAGATTATTTGCAAGAATTTGTCACTGACTTTTTAACTTTAATTGAAGGTGGATTTGATTTTCAGAATAAGCATTTTATTGTATCTCCACCAAATGCATTTGTTTGTGATGCACCAGCACGTATTTTTTAAAATGTGTTAAAAGTCATTCTGGTTACTCTGGTTGTGAAAGGTGTGTTCAATCAGGAGAATATTATCAAAACAAAATAATCTTTCCAAATGTTGAATCACCTTTACGAACTGATGCCCAGTTTATTAAAATGCAAATTGAATCTCATCATACTGATTTATCACCTCTTCTCGAACTTGGGATTGGGTTAGTCAGTCATTTTCCATTAGATTACATGCACCTCGTATGCTTAGGTGTTATGAGAAGGCTAGTAGATCTGTGGATGCCTGGGAAAGGATCTGGAAAATTTAGATCGGTGGTTGCAAGTTCAATTTCAAGTTCTTTATTTAATTTTAGAAAATGTGTGCCAAGTGAGTTTTTTCGAAGGCCTCGCTTCCTTTTTAAGTTTCGGCAGTGGAAAGCTACAGAGTTTCGACAATTTCTATTATATACTGGTCCTGTCGTTTTGAAGGGCCAACTCTCACCTCCACTTTATCAAAATTTTCTCAACTTCTCTATTGCTATCAGAATTCTTTTAAAAGGACCTGATTCTGATGCTTGTGACTACGCATGCGAATTGTTAAAACTATTTGTTAAGAAAGTTCCTGAGCAATATGGTCGCCAAGCTTTAGTCTATAATAATATGCATAGTTTAATACATCTAGCACAAAATGCCAAGAAGTATGGAAGTTTGAATAATATTTCCTGTTTTCCATTTGAAAGCTTTTTAGGACAGGACCTAATGGAGAAGTTAATGTTGTAATTCAACAGTTCTTAAACTTGCGATGTTTTTTGACACCCCATTGAACTCTAAAAGTCTTGGAAAATACGTTGTATCAAGACTGGTCTGTGACCTTCTGGTTGTACCAATAAGTGCATTAACCAAAAAAATTGTCTTATTCCCATTTAATGATGATTTTGTAGCAATGGTGTTTGTGCATAATGATCATGGAAAGTTTTTATAGTCAAGTAAGTGTTCAGTATTTACACTATAATGCATTGTGATATGTGTATGCAACTATGCATAATATGAATTTTTTAGAGTATGTATGTTTTGTATGTGCTGTGGCAACCTCAATGCTTAATTACCAACTTTGTTGGCAAACATGTTCATAAATGTATCTGTTAATATACTTTTCAGTGTGTATTAATCTTAAACCTGTCTTTTCAAGTTTTCAGTGTAGGTATATTAATATTTACCCTAAAACTGTGATGGCTCAATATGCAATAGTTGAATTTGTTTTGTCCACAACTGTAGCAATTATACCATCTACATGGTTTCATGGAGATGAAGAAGCTGTATGTTACTGGCCCCCAAAATCATGGAGTGCTTCCAAACGAGAAAAGTCTGTTAAAGACAAGTGTGACTATTGCGCATCCTGGTTTGTTTATGATATCCGTGTTCTTGGAAAAGCAGGTGTGAAAGTACTAAACGTTTAAAGCACTTAAACAAAAGTTGTTTAAAATGCTGAACATTGAGTTATCTTTCTCTTAAGTATAGAATTGCTTGGTGTTTATAAAAATTGTCAATAAATAACACAAATATTCTAATTATTGTGCTTCCATAACTATGCATTATTTATTATACTCAGTATAATGCAGATTGCATGTATTTTGTACTACAGTATCTGCTAACATGCTTCACTTTTCTTTTAGTCAAGTGCTGAATGTAATAGCAGAAATAAGTTAATTTTCCCAGTTGATTAACTGCTTTGATGTCTGTCAATGCAGCAGCATTAATGTTCACATAATGGAAACTGATAGAAAAAGTACTGATTCAGTTTTCGAAGCAGTTTGATGTTCTTGGAGTAGTTTTTCTTCCAAACTCTAATTTTTATGATGATTGGATGACGTTAACTTATGCTTAATATATTTAACTACGTAAATGCAATTTCTTTCAGAGACATATAAAAAAGCGTTGAGGAAACAACAGTTGTCACTGGATACATATGATCTTGCCACTGATAATGGAGTAGTGGCATCCACTCCTAGAAGGAAAAGAAGATATGCTTATAGTTGACGAGAGGAATTAACTGCTGGAGTTTTTCACAATTGCTTCTGGCATATATGTTCAGATTGTCAAGCATAGCACCAAGGGAAAAAATGTTTACATGTTATGTTGTTTTCGTTTGGTGCTTAGCTAAGAAACTAGTAGTACAATATGTACTGATATAATAATTCAAGATTGCAATATTCCATTCCACTTGTCAGCAACTCAGTTTTGAGAGAAAATTAACGTCATGCAGCTTAACCATTTCATGATGATTCAGGAAAACTGAAAAATATGAAGCAAAACGTGAGGCATCTTCCAATGACAGGTTTATCTCTGTGAGGTCCCTGGACACCGTGGGCGTTTCCATCCAGCCTCTTTCGGATCAAAATGAAGTAAGGCGAGTGTTGGGTGATCAGCAGGGAGACGAACAATATGTCCGACCCAGCGAGGCATGAGGCTGGAAGCTGCTGGGTTTGCCTGCGAAGCTCATTGTTGGTGACATGCTGTTGCCATTTGATACCCGCAATGACTCGGAGTGCTCTGCTGTCAAAGCCATCATCATCAAAAATGATCGCTCAGCGAGACATTTTTCACACATATTTCTGATATTTTCTGTGGTTCATTAGTAAGTAAAACATCCAGCAAGTGACCCAATTTATGAGTGGGTTCAGAGATAATTTGGGTCAAGGAAAATGACTCCAGCAGAGCATTGAAAGTTACTTTGTTAATATCAACAGCATCCAAATGAATATTCACATCACCACCAATCAATATCAAATCACATCTTGTTGAAATAATTTCAAGCAATGAAAAAAATTCAGTAAAAAATGTGTGCAAGGGGATTGATAGGAGCCTATAAAATGATACTAATACCATTCTTTTATTCCTATATATTAATATTAGGCTATGTTTGTTCAGGTAATCAACAGTACGTAGTTGGTGAGTAAAAGACAATCAGTTTACATCATTTTTATTTTGTAGGAGCACTCAAAAGAAACACTTCAACAAGTCATGCATCAAGAAGTGATGCAGAGAGGAGTGTCAGTAAATGGCTGCGAGGAAGCAAGGATCGTGAGGGAAAAAGAGCCGAACGATCAAAAGCTCTTGCTCTATCTATAAGTGATCCTCAACCGTTGCTCTCAGGGCCTGTGGATTGTTGTTGATTTCAGGGTCATCAACATTTATCGTTACAACTTTGAAAGGTTATAGTAAGGAAATGAAGCAAAATTTTTGAGTAAAAAAAGTGTAATATTAAAGGAAAAACATTAAAAAACTAACGTCAAAATTATCATTCAATATGTACGCCCTTGGCATCGATCAATTCGAGCTCTCCGAGAGCTCGAATTCCATTGTGCGGACCATGGGAATAGAAACAAAACAGTTTCTAAGAATGTAACTTGAAAACAGTCGACACCAGATCGAAGAGGTAATTCTCAGTCAAATTTTTAAAGATCTTGAGATTGAAGCAGCAAAATGGCCTGCTGTATCTGTGTTTCTAAGATTTAGGAAGCACTTTAGCTCATTGGATACATCGATACAGCTAATGGATATTTCAAGCTCAGATTTGGGTAGCAAAACAGCACATCCCAGCAAACATTACAGTATTGGGCCAATACTGTATTTGTATCGGCGTGTATCGGTAAGGTTTGCACTGTATTGGGCCAATACCGGCAACGTACAGTATTGTATCGGCAAAATGATACAGTTTCTCCGATACAAAGCCTGTATCGGGCCGATACAATGTTGTAAGGGCAAAACTGTACCGTTTGTGTAATGGCAATCCGGTATTGGCACAGTACAGTTTAATGAATGCGATTTGCCTCTAATTTTAGAAGTATGGGCAGTAGAATGCCCAATAACTTGCAATGCTTTAGGTAAATTGTTGGATATATTGCAAAAATTTCACCCAAACATACCCAAAAACTGTTTTGTCCACATCAAAAGTGATTGGAATTAAAAGCATTGTTGGCGGATCTTATTATCATGTTGGTGTTAAAAAGAACATTCGTAAAGAACTTATTTGTAATTCCAGCTTGCAATTATCAGATAAAATTTCTATTAATGTAAACATTGATGGACTGCCCTTGTTTAAAAGCTCAATGCATAAACTATGGCCAATCCTTGGCATGGTTAATGAAGTCACTGCAGCATCTGCAGCCTTTTACAATTGAAGTTTTTGCTGGTGACCATAAGCCAAGTAATCTAGAAGAATATCTGCAGGCATTTTTAATTGAAGTTAATATTTTGCAGTCTGTTGGCTTTGTTTTCAATGATAAAACATACACTGTAAAAATTCAAAATGTCATATGTGATGCACAAGCTCGCTTTTTCATTAAAAGTGTTAAATCTTGTGCTTGGTATCATGGTTGTGATAAGTGTAATCAGAGTGGTGTACACAATAGAGTGAAGATGCTTTTCCAGAAGTTGATGTACCCTTGCGCACTGATTTGAGTTTTGAAAACATGGTGCACGAAGAGCAACATAAAGGTTTAAGTCCATTTCGTTTTATATCTTTGGGTATGATCAGTCAGTTTCCAATTGACTATATGCATCTTGTGTGTTTAGGAGCTGTAAAAAGATTAATTATACTGTGGCTATCAGGTCCTTTGAAAATAAGATTTGGTAAACTCATTCGTAAAAATATATCAGAAACATTATTAGCATGTGAATTTTTAGTTGCACAAGAGTTTGCTCGAAAACCACGATCACTTGACCAAGTTCCTCGGTGGAAAGCCACAGAATTTAGGCAATTTTTATTGTACACTGGTCCAGTCGTTCTGCAGGATACAATTCCTGATTCATTGTATAAAAATTTCTTGCTACTTTCTGTTGGAATTAGAATTTTATTGCATGCAGATATATGCACATCTAAGTGTGATTTTGCTCAAAGTTTATTGGTTGCATTTGTCAAACATTTTTCACAAATTCATGGTAGCAAGAATCTTGTGTATAATGAGCATGGATTGGTTCACTTAGTAAATGATATAAAAAACTTTGGGTCATTAGACAATTTTTCATCTTTTCCTTTTGAAAATTATTTAGGCAAACTAAAACGCTTAGTTAGGAAACCCAGTCACGTTATTCAACAGATTGTTCTTAAACTTAAAGAGAAATCAAAGATTGACATAGATAATAAATCATTAAACAATGATAACATATATTTGCAAACGTCATTATTACAACGTCATTTTTCTGGACCAGTTCCTACTGAGCATGTTGCTTGCAAGCAATTTAAAAAAATACAATTATGGTTCTGACTGTATCAATGCCAAACAATTGCATACAAACTAAAACTGATTTGTGTTTGGTTTCGAATGTATTGCAAGGTAAATGTGATATTCATATTGTTTATAAAAAGTTTGCAAAAGTAGAATCGTTGTTTAATTACCCATGTGATTCATTGGTTTTAGACATCTGCAAAGTGTCAAAACTTAAAAGCGATTTGTTTATTTGTAATGTACTGTATTTACTTGATTGTAAGCCGCGCTTGATTGTAAGCCGCCCTTGATTGTAAGCCGCCCTTGATTGTAAGCCGCATGTGATAGTGTTAAAAATTTAATGTAAGCCGCCCTTGAATGTAAGCCGCAAATACTGTTTACACGCAAAGCTGAAACTGCAGTACTCTCCAAATTTACCAGTATGTTTATTAAGTACCATAAATAAAACTGACAACTCCTTTTTATCTTTCGAATGCATGTGACAATTTAAAATGCATGTCACAACTTCACAATTGTCGGCATCAGACAACGCAGTACGGCAAAACATCTATGGCAAAGTCAACAAGGAAAAAAGCAAAAAGAAAAAATGTAAGCCGCCCTTGAATTTAAGCCGCAAACATGATGGAAAAAAAACTTTATAAGCCAAGGCTTACAATCAAGTAAATACGGTAACCGAAATTCGACAAAAAGTAATGCTTCTACCATTAAATGCTACTTCGTATGCAGCTTTTCCTATTATCCATGCCTTTTGCTAGTTTTTGTATTGCTGAACAGATTTAGTATCACAGCAGATGCCCATGTATTTTATATCAGAAGCGGTTATGTTTATATAATGTCTTACAATATTTTGCAATGCACATTGGTGTCGATTTTTCTGAAGAAAGCAGTTAATATTTGTAATTTCAAAACAAATTGGTCCAAATTACATTGTTAAGTTGTACACATGATATCAGTACTTTTGTCGAGCTGCTAGTTGGGGTTCAAAAGGGACTTCTACATTGCAATCAAATGTAATTCTACTTTTAAAAAATCATTGATGAACATAAATATTATTACATTTAATTCTTGTGATTGAAACATAAGTTATTGGCTTTGGCTATATTTACCACATATTGTAAATATAGCCTCTGAGATTGTATTTACACGTACCACTCAAGCAAAATGTTTGACCTTAGTATGTGCTCAGACATGTTGATTACGTCATCACGCATCTTTTTGCAAAACGTGAAGTCGCGCATGCATTATAAACGTATGAAGGTGGTATCAATAAAATTTCAAACCAAAACCCTCAAATTGTACTCCAATAAAACTTTTTTTTTATATGTAATATTGTTTATATTGACAGCCATCAAATTTGCTTATTAACAGTAGAAATGAAGTGCGTCGAATCAGTCATCTTAAACTAGTCTAACAATTCAAATAAAAATTTAACTCAAAAATCATGTGCAAGTTTGTTTGGCAAACGAAAAATCACCAAGAGAGATTCTCAAATTTCAGCAAAACTGCATAAACTCTATCACTCGTATTTGAACAGACATGAAAAATATGGTCAAGCTCAAATTACGCACCAAAAACAAAACGCACTATCGGCCATTGAGTCGCTTGACATTTCAATCAAGCTTTTATAGAAAAAAAAGCGCTACGGTGCAGTGTCAAACTCATACCGTCGGAATATAAACCCAGGACATAGCTTGTGAGCTAACACAATTATCAAAAAAAGACTTGAATTGAAAGGTTGCATATGCAGTTTTCTCTTCGTTGCTGTTTCGTTCTTTGTTATTGACGAAGGATGAGAGAATGGGTCATGCTCTAGGGAACGTGTGTATATAGCCTCAGAGGCTATATTTACAATATGTGGTAAGAATAGCCACTTCATAAGTTATTATTGTAAATTGAAAATTTCTGAACAATGCAAATAAAAATTTTGATGGTGTAATTGTAATGTAATTGAACTGAAAACTCAGTGATTGACCCAGCTCTGCTCACAATCATGCTACAAGAGAGCTGCTTGCACTTTATAAATGCTTTTTTTGTGAAACGGCTGTATGTGGTAATAATATAGCCACTTCCATATTTTTCATTTTAGGAACCTATGTACATAATGTATCAAGTTGTAATATTTATGACAACTAATGAAGTTGAATGTGTTCCATGCAATTGGTTCAAAACTGAAACAGAGCTGTATTGGCCAAATTATACTTACCCAAAATCGATGACTCATGCTATAATGAAGCGAATCGAGCCCGATGAATCATGGGATGTGTATGATGTTCAGTTGGTGCCAGGTGGAAAATGTTGTTGTACTGTAAGTATGGGTTTCTTGTGAGTTTTGGTTGAGATATTGCATTGTGTATACAGATAATCGCGTACTGCTTTAACATATCGATCGTTTTACCACCTCAGAATGCCAAACCAAATCCTACTTAATGTTAAGTAAATTTAACTTGTTGAAAATGTATCTCACTTAAAGTAATATATTGGATAAATGTGTCAGGATTTGCTAGTCACTTGCATACTTTATTCGTTTAGTTATATAATTGTCTTAGGCCAGGTGTTTGTAAGCAAAGGAAATTAGTCACGTTACAAACGCTTACTGGTAAGCAAATAGAAATTGTCCTTTTTTTTCTTTCACATAACTGTCTGCCACGTGCAACAGCAAAGTGAAAAAAATAAGTAGTGATGGAACAAACTCCGGCCATTTTTTTCAACTCTGGCTCCGGGCCAGAGGTGATGTGACTGGCCTGGAGCCGGAGGTGTATGTGTAAACGGTCACAAACTTAACCACATCCACACACACCTCCAGAGCCGAAGTGTGTTCCATCACCACTAGTAATTGGTAAGTAATATACACATCGTGATCATTGCTCACGCAACTCAAGATCTCAAAATTTCAGCAAATACTGTTCAGTAAGCATATTATCGGTACGAAATATTCTGTCGATTTCTCGCCTTTCTGTAGTGGGTGGTTCTTCTGTAAAAGAGTGTAGCTGGCGAGTGATGGAGAGCATCGTTTCGAATTCATAATGCGAAAAATGTAACTGGTCGGGAAAAGGCGGCTGGAAGGGAGATTCCGGTTTGCCGCGGAAGACACTATCTTGTATGAATAACATTGTAGATGTTATAAAGAGTAAATGAAGTAACCAACAAAAAGATTTTGCTTCCATATTAAACTTTAAGGTGAAATCTAACTGCAAAAACATAAAGAAATAAGCATGGTATAAAGTCTGAAAACACAAAAAGCTGTAGTGGTATGTGAGAGTATCAAATTGTGCGTAATAAATCAGTCTATCTTCACAACCGGCAATTGGTACAGGACAGTGATGTGTATTTAACAACTAAGAAATAAGACCCTAAACCCCAACCCTAAACTCAACCTTAACCCCTACCCCCTAACCTTAACCGCTAACCCTAAAACAGCAATGATAATTAGGCTACGGTACCCAACAATTTTAAAAAAAAATCACCGAATAGGGCTCTCACCGAGTAGAGAACTCACCGAAACGGGCCATTCCGGGTTTATTCTCTAGCAAATAGAAAGGTTTATACTGTTTTGTGTGGAAGCTTTTCGCTAAATGGTCAGAGAATGATTCTTCTTCTGCAGCTATAATTTCTTCTGGATTTGATGACTTGGCTCATTGCCAACTTATTGAAACCCATGAAAATTCAAAAAGTCATAGGAATTTCATTTTGTCCTATCTGACTAGTGACTAAACTAGAAGACGTGGCCATGTATACTCTTCCAACAAAACATGATGATATGATCAAGGCAAAACAGGATTACTGGAAGCACGTGCTTCAACGAGTGGTTGAAGTGATCTGTCTGTTAGCAGAACGTGGATTAGCATTTAGAGGAGATAATAAGACTTTCGGCTCACTATACAACGGCAACTTTCTGGGTTTGCTGGAATTAATTGCCAAATGATAATGTTTAGCGCTACAATGTCAATAAATTTAATATTTTTATGAACTTCAAAAAGAACGAAACGATGAAGTGTCTGCTCACCGCCAGGGAGTGGCAGCGTCACTTGAAAATTATGCAAAATCTCGAAAAAAAAGCAGGTTAATAGGCCTATTTTATTATTTTTATTCATTTATTTAAGCCTATTTTGTTGTTTGTTGCCAGTCCTGATCTTCATTTAAGTTCCTCTGAAACTCTATGCTCGTTTATGACTGATAAAAATAGAACTGTTTTCTTTGCGAAGTTTATTACTCTTCTAGAAAACGGTTTGTGTGAAGCACAATGCTTGTGAAGCACAATGCTTGTGAATGCATTGCTGCAAAATGAAGCTTTAACATTTGAAAAATCTCTCAAGATTTATTATTTCATCATTTGATCTTGAGATTCAGGTTGAAAAAAGCTGAATAGCCATTTCAATACTGACCTGTTTTGTCAAAGTCTACTGGTTGTACCCATGTACACTTTGGAATGCACGCAACTCAATAAAACCGGTTGATTATATTTCAAAATGTAAAGCTACAAACAATATTCTTGCTAAGCTCAAAGTTTGACTACTATATCAACTGTTGCAGTTATCTTAATGTTAGCAAGATCACAGTTACGGAATGTTTTTATATAATTGTAGGCTATCTGAGGTTCTCAAAACAAATGCGTGATTATCGGCGAAAACAGAAGTATTGGATACAGTATAGCCATCATCACAGTATGCTGATGACAATTTAGCGCTACAATGTTAATAAATGTAAAATTTTCAAGAGCTTCAGAAAAAAAGCTGAGTTGACAAGACTATTAAAGTCAACAAAAGCTGAATTCATTCATGCTTAAACTGGAATTTTATATATATTTTTATTTCTATTTCTAGGATACTTCGTACCATCAGACTGCAGCTTCAAGACCCGAACCTCGAGACAAGGGGAAATTACATCTGGCTGCCTATCTCGGCGGTCATTTAGAGACATTAATTTTATATGCAGGTGATGGGTAGCACATGAGCGAGTTTTTACAATAATTGGTTAAGGTCATGCCGGAAAGGTATGCAGAACTTCTGCAAGAAGCGCTAATAAGGAAGGGACTCGTCAACTTTATTTTATTTAATTTATTTTATTTGTGGTACGCCTTTCATTTTTGTGTTGCTTTGTTTTGTTTAATCTAGTTTTGATTTTGTCTAGTAAACGCAATCAAATAAAGCAACTTAAAAGTTTAAAACTATTGATAAAAAAATAACGAATTGAATGACACTTATTGCAAACCCTTCCTTGCTTATTCAATAAATTTATCTTATATTTTATTTTGATCACATAACTTTAAAATGTTAGTTCAACCCGTAACTTTAAATTCGCCTGGTTTAACACAACTTTAACATTGACTAAATAGAGTTAATAATAGGTAGTTCGAAATATCGGTCTTGCAAAAGTTAAAAAACGCTGCCTTCTGTTACCTGCTAACTTGTAAAACGTGCTGAGAAACAATGAGGTTAATCAATTGATAGGAGTGAAGTTTCAAAGATGAAGTCAAAAAAGCACAATGTGATCAACATTTAGAAATTTTGTCAATGTTGAACAATGGCAGAATCAAAAATAGAAAAAAAATATGCGGTACCTGCCATACCCGCACAACAATGTTGGCTGATCGTTGGTTAAAGGTTAATGAGCAATGGTTAAAGGCATCAAAGCACATTCGGGGTACTTTGGTTGCGACAAATGTAGTCAAAGAGACGTTAGAGTGGAGAGAAGAATCACATTTCCCGAATGCTCATCTCAATTGCTTACCGATGATGATTTTGTTGTAACGATAGCAACCACCAATTACGTCCATCACACTTTACTGGAGTGGGCATTGGAATGGTGTCACAATTTCCTTTGTACTACATGCATTTAATGTGTCTTGGTGTTATGAGGCGTCTAATAAAACCATGGTTCGTTAGGATTAGTTCTGTGATGATTCAGCGTGTTTCATCGTCTCTACTTTCCAAAGGAACTTTTATTCCCAGAGAGTTTTTGCGTAAGCCGGGAGGCTTAAATAAAATTGATCGGTGGAAAGCAACTAAATTCAGGCAGTTTTTATTGATTAGTGGACCTGTTGTGCTTGAAGATGTGCTAGAAAAACGTTTTTATGATAATTTTATGTTATTACATGCAGCAATTTAAATTGTTACAATTGTACGAGTTATGCAAGACTTTTGCAGATGTTGTCCATGGCATTTCATCCAGGTTTATTGCATATTCGTCACCGTTGCATGGGCATAGTTCATATATCCAATGACGTGAAAACCTTTTGTCCTTTGGGCAATTTCTCAGCTTTTCCATTTGAAAGCTTTTAGGAAAAATAAAACGATTGCTGCGGAAAGCTGAAACTCCACTGCAACAAATTGCCAGAAGACTACACGAGCTTTAGATGCTGAAGAACAACGACAACAATGAATTGGATATTCATCGACCGGGACGCATGCATGAGAATGAACCTGTGCCATGGCAATTTAAACATGCTGTTCAATACAAAACTTCAAAAACAAAGTTTCAGACTGGCTGAAATACGCAAGAGATAGGGATGGTGGGCGTTTGAGAAGAGGAAGACAGAAAATTTAATTTCAATTTGCCTCTTATGCCCTTTTTCTGGACCGCTGTTATATTTAGCATGTTTTGCTGTCATCGTTACAAATAAAAACAAACTTAACTGCCATGTGTCCTACTTTTTGCTTGTATGAATGCTTTTTCTAGCAATGTTGTACCGAGTGGAATGCTAGTATGATGGGTGATAATAGGCCTACCATATTTTCATCGCCTAAAAAGAGGACACGTTTCGCCAGCGGGTAAAATACAAGTAGAATGCTAATTGCTACGTATGAAGAATTTTTTTTACATCCTTTTGGGTAATTATAGACATAGCCTATTTTATAACGTAATCAAATACCTAACCAGCTTGTTGCGTGTTCCTCAAAGAGAAAGGAATTGGAACGATTTTTTATATCGAATGTGAAGTTTTGACTAAATGTTAAATGACTTTCAATTTTATGAAATACTTTAAATTTAAAATAATTTAAATAAAAACCGCAAATCCCCAACCAAGCGGCGGATGAAAACGTTTGCAGAGTTTGTAAAGGACGCGAGGGAGGAGGCAAAGATTACATGCAACTTATTTCATCGTAAAATTACAACGAACATAGCGCAGCATTTGACAAAATCACATAAGATTGCTGACCCTCAGGAGAGGAGGTGCCTGTGTCCGATATGTGGCAAACCAGTCGGGTGGGTTTCCCAACACCTGCAGCGGCATCACAAACTGGATAACAAATCGGCCGAGTACAGACAGGTAACAGGCCCAGGGAAAGCTTCATCCGACCAAAATATCCTGAATCACATTAAAACATTCATGGAGGGTTCCAGTGGTGGCGGCAATAAGGGCACCTCCATCATGAAGGTATTGCGTGACGTCACCAATACCTTCAGGAGTGCCCATGGCATCACGTTTGATGTCGACACCCTGGAACCTATCGTCATAGACAAGGGCATGTGGGAAAATGCGATTTATAACCGCATTAATAGCATGAAACATTTCTTGAGATTTGCGGAACAAAATGAAGAGCTATTTCCACAGGAAGCCTTAAACTTAGCCCAACCGAAAATAGTCATACAAAATTGGGCTAAGACCTATAAAAAAAAAAGCAGAGGCACGTTCAATGCACAGCAATTCCTCATCTCATGAAATCCTTGTAAACTCAAAGGATAAGTCAAAGTATCTCCGTTCACCCTTCGCAATGTCCTGCGAAAGAACTTTAACTCAACAAAGAGTTCCATATTACGAAAAAAATTTAATAATCGAAAATATTTTAATACAAATCTTGCCTTGTTTGACTTTCTCTACTTATAGTGCTCACCACCATGCTGATGAAAATGAACCCCAACACTTGTATGTTTGCATGAAATGTTTATGAAATACAGCTATTTCAAATTTGACATTTTTCTTAAAAAACATCTAAATTTCGGGGGGCAGGGGAACCCCTAAACATTAATATTTAAAAAAAAAATATTTCACACAAGGTGTTTTTATAAAAAATGGAAACTTTTGGGGGGGGTAAGATTTGAAAGTTTCCGAAAAAAAAAAAAAAAACAACTTTGGGGCTGTTTTTGAAGCGGTCTAATATCAATTGATGATCATGTGCACAAAAATAGGATTCAAACAGTTCAAACCGAGCAAGCCGGCGAATACAGCTATACCTTCACTGCAGCACGTTACTTTGGAAAACCAGTTGAAGATCCAATGCCTTACTATGCTTCAGGCACAGAAAATATTGTGAAATACCTTATCGAAAAGTTACAAGGCCAGATCGATATCCAAGGAAGAAATATTTCTTTTGATCACCAGCATTCCTCTTACAAACTGATTGCTATCCCACAACATCACGTGCGTAGGAACTTTGCAAGCAAGCAAACAGGAGAGGGTTACCTGTTGATCTGAAAACCTGTAAAAAAGTTTACCCTTGCAAATGTTTTTGGGAAGAGCAAGAAAAAAATTGTTTTGCATTCTTACATTGTAAAAACAAAGAGCAAAGGTATGAGAAACGTCCTGCTTCTGTCAAGAGTCCAGCCATTGCTAGAAGTTACAAAAGACGATAAGAAAAAACCCACCGTTTACAAGCTTTACTAAAGGTGGTACAGACGTGATGGACCAACGAATGGGAAACAACACAGAAAAAAACTGGACCAGACCAAAAGAGTCGAAAGGATAATGCAAACAAATCTAAAAATCAATGTTAAACCAGTGGCAAGGCTGTGTGTCTGTTCCCAATATGCTCTGCAACAGTGTCCAAACTGTCAAAACTAAACACAAGCTACAAGTATGTGAAAACAATTTAGCATTTTCTTTTTTTGGCTTTTGCTCTGAATGTGCCTTGTTGAATACAACAGCTATTTTTTGCATAGTCATATTGTGCTGTCATGCAGAAGGGAACATTAAAAAATAGTGAAGATAGTATCTACTGCACTGTGCACAAGTCAACAAGCAAACGCTACCACGCACAAGTCGTACGCAAATAACCTCACAATTATTGTTGAGAATTAATCCCGAAAACAGAAGATCGAGCCCATCACACTTAATTAAGCGGTCATTAAGACACTGACTATTTGTTTGTTTGTCCATGCTCAAAATGATTATCAAGCGTACCAAGGAAAGAATTCAGGCAGTACGGAATGCATTGCCTCATGGTGTTTTACAGGACTGCCGGTACACCCATTTTCACAATACCGACGAAACTGAAATGTTAAGTTTTATAGGCTTGGTCTATATGCGTGGCCCCCAGGGACTCAACCATCACCACACAAGAATTTTGTTTTCCTTCATTACAGGCTATCTAGTTTTTGGTGCTACAATAGGCCAAAAATGTTTTGATTTTCTGCATGTCTGCGTGACATTTGATGACGCATCTAAAAGAAGAGAAAAATGGTTAAAAGACAGATTTGCTGCCATGGTTGCCATATTCCAGAAATCCGGCCTTTTTTTAAAAAGCGTTTGGCATGTTGGCATTTTTTTTTAAAAGTGTTCAAAACTTTTATAATATGTGCAATTTTTTAATGTATTTAGCATTTTTTTATGTTTTGACCTGGCAACTCTGTTAACCTTACCTAAATTTGGTATTCAGCTTTCCATGAATCTATGTTGGTTGTAAGCCAGCTGAGCTAAGTTACAATGCGTAGTGGAAACAATCATATGGCAGCAGTCGAAATTACAATACTGACTAAAAAGTTTGTTTGGCTGAAGAAGGGTGGTCAAAATGGAGAAGTCTATTGTAATTTATGTAAGACGTCTATTGCTACACGTCACAGAAGCTTACCCTGCCATGAAAAAACTGCTAAGCACCAGAAGAGAGTCCAACCTGTAGATCAATCCGTTCTTACTGTTACGAAGAAAGCAAAGCTTATGGATATTATTGACAAAAAGGCCAGGGAAGCTGAATTGCAGTTGGCCGTTGGAGTGACAAGTTATTGTGCATTGTGCAATTTTGTCCATAGACCACTTAAGAGAAATAATAGCAAAACATGGAAGATAGTACCATTGGAAAGATAAAGTCGCATCGCACCAAACGTACTGGACTTATCAAAAACGTTATAACACCTGTACTAAAAGAAGAGTTAATTAATGATGTAAAAGGAAAACAATACTCGATAATAATTGATGAGTCAACTGACATTTCTGTACAGAAACACATGAGTATTTTAATTCGTTTTGTCAGTGATAAAAACAGTGTAAGAACAGGATTCTTAGGATTTTTACTTGTTTATGATGTATCAGCACTATCAGCAGCTAATCTCTTTACACTTATTGACGAAGTAATTTCTCGGTGTGGGATAACGTATGTGACCCTTCTTTTATGACGATTTGTGTGTTTTTAAAGAGTACATGTCCTTTACTAATTGAAAATAGTTTTGCATTTTATTGGCATTTATTTTGAAGTATTTGACATTTTTTTATTTATTTATCTGTCAACCCTGAGACAAACTGTTGCCGTCATCTTCTGCACATGTCGCACGTTATTTTTCGTTGCTAAAAAGAATTCTAGAGGACTGGCGCGCTTCTTTAAAATCAGTCAAGTTCATGTCACCGTCAAGTCACCTTGCTAAAAAAGGTCACAGAAAATATGGTTAAGTGACAATTTGAAGGATTGACCTAGTTTTCTAAGCACAATTTATCATTGATTTCGGTAGATAAACCTCTGTTCAATGTTTAAAGATAAACTTTCAAATTATCTCAGCAATGGCGTACGGTAACTATTTTTTTGCGTGCTCACTTTTTTCTGCAGGCTTTAAACGCATTTGGCTTGCAGATCATATCAAAATGAACTTATGTGATATGATATAAAAAGTCCCTGTCCAAATTAAGCGTGCGTTTGAACCTTTTTAAAAAATGTAAAAACCCACAAAAATGATTACGGTACCGTACGTTACTGTATCCCAGATGGGTAATTTATTTCAATGTGACCTAACCATAGGCTGTCCTCTCTAGACACAACAATCAGAGAATAAAAACACAAACTTTACCGTTAACAATTAAACTGTTGTCTCAAAGCGAATTCATTTTGAAATTATCGTTCCTGTTTGTTATTTTAAGATAGCAGCAGTTTTTTTTGTCATAAAATAACCTCGATCAATGTTTGAAGAAAAACACAGCAACTTGTTTCAATTAAAAGTATATCAACATTTTATATAAAATTCTGAAAGCTTTAAAAGCATTTCTATCTGAAGTAGGCTACAACTCCAACTTTAAATATGATCGAACGGGTTGTACTTACTCATACTTGCTGGGCAGTAGATCTTCCATCTCCTGCTCTGTTTGAGGTATATTCTTCACAGCAACTGATCGTCAGATATTTCGTTGGACGTAATTTATTCTTCCGCCTCGCTCAAAAACAGGTCCGCACGGGCAGCTTTCCCTGTTGAGAATGAAATGGAAAGATAAAAATTGATTGAACCGCTTTCATTGCAGCACCTGTGTAACCAGCTGGCCATAAACAGCAAATCACAAGCTTTTTACGTCTACAGACGTTGAATCAACGTAAAAAGGACTGATTAGCTGTCTGGGAGGTTTTAGTTTTCCAGGTGTGATGATTTTCACTAAATTTAAAACTAGGTCACTTTGCAACAATGCCAGTCAACCTAGACAGCAAAGTTCAATTAATTTATTATATATTTGGCATGTAGCCAACTTCATCAGCCAAAAGAAAGCTCTACCCCTACCCAAAACGTTAATTATGAATATGACAAGCAACAAGAAAAAACAAAGTGGGTATGCATCGTAACAAGAGTCATAAATTCAAATTAAAACGTGTGCGGTAGATATGAAGCAATAAAACAGATAGTTTTCTTTTAGTTATATACACAAAATAAAGCCATGATAAAGCATAAAAAGACTATATACCTCAAAACACAATAGACCAGTGGCGTGGTTGGAATAGCAAATACAGAAAAGATGTATATATAGCGTCAAAATAAGCTTTGGGTGCTCGTCTGCAGACCATTGATAAGTAACCGAGGAGCCTGAAAGGTTTGATAATATTGCGTTTGCGTAATATTAATATGTTGGTTGGATTGACACCTAGGTCGCAATTCGAATTTATTAGAACCGCTGCTTGAAACGATTAGTTTTACGATCAAGACAGTGAGTGAGGTTATCGAAATAAAACGCAAAAAATCATGACCTCAAGCAGAGTGGAAACCCGCTATCAGTATTATTACCTCATTTCGCTCCTTTTGCTAATTAATTAGTACCTTGCGTTAACAAGGGCGAAGTGTTTTCTTTTCTGTTAGTGGGAGTGGCCAGTCTTTTATCGAATAATGCAGTTTTCTCATAATTGTTTCTCAATGCTTGTTGAAGCAAAACACTGATGACAGTTGTGAAAAATGCATTTTTTCTTCGAGCTGTATTCACGTAATTGTTCGTTGTGTCGTAGTGTCAACTCGAAGTTTGCTAAAATCGATTTCATGTTTGAAGTCACAAAAAATCTAATTGACGTTTGGATAGCTCATGAAATGAGAATAAACAATAAACATTCAACCTCGGATTCCCTTTTCGCTACCACGCGTTTTGACTTTGAAGTTGCGTCTCACGCGCGGAAAGAAAAGCAGTGTGTGAGCGTGCGTGCGGTGCGCATCTCAGTAGTAATTCACGTTCCTTAGAAAGCCATGCGATCAGCTGTTTTGCGGGAAGAGCAACGTAGGCTGTTTTTCGCTTTCGGCATTAAGTCCGTTTATGAAATGATCTAAATCTATTCGAGAAGTATTTTATCTTTGTAACACCACTTGTAATAGACATTTTTGTTGCCCCTCAACCATAAATGTATAGGGGGCGCCGTCCCCCGGAAGTCGGCGCGTATGATGTATCCGCTGACAAAGCAGGCACTTAGCAGCAACAGATTCTGACATATCCTCCAATACAACACTAAGAAAAAAGTCGGCAAGCCAAACTTGCTCTTCATTAGCTTTATAGTCATCATTAGAAAAAATATCAGAAATTCTTGAAGCTGCTAGCAGAGTTTGCTGCTGTAGCAAACTTAAGCAACGTAATTTCTTTTCAACCAAAAGCAGCTGCTTGACGGAAATAAAGAAATCGCCGCCATTCACCTGTATACAAAAAATGAAACTCAATATATACAGGGTGGGCCAAAACTAAATTTATTGTTTTCATGTGGGTACTTTTAAATTTCAAGAATGCTCGTTATATCTTACACAGAAACTGTTTAATCTCATGAAGTGTACCGCAGGTCTATTTACAGCATACAATAAAAGTTTAATAACTGTAAGCCTACTTTTGGCCCACCCCGTATATCCCATCAAAAGCAACATCAGTGAATCCTCAGCAAACCATTAGCAAAATAAAACTATACAATGATCTGTAATAATATTAGTACAGAATAACATAAAATAAACTGACCTGCCTATACCAGCCAAAGCGGCCTTCAATAGGATCCGACATAATCTTGCCTGAAAGCAGATAATAATCAAAACCATGATTAGTTTGACAGGGTTGAGTTGGGTTTGAGAACAGGTTTTGGGTTTCACAGGGTTGAGAACTCAACCAACAGGGTTGAGTTTAACCAGTTTAAACCGGTTAAAACCTGGTTTAAACCGGGCAGTTTTGACCACCTATTACTGGTCAAAACCCCTTTAGTGTATGAATCAAATTGTTTTTCAATTGAATTACAAATATTACCCTCCATGTTTAGTAATGATGTTCAACTATATTTTGTTTTGATCAACAATAACCTAAATGCTGGATTTGGAACAAAAAATATTCAATTTCTCTGTTTATTTTTGATATTTCAATCAGTTGGTGCCGTATTTTACGGACCATACAGCGCATCCGATTATAAGGCGCACTGTCGCACATCCGATTATAAGGCGCACTAATACAATATGAGTTGCCGGTACTTATTTGTTCTACCTGTCTACAGTAGGCTACAGTACACCATTAACAATTCAAAAGGGATAAGACAGTAGAAACTAGGAATATATCAATACTCAGGCTATAGCAGCCTACTTCAGACTGGTTCAACATCCCACAGGTTAGTACAAGTGCCCTACCTGCCTATTGCTCTTGCAACCATGTATGCTAAAAATTACTTACTGTAGACTGGTATAACAAAGTCCTGAAATACTATAAGGCAAATCTAGCCAATGAACAGCTAATTATAGGCTAAGTTATGTCAAATAATAAAACTTTTCTGCATTTCATAGTCTATCGTCAATGACCGGTAAGCTGTCTAACGAAACCAGCAGTGTATGTGCCGACCTGAGCAACATTGGAACACAGTCAAACTGTTGGAAGCACAGCTCCCAGAGGCTATCAAGAGTTACCGCTTTTGCCTGCGTTTGTGTTCGCGTCATTGGGGTTTTCCCAAATCGTCATAATAGAAAGAACACCCTTCATGGAGCTTCTTGGTTGCTCAGCTCCACAGCAGAGTTTCCATTCAAATTTAAAAAAAGAATGCTAAAGAGTGAATATGCAAGAACAGCAAAGGTAAGTTGAATCATCACGAGGACGTTGAGGAAAATTTTGTAAGGGTATTTTCAACAAGTTCTATTTAGATGTCAGATCGCAGAGGGAGCTGCAGCTCCACAGCTCCCTTTTACGAGCCGCCACTGATTTCGAGGCCTGCATATCAAAATGGTCACAACTGCTTTTATATTTCCTAAATAGCCCATAGCCCAGGTAGCCGAAAATTCACTACATAAAAATATTTTTCTGGGTTTTGGCCGGTTTAAACCTAGTTTTGACCGGTTAAAACCAGCTTTAAACCGCATAGAGATCAACCCTGTAGTTTGAGGGTAGGTGGTAAGTTCAACTACTGCTACCATGGACTGAATGCAAGCTGTGAATGTCTTGTTCGAAAGCCCAGCCGTTCCACAAACACGCCAATCTTCAAAAAAAATTGTTGCTTCTTTTAAAAAAAAGCAACCCGACGTGATTTTGCTCATGGCTGATGCTTAATGGTGTGAACAATTGAACATAGGATCTCTTTTCTTCTTTCCTGAACAAACTACCAAAACTTTATAGCGTTAGCCATGGCTAACTAGAGATACAGCCTGTTTTGTTACATTTTGCAGAAATTTCCAGATTTTGCCAATTTTTGGCGACTGTTTGAATGAATTTTTCTAAAAATTGTAATTTTTACGCCTTTACTGTTTTCCTCAGATGACACAATAGGTTTTAACATCATCAGATGTTGAAAAACAAAGACAATTTGATTTCGAAAATTTTAGTCAGACTGTTAATTTTTCAATAACAGTCTGATTGAGCGTTTTTCAACTTACTTTTTCTCATTTGCTACTGCTTCCGCAAGGCAACAATAAGCTTTTATATCATAAAGAGACAACAAAAAATAAAAAAAACCTCTAAAAATGTCAGTCAGACACAAGCAGTAGCGGTAATCAAAATATGCAAAATGTGACAAATCAGGCTGCATCTCCAGGTGGCCATGGCCAGTGATGGGCATTATCGGCGATAAATTTGTATCGCCTATCGTTGTTGCTCAATTATTTTTTCAGTTATCGTTTATCGTTAAAGGCAATATTTGATTATCGTCGATAAAATTTATTTCGGTTCAACACACAAGTGGAAAGACCATGAAAAGTAATATTTTTACTAGCCATCTAGTTAATGAAAGTAAAATTGAAACCAGTTCTTCTGCAGTGCCTGAAGTATGTGTGCACAGGTCGTTGTCAAGGGAGGGGGCACGCCCCCCTGCAGCGACGGCCCTGACAACACAATCATTTTTAGAGTGGCAAATTGCAATGCATGCAACAATTCTCTTGTTGTTTTGCTCCAATCGGCAATCGCAAGTGACTTTTACAATTAAAATGTAAGCGCACAGGTGGAACAGCTTCCTTTGAAGCAAAGCGAAAGAAATTGGCAAGTGGTTTGTGAAAGTGTCGCAATAAGAGGCCGCTTTCAAGTAAGCATTGCAGCAGAAAGAGAACTCTGATTGCAGCATCGTGCATTTTACGGCACTTTTCGAGATCAAAACTCTGGAGAGTGGGATTTTATTGCATAGGCTTAGATTAGGGGCGTAGCAAGTTAAAAGTCGTTCCTGTTTAAAGTTAAAGAAAATTAGCCATGCAGTAAGTATGAAGTAGATAGGCTATGTATGACTGTCGAGAAAAGATGCAAGAACAATACAGTAGCCTAGGCCTATAGTTCAGTGCTCTCGCCAGAGCGAAAAAATAGGGAAGGGGGGACACCTGCCCAAAGTGGGAGAGCACCAAAATGTTAACCTAATGAACAAGTCATAAAAAAGCCGGTCATAGAATAAACGATAAAAGCAAATAAATTGATAAAAGGCTTAAAAGCATCCAACTGGTATCTGAAGGTATATATAATTATAAGCACGGCGGTTACCTCAGTGATTTGATTCTGGATTAAGAGGTTGAAGATTCGATACCCACTGCCGCTGTTGCGATTCTATTCATGCATAACTTACAAAAATTTTTGTCTCTTTACAGCAGGGGTTCCCAACCTTTTTATGTTCTCGTACCACCTAGCCACCACGGATTGTCAACACGTACCACTATTTTCAAAACAACTAATTTGATCCAATATTAAATTATTTGCAAGATGATGTTTCTGGATGTAAAGTCAGCGAAAGTAGCAAAATTACCAACAAAACATCACAGAGTCCATTACACCACACAGCACAGAACGCATCAAAATAACAAAAAAAAGACACAACTAAACACATACACAATACAACTAAATTTAATGAGATTTTTGTTTATCTTTCACCAGTTGATCAATGCGTGGCATAACTTTGCTAATAGCACATCTGCTGAAGTCATGTCCAGGGGCACTTAGTCAGTTTCGATTTTTTGATTTGATGTTCATAAGAATAGAAAACCCCTGCTCGCATTCCCAAGTAGAAGGAAAAATCAGTAGTTGTGGAACAGCGTAGGAAGCTAGCGTTGGGTATGAAGAAGCCATAATAAGCCAGAAGTTTATTGCAGAACATTCTTTGCGTTGTTTTTTTGCTGTCTGATCCTCCTGCATGTCTATCAGTTCCTCTTGTTCCCCTGTACCGACAGGCATAGGCGTCGATTTTTTCTTAGAAGAGAGGAATTCTGGGTGGGCAAGAGTTTTCAAACAGATTTCATTGAATGTGTGTTTGCAAATTCGCAGTGGTTCAGTCTTCAAAATGAACATATTTTTACTTCGGCAAAAACGTTGCCAAGGCCAAACGGCAAAATTTGAAATTGCCTCGGCAATTACTGTGAATATTTATTAGGAAAAGATTGTACTAAAACATGTAAAACGAGAAGCGAAAAATATACTAGAGTAGTCTATTACGAACGCATTGTTTGATTTGTTGTGATGTAATAATACCAAACGTAGTGATAAAGCGAGCAACGCGATACGCACGCTGTTACGGTAATTCACGTTAAAAAACTCACGAGGAGGGGAAAGTAAGTTAATTTTGGGTTGATTCAACGTTCGAGTCAGCACAAATCGATTTAATTTTTCCGGCGGGTTATATTGCGTAACAACAATGCCCAATAAGAAATTTACGTTTGTTTTACATGAATTCGACATCTAGCGATGTTGAATTATCATAAAATAACGTAAATTACTCAACCAGGTACAGGTAACATATTAATAGCTCCCTGCGAGAAGATCGCCTCGATTTACGTAAGCTTATAAGCCAACATAATTTCGGCACAATTGGGACACTGCGAGCAACACAAAGTCTGTTTGATGAACTAGTCAGAATCGGTATCATCAGATGCTGTATCAGCTGGACGAGATAACGGAAAGCGAGGCGCAACAAGGAGTAGATGCTTACAATAATTTGACGTCTACTGGAGTTAAATCAATGCAAATAGCAGGCCTTGAAACACCTTTTTTTTCCGGCGGCCAAACGTGTCCGACTGAAGCAAGCTGTTCGGCGGCCAATCACAAGCACATGGCGGCCATCGGAACTTCGACACACATTTTTACTTCGGCAGAAGCGAAAAATATACTAGAGTAGTCTATCACGACCGCACTGTTTGATTTGTTGTGATGTAATAATGCCAAAAGTAGCGATAAAGCGAGCTACAAGATACGCACGTGGCACGCTGTTGCAGGAATTCACGTTAAATAACTCACGGGGAAAAGTAAGTTAATTTTGGGTTAATTCAACGTTCGAGCCAGCACAAATCGATTTAATTTTTCCGCTCGGTTATATTGCGTAACAACAATGCCCAATAAGAAAGTTACGTTTGTTTTACATTAATTCGACATCTAGCAACGTTGAATTATCATAAAATAACGTAAATTGCTCAACCAGATACAGGTAACAAATTAATAGCTCCCTGCGAGAAGATTGCCTCGATTTACGTATACACTAACATAATTTCGGCACAATTGGGATACTGCGAACAACAAAAAGTCTGTTTGATAAAGAACTAGCTGTCAGAATCGGAATCATCAGATGCTGTATCGGAGCACGAGGTTGTCGCGTCATCACTGGAATCAGACACATCAAGAGGCTCATAGCTTGGCTGTAAATCTATATCGTCTTTGCCGTTCGCAATGAAGCGTCCACGTTTTGCGGCTTTCGGGCTTTGATACCACTCCACAGGCCTCTTTTTTTTCATAAAGATCCATCAGGGTGTTGACTAGGGAATAAATCTATGCTGTGCCATAACGACTGGGAGGAATGTTTAACCCTAACATTACAAGCGCTCGTGTGGCCTCGGCATTTTCATTGCCGACGCTAATGCGCCATTTGCCGATGCTAATTTTGAAGACTGAATATATCGCATCAATAAAGTGTATTGTGATGTCACTTGCATCCTGCTTATCGTCAGACATCAGCTGCTTGGTCAATCAATAATGTTAACAATTCAAGCATAGACAGGGTGTATTGTGATTTATCGAGTGCTTTAACTCTTTTCTGGTCCTTTGTGATTATAAGTGGCAAAGTACTACTACTTTATTTATAAGGCCGCTTGCGTAAAATTTTCTCGGAACTTTATGGCGGACAAATGCGGCCGACGGAAGGGCGAGACCCGGCGGACAAAATGTCGGTTTTTGTAGGTTAATCGCGGCGATGGCCGCCTTCAGTTTCGAGGCCTGAATTATAGGGTGATATTTTTATAAAAGATTCTCCCAGCTGGGCACGTGTCTAAGCGCCGGCGAAGTAGGAAGTAACCCAAATAAAACATCCAGCAATAGTAAGATTAATCAATCTCTTAGTCTGGTGTAGTCTAAGAAAATTAGTTTTTTCTTGTAATCTTGTTGTCCTTACAATCACCTCGGCAATTGCCGACGCTAATTTCGAAAAGTGTGGTTAGTCTTTCTCACAAAGACTGCGTTTAGCGTCGCTGCAGCAATTAAGCTTTAATAGGTTGGATGTTTTCTTTCTTGCATCTTGCGATCTTATGAGCGCTGCTAAACTAAACAAACTTCTTTTATGTTTTCCTTTGCGACCTAAAAAGCGCGTGACTCGTGACCTGTTATCTTTAAAGTGGCGCCTTCGGATTTGCCGCATTTGTAAAAGCGATTGTTTTTAGTACGTCTTTAGTTTGTATCGGTTATTTTATTGTCATGTTCATTATGATGTCATATTCACATTCCCTTACGCTGACCGGGAACTGAAGTTTGATTGTGACGTAACGAAAGTGAGACCATTCGGAGAAAAGATCAAATTGCCGACGCAAATTTGGAGAAAAGATCAAACGTGGCTTTCTCTCACCAGGAATTGCCAGCTGTGGCAGTTGCCGTAGCAACAACAATGCAGTGCGTACCGCCGTTTTTCCACGCAGCGTTGTTACGGAATTGCTTTGTTCTGTCGGATACCTAGCGAGAGACATAGCGTAAAACAAGAAGTTGCGCTGCAGTTGGTTGCGCTGCAGTTGCGCTGCAAATAATTGTAACGAACACTTCATAAGTGGCATGAAAACAGGGTGGGCGAAACATATTTTGCCCACCCTCGTTTCACGGCAGGGTGGGCGTCGCCCACCCTGCCCACCCTATTTCGACGCCTATGCCGACAGGTAGGTCGGCTGGGTCCACTGAGAAAGGATCTGCGATGTATGGGCAGCTTGTGGTATCTGGAAAGTAATGCTGCAATTCAGCAGTTAGCAGCGAGAGGTGCTGGGTAATTTCTCTGGAAAAGTCATCACTGATTTCCATTTAAAGGGCTGACAGAAATTTAAACAT
This sequence comes from Aplidium turbinatum, assembly GCF_918807975.1. Lineage (NCBI taxonomy): Eukaryota > Metazoa > Chordata > Ascidiacea > Aplousobranchia > Polyclinidae > Aplidium > Aplidium turbinatum. Next base: position 17,204,002 of record NC_137489.1, read on the forward strand.
ACCGTAGCGCTTGTTTTCCACATTTTTCCTCCATAATTCCACCTTTCGGATAAAAGCTCCCAGTTTTGAAACAAAGTCTACGACAGTGCAGTTTTGCCCTTAAAATGACAGATTTAAATGATTGAAAGCTTCAAATATATTGGACAAATAAGCCAATCTTGCAATGAATTCCTCGTCTTCCAGATCGTTTTGAAATTCATGGTCTTTCTGTTGGAAAAATAAAAGTAATTCATTTCTCAGTTCAAAAAGACGCTTAGTTGTATTTTCTCGAGAACCAGCGCGCTTCTGTGTGATAGAGGAGACAAGTGTAGTCTGAGCCGAGATCTTCACAAAAAAACTTAAACAATCGAGTATTTAAAGCTGATGTTTTAACAAAATTTACGATTTTGACTACCCTGTTCAAACACATTAACAACTTTGCAGGAAGAACATTTGTGCAAAGAGCAAACCTGTGTATGAAACAGTGAACACTTATGACGCGAGGTAACACAGCTTTGACATGGGCTTGAAATCCAGACTTTCTACCGAGCATAGAGGGAGCCCCATCTGTCGTACATCCGACAAGATTTCCCCAATCCAATTCATTTTCCTTGAAAAAATTATCCAAAGAGTTGAAAATATCTTTTCCTTTTGATGTAGTGGACACCTCATGATTCAACAATAATTCCGTTTTTACAGCATCGTTCTGTGTAAAGCGGACGTAGACAAACAGTTGGCAGCAGTTTGTGACATCTGTGGATTCATCAAATTGTAAGGCAAATCCAAACTTCGAATCTCTTACTCCTGCAATCACTTGGTCAGTGATATCAACTGACATTTCCTCGATGCGTCGTTTCACAGTATTGTTAGAAAGCGATACACTATCCAACTTTGCCACTGAATCTTCTCCAATCAAATTTCTGACTAATATCTTTGCTGCTGGCAAAACAAGTGACTCCGCAATGCGGAATGGCCCGTTTCGGCGAGTCCGATTCGGCGAGTCCGATTCGACTAGTCCGATTCGGCGAGTTCCCTATCCGGCGAGAGCCTTTTTCGGCGAGTGCCCTATTCGGCGAGTTTTTGAAATTTTTAAAAGGAAATTATCGGGTACCGTAGCCTAATTGCAATTGCCGTTTTTACATCGTTTTAACGTCGCTAAACGTTGAAATCGTGCAGAAAGGAATAAAAATAAAATGTTTGAACTATTAAGTTAAAATTCGTCATGTCAGTTCAGTTATTTTTGACCATCATATCAAAAACAATACACGTCAACATAGCAAAGGTAGAAAAGAAAAAGCCACGACATTTGTTTAGCCTTTTCATTCTGTTACTACAATGTAAAAATGAACTGTGTTCTTGGAACAATTTTTTGCTGGTTGGGATAACTAGGCTACGGTACCCGATAATTTCCTTTAATCCAAGCTGTAGGCCACACATTTGTTTTGCTGGTTGGGATAACTAGGCTACGGTACCCGATAATTTCCTTTCAATCCAAGCTGTAGGCCACACATTTGTTGGTCCAAACTAATCATTTTAACTATTCAAAAGTACTAACTTATAGACATAAACATGATCTATTTTTTTTTTTTGTAACATTTTCTTTGTTTTATTTTCCCTTCATATCTTAAATTTTTCTGAAAGTGTTGCGACCGTGCCAAATTTCTGTCAACTGAATAACTTACTTCGGTCACAAGCACGTTTTAACGTTCGCGTTTTGTCGCTTCTACCTTTTTCTACACCTTTGCTATGTTGACGTGTATTGTTTTTGATATCATGATCAGAAAGATAAACAACTGAACTGACATGACGAATTCAAGCACGTTTTAACGTTCGCGTTTTGTCGCTTCTACCTTTGCTATGTTGACGTGTATTGTTTTTCATATGATGGTCAGAAATAAAAACAACTGAACTGACATGACAAATTTTAATTTAATAGTTCAAACATTTTCTTTTTATTCCTTTCTGCACGATTTCAACGTTTAGCGACGTTAAAACGATGTAAAAACGGCAATTATAATTAGGCTACGGACCCGATAATTTCCTTTCAAAAATTTCAAAAACTCGCCGAATAGGGCACTCGCCGAAAAGGGCTCTCGCCGAATAGGGAACTCGCCGAATCGGACTAGTCGAATCGGACTCGCCGAATCGGACTCGCCGAATAGTAGCAGACCCCCGCAATGACATGAGCTTTTTTGTTTTGGGCCACCAGAAGAGATCCTTCATAGGATGCCTTCACAATTCCGGCATTATTTCGGTAAAACTGGCCTGTGTGATCCATGCGCTGTCGCTTCACGTTCTCCCTAAGTCGCTCAAAATAACTCTTATTTCGATGCATCTTATCTGCATGATTGGACTCAAGATGCCGCTTAAGCAAACTTGGTTTCAAAGCTGCATTTGAAAGGGTTTTCATACAGATCACGCACTGAGGTAAGCTATCTCCACGATGTTGAATAGCAATAAAGCCATACTTAATATAATCTGCGTCTGCGCTATACTTTCGCTTCGACATTTTCAAATATTTAGACAAAAATGTAATGCTGTTCAGAATTCAGCCACTGCACGTCGGAAAATTAACATCAGAGTAAACGCAATTCTGCAATTGCACAGACCACATTGCACACGTAATAGTTTCGTCACAGACACCATTCACATTGCACACATAATAGTATCGTCACAGACACCATTAAGTTCGCACAGCAGCATTGTAATAATAACAATGACAGCAGGGAGCAAGATGACAAAAGTAGCTTACTGAGTGCAGAGAATTTAGAACGGAAAGAAATAAAAGTGTTGTTCGCATATTTTAGAAACTCAAAATTAAATAATTGTTGCAATAGGACTACTTTATTTGACAATACTACTACATATCACATGCAACGAAGAGCTGCTCGCGTACCACCTGAAAAGCTCCCGCGTACCACTAGTGGTACGCGTACCACCGGTTGGGAACCCCTGCTTTACAGTATATTACGTTCCAGGCCTTAAAACTCGTGTTTTTTTCCGGCAGCCATCGTGGCCTACCGAGAGCGCCTTCTCGGCGGCCAAATCTGCGTGTTTGGAGGCCAAAATACAAATAACGACAGCACAAGTAAATAGAATTAAACTTGCAACAATGCCAAAATGATCATTTAGTTTTGCTGAAGTCTGGGCGACGTCCTGCTATAGAATCGTTGTACCACGCAATAACTGCTTTATCGGGACTGTAATCCGGTATTGCGGAACCAACTAACGACACTAAATTGTTTCAACTGCATACCGCTTTTCATAAAACCTGGTCATTTACGAGTATACCGTTATGATGTCACCATTGAGGGATGAGGGTGTGAAGTCACTAACCCACAACGGAAACATTTCTCAACTCTGAAGACACGTGTTTTCCTCTTGGATGTCAACTAACCCACCCAGACAACAAAATCCATCATTTTTACATTGATTTTACGTTTGCAGTTGTTAAATCAGGGTAAAAATGACGAATCTTGTTGTCTGGGTAGTTCTCCTTTTTAATAACGATTCAATGTGCATCCGACAACATCGAATCGACATAAAAACGACATAATTGGCAGCCGATGTAAATTAGCACTTCGGATTAACACTTTGTTAAAATAAACGTGACTTGGGTGATCACAGCTGGATGTTTTCCATGCAATTACAAATGTTTCCGCATAATACAACAGTGGTGATTATGACGCGGTGACTTAATTCTGCGTCACTCTTTGATAATACATATTTTCGACAGTTAATCCACGATCATTCTATTGCGAAATTAAATAATTAGCTAGAAGAAACCGGCGGCCGAATTGGCCGACTGAGGAGGTAGCACCGGCGGTCATTCAAGCTCTACTTAGCGGCCATGGCCGCCGGCTGCTTTAAGGCTTGATGTTCGATTTTTCGTCATGTTGATGAAAACAGTTCGTGCTGCATGGCATTGGGGCAGCGCTAATCAAGAAAAAAAAAATCGTTATTGGACATTATCGGTGATAATTTTATTGTTTATCGTTATCGCTTAACTTTTTTTTATTTATCGTTATCGCTTTAGGCATTTTTTGTTTATCGATTATCGTTATCGCTTAACTGAAAAATGAGTTATCGCGCCGCAGTTTCTGAAATGCTGAACAAGCTGCGCTGTAATAGTCCAAGCCACGAACAGTTGATTCATTCAAAACACCAGCATGCCAAAAAATAACTGGTCAGCGGTCACACAAAAATACTAAGCAGTAAAGTATTGACATGAACACAAACATACACCTTGCAAAATATGCATATAAATATATACATAAAATCTATCACCAACTATAGTTGTTTAATGCAGTTAGGCTTTTTGCACTTGATTACTTGTTCTTTCAGTTTTTAAAGAAGTTACATTGAATGCATTTTCTACCACTGTACATTTGTACAATAATACATTTATAAGAATGCCAACTAAAAACTTACTGAAGAGCATGCAGTGGAGATGTCCGTGAAATGCTGCTTAGATTTAATGAGGATTTCTTTAGTTTGTTAGCAACCTTCAATGCCTTGTTGTCTTCTTCCATAGCATAAAGGCGAGACAAATGATGAAATTTTGCAATACATGATTGACCAAGCAGGCGTTCACGGCCAGAGCAAGAGAGATGCATCCGTTTCCTTATTACAAAATTGTTGTGAATATTCTTCAGATTATGCGATCGTAAAATCAAAAAAATAAAAACAGCTCTTCCTGTTTTCTCAATGGATGCTCTAAGCTGTGCAACAGCAAAAAGTACAGGTTAAAGTGGTGATAATAGTATATGCAATAGATGGCACTTCTTTTAAAAAACATTTATAAAAAGTTACAAAAGCAACAGCCAAAAACTTTCCCTTTGTAACTGTAATACAGACAAAATCGGTTAATCGAATCACCTATTTGCCAGACGTTTTGATACGATTATACGATTGATTCGTTTAACCAATTTACTAAAAAAAAAAGGTTTATTGAGAATGGGCGTAATCGTTGGGAAGATGTCTGTGCTGACTAGGCTGCAACGCACATTACAACTGATGCTTCCTACAACTGTTTACAATTCCGGTTAAACTTTAAAGAGTTTACTAGTTCTGTGTTACATAACACTATGCTGTATGTTCCAGCCAGCAAAACTGGTCCTTTTTACATTGATTTATCATCTGCAAACGTTGAAACGATGTAAAAAAGACCAGCTTTGCTGACTTGGCTGAGCAGGTATGATCAAAGCATTTTTCTGCAAACTGCGGCAATCGGACTTCTTTTAATCTCACCGACCTATGTGACGTCACAACGCGAACTTTGACATTAAAGTTTATGATTCAAGCGTGCTATTTTTAGCTCGTACCAGCTGTGTAGTTTTGAGTATGGAACGTGGCCTACGAAAATAGTGGTATGGTAGAAAAACACGGCTCACACTCATTGTTTTGAAATCGCAAAGTTTTTTTTTCAAGTCTTTTGCGCTGTCTGGTAAAATAATTAATTTGCAATGTTCTTCAACTGAACGAAACTGCACAAATGAAATTATGCACTGCATTTCACAAAAGTAGGCTACTTTTTTTTCAGCAATTAAAAAAAAATTCTCGAAAGTTTTCTGGTAAAAACTTTTGGACATGCTTTCCAACACGTCCCTCTTAAGCCGAAATAATTTGTCCACGTCCATTCCTTGGAAGGCCAGTCGCCCACGGATGACATCAAAAGCATTTAAACTTCTTTAGTGTGATTATTCCTTTTGTGTGCACTTCTGTTTTAATGAAGCCCAGCTGTGCGAAAATTGGTTCTTTGTAGTGCGATGTCTAGCACATTAGATTATTATAGAGTGGGATTACAGACACTTGTCTTTGTTTTGAGCGCATGCGTCTGTCTCACCTTTGCTTCATTTCGCCTTTGAACATTGCAGACAATAATGCGAAGCAAAAAAGAGACATTCTCTTTTCGCTAACGGGTATAATTATACGATTAAATGAATGAAGTATGCAAACTAGACGCAAATCCTGATGCTTTTATCCGACTTATTCTTTTAAGCGGTATGCGCTTAACCGATGTTTTTACTTAACATCAGATTGGATTTGGTTTGGGATTTCAGGTTTTGATTCAAATAAACGATTGAAACGTTTAAGCAGATTTCGTCCGTATCAGGTCAAAAAAAACAATAATAAAAAGCAAAATCGTAATTCATTCTATATTAATCTATAAATTTTAAACACGTAGAAAGAATACTTGCAATGCATTTTTCAAACATTAAGTTTGATGTTTCCACTACGTTTATAATGCATTTAATTTAAAGGTATTTTCTCATGAAAAGATGTATAACAATTTATGCATCATAGGCTATTATAGTGCTGTTTGTGTTTTCAAGATGATGGTAAACGTAGCAACAATAACTATGGACTTATCAAACGAGATGTGCTCATGGCAGACAACGAACAACATTTGTATATTATATATCTAATTTTCAACAAAATACAGGGTGACCCAGAAAAATCTACCACATTTCAAACTAGGAAAAAGAGACAAAATTTATAAGCAATCAAAACATTCATTGTTTCATCTCAAAGTGAAAAGGTTACCATTTGGTGTATTTCGCTCATTTTACTCAAAAGATCGTTACAGTTTGTTTGAAATGAGTCTTAAAATTTCTTAATTTTCCCATTTCTAATGAAATCTTCCACAATAAATGCACGGTGTTCGCACCACCAGGCCATTTTACATACCAATACAAAATTTTAAAAATTTGCACAAAAATTATTTACTTATAAAAACTAAAACCTGAAACACAAATGGTAAGTCCTTTGCTGCAAAATTTCAATTCAACCTCATGTCAAACTTCTACAGCTTTGGTACAGTAACAATTTGAAATGTGGTAGGTTTTTCTGGATCACCCTACATCCAGGGCCAGATTTACCAGTAGGCAGTTGCCTAGGGCGGCAAATTATTGGGGGCGGCAAAATATACGAATATATTACATTGATAATACCGGTAGCCTACTGTACACAGAATGATGCATTACATTTTTGCTCTCAACAAGTTAGAAATTGAATAGTTTTATTCAACTGAATCAGCGACGCGTACAATGTTTCTCAGTCTGGTATCCCCAAGGGTATGAGTTAGATACTACCCAGAAGCATTTTACCATACTTTAAACCAACCAAACTGCCTGCTAAAAAACACTGCCTAAAAGTAAACTTGACATTGATGAAACCATTTTTTTAAAGAAGTATATACAGTATATAACTTTTTACAGCCACAAACTAACTTATTGAGAGCAAAACTGTAATGCGCCGTTTGGCAAATACGGTCACATCCTCTTACGACGAATGGAAAATTACCTAGAGAAATTCTTAAATTCCAACAAATTAAAAAAAACTCTAACTTTATTACTCATATTTGAAAAGACATAAAAAATTGAGCTGTAGGCTACTGAAATTAAAAATTGACCACAAAAATGCAGCAGCCTAACGATTGAGTCACTTCGGGTCAATAGTTAGTTTAAAAAAAAGAACGCTTCCGGGTAGTATCGAACTCATTCTCTCCGGAACTCCAACTCGAGGACAATCGTACGTGCCACTGACCGAGTTGTCTATAATCGTCGAATTTAGAACTTATATAGGGACTTTTTTCTTCTCTTCTCGTCTTTTGCTTTGAAAGAGAAAAAGAAAAGGGTGCATGTAATAGTAGAGTGCATCAGTTGCCCCGAAGTTGGAATTTTTGATCGGCCCTTGGTAATTTTGTTCCAAATAATGAAAAAACACAGGATGTGAAATATTTTGTCAATCGGAGTTGGTTGAGGGGGTCAACATCCAAGTCAAAGTTTGATGTTTAAAGCTTTTTTGTGAATATCCGTCGGTCACGTTGTGGAGTTTCCCTGCAACCTGGTCCATTGTACGTCACAATGTTTTATTGTCTTTGAACAATCAACAAACTAGTTGTTGTATAATATGCAGTTGAAATAACCGTTGTTTGATAATTTGATTCGTTTGCTGTTTAGTTAGAGTTATGCTTGCTTAATGGTTTTTCGAAGCTAGCTAGATAGAAGATAGATAGAAGCTAGAAGCTTGAAGATAGATAACAGCAACGTAAATTAACTTTTATAAGACAGTCTTAACTTTTACGTCGATTCAGTTGAGAGAAGTGACTATAGTTGCACAAATTCAACGTTTGACAATGTTGAATCGTTGTAAAAATGATGAATTTGGTATATAACTACGTTGGTGTAAACTTTTAAGTTTGCTTTGAAATATGTGCATGTCTGAGCTTAGTTAACGACTTTACTAAAACTTAATTTGGTCTATGTAACGCGTTCACAGGCCTGGAGCATAGTCAGTAGTCAAGTGCTTCACTGACGTCCAATTCTCTAATTTTAATGACATCACTTCAACATTTCCACCTCTTATATTTTGTTTTATGTATACACTGATTTACGATTCAAACAGCCTGAGAAGCTGCTATGACACATAACCATGATATGGAAGTTACAGTGTAACTGTGTATTTATTCCACTTTTCTTTCCTTACCTTACCTTGCTGTACATACTGTGATAATGGATGCGTTAATTTTCCAAAATTCCTAGTTCACTGTTGACCCCTTTAATGAAGTTCAAATTCAATAAAATTTTAGCTATGACGTTTTTTGGTAAATGGGAACAAAACTACTAAGGACCGAGTTGAATTTCCAATTTTTCAAAAATAAAGGGGCAACTGATGCACACTAATGTATAGTGACATCATGACCGGTCAAATAGTGTTTCAGATTCAAAGACCGGAGCAGGTCAAATAGCCACTGCTAATAACTTAACAGCAGTGTAGAGTGTTTGGTAGTTTCGATTGAACAGTTTTAAGTAAAACACCTGAATAGCTGGCATCAAATTAGTATGGAGCATCAAGTTGGATGGGTATATACAGTGGCGCCGGCAGGCGGGGCAGCTGCCCCTAGGGGTGTTCAATTTCGATTTTCGATTCGATTTCGATTAAGGTGATATTCGAAATTCGTTTTTCGTATCGGGCATATTCGAAATTATAGCCGCCCTTTCGGCTGAACGCGGTTGAAAGTAACGCGAGTGGCGCGAAATCTGTCTTGTCGCATTTTGCAAGCGAAAAAAGACTTCGACGCATGCGCATCGTCGATCACGTGACTATCACACGCTCTCGCGGGTCCAACGGCCAGTCCTGCACCAGGGATGCCAGGTTGGCATTTTTAATGCCAAATTTCTCTTAAGAATGAAGATAGCTAGGTTGTGCGGGTCTGCTACTAATCGGTGAGTCCGATTCGGTGAGAGCCTTTTTCGGTGAGAGCCCTATTCGGTGATTTTTTTGAATTTTTTTTTGAAAATTATCGGGTACCGTAGCCTAATTAAAACCCTTAACCCCAAAACTCCTAACCCCAAACCCCTATCCCCTAACCCTATAACGGCAATGATAATTAGGCTACGGCGCGCAATAATTAAAAAAAAAAAACTCACCGAATAGGGCTCTCACCGAAAAAGGCTCTCACCGAATAGGGAACTCACCGAATCGGGCCATTCCGAGGTTGTGCAATAGCAGAAAGTGTAGGCTGAGCTTTGTCGCAGTTTTATCCATTTTTACCGAATCCATAGGCGCCTAAGCCGTGAGGGCAGGGCCGTAGCCAGACCGCAGAGCAAGGAGTAGCCAGACCGCAAAGCAAGGGGGGGGGAACTTTTTTTAGGGGGGGGCCGAAAAAATTTAAATGGGCAAAATCATTATAATTGTAGCTGTTGCCCGAAAATGTTGAGATTTTGCCAAGGGGGGGCGAAATTTTTTTCAGGGGGGGAGGCCCCCCTTGATCCCTGGCTGGCTACGGGCCTGCGCATATTTCTGTGTGGGGGCAAACTTTTATGCTGTATTGATACATAAAACAATAGATGAACTAGCGATCGACAGCAGGAAAACACTTTTTGAATGCAAACCGCAACAGCTTCGCGATAAATAATCACTAGAACGAGTTGCGATGCTACAATCCAACACCAGACAACAAAATCTGTCATTTTACATTGATTTAATGTCTGCAGACGTTGAATCAATGTAAAAATGACTGATTTTGCTTCCTGGGACATAGCAAAAATCTACCATTTTGTGTCGATTCAATGTCATCAGATGTTGAATGCACCCCAAAACAATATAATTTGCTTACGTAGACGGAGCGTGCGTTTAGCTTTATGCGCTTGCAAACATACTCGATGTCGCTTTCGAGTCGAAACCTCTGCACTCTGCAGTGAAATGGCGCGGCAGTGAATCGCTCGCTGTGAAAATGAACTTGAAGTGTTTGAGATCCCAGCGACCTCGGCTCCAGCGGAGCGATCGTTTTCAAAAACTGGCCTGACCTTCACGAAGCTGAGATCCCGACTGACGGGTGACCACTGACCATGTCGATCAGCTTGTGTTCATAAACACCAACTTGGGCCTGGAGCTGCAGACGTTATTTTGTGTTCTTTTTTTGCAAATTTTCATGGCTTTTTTTAGCATTTTCTAGCGAATTTTCATGTCGTTTCTTTCAATAAAATCACATTTTGCAGTTTGGTGAATAGTTGTGATATTCGAAATCGAAATTCGGAAATCGAAAATAAATTGAATTTCGAATATTGAAATAATCGAAATTGAACACCCCTAGCTGCCCCCCCCAATGTTTTGGGCAACATCTTTTTAATTTTTTTTTTTTATTATATAGACTTTTTAAAGTTTTAACTAACGTCACATTGATGTAGAAAAATAACAACCTGTTAAATTTTTGATACCTCACACTCCCATGACTTCTTTCGCGCGCATTTTGGCATTGGTTGCTTGCAGTGATTCTTTCACTTGAACAAAACGTTTTGTTTCAGCAGTTTTGAGTTGTTCAATTCTGAAGTTGTAAAGGAGACTCAATTTCTCCAATATTTATCATTTATGTTTCTTCTTTAATCTCAGCAGAGTATAAAACTTGTAAAAGTTTTTCATCCATATACGACGTCATAAATGAAATTATATCTCAAATCGGCGTAATGACGTGACATCATCTAAACATTTTACCGAACAATAAATTAACAAATTCGATCGTCAAAAGTGGTTTGGTGGTGGTAAATATTACGTAATGAAAAAAATGTGATAAGGTTGGAAGACATTACGTCATGTATTTTCAATACAAATTGAAGTTTAAAATTTTTTCTTTTGTTCATAGTCATAACTCGTAATCCAACTTCAAAGCGGTACTACAAAGAACAATTTTCGATAAGGGGGGCATCAAGAATAAGTCAACATGACTTTTAATCCTTAGAAGGTTGGGCTCCTGGAGTCTTGCTCAGTTTGGGGGGGGGGGGGGGCTGTCGATTCTTCCTATGCTTTAGGAGTGATATCTCTGTTATTTTGGCAAGGTTTCAAAATTTGGGATTCACTTTGTAAAATTATTCACGCTGAGCATATGAAAATTAAAACTATGTGAATTTTAGAACTGCTCATATATATATGTTGAAACGTTGAGGTCACTTATGAGTGTAATTTGTAGCGTGAGTTTACACATTATTTTTTGGTAGAGTAATGAAGAACGTGCATTGCAATGTTGTGATTAATTTTTTTTTACATTATTTTACATACAACCAATGCCCTTCACGCTGTAAAACAGTTAGGATTAACGAGACATGGGCCAAATTAATTACTTTCATCCAGCTGGTGAGAAAATGTTTCACAATAGAATATGAAATATTTCGGAGGATGTGCTGAGAAATGCCTTATATCTTTCAATTTATAACCTTTATTCGCTCAAAATTTCAGCTCAATAGAGGTGAATAAAAGTTAGGAAAAGTCAAGAAATCTCGTAGTTGCAGCCTCAGTGGTTTTAGAGATATATACAACTGTTGATACAAAAAAGTTGAATTGACAGCCCCCCCCCCCCAAACCTTCAAAGGGTTTGCTTTGAGTCAACAGATTTAGGCCTTAAGGTTTACGTCAGCTCCGGAGATCAGTAAAATATAAGGTTGTCATCATCGGTACAACAAGACCATTGATTGATTGGTTTAGTGAGGATTCGTAGTCCCATTGCTTTCATTTTGAGTGATCATACTGATTTTCAATTTATTCCTACAAGACGTTACGTAATGAAAAAATATATAACTAAGGTTGGAAGACATTACGTCATGTCTTTTCAATTCAAAATGAAGTTTAAAATTTATTCTTTTGTTCATAGTCGTAACTCGTAATCCTCCTTCAAAGCGGTATTACAAAGAAGGGGGGCATCAAGAATATGTCGACATGACTTTTAAGGTTTACGTCAGCCCCGAGATCAGTAAAATATAAGGTTCTCATTATCGTGATTGTAAGCCGCGGGAAATTTTTTCTCTAAAAAACAGATTCCCGGGAAGCTAAACATTTTTTCCAGCCGTGGTAGAAAACAAGAGAAGTTAAATAATATACCACTGTCTTGCATGTCTTGCACCAGTGGCGTAGCCAAGGGAGGGGAGTTTGGGGGTTTCAGCCTTTCAAATTGAATTTACGGATGTTAATACATTGTTTACAAGAAAAGCTTTAGCCTATGATGTAATTTTTCGTCAAACTGTGCAAGGATGCAAGCCATCTGCAACTGCTGAGATTGCTTGTTCGATCTAGATTAACATCTAAACAGCTATTCGTTATGCAAAACTTGAATATATCAGAAACAGCCTAAAGTAACTTCATTGTCTCAAAGCTTTTTGTTTGACACTCATCAAGATGTATGACCTCTATGACGTTACATTTTCTAAACTTTGGGTTGACTTCAGAGCATAAAAGTTAGTGACTTACCGGAATAAGATCACTTTTTGAATCAACCAAGGAGAAAATTGATAAATAATAAAACTGTAATAATCTCGCAAAAAAAAGCAATCAACCTATGTCTCTAAAACAAAGTTTGCCTAATTTTAAACGAAACTGCATTAAAAGAGCGAGTTTTGTCAATACCAAACATTCAAATATCTCAGTCTGAAATGAGCAACAAGAAAACATAGAGACTTAGCTTTATGTCCGAAAAATGCCGAAGAAAACATGATCTTATCCTTTTGCTATGCCACCGGACAGCACCATTTTACAGAAATATTCATACCCACAATTTTGTTGAAAATGCTCTCAGAATGCACCAAACTGAAAGTAATTTTTCAAAATTTTCTGGGAAAGGCCCCCTAGACCCCTAAGTGCCGCCTTCGACAAACACGATATCGGGCTGTGCCCGCCGCTGTCAACACCCCCCTTTCAAAATTTTTGACTACGTTACTGTCTTGCACCTGTCAATATTTTGCCCCCCCATTGTTGAAGGTCTGGCAGCGCCACTGGGCATATATCAAATTTACCCAATATCAGTTTCCCAACTGGTGTCAATATACCCTGAGGATGGCAGTCTCCAGATAGCAGGAGTCCCTATTCTCAGCCCATTTAGCTCTCGCAATCATTTTAACTGTTTTATTATTTCATTCAGATAAGTTAAAAGGATTATCGAGCATATGAGAATGAAAGCATACCTAATAAAACATCTATTTAAACAAATAAAATTATATGAATAGCTAACATATTATGTACGGTACTATGTAGTAAGTACCGTACCCAAAACAAACTACTACAATGTTATTACAAAAATATTTCCTTACCTGTTGCAGACATGATTGTCTGTAGATACAGCAACCACAAAAAAGATATCATTGATTGCAAGCATCACACGTTCAAACCAACTAAATTAGGGTCAAGTTTTTCTACTGGAATGAGACAAACAACATCTATGTACTTTCCACTTAGCCTATTGATTGGACCATAAATGTCAATATAATTTTTGTAGGTTGATCTTCTTCAGTCAAACCAATAAAAAGGCCACTAGTAGGCTAGGTATTTAACACCCTGAGCAGTAGGCTATACACTTCGTCCATCATCAAAACGAATCAGCAACAATGTTGGTACCGTACTGGTAGGCCTACAAGTAATAACTGCATAGTGCAAGCATGTACTGATGCAACCTGCCATCATCTTGGTAGAGTAGCCTACGGCTAGTATATACATGCAGGGCAGGCATAGAATTGTTGTACTTGTACTAGTACCATTATCATGCAAAAAGTTAATGGCATTTAATGCCGTATGAAAGCAAGGGGCATCAGATTACAAAATAGATGTTTCCACATAGGCATAAATAGCCTAGACTTAAGTTTTTTTTTAATTTTGACTATGCAGAAGTATCAATATTAGTTAGCAGGAAAGTTTATATCCTAACTTGCATATCTTTGATTCTGCTGAACCCCTAGTCTAGCGCAAACCATTTTAGCAGACAGCCGACCTCAGGAAACATTACAAAGCTTTACACTTACTCCCTTTACTTAAATCATAGCCAAGAAACAAAACTAATTTCTAATTTTGCAGTGACAATCTAATATTAAGCACAGAGTTTTGAAATCTCTGGCCAGTGCAATGCAAACTTGCAATTTGCAAAGGAATTAAGGAAACACTTCAAAAATACCGCCACTCGCCAGCACGCTCTTGGCAAAATTGCTGCGTCATGAAATGTGAGATCGTACATTCGTACTTTGCAATCCCGTGTGACGGTGTGTAGATAACGGTGCTGTCACGATTTCTTTCTATCTCTTACCAGGAAAAAGACTTGGAAAGGTTCAATGACGTAGTTTAATGGGTCAACCGAAAAGCAGTCAATTAAATGTCGAATAATTCTACTAGCGAAATGATAATCTGACTTCTTGAAGAACTTTAACGAACGGCTTCTCAAATAACTCTAATTTCTGCATCAACTACCCATCCACAACTCATAGCACAACTCTCATAATCAACTTATAATAAACACCATAATAATCTCAGAATCATCATCAGAATAATAATTCCGCAAATTACACCACTATTTATAGAAGGTGGCTTCGGTCTGGTAACATCGAGAAGGTTACGTAATGTCACATTGTTCTGTCAAGTTGCAATAAATGTCAACAAGCAGGAGCTTATAGAAGTCTAAAGAATGCCACGTTCGCAAGAAGATTCTTACATAATAACGATTTCGCAATCGGACATTTACTGATAAACAACCTTATGACGTCATGACAAACGACGCTCAGAAATCATGAAAAACAACAGAACCTTCTAGATTTGCATGCTTACAGATGATTCTAGAAATACGTTACATAATACAAATTTCTCAATCAGAGGTTACTTCAGATCATAACCGATAATAACACAACGCACCAGAATTCCATAATGAAAATAGCACATTCGTTGAAGATACAAAGCAAGCCATCGCGAGGCATTTGCACCTTGATTGTGACATACGCCCCCCCTTAGAATATTGTTGCAAACAATATAACAACACAATCAATACAAAACACACCATAAAACAATTAATTACTCAATAATCAGTTCTCATAAGTCTATCGTTGCATGATCTACCAACGATAGCTTTTCTCAAAACAATAGTCACGTTTTCTGCGAAAGTCTCCAACGTCCTCAACATCTTCAGTGCATCGGCGAGCGAGATGACCCATCTTCCTACATCGGAAACATCTCCTCTCCGGACAGTCCTTGGCGAGATGACCTTCTTTATGACAATTATAGCAAGCCTTTTCATCAAAAGGGCAGCTCCTGGCTATGTGTCCAATCTCCCCACATCGGTAGCAATGGTTGTCACGGCAACGTCTGTTTTCTGAATGTCCGCCGTTAGCAACGCATTCCCTGGCGAAGTGTCCGCGTCTACCGCATCTATAGCAAACTCCAAATGGTCGTCGCCTGCCTCTTCTCCTCGGTTCATCGCGCTCGTAGCATCCGTGATCGTGAGATCGTTGCTGATTATCTGCAGAACAATCTCGAGCAAAGTAACCATTCTTGCCACAAGAATAACAAGTAACTTCAGAATTTCTCTCAATAACATTTCCGATTATAAGATCAACTAAAGAGTTTTGTAAACATAACGCTTTCACAGTCCCACTACAATACGGAGTTTCGATATATATCTTCGCTAACGGTCCTTGGATTGAAGTGTTATTTATCGACATCACAATTCCAGTTTTTCCCGTTAATTGACTGTCTTTAACCAAATCTCTCCTCACTATTATACCCATAGAACCAGAATCACGTAAAACTTTTACCTTTTTGTTTCCAACTTTTCCATCCACTACTGGCAGGTGATCTTCAGGTATTATTTTTCCGCAAACATCTTCATCCGGATTCTCCTCGTCAAGCGTGGGTTCAGGAATCATTAACGCACAACCACCTCGATAAACGTCCGTGTCTTTATCTTTTCCAGACTGATTGGATAAGGAAAACGACTTGTCCTTGCATTCCTTCGCTTCGTGTCCTTGCCTATTGCAACGATTGCACCACTTCCTCGATTCCTGATGATTTCTGTTAGTCTTCTTCCGGCAGTTAACAGACTTATGACCTAAGCCATTACAATTAAAACAACGTACTTCTCTTGGAACCGCACCTCCTTTAAAATTATTTGTTTGCTCTTCGTCATTATCGCATGACAACGTTTCTTCAGTCGACAACTTCTCATCATGAGCAACTAAGTACTGTTCTGCCACACTGGCTATTTCTTCTAGAGTTTTCGGACTTCTTTCCATTAAATAAACTGACAGATCTTTTGAACATGAATCTGTGAATTGTTCCTTAACTATAAGGTTTGCCAATCCGTCCAATGATTGTTCGGCCCCCGAAAGTTCAAACCATTTTAACAAAAGGTTTCTCAAACGTTCAATAAATTGACCTGGACTTTCGCGTCGTTCAGGCTTTGCCTCACGGAATCTTTGACGGTATCCATGCTCGGTAAAATTGTATCGCTTTAACAGAGCTAATTTCAATCTGTCGTAGGCTAGTTCATGGCTTCTTCTTGTGAAAGTCTTGAATATACATCAAGAGCTTGTCCCGATAATAACATGCTTAGCTGGGTAGCCCACGTTGACTTCTCCAATTTGGCTATTGTAGCATATCTTTCAAATCTTAACAAATAACTATCCAACTCATCTTTTTCTTCAACAAATGATGGCAAATCTGGACGTCTAACTTGCGCCACAAAAACATCTCGAGCATTATCATTAGTAGAATTAGATCGCTCACCAATGTCCAGCTTTTGTTTTTCTAATTCAAGTTTTAACTTTTCCAATTCATATTGCGCTCTTCTTTCTTCAGCTTCTGCTTCGTACTGCCATTGAGCACGTTTTTCTTCAGCTTCTCGTTGTGCTTGTTTTTCTTCAGCTTCAAGTTGTGCTCGCTTTTCCTCAGCTTCAAGTTCTGCTTTCCTTATTTCACGAGCAGCTCTTCTATCTTCTCTTTCGTCAGCTTCTCGCTGAGCTTTTTGTTCCATTATCTTGTGATACTCTTCCATCACAAACTGAGACTTCTCATTACCAGTCAGCCCCATTCGTTCAGCCATGCTCCCTAAGTCTTCAATCATCTCATGTTTGACAGTATCCGCCATCTTGACATTAATTTATTATTCTTTTAATAAATCTTCGGTATTCTTCGGTTTTTCGGTTAATTCCTTTTCGGTTAAATCCCGGACGAGCCCCCAGAATGTCACGATTTCTTTCTATCTCTTACCAGGAAAAAGACTTGGAAAGGTTCAATGACGTAGTTTAATGGGTCAACCGAAAAGCAGTCAATTAAATGTCGAATAATTCTACTAGCGAAATGATAATCTGACTTCTTGAAGAACTTTAACGAACGGCTTCTCAAATAACTCTAATTTCTGCATCAACTACCCATCCACAACTCATAGCACAACTCTCATAATCAACTTATAATAAACACCATAATAATCTCAGAATCATCATCAGAATAATAATTCCGCAAATTACACCACTATTTATAGAAGGTGGCTTCGGTCTGGTAACATCGAGAAGGTTACGTAATGTCACATTGTTCTGTCAAGTTGCAATAAATGTCAACAAGCAGGAGCTTATAGAAGTCTAAAGAATGCCACGTTCGCAAGAAGATTCTTACATAATAACGATTTCGCAATCGGACATTTACTGATAAACAACCTTATGACGTCATGACAAACGACGCTCAGAAATCATGAAAAACAACAGAACCTTCTAGATTTGCATGCTTACTGATGATTCTAGAAATACGTTACATAATACAAATTTCTCAATCAGAGGTTACTTCAGGTCATAACCGATAATAACACAACGCACCAGAATTCCATAATGAAAATAGCACATTCGTTGAAGATACAAAGCAAGCCATCGCGAGGCATTTGCACCTTGATTGTGACAGGTGCAGACCGGTTTCAAACTAAAATTTTCTTGTGGATTACCCTTCAAAAGACAACAAATACGTCAGCTATGAAAATTTATTACAGCTCATATAATTTATTACAACTTTGATTCAACGAGAGCTATGGTAGACACTTTCTTTAACCGTATCTGTTACTGGCGTAGACCTTATGGTCTCGCCCTCTGCTAATTCGGCAATTTCACATAGAAGCAGTGACGCTAGAAACCTGAGACTTCTTGACTTTTACTTTTTTTCTTTCCCCAGCTTTTAATCCCGATTATGTTGGTATCAGATAATTGTGAAGTTCACAATAAACCTTTTGTCACAGCCAGTTATTAAATGCAAGAAATTTCCTGATATTCAATAGCTTGATTGACAGTTTAGTATTAGCGTGCGGTTTCATTTTGTGTCTGTCAGTCATAACACGACGGCTCTAAAATTCCATTCACTACCCAGGCAGCAAAATCCGTCATTTTTACATTGATTCAACGTTGATTTTGCTGTTTGGGTAGGGAGTTGGTCTTTGACGCGATATGAGTCATTCTTTGCTGGCAGACATCAATTAGGAAGGTAATTTATTATTTGCGTAAATTGCTTTGTAGTGCAAAAAGTGCATGGAATACTGTTTGCACAAAAACTGAAAAACCAAATTGATGAAATTCTGTGTTCTATGCAAGAGGATTTTCAAAATAAAATGTCAACTGAGAAATTTGACCAAGAAATGGAGAAAATTGGTCAAAAACCGAGTCTTTATCACCTTTTCTACCTAAAATACACAATCACGAATATATTTTGCGAAATAAATTGATTGAAGTGATAGATAAGGCTTTTGACCAACGGCATACTTTTTCCCGTTGTTATTTGATATAAGCCGACGGAGTAATTAGTAATAAGAGAGACGTAGACCTGATGGTCTCGGCCAGTAACTCTTGACGCCAAAAGGAAGCAGTGACAGATACGGTTAACCATGCTTTAACGCAGAGGCGTGCAACATACGGCCCGCGGGCCAGAGGACGGCCCGCGGTACCCATTTAGGTGGCCCGCACATTCTTTATCAAGTAGGCTAGCTCATTGTTTTTAAATACGGTACTTTTTGTTAGATCGGAGGATGTTGTTATTTGTAACGTCATGATTATTCAATTCAATTCAATTCAATTTATTTTTCTTTGTCAGAATGCAAAAGAAATGATATTGAGAAAAAGAAATACAGTAACAAAACTAACAAAAGGAAAAGGTGGCAAAACCTTAATGTTTTAAGACGTGCGTGAAAGGATCTAATATTGCGGTATATGCATCAATAAATATAGTTAAGCACGGCCACCAAACCTGATACTTTAAAATAAGTTGATGAATTAGTTAAGAATCAGTCGCCTCCTCGTTCCTGGAACAACTGGAGCGCCAATTCTTAAAGCAATGAGAACACGACTGAACCCAACATCACAAAAACAAACTAATATACACAGTTACACACACATATTGAAATTACATAAGCAATATCAAGCGACACTACTGTGCAAAACACTCTGCTAATTATGATAGCATTGTGGGTCAATTACGGGTTGACAAAATGCAGCAGTTGAAAAAGTCTTTGAGCAAACAGCAAGAGGTATTTCACGGTTACAAGAAAGACATTGGGCTTGTTACAAAACTGAGCTTCAAGATATCTGAAACTCAATGTGTAACTTGATTGTGTGTACTTTTCCATTAAATAAATTGTTCATATAAATTCATGGGTTATTCGATAGACTGGCCCTCAGCATCATTATTATTATTATTATTATTTATTTGCAATCAGACTCAAAGTCCATAGAATTCAAATTTTTAACAGTCATCACACAAAATATCAGACTAACACAACATCAAGCAGGCTACATCAAACAACGTACAAAATACTGTTGTAGTGAATATAAAATGTAGAATTAAAGTAGCAATCAGAAGACATGACATTGCGCAAAAGTGGATTAATTGATCTTTTGCAACGTTCTACAAATGCATAGCAATTTTTTCTTAATAGAGCATCAAATGTTAACACGTCGTTCTGTACCTGATACACTCTAGCACTGTCGCATCTTGACAAATTGTGGATAATTCTGTACGAGTCGTTGTAAGCAACTCGTATGCGATTTAAAGTAGAAGTTTTATAGTTACACCATAGTTGCGAACCATACATTGGCATACAATATGATTGGTACATTACATTTTTAACTTCGGTAGAGCAATTTCCAAACTTGGATCTAAGCTGATTGGCAGCGACATAAAGAGATCGCACTTGCCTTTTAATATCTGCGTCATCACTGATGGTATCATCAATCAGTATACCTAAATATTTCACTTGTTCAACAAATTTAATTTGTGTATTGTACAGCCGCATGCATGGAGAAGTCAAAACTTTAAATTTGCGACATTGATGGACCAATCCAACAGTTTTGTTACAGTTGAAAATAATGTCATGTCTAGAAGCATAGGATTCACACACATCAATGAGTTTTTGGGTACCTTTAGCACTTGGACTAAATACACACAAGTCATCTGCAAACAATAGGTGATTCAAGTGAGATGAACCAGTATTACATCCGACATCTAGGGAATTCAATTCAGTCGATAATTATAATTGTACGTTGTGGCCCATTGCAATAAACAGTTGCACGCCCCTGCTTTAACGTATTACACTTTCCCAAAACAATAACGCAATCATGCGTGACATAGCCTACGATACCTACGCGAATCAGCTGATTGCAGTCATGTGACTCAGCACGTGATATTGTGACTGCGTTCTTCTCCAAAGTTTTTGGTACAGTACAAACCAGGGGCGGATCTACCGGGTGGGCCTGATTGGTGCAGGCCCACCCAGATTGACAGTGGGCCAACCTAAAATGGGATTCATGAAGAAAAAATATTAATGTTTAACACTAGAACAACCAAGTAGCACTGAATTGTCTGTGGCATCACTATTTCACAGCAGGATACCACTTTAACAGCCCATCAACAATTTACACAAAGCAAAAAAGTAAGCCTTTCTCCACTGTCGTCTTTGCTGGTTCACACTTCACAGACGCTCTTGTTCCGCTGTTTTCTTCCGTTCTAAACAGCTGGAATTAAATTATATTTCGCACCTGGATCTGTCACTTTTGGCGAAAAAACATTCTAAATGGTCCGTGTGCACTGTATGACATTGAGATCGCAGATGCTGAACATGCTGTATTCATTCAACACATCAGACAGAAAATGGATCGGGAAAACTTTCCTACATTAATGGAAGTACTGGACAGCTGCCCTGAAGACATTTTCCCAAACATGAACAGTGTTTTAAGGACATCACCATCATAACACTGCCTTCCACGTCCTGCAGCGTTGAGAGACTTTTCTCCGCAGCAAACAGGATCCAAACGCGCTTGAGATCATCCACGCTGATTGGACGCCTTAACAACTTGACACTTTTGTCTTTTGAAAGACAACTCATTGACATGTTCGGATTATGATGACATAATCAACTATTTTAACTCGAAACCTAGGAGACTCCGCCTTGTGTAGAAGCTCCGATAACACTAAGTTTTTGTTTGCTGGCCGCCGTGGCATTATTGGTAAAGGCCCACCAAGATATTTCCTAGGCCCACCCATAAATTACGTTCTGAATCCGCCACTGGTACAAACTAAACAAAGTGAACGAATTTCCGTCACCAGCGCTAAAATTTTCCGCACCCTTCCCGGTAAAAGTGATAAGCAGTGCAAAATATGCATTTGTAAAATAAAATGATTGATTAATTTGTGATATTTATGGAAAGGGTTAATTCGAACGAAAACTAAAAGCAACCTAACGATACTCAATTCAATTTATTTTTCTTTGTCGGAAAACAACAGCAATGATAAAGTTACCAACAGTTTACGGGAACAAAACCAACAAAAGGAAACTGCGGCAAAACTAAAGAAGTTTAAAACGTGCATGCGATGTAAATTTAAAGGATACGTCGATGAAAGTAAATTTAAGCACTGCCACCAAACCTAACAGTTTAAAATAGATGAATTAGTTGAAAGAATCAGTTGGCTCCACATTTTAAGAATAAATGTATGCTATGGTGAGCTTATTGTACAAAAACTATGTAGGCTACAGTGTAGCCTACGCTGTTTGGTTTTGATGGTATATGTTTTGTTTTAATTGCCATCAACGTTGAAAACGCTGACTCGTAGCCTATTAACTATTGTCGGCTCCTTCGCGTCCGAACATTCGTTTTGTCATCAAATCGAGTTTCGCTTTGGATGATGATATCGGATGTGGCTTTGGAAGCCCATAGTCTATGGTGGAAAAGACGTGAGCATAAGTCACATTGTGTGGAGGGTGGAGAACGTCGCCTTTTTAGCTTGTCTTTTGTATTATTTTGTTTTCCTGGGCCTTTTGTATGCTGTTTTCTTCAAAAAATTCCGTGCCTTCAATACTTTTTTTCCTCCAGTTTGACATGTCACAGGCAAGTTGTTTCCACAATTCTAGATCAATGTTTGCTTGGTTGAGGAAGCCTTTAGCTGATCATTGTAATTAAATCGTTGGTGAGACGATCCTCCCAACTAGTGCTTAGCATTTGCTTCAGTTTTCGCGGCTGAAAATTTTCAACACAAATACGTTGATACAAAGGCAGGAGTGCGGTTAGCCTTACTGCTGAATCAGAGAATGATAGGTATTCCGCTCCAACGCAAAGCCAAAAAGTGTGAAGAGTTTTTGCACAGAATTTATAAATTTCCAGAAAATTTAAACTTCATATCAGAACACAATTAGTAAGTTCTTCCTGAGAGAGGTGCTCTGTCAGGGCCGGATTTAGCTGATGGGAGGCCCGGGCAAAAAAAATTTTCTCGCCTACGGCGCGAAAAACCACCTCTACGTCTACAGTAGCATTAATCCAGCACTGCACAACATTTTGCAGAAACTTCAAAGGCTGAAAAAAAAACACAAAATCACATTTTTTCCACGTAGGGGGCCTTTTAAAAGTCGGGGGCCCGGGAACCTGTACCCTCTGCTCCCCCCCTAAATCCGGGCCTGTGCTCGGTAGCCTACTATGT
The DNA here is from genome assembly GCF_918807975.1 of Aplidium turbinatum. Classification (NCBI taxonomy): domain Eukaryota; kingdom Metazoa; phylum Chordata; class Ascidiacea; order Aplousobranchia; family Polyclinidae; genus Aplidium; species Aplidium turbinatum. The sequence goes on from NC_137489.1 coordinate 17,227,216, forward strand.
TTTTGCGTTGTAAATAGCCTAAGTTTTGGATCCAATGAAATTTAGTAGAAAATACTTCTGAAACTGTTCCAATAGATTTGATAAATGGTTAATAACCAGAAGTCTAATAATATTTGAATCGGCATCGTTGTTCGCCAAAAACTCTTCAGTAAATGAGAACATTTCAAATGGACCATTTTCAACCTGGTGTTCATTTTCAGGCATTTTCAAGCAGATGTTTAAATTGTTTGTCCTTATTTTTGATGAACGCTTCAAATTTAGAATTCAATGTAAAAACATTGATGTTTTTTGCTTGGAAGAGACAAGTTAAGTTCGATCAGTTTTTTAACCAAATTTATTGAATAGGCCAGCATAATTGTAAAAACCAGATGTCATTGTGAAAATGGTGGAAATCACGACTCCAATTTTCAACACTAATAGATTTTTAATTTTTAAAGCTTTAGCTTAACTTTTGAAAGCTATCTTACTTCACGTTGCAACAAAAAGGTTTTAAATTTTGATTTCATTTTACCACATCAATTTCTAAAAATAGAAGTATTGAGTGTGCGACTCTCAAAGTTAGCAACTTGCACAGAAGTGTTAATATAGAGTACATTGTGAAAAATCGGTACACTTTCTACGACCCCTAAAGTTCGTTTCACGACCCCTTACGGGTCGCGACCCCAAGTTTGGGAAGCCCTGGCCTTGTAGATTAGAGTATTAGCAAGAGATGTGGTCATTTCTATTGCTTGGGTTCGATTCCTACCCTCTGCTAATGTTCTTTTTTCTTCTGCAACTGAACTGCGTACAAGAAGAATCTGACTACAATCCATTGAGTTTATAAGAAAAATTGTGACTAAATCACCAGTGATGTCATATACGTCACGCATGATTGCGTTACTGTATTGGCATGGTGGTAGCCTATACGTTAAAGTGCCTACCGAGAACTTTGAGCTTGTTTTGCTGCAACGAGATCAGTTCAATTCAGTTTGTTTTTATTTCTGACCATCACAACGAAAAAACAATTTATGGCAAACATAGCAGAGATCGAAATTAACACTTTTCTGAAAACGTCTATTCAAGAATTGTATTTCTGTAAAAATAGCCCCAAGGGTGTCGAAAATGCGACGCAACACCGTACGCCACTAAAAACTTGTCACTACAATACAAACTACTGAGATAAAGACGGAAATTTCGTCCAGCTGGCAAGCACTAAGCAAAACAGTTAAATATGCGACCAACTTTTCAAGCAACAATTTTAAAATGACGAAAATAGATTGCAATATTTCAAACGCACGTAAACAGCTTATGTGACGTAATAATGATAAGCATTATGAAGCTATTCCAGCACCTGTTTGGCTTACACCATATCTCGTAATTCAAGATTTAACGATGATGTAATGTTTCAACAGGTGTGACAAAGGGTGATGCAATCTTTGCTTACTTCTAGCAACAGTCCATGACGTAAGACGTCAGGTTCAGTAGACAACGGTTTTATCTGACGTTTGATTTAAAACTTGTCCGTAACAATGTCTGAATACGTTGAATCACTCAGTTGGCCTATTGTTTTTCTTTAAAGTGATTTCACGTCTGAACAGGTTGATTCAATGCAAAAAAAACTGTTTTGCTGACTGGCGCGCTTGTAAAGGCAATGGTCATTTCGATGATCAATTGCAACACCGATTTGCTCTAAAATTACAAAGTGCGTTTCAATAGTTTGGCAACATATTTTTTCATTATCATGATAACAGGAGGAGTAGGAAAACTTCTCCTATTTTTTCAAAACGCTGGCAGTGAAAATGTTAAACATTACAGGATAGTGAAACTACAGGACAGTGAAACATTATGACGAATTATTGCATTTTAACAGTCGTCCAAATTATTACGTAAAACTACACAATCAATTCACTTTGTGATTTGGCGATTATTATCAAACCTTTGAAAAACATGATGTGAATTTACTTTAAAGTGTGATCGAGTATTCGACACTCTATGAATTCTCAAATTCTTGCATATTTTGTTTCGAACGCAGAACGAAACGAAATGGCTTGAATTTCCAAACAAAACGAAACGAAATTCTTCACTCAGAAATTATTTCGATACAAAACGAAATTAAAACAAGGAATTTTGCTCTGAAACGAAATATTTTTGTTTCGAACAGTTCAATCCAAAACCTTATGATAAAAATCATAGTTGTGTTTTAACATCCGTATTTTGTCGGTTCTACCAAGAGAATCTAGAAAAAGATCAATACAGTAAAAGAATGAATATTCTCATTCACGGAATTAAAGAAGAAGCATGGGAAACGAAAGCAAAAACAGTGGAAAAAGTTAAGAATCTATTGAATAATACACTGAAATGTGACGACATAGACATTGTCGATTGTCATCGTCTGGGATCAACAACGAAAGGACGAGCAACTGGTGTAAGTACAACACGCCCGATTATATTTAAAGTTGGAACAATGCTGCAGAAGGAAATGATATTTAAATCGTTAAAATCTTTGAAAAATTTTAATATTTCTAATAACAGCCGAGTGTTTTTCTCGGAGCATTTGCCAAAATTGTTATATAACAAAAAAAAACAATTGTTACCATTTGTGAAAACAGCCAAACAAAGCGGGCAAACTTTTAAGTGGGTTAATTCGCCTGGTGACATAAATCTAATTGTGGATGGCAAACGAATTGATTTGTAATCAACTACTTTTCTATTTTACTTATCTGAGCTTGGTTGAAATGTTTGTCTTTTGTCTATGCCTAATCTTAAGAAGTCTATATCTACTTAAAAACCCAGTTGGCGGGGTTGGTTTCTTAGTGCATGGATCCAACACCTCCTGATGATGGATTGGTGTGAGGTGGACAATTGTTGCTAACTGGGACAGTCAACGTTAAACGAGGTCAACCTAATCTAGGTCACACTGTAAATAATCGAGCATCCCAGACGTCTGATAGATTTTCGCTTCCTCAATAAACTGACGCTTATTGAATTCAAGCTGTGATAGAAAACTGTGTCAGACCCTCATTATCTCACTCTTCTTACCAATTGTTACTGCGATACCTCTCGTCTGCTCTATGGCACAAATTCACAAGCGGCCTATATTGTCTCATTGTAATAGTAATAGCGTTCTACATTCTAAGCGAACGAGTCAAGCTGTCACCCTTAATCCTGAAAATGAATTCGATTTGAATGAATCGCTTGCATCCTGTTTATCTTCAAATATAAGATTGTGTGATTATTACGAACCTATAATTTGTCTGTGTTTAAAGATAATCAAAATAACCTGCTATTCGCACTGCACATTAGGGTGGAGTGAAACATAGGTTAAAAATGAAAGTTGATAGAATCAATCTGTAATAGTTACTAAAAGTTGTGATGTGGTAAATGTATTCACATGCTGAAATATTTTTGATTTTGATCAACGTTTACGTCTGCCGCAAGTCCATTGAAGTTTTCACTGGTATTTTGGAGCTATGACGTCATCACAATTAGCAGATCGTCACTTTTATCTAACTTCTACCTTCGGTACTTCTATCTAACAATATCAGAGTTGTAAATTACACATAAATCGTTGCAATGCAGTGGAAAATACGTCTTTTAGAACGCTTGTTGCATGTATATGATCAACTGATAAGAAAAAACACGGATTTTAAGCTATTTTCTTCAAATTTCTGTTCCTTTCACAAGTTCATCACCACAGTTTAAGCAAGTATGTGCAATGAAGGTAAAGCAAACTACAGTAGAAAAGTGTTTTTCTTAATATGACAATATTGAGATTTCGGTTGCCTGTTTACTTTTGATCCCATATAAATATTGTAAACGCTTTTTAAATCATCAGCTTATACAGTACATGGGCGTTGGCAGAAATATTGCAGGGGGAGGGGGCAAACATCTTTTAAGCCAAATTTCATCTTGTGAGCTACAACGAGTGCAACGTAGCTAAGTGTATTGATGAAATGTAACGTAAATTTGGACGGCACGAGCGAAAACGTTACAATTAAAGATATTTCCAAGGCATACTAAGCGATAGTTTCCGAAAGCGCGAAAAAATAGTCCTGGAAAAATATTGGTTTACTTCGAAGAAAATTGGATGAAAAAGATATTATCGCCCAAAGGTAAGAAACATTTTTGAAAGTATCGTTTTCATAAGGAAAGAAACGTTTATAAAACCCAAATCCAGGGGGACAAGTGCCCCTCTCTGCCGACTCCCATGAGTTTAAATCTCATTAAGCACTCCATTTGCCAAAAACTCTCGTTTTGTATTGAATACAGGCATTTCTAATCTTGACTGCAGTCTACTTCGAATGAATCCCTCCCGTTGTTTTTGCCCACACACCGCAGATGTTGCTTCAGTAACGAGGCGAACGGCCCTTTCCATGGCTTGCGTGTGACACGATAGCTAGGAAATTCAAGCTCTGGAGCTGCAGCATCTTGAATGAAGGACATTAACTGACTGTCCGGTATGTCTCGAGTTAGTGGTGGTTCATATCTCTCTGTATGCTGCCAATCAATCAGTTCAAAGTATTCGTTTGCTTCAAAGATCAAGAGTGGAACTTTAAAGAGACGAATGGAATCTCCATGACCTTGTTTTCTGGAAAGTATCCTTCTCAGTGCTAATTTTCTGTTGTACAGACGTTCATCTACCAACATCCACAGCAATAGGTTCTCTTGGTGAGCAAAAAAGGCATTTCGGTTGATACCAGGGACAACTATTGCTTTTAGTTCAGCGCTAAGACAGCGCGACTTTTTAACTACGTGAAACAAAGTGTTTAGCTCCTTTACAGTAAGTAGTACAGGAAGGTTGCGTTTTCACTGCAAACCACGTTGGAGCGTATAACTTGGCAATGTAGGCTACTCCACCAAAACTTTCCTTGCTTCAGTTGTCCCATTAGGTCATGACGATGTCGCCGCCAATGTGCGGGTTCAACTATGGCAGGAGAGACTGGCAGCCGGACCGACATTGGCCAATATGGAGCTCACACCCATGGAGAGCCTTCCTCCCAGAAAACGTGAACCGTGGAAGTATTGGCGATGCCTCAACCGCTTAAGAACTGGTATTGGCAGGTGTAAAACCTTGATGAGACACTGGGGGTATTCCATGGGGAGCACAAGTTGCAAATGCGGACAGGAGCAAACGATGCAACATCTACTCGAATGCCCTGACCTAAAAGCAAGGTGCTCTGCACAGGATTTGGCCGAGTTCAACGATAGAGCAAGAGCCTGCGTGATGCTCTGGGCTACGGCCGTGTGATACACGATGAAGAAGACCAACGCTCTCAGATTTTACAGGGATTGTTTCGTGAAACATAAAGCTTCAAAATGCGATTGGTTGTTGTCAGCCATCTGGAGTGATTCATCTTTCTTGGATTACAATAGGCAAGCTTGGCATCACAACGCCCTGAGCTAATTGCTTTACAGATGCCATACAAGTACAGTAGGCTACTGCTGATCTGTGCTTAAGCTCACGTCAATTGAAGGCAGTTGAATATCAACAGCCTCAAACTCTGTGACTGGTAAACTGTCACAGTCTTCAAGTTTTTTACCAATGGAGCCAGAAAAACTTAGTGGACCAGATGTAACTCCATCAAGATAATGCATCAAGTGTCTCAGTGGTAATTCATTAAAATGCAACAGACATACAAACCGCTGCAATGGCTTTTTCAGGCCCTTTTTAAGAATTGCATATTTCCGATTATGTTGCTTAAATGGACTAATTGAATCGTAAGAAATATCCTCTATGACGTCACATGCGATGGTTTTAATGCGGAAAAAAAATCTGAAGCAAATTGTGATATTTAATCAGCACATCCCTTGTAATCTTGAACTTGCTTGCGGCAGACGAAAACTTTATTTTAAAACGCTGAAATTTTCAAAGCTTAATAGTCAAGCCACACTACAGCTTTTAATCGCTATTACAGAGCAAAAATCAAAATTTTCTATTTTCACTCCACCCTACTGCACATTGAGCTATCCGCCCCGATAGCTCAATTGGTTAGCGCGTCACTTCTGGAACGAAGAAGCTTCAAGATCAAGCGGCGCTGGTTCGACTCTCGGGGTGTGCGCTTGAGCAACGCATGTTAAGGACTGCTCTCCATTCAGCGGCATCTAATGGATGGAATAGTTCCCCGGCAACAAGACTTCAACAATCGGAAACTTCACTCTGTCAATCTCGGTGACCGGGCCTGCGTCAGTGATTCAAAGCCTCTACAAGTATGCGAAACTGCCAGGATTAAGCTCTGCAAGAAGCTTTCCCAGTCCGAGGATAAAGATTCAATCAATCAATCATCAATCAATATAAATATTAGGTCCATTCAAAAAAATATTGATACTCTGCATGAATTCCTTGAAACTTTTGAAAATGCTCCTGATATTATTTGTGTTACCGAAACGCGCATTAAGGAAAAACCTCTTGTTAATATATCGCTACAGGGCTACGATTATGTCTATGAAAATTCTGGTATTTCTGCAGGCGGTGTTTTAATATATATTTCAAAGGACTACAAATTTAAAGTCATAAACAATTTTCAAATCGATAGTGACGACTGTGAAAACTTATGGATATCCATTGATCTTAACAATTCTAAATATAAACTTATAATAGGTGCAGTTTATCGACATCCCCGATCAAATCAATCTGGTTTTGTTGAAGCTCTTGACACTACTCTGACTAAACTCAACAATGAAAGGAAAACATATTTCATTCTAGGTGATCTCAATATCAACGTTTCTGACCCTTCTACCCTCTCTAAAAGTTATCTCACCATGCTTGAAAGTAATGGTGTTCACTCACTAATAACCAAACCCACAAGAATTACGGAAAACTCTTCAACCACGATTGATCACATCCTTACTAACAATATTACCCACCGCGTAACCCCAGGTGTTCTTAATTATGACATCACAGACCACTTGCCGGTATTTTGCCTTGTTTCAGACTTTAGGGTGTCAACAAAGTATTCAACATGCTACTACCGTGATAAACGGAATCTCGACTTAACTGCTTATTGTGAGGAATTAACTGGAAGCATGCACAAATTCATGTCTTCTCTTTCGAATGTGTCCCCCGAAGGTTTAAATGACAAATTTTCGCAACTGATTGATGCAATAAAAAATGTAATTGATAACCACGCTCCACTAAAAAAACTTTCTCGTAAAAATAATAAATTACAAAGAAAACCTTGGATAACTAGAGGTCCATAAATACGTGTCCATAAAAAATAAACAAAAAATGTATAAAACCCACTTCTAAATAGGCAACGAAGCAAGTAAGCTTATATATAAGAAATATTCTAACAAATTAACTAAACTGAAATTTTTAGCTAAAAAACAGTATTATGAACGCGAACTTAGCACAAACAAAAGCGATGCCAGACAAACTTGGAAAATCATAAATTCACTGTTACCCAACAAAAACAAGTCAACACATATTATCGATAGTGTTAATGTTGACGGAGTGCAAATATCCCAGCCAAAGCTTGTTGCCAATAATTTTAACAACTTTTTTTGTAATATTGGTAAAGAGTTAGCTGAAAGTGTTGAACCTGGGGACGAGAACGGTTATCTCAGTTACTTAAGGAACCGTGTCCCTACCTCGATCTACCTGGAACCTGCTCATATTAACGAAGTTATCAATGAGCTACATGCTTTAAATATAAACAAAGCCTTTGGCTGTGATAACATTTCCCCGTATTTTCTTCGACCTGTTTCTACTATTGTTGCCCCTCCGCTTGCAGCAAAGAACAATGATTTCACAGGACTTGCCTTCCTCGACTTAAAAAAAGCATTTGATACTGTATGCCATAAACGGCTCTTGCGGAAGCTTGACCACTATGGTGTCCGTGGAGTTGCAAACGATCTTCTCTCGTCTTACTTGAATGGCCGTAAACAATATGTTGAGATTGATCAAGATACTTCCACGCAGCAATCTATCCAGTATGGTGTTCCTCAAGGTTCAACTCTAGGTCCACTCTTGTTTTTAATTTACATAAATGACCTACCAAACAGCATGTCGACAATGCCAAGGTTGTTTGCGGACGATACATCTCATAGTTAAAGCTGATAACTTAAATTTATTGCAAACCAAACTTAATGCTGAATTAGCTGCTGTAGAAGGTTGGATTAATGCCAACAAATTGACCATTAATGCCTCTAAATCCAATCTATTAGTAATTCCTCCTTAAAAGGCTACAACAAATTCGATGAATTCCATGTTCTCTATAGGGCTGTTGAGCTAGAAACCGTCGACCACGCTAAGTATCTTGGAATAATAATTGATAAACAGCTCTCATTCGAACCTCACATTGATGCTCTTAGATCTAAACTTGCTAGATCTGTTGGTATTTTGTCGAAACTTAAACACTTTCTTCCTTTCAATGCCAGACTCCAGTTGTATTATTCGCTCATACACCCATATATTATGAATGGAATAGCTATTTGGGGATCTACATACAAAGCATATATCGAGAAACTACAAAAGTTACAAAACAAAGCAATAAAAATAGTTGCTGGAGGCTTGTGGTCAGAACACGTTACGCCATACTTCAAGCAGGTAAAAGTTCTAAAAATAAAAAACATTTACAAACTAGAGATTGCTAAACTAATGTTTAAATATAACCATAATGCTTTACCCTGTACTGTTTCGAATTACTTCAAAAAAACATCAAACGTTCATAATCGCTCAACTAGATGTTCAATCAAAAATGATAATTACTTCGTACCTCTGTATGCTACTACAAAACTTCAACGAAGCATCAAGTATAGTGGAGTAAAAATATGGAACTCAATCCCACTAGATATTAAAAAAAAATCTTTTGACTTATTTAAAAAACTTTACAAAAACTATCTAATTGCAGAATATTAAGTTGAATGCAGTGTAACTTACTAATGTGGACCGATACTCTTTAAACTTTTAATCGTTATGACTATCAACACCTAATATTGGAACTTGACATTTTGACGTATTATGAATGCAAGTTTGTTTCTGTCTTGACTCTTTGTTGCAAGTGTAGATAATTTAGTGTAATGTTTATTAGATGTTTATCATCGACCTGGCTGAGGGTGGCTGCTTGACTCGAAGACCGTCATGGTCACTTCGCAGCTTCCCGTTGTGATTTACTTCAAAGATGCAGTGTACATTTGTAATTTTTCTTTGTTTCAATTGTGTTCGTTAAGCGTGCTGCATCATTTAATGATTTTGCTGTTATAATATTGCACAACAAAATAAACCAATCAATCAATCAATCTGCTATGTTTGTCATATATTGTTTTTTTTCGTTGTGATGGTCAGAAATAAAAACAGACTGAACTGAACTGCTTACAATGTTTGAATCATGGCAGTCTTCAGTATAGGCTACAGGCCTCAATAATGCATCGTGCAAGCTTCGAATTTAAATAAAGGAAGACTTGATTGCATTGCATTTTGCAAATTGCTATGCATTTGTAGAACGTTGCAAAAGATCAATTAATCCACTTTTGCGCAATGTTATGTCTTCTGATTGCTACTTTAATTCTACATTTTATATTCACTACAACAGTATTTTGTACGTTGTTTGATGTAGCCTGCTTGATGTTGTGTTAGTCTGATATTTTGTGTGATGACTGTTAAAAATTTGAATTCTATGGACTTTGAGTCTGATTGCAAATAAATAATAAAAAATAAATAAATAATGATGACAGACTATATTGCAAAAGTAAGCTGCTTGCTGGAGTTCTAGTAGATAAACACACAGTTTGACTATATTTTACATAATTTTGTAGCCTACTAGCCTACATTTTTGCCACTTGCAACATGCAAAATGTCAACTAGATCAGGGCTTCCCAAACTGGGAGTCGCGACCCCGCAAGGGGTCGCGTAACGAACTTCAGGGGTCGCAGAGAGTGTGCCAATTTCACTCAAAGTACTGCATATTAACACTTCTGTGCAAAAACAGAGAGAGACTGTTCACCAGGCAATTGATAATTAAAGTAACTTGCGTTCTTCTGGTGACTAAATACCTCCTGATGTTAAAGATGATAACTAGCTTTAACATCAGGAGGTAACCAAGTAAATAGTCACCAGAAGAACGCAAGTTACTTTAATTACTTCTGTGCAAGTTATTAACTGTAACTAAACAAGTTGAGAGTAACGCACCCAGTAGCCTACCCAGGCGCGAATCTAAGAGTTTTTTTCGGGGGGGGGGGCCAGAAAATTTGAAAATCAATTAAAAAGAAAGAAAAGGCTAAACAGATATGAACAATGATACTACGACATATGCGATATGCTATAAAATAGACATTAAAAGAACCATTTTCATCAATTGTGATGCCGAGGGACTAATATCAGCTGTTTAGAAGCTTATCAAACCATTTGATGCGGTAACATACAATTTCTACAATTTTTCACAAAATTTCGGGGGGGGCCAGGGCCCCCTGGGCCCCCCCCATAAATCCGCGCCTGGGCCCTACGCGTATTTTCGCAAATTGGTGTGGTAAAACGGAATCGGAATTCAAAGCCATTTTATTGCAATGTGAAGAAAGATGGCTTTCAAAACTAGAAGTTAAAAAGGTTATTAGCCTAGCGTTTAAAATTGAAGTCGTGATTTTTCTAACGAAAAAAATGCAAACTTTGCCCACCATTTTCGCAATGACATCGGGTTCTTGAAATTAAGCTATTTATCAGATTTTCTTAAAAAAACTGAACGAATTTAATTTGTCTCTCCATAGAGAAAATATCTATGTTTTTACATTTGTTTTACATTGAAATCTAAAATTAAAGCGTTCTTCAACACATTAAACGTCTGGAAACAAGAAGTTGAAAATGATTCATTTGAAATGTTTTCATTTACCGTAGGCTACTGAAAAGTTTTTGGTTAACAATGATGTGAAATAAAATGTTAGGCTATTAAGCCTTTGGTTACGTTTGTCAAATCTTTTGACAGTTTCAGAAGCATTTTTTTCCAGAACTGGACAATACCAAATTATATTGAATCCAAAACCTATTTGCAACGCAAAAACAAACTATAGCTAACCCACCGAGCACTTTTCTCAGGAAAATATTACTGATCTATCTTCTGACTTGAAGTTTAAATTTTGTGGAAATTTATAAATTTTATGCAAAAAACCTTCGCAGTTTTTGGCTTAACGTTAGAGCGGAATATCTACCATGACCTGATTCAGCAGTAGGCCTAACCGCACTCCTGTCGTTTGTTTTGACGTATTTGTCTTGAAAATTTCCAGCAGAGGAAACTGAGGCAAATGCTGGGTACTTGTTGGGAGGATCGTCTCACCAATGACGCAATTATAAAGATCAGTTAAAGTCTCCCTCAACCCAGCAAACATGATCTAGAATAGTAGGAACAACTTGCTAGTGATAAGTCAATCTGGAAGAAGAGAACGAGGAAAGGCACGGATTTCTTCGAAAAAAAAAACAGAACACTACAAAAGGTTCAGAAAAAATAGAACATTAGAAAAAAAGTTAAAAAATATAACCACGTTCCAAACTCTCCATACAATGTGACTTTTGGCCACGTCTTTTCCACTGTAAAGTAGGCCTCCAAAGCCACATCCGACTGGAAATAAAATCAATGCTCGGACATGAGCTGAAGCCTACAACGACAATTTGTGTGAGTCAGCGTTTTTAAAGTTGACGAACATACACCATCAAAAGCAAGCAACGTTGAAACCGCCTTGAAACCAATGAAGCCATGGTTGGACTTGCTTTGTAGCAAAAAAACGGTCGCATCCATCACACTCATATCCATCTGAATAAATGTGTTTGGTTCTTTGTTCTATTTCCAGTAGGCTTCGTGTAAACTGTAGTGTAAAGTAACAGTCATTGAGTACCGTTATGTTGTTTCAAGTTTTCATTTGAAAACGTTTTCATCAATATCACAAATGTAGGTTATATTTCGCACTATTTATCATTTAACCGTGAAAGGTCGCGAAAAGTTCTAGGAGGTTAAAAGTGGTCAGTGCAAAAAAGTTTGGGAAGCCCTAAACTAGATTTTAGTGTTTGTGGCTTTGTGCTGAAACTCATGAGATCTGGCAACACTGAAGCAAGTTTTTTTTTTTTAATTTTATGAAAAGTAAAAGTAAAGACATAGGTTAAGTTCGATCAAGTTTGACTAACATCGTGTGTGAAGACTGAAGAGGGGATTATCGACAAAGTGTGAAAACATAATAGTGCAGCCCCTTAGGGGAATCTTTAGGCTAAACGTGTTACACGTTGTTTTTTTGCATATTTTTGCAGTTGATCAACCCAACTTTGATTTTAGTGGGTGCCGCAACTTTTTGGGTCACGTGATCACCCCCAAATCGGGGATTTCCCCAGAAATCACGTTTCAGCTCTTTTTACGTCATTTTTGTGCAATTACATATTTGATTTTGTACATTTTAACTTAAAAAGCACATACAAATAAGTGAGACAAAATAAACACAAAATAATTTGATTGATGACGTCATTGTGACGTCATCACATATATTTTTTTGCTTTTTTAACCTATTTTGGTCGTTTGCTGTTGGTTTTAGTTGGAGTAACGGTTACTAAAACCATTTCACAATTCCTAAAAGTAGTTTCGTCATGATTGCATCTTTTATGACGTCATCATTACATTATTAAAACTAGACAACTTCAAATTCAGGAACCAAAGGTAAGTTTATTCCGAAAAAAGCGATCAAGTACTCTCATTATAAGTTTTGCAAATGCGTAAAATTTTACAATTGCAAGCAATAACAATAATTTCAGTACAGTATGACGCAATTTGGTTTAACGTGTAAAACATAGGGTAACCCAAATTTATCATATTACTGGGACATACCACTACTACATCCCAGCTGGCGATGCCTGTCATTTTTGCATTAATACAACGTTAGCCAACGTTGGATCGGTGTGGAAGTGGCGAGTTTAGCTGACTGGGGTCTAAAATTATCGCTTTATCAACGCAACTTTTATCAAGGCACGCTTGATATCTTTAAGACATAACTTCCCTGGGTATAATTGAATTTCCGTAAGATGATGATGTTGTTTTTTGCTAGTTTGATTTATTTGTTTTTTGTCATTGTCTCATGTCGTCAAGTTATAGCCTATCTATTTTGTGAGTCGTGCAAGGCCTGGTGCGTTGCGCTTGAAATGGCTTTGCCCGTGGTAGGATTTCTTTGTGGGGTTTTCTTTGCCTGCCTTGCTCTTTGCTATGAGCTAAACGCATCAAGACGTGTTCCCCTTACGACCATCAGCACTCTTGATAACGCACCATTGCCGATCTTCATAGCAACTGTCCATACAAATCTTCAATATATCAGCTAAAGTTATGTAGGCTAATAAAGTTATAGCCTATATATGTTTATTTGTTTTGTAACATTTTTTAGTTTTTTTTATTTTCCCTTTATATCTTAAATTTTTCTGAAGGTGTTGCGACCGTGCCAAAATTTTTTCAACTCAATAACTTACTTCGATCACAAGCACGTTTTAACGTTCGCGTTTTGTCGCTTCTACCTTTTTCTTGACCTTTGCTATGTTGATGTGTATTGTTTTGATATGATGGTCAGAAATAAAAAAACAACTGAACTGAACTGAATATGTAGGCCTAATTATGATCTACAAATCAAATTAATACACGACCCCAGATGATGCAATGTCAGAGTCTTAACACTGTTACAGTAATTCAAGATGAAAAAACTAGCGGTTTTCGATGGTAAATTCCTACCATACGTAATTTGATGTTAAAAAAATTCGTGTACGACAAGTTTTTTCAAGTTACAAGATAGAGTTTAGAAAGTCAAAAGCATTTCTTGAATGATCAGTGTGGATTGGAGAATGGAGATGAAACGTCAATGTGGATTGGAGATGAAGCATCAGAAAGGATTGGATATTTTGTGGTCGAATTGCATGTTTCGTACTCGCATGAACAAAGACTTGTGCAGTTTATGGATTTTTCTTACAGGAACATCGAGAGCCACAAGTAGACTGACAAAACGGAACAAGCTGATTGGCATCATTATGTTTCCAACCCCAAGCTAAAGGAGAAGGTAGTTGCTGAACATTTACGAGGCTTGATTTCCGTATTTCAGCTTGATGTATCGCTCTGCGTGTATGTTGCATCAGAGCAGCTGACGTTGGTGGCAGCTTTTCAATAGTGCAACCATTGGTAAACATCATATAACGGCATTTGTCTACATCCGTGATAGTAGGACCATTGCCATAAAGAGCTATGACATACTTTTGTATGTCATTTATAGAAATAGGTGAGCTTGAGAAATTCAGAGAGTTAAACAAGCCACACATTGCGGTAAGATTAAGCATCCAACAATCCCAAGCCTTTTTTTTCAAAGACGAAACAGTATCACAGATTGTGATAGCATATAAAACAAAGGTAAAGAAGCGCAAATCATCGGAGATTGAGGTAAAGATGAAACAATATCATGGATTGGAATGAAGCGAGTTTTTTCTCCAACTCCAAATTCAGCCCATAGTTTACAGATTTCTAACTTGTCAAAACACGAAATTGCAATAATTACCACATTAGTATCTACTGTTTTGACTATGGCATCGGATTTTCCATGTTTCACATGGAGAAACATACGGGTGTCTGCCTCTTTGTGATCACATGGATGGGGAAACCTCAGACATGTCCAATGTTTGATTGTTAAGAGCTGTATCTAACGATGTTACGACAATCGTAAACAAGTTTGGATCGACTGAAGTTGTTCAGCTTGTTGAACCAGTTGATATAACGCAGTTTTGTTGCTGTCATTTCCCAAAAACTCAGACCAGTTGAGAGGAAGACGAGTATTACTTGTGACAGCCACGCAACACCCAGACCCTGTTTCTTGCAGAAGATAAGCCTCAAATAGCTACTGCCATCACAGAACATGCCAGCAGTGTGATGTCAGCCGATTATGAAGTAGTGAAAGAATCTGCCTCGAAAACCGATCACTACGTCCTTGATGGAGGGTTCTTGTTGCATCGAGTGCTATTGAAACTGGAGACAGTTATGGGTCTATTGCACAGTCGTATGCAGATTTTACCATTCGTCATTATCGCTTAGCAACGGTGGTCTTTGATGGATATGGTGGTCCGTCTATCAAAGACAATACCCATCAAAGATGCGGCATGAACGTCCACCCGGTTGTTCACTTTACTGTAGACACCAAGTTCATTGGAAAGAAGGAGCAGTTCTTGCCTCGAGCTTCCAACAAGGAAGGATTAATTTCTTCTCAACTGAGGAATAGAAGCTGCAATGTGATGAACGCTCCAGGTGATGCAGATGTTGACATTGTCAAGACGGCAGATGGACAGCCCTCATTGACATAGTACGACTTTAATTGGTGAAGACACGGACCTTTTAATATTGATACTACGCTATGCTGACACTGACCCAGACATTAAAGACCTCTACTTCCGCTCCGAAAAGGCTTACGCAACCAAGATACACGACATCAACAAACTTAAAGCAATCATCGGACCAGACATAATTATGCTTACAGCTCCTCTTCATTCATGCATTCACCGGTTGTGATTCAACGTCAAGGATATTTGGTATCGGGAAGAAGACGCTTTCAAGAAACTAGTGAAAAGTCAACCAATAATCAAAGAATGTGCAAATTGCTTTATTCTCCCAAATCAGACAGACCACATCATTAAGGATCTTGGAAACAAAGCTATGACCGTTATGTTTGGCAACGATGGCAGTAGTAACCTAGAAACACAGCGATACAATACATTGGTCAAGAAAATTCAAACAGCCAAATCCTTTGTTCACCCTGAACGTTTGCCACCTACATCATCCTTTACCAAATTCTACTGCCTCAGAGTTTACTACCAGATTATGGTCAGGATGGGTAGGCTACTGACGATGGTATGGATGCTCTAGACTGGGGATGGAAAGTAGACAATAATCAGATGGTTCCAATCATGACGGACATGAAAGCTGCCCCGGACAACCTACTGAAAACGATCACTGCAATTGCGAATCGTGTTCACCTCACTGTAGTTGCCGGAGATATGTGCTACCATACCATGCTGGATGTGGACCATGCCAAACTGGTTCATGTGTCCATACAGCAATCACATAATTACAGACGATGACATCGAGAGTGACAGCGATGAGCAGTAGTAATACTTGATCCATTTGCTTTCTTTACGCTGATTATGTCAAGAGTCTACATGACCACATCGTATGAACTCTTCATGCCTGCTCAGTTAACCCAAATATATATAGAAATCCCTGTGATAGAAATTTGCCGGGTTTTTTAATAAACAATACATTGTTATTGTACATTTTTAATTGTTTTGGCAGCCATCTTGGATTGCCATATTGAATTTATAGGCTATCAGATAATTTAACAATTCTGAGAATGGTCTCATTGACTTCACAAGGTATGAAAACCTAGATATAGACACCAAAACTACACGTTTTGGTCATATGATAACCAAGTTATGGTCAATTTACTGTTATTTTAATGGTTTGGCGGCCATCTTGGTTTGCCATATTGAATTTATAGGCTATCAGATAATTCAACAATTCTGAGAATAGTCTCATTGACTTCACAGGGTATAAAAACCTAGATATAAACACCAAAACTACATGTTTTGGCCATATGATGACCTAGTTATGGTCAATTTACTATGTTATTTTAATGGTTTAGCGGCCATCTTGGATTGCCATATTGAATTTATAGGCTATCAGATAATTTAACAATTCTGAGAATGGTCTCATTGACTTCACAAGGTATAAAAACCCAGATATAGACACCAAAACTACACGTTTTGGTCATATGATAACCTAGTTATGGTCAATTTACTGTTATTTTAATGGTTTGGTGGCCATCTTGGTTTGCCATATTGAATTTATAGGCTATCAGATAATTCAACAATTCTGAGAATGGTCTTATTGACTTCACAGGGTATAAAAACCTAGATATAGACACCAAAACTACATGTTTTGGTCATATGATGACCGAGTTACGGTCAATTTACTGTTTTGTTCAATGGTTTGGCGGCCATCTTGGAAGCTATCTTGAAAATAACCACTTTCCGGAAGTTGGATTCCTTAAGATTTTAAATATGTTAGTACTGACACTCAATACTAATCAAATCAGTTGAAAAACCATTGGTAACTTATTGTAACCAAAAAAGCAACACCAACAACAAACAAGCGACTACAATAAGAAAAAAACAAGCAAAAAATTAATACATGACATCACAATGACGTCATTAATAACATAATTTTGTGTCATTTTTATCTCGTGTATTTTGTAGTGGCAGTCAGTCCAAATGTAAAAAAATAACGTATCTAATTGCATAAAAATGCCGTGAAAAGAGCTCAAAATTGACTTGGGGGGAATCCCCGATTTGGGGGTGATCACGTGACTCAAAAAGTTGCGGCACCCACTAAAATTGAAGTTAGATTCATCAACCACAAAAAAATGCAAAAAAACAACGTGTAACACGTTTAGCCTAAAGATGCTCATTTTTGCCCCTAAGGGCCTGCACAATAAGTCATTTAACCGTATCTGTCACTGCTTCCTTTTGGCGTCAAGAGTTACTGGCCGAGACCATCAGGTCTACGTCTCTTTTATTGCTAATTACTCCGTCGGCTTATATCAAATAACAACGGGAAAAAGTATGCAGTTGATCAAAAGCCTTATATATCACTTTAATCAATTTATTTCGCAAAATATATTCGTGATTGTGTATTTGAGTTAAAAAAGGTGATAAAGACTCGGTTTTTGACCTATTTTCGTCATTTCTTGGTCAAATTTCTCAGTTGACATTTTATTTTGAAAGTCCTCTTGCACAGAACACAGAATTTCATCAATTTTGTTTTTCAGTTTTTGTGCAAACAGTATTCCATGCACTTTTTTCACTACAAAGCAATTTGCGCAAATAATAAATTACCTTCCTAATAGATGTCAGCCAGCAAAGAATGACTCATATCGCGTCAAAGACCAACTCCCTACCCAGACAGCAAAATCGACGTTGAATCAATGTAAAAATGACGGATTTTGCTGCCTGGGTAGTGAATGGAATTTTAGCGCCGTTGTGTTATGACTGACAGACACAAAATGAAACCGCACGCTGATAGTAAACTGTCAATTAAGCTATTGAATATCAGGAAATTTCTTGCATTTTATAACTGGCTGTGACAAAAGGTTTATTGTGAACTTCACAATTATCTGATACCAACATAATCGGGATTAAAAGTTGGGGCAAGAAAAAAAAGTAAAAGTCAAGAAATCTCAGGTTTCTAGCGTCACTGCTTCTATGTGAAATTGCTGAATTAGCAGAGGGCGAGACCATAAGGTCTACGCCAGTAACAGATACGGTTAAGTTTTTAAGATGCTTTTTGAAAAATTATGTCTGTAAAATCTTTTTACTCTGAAGTTAAATTATAGAATATGCAAAGGAATCTTCAACTACTTTTTGAAGGGTTATAAATTTAATTATTTTACCCCAAAAAATAATGAAATATTTGACAAACTTGGTCACTCCTGTCCTGGACTGCAGTAAGGTCTTGACCACTACACCAGTGTAACCAAACAGTGAGCATTGGGGTTTTGCTAACCAAGTCAAGTCAGTTTATTTTGTTTTAACAGCGCCATGTATCAACAAACAAGCAGAGTAAATGTAATTGTCAAAACAATGCATTGTACAACTGTTGGTTAGATTATGACGCAATGAGAATGGTAGCGAAAAACTGTATTATAAGCAGTCATCTAGTCAGCCACCACCCCATAACAGTAAATCTAACTACACATTCATACACACAGGCCTCAGGCATGCACTCACGTGCAGAGGCAGGCACACTACTTCAATGAATAAAAACGGTTCGCCACTGATGTTGTCTACACGATAGCCATGAAGACTTTTCCAATCAACAATGTTTCTTGGCAGTCAAATGAACCAAAATTAAAAGCAAAAGACACATGTTTTGTCCATGATGTTAAGCTTATCAGTATGGCACCAGTGGTGCAACCTATTCCGTCTCCTAAACACTTTGTCCCCCAATTTTGTCTCCTGAAAAGATCAGGGAAAAAATATAATGGAGCCAAAGTCGCTGGTCGGAGTTGCAGCAAACATTTCAAAATTTTTCCTTTGAAAAGATTGAGAGAAAAAATACAAAAGCGCCGAAGTCGCTGATTGGAATTGACAAAACAGTTGACCACACTAAGTACTGTCAACCGGGGTGACTTGTTCACCGGGGTGACTTTGATCTGGATGGGGTAACTTTGATCAGACACTGTTTTAGCTTTGTAATCGCCAATTTGAGTACGGTATAGGCTATTGAAATAATCGGCTAGTTTATAAATCAAATCTCACTTTCGGGTATGGGTTATCGAATGAGGGTTAGTCACACTTATTTTGTAGTGGCCCATAAAAATTCAGGGGAAACATTTTGAAATGTTTGCGGAAACTTCGATCAGCCACATTGGCTTTGTTCAATTCCTTCTTAATCTTTTCAAGGGACAGAATAGGTTGCATCCTGGCACCATTAATTCATGCCACCTCAACTACTAAGATGGTACTGCTACCATATTTTGCATTCATCAAATGCTGGCATTTGCACAACAATCTAATCTCTTATATAGTGTAATTTATTAAGTTAAGAATCGATTTCGCTATAGTAATAGCATCTTCAGCTAGCACATGTAAAAAAGAAAATTTGAAAAATACGTAAAACGAACAAATAAAGCAAACTCTGATATTATTAACATGCATAAAAATTCTATTTTAATTAGGTGGTTACATAATATTAAAATCAAAAGCTGCAAGCCTAAATCTTAAACCTCAACTACCAGTACTAATGAGATATATAATGGGCAAAAATGTGGGTTTTATCTCTGTCAATTTCTGCTAAACTTGAATGTTGAGAAACATTTTTTAGTAACAAAATATAATTCAAGAATCAAGACTGGTTGGTTTTTGTAGGCCTATGCCTTATCTATTTGTCAACTCAACGTAATCACAACATACGTAATGAACATACTATTCTTAAATATTTTGCTGATATAAGCAAACATTTAATATGTTTGGGCATGTATCTTTGCTGTGACAGTCAGTGATCTTGCTTTATGCATCTTGCAACAACCACCGCTGCCTTACAAAGAAAATGCTAAAAATCAACTTTCAAAGAAATGCCAACATGCCAAACCAAAATTAGTCTGCCAAATGCATAAAAAATGTCAAATTTCTTGAATTGAGCATTAAAAACACTGATAAGGTAACCCTGGTCAAGACCATAGAAAACAATGTAAGAGGCTAAAAAATTTGAAAGTTTTTGAATTTTGAACAGGTCCAGAGAACATTGTACCCCTACTGTATTGTAAGTATAGCCTCTGCCTGAAAGTAACATATCGAAGGCTGACTGATAAAAGCGCACAATATGGAGTCTTGTGATGAAGTCCTAGTGGATTTGTTTTATGATGTTCGTTCTCCTTATGGATGGGTGGGATTTGAAGCACTTACACGTTATGACAAAGTGTTTACACGAATAAGATTGCGCTTGCGGCCCATCAACCTTGTCAGCATTGGGCGGGTTGCTGGAAGCTCGTCTCCCATAGATAACCCTTCAAAAGCTAAATATTCACAAAAAGACCTGTTTCGGCTTGCTGAGTATTTTCAGTTGCCATTGAAACCTCCTAAAGATGTACGCAATGTAATGTTTGTGAAGGGAACACAAGAAGCTCTTCAACTTCTGATGGTGGTACAAAACCATTTCCCTGAACATTTAGAAAACCTTTCGAGAGCTTTCTTTTTGCGAGTTTGGTCAAAGGATTCTGATGTGACATCTGTTAATAGCTTAAGAGAGGCTTGTATTCATGCTCAGATACCAGAAAAAGAAATAACCAGGCTCATAAAACTGTCTCAAGATGATGATGCAAAATTGGCTGTTGAACTAAATAATCAAGAAGCTTTAAGTTATGGAGCTTTTGGAGTGCCCACTTACGTTGCTCACTTCAAAGGCAAGGTTCCTATGACATTTTTTGGCACTGATCGTTTGTTTATGCTGGCCCATTATTTAAACATACCATTTCCAGGTCCATTGAATGAATTCAAATCTTTGATGCTGTTAGATGCAAGATTGTAACTTAATAATGGTCAATAGTAAATGCAATGACAGATATGGGGAAGCATTAGTCAAATTTTTAACTGGTTGGACTATGAGTCAATTTCAAAAATGGGAACTGGTATACAAGTCTCCCCCCCCCTTGGTAACTCATGACAAAAAGGAATTGACCACAACATGTGGATTGAAGGGGTCTGCTACTATTCGGTGAGTCCGATTCGGTGAGTCTGATTCGGTGAGTTTCTAACTTCTAACCCCTAACCTTAACCCCAAACCCCTAACCCTAAAACGGCAATTTGATAATTAGGCTATGGTACCCGATAATTTAAAAAAAAAATTGAAAAAATCCCCAGTTAAGGGATCGGACTCACCGAATCGGACTCACCGAATCAGACTCACCGAATCGGACTCACCGAAACGGGCCATTCCGGGATTGAAGTGTGTGAACAGTAAAGCAAAGGTAAAGTAGTTTCACCCTATATGTTTGGTGGAGTCCTGTCTTTGTCATGAGTTACCAAGGGGGGGGGGGGACTTGTATACCAGCTCCCAAAAATGTTGCACTGAGTACTTTTTAGTATGTTGCTCATCTTTCCCTGGCTTTAGTTTCATAGTTGGATTTGTCAGGGTTGATTTTCTGTTATGTAATCTTCTCTTAGCCTTCAACCATGCTATCAACAAACCATAATAATGTTTTATTATTTTCTACAAATAAATTTATTTTCATGCGTTTTAGTTTCATCATAAGCAGCTAAAAATCGATTTTGATCAGCTAGAAGCTAGATCATCTTCAGTTAAGCTTATTCAAATAGCATCAAACAGAATGATAAAATATAATTCAAATGAAATGATTTTATTTGAATAAGCTTAACTGAAGATGATCTAGCTGCTAGCCGATGCAAACCGAGTTTTAGTTATGATTGAACTGACTCATGTGGGAAAATATATTTGTTTGTATTACCGGTACAAGACATGTATCCAAGTCGTTCATTTGAGGATTATTGTGGGTTTGACACCTGTCAGAAGATATTTCATTTTGTTGATTTATTATTTTCTAATTCTTGTTTGCTTTATATATGTATTTGATTGCAGTAATTTTATTTTTAAATATGTACACCATTACCATTTTATAACAGATTTTGACTTTTATTGAGACCATGCCTCGTGTAGCTAAAGTGCTTGTTGATCTATTTTATGATGTGGTTTCACCCTATAGCTGGTTTGCTTTTGAAGGTCTTACACGGTTCAACAAAAAATTTAACAGCAAGATAGAACTCAAACTGAGACCAGTTTTCATTGGAGGCATTATGCAACATACAGGAAATCAACCGCCTGCCACTGTGCCAGCCAAAGCTTTGTATATGAGCAGAGACTTGCCAAGACTTGGTAAATACTATCAGCTCCCGTTTAATACCCCTAAAGACGTAATGGAAGTGATGTTTAAAAAAGGAAGTCTTGTCACACAGAGGTTGTTAACGGCTGTGCATGATGAACATCCATCGTACTTAGAAAATTTAACAAGAGTGCTCTTTTTAAGAATTTGGTCCAAAGATCAAGATATTGTCTTAGTTGAAAGCTTAAGAGAAGCTTGCAAACAAGCTGGCATTCCTGACAAATACATTGATCCCCTTATCAGCCGGACGCAAGATGCTGACATTAAACAAGCTTTGAAAGATACTACACAGGCTGCATTAGACCATGGAGCATTTGGTGTACCAACTTTTGTGGTTCACCTAGATAGTGGACCAGAAACATTGTTTGGTGAAGACCGCTTGTTTCTGCTTGCCAACTACCTCAATGAACCTTTTCCTGGCCCATTAAATGACTTAAAAGATGCTAAATTGTAACTTGTGCTTTTACAAAGTTTTTAATTTTTGTTTATTAATAATAATTGATTGCAGTTTCTACCGCATTGTTCGTTTTAATTAAGACTTTACAAAAGTTAGCATTAATGACCTACTAACATTACATTAACACATGGATGTGCAATTGTGCAGCTTAGTGTTTGTGTATACATACCTGAAGCAATGAACCAATTTGTGTGTAGTAGCTTTTCTATTACTGTATTGGTACTCTCATGGGGTTTGATTTTTTGTTGAATGAAAATATGAATTACATAATCTTTGTAAAGATAATAATTAATAAGATGGCAAAGATGCAGAAACAATATAGCCTAGCAAGTTACTTGCATTAGTGGTTTCCATGATAGGCATCAATGGAAGAGAGTGAGAAGAAAAGTTCTCATTAGGCCAGTTTCTTTCTTTCGGCCGCCTTTCCTTCAGCAATTACACCCACACAACATATTACACCCCGGGTAGAGGTGAGCGGTGTTTTCAACAATCAGCTTGAGCCGGGTGTTGAACCAGGATTGCATATTTAAAAGTGAGCGTCTGTCCGATGCATCAACATACTTAAAGTGCAGATGGAAAAATTGAACTTGGTCTTATACACAGTACAGTAGTTCCCACTTCAGGACCAGATGACTTTGAGCTTGTGGGCTTAATAAGCGGGGATTACTGCATTAGCAATTTTATAGTAAAGGACTGTTTATGGTGCTTTGCTTTTGGTCGCCATTTGTTGAAACTATCATCATTACATTGTTATTTATGTTTATTGATAACAATCATCACACTTGTCATTTGTCTTACTTCTACAAAAACAAGTGTTTGGCAGCACCCCCTAAAAGATGATTTTATGAATATATACTTTTTAAAGTTTTTACTGCAACATCGATGCTATTTGTTACTCTGAATCATGTGATAAGTTCTGTTCAGTGAAAATTGTGTGCATTTATGAATTTGTTTATCTGAGTTAAGTCTGTAATGTTTACTTTATTAAAAAGCATACTAACGGAATGTATGTAGCTAAAATATAATTGAGATTTTTTAAACTGCCCAGACTGCAAAATCCGTCATTTTTGCATTGATTCAACGTTTGCACATGTTGAATTAATGCAAAAATGACAGATTTTGCTGTCTGGGTGGCCACCTAATTTGTTCGAGAAACAATTCCCCTTCTTGATAGCCATGAGCACTGTTTGTTCAACATCTGTATACATTGAATCAATGTAAAAACGGACTGATTGAGCTGGAGTTATGTATTGCAACCTTCAATTTGAAAGTGGTTTTAAATTTCCAATACCCATTGTGGTGGAGTACCAACCCCGATCTCTTGATTCATCCTCTCACTTGTGAAGTTTGTGGCATGTGTAATTGTGTATTACTGTATTGCTTTCACCTCTAAGTGTGCTTATTGCAGATATTTTGTCAGAACTTTCTCATTATTCTGAATGAATAATTTGCTTTAATAACAGCACTGCAATTTAGATTGCTTAGTGTGTAAAAAACTTTACTAGTGCTGATGTCCTAGCGGATATCACAATGTTTATGATAAAGATTGCAAGAAATGTTGCAAAGTGTTGTGCCTCCAACCAATCAACTGTTCAGGCTTCTGTTCGTTGCAAAGCTCACAGACCTGTGCGGGACTCCTGTCATGAAACAATGATGCTTCCCCGATTATTTCACTCCACTTCAGCACTTCCTGGCAACAAGTAAGTTTTTATTCAAGTCGCATAGATGGGCAAGACTGGTAAATAGTTAATTGTAAGGACAATTTTTATCTTTGTTTGTCTCACCTGTTTTAAAAAAAAACATTTAGTGAGTAATATGTCACACTTAAAACTGGTATGATATGTAACAGACTGTAAAGTACTGCGTAATACGGTGGTGCCAGATACCTCAAAATATTTATGAAGTAAAAGCTATTCCAAAGTCAACGCAAAATGGTTGGCACACCAAGGTAAATTAACATATGCTTGTTTTGTGTGTGAGTGACAGGTTCTTGACGATGACAGAGATAGTGATCTACACGTAGATATACTTGTGATACCTTTGTATTCAATTGTGCAATGTCAACACCGGGGCTGAATGGCATTTGCTCTAAAAGGGGTGGGCAACTTTTTTGCATGTGCGGGCCAAATAAAGTAGCGTTAATGCGGCGGCTGACCGCAACGATACTCGTTCAATAACATAAGAGTATGTGAACTTAACGTCAAGTCTTTGAACTCATATTTGTTCAATAAGAAACCTATACTCGTACTGTCTGTTTAGCTTCTGTCAGGTTCTTTTTGCGTTCTTTAAGCTCTCACATTCACAGAGATATCTTCAATTCGTCTTGTCACTTTTCTTGGAGAAACTGATTGTTGAGAGTATCACTAACAGCTTTTACTCTAAACAAACGATCTCTGCAACTGCCATCAAGCATTCCTTCACAAATTCTTCTACCACACATATTTTCTGCTGTCAGCTTTGACACTGCAGGTCTCGCTTGAGTATTTCTTTTACCTTCTGTGCCCATCTTTGTAAAGATTAAAGATATGATAGTTGCCGCAACGATTTGCGAGTCTACACACTTTGTCTTTTCTGATCTTCTGCCCACTCAGCACAACTCTATGACACAGTTCCTATGCAGTATGCACACACAGTCACACACACGCACAATAATTTCATAATTATTAATTTTAATAATGTAGCCTACATAGCACGTTCATAGAACTAACCACTACGTCTGTAAGGCCTATCAGTGTTTAGTTGAAAAAGTATTTTGTAGCCTAAAAAACACGTTGATGCATATAAAAAGATATATCATATACAGTACTGGACAATTTATTATAGATTTTTTTGGGATAATTTTACAGCAAATCTCATTTTTTTTGTTTTTCCAATAACTGAGAGCTCAGAAATAATTGTAATGGTGGCCCAAAGCAAAGAAGCTGCCATTCTACACAATCAGTATTCAACAGCCCCACATTGTGATGTCATAATGGACGTCACAAAGGCTCAACTAAACTGCTGGCATTGTACTAGAGACTTGCGCCATTATGACGTCACAATCTGGCATTATTACGTGATGTTGAATACCGATGTTGGAGAATTGCAGCTTCTTTGCTTTGAACCACCATTACATTTATTGTAGTGCTCTCAGTTATCAAAAAAAATCTGAAATTTGCTGTAAATTGTCCAAAAATAAAATCAATAATAAATTGTCCAGTACTGTACAGCATAAATTGCACTCGACCGGCCAGAAAAACACCTATTTTTAATTCGATCACCGGCCGGATACATCATAGAGTAGTTTTGAATGTTGTCGCGGGCCGCACAAAAGCTGCACGCTGGCCGTAGATTGCCCAATGCCCACCCCTGCACTATATGTGTATGAGTCGTGCTTATCTTTGCGACTTTTATGGTTAATTATCAACGTTTGTTTGGTGTGTGACAACGAATTGTCTGACGTATTTTCTTAATAAGATTATGTTATCTGGTGATAAAAACAATGAAATGTCTTTGCAGAATCACTGTTAATTTTGTGGATCGTCACGGAAAGTTGCACAAGGCCACTGCTACTGTTGGAGACAGTCTGCTGGATGCTGTGATTGACAATGACTTAATGTTTGAAACTTATGGTAAGCTTGCTATGTTCGACACTGGTGAAACGAGTTGCTTACTTTTTGTGAAGCGTCATTAACTCATTATCCCAGTAAATACGCAATTGTGTTATTAGTCTTGCGTTATTTTTTGAACTACATTCCTCCTGCGTGCGTAGTTAATTGAGCAGAGTTTTTGTATGGAAACTTTGAGTGATTGAAGGACTATCGTCCTTTGCAAGTTTATTCGATAAATCTTCGAAAGAATCTTATTTAGCACGGTTTGATTCTACCCTGTAAGTAAAGGATGAAGAAAATTTGTGTGCATTCTTTAAGATCCTTTGTGTAAATTAATAAACAAACTGCCTTTCAAACCGTGTCATACTTTTAAACCTAAAGGGTTTGTTTGACCATATGAACTCATAAGGTATGAAAGTTTGCTTTAAAACCTACACTCATTCGGTTAGAAACCTCCATTTGCCATTATTATTTATCATTTCTTATCCTAACCACAAACTTTGATTTCCTTCTACCATGATAAGACCTCACCAAAACGTTGCATCCACCTCTCGACCCTCGTTTTGCTTTCCTCCAGGTGTGTGCGAGGGAACGGTCTCCTGCTCCACGTGTCACGTGATATTGGACGAGAAGACATACGAAGATCTGGAGGAGCCGCTTATGGACGAGATGGACATGCTTGACCTGGCTTGCGGATTGTCGGAGACGTAAGATTGCTTAACATTCAACAGCAAAGTGTAACTTGGCCAACACTATACGGAGACAACGACTTTCCATTTGAGTTGATCGGTGAATTCCCTCGTGGTTGCTCTAACCATCTAAGTTTGGTTCATGAGTAGATGTAGACTTGGCCAAAAAAGTTGCCATATTCAACATCGTTTCAACGTCTGGCAGTGAGGCCAAGGTAACTATGACTTTGTTGGCTGAGCAGTTTTACTTTGTCTCGCAATCTTTAATAATTTTGGACACTTTAAACCAGTGGTTCTTAACCTTTTTGTCTTAGTGGACCCTTTTTGGTGCCTTCGAAGCGGTCGCGGACCCCTGAAAATTTCTATTTGAAATTTTGCTATATCGCGTCTCCTTGTGGAATCATATGTTACATAAGTTTCGAAGCAACACACTAAGAGGAATTTGCTAAATTCGCAACGCACTTAACGATTGACGAAATTATGTTGTGAGGTATATGTTAGCACACAGGATCAAACATCAGTAATTTATATACTGATTTGATGTTTTAGTATAAATTTTATCTAAAGTTAATAGAAATTTTGCAACCGTTACAAAGAACTTCTCCCTTTTTATTTGTAATCAATGTTAATTCGTTATAATCACAGTCATTGCAAAACTGTGAGTGGTGATAAACTACTGACTAACATTTGCATTTCCAAGTTAATCATTGATCAACAATCTGCTGTCTCAAAAGAATTAAGTTGAAGATAGCCAACATAGCCTTATTAAAAGGTTTAAGTCATTTGTATGATATTTTTTAGTTAAGAAACCAAACGTTTGTGCAATGTCCTTTGCGATTTCAAACGAAGCACCAGTGCGTTGCGACTTAAAGTTTGAGAATCATTGTAGGCTAATACATAAACAAAACACAAACAAGTTTTAAATTTCGTAATTTATCAATCATGTTGAAAGCTCGGAAACTTCCACGGACCCCCAGTTGAGAACCACTGCTTTAAACCGATGTAAACTAAAGCCATTCATTCACGAATGCTACACGATTAATAAAAGTATCATCGATGATCATTATGAGTAATAGCGTTCTTTTTTCGTATCCAGGCTTACACGCCGTAGTGGAATATGTAGATTAAGTGCATGCTAAGGTATATAACTTTCGTATCTACCATGAGGTATGCCGTTAAGTGTCCTGTCAAAGGCACAGCCCCGTGCTGCTGAGCGGCGTCGAACCGCCGTCCTTTTGACCGTCGTACCAGGGTTTCACAACACGGTTATGCAGGCGTGATGGCACGTCGCTAAGTCCACTATGACCTGGTGATGCTGCGAGCCATAATAATGTACTGGGAACTGTAGTAAAGAAGTAAGGCTACTTGAAATACTGAGCTTTGACACGCACGCTTAAACGTAACCGCTACGCAGGTCAAGACTGGGTTGCCAAGTCCATGTGACGAAGGAAATGGATGGAATCACGGTGAAATTACCCAAGGAAATCACCGATGCCAGAGATTTATGACCCGCAGGTGGATGATTACTTGACGCGCTTAACCAGCTGACAAGATGGCCGCTTCAGTCACAAGATGGTGGCGATGAGAAGACTATAGTCTAATGTGTTTAAAAAAAACCGTTTAACATAGGAGTTTTAAAATCATCTGATAGGTAGGTGGTATCTATAACATTGGATTTGGCGTTGAGTAGTATCCTCTTCAGTGAAATCGCGTATTAATAGAATGCAGTATTAACATTGTAACGCTAAATGTTGATGCTAAATACAGTTGTTTGAAGTTGTAACGTTAATTATTGATGGCCCTGTAATAGTAATAAATTTTTAGTCTAATTACTAGGGCCACTTCAACACATCTAAATATACGATTTTACTATTGTTTAGGTCAGTGGTTTTCAACCAGGGTTCCGCGGAACCCCATAAGGTTCCGCCGGTAAGTCTAGGGGTTCCGCAAGTTTACATTCAAATCCGAGAGTCTATTTTATTATTATAAGCATATTGTTTAAATATAATCAAATATTGGTTAGGTTTGCCACTACTAATAAATTTGCTACACTTTAACACGTTCGCTGAATTTTTTATGAGAATAAATGTAATTTTTTACAGTTTGTATTTTTATTGTACATAAATAAATCTGAACATGAGTATTTTAATTTAATTTTATTAATCAAACGATGTTTTTTGCATGAGACAATTAAATTATTGAACAGGGGTTCCTCGAGCTTTTGTAATGTTTCATTGGGTTCCGTTCCACCAAAACGGTTGAAAACTACTGGTTTAGATGAATACGACGCCGTTTCTATAAATTTTAATCTTCGTAACCAGCATGATGCATCAAATATATTAATACAAATTAAAATGTGAAGAAGAAGCGTTCTTCCCGGCCGTCAGCACAAGGCTGAGCACTCACTAGTACAGCGAGCAGCAGTTGCGATTCGCTAACCATAACGGTGCAGCTTCCACGCTAGCCATTCAGACCTCCAGTAAACGATAAGTTTAGTCTATAAGTCGCTATCAATTCTTGCTACAAATCGGCTGCCCAGAAACTTACAAATTAAAATATTGACACGCGCTTATTGGGTTTAACCATTCCCTGTGTCTTGCTTAAAAAAAAAAAAAAAAAAAAAATAACAATCACTATGAAATACGCCGTTTAATAGGTATCAGCGTTGAAGTTTCAACTTGAGCTTACAAACTTTCTGCCTGGTTGTAATGAAGCATGTGACTCGTGGCTACCTTTATACACAGGCCGTGTCATCGTGCTTTAAGTTTGACTGAAGACCGATCTGCTATTTTTAATAGAAGTCGTTAGTGGACCTTTGGTTGACTGGTGCGGCCGTCACCACTCAGCTATTTAACAAGATTTTGGCACGTGCTGGAAATCCGAAGAGCATCTGGCAACAGCAGTAACAGGAAAAGATTTATTACTGTTTCGAAGTAAAAACCAGACGTTTTGCATTTAATGAAGATTAGTGATCACACATTGGAAATTTAGTTTTTTATAACTACTGTATGTTGTAAAACTATTGATTCTCTCTTCTGATTGGTTGTGTTTAATTGATGATGCGTGCTCTGCGCACAGTCGACGTGTTGGCTTCTGGCATGATTCGCCAAGGTCTTGTTCACTTTTCATTTGTGTTGTGTAAAGTTTAAGTGCTAACTTTATGTTTAGCTATGTTTTATAAAGTCTTTGTTATGGTAATCTTATTAAGTAAATAAAATATGTCAAACTGTTTGTACAAATGAGTGTTAAGCCTTACGTTGGAAACCAAAATTACATCGGTCTCCAGTCATTATTATAGTTTTGCACGTTGGCCAGGTCTGTGGATGTAGATTGCTTTGATGTGAATCAAGGAAAATCGTTTTACAATTCTAAATTATACCAACTCCGTCTTGAAGGATTATCATGTTTTCAATATGTCCACAATCCACATATTGTATATTTTATTTAACATTTTCTTTGCCGATGAATGTCATAATATCACTCTCTAAGACTGTCCGGTTGGATGACGCAACGGATAAGGCGTTGGCTTTTAAATAATGCAAACCTGGTTCGACTCCAGTCTCAAGCTGGTTGTTGAAAACGCCACTCACCTCTAGCTAGCATGTAACAAATTGGGTGGGCATAATTGCTATAGGAAAGGCGGCCCAGAGAAAGGAACTGGCCACGTTACTCTCCTTAGTGCCGAAGGCTTAGTACAATGAGAACTTTATCTTATCATGCCCGACACTTGAATCAAGTATGGGACCACCTTTACCTTAGTAATGTCCAATTGGGACTTGCAAATTGTGTACGTTATGTCCGATTATTTCGCATATTGCAATTCTTTTTTGAAATTGCTCGGTTGTGGTTGCCCCTTTACAAATATACAATTGCTGTGGTGTAACACACATCTGGTTTAGTCACGTCTGGTCTGGTTTAGTCCGGCTGCTTCAAGTATTAAAATTGTCGGGCTGTTGTCAACCGAGATGGTTCATGTCTTAATTATGTCGCTAAGTACGTTTTACCAGACTATCTGATTCCCCACCCTGAAGGCGTCATTTCCCCCCAAGGCTCGATTAACAACGACTTCTTCCACCAAATTCTAGTATTGTAGATGAACGAAATATAATATGCAAGGTTGTCCTAGACTGCAAAATCCGTCATGTTTACATTGATTCAACGTAAAAACGACGGATTTTGTTGTCTGGGGTCAGACCGATACTTGCTCGTTATTTTAAACTCAGCTGGACGATCTTACAAGTAGACTTGAACCATAGCTTGAACCATACACAAGTTCACAACCAGTTGCTACCTTGAAGTTTTAGTAGATTTTATTCTTTCAGAATAGGACGTAGTTTGTGCGGGATAACATGCAAGTAAAAAATGTTAATTGTACTTTGAAGACCGACCGTGTTGCTAAAGCAAGAAACTGTTATGTTGTTTCAACATCTGGCTAAAATAAATCGATGTAGGCCTAAGGAGTGGATTTTTGAACATTATAAAGTATCTCGACTATCTCATCTCAAGTTAACGTACAAACACACCTGCCTTTAAGTTTCACAAAGAACACTGAGAACTCCTCTGAGGTTGACACAGCCGTGTTTCAAACAACGCACATGGTGAGAAGTTTTTCTGAAGCTAATTTGCCAATATCAAACGGTATTTCCCAGGTTTGGTTGGCAGTATTTCATGTCGATGCCGCATCTAACGACGCCAGAAAGAAAACAACGGCCAGTTTGTAGATGTACGGGCTGTCAGAAATGAATTTGAAACAGTCGCGTCGTGTCCGCCTCTACAGATTCCATCGCAACATCAGGACATAGCAAACTGGCGTCAGTTGTGAAAGAATACTTTGCGCACACTTGAAATTAAATAACATAACTGTATTATTCATCTTGCAACAAATCGGCTTCGCAAGGGGTTGTTTACAGACCATGTGGCGCCTTAGGGGGGCATGTTGCATCATGCAGGGGTGAAAGAAAGCAGGGAAATGACGTCATATGGTATTTGAACAACCCCTGAAGTTACTTCTGCGCAATTAATGGTTACATAAACGCAAATAAAATGATTTTATGATTCAAAATTGCCCTCGTTAGTTTTCATCAGTCATTGGCAATACATTGAAAATACGACAATGGAAATGTACCATGTTATACAAAAGAACACAAAATAACTCGGGTGTACCAGGCAGTTGCAAACATTGCGGGGAATACGACATTCCTTGCAATATGTCCGACAAGAGAGTTCCATTCAGCAAAGTACGAGGTGTTTTTATTGTTTCCCATCGCATTCAAGTGTGCTTTTGGCCAGGTGGGTTTCAAAATATCACAATAGCTATAACATGGGAAGATGCTGCTGCAGCAGTTGAGAAAATGACTAAGCAAACATTGACGAAATGAGTAATTACAACTGCAACTGTCTGCAATGGTAAAGTGGGGCTACAACACGGGACCAGTTACATGTATCTGTGGCAACAAGCCCCAAACATCTTCTTGTGTGCCCCCAGTGCAGCAAGTGGGACCTTTCAACTCCATCGCAAAAGAATGTGGGGAAATCAATGCCCAGGTAATAAACAGATATGTAGCTTTCAACGGTTTGACATTACGATAAACTGAAACGACGACTTGTATACCAGGCTAATGTGAGCTAACTTCGTTCACTTGTTTCAACCTTTGTGGTCAAACTTTATGTTGACGTGATATCAGCAACAGCATAAGTTGGTACACAAAGGTTTACAAGCACCAACAGGGAAAAGCAAAGACAGCCAACGTAGATAGCCTACTTGAAATGAAAATAACACATGCTTTTGAAACCTTTCATAATTTTCAGGACGTTTTATATTTTTCACCACAAGTTAAACCACCGTCTGGGCACATAGAACAAGTGAGTGCAATTCAAGATTATTCTCTATTTTAAGTTGAATATGTCAGGTCAGACATCAGATGGCGAAGTCATCAATTCACACCAAATAAGTATGACAGGGCAAATCAACAACAAACCAGAAACAGTAATATATCGAGATTTGATAAATTGCCAAGTGTCTCGGAAACGCATTTTAAAATGACAGAAAGTACACCCAACTACGGGTGTCAAGAAAAAAAATAACAGCACAGGTGCTTACAAGCGCAACCATTCAGAATTGATAACCTGTATCCCATTTGATGGTAAGTGTGAAGCAAAAATCATGCGATTAATAAATTTTAGAATGTAGATTTCTCTTAATCGCTGCATTCGTACAAGTGTTGATTAAGATGAACAAGAACATTACTTCACAGAAAGTTCAGCAACAAATTTGTACCATGTCACACTGGCCGGCGCTTCCACCACTGCATCACGTGCCACCAACAGTCGCTCAATATAACGGACTGTACTATAGTCACCCAGTTAGCAACACCCGATCTTTTTACAGTGATTCAATGCGAAAATGACGGATTTAGCCAACTGGGTAGAGAGCTACAATACCCAGACAACAGAGTCCGTCATTTTTACATTAATTCAAGGTTTGCGGACGTTGAATCAATGCAAAAATGACGGATTTCGCTGTCTGGAAAATATTCAAAAGCATATGCGAATGTGATGATCAGGGACGTCTTATATACGTTGATTTTAATTATCTATCTATTGCGAAAATGGTCTCATCTGATGGACGTTCATCTCTATGGTGATCCTCGTCTCCATAGTGTCCTTCAACTGTTGCTGCAAGTCGGAGTTCATCTTGCTCAGCTGGGCGTTGCGAGCCTTCAGATCCCGGATGGAGGACTGCAAAGCGGCTTTCTTGCGAGTTCGGCTGTGAGGAAATGAAAACATTACATGAAGGAACGACATACCTCGAAGCAAAGGTTTTTATTGAAGGACCGAATGCATTCTCATCGTACTGAGTCAAGTGTTGACACAATCAGATCAACATAACTAACTTATTGATTACACCTTGAGAATACATGAGCGAAGACTCTCAATGCTAAGGTTAGGTGCCGTAAAAATGTTTTGTGTTAACAGCAAAAATTGACACGGACAAGCTTTGCGCTTTCACGTCACAATAGATAACAATCATCACTCGCAAAACTTATTCGAATAGAATTTATATATAAAAATATTCTAATATTAACAATTATTATAATGGAATTATTATCATAAATATACATATAAGAATCATCTCTTCTCTCTGTTAAAAACTACATTAAAAAAATAACATCCGCCCATTGAAACAACAATTGTAAACAGCTCAAAGAATAATTGGTTATCATTATCACAATCTACCCAAACAGAAAAATCCGTCATTTTTCATTGGTACAACATCTGCAGACGTTGTCGGTAAATCGATGACAGGGTCTTACTTCTGTTTGGGTGCAGGGGGTATGACAGCCTCTCCTTGTTTGGAGATGGTCAGAGTAGTCACAGCAGGTTCTGGCCTCACTAAGTCGGTGGCGCTCAACACGCGGCTGTGGCGGGGAGGTTTCGTGGGGGCTTGGGCCTAAATAACAAAAGTTTAGGTTAATTTCCCGCGTGCGGGGATGTAGTAGACTTGTGCCACTGAAAAGCTTCATTGTATCATTTTGTGAATTGATCAGCGATGTAGTTACTGTAAATATTAAAGAGCTCAAAGAAAGCCACCCAAGCTGGCAGAAAGATTTGAAGGTAAGAGTGTCCCCAAATAAATGAAAATCAACATATTTTGGGACACACTGGATACTTAAAATGAAAGGAAGAACTTCAAAAACTTCACCATGCTGTTTAGTTGGTGTGCAAATGAACGGAAGTGCCATAACGAAGAACATTACAAAATAAACATATAAAAACAAACAATAAGCTGTAACTTAATCACAGATATAAATGTCTATCTATATTCTATATGTAGCCGATACTACGGTGGCAAGGAACCATATGAGTAACCTTTTTCCCGGATGGTGTCGCAGTTGTCTGTTCCGCCGCTTTTTCATTAACTTCGGTTTCAGTTGGAGACTTCGCCACTTCCTCTGTGGATCAAACGAAATTGTAAGCGATTAGTGTTGCAACTTTAGAGCAGCTGACCATTGCAGAGGTCGATAAGAAGCTCAAATCGTTTGCTTTTCAAAACAACATCGAATCAAGATTGCTACGAAAATCAGCATTTAACCTTCTGAAAATGACAAAATAGTAACTTACAGAAGAAAGAATGCAAAAAAAATCATTTTCCACCCTTAAAATTAGCAGAAAATATGAAGCAATTGTGGCGGTTGGAAAGTTTCAGTTACTTGACGCTCGCGGAACAGGAACAGGCATTTCGGCGGACCGATCCGGTTTTGGGGCGGCATCCTTCTTTTCTTTCTTATCGCCGGATTTCACTCTTTCCTTTCTCGGTTTCGGTGTTTCCCCCTCCTGCACGTCAGACTTGGCCACCGGAGGGCCACTTGGTAGGTTAAAAGTGCTGAAGTCAGCGAATGATTCTTGTTCCACTGGAGCGGGTTCCGGTTTCTGGAGAAAAAAAAAGTCAAGTACACATTTCAGATATCACAACAGGGTCCCCAACCTCCCAATATCGGTATAAAGGGTCACGATAACCGAGTATGTGGGGTGTAGTAAGTATAGTGACGTCGCATAAAGCTTTTGACGACCTCAACATTAAAAAAGTAACAACTTGCAAGATTATGTGCGTCAGTAAGTAACAGATTCCGCTGGCGTCACTTGTTGGCAAATAAACGTAAACGCAGCGTTAGTAATGGAGCAAAGCAACAAGTCACTCCACAGACAGCAAAATCCGTCATTTTTACATTGATTCTACGTCTGCAGACGTGGAATCAATGTAAAAAAATCGTTTCATTTGGTCGTCTGGGTTGAACAAGCAAAGAGGTTTGCTACTTGGTTCAATGAACTTGGTCGAATACCCTTGTGGTAAGATAAATACGGTGCGATACTGATGAGCCCAGCCTCATGGGCGAAACACGGTGTCCATCGCTGTCAATTCTTGCTATAAATCGGCTGTCAAGCAACATATAGTTGATTGGATGGTCTGAATGGCTAGCGTGGAAGCTACACCGTTATGGTTAGCGAATCGCAACTGCTCGTTGTACTAGTGAGTGCTCAGCCTTGTGCTGATAGCCGGGAAGAACACCCCCTTCTTCACAACGCTTCGCCAGTTGCATCGGAATGAAATCTTTAAAACGCTAATCATATGGTAACATGTTCAATGCAGAACAGCAAGTGAAGTAAAAATTACCAAATTTCTAAATAAGTACTTCAAAATGAAAGGAACATACAATAAAGGTAAAGATGTAGGATTTTTTCAAGTCAAGTTAAAATTTTATGCAAGCAGTAATGAGTCTTTATGAAGGTGCAAGGACAAGAGTTCGAGTTGGATCTGCCCTCTCAGACGAGTTTTCGGTGAAGGTGGGTGTACACCAGGGTTCTGTCCTCTCTCCTCCAATCTTTGCCATTGTGATTAATGTGATTACAGAATGTGTAAGAGAAGAATCATTGATGGAGATACTGTACGCCGATGATCTGGTTTTGTTGAGTGACACAGTGGAAGATTTGAGAAAGAAATTTGAGAAGTAGAAGGAGTCGCTTGTAAGGTATGCGACGCGTGTCATTATTAAAAAGACATATTTTGTAATAAATGGAACGGAAGAGGAAACCACAATGAGAAAAATCGACCCTTGTGGTGTATGTGGAAGAAGAGTAAGCGAAATTCTGTTATGTGTACGAAATGTAGGAAGTGGGTGCATGGAAGATGTGCAAAGGTGAAGAGAGTGATATGCAGATCCGGAGATGGCTTTGAATGTGAAAGATGCAAGAAGATTGAAGAAGGAATGGTTGGTCCTAATGAAAAGCTGAATGACGAAGTTGAATCAGCGAATGCCTTTTGCTATCTAGGAGATAGATTGAATGCCAGTGGTGGTTGTTAAGTGGCAGTGACTGCAAGAGTAAGGCTTGGTTGGGTGAAATTCAGGTAGTGTCGAGGGTTGTTATGTGGTAGAAGATAAAATGAGAGTAAGAGTTTATACTAGTTACGTGAGATCTGCAATGTTGTAAAGAAGTGAGACATGGTGCTTACGGGAACATGGCGATTTTAAGAACTGAGAGAGCGGTGATGACAGCAATGTGTGGTGTGAAGCTGATGGACAAAAGGAATACCGAAGAACTTATGAACTTGCTTGAGTTGAATGAGAATGTTGAAGTTGGCAAAGGCAAATGGAGTGAGGTGGCATGGGCATGTTTTGAGAATAGATGAAGATGGTGTTTTGAGAAAAGCGCTGGAGTTGCGAGTGGAAGGACAAAGGAAACAAGGAAGACCCAAGAAAACGTGTAAAAGGCAAGTTGAGGAGGAAAGCAGCAAGGTGGGCATTGGACAGATCGATGTTGAGGCACTTGGATGTGGATTCAGCCACCCTCGGTGACGAGAATATCATCAAATTAAAACAGGACTACTACTACTAACATTATATGAACATTAAACAAGTTAAAGACCTGCGATTTAAAATTATCCATGTCACATTTTGTGGAAATTGAGTTCTCACCAAAATGTATTGTGTAATGATAAGTGCTTGTCCCCGCACAAAATTTGCATTAAAAAACGATTTAATTTCGCTATAACGCACACTGCTGCTTGCATAGACATGAAAAAATTAACAACTTTGAAAAAACTTTAACTTGTTTTTTTTTCTACCTAAAGTCGTATTTTGAACTTTCTTTGGTATCTTAACTCAGGTCTTCAATCGAAGCATTACTTACAGGAGGGTGTCCTTGGCGAGGTGGGGGTGCAGGGCCGTCGGGTTTCTTCTCC
The DNA here is from genome assembly GCF_918807975.1 of Aplidium turbinatum. Classification (NCBI taxonomy): domain Eukaryota; kingdom Metazoa; phylum Chordata; class Ascidiacea; order Aplousobranchia; family Polyclinidae; genus Aplidium; species Aplidium turbinatum. The sequence goes on from NC_137489.1 coordinate 17,265,097, forward strand.
TCATCTGTAAACAACAGGTTCAATGAAAACGAGAAACTTTCTTCCATTACAAACAGTCAAATTAAGCTTACTGAAAACCTAGATGGGAATTGTGCCAACAGATTCCCGCCCAAGACACATAGATATGCACAACTGATGATCCCAAACAAGAGTGAAACTCGAGTATGACGTCTTCCATTTTCGTTTGATCGGGGCCTTAATGACTTTACGTGTGAACGTCTGCGCGACGTTCGAAAGGACGTGGGTTCGACACCGCTCCAGAGCACGCATCTGTGTCTGGGCAAAGACACTTAATGGCAAGCCAATATAAGGGGAGCAGCTGACTCGAAGACTATATGTCACTTCGCTGCTTCCTGTCGTCTGTTGTATCGCATCTGTGATCGCAGTGTACTGTATGTTATCGCAATGGGCGCAAATAAAAACACGATTATTATTATTTGCAACTCCCCACATCAAATAGTTCACTGCCTGGTACGTAGGGGGGAAATAATGCTAATTACCTTGGCGGTTATTAGATGGGTCTGGTTTCACCTTGGAGCTTCGGGGTTTCGGTAAAGGAGATGCGGTTGAGGCAGGAATGTGGGGGCGAGGAGGGGGCGTAGGGGCAGGAATAATTGCAAGTGAGGGCGGAGTGATGTCTTCTTCAGAAGAATTCGAGCTAGAACTAAAAATAAAAAAATATTTTCAAGATGGAAAAACGTTTTATTCAACATGAAAATACTTGCAAAATCAGTGCTTTTCAACCTGTGGGATGGTACGCACTTGTGCGGATGAAAAAAATTGCAGTGCGGATGACAAACGTGGTGCGGATGAAAATTGTGCATATTTTTTACTTTTTCTGATGTAGAATAATTCAAATAAACTTATTCATTGTGATTTAGTTTTAAATCTTATTTTCTAAGCTGCCTTCAGGCAGCTTCATTACAAACAAAGCTGTGGGTTTTGAAGCCCTTCGGTGAACAGGAGCCTCCGCGACCTTTGGGTCATAACCTACTCTTAAAACCGATTTCTGCCAGCAAGTATTTTTCAATCGCGGAAAACACGCTGCGTTTTGGATAGGAGTTCTGGATAGTTCTTATAAAGACCTGGCCATCCCAGCATTAGAAGTTCTTGTACAAAACAAAAAACAACTTATTTGGCCAAAAATGGCTTTAGTGCACTTCTTCTTCTTCAACAGATTGATCATGTTTGATCAGCTGTGATCTCCCTTATGAACTACCTCCATTTTGTTCTGTCTTGTTTTTATTAGTGCTTCCGGGATGCTTTTTATTCCTGTAATTTGCTTGATATTGTCAAAATATTTCATTTTTGTCGTCCTTTTGTTCGTTTGCCTTGCACCATCCCAGTCAACATTGAATTTTCCAACAAGTTGCTTCTTGCTATGTGTCCGAAATATCTCAATTTTCTGAGGTTAATGTTGTTTATCAGACTCCATTTATCGTTTATTTGTTTGGAAACAAATTCATTTGTTTTTCCTTCCATCCAGCTGATGCGTAATAGTCTTCTGTGACACCACATTTCAAAACTTTTTAATGTCACGTTTTTTTTTGCATGTCCAACTAGTGCACTAGTTGACACTAAAACGAGGAAAAGGAGTTGTCTTCTTGATGAGACACTTGATGGCCTAATGCTGAGAGCTTTGGAGCAAGAAGTTTTGCCTAACTGGTCTGAAATTGCCAGAAATATTCAGCAGCAACCGAGTCATTGATAGCCTACTTGTTGAACATTTGAATAAAAAAGTGTTAAGTCTCTTTACTTTATTTTTGTGGTATAATTTTCGGTTGGTTTGTGCGGATGAATTTTTGCGAAAAAAAGTGTGCGGATGGTTCTCAAAAAGGTTGAAAAGCACTGTGCAAAATTATTCAACTTCTTGTAAGTTGACAACAATAGCTTTGATAATGAAACGACTGTTATCTTGTTATCCACATTGCCACCGGGTGGCATTGAACCGGCTCCCTCTAAACTGAAATGCTATATTTCAAATAGTAGAAATATTTCAAATAATTTGTTTTGTTATATCCCGTTCTCACTTTGTTTAGTAGCAGAAATGACACTAAATATGAAGTTTTTGTCAATCTATACAACGCAATATGAAGGTTCTGACAAGCTCCTACAACAACAACGACATAATGCTATTTGCTTATCCTCTTATAAAGCTAGTTAAGTCAAAAGCTACAAATTCATCGTTTTGAACAGGGGTTTCCAACCTTTATTACACCGTGGCCCCCTTTAAAAATTTTAAAAAATCAATAACCCCCCTATTTTTTCAACCTTTTGGAAAAATTAAGAAACGTCATTATAATTAAAAAACTTGTTTAGGCTATACAGTAACCGGTAAAGACCATTTCGTGAAGATTTGGGGAAAAATGTAGGCTACTAGTATTTTTATTAAATTTTAATTTATTTCTTTTGTTATATAGCACTTGTTGGAGTGGACTTAGAAATGATAAATTAAAAAAATTATTATTTTTCAAAATTTTCCATGGCCCCCTTGAAAAAGGCGCATGGCCCACTAGGGGGCCATGGCCCCCAGGTTGGGAACCCCTGGTTTAGAACGAAAATATTTTCGAACCCAGGCCGCAGTGGTCTTGATGCCCAGTCACTGTGTTCATGGTCGGAGTGTAGTCTGTCGCCGTGCTGATGATGACCGTTTGATGAACGTTCACTGGATGCCACTGACGATGTCGATGATGTGATGGACGATGACGACTTCAAACGACCTTCAAGAAAAAGTCTTCCATTAGGAAAATTAACAACTGAAGAGCTCACTAAAAAGCATCACACTCAAATCTCAGAAAGCAATAAAAAATGTTTCAAGGCTTTTATGGTAGAGCTTACAACACAGAGAGCAAAATTTGTCATTTTTACATAGATTAAATGTCTGCAGACGTTGAATTAATGTAAAAATTAAAGATTTTGCTGTATGAGAAGAGTGGCAAGTTATGTTGTCTTATTTTCCTTCCCATTACCGATCGCGATTGGGATAGAAACGGGAAGAAATTGACCATAATCGATAACTAACCTTTCCATTAGTTCAGTAACGAAATACTTGATTGCTGTTAGTTCGACAAAAGCCACAGAATGTTTGCTGTGGTGAACTCATCCAAACAAGGATCTCTCAAAGAGCAACATTTTTATTCTACACTGTTGGGAAAAGCTGCGTATTAAAACATCGATACTATTACAAGTAACAAGGCGATGAGATCATCCTTGTAACAAAGCAACCGAAACAGTGTGTACCTTTCGAACGCATACTCCTCTTGAAGACATTTTCGCCAACATTTGTGTTCTTCGACGTTTCTGATGATTGCGATGACGAAAAAGAACTTCTTCGAGCTTGAATGTAAATATTACAACATATTAAAAACCAACATACCCATTTTTAATGTTTATTACATGTTGTTATTGTGAACAAGTGAGCACACAGCCACACACCGCCATGCATTGTGATTGACGCACGAATGACCAAATGAACTGCTACAGGCGATATAAATGATGATCTCTGCTAATCTCATTCATCGCAGGACTAAAGCAATGGGGGCTGTGGAGTCGGAGTCGGGAAGTCGGAAGGATTTTGGCATGTCCGGAGTCGGGGTCGTTAAAAAAGGCCAACTTAGGTTTGATACAAAACGATAAACAATAAAATTATTGTTTACAGTCTATTTCCAATATATGTTTGCTTTTTTCTGTATTGAGCTCTTACTCTTTACCAGAAAATATAAATGTTTGTTCTTTCTAGTTTATGGAAAAGTCACCGTTTCAATTTCGATCGTATCTTTAGTGAAATTACCTTTAAAAAAAATAAATAAAAAAGACAGAAACTTAAACAGATCTGGCAACACTCAAGCCGGAGTAGGGCAGTTATAAATTGAGGAGTCGGAGTCGTATAATGTTCGCCCGACTCCACAGCCTTGATTTTAACGAAAGGAAATTCCATTGGAATACATGGGTTTGTTTGACAAGAACGGCCTGACACCACTGTGTTATTTACCGGGGTTATGTTCACTTGAGTTCGGAACTAGCAAAGCCATGGTAGATGGAAAAAAACATCAACTGCGAAAGTGATGATGCAGGACGGCCTGCGTTCATTCGACAATGTTATACACGCTTCCTGTTAAAGACCAGAGCACGGCCTACTAGAACACGGCCAAATATGTTGCTATTTGGGAAAATTTCTAAGAGTCTTAATTGTTACAATCGTAGCCATGACAAACCTGTCATTTTCCCACTTACAGAAGTACGTAAAATAAGCAATATTTGCATCTAGACGTATTTTTGGCTTGTTTTGACGGAGATTAGATATGTACGTTTAGCACAATTTATGCAATAATAATGTAAGATATGTAAGACTTTTCAACTGCATCTTGGAGGTAGTCTCATCATACAGTCGTTAGGTTTTTTGTATAGCAGGATCTTTCGCCAAAAGACATACTTTACTTGCAAAATTCAACTGGTCGAAAAACAAAACAAACTAAAATTCAAATTAGCACATCAAATGAACAGCTTACCACATAGAATCCACAAAAAATCCTTAACATTTCAAATGGAATATGCAATTGCACCAAACGATACTACCTCCAGGGTGCAGTTGAAGTCTTACATATTACATTATTATTGTGCAAACTGTGCTCAACGCACATACCTAATCTCCGGTTAAACAAGCCAAACATATGTCTGGGTGCAAATATTGCTTATTTCACTTACTTCTGGAAATGGGAAGATGACAGGTTTGTCATAGCTATGATTGTAACAATTCAGACCCTTAGAAATTTCCTCAAATAGCAACATATTTGGCCGTGTTCTAGTAGGTCATGGCCATAGCCTATAGCGCGTGGAAACATACCCGTGTTAGGTTCTGCATCACTGCTGTCTGCATCCGAGAGTTCGTTCCTCAAGAATCCATAGGGATTAGTTTCATGATGACGTTTCTTCACTCGAGTCTGTGGGGAGGATGTGGTGGATTCATCATCCAGTGTTTCCACTTTCAAATTTGATGAAGTGGCCACATCTCCATCACCCATCGTGGACCAGTGCTCGTGATGGCGGGATGGGGACACCCGCTGGGCCACAGGATGAGGGAGGGCCTTCTAAAAAGTGAGATCATGATCTGACGCCTAATTGCATCTAACAAGAAAAGACTTAAAAAAAGTTCAAGATTTCTTTAACAGCGAAAGTTAACATGCATCAGCTAATCTAACAAAAGCATAATTTCCATAATGCACTGGTTCGGGTCATTTATTTGCCCATGAGCAAACATTGGTATGAGCCAAATGAATGAAAATATTTCTGACTGTTAGCAATAATGCTTGGAAAATAAATAACATTTCAGCCTTCAGGTATATCGTGATTCGTGAAGTCAAGATGTAAAAGGTGGTCTCTAATGAAGTAATGCACGATACACAGAAAGCCATGATCAGAAACATTATCACTAGACACGAGATAAAAAGCAGCAAAATTGCTATTCTGCCACATTACATCATCATCTAAATTCGGTTTTGTTCTCACTAGTGGGAGGTGACCGATTCTTCCTTGCAGCGATTACATTAATCCTATTTTCCATCTCCTTCTGCCTATCGCATCTTCTTCCGTCAGTCCGACTTTATCTGCCTCACTCTTCACCTGTTTTTTCCACGTTGCGTGTGTATGATATTGTACCTGCGTCCTGCGTATGGCTTTGCCAATCTGACCAATACAAAGTAGTTGGACGCAACCCACCTTGCTAGAGGTTTGAATTGAACGTTGGCCAGGTTGGACAAGATGCAGTTTCAAAAAAAACAATCGGCTAAAGTCATACCTGCGCCGAATCAGGGACTCGATCAAAGTTGGCCAGAGTTGTCGAGCTTGCAGTGCGGTCGCTGAAGGTCTCCCATTGGTCCCCACGTGTTTCATTGGTGGGCGAATCTATCATAGCAAAACAACTTGACAGAATGAAGCTTTGCGATAAAAATGCCATAATTCGTTGAGTATGTACTGGAGTAAACAACCGTTAAAAAAGAGATCGAATATTTTAACTTTTCATTTGAAAGAATAAAGCCGAAATCTCAACGTACTAAATCTCGCTGTAGATGAAGCCTTAACACAGCTGCATCGAATTTACAGTTTACATTAAATCACATAAACACTCTTTGTAGAGTTAGGAAGACTATCTCTTGTTGTGTGGCCTTCACTGTTTCAATGAAAAAGTCATGCTGCAGTAGAAGGCCTGCGCTTGTCATCATGACAGGCGATTGGCTGGGTGGAACTTAGTCAAGCGTGATATATACTGAGGAACAGCAGAACAAGTCCTTTTGACGCGGTTTGAATGGTTTCAATATGAAGAATGTGATTCGTATGCCACAAAACTTCTTACCCAAATGCGGTGGTGATGTAATGACTTTACGTAAATGGCCAAGTCTTGATAATTTCTTATGACTGATGTTGAAATGATTGGTTGGGTATATCGTTTACAAAATTTAATCTCTAACTCTTACCGCTACCAAAGCTCAAGTAGATCTGTTTTATAAATTTCATTTTTTGATTTTATAAATTTCATTTTTTTATCCAATAGGCTATCTGCTTGAACTTATACATCAATAAACAGTTACGATGATAACAAGTTACGATGATAACAAGTTACGTAACAAAGCCACAACCGGAAGTTAAACGGGTTTTAATTAATTTTCATCTACCACTTCAAAAAAAGATCTTCATAATAATTAGAACCATCCGGCAAGTAATCTCAACAACAGATACAAAAAAGAATCAAAGAATCAAGTCTCGCGTTATCCTGGTGGAGAATTATTGCGTACTCGCGGCATTCGGATATAATGGTAATTCGGGTTGACGTCATTCGATCCACGTTATAACGTGATGGACTGTTACGAGCAGAGGTATTTGAAGACGTAACTTCAGCTTTATTATTCTTTCTATATTTTACAATCATGCTTAGATGCTATCTTACAATCATGCAACCACATCGTTAACACCTTCCACGTTCTATTGTGACAATAGAACATGTGTACCGATAAATTGACTTATGAATAATTTACATAAACTGTGATGGAAATTGCAAACATATATGTTTGAAATATTGGGCTGCGTACCAGGAACTTGCTTCTCGTTGTTCTCCCCTCTGATGTCGACAAGAGTGGGGACGAGAGCCTGTGGAAGCTGATTGGGCAGCTCGTAGCCATTTTTTCTTGCTACCACCAAGTGGAAGGCGGTACAGAACTCGTCCAACGTGAGGTGGCCATCTTGATCCATGTCAGACAGTTCCCTGAAGGATTGCAGAGCTTAAGAAAGTTGAAATCAAGCACTCGCAATGATTTGCTGAGAATACAAATACTGGTGGTGCTTTTCACACGTTTAGCCATCATTGCATTCGCTGACTTCTCACTTCACAAGTTTATGGGGGAGAAAATGTTTCGATTTTTGTCACATACACAGAACTTTATGCCTGGTGATGGAAGAATTAGATGTATTGTCTTGACCGAAGACAAGGACGTTCTATCGAGAGTTGTGCAAACATGCTCACCTCTATGATACACAACCGATAGTAACTACAGAAAGAAAACACACTGTGTAGGCTACGATACATAAATCAACAAAAATTTGCTCGCTAAATTAGGTGATATGTTTGTCCAACAAAAAATCAAATGAACGGCTGTCCAAATAAAACTCAAAAATTCCAGGCCTTGCATCCTTGGGATCCGTAATGGGGCTTCTCTGTTGCACCGTCTTGATTGAGCATACATTTGTTCTCTAATTCTAATACGTTACATTGGCTACCCCATTATTTTTGTTTGTAAAAACAAATATATATAATACTGCATTTTACGAATTCGATAAGATGACATTGTTTCAAATAAGTTCGGCATGACAACGCAATTCACTCACCATACGTGTGACAACTCCAGGATAGGAAGTTTTGATTTGGTGAAAAAGCTTCTTGCAGTTTGTCCTGAAAAGGCATGTGCTGTATAATGTGATATACAAATGAGGGTTCACGAAAGTTAAGGATGACCAGTCAGATGTTGGGAAAAGTCAACAATCAACATAGCATAGGAACAGCAAATATCACCATAGAATTATTATATATCGGTAGTCGCAAACAGTGGCCTTCTAGACATCATCCACAGTCCACACCGCTGTGACAACAAGATGCCATGTGAAAACATAACAATCGACTTCTTGCTGAAGTATTTCGAAGAGGTATATAGGCCAATCATTTTTCAAAAAATATAGAAAAATCTGATAAGGTTGTAAAACATGCAATTACAGTTGTTAGGACTAAAGTTTCTCTTAGCTTTCATCCGAGCAAAGCCGGCTGGATAGCCAAGTGGTGAGAGCCCTGTGACGACACTTGAAAGGGTGGTCAGTTCGACAAAGCTCAAGAGTATGCGGCTGTGTCTCTGGCAAGACACTCAAAGACATGCTTAAAGGTGGACACGAAGATTGGCTTCCTTGCCTTCCCGCCCGCTTAATATAAATGTTCAACTACGACAAAAAACAGAACCGCCTCTAGGTCCCATCACATAGGAGTGCAAATTCAGGCAAGATGCCTTTATGAAGAGATACTTCAAATAAATGCAACTCTAGAATTCCTAAGCATTGCATTCGTTAGATCAATAGTTATCTCTTTAGCACTTAGCAGTTGCTTGACAATGACAATACAAATATCAACTTAAACAGAAGTGAAATGAATGACAACAGATGGAAAACATGATTAACGAACAATGATATAAATGTACAACATGCATATCATTCCAGATTGCTGAATGGCCAGAGAAAAAATTGAAACAAACAAATGGTGTAATTTAATGAGGGGCTTACCATCTATTTTTCCTTTTACATCAGTTTGCATTGTGATAAACTGCTTCGTGTAGTATTGCCGCTGTTCCACTGTGATACACCATGGGTCTTGAAACTCACTGCTGGCTTCAGAAGAATCTGTACTCGCAGGAGGATCAGTTTCGTCTTTGGATGCAACCCGAAGACGGATGCTGGGATCAGATTTGGGTGTTGCAGTACTTGCATGTTGAGGAATTGCACTAGGGGTCAAAGCAGCAGATGTAACTGGCAAAGTATTTGGATAGTTTGAAGAGTTAGCAGGTTTTACAGGGGTTTTGGTGTTGTTTGAATTGGCAAGTCTTACAAATGGTAGTTTATGGTTTGCTTTTTTCTGTTGACCAGGTGAAAGATATTGTGTAGGGTGTGACAGGGACTTCTGTGAAGGATGCACCAAACTTGAAGGTGTACTTGCTTGAGCAGAAGCGTTCATCTTGAGATCAGAGCCTGGCGCTCCACCCCCAGCAGGAAAGTTAGTCCAACCATCATCTGCTACACCCTTCCAAGGGGATTGAGTTGTAGGAAAGTCACTTGCACCTGAACATAAAACAAAAGTATTTTTCTGTTTTAGTGGCTTAAAACCGGCTCGGTGGTTAGTGCGTCCGCCTCTGAATCGGCAGACATGGGTTCAATACCCTGTCGGTTCATATCAAAGACCTTTGAAAATGGTACTAAATCTCATTTCTGATTTGCACCCCAAAAATTAAATGGATTCAGATAATAATATACTCAGCTGCGCCTCTATACGGCTGCATTGACACTGTCTGCTTAGTGCTTAGTAAAGCGCTGTGGAACAACGCTTCTGCGATGGATACAGTGCTACATAAAAAACAAGCATTATTAAGTAGAAACATTGAACAGTATAAAAACTTAATTTAAGTGGAATGCCAAGAATCCGAGATGAGTAAGTGACAATACCGAATAGATTCGAATCCAGAACGATTCAAACAGTTTAAATCTAAACTGCACCAATTAGTAAAATTAGGTTCACACTTTTCATATACAGGGTGGTCCACAAAAATGTGACACATTTCGTTTGTTCATAATTTCTACAAATCTGAAGATTTTTCAAAATCTTTTCAGCCGGGGATGGGTCATAACTGTAAGTTTTTGCCCTCAAAAGCACTTTTGAAAAAACGAACCGGTTTCTGAGTTATTTCAATATTTGATAATATGTTCGATCCATGCTCCTCGCTGCTGAATCAACCTGCCACTCTCACATTGAAATTGTCCATTACTCTCCCTAACATGTCCCTTGGAATTCTTCTAATTTCTCTTCTAATGTTTTCCTTCAGTCTGTCAATGGTATCAGGATTGTCCTGGTAAACTCTATCCTTCAGATATCCCCAGAGGAAGTAGTCAGGAGGGTTAAGATCAGGTGAATATGGTGGCCAGGGGTCGTTGGTCCATGTGTTGGTCCTCCTTGAAATCAATCGATCCCCAGGAAAGTACTGATGCAGATACTCAAGGGTACGATTGGAACAATGCGGTGGGGCACCGTCTTGCTGGAATACAGCTGTATTCAAGTCGGCCCCCCTTCTCCTCCTTACTGCTGGAATGAATTGTCGTCTGAGCAATTTGATGTAACGTTCAGTGCTAACAATCACCTGGCATCCCTCGTCGTCCTCAAAAAAGTAGGGACCAAAAATGCCATTACGTCCTATTGCACACCAAACTGTGACTTTTGTTACACTCAAGGGTGCTTGCACATGCGCATGAGGCTGCGCTTCTGCCCAAAATCTCATATTTTGTTTGTTCACATGGCCACTCAAATGGAAGTGGGCCTCGTCGCTAAAGAGAAGCACATCCAAAAGACCGGGATTGTTCTCAATCCGTTCACTGGTTTGCTGACCAAATTCAAATCGTTCATCCTTGTTGGCTTGACTTTGAGTCTGAAGAAGCTGAATTTTGTATGGGAAAAGTTGCAAGTCAGCATGAATAATTCTATTGACAGAAGATCTTGAAATCCCCACTTCCTGAGAAAGTCTTCTGGTGGATTTCCGTGGAGACTTCTCCAGACGAGTTCGAACATCGCGAACTTTTTCGGGGGTTCTTGCGGTGGAAGGTGGACCACTATGGTTCTTATTGTTGTTAGTCACACTGCCAGTGTCTCTGAACTTCTCCAACAAGCGTTTGATAGTATTCCGAGACGGTGTTTTCCTTCCAGGAAAGTCATGACGAAAATGTCTCTGGGTGAAGATTACAGATTTTGTAGAAAAGTAATGTTCAATGATTTTTGTCCGCTCAGCCACTGAAAATTGATATCCCGGCTCCATACTGCTACACATAAAACTTATCACTGTACTCTATAACTAACCTGAAAATCAAGAGGTAGAATTAATTTTTATGGAACTGACAGATAAACAAAATATGTCACATTTTTGTGGACCACCCTGTATATACAGGGTGATCAAGCCAAGTGTAGACAAATATTTCTTGAAATGACAGTACATCCAAACAGGGAAAAAATTACACCTGTGAAGAAAAATGCAAAGAAAAGTATAAATAAACAAAATGTATATACTCTTATTTTTCATTCGTACTCCCTTCGCTTTCACCAAACGCCTTTGTCTGTTGTGCACTTGACTGCATGAGGCACGCAGCCACCAGTTCTTTGGACAGACGAAAAGTTATTCATCGTCCAGGCTGTGCATAATCATCAGAATGACCGTATTTATGCAAAGAATAAAGAAGATATCCCACTGAATGAAAGGCTGACGTTCCGGAGACAGAAACCAGCCCCTGGGATGGTTTGGGGTGGGGTAACTTCAAGTGGTGAAGAAAATCCCCTCTTCTTCATTGAAGAAAGAGTAAAAATTAATCAACATGTTTATTTGAAAATGTTGAGGGAGAAATTGATTTCCTGGATCAATGCAACATTTGGAGAAAACGGAATAACTCTGCAACAAGGTGGGGCTAGGTCCCACACACCAAATCTTGTCCAGGACTGGTGTAAAGAGAATATGGAAGAGTTTTGGCCAAAGGAATTATGGCCTCCATCCTCTCCTGATTTAAACCCAATGGACTTCACAATTTGGAGTATCTTGGAGAGTGAAGCCTGTTCTTCGAATCATTCAAGTGTTACAGCTCTGAAGGCAAAATTGCGCACTTATTGGAAAAAAACATCATCAGACACCATACGTGCCTTATGCAGTCAAAAGCACAATGGACTAAGGCGTTTGGTGAAGGCAAAGGGAGGATATATTGAAAAATAAGAGTACATTTTGTTTATTTATACTTTCTTTGTATTTTTCTTTATATGTGTAATTTTTTTCCTGTTTGGATGTATTGTTATTTCAAGAAATATTAGTCTACACTTGGCTTGATCACCCTGTATATATATGAAAAGTGTGAGCCTAATTTTACTAATTTCTCCAACCACCTTCTCCACCACAAGATCTCTGCTCTCCTAAACGAGCACCCCCGTCGACTGAAATCAAGACACCCATTCGTGCCAGCCACTCAACTTCTTATCAACGAAGCTGAGGTACAAGACATCTCTGCGGCTGCTTGGGCGGACCATAAATGGAGTTCTGAATGGAAATCAACCGCCACCAGACTCTATTTGTTCATCCCCGACGCCGACACACGCCCCATCGGTCTAACACTACCAAGACAGGCATGGGTGCGCCTCAACCGTCTCCGTACGAGCGTCGGGCTTTTCCGTTCAACCATGCACCAATGGGGAATGGCCTCTTCCTCCTCCTGTGAATGTGGTGCCGAGGAACAGACCGCAGACCACATCATCAATGACTGCTCCATCTTCAAGCCACCTAACGGAGTGGAAGGTCTGCGTGTTATGGATGATGAAACCAAAGACTGGCTGCTCTCTAGTAGCCTTCCAGTGTAGTCCGGGAACATCGTGAATCTGGGGTGGTAAAAGGATAGACCCTCGGCCCCAGACGCTCACACGACGACGACGATCTGAGTCGAGAAAAGACGAAATTGTCTTTTGCAACTCGAAAGTCTCAAAAACCAAACTCGTTAGAAGTCGAATACTTTCGTTTTGTGAAACCCTGGCTAAAATAGCGCTAGAAATTAGCGCTAACGCTGTCAATTTCTTGAAGAGCTTACGCAGTACTTTACGCCATAAAGTTTTTAGGCAATTCGCGCTAACGCTGTCAATTTATTTCATTGACGTGTACAACACTGGTCTATATGCAATTATACAAACATTTTATGAAATTTAAAACATATGGCCCATGATGCGTTGTGTTAGATGACTCAACATCTTTATACACGGTAATAAATACATACCGGCAGCTTGACTAATGACTAAGTAGCCTATTGATGTTCATCATAGACCAGCATTTCTTAACTGGAGCACCATTATTTATCATTACGTTAATTTCAGGGTTGTTGGTATTTTACCCGACCCAAAAAAACCCGGGTGGGTTTTTTTAATAAAACCCACTTAAAAAAACCCAAAAAAACCCATAAAAAAACCCAGAGCATCATATTTGTCCAGTTTTTATAAGAAAATTAAAAAAATGAACAAAAACACTACAAAGCACTTAAAACAAACTTTAAATTAGGACTTAAGGATGTGATTGTGAAGTAAATTTCCAAGAATAAACTGAAAACGCAGTGGATATTGTAATGTACAGTACACAAAAATCAAGTAATGTCACTTTGTGTATACTACACTAAAACTCATTTATGCAAGAATGCCTTATAGTTAAACTGGTGAAAGTACTACTCTACTGTAGTCTGTATATATGATGTGTAATGCAATTTAGGAGGCTATTTACCAATTACGGATTCTGGATTCTAACGCATGGCTCTTTCAGAGCGTTTGCCTAAATGGCCATTGACCACGCAATTGCTCATCCATTACTATATATAATGTATATATATATAAATGATAAAAAATATTTAAACATGATGGCATAAATGCTCCTTGCCTTCAAATCTAAAGCAAATGATGCAATAATGTGATTTCTACCACGGTAGCATCAACTTGGTATAGAAATCAGTGGATGATGCAACATCCAACTTGATCTTGAAATTAATGGATGATGCAACATTCAAGCAACAACAGCCCTAGTGGATTATTTTATTGAGTTATGCAAGCATGTACTGTGAGTGAAAGGCACTTCATTCGTAAAAAGTAGTTTTGAGGTGAAATAAGCATGAATCTACTCTTTTTTAAAAAAACCCAATAAAACCCAAAAAAACCCGTTTTTTTTTTAAAAAACCCGGGTGGGTTGGGCTTTTTTAAAAAAACCCGGGTTTTTCTCAACCCTGGTTAATTTTTATATTTACTTACCATTACTGACGGACAAGTTGCTACATTAGGCACTTATATATGCAATTGTTTATTTGCATTATGCGTATATATGGTTTGGAATGCTACAGAATGAAACAAACATCACAGAACACGAAAAATAGTTCAATTAGTGTCAGCGTTAGAAGTTAGGATTTGAAGTGTTTGTTCTATTTTATAAACACAAGGTTCTGAAATTTATCATTCATCTGGCTTAAGAACTTCATATGATAGGCCTACTGTCATAGGCTACTCTCTGCAAACCTAATCCATGGAAGCTAAAGAAAAGTTTGTAAAGGAGCGTAAGAACAAACACCACCACACCAGCTTCACTCAAAGTTGTACATACTTTTCTCATCAACATACCTGGGAGGTTACACCAACCTTTTTGGTTTTTGCTGATTTCTCGTTTAAAGATGGTGGAAATAGTCATCTTTCTTAGCATTTTTGTAACTGGAGAATCGTTTTTGGTAAAATTCTGTTTTTTCTGATGAACTGAAGGTGAAGTATTTCTTTGGGGACTGTCATAATGCAGATCTTTTTTACGAGAAGAAAAGTAGGTTAAAGGCCAAGAAAAGCTCAAAGGATCTTTGGTTTCTTCATCAGAAGATTCTAACTCATCAAAAATAGGTAGATCATCAACTTGCAAAGGAGGTAGGTTTATGAAGTCACAATCAAAACCAGACAAGGTATTATTTTTAGATTCAGTCATAATAATCGATGTTGATTGTTAGCTCACAACACTGAAAAATGTAAAGTCTAAACAGAGACACTAAAATCATCGATGTAATACGGTACCATGTAGTATGGTAAACTTTTCATAGTCCACATATCCCTACAAATTCTGCTTCTTCCACTGTAAAAAAACACAACATAAGAAAAATATATACTGTACCTAGTCCTTTCAATGAAATATACCAAAGCAATTAAGCCACTTCTGGGATGGGATTGTTGTGTTTTGACAGTATCAACCTGTTGCTCACCATGAAACACTTGACCCATTATTATACTAGCTACAGTACATATTGCATAAGTGACTGCAAGTTTTGTCGCTTTAAAACAACAAACCACTGAAACTTAAACAGCAGCATTGTGATGATCCTTTAACAGCACAGCTGAAACTTAGTTTTTGTGAATAACAAAATTTCTTCTTTGTACCTAGTCCAAAGCTTAAGCACTGCCATTCATCACTCTGAAAACAGAGGTGGTGGACTGAATTAAATGTCAAGGTAGCCTAGCGATGGTATTGTTTCAATATTGAAATCACGCAGACCATAAACTGTTTGGGGCACAGTAGACTGTATGATATAGTTAATGATGTGATCTGTGGTCTGCTCTTCTACGTCAGTCTATGACAAACTTACAAATCGCAAAAGGTATTATTACCCATTTGTATTTTTGTAAATATGTCTGTTGGTAAGTAGGTGGTTAATTTGCACCTAAACTTTCTTTGAAATAGAACTTCGATGGGGCACAAACCCTATCAATAATATAGCTTCAAATCATTCGTTGTTTCACCCTTATTGGGATCATCTGAAGGTTCTTATTCAAACAACTTTGATAGACAGATCATGTGAGCGTATATAATGGACAAAAAATGTTTCAAGTACGAATTGGTAAAAAGTAAAAATTGCAGGGCTGGTTATTTTACCACTTTGCTGTTTTACTATCTCTCTCTGTAGGTATCATGGCTGTTACAGCCCTCGATGTACTACAATGATGTTCCAGTTTGATCGATCTCGTGCGTCTTGCCAAATTTTGTTTTACTATAAAGCTCTTCATAAAGATCAAATGACAACCTGAATGAGGGAAACCTTGAGACCGAAATGGACTAAAACATATTTGCAAGTCAGTACCACAAATGGAGTACCTAATCTTTGAAAAAGTACACACACTTCATGGTCCTATACCCGCATTTCTGCCTAGAATAATTTTGTTCAACAAAGAGCCAAAACGGAACATGAAAAACTACGATGTAAGCCTACTAGAGGTCCAGGTATTTGGAGTGAAGTTCCAAACAATCTAAAAACCTACCTGCATTGCCCTTCAAAAAGTAATACAATCTGTATGCACTATCTCAGAACAACACATAATTATTGTACTGTGTGAAGTGTTGTTTGTAAAATGTTAGTACTCAAGCCTTGTACTGTAGAAAGTGTAGGCTAGTAGTAGAAGCATGTCTCTGTTGTTTACTTCATTTTTTTTCTCTACTTTTATTTTATAGTTAACACCAATTTATTTAGTTTTTAGGTGTTGTCATTGTTTTGTTTTTTTATTTTTTGTTACTTAAGCCAATTGAAGGTGGTGGATGACTTGATGACTCTTTTTGCTGGCTCCCTTTCATTCAGTAGGAATTGTTGACTATTAATACTTTCATGGCTGGTACGTTTCCTGTATCTACTGGATACAATATGTTGCCATTAGATTGTTAAAGAAGTTAAAAGATGTAACTTGTGTGAATTGAGTGATACAATGCTACATCAGAATTCGATCTTAACGCTAGTCTGCTAGCCAAGGCTAGTGAAAATTTGCGCAGACTAGTAGAAATGTTACAGTACTAGTCCAATTGGTTAGTGAAAATATTCGCCGGTGAAAAGTTTTGGTTTACAAAATGGCGATTGGCGACGTCACTCTGAAATACACTGTGTTATATTAATACGTCCCCAAGCTTGAACATTTTTACAAACAATATTTTATTTGACTTTTATTTCGTTTTTTCCCCTCTTCTTTGGATTGCTACCTTGTCGTAGTTGAAGAGCTTGTGTGCCTCCGTGACCTAAATAGTTATGCTGACCCAACAAGCCAGACAGGTCTGACGGTAGAGGCCTAACCAAACGCAATCCATCCAATAGTCCACTTCTTTTGACAGTGAACGAATGTTATGTATTGTACCACCCTGGCGAGTGGCGTGTCATCTCATACTACAGATGCACAATGTGGTGTAGCGGCTGTAGCGCGTGTCGTCACGCACCACATCTCTTTTGCCAACAGCGCAGTGTGAGTTTGCCGATTGCCTGGCTTGGCTTCTCTTGGTTTCTTTCGTGTTGGTTCATTCTCTAGTTTTCAGTTAACAGTGTAGCAGTGCAATTGACAGTTTAAGTAGAGTCTTGTTTTAGTTTGTCATTTAATACTTTCTGTTAACATTCCTTAAAGCTAGTTTTCAATTGCAGGATAATCACGTTTTAAGTTTATTAAAGCCCACTTTACTGAAATGAGTTTGTTGGTTTCAATGTAGGTCATGTCACACATAATGTATAATTGTATATATAATATTAAAACATAAATAAATATTAAACACACATCACATGCCACATTTATTTTTTGTGTTTTAAAATTGCATTGTTTGCGTCTGTAGTACGAGAAGGTGTTTTTGTGCATATTGTTGCTCTCTTGTGCGTACTGAAATCTGAAAGCCTTTACTTTAGTTAGTTTCAGTCTAAGCCAAAACACTTATCTTAATACGTCATCAGACAAGTAAAAAGTCAGTAAACTGGTCGGACTAGTGAAAACGGGGAGCAACTAGTCCGGTGGCCTAGTGAAAAAAAAGTTAAGATCGACCCCTGTACATTGATTGAATACTGTATATACAGGCAAGATTCATACCCATGTGTTTACACTCAAAATTGAAATTAGAATTTTTACTTGATAATACTGTAATAACATTAAAAACATGAAAATTAATCCACTATTGAAACAAAAAATTGCACAGTTTAGTGATTTAAAAAAAACTTACTTTGTAATTGAGAATGAACTGGGCTATCATCAAAACTGGTCCAACCTCTATTTTGAGAAACTTGGCCATTCTTTGCTTGTGTATTTGAAGAATCCATCTTTACGAACAACTTTCCAATTACTTTCTATTATCCAGCATGAATATGACCATAGAAGTTCCACGTTGAAAATGATCAAAGCAGAACTGTGTTGACAAGCTTGCAGCAAACTTACACAAATGAAATGATAGACTGTAAAGAATAGCGTATTCTGGTTAGATACAAACATAAAATGGAGCTAGTGTGCAAGGATTTGTATTGGTCATACATGCTAGGACGTAAATATATGAAAAATTGGAATCGACCAAGACATACAGGCTGAAGTGTGTACTGTATAAACAGCATTCAAAGTTGTTTATATATGTCTTCACTAGTTTCTCTTTGCTTTACTATTTTTCTAACTCCAACATTCAGGGTTAGGTTACGAGGGTTTTGGTTAGAAAAGTAAAGCAAAGGGAAAGTAGTCAAGACACAAAACAGCTACTTTATCCTATATATATTTGGTCGATTACAATCTATAACGCCATATCATTTTGACCAGGGCAGACACTTGTGCTCCAGTTTCCATAAAATGAAGCTCAAGAATATTAGCTAACCTATAAGCCACTTTGCCCAAAAAGCAAGGTTATCAATATCAACTTCAGTATTGAAAACTCCAAGTCCAATGAATTGTATATATAGCCTACATCAGGGTTATCTGGCTTTTCAAGCGACATTTAGAGAAAAATTGGTACATTCAAGTGGTAATAATAAGCTATGCACTACAGCATACAAGGAGAAACTCAATCCAAACTCTTCGTGCCAAACACAAGCGTAAACACCTGCTCCTACTTTATTTACTCTGGAAAATGCAAGACAGTTTGTTTGGTTTTTCAAAACAAGAACAGCGTAACTGCTTTAAGGCACCAAAAATGACAATCATGCATCTTCCTTCGTTGCAGACAGCATAAATAGCCTAGACTGTATGGTTTGACATAGTTATCAACAAAACACATCGGTAGATTGAAAGAATAGTTGGTAGTTTCAAAGATAAGGTTCAGTGCTGACGCATTAAGCTTCCAGTGTTTAGCCATTATATGGGGTACCGCTAAATACCCACTGTCAGTGTTGCAAGGTGTTTTTAACTAAAAATAATAGCCTACCGGTATTTATTCTATTGAAGTTGATACGAAATGATAGGAAATCAAAGAAATCAACAATATCACAACTTGCAAACTGTTAAAATTTTTCAGCAACTAGCAAGCAAAACTAGCTCAATTTGAGGAAAAGCTTATCAATCTGGCAAACCCTTGATAATTATGAGGCATTCTTGAGCATTGCCAGATAGGCTATATTAAAGAGTTGTAGGACCATAATCTTAACACTAGTTCCCCAATCCAAGCCTTAAATCAGCCGGCGGCCATGGCCGCTAAGTAGTGCTTGAATGACCGCCGGTGCTACATCTTCGGTCGGCCAAGTTTGGCCGCCGGTTTCTTGTAGCCAATTGTTTAATTTCGCAATAGAATGATCGTGGATTAATTGTAGAAAATGTAGTATCAAAGAGTAATGCATAATTAGGTCAGCCCGTCATTCAATCACCACTGTTGTATTGTGCGGGAACATTTGCTATTGTGTATGGATTGGAATATATCCAGCTGCGATCACTAGAGCTGTAAGTTTTGTTTGTAATTTCCTACGTTTATTTTAACAAAAGTGTTAATCTGAAGTGCCAATTTATATCGGCTGGCGTTATTGTCGTTTTTATGTCGATTCAATGTTGCCGGACATTGAATTGTTGTTAAAAAGGAGAACTAGGTTAGTTGACATCCGAGGGGAAAACACGTGTGTTCATAGTTGAAAAATGTTCCCGCTGTGGGACATGTGTTGGTGACTTCACACCCTTAATGGTGACATCATAACGGTATAAATGGTCAGGTTTTATGAAAGGCGGTTGTTTTATGAAATGCAGTTGAAACCATTTACTGAGCAGCGAGCAGTTGAAACAATTGCGTCGTTAGATGGTCCCGCAACACCGGTATTACAATCCCAATAAAGCAGTTATTGTGTGGTACAACGATTGTATATATAGCAGGACGTCGCCCAGACTTTAACAACACTAAGTGATCATTTTGGCATTGTTGCAAGTTTAATTCCATTTACTTGTGCTATTGTTATTTGTATTTTGGCCTCCAAGCACGCAGATTTGGCGCCGAGAAGGAGCTCTCGGTAGGCCACAATGGCTGCCGGAAAAAAAACACGAGTTTTAAAGCCTGCAATCTTAACCTAAACTATATGATAATCTAAAAAACTGGTCTTGTGGATCTGGCAACCTTGACAATGCCCGACAAAAGGAGACAATTGGTATTTGGAGGTATATACCAACTACCGTATTTTACGGACCATAAGGCGCACTTTAAATTCTTTTTTTCCTCATAAATTGATCGTGCGCCTTATGGTCCAGTGCGCCTTATGTATGGATCAAGTGCGGTAGTGCTTTATTGCCTACACTCAAAACCAGTACCGATACTACTATTATATATGGTCCGGTGCGCCTTATGGTCCGGTGCGCCTTATAGTCCGGTGCGCCTTATGTATGAACAAAAAACTAATCAAAGCAATTTATTGACAGTGCGCCTTATAGTCCGGTGCGCCTTATGGTCCGTAAAATACGGTACACGTAAATTATTAAATAAAGGCAGTGGCTATTTGACTGGCTCGGTTTTTAATCTGAAACACTATTTGACCGGTCATGACGTATTCTTTTTCTCTTTCAAAGCTAAAAACGAGAGAAGAAAAAAGTGCCTATATAATTATATATAACATCTAAATTCAATTGTTTTATTCAACTGAGTCAGCGGTGCGTGTGATCTTTCTCGGGCTGGTGTCAGTAAGGGTATGAGTTCGATACGAATGCCACCGATGTCGTCCCCTGGACATGTCGTCCCTGTTGCCAGATGTTCAACTTTTTTTGTACATTCAAATGTCGGTAAAAATTATGGTTGTTCGAAACGAACTTATTCAAATCGAAACGATATTTTTGCTACCTTTTTCTTTTGTTGGTTTTGTTCCTGTAATCTATTGTTAAATTTATCATTACTGTTTTACTCGTTACAATATTGTTCAACTCATCATGACTTAAACAAAGAAAAATAAAATTGAATTGAAAACAAAAAAAATCTTTCTTGCTCTGATTCCTCATAAATTTCACATTGCTCTTTCGTCCGAAGAACATGGATTTCATGTTCCTGCAATCAACACACTGGTGTAGCTAAGAGGGGGGGGGGCGGACCGCCCCGGGCGGCACGTCTGGGGGTGGCACTTTCAGACTACGATTTTCGATTTTGATTAAAATCTGATAAAAAAACGCATTTCATTTGCACATGCTTTTTCTTGAAGGGGCGGAAAAATCTGAATCCGCCCCGGGCGGCACATTCCCAAGCTACGCCACTGAATCAACACTCAATTTCTTTTCATGAACATTTATTTTGACATCGCTAACGTAGCCCACTGCAAATTGGTTGGTTTTGAAGCTTTATCCTCGGACTGACAAAGCCTTGATTGGTTATTCCTGGTAGTTACGCGTACTTGTAGTGGCTCTTTACGCAGGGCCGGTCACCGAGATTGGCAGAGTGAAGTTTTCCGTTTGTTGAAGTTTTGTTGCCGAGAAATTAGTCCATTCACTAGGTGCCGTTGAATGGAGAGCAGTCCTGAAATGCGTTGCTCAAGCGCACATCCCGAGCGTCGAGCTTGCGCCGCGTGATCTTGAGCCGGGCGCATAACCATTTATCCCTAATAACCACTGAGCTAACGGGGCGGACAATAAATAAACGCAATAAAGGGCGAAAATGAACATATCTAACCTACGACAAAAAACACAGAAACAGCTAAAAAAACATTAACTATGACATGCAACAAGTGTGGTCCTACGTTATCTGGTAATGTAAATTAGAGATGCGCCAAACTGTTACTTTTATTATTATTTATTTGCAATCAGACTCAAAGTCCATAGAATTCAAATTTTTAACAGTCATCACACAAAATATCAGACTAACACAACATCAAGCAGGCTACATCAAACAACGTACAAAATACTGTTGTAGTGAATATAAAATGTAGAATTAAAGTAGCAATCAGAAGACATAACATTGCGCAAAAGTGGATTAATTGATCTTTTGCAACGTTCTACAAATGCATAGCAATTTTTTCTTAATAGAGCATCAAATGTTAACACGTCGTTCTGTACCTGATACACTCTAGCACTGTCGCATCTTGACAAATTGTGGATAATTCTGTACGAGTCGTTGTAAGCAACTCGTATGCGATTTAAAGTAGAAGTTTTATAGTTACACCATAGTTGCAAACCATACATTGGCATACAATGTATGGTTCGCAACTATGTGTTAAATTTGTGTTAGGCCTACTTTGAAAATCTGAACTGCTAGGCCTACTTTGAAAGCTAAAACCATGAAAGCAGCAAAGAGCTAGGCTACAGTAAACCTCAGATAACGTGTGACTTAAAAAAAAAACGATTGTGTAAACCAGGGTGGTCCAAGACTGCGAACATGAAGAGCCACATCAGGGTCTGAGAAAAACGGTAGCCACTTTAACAAGTCGAAATTCTGCCACTGAAATTGACTACAATGCAACCGCCAACCAATCAGAACGTGTTATAAGAGGCTACCGTCCAATTGTGACCCTTCTTGCACTCATCCAGAGAGTTAATGCTTGTTTTGAACTTTATTTGGTAATTACAGAAGAAAAAGAGCAATAGCAGTGGTGAGAATCGAACACGCGTCAATGAAATGACTATTTCTAGCCCTAACCCCTAAGCTAACCAGCTGACAAAAAATCCATCACTTAATTTGCTTTCTATTATCTTCTTTTCGCCATTTTTTACGTCACTTAAACCGTAGCTTATGATTGGTTGGCGGTTTCATTCTAGTCAATTTCAGTGGCAGAATTTCGACTTGTTAAAGTGGCTACCGAGAAAAACTTTACGGCTGCATAGTGAGAAATGATAACGCGTTGCTGAAAGTAGGAACGTTGTTAAATAAAAACTTAACTAGGTTGCGATTTTGAAATTCTTTTCTATAGATTTCGATCAGTTTTCGCTATAAGTTATTATTAGGCTACTGTTAGCAGGCTATGAATATTAACAACTCTTTGGACCACCCTGAACTGTAGCCTAAATGATACAATTTTAATCTAGTTTGTCTAAAAAAAAAGGTCAAAAGCGGAAGGCGATTAGGTTAACTAGCAATTTTTTTAACTGTTACTTTTCAATTTGCTTAGCCTATCTGTTAATATGAGTTAAGGCAGTGCCGGATTAAGGGGGGGGCGGACTGGGCTGAAGCCCAGGGCCCCCACTTTTGGGGGCCCCCACCTCAAAGAAAAAAATATATTATTTTTTTTAGTTGCACAGCTGGAGATTGCTGCTTTAATTCGTATCTCAAACAAGCAGGGGCGGCTCGAAACAAGGTCCAATCGAGCGATTTTTAAAATTTGTACCAATGCACTCTCATACAGGAGCAGAAATCGCCAAAATTGTTTTGGAGTTTTTGGAAAAGCATTGAAGTTTTCCGCGGTCAAAGTTATGATAATGCTGCCAATATGAGTAGCAAGTACAATGGTCTTCAAGCTCTTCTGCACGAGAAATGTAGTGTAGCTCCTTATGTGCCTTGCACACTGCACAGCACATTCATTTAATTTAATCGGTAAATGTGCTGTAGAAACATGCCGTTCTGCCGCTGAGCTTTTTGAATTGTTGCAAAGCCTTTATTCATGGCTGGTCTCGTCTACTCATCGTTGGCAAGTCCATCGAAAATTCCTAGATGGTTTGCCTGTTTTAAAGACATTATCTGATACAAGATGGTCAGCTAGATATGATGCAGTCAGTGCATTAAACAAAGGATACAGTGAGACCATTTTAGCGCTTGAAGAATTGGCCTCTGATGATGCTCAATCTCGAGAGAGCAAAGTCGAAGGAGAAGGATTTGTAAAAAAGTTGGAACAACTGGAGACAGTTATTTTGCTTGGAATGTGGAGTGCAATATTGGAAAGGTTTCAAAAAGCAAACCTGTCCCTTCAAAAAAGTGGCTTGTGTTTGAATAATGCAGTCCAGTTGTTACAAAGTCTCATAAGCTTTGTCAAAAGCGAAAAATCCAACTTTGAAACGTATGAAGAAAAAGGTAAGAAGAAATGTGGATCCAACACCTACGCAGGTACTTCAAAACGAATTCAAACCCAACGTTATAGGCATTTTGATGAGCCCTCTACAGACCCAACGATTTTTTCCGCAAGAGATAAATTTGTGCATCTTGCCATAATTGACAAACTATCTGCAGAACTGGATAAGCGTTTGAAAGCATAGCCTACCGTGACGTCGAAAGTAAGTTTGGTTTCATTTCAAAACTGACGGATCTTGGCCCTAACGAGATTCATCAAGCTACTGTTGCATTGATGAAGGAATATCTCACGAATTTCGAAGCCAATTTTTCAACTGAAACAGTTCATGTTGCAGAATTTTTCAAAGTGAAAATTGCTGATGGTGGAAAAAAAGCCTCAGAAAACCTAATAAACACAAAGTGGAAGATGTTGAGCTCAACATGTTCTTACTTCTAAGGAAAAACAGGCGCGTTGAAACCTTTCCCAATGTCTTCGTTGCTCTGCGTATGTATTTGTGTGTGATGGTCTCCAACTGCAGTGGAGAAAGATCTTTTTCAAAATTATAGAGTATCGATGTTCGAAATTCTTCGCGGCAAGAGCGAGTTTCGAATCTTTCGCTTCAAAGCATTGAACACGATAATTTGGAGTCATTGAATTTTGAAGAGTTGATCAGCGATTTTGCCACGAGAAAAGCAAGAAAGCGTCCATTTTGAGTTGATATGAACAATTTTCTAGGGCAGCAAACAAAATGACTACCGGTACCGCCTACCAGTTTGCAGTTTCATTTTTGATTTATGGCCTATAGGCTACTCCTATGAATATGATTGTTTTTATCGTGTGAAGCTGACAAACAATTCACAGTTCATACATAAAGTTGCGGCCAAAAACGAACGTTTATTAACTAAACGAATCTTTTCAGATGAAATACTGTTGAAAATTAACCAGGTTTTTCCTTACAATTTTTATGGGGAAAAATTGTTTGTTTTGAACAGTAGCCTACCTACAGTATTGCACAAAATGAACATTTTATCATACAGTATATCAATAATCGCCTATAAGCAATTTGTATTAAAAGGTTGCCACTAAAAATTGTGGAGAAAGGATCGAGTTCCTTGTGAACAGTGATAGCCTATCTCACAAACGGATATGTTTGTTGATCTGCTCTAAAATGATTGGTTTTGCTTTCAAAAAGACAACTAGAGAGCAGCAGCGTACTTAGAGAATACTGTAGTGGCGTCGCTCGGGTAAGTTTAAGAGTTTGCGCCCCTCTAATAAAGTCAGCATTAAACGAATTATGTCATTTTGTTGTTCTAAATACAATGTTCCTGTTTAATCGCTTTTTTCGATCCCAAACGCAGCAAAAGCATAGCATCAACTCAGTGGCGTAGCCAAGGGGGGGGGGGGGGGGGGTTACAACCCCCCTTTGGCACTCGTGTGACGTCACGATATTGAGAACGATGCTTTCAGTCTAAAAAAAAATTGCTTAACTTTAAACAAAATTGCATTAAAAGAGCGAGTTTTGCCAATACCAAACATTCAAACATCTCAGCCAGGAATTAGCAACAAGAAAACACAGAGACTTAGCTTTATTTCCGAAAAATGACGAAGAAAACACGATTTTATTCTTATCCTTTTGCTATGCCACCTGACAGCACCATTTTACAGGAATATTCGTACCCACATTTTTGTTGAAAATGCTCTCAGAATGCACCAAATTCAAGGTAATTTTTCAAAATTTTCTGGGAGAGGCCCCCCAGACCCCCGCCGCTGGCTAGTCAAAATCCCCCCTTTCTAAATTCCTGGCTACGCTACTGCACCAACTACACAATACACACAACTCGGGGTTTGGAGACGGAGCCCCCAGCTGCTGAGAAATGCTTTTAGCGTCATTGATCGATAACCTTTTTAGCGAAAAATGTCACTTGATAAGGGCCCCCGCTTTCAGCTCAGCCCAGGGCCCCATAAACCCTTAATCCGGCCCTGAGTTAAGGAAATTACCTGTTACTTTTCGCACATCTATAATGCAGACTTAGCGGCGTACGTAGGATTTCCTCAAGGATGAGAGCCTTTCGAATCGAAATAAAAAAAACGCCCATTTGTTAATAATAACCAGTTAGTTAGACTACATTGTACATTTTCCTATGGCTACTCAGTTTGCATTGACGATTGTTTGTTTGTTTTTAATCTTTATCCTGCATTGCGAGAAAGTGGACTTGAGCGCTATGCATCGGTGTACGTCTTCCGACGTAGCCTACACCTGACCCACGCTGCAGCCGACGGCAATGTCTGTTTCCGGTTGTCTACTCTACTTATGACTTAAATTTGGTACTACCCATTACTCGAAATTGATCACTGGGTAGAGGCAATTATCATAAAGTTTCTTGCCCAGAGAAACAACAGCAAGTGCGGGTGGCTGGAGTCGAACATGCAGGCTCTCGACTGCGAGCAAACGCGCTAACCTCTCGGCCACTGCTGCCATTATTTTTTTGGTTTGCTGATCAGTTTAGTTACATTAGATAGGCTACATTTTTTATTGAAAACAAACAATATGATATAGCCTAACTTAACTGTCTTGATGTCGCATAGCTGTAATGTTTTAATTAGACGACGTAGTTGACTTAGGCTACTTATCCCAATGGGCTACGAGTACATTAGGCCTATTGATTGTATTTTCGGTGTTGTGTCAAATAAAATTTGTGACTTATACTTTCTTCAAACTCTAATTTGCGCCCAACAAAGATCAAAAAGGGTCACTCTTTTATTGTTAAACAATGGACGTTGGAAAAGCAACATTGTGCCTCTTCTGGCTCACTTCGCGTTCAGTCAGCAACAATTGGAATCAATCAATCAATGGTTTATGTGTCAGTAACAGGAACATAGTGCAGTAGGCTACATGTTTGAAATATGCAAGTAGCCTAATAGGCTACACACAATACAAAAGTTACACAAGTTCCCATACCGACAGGGAGACAACGAGACGACCTAGTCATTTGCCACCCTACGGAAATGACGATTTTGCCATTTAAAAATTGAAAGTTTAGTAAAGTCGCTAAGCAACGATTAGTTGAAGCTTAGAGGTAGCTCCAGAACTTACTTATTCATTTTTATAAGAATTTGTAAATCTAAACTGTTGTAACTTATGACTTCAATTTGGCCTGACCAGACCACTCAGTCTGTTCTAGGAAGAAATTAACATTGAAGTATTATTGAGCCTATAAACATCATTATGTGAAATTTTGAGACCAAGAATTATGTTAGGTATGATTTCTTTTACGTGCTGTGCTGGCGCTGCCTAGCACTAATAAGCAGTCTGAAGTTTTGAGGTTCATTGACAACTTCACAAGCTGTGCTTTATAAATATACGATACCGTACTTTTACATAACTTCCTCGACCTCAAGTTGTCAAACGGATAAAATGAACGCAATTCGTAGTAGTAGGCTACACACTAATGTTGGGATTGTTTCGCTATCAGTTTCAATCTCTAGTTAGCATAGTCTAGAACTCAACGGTCACAAAACCCGCCGACATGCCAACAAATGTCGGCGACAAATTAAATTAATTAATGTTACGGTAGTTTTTGAAAAAATCTGCCGGACTTGGGTCGTTTTATTTTTATCCACAGTTATCCGACAAAAATGCCCCTATCTACAGGTCGGTCACCGCCGGTTGCATCAACACAGTGCTCTATTGAGATGAATTTTAAGTTGGCTAAGACTACGAAAACATTTTGCGTATGCCTAGGCCTAGGCTATATATTATAATTATCGACCAAGGATTTTTTTTAATTTAACTTTTACTTGCCCTTTTAGACCCTGAAACAAACCAATACAAAGAAAAAGCAAAGTGGGGCTGAAGGGCGAAAGAGATGAAACTTGCAAGCAGCAGAAGCTGAAAAGTCAAGCAGACAAACTTATGTCCGATTATTAGGCTATACACACACAGCGTCAGATGAAAAAGTAATAAGCCGCGTTGGCTAGTTTTTATGTTGGAAATAACTTGGAAAGGCGCAATAGCGCAGCATTCTGTCAAATTGATTAGCTCTGCAGAGAGAACAAAATTTGCATGACAAAACAAACTCACGTGACTGCCTTTGAACAGTATAAAACGGCAATAATACATTAATTTATATTCTTCATGATTTGTTCATAAAAGACTTGTATGCAATATTTAACTTAAATTGTTAAAAAGGGCGCACATTTAAACTTTGCCATGGGCGCCATTTGCACAGATCCGCCACTCGTAGCAATGGGCTACCGTGTCCGTAGGTTATGTTATTTTAAAGAAATAGGCTAATAATAAATAAACAAACTGTTCATTCGGTTGTGCAGAACTGTGCACTCGTCAGCAACAAAATAATTAACCCTGGCTAGTGGACATTTGAAAAAAAATAATTAGCCTAGAAATTAATTTTTATTTTTGAAATTAAAATAATTTGTTTGCTCATCTAAACAAACAAAAAAAGTTGTTTGTTCATCAACTAATCCCACAAGTTGTACCAAACTAAAAGAATAACGTAACAAACACCATAATAAATATTTAAAATGTAATAGCCTATTTTCGCAATTCTGCTTTTGTGGCCTACGCCTCAGCGAATATGAAGACTTTTCGGCAACGTTATTCATAATAATCACTCACTGGGAACGACATGAGCATTGACGCTCGAGCTGAAATGCAACAGCCCACCGCATTTTGAAGTCTGTTCGGCAGCATGATTCATGATCACTCACTGGGGACGACATGGGCATTGACGCTCGGGCTGAAATCCAACAGCGCACCGCATATGAAGCTTTTTTTGGCGGCGTAAATTATTGCGCGTCCCGATGTATGAGGGTACGACATCGGGGGTACGACATCGGCAGGGGACGACATCGTCGCCACCCGTTCGATACTACCCAGAAGCGTTTCATTTTAAACTACAATTGCCTGCTAAAAACGGGTGCAGTCAGTTTGTACCTTGAAAAGATCGAGAGAAAAAATTTAAAAAAGCCGTAGTCGCTGATCGCAGTTTTCGCAAACATTTTAAAAGGGTTAGGGTCAGGGATATCTAAAGAAGGGGATACAAAGGCTTTTATTACCTGTGACAATAGAAGGGTTTTTGTTTATCCTAAATAATCTGTGTTTATCGTAAAATGACAATTGGCACCGATAGTAGTTTAATAAATCTTTTTATGACAACTTGCATTGCCCTATTAACATCAGGCCTGGATATTCACAGTATGCTCGTGATTGCTTGTCAATTCAACTACCCATATACTTGCTTTACATCTAGCCTCCTGCAAAGGCTTTGTTATAAAAAACAGCTTACTGGTAACTTTTTGACTGTCTTTGTAAACAAGGTATTCTTTAAATATACTCTACGTAACATTTGCTAACTGTCTTCTGTAGCTCATTGTACGAGCTGCACTACAAAACTTTCTACGATTTTAAAAAGAACCACATGTTTAAAGCACTACAAACTACCGCCCTGGTAGTGTCATGAGAATAAGGTAATCGCTGCGAGCCTTCATATCCCCTTATCTAGATATCCCCGGTTAGGGTATCTGAGTATCGGTATCCGCAAACAAACTAAAAAAATCGAGAGAAAAAAATAAAACATCGCTGATCGCAGTTTCTATTTTTCCGCAGTTTCCGCAAACATTTTAAAATTTCCGGGAATGCAAACATTTTAAAATTTCCGGTAATGATCCTAAGAGTTTGCCGAAGTTGCTGGTCGCAGTTTCCCGCAAACATTTGTTTGTTTGTTTGTTTTATATTTATCCTGCATTGCGGGAAAGCGGACTTGAGCGCTACGCAACATTTTAAAAGGGTTAAGGTTTAGGGCTAGGGTGTTTTCGCAGGGTCTGCTACTATTCGGCGAGTCCGATTCGGAGATTTTCCTATTTGAAAACAGCCTTTTTCGGAGAGTTCCCTATTCGGAGATTTTTTGAAATTTTTTAAAAAAATTATTATTAATTATTATTAATTTTAAAAATTAATTATTTAAAAATTATAGGTTTACTCTAAACTGCCACTTAGGTTTTACCTTCATCTTTTATGGCAAACGCTATTTGGCAACTGTCTTTTTTTTTAGTTGACACGTTTTCGCTGAGACTTTATTTCATTAACCCCTATGGTTAATCATGAAAACTGTTGTTTTGATGTAAAACACATATTTTGAACGAACCCAGACAACAAAATTTGTCATTTTTACATTGATTCGAACATCTGCAGACGTTACTCTGGGTTATATCACGGATTACGACAAGCCTGCCTTTCATCGGACGCTCCTTCAACGACGACACGTGGGATTCAAGTTACCTGACATTATTTCATGATGTTTGAATACTCTTTTTACATTATTGTAGTGGCCATAAGCCTCTTAATCTCCTAGGCCAGTGGTTCTCAAACTGGGGTCCGCGGTCCTTTTGGGGTCCGTGAGACAATTTTCTGGGACCGCGAAGCACCTTCCGGCAAAATTAACACAATCCCGAAGAAAAAATTTTGTAGGAAGTAAAAATTTTCAGGCAACTTATTTTCCAAACCAAACTTAACAGATATATTTTAGTAAGCTGGTTTGTCATCCTTCCACACAGTTTTTTAAGCCCGGCCTTTCGTTTGATTGTGATAGCCTTTGTTTCGTTTCTATCGACTTTGTGACATCAAGGACTGCATAGTGGTGACGTACTCCTACAACAGTCGTGTTTACCAGATCAAGAACAGAATTACGAAATATACTTGACTAAAAAGGGGTTAGGCGAAGTTTATTAAGGCTGGTTATTTTTTACTGATTTAAGTTTTGAATTGAATGCTTTTTCGAACTTTTAGCTTTTTTAGCCTCAGTCAAACTCAAATTAGCCTAAAATTAAGAACTTTTTCACTTTACTAATTGAATTTTTAAGTTAAATTTGAATACAAAATGTGAAAATGGTTCAGCCTCGAAAAAAATTAAGATTCAATGATTCCTATGTTCAATTTGGTTTCACTGCGATACATTCTGGAGGAGAAAAAAAAGCCGCAGTGCGTGCTGTGCTGTAAAGTTTTAGCAAGTTCTGCTCTAGAACCTAGCAGGCTGAAAAGACATTTGGTAACACATCAAGATCATATTGAACCAAACGGAACCTAACATAGAACTAATAACACCCAAGCAGATGCACCCATTTTATTGACGTGTGCATTTTTAATTGCATATAACAAATAAACTATTAATCGTTTGCCGTTTTTGCGCTAATTTGCCTTAAGTTTTGGAGGACCGAGAGTCGTTGAAAAAATCGCAAGGGGACCGTTCAACAATTTTTTTGAAAAAGTTTGAGAACCGCTGTCCTAGGCCATCCAATGATATCCAAAGAATAGCCTACGCGGCTATCCAAAGAATACGCTGTGCTTTCTTCATGTTTTAGGGGCCCTTGAAAAGATTTTCGCGCCCCGGTTCAAAAGTAGACTACACTTTGGACCCCTTGTCAACGCCAGTGGTGCATAGGAGCTGGAGTCCGGATTTTTGTCGGGAGTCGGGAATTCTTGTCAAAAACAACCCGCACAACAACGTGTCGTTGGCCCAACGTTGGACCATCGGAAACGTTCCGTGGGCCTTCCGTTGGTTTCCGACGTTGGCGCGTAAGATATTTGGCCAGCGGTCCAACGTGGGCGAATCGTCAGTCACAAAAATCGGTTGGCTAAACGTCGATCCCACGGTGGCGCACTGGTGGCCAACCCTTTCCCAACCATTTGCCAACTGCGACCAACCTGACGACCAAACGCTTTCGTTAGTTCGACGTGGGATCCACGACGCAATTTACAACTATCCTCACTGTGGCGAAAAAAGGCTTGCCTAATCGTAGACCCAACGTTGGTGCACTGTTGGACAACCATTTGCCACCTGCGACCAACCTGACGACCAAACACTTCCGTTGGTTCAACGTGGGATCCACGACGCAATTTACAACTAACCTCACTGTGGCGAAAAAGAGTTGTTTAATCGTAGAACCAACGTTGGTGCACTGGTGGCCTACCTGACGACCAAACGCTTTCGTTGGGTCGACGTGGGATCCACGACGTAATTTACAACTATTCTCACTGTGGCAAAAAAGAGTTGTTTAATCGTAGAACCAACGTTGGTGCACTGTTGGACAACCTATGACCAAACGCTTTCGTTGGGTCGACGTGGAATCAACGACGCAATTTACAATCATCCCTTCTGTGGCGAAAACGATTTGGTTACTCGTGGGCCTATATAACGTTGGCCATCCATTTGCTAATCTACTACCAAACGATCACGTTTTGCTCTGACAAGGGATAGACATTACGACCTCACCAAACCGAAAAAGTTTCTTAACTTTAACCACATGGTGGCGTGTAGTTAACTCACTTTTTTCGAGTTAATCTGTGCTGATAATGATGACCACGAAGATGTGGCATCGAGGCCTCAATTCGCAGTAAACCTTATCACCCATCATACTAGCATTCCACTCGGTACAACATTGCTAGAAAAGGCATTCATACAAGCAAAAAGTTGGACAGATGGCAGTTAAGTTTGTTTTTATTTCTAACCATCATAGCAAAAACAAAAAACATTCTACATATAACAGCGGTCCAGAACAGGGCAGAAGAGCCAAATTAAAATCAAATTTCCTGTCTTCCTCTTCTCAAACGCCCGCCATCTCTATCTCTTGCGTATTTCAGCCAGTCTGAAATAGCGGCATCGATATTTGAATTTGTTGCTGTGGACAGGTTGTGGGTTCTTCGTACTCCATCTAAAAATAATAATGTCATTGGGATAAATTACCAATAGCTGGTCCAAACCAATATGTCTAGTGGAAAAAGTTGGTTACTGAAGCCACGTAACTAACTCTAACAAGCAACTTTTTCCCATAAAGCAATGAACTAATCACGCTGAAAAAAGCTCTGAAAGCATCTCCCATGCTTGATAAACTCAGAGTTACATTGATTACAACAGTCTGGAAAAGAAAATGGAAATTATCCTGCTACAAATAAACTTAGAAATCATTTCTTCGGAGTTTTTGCGAATTACTTCTGTTACAAATACAAAATTATGATTTTTTTTCGTCACTGTAATAAACACCTTTTTCATGCAACCTTGCATTAAATCTACTCACCCTGGATCATTTGGAGAAGGCGTAGTAGTAGAAGTTGAGTGGAAGCACAAGATCACTAGGAGGTTCGCTTAGACATTGCTGACGATCATCTTGTGCTTTCACCAGAGAATCAACTAACATGTGCGTATTGGCTTGCTGCATTTTTAGTACTTCGATGCCAGCCAATGCTTTTTGTAGCAAACCTGAAATACGTTTTACTGTAATTGAATGTTTTTTTTTTTTTGCTGAATTTAAAAATAAAACTGAAAGCATTCAATAAAGAGTCATAACGGCACTGGTGAGACCTAAAAGGCCGAAACAGAGGCTTTGTCTGTAGTTACCTATTTATTAAAAACTGGATGTTTGTTGAAAAAGAAACGTTAGGTAAAGGGGTAAAAGTAAAGGTGGTTCCTTCCTCGATTCTAAGATTTTGGGGGATAATGAGAAGAAAAGGTTCACATTACGCTATTAAACCTTTGGCACTGACGAGACTTCGGCATTCAGAAACTACGCCCACCCAGTTTATTGCACCCCAGGTAGAAGTGAGCGGTGTTTTTCAACACCAGATCGAATCAGGATTGCATCATTAAAGAGCGCACACCTTATCCGTTGCGCCACCCAACCGCCATTAGGTATGAAGGTTTTTTACAAAACAAGTTTTGGGAACTAGCAACTTATAACAGCTTAACTCACTAAAGAAAGTAGCCTAATGCCATAGATTTACAGATTTACCTTTAATTTCAAATCTTGACAGAGACATGTCCTCATCAATGACACTTACATCTTGCAAAATATCTGTTTGGAGACCTAAAAAACAGTTGAAAATTTTTAAAGCTTCAACATTTAATATAGTAGAATGCATCATTATATTTCTTGAAAAAAGCTTGAAAACAAGAATAATATTAAGACTATGTTGCAATGGATTGAATAGGGATTGCAACATAATTTACAAACTTTATTACTGTCTGTTGGGAAAAAATAATCGAAGTCTGACTTTCTTGGCTTTTATTTATTATGGCTAGAAATCTCACCAGACTTACTGGAAAAATCAGTTCTTCCATCGCTTCGTTTTGAATGACTGGGGCCAGATACAGCTCTCTCCGATAAACTGAGGTCATTTTCTTCTGTGCCAAAAAAAGAAAAATAAACACATTAGCCATCGCTGGACCGGCGATAGGGAGACGCCTCGGATCGAGAAGCCCTTTGTTGCTTAAGTACAATCCTTGCTGGGGCATGACACCGGTGCTTCATCTTGGATAACCAATGCCTGGCAAGAGGAGTGGACACACTCACACACAACACCTCCAGACTCAGTACCCTTGTCCGGACGCTGGACCTTTGCCACTAGGAATGAAGTTCTGCCGACCTGTCTGGGTACGGCTGAATCGCCTCCGCACGGTTATTGGGTCGCTTCGAAGCCTTGATGCACACATAGGACAATCAACATCCGCGGCATGCAACAGTGGTGCAGAGGAACAGACTACATACTCTACCACTGCCCGACTTTTACTCCACCAAGGCAGTTGGTCTGTCAACCCTGGAGGACTCTACAATCAAATGGATGCTCGAAGAATGCCCGGACATTTAACCCCAATGAAATGTAGTCCCAAAACCAACCGTTTACACGAATGAAGATTTGCCGGTTATTAATTAATCTAATCTAATTGTTGGAGCAGTAGGCCTACTTGAGTTTTATTAAAGTTTTGTTTTATAAAAGAAGAGGATGGTTTCCTTGACAACGTTTGCCATCTTACTTTGTCAACTATCAGACCTACTGCAAATTACAATGCTTCAATCCATAATAAGACATTTCCATAGAAACATAGCAGGAAATGAATTTTTTATTCAAGATGATTTATTGAAAATTCAAAACTTCGAACATAACAAACCTTTTTCAGACTCACTGCTGGAATAAGACGAAACGGATTGCGGCAAGCCCTTTTTTGTTGGAGTTGAAGAAATCGGTTCTGCGCAGTACGGCATGAATGAAACACACGCAGGCTATGTTTATTTTTTGTTTACATAGGCAGTGGTTTTTGCATGGTTGATTGGTTACATAACCTCCCATATTCAGTTCAATGTGACAAAGACAGGTGCCGCTAGAAGCCTATTTGAGTAGACTTTGACAAACGCTCACAATTTTCGTTTTTGCCTTCTCCTGTATGTAACATCAATAAATAACGACAAACTACCCACGTCAAGACGAAATCAATTAGCCTATATTTATAGGCTTTTTATTTGTCAACAAACAATCACTTACCTGACATACGACTCTTCTTTCGTGTAGATTTCCCCTCATCTAAATCTGACTCAGAGTCGCAAAATCTCACGGTTGGCCTAAATTCAATAGATATGATCATGAATGACAGACACTATGACAGACAACAGATGGGCCAAGATAACCACAGAATGGACACCAAGATATGCAAGAAGAACTAGAGGGAGACCAAAAAGAAGATGGTGAGATGACATAGAAGAAAAGATTGACATCACCTGGATGAGAACAGCAAAAGACAGAATAGTGTGGAAACATATGTGGAGGCCATCTGCCGAAAAGATTGACATCACCTGGATGAGAACAGCAAAAGACAGAATAGTGTGGAAACATATGTGGAGGCCATCTGCCAGCAGTGGCATGACCGGCTGATGAAGATGATGATGATCCATAAATGGCATTTGCAGAATTGAATGCATTAATAAGACATTCACTTCTTTGCCATAACATTAAATCTTCTTCACTAAAGCAAAAATGATACTGCATAATGTAGCAGGTCATAAACGTACGCCTTTTTCTTGGCCTTTTATGTATAACATTTGACAGCGATATTTCATTTAATCCGGCAACAATACTTGTGATACAAGTGGATAGCACGACGTCGTGCTTTTTGCCATCTAAGGCTGGCTATTGTCAATTAATCACAGTCTACTGCACTAGTAATTTACTTTCTTCTTCGCTTTTTTGACACCTCCACGTCTGTTGTGTCAAGGTCCGATGTGTCCTCTGCTCGCCGTAATTTCAATCGTGTTTTCTCATACGAATCTGAAACGTAAAGCAGTAGCGTATCTTTCCAATTAACCTACTGTAGCCTACATGGTACATTTGTTTAATGTTAAAACCATAGTGAAATATATTAATTCACTAACCATTTTCATACAAAACTCTCACAACTTCGCATGTCTGCCACGAGGTCAGTGCTTCATGACGGTTTTTCACAGCAGCAGAAAGCTCTCTTGGTCCGTATTGTGGCCACAAGCAAAATATTTTTTTATTTTCTTTCCGAAGCCAGTTTTGAGGCGCCATTTCAATGCTTTGATTTCCGAATGCCACAATTTTATACATTTTAAAAGTTGCAAGACAAGGAATATTCTGTGTTACCGGTGCTACTGCTGTAAGACACAATTCTTATGGTTATGACACTGAAATGCAGCTTGCTTAAAATAGGTACGGCCTAGCTGGTTGACTATGGAATTTTATATTTAGTCAAATAATATTAAAAAAAGATTGCATTTCCCAAATAATACTTGCATAAACATGGGGAGACCTATTCTTATTGAGTAACTGCTGATGCCACTGGTTCATGTTTATACGGTGACCATTTTTTGGGAGTTCACATTTTTTAGAAGGTTTCAAACACATGCTTGATTCGCACAGTGACTCATTATATTATATCACTAGGGCGATTTTTTTATAACCTAAAAAACTCAAAAATATGACTTTAATTTTCCGAAAAAGAACCCAAAAAATAACTTTATTCAACAAAAACAAGAAAGCGAAAGAAAAAGCAGCTATTCAACATAAAAAAGGATCTACTGTAAATTAGTTTCAATTTGAGCTCAAATTAAAATTACAGATTCAAATTATACATATGTAATGTTTTACATTCTCTGGCAGAAAGTTTCTGTCAATCAAACACTTTCGGTGTTGCAGGGAAAACAAGTGGTTAAAAATAGTTAACACAATTTGTTTCATCAAAAAAATTACTTTACTAGCTTTCGGGAATAGGCTACACGCGATACGAACAAGCATGGGCTCGTTTAAACCTAAAATCCATACCATAGTAGACGATATATTAAAAGTCTTGGCATTACATAGAATGTAAATTTATCTCTTCAGTAGCAATGAAAGATAAACAAATAGGGAAATTAGGCAAAAAAGTATGCAAAATAAAGTGACCTAACAAATGAAAAGTAACCTAAAAACACAAAAAGTGACTTTTGGTAACTTTATAACTTCTTAAACATTGACCCTAAGACCATGAACTTTTGGTTCTACATTTCTTTTGTTAATTGGTACAACTAAAAAAAAGTAACTTTAGAGACAAAAAATCGCCCTATATAGCCTATCACATAACGTCCTCCGGTCGAAACTATGTATGTCATAATAGCAAACCTGTAAAAATACCAGCGAACAAATTGCTTATCACTAGCATTTGTTGAAACAATGACTAATATTATGATTTAGGAAAGAAAACCAGTAAAACAAGAGTATTTGTTTGTTTGGACGGCGGTTGAACTGAAATGACACTTACTGTAGTTGTGATCAGTTTTAGGATATCTATCAAACGTTATTTAGTGGAAAAACTACATGTTCATCTTTGTAAGGCAATAAAACACATTTTGTAGCAATATCAGAAAGATTAGTCATCACAAAATTGTTACTTAAACCAGACACATGGTGTATGCCGCAAGACGATGACGGCATGGGAAAAATATAAAAGTCAGTAATGGTTTTAAATTCTTCTGTCACTAAATTGATTATTTTCGATCTGGAGCAAAGCAAAATATTTCGCACCATAACAATTCTTCCCGAAACCTTAAAGCAATTGTCTCCGTCATCAACGGAAATGAACCATTTTTTTGTTTTTAAAGTTTTGTATTGAACAGCATGTTTAAATTGCCATGGCACAGGTCCATTTTCATGCATGCGTCCCAGTCGATGACTATCCAATTCATTGTCGTCGTTGTTCTCCAGCAGCTCAAACTCGTGTAGTCTTCTGGCAATTTGTGGCAATGGAGTTTCAGCTTTCCGCACCAGTCGTTTCATTTTTCCTAAAAAGCTTTCAAATGGAAAAGCTGAGAAATTGTCCAAAGGACCAAACGTTTTCACGTCATTGGATATATGAACTAAACCGTGCACATTGTATACTACAAACTCTTGCCCATACAACAGTGACGAATGTTCAATAAACTTGGATAAAAAGCCATGGGCAACATCTGTAAAAGTCTTGCATAGCTCGGTACTTGTAAAAATGTAAATTGCTGCATGTAATAACATAAAATTATCATAAAAACGTTTTTCTAGCACATCTTTAAGCACAACAGGTCCACTAAACAATAAAAACTGCCTGAATTCAGTTGCTTTCCACCGATCAACTTCATTTAAGCCTCTCGGCTTCCGTGAAAACTCTCTGGGAATAAAAGTTCTTTTGGAAAGTAGAGACGATGAAACACGCTGAATCATCACAGAACTAATCCTACACTTAAAAGATCCGGGGATCCATGCTTTAATTACACGCCTCATAACACCAAGACACACTAAATGCATGTAGTCTAATGGAAATTGTGACACCATTCCAACGCCCACTCCGGTAAAGGGTGACGGACGTAAATGGTGGTTGTTATCATTCATTTCAACAAAATCTTCATCGGTACGCAGTGGGGATGAGCATTCGGGAAATGTGATTCTTCTCTCCACTCTAACGCCTCTTTGACTACATTTATCGCAACCAAAGTACCCCGAATGTGCTTTGATGCCTTTAACCATTGCTCGCGCTGGAGCATCACAAACAACTGCCAAGATCTTTACAAAATATCTATTTTTTCTGAACAGAAATCCTTCTGTTTTAAGTTTGGTATATTCTTGCAAGAAGTC
Source organism: Aplidium turbinatum (assembly GCF_918807975.1). Classification (NCBI taxonomy): domain Eukaryota; kingdom Metazoa; phylum Chordata; class Ascidiacea; order Aplousobranchia; family Polyclinidae; genus Aplidium; species Aplidium turbinatum. The sequence continues at coordinate 17,304,044 of NC_137489.1, forward strand.
TGAAAGAAAATCTTCAACAGAGTTTGGTTTTGTCTTTCCATTGTAGATTCCGATTGCAAATGGTTTACTTGAAAGGACATCAATCAAGCCTAAAATTGGCCAAAACTGGTCACTGCTGCTTTTAAATAAAGGTAAACCATCAATATTCATTTTCATTTTAAAGGTTGAACCATTGCTCGGGAAAGATGAGCATTTTCTCAATAAGTTACCCACAGAATGCTCCAGACCAATGTGATAGTATTCTCCACCCGCAACCCGTTTGATGTCATATACTGCTTTTGTGGTATTCAGTAAAGTACGAGAATCACGAGGTAAAATGGGGTGATAAGGTTTTAATACTCCAAGTAGTTTTGTAAGAGCAGAATGTGGAATTTGACAGTTAAGTGCCCAACTAGACAAACTGCTCAGGAGGTCAGCTTCATGGTTTTCATCAAGATCACTATTGACACTTGTATCAGAATCAGACACCGGTCTACAACTTCCGAAACTGTGTTCTATATTAGAATCCGTTGGCATGTCCAGATTAACTTCACGTGGAAAAAATTCTGAATCACATATTTGATTTTTATTCAGCTGTACACTTCGGCTTGATGAATTCGAAGTGTCTTTTTCGCATGTAACACTTGGAGAATGACTACTCGAAGCGGATTGATTAGTTGTTTCTGCAATATCTTCAAAGTTTGGTTGCGACAAATCTTCAAAATGCTGGCGCACTCGCATTCTTGCATTGCGGCGTATTGTACGTGATGACAGTAGTTTGTTTAGTTTCTCTTTAGGCATCATTAATCATGAAATTTTACTTTTCTAAAAACACAACTAAAACAAAAACCAATTTTTAAAACAAATATCAGTGTTACCGGCTACGTGACCAATAATTCGACATAGGCCTACCAACATTGAAGATCAGATATCAAATTCATTGGTTGCTCAATTCGTGGGAGTCGTTATAATAGCCAAGGTTTGAAATTAACATATTTTTACTGCGGCAAAATCATTTCCGGCGTAAAATTACGAAATGTGAAATGGCGTCTGTAATCGCTGAAGGAAAAACTTTGAATACGGTACGTTTATTTGCCATAATTTAAACTGCATTTTTAAATTCAATGATTTCTCATCGATTCTACAATTTTATGCCCTAGTTAAGCAATAAGGAAAGCTCACGAGACAAAATAACTGCGTTTTAGAAAATAGTATTCACTGCTCAAGAGTGCAAAAAGAACTGTTTTAGGCGATCAATTTTTAAATTTTTGCGTGTAAAATCGTTCTTAATGATACGTAACATTCCATGATCGTTGCATTCAATCTCAAACTTCAGCGGCCGCAAAAAATTATGATGTGAGGTTGGCTAGGTAATGATAATGGTAATAGACGGTGTTGATGCAGGCAACTGATTACACAAGCAAAACGACTTTAACAGAATAAAAACACAGAAAAATGAAGTAAAAATGCTAGAAAATTCGAAAGCGAAACACCCACCACCAACGGCAGTATTAAATCTTCATCGTTAAGCAGTAACTTGCATTACCATTTTCAAATTGTATGACGTTTTCGGCACGAAAATTGAACTAGCAAATGTTGAGAACGTCAAAAGGGTAATATTTACAATTGCGACCAAAGCCATAAAACATCTTATCTTGTATCATTTTTCAATTTAATTCTCACACATTACGACTATCTTTGCTTGAAGAACGGCATGGGTAGTCTTCATCGCATATTTTACTGATCTAGTTTTGTTTAAATTCAATGGTTTTGATCTTACTAGCCACCGCTCACGTCAGGATTATAGTTTTCCCTTCGCTCTACTGGACACGCTTTTTCACCCAGTTAAGCAATTGCTGGCGAACATCAGCCTTTTTTTGCATTGATTCAACGTCTGCAGGCGTTGAATCAGTGTGCAAAAGGTTGATTTGCTGATTGGGTTTCTGTATGCAACACGAGTTCATAATTTGCGTCCGCACTATTTTTGCCGACGCAATTAATACTTTGTCAGATTGCTTCAGCATACAGAAAGCCAAATACTGCCATGCAAGATCAGGCTCAAACAGGATTGGCGTTTTTTGAATTGTTTTAGCATTTGAAAAAGAAGTGCAAAAAAACTCTGTTTTATCAATTCGCAGTGTTTATAAAATATCAGGTTTGAAAAGCCCGCATCCTGATAATGCTTTTCATTATCCTAATTGCATTTTGAGCTGATTTTGTCAACAGCATGATTTCTATCATTTTTCAATTTTTACTACAAAAGTTTTTTTTAATTCTATTTAGAATGCTAAAAAAAATCCAAAAACGCCAAAAATATGTCAAAAGGCCAAACCCCAAAAAAAAAAAAATTCATTAAAAAAAACGCCAAATGTCTCAAATTTGGCATTAAAAACTCTAATATGGCAATCTTATTTGAGCCTCATCTTGCACGGCAGCGTTTAGCTTCCTGTCCATGATGCTATAATAGCGACGTCTATGGACTATGGCAGGGGTGACGAACCTTTTTGCGGTCGCGGGCCACTTTGTCAAATACACATGAGCTATCGGGCCACACAACTTTTTAATCGTAACCTATAGACCAGGGCTAAACAGGCGGACCGCGGTCCGAATCGGGACCTTCTGGGTGTTGATGGTGGACCTTGAGCTTTTGGAAGAATAACCTCACAGCCACGTTTCAGGGATTCTTTAAAACAGATTTATACTGAGAGGAAGCCATTTTTACTGTGATTATCCTAGTTGCTGGGAGACTTCGACTCCCAGACTCCCCAACACTTTCTCAGAAGTCCAATTTTTATTGATTGATTGAATCTTTATCCTCGGACTGGGAAAGCTTCTTGCAGAGCTTAATCCTGGCAGTTTCGTATACTTGTAGAGGCTTTGAATCACGGACGCAGGCCCGGTCACCGAGATTGACAGAGTGAAATTTCAGATTGTTGAAGCTTTGTTGCCGGAGAACTATTCCACCCCTTAGATGCCACTGAATGGAGAGCAGTCCTTAACATGCGTTGCTCAAGCGCACGCCCCGAGAGTCGAACCAGCGCCGCTTGACCCTGAAACTGAAGTCACGCGCTAACCAACTGAGCTATCGGGCGGGTCCATCGAGTTCGAGTTATACCAATTCGAGTTACATTTCACGTAAAAAAGTGGTTTGGTACAGATAGTTTAACTTTCGTGGTTGCGTGTGAAATAATTTATTCACCGGACCGCTAGAAATATTCAACTTGTCAAACTGGACCTTTGTTAAGATTAATTGAGTAGCCTAACCCTGCTTAGACTAACCTGTTCGAAATACATTTTTATTCAGAAAAGCCTAACATGATATCCAGCCAACAGTTTGTTGAACATCAAACTTTGTTTGCTTGCAAGTCAAGCAAACAACATGACTTCTAAACAAAGTTTGGCGCGAAACTACCAGGAATAACCTATCAAGGCGTTGTCAGTCCGAGGATAAAGATTCAGAATCAACCAAACGGATATGGAAGCTGGAAAATAGCAAAGGAAAGGTGTATGTTAGCCTACCAGTGAAGGCAAAACACAGCGTTGAGATGTCTTTTGTCTTTAATGGATGAGCGATTGTCAAATTGTTTTGCGGGCCGCACAAAATTCTCTGACGGGCCGCATGCGGCCCGCGGGCCGCAGGTTCGTCACCTCTGGACTATGGTCTATGCTTATTCAACGCTTAAACTTAACAGTGGTGTACAGAAGAGGTCAGCGAGCACAAGTTTGCGATGCATTTGCTGCCAGGCCGCGAAATTTTTTTCCCACGAACTTTTTGTAACTTCGCATAGAGTTTGTATTAATACAGTGTGCATGCAAATATTTTTCGTTGGCTTGTTTGGTTGAGTGGTTTCATCTAGCGTTTTATGATCGTGAGGACAACGGTTCGACGCCCATCGAAGTCAATTTATTTCTTTTAATTAATTTTTGCGGTGCACAAGAGCTTTTCAAAAAAGTTATGTTAGGGTTTATTCTTAATCAATTCCGAAAATCTTACTTTTAGAGTGACCAATTTATTTATTTTCTCAGCTTATTTAAACTTGACTAGACTAGGTGTGTCTCCAGGCTATGTTATTTTTCAAGTTCAATGTTTAGATTTGGACCTGGATGGCGAAGATTGGCTGCTGACTTTGAAAAATCGGTAAAAACAGTTACGCGCGCCTCGCTGTAACCAGTAATGGCTACACTTACAGAAATATGCTAATGAGACAAAAGTTCGTTGCCGGGCCACAAAAAACACATTATCTCGTAGTAGACATGTTAGATTTAATCACATTTAATTTACACGCAACCTATCGTTTGTTCAATTTTTCCTTCATTTATCTTCAACACATTAACGAGAGGTTGGTAGAAACAACGCTTAAGCCGACCATGCTGGTGCTTGCAGTAAAAAAGGATTGTCGAAATCTGATGTAGCCTATTCCTCACAACTCGAGCAAGTTTTCATCGACCTGAAAACTCAAAACAATTTACTTCAAAATGTAAAAATGACCTTATTGACCTAACAAAAACTTGACCAAATAATTTAGTGTTTTTTGAGATTTTATGTTAAAACTAATGATTTTGATCAATTATATCGTACCGCAATTGCAAAATTGCGATACAACACAGCAGTCTGAGCCACAAAACTGGCGACATAAAACAAAACAAATAATCCTTACAAAAACACGCACAGCGCAAGCTTGCTACAAAAAGTTGACTTCATTGAAAAAACAGTAGATTAGCTATGTAGTATTATCGAAACTATCGCAAAAACCACTACACTGCACACCCAGGTGTGTCCTAAAATCTAAATTTATGAATAATTATGCATTGCATTTAATAGTACTACATCAGACTAATTGAATCCTCTCATGCTTTATCAAAAATGCTCACAACAATAAACATAGCGATATGCAGTACCTATGTACTCACCAATGCTTTTCCAGGCGACTCTAGTCTCTAATGATGTTATTGGAGGCTGGAGCTTGTAGGTTTCAAATTTCCCGCTATTTCATTTTTTCTTTTTTAGTTTTTTGACATGAGAGAAATACAAGAAGCGTCAAATCACTGGCGAAAAAATCAGTCATTTTACATTGATTCAACATCTTCAAACATTGGATCAATGTGAAAAAATCGAACTTTGCTTTTCAAAAGAAACTTTTAGGTTGAAGCGAAATACCTCGCAAAGAAATCAATTCAAAGCAATCGTTTTTGCCCACCACAAACTTTCATATGATCATTTGTAGGCTACTTTATGGGGATATTTGGCGTTATTGTAAAAACATGATGAAACCATTTTTTTGATCCAAAGTAAATTATTTTATTTTGATGTAGTTAATTCTAGTCAAACGTTAAATACGGCAGATGTAAGCTAATGAAAATCCTTATCCTCAAACAAGACAAATTTAAGACAAAGTGGGTATAGTTTTGTTGCAAGTGTGGGTTTGCTTATGCAAAGACCAGGGCTGGATTTCAGCCGGAGCGGTCCGGAGCGCCGCTCCGGAAGCTCGATCAAAAAATTGAGTTCTGCTCAAATATTTTATACTCTTATTATGCTTTGTCCTGTTCAGTAAAAGTATATCCATAATTCTTGATGAGTCGAACACGTTAAATCGGGTATTCACTCTGATAATATATCTTCGTACCAGTCTTGACGGAAGCGAACCTGTGAATGTATTTGTCTTGTTGAGCTCTCTAGTCTTACTGGGAATGGCATCTTTGATTCCCTGAAGAGCTGCCTGAAATCATTCGGCATGTCCACAACATTTTTATCTTCTTGTTTGATTGGTGTTGTATGTGATGGCGCGGCTGTGCTGATAGGTCGTAAATAAAAGTGGTGTGGCAAAATGGCTTCGTGATGAATTTCCAGACATTGTGGTGTGGTATATTGTGCAAACCATACTGTAGATTAGAACTATCGGTTCCTGATGTAAAATCGGTCAGTAATTTGAATCGATTTCGATCTTTTATGGACAAACGCTATAGCCTTTACCACGCTTCTCCTAACAATAGCAGGGAATTGGGTGAATGTGCAGCGGCTGTTGAAATGCAGTTGTTGAAAATCGGAAGGGTAAGCCTACTGGACACACGTTGGGTAGCCTCGAGTTTCCGCGCAGTTAGTGCCGTCTGGAATGATTTCCCAGCACTTGTCGAATTTTTCAAAAAGGAAGCTATTAGCGACACAGGAGATTCGCGGGAACGTGCGAAATATCAAGGACTCTTAGATAACATCCACGGATTTCTTGTTGGACTTGGCTTTGATGTACGAATACTTGCAAGAATTATTCGAAATAGCCAAAGCCTTGTACTGTAAAACAAAGCATGTAAGCTACTATTTGGAATGCAGATAACAAAATTAATAATCTTGCAAAATTATTTGAAACACGAAGGAACGAACCCGGACGACATTATTGCATTGCTAATAAGGATGCTGAAGAAAACTTACAGTTCAAAGGTGTAAAATTACATGTAAACAATTGCAGAAATAGCCCGCTAATCAATCTCCGCATCTTCTACACTGTAAATCAAAAAGTGTAGTTATAACCACTTCTAGGGGTGGTCTAAAAATTCCACTTCTACTTTTTCATTCCCACTCCATAGCCTATCGGAAAGATGGTCGTTTCCACCCTACCAAAGGGTGATATTTTCCACCCAACAGAAAAGGGTGTAAGTTATAACACTTAGGAAATTCCATCCAAGATCGCTTGTTGAATTCAACAGACTTGTCATTTATTAACAGCTGAAAAATACTTGATTCAACTATTTGGCCAGAGGACACAGTAATGACACACGGAGAAAACGCAATCATTGAAGTGGCAAAGAGATTGCGCTTAGATGAACGCGAAGCTGCTGTGAGAGGACTTCGTGAATAGGCTAAATAACTACGAAAAGAAGATCCCAGAGTCTTCAAAATTTGCAAACGTCGCTATAATCTCTTCCAATTTCATCGAGCAAGTGTGAGCGCGGATTTTCACAAATGAACCTCATACTGACATCTGACCGTGCTTCTCTACACACTGTAACTGTTTCAAGTTCACTCTTTATACGAATGATCCGTCTTCCCCTGAGAAATTTTTAACCAGCGAAGTATGTTGGATCCTGATTACGCCATGGACGTAACCCGGCAATTGAGACCCGAAGTCGCCAGAGGTTTTATGATTTTGAATACGATAAATGTCTTAAAAATTGTAGGCTATAACTTGAAAAATCAAAAGTGTAAAAAACTAAAAACAAGTTTTTTTCTTTTATTTTTCTAGGCTATAACTTGTATTTTTTTGTATTATTGTTTCACTAAAATATGAATATTTGCATTGAACAACGCTATACCATCCATAGACCATGATAGCGTACTTAATTTAGCAATGTTTTAGGTAGCCTACATCAAGTGTGTTGTTTTAAAGTTTTATAAAGACATATTTCCGAATTTCTTCTACGGCACCTAGTGCATTTGGAAAGTAAAAAACTACCGCTCCGGAAGCTAATCTTCTGGAAATCCACCACTGGCAAAGACCCTCTGGATCTATGAAATATTTGCAAAACTGAAAAAAAATTTGCAGACTTAACCTTTAATAAAAAAAAGCTGTAAAGCAGTTTTTAATGGACCTACTGCAATTCTGTGCCAAAAAGTGACTATATCCTACAATTACTGTAAAGCAAAAATCATGTCTAAAGCCACGTCATGTCAGTATATAACATAGGGTTATCAACTTATCATTAGGGCGATTTTTTGTCACTAAAGTTACTTTTTTTTAGTTGTACCGATTAACAAAAGAAATGTAGAACCAAATTCTCATGGTTGTGGACTACTGTGGAGTCAATATTTAGAAAGTTATAAAGTTACCAAAAGTCACTTTTTGCGTTTTTAGGTTACTTTTCATTTGTTAGGTCACTTTATTTTGCATACGTTTTCGCCTAATTCCTCTATTTATTTATCTTTCATTCCTACTGGAGAGGTGTATTTACATTCTATGAAATGCCAAGACTTTTAATATATCTTCTGCTATAGTACGGATTTAGGTTTGCACGAGCCCATGGGGCTGCCTTGCAATTGGGGTTCTTGCATCTTCCTCTTGTCATCACTAATGAAAAGTGATGGTAGGCTACCCATCAGTTCGGATTTCAACAGGGGGTATTGCTTTGGTAGCAGCACCTGATTTCTTTTTTTATGAACTGTGAAGTCGTTGTCTGTGATGGCCGCCGTCTTTTGCGAGGTGTCGTAGATTTTTCTTCAAAAAGCAGAGCTTCAGCGCTAGAAAGCTTGAATTCTTGAAGCATTATCGTTTTCTCAGAACCATTGACAGCCGGAGAAACCTTTCTATATGACAGCCAGCAATTTATTGTAGTTAGATCTAAAAAATGAAAAAAGGATTCATGGTAATACTTTTTTGATCTTATTTTGATTCGATATAGAACCATTAGAGAGACGATGAGATCAACGCCTCTCATAAACTGATTGTACTCCTTCACAATTGCAGGGCAAGGTACCATTTTAGAATTTTTTTTGTCAAATTGTTGGCACTTCCCCGTAGGTTGAGCAGAGGCAAAGGTGGACAATAAAATGACAGATCTGTTGCCCATCCATTTTACCCCATGTACTGTACTTGCGTACCAACAACCACAACTTTCTTTTCTTCATGGGCAACCCTTTCAGACTTCAAAAGATTTTTGTCCCTGGAAAATGTGATCCCTGGTAACCGATTAACTACCAATCCCTAAACAGTGTATTTTTGATTTTTCCAGATGGGTTACAGAGGAATAGATGTAAACCCTCTGTCAAAGTAAACCAATGGTCAAGACCCCTTGGAACAGATCTGCATAAATTTACTACCACGTTGGAGCTGGCTCCAAAATCTGGCTGATCAAACAATGGTTCGATTTTCCAGAATAAACAAAGAAATCGTGTACAAAACCAATTTTTTGACTATGCAGTAGCTACCAGAGCTGTTCCGCATGATGTTGTTTCTCTTGGACGTCTGATTGCTATTAGGTGGTTAATATTTTCATCAATGCTTGAAAAAAGAAATGGGCCAACTGCAAAGTATAGGCTACTGAATGTGCATATTGTGTGAAAATGTTATCTAGCATTTTAAGTCGAGTAAAAACACAAAACTGTCCTTATCCTACATAGCCACAACATCAAAATTTATCGTAGGATGTTTCTGCATTGCAACGTATATCAAAATCATGTCAGTCATACATATGATGCAACCATTGGTTTGGAGGTTACAGTTTTGCACCTGTAAGGACATACAGTCACTAAACTAAGTATGCCTAAGCATTGAGAAAGCTGTTACTGTTAACACTGGAGTGAAAAGGCTTATGAACTTTCATTAACTTTTTTATCAATGCTTTACTGATTTGTGTTTGAAACCGTTTAGTTTTGCTCAGGAGACATGACAGATCTGTCAGTGTCATGTAGGCTACTCTCCAGAAAACGGTTGTGAACGCTTAGGTAAAAGAAGTTGCACTTTTTGATGACAGCATTGTCAGCACCGAAATTATCTGGAATAGCCATAGCCTACAACTCCGACTGAAGTTGCTGAAGGATTATTTTTTCTGGAGATAACGGACGAAGTATTATCAGCAACCCGCCAACCCACCATCAATATTAAGCTTAAAAGAGTCTAAGAAACAAGCGTATGGAAAACACGTTTTCAAGAATATTTCAACAAAGTATATATTTCTTTGGTCTGTGATGAAAGTCGAGATGAGGATCAGATCCAACGCTTAGATTCATGAATTGTGAGCAATGGGTCAATGAAGAACTTGCAGAGACAACAAAGTCCAACTCCTTTGTGACAGATGTGTGTATCAAGCTTATTACATGTTGACAATAGCATTGACAGGGGGTCCAGGAGATACTTTTAGACGCGCCCGGGATAATTTTAGGGACCTGTAACCTGTCTAAGGGCCGGGAACTTGAAGAAACCACCGCGTACTGTATTGTTTGGATAAAGTGCATTTCTTTCTTAGAAGTGCCCTGATCTGGGGTTCAAGGATTTTATCGGTACCGGGCCTAAATTATCCTCTCAACGGCCCTGCAGTTGATGTCACTTTTTGTTTTATTTCAATTTTCAAGGGCATGCGATGCGTTGTTCGGTCGCAGGCTATTACTACCCATATTTGTGAATGCAGTTTTTAACATGGCATCATGGTTGAACGCGACCCAATGCTAAGCTAGAACTGTGAGTGACACATAAAGCATAAACTATACTTGGAAAAATCAATTACTTTTTTTTAACTACAATAGCTTGCGCTTCATGGAATTAGCTGCTACTTTGCCCAGTTACGCTGTAGAATTTTACCGAAAAGTTATTTTAGGCAGAGTTTTTGAAACTATCGCAACATCTGGCGCAATATCAGTTTCAGTTTGATATTGAAACAAACCGAAAAAAAATGGCCATAGCAACGCCAACATACAGGTAAAGTAACGATTGGTGTTCAATTCGCTTTATATTTGCACTTTCGCCGCTTGGCTTTCGCAACCGTTAGGTCATACAAGTTGAAATGGGTGATTATGGCTTTCAGCATTTTGCATTGTTGCACGTTTTCACAATAATTTTCTACTATAGGCTACGGCAAAACGGCAATTAATATTAGGCTACCCAACAAACTGTACCTTCTTTGAAGTAATAACTTTTGTTAGAAAGCTTCTGTAATTTAACGATATCATTGCGTACACACAGGAAAAGTGGTGCCCTGAAAGATGTAGCCTATCATCACTAAAATTCTTATAAGTAGATAGTTTTCCATTTTTGTTTTCATCGTAACCTATTTATATGTTTTTATGCGAAGCAAGATTAAGGAAAACGCATTTTTTGATAATGTAATGTTTAAGTGTTTTTGATGCGAAAACACGAGACCAAGGAAAGACAGCTGGAACTGAAATTTATAAATTTCTCGCACGTTGTAGCTCCACAATTTTGTTGTTTGTAAGCTAATTGGGGCTATTAGAAACAAAGCTACAATATTTCAAGAACGGTTAGACCAAGCAAAATTTGTTTCCTCTCCCCTAAGCTTACTATACTATTTGTGCGAAAAATGCAGACAAGTCCAAGCTTTTTCGTTTTGTCAAGTTATCAGTTCGAAGCGTTAATGTAAATCATGAGAAAGGTCCGTAAAATATGAAGTGCATGTCTTCATTGTAGATTAAGATTTGTTGTTTTTGGAGACCCATGATGTCGAAGTAAGTTAAAACAACTGAACTGAATTGAAGTTAAAACAAAAACCTTCCAAGCCATCCGTAAATACCGGCTTATTGTAGCACAGAACGAAGATACAATTAAACCACGTTATAAACGTAATTACTCGTATGGGAAGCTGCGTCATACATACAGACAGACGGAAAACAAATTACGTTAGCAAAAGGAAATTGCATGACTAATTTACAAAAGAATTTGCACCACGGGGTCCGTGATACATCTAGTAAATCTTGAAGAGAATGGACGCGCCTCCCGCAAATAATTGTTTGTTTAAATTTGGGTTATAACGTTTGATAACAGCGCTTACTGAATTTTTTTGTCAGATTGGGATTTGCCTTTGCGTAAAATTTTAAATGAGTCAGTAAAGAATTTTCGATCTGTGCAAAAAGAACAATCCATAATATGGTCTTTGATGGCACTTTTCTTTAAGTCTCTATAAAGTTCAGGTGTTCCGGTACTCTCGTGGTCAAATGTCTGGTGGACGTACCGATGTACGTCAACGCCGAATCACACGGACATGTAAAACTGTATACGACATTTGAGCAAAGAGACGAAGGCGTCTGGGAGTTTAGTTGAAAATACGAACTAATTTTAAATGTTTTGTAAATAGGAAAAACGTCCACATGAAATTTACTTTTTATAAACTGTTTCATTTTACGAGCAAACGTTTCAGTTTCTTTTCTCACAAACGGAATGAACAAGCAATGCTTCAGGTTTAACTCATTTTCAGCATTTTCTTTTTGGTTGGAATTCTCAGAAATAAAGCTATTCAATATTTTCTCAAAGTACAATTTTGGATAACCATTATTATAGAACATTTGTTTTAATTTCTCTGTTTCAATATTAAAAAGAGCATCATTACAGCAAATCATTTTAGCCCGAGCTAATAGGCACATATTAAAGGCAGATTTCCATTTCAATGGGCATAATGCACCAAAATTCAAAAGTGACAGACGCTAGCAGCACTCAGTTTCTTTCAGAAAACATGTTTAATATCTTTGTTGTCAGAACAATTTAAAGTTTTTGCAAAACAAACTCTTGATGTTCACCAAAAAAAGCTCACCAACCTTTGGCGACGACAGCGAAAAATATCTCCTAATTGTAGCCTATTATAAATTTGAGTAGCAAGAAACTCAGTCTATTGGAAGAAGATGCTTTGCGGTTTGGATTAGATTTAGACCATCACATTTTGCCGAAAAAATTTCAAATTAACAGCATAAAAACGAACATGGAACAATTAATTTTCTCGGCAAGGAAAGAAAAAGAAATCACGCTAAACGATGAATCTAAGGATGAAATTAAGGTTATGGTGAAACGATTCATGTCTGATGCAAAACGTGCTTGCTCGTTAAAACGAAATCAAAACATACACCGAACTCTGAACACTCTATTAAAAAATAAAGACATCAAGATCTGTAAATTTGATAAAGGAAAAGGGACAGCAATTTTAAACACCTCGGATTACATCTGAAACTGGACTCTATAGTCAATGATAAATCGAAGTTTGAACGAATTTCAGACAGCGGCAAATCACATCCCATCATTTCAAAAGAAAAGTCAATTGCGTACTACACCCGTAAGCAGGGCTCCCATTCCTGGGTTTTTAAAATCGATTGTTCATAGTTCTTATTAGGTTTTCAAAATTTTGATTTGTCCATGTTGAAAGATTTTTGAAGATTTCCATACGTGGACGCCCCCGGTGGCTCTGACCAGGAAGTCGCCCAATCATTGCCGAATGTTCAATTCCGCGTTTGCAGTAGACATGCCCGATAAATGTCATTTTCCTTTTTTTGATAGTTGTGATGAGGACGCCAGGGGTGCACCCAGAGCGTCACCACACTTCTTCGTTAGTGATTTTATCCATCCAGTTAATTCCCATCATTCTACGAATGAACCAAATTTCAGCACTGTTGATCTTTTTCTCTATCTTCGGGCATACAGTCCAGGATTCACAGCCATATAGCAGAACTGACCAAATGTACACATGTAAAATTCTTATTCTAGTGTTTAGAGAGATTGAATTAGATTTCAGTATTTTGTCCATTTTGATGAAAGCTTGTTTGGATTGTGCAATTCTTGATTTTATATAGCCTATCTAAAATAAATTCTGTCTGATTTGAAAGCTATAAGCTAGTTCCCCTTCCTGATCACAAATAAAGCATTCAGTTTGAGTACCGGTAATGTCTTTCAGTCAAGCTCAATTGCAGTTTTACCAGGCTGCTCTGCTGGGTATCACTAGGTTTGGTTCAATTGCTAGTTTTGTGAAAGATTTGTTGATAGCAAAACAGGTCATGAAAAGAGCGGGGCAAAACTGTCATACCTGGTAACTTAAAACAAAATTTGTGAACGAAGTAATGGAGGGTGTTTGGCTGTTTGCCGTCTACATTATGAAAAACCGACTCCAAGGACAAAAAGACTTGCAGAAAATAACTGTTGTAGAATGAAATCAGGGTTGGAAGTCGTTAGTCAAAAAGCAATGACTATTTCACTATTCGATAGTGCGTAAAAAGGCAATGACTTTCCGCTATCGATACTTAAAAAAAGCAATTAATAGCAATTACTAAAAATATTGTATTTTATTGTATTTGCGTATTTAAGGACCAGTGATGCCAGGTTGTTTATTGAAAACAAGTAAGTGAATCTAAAACCAAGCCCAAAACAGGCAAATCAACACAAAAACAAGCCCAATAATTTGCAACCAATACCAATTAGCATAAAGCACGCAGTTTAGCAGTTCAAAATTTTCAATACAACCTTTGCAGTCCATACATCACGTTTATTTCAAGAATGACATTTGTTTACGCCATTCCAAGCAATAATTATCTTGAAAAGAAGGGATACAATGTTAACTACAATAAAAACCTTGCAATTTCAGTGTCAAAAACAAGTTAAAAAAAGTTTGACTGGCCAAAGACCAAGCCCAAAAACAAGCAACCCGCAAACTCAAAAAAATACGCAACCTCGAAAAAAAACAAGCCCAAACTTGCGGGAAAACCGCAAGGTTGGCAACACTGTTAAGGACTCTCACTGGCATGGTTTTTCTGAACTGTATTGCCGCAAAATTTTCCTTTATCCTTTAAAGTTTGAAAACCGGAAGGGGACTAGGTCGGATAGTAATCCGAAAACCAAATCTCGTAAATTCGTTTTGACGACGAAGTAAGTGAACGACAAAAAATGATTCAGCAGTTCTCCTAAATATCGATTAGTGAAAAACGAATAATGATTTCGTTGCTTGCATAAAAAAGCAGTGAATAACGCGCATTCAATATTTATTTTTAAAAGGAATGGGTGTAAGTATTCGATATTCAGAAAGCAACGAATAACGCTATCGAATAGTGACAACTAGTCGTTACTTCCAACCATGAATGAAATGTACCGGTATTTGAATAGTCGTTGGGTAGTACAAACTTTAAAGATAGCAGCAAGTGTAGTAGACATCTCAAAGCTTTTCTATTAGCTATTATAAACATCTGGGTTTTTTTTAGCTAATCTGTTTTTTTTTTAGATAAAATCTAGGTTTTTTTCAAGTTTGTGGATGGGACCACTGTCCGTAAGTATTTCAAAGACTTCGATAAACAATAATGAAACTGATTCCATCGGGCAGTAGAACCTCGTTAAATTATACGGCTTGGTAAAAGTGCACAAGGAAGGTAACCCTCTTCGGCCTGTTGTTTCTATGATAGGCTCTCCGAAACATGAACTGGCAAAATTCTTAGATAGCATGATCAAACCGTACATTCCAAATTCGTATAAACTCCACAAATCATTTTTTAGAAAAAACTAAAAGATCATTCTCCGTCTTGCGGACAGATGTTGGTCAGTTTTGATGTTAAATCTTTGTTTACGAACGTACCTTTGAAAGAGATTTTTGACATCATTGTTGACTACATTTATTCGGAAACAAAACCAACTCAATTACCTTTCAAGCGTGACGTATTTGTCAAGTTAATGAATTTAGCTACAGAAGGCACATTTATGTACAAAAACGAATTGCTTAAAACAAATTGACGGTGATGCCATGGGATCTCCATTGGGCCCTACCATTGTTAATTTTTTTCTGGCTCATTTGGAAACAAAACTATTTAAAAAGCATGTAGCATTTCACCCGAAGTTGTTCTTACGTTGCATTGATGACAATTTTGCAGTATTTAATAGACCTCACGTGAAGCCTTTTTAGATATGCTGAACTCTCAACATAAAAGCATCAAATTTACAATCGAAAATGCACGTGAAACCTTGCCTTTTTGGACGTAGAAATTAAACTTAATGCCATTGGATTTGATGCTTGGGTTTGGCGCAAACCAAGCCATACTGGTTTGTTTTTGAATTTTGATGCATTATGCCCATTGAAATGGAAATCTGCCTTTATCATGTGCTTATTAGCTCGGGCTAAAATGATTTGCTGTAATGATGCTCTTTTTAATATTGAAACAGAGAAATTAAAACAAATGTTCTATAATAATGGTTATCCAAAATTGTACTTTGAGAAAATATTGAATAGCTTTATTTCTGAAAATTCTAACCAAAAAGAAAAGGCTGTAAATGAGTTAAACGTGAAGAATTGCTTGTCCATTCCGTTTGTGGGAATAGAAACTGAAACGTTTGCTCGTAAAATGAGACAGTTTATGAAAAGTAAATTTCATGTGGACGTTTTTCCTATCCTACAAAACATTTAAAATTAGTTCGTATTTTCAACTAAACTCCCAGACGCCTTCGTCTCTTTGCTCAAATGTCGTATACAGTTTTACATGTCCGTGTGATTTGGCATTGACGTAGCCTACATCGGTATGTCCACGCCACCAGACATTTGACCACGAGAGTACCGGAACATCTGAACTTTATAGAGACTTAAAGAAAAGTGCCATTAAAGACCATATCATGGATTGTTCTTTTTGCACAGATCGAAAATTCTTTACTGACTCATTTAAAATTTTACACAAAGGCAAATCCCAATCTGACACAAGAATTCAGGAAACGCTGTTAATCAAACGCTACAACCCAAATTTAAACAAACAATTATTTGTGGGTGGCGCCTCCATTCCCTTTAACTTCAACATTTATTAGATGTAGGCTAGGCCTATCACGTGTACCCCGTGGTGGAAATTCTTTTGTAAATTAGTCATGCAATTGCCTTTTGCTAATGTAATTTGTTTTCCGTCTGTCTTTATGTTTTCCACACTATTGCTTTTAATCGTTGCGTGTTTCTTGATGCTCCTTTGTCAGTCAGTTAGTTACCTTCAAAGAAGTTGAAGTTTGTTGCATTTTATAAATATTTGCTGATTCCTGATGAGGGCTTAAGTTAAACCGAAAACGTTTGACTGTTAAACTATTTGTAAATATGTGAAATACACTGTTGTAATGCTCAACCCTGTTGTATTGTTGTGTCTTGCCTGTCTTTGGTACAAAAAAGCAAACTCTCTCCCGAAACTATAGAAAAAGAAATGGGGTCCACTTGTGAAAACATGCAGTTTTGTTTTGGCAACTGCCTTGAAAAGACAATTTGCCAATACGATGGCCATCTACATAATCAATTCTGCATATTCCACAACCTTGCAAAAGTCTGCATGCGACGACTATAAAAAATGATGTTCAACGTACACTACATTTCTTTTGATCTTTAAACGAGATGTGAACAAGGAACTGCAAAATCTGTGTTAATTTGTAGGCTACAGTGTTTGCGTCGTATAACTGCACTGTCAATCTGCCCACTTTGTGTTTTATGCCTAATTTGTTTATTCAATCTGCATCATAGGTCTATGCACAAGTTAAATCCTAAATGTATTTTATTTTTCTATTATGTCGCTGCACCCAGGCCCGGATTTAGGGGGGGGGGGGGGAAGAGGGAGCAGGTGCCCCGGGCCCCCGACTTTTGAACGGCCCCCTTACGTGGAAAAAATGTGATTTTGTGTTATTTTTTCTTCCTTTCAGCCTTTGAAGTTTCTGCAAAATGCTGTGCTGTGCTGGATTGATGCTACTGTAGACGTAGAGGTGGTTTTTCGCGCCGTAGGCTTGAAAAAATTTTTTTGCAGGGGGGCCCCCCGATCTAAAAGTGCCCCGGCCCCCCCATCAGCTAAATCCGGCCCTGGCTGCACCTTGTCTGTCCCAATAGCTCAGTGGATAAACGCTTGCATTGCGAGTGAAGAAAAGATCAAACAACGTTTGTTCAACTTTTCAGCGTGATATGAAATAAAACAAACGTTAACGTTGCAAATATTTTCGGTTGTACTTATGTTGCTCAAACACGATATACAACAACCTATAACCTATAGTCTCTTAGCGACAGGGCTCATGTTTGTACGGACCTGGAATCGATCTCAGATCTACCATCGCCAGAGTCAAAAGCGATAACCACTCGGCCACTGATGTGGTTAGGTTGAGCCTAGATAATAATAAGTTTAGTGTACCAAGTTTCTTGTGATGATTGTAATTTAATTTATGTTGGCCAAACAAAACGAGATCTTAAATCTCGCATTAATAAACACAAAAGTGCTTTCAAATATCAACGCCCGGAACATTCTGCTCCTTGCATGCATGCCATAACTTCAGATCATAAAACAATTTGGAGCAATTCTAAAAGTTGAAAGTGATTATAAAAAGCGAATGTTTTCTGAAAGTTGGTTGATCAATCAAAAGCCTCATGTAATGAACCGTAATGATAGCATCTCTTTTCCTGCTATCTACAAAAAGCTATTGTAAGTGGTTATTTGACGTTTTTAAAATGGTTTCATGCTGATCGTAAAACTGTGCAGTAGCGCGTATTTACATCATGACTCATGCCGTTCATTCTCCCCTCTTGTCATTATTTAAGTTTCTTGTTGATTTGTTTCTCGGCAGCCGATTTGTAGCAAGAATTGACAGCGATAGACACGTGTTTGTGCTGATAGCCGGGAAGAACGAATTTCTTCACAATTTCTTGTTGATTGTTAACATTTAAGTCCCGCCTTTTTCTAACTTAATTCAAACTTTGCGCGCGATAATTTTTGTCCAGAGTTGAATTTTCATTTTACATGTTTAGTTGATTTCAGCAACATGGTCCTGTGTTTTGCCATGCTAGACAGGTAGTCACTACCTGGTCTAGCCTCTGAAGAAATCAGTCGTGTCTGATTGACGAAACGTCGGAATAAAAGCAGATTGTCACTGTATACATCTTGTGATAGTTGAGCTTAATTTGCATCAGTAGAACATCTCATATTATTCAATTAATGCCTGGTGAACGGCCTCTTTCAATTTTCAATAATAATAATGTTATGGTTTTTACTTATTGTCGCTCAACAACAGCTAAGGTCTTTTAGCAACAGGACTCATTTTTAATTTTATATCAGGTTTACAATGTTATCATATTATTACCAGGTTTATTCTCACTGCGATATGCCAGAAAGAATACAGTCGGTACCGTTTTTACCCGTAAGTCTTTGGTTTGACCCGACCTGGAATCGATCTCAAATCTACCAGCACTAGAGTCAAAAACGAAACCACTTGGCCATTGAGCTGATGAATACATTAGATTACGCTACTAAACAAAACGAACTAAACATTTAAAAAAAAAAAAAAAATTAACTTTAGCTCAGAAAAGAAATGCAAAAAATGGATCATGCACTCGCTTCTGGGTCAAAACGCAACCTACCTCTCTATCAAAGCAAAATCTCTACTTAGTGGCACCTAGTGGATGCCAAAATTTTGGAGAAACAACACTTAACAACAAGCCGATACTTCATTTTGTCAGTTTCGATTAAAGCTTCCCCGGGCGTGGGTGCGTACCATCGCAAAACTATCAGGACTGCGCTTCCAAAAAAGCTTTCCCATTGTAAACAATAGTTTACTTTATAGGCTACGTACTGTAGCACTACGACTAGCTGCAAAAAATAAAGCATGCCATGTGAATATGATGCTACCTCTCAATGAAATAAAGTATTTAATATAGGAGTGATTGTAACATTTTGTTTCTTGAGACTTATGTTTTCTCTAATTGAAAACTATTTGATTCAATTGCATAAGCATTAAGATTTGTTGGCAAAAGGTTGGCTCACAACCGAATGCCCACGGCGACGAACGCGCTGTGGGGCCCACCATTGGCTCAACGTCGCGTCAACAAACTATTTTTTATATAGCGTTTTTGTTGAAATAAACCTTCGCTCACTTTAATTTCGTCAAATTGTTACACATACTGGCCAATAGTAAGAATTATTTTGTTGTGAATACGAAAAAATGATATTTGTTGTTGAAAGGTTGGTTCACAACTGAATGCCCACGGCGACGAACGCGCTAGGTAGGGCCCACCATTGGCTCAACGTCGCGTCAACAACCATTATTCATATTAAATTTTTGTTGAAATAAAGCTTTAAAAATTCTTCATTTTACAGAATTATAATACACACTTACCATAATTCTTAATTCGTTTGCCAGAAACACCAAAATTAGGATTTATTCTCAAAAGGTTGGCTAACAACCGAATGCCCACGGTGACAAACGCGCTGTGGGGCCCACCATTGGCTCAACGTCGCGTCAACAAACTATTTTTTATATAGCGTTTTGTTGGAATAAACCTTCGCTCACTTTAATTTCGTCAAATTGTTACACATACTGGCCAATAGTAAGAATTATTTTGTTGTGAATACGAAAAATGATATTTGTTGTAGAAAGGTTGGTTCACAACCGAATGCCCACGGCGACGAACGCGCTAGGTGGGGCCCACCATTGGCTCAACGTCGCGTCAACAACCATTATTCATATTAAATTTTTGTTGAAATAAAGCTTTAAAAATTCTTCATTTTACAGAATTATAATACACACTTACCATAATTCTTAATTCGTTTGCCAGAAACACCAAAATTAGGATTTATTCTCAAAAGGTTGGCTGACAACCGAATGCCCACGGCGACGAACGCGCTAGGTGGGGCCCACCATTGGCTCAACGTCGCGTCAACAATCATTATTCATATTAAATTTTTGTTGAAATAAAGCTTTAAAAATTCTTCATTTTACAGAATTATAATACACACTTACCATAATTCTTAATTCGTTCGCCAGAAACACCAAAATTAGGATTTATTCTCAAAAGGTTGGCTGACAACCGAATGCCCACGGCGACGAACGCGCTAGGTGGGGCCCACCATTGGCTCAACGTCGCGTCAACAACCATTATTCATATTAAATTTTTGTTGAAATAAAGCTTTAAAAATTCTTCATTTTACAGAATTATAATACACACTTACCATAATTCTTAATTCGTTTGCCAGAAACACCAAAATTAGGATTTATTCTCAAAAGGTTGGCTGACAACCGAATGCCCACGGCGACGAACGCGCTAGGTGGGGCCCACCATTGGCTCAACGTCGCGTCAACAACCATTATTCATATTAAATTTTTGTTGAAATAAAGCTTTAAAAATTCTTCATTTTACAGAATTATAATACACACTTACCATAATTCTTAATTCGTTTGCCAGAAACACCAAAATTAGGATTTATTCTCAAAAGGTTGGCTGACAACCGAATGCCCACGGTGACGTACGCGACGTTGGCTCTTCGTTGGTTTAACGTTATGTTAACAACCTATTTATTATATTAACGTTTGTTGAAATAAAAATTTATAAAAGCTTCAGTGCACAGAAGTGTAATGGGTACTTTTCATTATGTAAGATTATTTCACCGGGAATATAAAAATAAACAATCGGTGGCTGAAGGTTGGTTTTCAACCGAATGCCCACGACGACAAATGCGACGTTGGCCCACCATTGTCTTAACGTTGTGTCAACAACCAAGTTTTACACAATATATATTTGGTAAAAAAAATATTTTACGTGGTTTATATCACCAAATTAAAACATGATTTACCCTTTTTTAGTGATTCTTTGTTCAGTTAAAGAAATAATGTTAGTTGGCAAATGGTTGTTTTGCGACGAAAAGCCAACCGCGACGTTCGCGACCGTTGGCCACCGATCAGCCAACATTGTTTGCTGTGCGGGAAGAGCCTGGGTGATTTTTTGCAAGTTGATACATTTTAGCGTGCACAACTGCACATATTCTACGCTTTGTAGCATAGCGTCTGAGGGCACTCGTCCACCAATCATTTTAAAGAGACAATATTTTTTAAATTTTTTGTTGAAAATTTTTTTTCGTCTTGTTAGTTTGAAATTTTTCTGAATTATGAAGTAGACCTATCAGGGGTGTGAGGGTCATCAGTTACTTGAATTGTTCAATTCATGCACTTGAAGCTTTTCTGTTTTAAAAACTCAAATGCAAGACAAAAATAGCAGTGGCATTTCAAAACACGTTATTAATGAAGTTGGTGTTTTTTAAAACATTGTTACCAACCCAGTGGTCACAGCGGTAAACCATAATTTCTTCGTGGGAAAATTGTAACATAAAGTTGCCGGATCCGTTTGTCTGCATGTAGTGACCGAAAAAGAAACACTCCTCGAAACGTCTATTCTTAAAGTGTATTCCTGTAAAATTAGCCCGCGGCTATCGAAATCGAGATGCAAAGCCGTACACCTCTAAAACTGTCACTACGATACAGATTACTTGGATAAAAGACGGAGAATTTGTCCAGCTAGCAAGCACCAAATAAACCAGTTAAATGTGCGACCGACATCCAACAAACAACTTCGAGAATGAATCAGAAAAATTTGTGATAACTCAAAGGCACGCCAGCAGTAGCGCGACGCAACATTTCATGTTCAAACAGGTTTCAAACTGAAACAGGTTTAAACCGGTTTGACACAGTCTTACGAACGATGGTGCAATTTTGGCTCATGTTTTAGGAATTTCCATGACGTAATATTCAGTAGACTTGAACGGTTTTTATATGACGTTTGATTAGGTGAACAATTGTCTGGAACATAGCGGCCCCTAGTTATGACAGTCTGACATGGCATAACTAAAAAAGAATTGACGACAATTGTGAGCCAATGAATAAAAACACATGATACACAAATTGTTTGAATCACTCACGTTTAAGTTAATACGCAAATACAAAGGGCATGCAAAGAATGAACAGCAATAAGAATAAACACGACGATACATGAAATTGGTACCATAGGTATTAGGTACGCGCAAAAATGACGCTATATACAATGGTTGCGATAATAACCGACTGTTCTGGGCTCAGACAAGTGTCGGCCACCGCAGACAAAACCAGGCTCAAACCCTAACACTTAGGTGTTCTTTACGGGGGCGAGGCACGAAATATCCCTCAACACATAGTCTACTTTCACTTTCCCCGTACTCTCATCATAGTTGCAGACGGCAACTTTAGCTCTACGAACCACAGGCTTCCCTTTCCTAATTTGTGGAACTATTTCATGCACCCTCCCAAGTTGATACTTCCCACGTTTACCAATGTCCTGGAGAGAACCCACCACTACAAGTTGACCAGGCTCCAAATTCTCGGCCATTTTTAGCCATTTTTTCCGGCCCTGAAGACCTGGCAAGTAAAAATCGATCCATTTAATCCAAAACTGATGAGAAGGTGACAAATTGAACCGATAATCCCTTCTTAATTGGTCACGATCATGTGGTTGCCCAACAGCACAGTATGGTTCTAAGTCAGTCTAAGTATGGGGTCAAAAGTGAGGCAGGGGTGATGACAGTAAAATCCCTAGGGTCGTCACTCAAAGGTACCAAAGGGCGTTCGTTCACGATCCGAACGTCACTACTGGTGTACGTAAGCAGTTCAATAAAACTGGGCTTACGTATTGAAGAGTCCAAAATGTGAAATAATGCAATTTTAAATTGTTTAACCATTGCCTCCCAGGTGCCACCTTGCGCCGGAGCATACAGAGTAGGGGATACGGAGGTATAAATTCCCAGTTTATCTCTCTCTGTCTCAGGGCGTTGTGAAATTCAGCTGATCCTATCAACTCGGGTAACTTCTTAGATGCTGCCTGAAAGGTACTTCCATTGTCGGAATAGATAGCATTAACCTGCCCACGTAAATCTGTAAACCTTGTAAAGGCAAGTAAAAAATCACTCAGCGACAATGACGTAACCAGCTCAACATGAATAGCGCGAGATGCCATACATGTGAACAAAAGTCCCCAAGCTTTTTTGTGACTTCTACCTTCAACAAAAGTTAAAGGTCCAAGATAGTCTAAGCCGCAATCAAAAAAGGGTTTTCTATGCGCAGTTGTGCGAGACAAAGGTAAATCAGACATGAGCTGCCTTATAGGCCGTGCTTTCTCAATCGCACATACACCACAATCATTAAGATACCTCTTCACGGAGGCATTACCATTAGCGATCCAAAACTTCTGTCGCGTAGACAACAAAGTGTGCTGTACTCCACAGTGCGCATTTCCATTATGATGCGACAGTACAACAAGCCTTGGGAAGGGGTGCTTCGAAGGCAAAACAATCGGATGCTTTGCTTCAAGAGAGATCTCGGGAGAATTACTTAAGCGTCCTTCAATGCGGATTACACCAGCGTCATCTACACAAGGTCTGTACTTTTTAAGTGAACGTAATTCTTTCAAGCGTTCCTTCTCACGTTGCGAAGCGCCAACACTACCTCGCTTTATCACTTCCTCAAGGGCATCCGGCGATCGTTTGGTCATTAAATGTACCACATCGCCATACACACTCTTCTGAACAAACTTCACAGCCAACTCTGAAGCACTGTTAAGATAAGATGCATCCAGTTTTGGCTTGACAAAGCTACGCTTTCTCGTTTTACAGCACAAAAATTCAACAAAAGCAACCAAATAAGCGATTCTCTTTTTCATAACATACAAAGAAGGTGCGGCCTCGATCAATCTGTGAAGACCACCCTGTCCAACGTCAAGCGACTCCTCTTCGTCACGAAGATATAGGCTATGGACAGGTACTGGAGTGGCATTTTCTACAGATGGAATTTCCTCACACTGGTAGAGAAGACTAGAACCATTTAACCACAACTCTCGAAATTCTTTCTTTGTAATAAGATTTGGCCTTGTGCCAACATCAGCTGGGTTCATATTGGTAGGGCAAAAACGCCAATCCTGGGCTCCAGACAACAATAAAATATGCTCAACTCGACGCGTAATAAACTTATTTAAACGTAAATCAGGGTTTTTAACCCACTGCAACACAGTACGAGAATCACACCAAAAATACTTAAGGCAGTCGGGCATCTTCAATGCCTCGTAGGCCTGCTTCACGAGTCTTGCTGTATTCAAAGCGGCAACAAGCTCTTTCCTAGCTATCGGCCAAGAAAACTGATTTTTTACAACAATGGTAGATTTACCCAGAACAAAAGACACACTCGGAACTCCGTTAACCAGTCTACGTAAGTAAACAACAGAAGAGAAAGCTTGATTCGAAGCATCACTAAACCCATGCAATTGATATGAAACAATATCATCCGGACTGCACACACCAGAGTTTGCAAAATACCATCTCGGTCACGAAAAATCCTTAAGCAGGTCCAAAGAGCGAAGCCACGACTCCCACTCTTTAACAAAGCTATCAGGGACCTCGGTGTCCCAATCAAACTTGTCTATCGCCAATGGGGTTGTGCAATCCACTCGGTGGCGCTACAACTGGGTCCTAGCAACACGCTCGCAGTGATTGCTTCAAGCTTTAGCACGCATTGCGTAACGCGCGTACAGCTGATATGGGTGGGATGGGAGTGCAGTGTTGTGTTGATGTGAGGGTAAGAAGGTGCATATTACAAAGTTTGATGTATTTTAGGCTTGATTTAACGTTGCTGTGGCTATAAAAGCAAATAAGTAAACAGGCTTTTCGAACACATTGCATGACAAGGTATCGACTTGTGGTGACAGGCAGAGAGGGAGACAGAGCAGTTTTTGTAGCTATAATCCTTTAATAATGTCCTTGAAGTCTATGATTGGGCTGTCTCTTCCTTGTAATAATAAATTGAGATGATTTAACTCCGTAAACATGTCAGATAAATAAGCAAGATTTTCTTCAAAATTATCAGCATTCATCACATCAATCAATTTTTTTTCAATCATGCCATTTTGTTTTTGGATTTGTTTGGCAGTTTGCTTCTTTTGCATTTCACTATCAATTTTATTCTGCATAAATGCCTTTACTTCTCTTCTTAGCTGAAATAATCGATTCAAAGCATTGCCTTTTGATTCAAAGCATTTGCCTTTTGATGACATGAAATAAAAACTCTTCTTTAATGTCATCTTTTATTTTGTAATGGACGTAAACTAGCATCTGTGCACAAGATCGAACTCCAGTGGACTCATCCACTGCAATGCTGAACAAGCCAGATTCTTTAATTTCCTTCACAACAGTCTCCTTAACATTTTCTGCCATTTCAAAAATTTGTCTCTGCACTTTTGTTGGATAATGAAACTTGCATACCCTGCTATCACTTTTATATAGGCTACCGTACCAAGTACTTATAGGCTACTTGCATATCATGCCTTAACCATTTATATAGGCTACCAAGTAGCCTAATTGCATGTTTAACTGTATGATGATTGATGAATCAACCATGTTTGATGGGTGTGCAGAGCACACACTCTGAATATACGCCACTGCAATATCCAGGGTTGCCATCGACATGGACTCCAAAACAAGGACAACAGAAAAATTAAATTTTCATACAAAATAAAACAAACGTTTTTGAACAAATCTCAGCATTTATACAAGCCATTATATATCACATGCCATATTGTTTGCCAGAAACAATGTGTTCCAGCAACTCATTGTTCGTAAAAAATACTTTGTGGATCTCACGACAACTCAAGTCTAGGTTTACTTTTACTGTAGTAGGGATTTGGCTGTCATTCTACTAAGTTTATTCACTAATTGTTGAAAATAAGACAAAATAAGGACTCAAATCAAAAAGAAGGACATTTCCTAGAAATAAAGACAGTAATATTTTCTAAGATAGAGTTCTTCAAAATAAGGACAAATCTTAGAAATAAGGACGGTATGGCAACCCTGGCAATATCCCTGGAATGGGGTGATTTACCGATTAGGTCCGTGTTGTGCACCGTCTTCCTGGCGTTCAATTAAAAAATGGTTTTCGATTTCGCCATTTACTCGAAAAACCTCCTAAGAAACTCGAGTTGCTAAGCGATCTGTTTCCGACGGCCCTCCCTACTGTACACTTAGTTAATTACAAGCACTTTTGCAACTTTATGAGAATTCTGTAACTTTATGAGATATTTTTCTTATTTTTGTATCACTCTTCGTTCCAACCTTCTAAAAACAAACATGTTTTGATAACTACAATGCATACCCGAATCATATTTTAAGTTATTCTTTCGCCCACGCATAACCAAGCGCTGTACAACGCATCGTCTATATGCTGTGCAAGGCTAGTTCTCGTCTAGAAGGACCCAGTTGTACCGCCGCTAGTGGTTTTGTGGTATCCTGTCGCACAACCCCATTGCTGAAGTATAAGGCGTGCTTTTAGAAAAAATGGCGATCCAAAGCCTAGCGGATCAAAATTTTGTCCAAGCTGACTGAGCATACTTCGGCGCGTGTGTTTAGCTAAGGGCTTTATGGAACATGCGATACGCATCTCGTCAGACTCGGTTTGCCACACACAACCCAATGTCTTCGCTGATGGCAAAGTCATATTTTCAGTCTGAAAGTCAATGTCACGAATCAAAGGTGAAAGCATCTCATTATCCAAATTTGACAAGACAATCATAGCCTCCTTGTTAGCACTCCACTTACCAAGTTTAAACCCACGGCTATCAAACAAAGCAATTGATTCATGAGTGATTTACTGAGCTTCCTCTAGTCTAAGCTATCAGCCGAAAATATAAAATCATCCATGTACATATTATTTGCAATATTGCAGAGAGTCAATTCACCAGCACTGCTGGGATTCTGCTCGATCATTTTCTTTATAGCCAAGCAAGCGATATATGGGCTACTCTTTATTCCCCAAGGGTGTACACAAAAACGAAATGGTACCATCCTACCATTTTCAAGGTCATCATCTTCAAACCACAATATACGAAACAAATCCCTTTGCGACTCAGGTAACTTTATTTGAAAGAAGCATTTAGTCACATCAGCCATGAGACCAAATCTACCAAGCCGAAATCTAGCCAAGACATCTACCAGAGGGTTTAACAAGTCAGGACCGGAAAACATTCTGCATTCTCTTAAACCTTAGCTTAGCTATCTTTTAAGCTTAGCTTTAAACCAACCCTATCTTATACCTTTTTGTTTTTCAATTCCTTGTTTATACATGATAATAAAACCAAAATGTAACTATTGTTCAAAAACAATCAGAAAAAATCAAAAATATATTAAGTGTTTAACTTGTCCCATTGAAGTTCATGTCAAATGTTGTAAAAAAAGTGCAAATTATCATGACATACAAAATTGGACATGTACCTTGTGCAGTAACTGGAATCCCCCTTTTGTCCATCTATCCAACGCCGAATTAATTACACTGGTTGAAAGCCACAGTGTATCAACAAATCTTACCTTCAAGCCTGATCAATTGAATGATATGTTTGCTAGCACATCTTACACAAATAACAATGACATAGATGACCTTTTTATGCCTAACATATCTGAAACATATGTAGACTCAACAACTGTTAACAAACTAAAAATGGACTGCTCACTGGGGCCAGTGTTCTCTTCATTATGCATCAATGCTCGATCTATTGTTAATGTAAAAAATTTCACCAAACTTGAGGCCCTACTGATGTCTATAAACATCAGTCCTGATTTAATTTCTGTAGTCGAAACATGGATTCAGCCTAATTCAAAAGGTCCTTACTTAAACCTACCGGGCTATACATTCATATCAAATGCTCGAAAAAACAGTCGCGGTGGAGGAGTAGGAATATACTTAAAAAGTGATATTATGTATACCAAGCGTGATGACCTAACCATTATGAAAGAAAAAGTATTTGAGTCTATTTTTATTGATATTTTTGTTGGTGGTAAACAAGTGACCTGTGGTAGCATTTATCGAGCACCTGTATTGGAAGCTAAGTCAAATTTGGATTTTCTTGATCTTCTTAGTGAGTGCATAAATAACATAGGTACATCAAAACAATGCTATATAATGGGAGATTTTAATTATAATCTATTGGATTATGAAAACATCAATGTAGGCAATTTTACAGACTTGATGTTTTCAAATTCTTTTTACCCACTAATTAATAAACCTACCAGAATAACTGACACCAGTGCAACAGTCTTAGATCAAATATGGTCCAATGTGCAAACAGGTAATGAAACTCGCTGTGGAATTCTAATTAATGAAATCTCAGACCACTTCCCAGTTATGTATTGTACTAACATTGGAAAACCCTCAGTTACATGTCATCAATATACCAGATCATTTAATCTCTCAAACATACAAAATTTCTCAAATGCTCTGGAAAATATGGACATCACTTGTTGCTTAAATCAAACTGATGCTGATGAAGCTTATGAGTCATTCATAGGAGAATATACCAGTCAATTTAATAAGCATTTTCCTTTGAAAAAAACACCTTTAAAAAAGAATAATTCTTGGTTTGATAAAGAACTACTACATCTATTACGAAGAAAAGAGCGTTTGTTTAAAAAGTACATATCAAATAAAACTATTCACTCCAAACAGAACTACACCTCTGCAAGAAACTTATACTTCCATACAGTTCAGCAAAAAAAGAAGGAATTTTATAAATCCGAATTTGAAAAGCAAAAGTTTAATATGAAAGCTACTTGGCGAACAATCAACAATCTATTAGGTAAATCCCAGTCTAAGACTAACCATGGCATTAAAATAAATGATAGTACAGTCACTGACAGATTAACTATTGCAAATCACTTCAATGATCACTTTTCCTGTGTTGCCCATTCCCTTACAAAAAAAATTCCCAAATCAAATACAATATTTTCAACATATCTTGATTCTCCATGCTCTGAGACAATTTATATTTATCAAACTACTTTAAATGAAATAAGCAATATTATTCATGCAATGCCAGCAAAAACTAGCAGTGGCATCGATGAAATACCATCCATAGTTGTAAAGTCAACCCCAAACAACATACTGCATGCTTTAACTCATATATTTAACTTATCTTTAACGAGTGGAAAATTCATAAATTCATTTAAGTTGGGGAAGGTGATACCTATCTTTAAAAAGGGTAGCTGCAAAGATTCAAACAACTACAGACCAGTCAGCCTACTACCTGTTTTTTCAAAGATATTAGAAAGACTCATGTACAACAGATTATACTCGTTTTTAATTAGACATAAATTTTTCTATAACAATCAATTTGGTTTCAGAAAAAATCATTCCACAAGCCATGCTGCTTCAATGCTAATAGATAGTATCACTAGTATACTCAATGACAACCACCCTGCATTAGGAATCTTTCTTGATTTATCTAAAGCATTTGACACCATTGACCATAAAATATTGCTAGCTAAATTATATCATTTCGGAATAAGAGGCGTGGCCTATGATTGGTTCATGAGTTACCTGAGTAATAGAAAACAAAGAGTGGTTTTCAATGGCACACTATCTTCTAATGTTAACAACATATCTTTGGGTGTCCCACAAGGGTCTATCTTAGGCCCTCTTCTATTCCTGATTTATGTAAATGACTTTCCTAACTGCCTTCAACACGGAACTGCAATTATGTTTGCAGATGACACCACCATTATATATAAAAATAAAACCGTTTCTACGGTATATGATACGGCAAATCAAGAACTTGTATGCATAGATCAATGGCTATCAACAAATCGATTGTCTCTAAATGTCACCAAAACCAAACATATATTATTTTCAAGTCAAGGAAGCAAGACACTATCATACCACCCACCCTTGAATATTCGAAAAAGCAACATAGAACAGGTTGCCTCAATAAAGTTTCTGGGAATAATGGTAAACGAGCATTTGTCATGGAAATCTCATATGGAAATCTTGCTTCAAAAAATAAGATCAACACTCTGCGTGACAAAAAAAATTAAGCCTTTCCTAAACAAACAAGCACTTCTCTCCATTTACCATTCTCTAGTTGAGAGTCAGATATTATATTGCATCTCAACGTGGTGTCATGATAACAAAACTATATTGCAAAAGCTACAACGTACATGCAATAACTTTCTTCGTACTGTATTTGACATTGACCGCAGAGAAAGCATAAAAGGTGTAATGGAACTCAATAATTTAAAATCAATTAACCACATGAAAACTACAGAGATTGCAACTTTCATGTTTAAATATTCAAAAAAGCTGCTTCCCACAACATTCAATGATATACTTATGTGTAAACAATCAAGTAGCCTAACAACAAGAAGTAATTCTCCTTATATTCCGATATATTGCAGAATTAACACTTGCAAACAATCAATACGGTACATGGGGCCAACAGTTTGGAACAAGCTTCCCCCTACTATAAGAAATGAATGTAAAACTGTAAAAGGCTTTAAATCAAAAATAAACAAGCTAAATCTTCCTTGAAATAATCCCATCTAAGTATTACATCATGCACCAAACATACTAATATATAAATATATATATATATATTTTTTTTTTTGCCCAGCAATGATAAGCCAATGTGTGTAGATTTATTAGCAAAATAGTAAGATTGTAAGTACTCCTACTGGCCTTCTGGTTCTTGTGTTTTTTTGTCCACAGAAGTTCTACAGAGTCTGCAGAAGTTTTTCCATCCTTTTTGACCAATCTCCATCTTTCGGTGAAGCGGTGGCCATGTGCTCCAACCAGTTGTTTTATTTCAATATCTTGGACTGGATCGTCATGCTATTGTCTGATTGTTTATCTATGTTTTTTAACGTAATATGCCAAATTGGATATTTTCTGTCACTTTAATATGGTTTAACGTGTAAAACATACGGTAACCCAAATTTATCATATTACTGGGACATACCACTACTACATCCCAGCTGGCGATGCCTGTCATTTTTGCATTAGTACAACGTTAGCCAACGTTGGATCGGTGTGGAAGTGGCGAGTTTAGCTGACTGGGGTCTAAAATTATCGCTTTATCAACGCAACTTTTATCAAAGCACGCTTGATATCTTTAAGACATAACTTCCCTGGGTATAATTGAATTTCCGCAAGATGATGATGTTGTTTTTTGCTAGTTTGTTTTTTGTCATTGTTTCATGTCGTCAAGTTATAGCCTATCTATTTTGTGAGTCGTGCAAGGCCTGGTGCGTTGCGCTTGAAATGGCTTTGCCCGTGGTAGGATTTCTTTGTGGGGTTTTCTTTGCCTGCCTTGCTCTTTGCTATGAGCTAAACGCATCAAGACGTGTTCCCCTTACGATCATCAGCACTCTTGATAACGCACCATGGCCGATCTTCATAGCAACTGTCCATACAAATCTTCAATATATCAGCTAAAGTTATGTAGGCTAATAAAGTTATAGCCTATAGGCTATATGTTTATTTGTTTTGTAACATTTTTTATTTTTTTAATTTTCCCTTTATATCTTAAATTTTTCTGAAGGTGTTGCGACCGTGCCAAATTTTTTTCAACTCAATAACTTACTTCGATCACAAGCACGTCTTAACGTTCGCGTTTTGTCGCTTCTACCTTTTTCTTGACCTTTGCTATGTTGATGTGTATTGTTTTGATATGATGGTCAGAAATAAAAAAACAACTGAACTGACTGAACAACTGATTACATCATTAACACCAGTTCCTCAAAATTCAGACTTGCCATCGTAAACAATGCGCTTTTTTAATTGTGACGTAACAAAGTATGGTAAATACCATTCAAATCCCTTGACATTTCCTGCTTCACCAGTACGCTCAATATAGCCATTTGATTTAAGATCTTTCATGGTGTCAGTAAGGAAATCACGAAGTTCAGGTTGTTTTAAAGCCTTCTTCCTTAAAGCAGCAACTCTATCTGACGCCAACACAAAATTGTTAGGTAGATCAATATCTTCCTTCAACGGAACAGGTATCTCAAATCGACCATCTTTCAACTCAATATTCGGTTCAACAAGTTCTCTAGCCAACTTATCATTGCGAGACAATTCACAGGTTTCATTTTGCAACGTCAAATCCTGAATGACTTTATTCAGGTCTGCTATTTCCATATCGCGAGACTCAATTTTACGCTGAAAGCCAGAGATGACATCCGACTCTGAAGACGTCTGCACTCTGCACACTTTAGCAACGCTTTCATCTAAGGGTGACTTACCACCACAAGCCAACCAGCCGAGAGGAGTGAGTAAAGCATGCGGTTCACTACGATTGTCACCAACACGCTCTTCTTTTGCACACATCAAATAAGCGTTGTCGTTGCCAATCAGTACATCTACAGTACTACAATCATTCAAATGAAACATATTCACGTCATGAAAATGACGGAAACCATTTAAATCTTGTTTATGCGGTAAAGTTTTAACATCATCAGCCCAAGCTGGGTTAACCACCGAAGTTATATCACAAAACAGTTCATTCGTCTCTAACGACTGGATGTTGAGTTTGACAAGGTCAGCACAAGTAGCTTTCTGACCAGCCAGGGTATCCATTTTAAACGACGCTTTATCGTACGGTTTAAGATCAAGTTCACACACCAAATCACTCGAAACAAACGTCAACTGCGAACCAGGATCATGCTGACAATACACCAACTTCGATTTGCCAGTCATTGGATTCAAAACACGAGCAGCAGTAACGCGGTTAAAAGCTGCTTTAACATTTCCAATCTTAACATTACGCACAGGAACTCTGGCACGAGCATCATCTTTCCGAACAGAATTCAGAGAATCATGTGACGTCACATAAAAATCATGCAGAAGAAAATAGTGTTTCCTATCGTTGTTAGGCCCACACTTACGACAGTTATTTGCATGAACGCAATCCCTAACCATATGCTGGCGCAAACAATTCAAGCATTTGCCAGCTTTCACAATGACATCTCTCCGATCTTTAGGTGTCAAGCGCAAAAATTCTTTACAATTAGACAAAAAATGATATTCAACTTGACCACGTGACGAACAACAAATGCATGCCGGTAGGTTTTTACGTCTGGCTTCACCACCGCGCGGTGCGCCAACAACAGTCGAGTACTGCGAACTCCCTGACATCACATCATCATGGGGTTTTACGGACGTCTGCCTAACCGGACATGAAGGCAACTTTCCTTTGCCAAACTTTTTAAATTGCTGCGACTCACCAGAATCGCCCATTAGCATAATGCTAAAATCAGTCGACTTACGCGTTTCCTCCCGTACTACAAATTCAAACAAACTCTGAAAAGTAGGCTCATCAGTGCCACCATACTGATCACCTAAAAAGTCAAGATAACGCTGCTTAGCGTCAAACGGGAGTCGCTTAGCCAAATCCAAAACAAAACGTCCTTCCAATTTGTCACGCTGACCATAAGCTTGCGCGTAAAGCAAACACTGCGACAATTCATCTTTAAACTCTTTCAGATCACTGGAAGAGGTCGAAGTCAATTTGCTACCATAGCGATACTTTCTAATTTCCGGTTCTGCAAAAAGACCTCCACGAACCCCAAAACGCTGGGACAAGCGAGCTAACGACATTTCTATCCTGTCTTCCTCTGACAAGCCAGGGGTGTCAGAAACCAAATTAGCAATCGTTTGCGCAGCTGTCCTAACATAAGCTGCTTGTAACAAAGTCAAACAAGTCCCCTTAAAGGGCGAAGCTGCCATTAAGGCCGTAACACGATTTTTAAAGAAGATAAATGGCATATTATTACCATCGTAACCAATCAAGGCCGCCTTATCGAAAAACGTTCTACTATTTTGGTATTCAAAAAAGCAATCCTGCTGTTGAGAACTCGATTTAGCGGGAGAAGACAAGCTATATCCCTTAAGGGGCTGAGTGGGCTCAGTCACATGCACAGCCCGATCACGATCCTCACACACGTTAAAATCAGGAGACGCGATACGCCTCTCACAACCACCCAAATTACGTGTAGCTGGGCGATCAAAACCTAGCGGCGCAGAAAACTGTGAAGGGGGCAAAGCATTACTACTAATGGCGGCCCCGTGACCTGTACGCTCTGGGGGAGGAGTTCGGTTGTAATTCGCAGACCTTGGCTCTACAGCATTCGGAAGACCCTTAGCCGCGGCCCCGAGACCTCCTGAAACAGCTGGAAAACGTGTGGATTGCCCTGGTCCACTCACAGGTTGAACGGGCGTTTGGAAATGGTTATGCAAATTAAACTGCGATTGATGTTCATTTCTGGAATGCCTAGAAGAGCTCTTCTTAGAGCTACGCCGGGAGCCCGCCTCTGATCGATATTCAGCTAAAACTACCTCTTTGCGTTGTTCAGCCCTCAACTGAGGGTCTTTGAGTGCGAACTCAGCAGCTCTCGCTTCGGCTTTTCACGGCGGCTTCAGCAGCTCTCGCTTCGGCCTCCGCTCTCGCGGCGGCCTCTGCTCGTACAGCCTCAGCAGCTCTCACGGCAGCCTCAGCTCGTATGGCCTCAGCTCTCGCGATGGCCTCAGCAGCTCTTGCTTCGGCCTCAGCTTGGATCTGGAGCTCCTCTCGTCTTAGCTGTAGGTTAATTTGTGCCACTATCCGAGACGAAGTCCTAGACATCCTAGTGCTTACATTTGAGGCGCTATCCTCAGGATGTATGTCAGCATCCAACATATCTGAGAACTCACTTTTTTTTTGTTCAAAGTTATTTTTTAATGAGTTAAATTCGGGATCTACCCTATCACGAAGTTCTGCCAAGATTGCAGAGTTA
Source organism: Aplidium turbinatum (assembly GCF_918807975.1). Taxonomy (NCBI): domain Eukaryota; kingdom Metazoa; phylum Chordata; class Ascidiacea; order Aplousobranchia; family Polyclinidae; genus Aplidium; species Aplidium turbinatum. The sequence goes on from NC_137489.1 coordinate 17,338,842, forward strand.
AAGATTTTAGTCAAAAGAGCATGGAAATGCCGTAATTCCTCTTCTAAAGTAGATAACTTAGATCTAAAAATTAACAGTTCCTGCTTATCACTCAAAGAACCTAGGACTACAGAAAGTTCCCCAATTTCAGTCAAAATATCCCGTCTAAGATGCCGGGCCTCTCGAACTGACTTAGCCTCATCGTTACTGGGTCCCTCTCCAGAATGGCCTGCCCGACCGCAAAGAACATCATCAGGCTTAAACTCAGTCGAGTCTACGGCGGTCGAGTCCTTGTCGCCACCGAGTGTAGACATATTAAATGTTGGGGCTAAATTAACAATTAAAAAAATTAAGTTACACAAACACACAAATTATTAGGCTACAGTAGTTATAAAAAACTTAACTGCCAAGACCGTAAAAATACAAAAAAGAATTTAAATACACGATACCGTAGCTGTACGGGTATGAAGTCCTAAAGTCCACAAAACTTGCTTGGATTCTTCCACTTGAATCTACAAGCACAGATGGATTGTCTTTTAATCTTCTTTCTTGCCAATGAATGTCAAAGTTATTTTTCTTCTGTACCAAACTGAGAAGAAATGTCTTTACTTTTCTTTGCTTCTGTAAGAGTGTAGACTACCAACCAACAAATCTTCTTTTATTATTTCTTGTACTTCTAAGTAGTTCTTCTGCACTAGCTGACAACAAACACGTCGTTTATTTTTATGCCTTCAAGTGCTTCTTGGCCTACCAGCTAACAAAAATCTTCTTTTATTTTTCTTGCTTTAATTTCTTCTTGACCTACCAACTGACAAGAACTCGTCTTTTATTTTTTATGGTTACAGCGGTAAACCATAATTTCTTCGTGGGAAAATTGTAACATAAAGTTGCCGGATCCGTTTGTCTGCATGTAGTGACCGAAAAAGAAACACTCCTCGAAACGTCTATTCTTAAAGTGTATTCCTGTAAAATTAGCCCGCGGCTATCGAAATCGAGATGCAAAGCCGTACACCTCTAAAACTGTCACTACGATACAGATTACTTGGATAAAAGACGGAGAATTTGTCCAGCTAGCAAGCACCAAATAAACCAGTTAAATGTGCGACCGACTTCCAACAAACAACTTCGAGAATGAATCAGAAAAATTTGTGATAACTCAAAGGCACGCCAGCAGTAGCGCGACGCAACATTTCATGTCCAAACAGGTTTCAAACTGAAACAGGTTTAAACCGGTTTGACACAGTCTTACGAACGATGGTGCAATTTTGGCTCATGTTTTAGGAATTTCCATGACGTAATATTCAGTAGACTTGAACGGTTTTTATATGACGTTTGATTAGGTGAACAATTGTCTGGAACACTCAGTAGGCTACAAACACTTGCGGTCACTTCAAGAGTTCTGATTGTTTTTCATCTTTTAGTTGTGAGCTGAGAAAGGATTTGCTGTTTTGTTACGATACCTGCGGACTGACTAATTTTAAGGCAAAAAGCAACTCTATTCTCCATGCGTTTCTGCAGGTGCCTACTAAAATCTTTGTCTTCGATGGCAACGCGTCAACCACATCCACTGAGGATATCTGAACTATTTTCATTGTTTGATTGAATCTTTATTGAATCATTGATTGATTGGCTGGGAAAGCTTTTTGCAGAGCTTAGTAATCCTGGCAGTTTCGCATACTTGTAAAGGCTTTAAATCACGGACGCAGGCCCGGTCACCGAGAATGACAGAGTGAAGTTTCCGTTGTTTGAAGTCTTTTGTTGCTGGGGAATTATTCCATCCATTAGATGCTGCTGAATGAAGAGCAGTCCTTTACGTGCTTTGCTCAAGCGCACACCCCGAGAGTCGAACCACCGCCGCTTGATCTTGAAGCTTCTTCGTTCCAGAAGTGACGCGCTATTGCTAACCAACTGAGCTATCGGGGCGGATCGTTTTGTTGCCATGATGGCTTTCTTACATGAGTTATTATCTATTTTTCTTTATCACTCATCAGCTCAAAGTAGCCTATTATTAAATCTAATCTTTTTTTCTACATCGAGGTTTTTCTTTTTCTTTTGTGCCTTAATTCAGTTCAGTTTGTTTTTATTTCTGACCATCACAACGAAAAACAATATAGCCTACTAGGCTAGACTTTTTCAAACATAACAAAGGTCTAGATAGAAAAAGATAAAAGCCAAAGCAGGACAATCGGTTTAAAATATGGCACGGTCGCAACATCATAATTAGAATTTTTAAAATTTAGAAAACAAAAATGCAAGTAAATTTTTTTAATAATTTAAATTATGAGTAAAAAAAAAACAAGACAAAAAAGAAAGTTACTGCTACTTGCTTAGTTGGGTTGTATCAACAAGCAATACTAGGCTACAACTAACATTTACCTGGGAAGACCACCCGCTTGAGTGGCCTAGGCCAACTCGTTTATTTGCACTGATGGCTAATTTAAAGTGCCCCGGGCTCCCATCAGTTAGACTCGCCCCTGCGGCTAGCTAGACTAATTTTACACTGATTAAACTTGTCGGGTTACCAAACAAAAATTATGTTTACAAAACGTTGAAACATAAATGAAAATCGTCTAGCCGGCAACACATTATTTAAATCCGAACCTTTCCGCCGGTCACATTTAACCCGCGAGCCAGGGTTTCACATTCAGCAAACGCAATCAGATTGTGTTTTCAACAAACTTCATCTATCGAAAAATTGTAGATCAGTGCGGTCCAAATTAGTTTTGTCCGTGGTTATTTGTTGGCGAACAAATGACCGTAGCCTACTGGTTCAAATTGTTATTGACATTGAAAAAATATTTTATGGCCTAATGCAGTTAACAATGTAACATGAATGGTCGAAACGTTGTATCGTCAAGGGAGTAAGACATTTACAGTTAAGTTAGTATCGTCATTGATCTGGTAGCCACTTTAACCGAGCAACTTTTGTAAGAGCCTGAACCAATCAGAAGCTGCGTTGTCTGTGACGTTATTACGTAAATGGAAGTTGGAGGTGGAGCAGAGAAAAAGCGGGAAAAGTTTTTATAGAAAGTAAATGAAGCGAGGGTTCCACCTTAGCATAGGTGGGCAAAGTTACTTTCAAAAGTAACTGAGTTACAGTTACAGTTACTTGGCCAAAATAGTAACTGAGTTACCGTTACAGTTACCGATTTTAAAAAGTAACTAGTTACCGTTACTAGTTACAGTTACTAGTTACTCACAAATCTAAACATAAAATTCTGCACCTGGCCAGCTCTGCATGCAAGTCCAGTTTAACCGCAATGTTTGATATATAGTGTTAGAGCCATCCATGCTAACATAACAGCACAAGTGCAAAACCAACAAGGTTTTATTTAAAAAAAATACTCAGTGGCTTATGTGTTTATTTCCTTTGAGAAATACGAGCATTTCAAAGTGCTCGTCACTCAGGCCTGCCCTTTTGGGGTTTAAAATGTCCTTGCCCAATCGTCGTCGTCGTGTGAGCCTCTGGGGCCGAGAGTCTATTCTTTTACGCCCCAGATTCACGATGTTCCCGGACTATACTCTGGAAGGCTACTAGAGAGCAGCCAGTCTTTGATTTCATCATTCATGACACGCAGACCTTCCACTCTGTTAGGTGGCTTGAAGATGTTACAGTCATTGATGATGTCCGCCCCGATAGTTCAATTGGTTAGCGCTTCACTTCTGGAACGAAGAAGCTTCAAGATCAAGCGGCACTGGTTCGACTCTCAGGGCATGCGCTTGAGCAACGCACGTTAAGGACTGCTCTCCATTTAGCGGCATCTAATAGATGGAATAATTTCCCGGCAACGAGACTTCAACAATCGGAAACTTTACTCTGTCAATCTCGGTGAGCGGGCCTGCGTCAGTGATTTAAAGTCTTTAGTCTACAAGTATGCGAAACTGCCAGGATTAAGTTCTGCAAGAAGCTTTCCCATTCCGAGGATAAAGATTTAATCAATCAATCAATCAATCAATGATGTGGTCTGCGTCTGTTCCTCGGCACCACATTTACAGGAGGAGAAAGAGGCCATTTCCCATTGGTGCATGGTTGAGCGGAAAAGCCCGACGCCCGCACGGAGACGGTTGAGGCGCACCCATGCCTGTCTTGGTAGTGTCAGGTCGATTGAGCGTGTGTCGGCGTCGGGGATGAACGAATAAAGTCTGGTGATGAACAAGTGCTGCAATGAAAACAATATTTCTACTGCAGCACTTGACGGAATGGGAGTGTTATGTTTTTAAAACAGTTTTTTCATCGGTCCAATTGTGAATCTGGATCCGCTTAACTTGTCCTCTGCAGGGTCCGCTTCCAAATACTCCTGTAACAGATTCAACGCGCATTGCTTTCTTTTCTTGGTTTTTGCGTAAAGTGATGCAAAATGTCCTCCGTCGCTCTATCTACCACCATCCACTTCAGTGTCGCTGCTACTCCCCTCTTCAGCAGAGCAGTTTGCTTCTTCAATTGCTTGAAGCATGTTCTGTTTTATTTTGGTCTTCAATTCAGCAGTGTCGCTTAATGATCAGGCATTAAACACAGATAAGTCTAAATTGTGGGTGGAATGCAGTCGCAAGCTGAAAGTCGCTGTCCTCGAACCAATGACCAAATCTGGTTTGTCTTGCTTCCACAAGAACGTCCACCAACGGCAAGCAAACAGCAATGCTGTTGCTGGTTTTAACGTCAGAAAATCTTTTTAGAGGCATTGCAAGCGTTACACTAAATGCAATAAATTTCAACTTCTTGAAGGTAACTAACTAACTGACTATAAGCATCAACAAATTGCTTTTAATCGCTGCGTGTTTCTTGATGTTTATAGTCAGTTAGTTAGTTACCTTCAAGAAGTTGAAATTTACTGCATTTTTATAAATATTTTCAGGTTCCTGATGAGGGCTTAAGTTAAACCGAAAACGTTTGACTGTTAAACTCATTTGTAAATATGTAAAATATATTATTATAATGCTCAACCCTGTTGTATTGTTGTGTCTTGCCCGTCTTTGGTGCATATCGATTAATCGCCAAAAACAATTAATTTAGCCAAATCAGTTATCAAAATCGCCAAAAAAGAGCCAAATCATAAATATGAAGCTAAACGTCTTAAAAAATCGCCAGATTTCTGGACTTTGGCGATAAATTCGCCAATATGGCAACCCTTTTCCACCAGACCACACAACAAAAGTAGAACCGCGCATGCGCAGTGCTGCGCCGATACAGCTGCGAGAAAAATGCATTATTGCGCAAAACGCAGCAAACACGCACTAAGCAAGACACAAACACGTGCAGAGAAATAAACGGCAATTAAAAACTGAAATTTCAATACAAAAGTAACTTGTAACTGTAACTGTTGAAAAAGTGCTAAAATAGGAACTAGTTACCGCGTTTCGTTACTTTTGGAAAATTGTAACGAAGTTACCGTTACAGTTACTCAAAAAGTAACTAGTTACAGTAACTAGTTACTTTTGTAACTAGTTACTGCCCACCTCTGCACCTTAGCCAGCGTGGTCTAGAGGAGTGCTCTTCAACCTTTTTGTCCGTGGTAGGCTACACCTTTTTTCAATTTTTAATAACTTCGAATACCTCACAAATAGCAATGTTTAATTATGTACAGGAAGTAAAAAAAACTAATAATTAATTAATTAATTGTTTGTTAAAGTGATTATAGTAGTCTTGAACTGGGCACAGGAAACTACGCATGCAAAAGTGCACAAAACTTCAAAATTGAAGTTGATTTAACGGCTAGCTTGTTGTTGCATTGTTTGGTGTTAGCTCTTTCTCTATTCCTCCCCGCATTAAAGAATCAATGCCAAGTATCGAGTTTCGTTTGTTTGACTTGATCTCAACAATCCCAAAGTCAAATGCGAACCCAAACGGTAAACGCAACCAAAATGAGCGTTCTTCTTTATTGTCGCACTTGATTCCAAGCATTGACTGCCTCGTGTATGAAAAGTTTCCAGGATTCTCTGTTGTTTGCTTTGTGTATTAGGTGTATGTTAAAACCTCAATTGCTAAGGTAACAGGGATCAGTTGTCAGTAGATGTTACAGAAAATATATTTCGCACTTATTCAGTGCATCGTCAGTTCTGATAAAGGGCAGTTAAAACCTACAAGTAATGTTTTAAACAACATTACAGTGACGCAATAATGTCAAAACATGAGAGTAAAAAATTGAAAAAGCATAAGCGTAAATATTGAAAAAATGCTGAATGAAAACTAAACCAAGCTGGCAGTAAAGTAAATTACGTATCAAATATAAAACTAGAATTGATGAAAGAGCGATGAGCAAAGCCTGCAAATGTAGCGTTGTGACAAATTTGTGACATTGAGCACTCCGCAAAGACTTTTTAAGTTAAAACAGGAACTCAATTGCAGCAATTATGGGATTTATGTAGCAACATGTTTACTTTGCCATGAACAATATGTTGGACAAACGGTTAATAAATTTTCGGTTGGCTGGTCACAGGGCCTCCGAGAGAAATCATGACTGGTCGGGAAACAATACTAAAAGTGGGCCCTAAAAAAACATTTTTCAGCAAAAATACAAGTGACGAATTTGTATCATGCCTTGCATCATGTGTCTTAAGCCAAACTTAGCTACTTTCCTCATCGTGAAATTGAATTCCTTTAAAGTTTCGATTAACAGCGTAGGAATATTTATATGAAAAAACTTCTTTCAATCTGAAAATCAACAAAAATCACTCGACTACACTTGCAGCAAAATTGCCATTGTTGCTCAATATTTTCTCTTGAAAGAATTGCAGTGAAGTTATATTGTATGATGTTCACATGCACACCTCATACATGGTGCCTTTGGCTATGACCGTTGGGAGGATAATTTAGGTCCCGTACCAAAACGATTCTCTGGCCCCAAGTAAAGACACTTGCAAGAAAAATACACCATATTTAAAGAATGCAGTAGTTTGTGCAAACTCTCTGGTGCTTGGGCAGTGTGGGCGTGTTTGGTGATGAATTCTTGTCTGTTTGTTGTGTGGAATCCTGGAAGAGCCGCTTTTGGGTCGGTGATAACGTCTCCTCCTTTAACAAGTCTGCGTCACTGCATCTGTGTTGGCTTCAGTCATGTTGTGAATCAAAATTGCTATAGGTGGTAATTTTAGTATAACTTTCAGTAGATAGAGGAAGAATTGTAAACACACAGACACAGTGCGGGCAATAAAAATAGCTCAAAAAGCATTCAATCTATTTTGAACCTTTTGCAATGCAAAGTTATACGGATCACAGCATCAAATAATAAAGATTTTGAAAGGTCTAATTTGATGCACAACATGCATAAACTGTTCACTCAGTTTTGAGTCGTGGTGGAGCGTAAACAAATCTTACAAATTTCTGTGTGCTAAAACCACGTTTTCAATTTGCAACCGTTAGAGGTAGGCTACTGGTTTACGCAACAAATTTCCAGAGCACAAAAATATTTGGAAAAGTGTTTCGAAAGTTGCAATCAATGATTTCCTTGAGCAGATATCATGAGCCTGAGGACTGAGGTGATGCGTTCCGGTTTGCAGCTCAAGTTTGCTGGGTAGCTTTCTTTCAAAAGTAGCCTACAAACTCATCTAAAATGTCATTGTTGTATAACTTGTTTAAATTTGTTCCGCATGTTTGCAACTACACATCAGACATACAATGATATTTAAATAAGACTTCAAACTTATCGATATTTTTGAGTTTGTTGATACATTTGTGAATAAACTATACCAACAGCTAGCGAATCCTTTGCAACATAGCGTACAATAGAATAAATTTTGTTTGTAAGATTGAGCTGGTGAAGCGGAGTTGTTGGAGCGTTCCGTCCCCAGAAAAAGAAAATCTTTTTTTTAAATTCATAGTTTCCATAACAACTTAAGCTTGCGATTAGTCAACTCTTTTCAGCTTCCTGCAACTTTGATTACACCTTCCTTTAACTTCATTAAATCCATCAGCTTATTGTCCATTCGTCGTCGTCGTGTGGGCCTCCTCTGGGGCCGAAAAACATTGCACAGTTCTTTATTGCTGCATAAATAGGTTAGTAAAGTGAATCTTGCTTTGGACTGTGATCTACATAATGCAGAGAAGCACAGGTTTGAAACTGCTCAGGTAGGCTGCTTGGAAGTGACGAGTTTAGCTGACTGGGGTTTAAAATTATCGCTTTATCAACGCAACTTTTATCAAAGCACGCTTGATATCTTCAAGACATAACTTTCCCTGGGTAAAATTGAATTTCCGAAAGATGATGATGTTGTTTTCGCTAGTTTGTTTTAGTCATTGTTTTCAGTGTCGTCAAGTTATAGCCTATCTATTTTGTGAGTCGTGCAAGGCCTATGGTGCGTTGCGCTTGAAATGGCTTTGCCCGTGGTAGGATTTCTTTGTGGGGTTTTCTTTGCCTGCCTTGCTCTTCTTGCTATGAGCTAAACGCATCAAGACGTGTTCCCCTTAAGACCATCAGCACTCTTGATAACGCACCATGGCCGATCTTCATAGCAACTGTCCATACAAATCTTCAATATATCAGCTAAAGTTATGTAGGCTAATAAAGTTGTAGCCTATATATGTTTATATGTTTTGTTACATTTTTTATTTTTATTTTCCCTTTATATCTTAAATTTTTCTGAAGGTGTTGCGACCGTGCCAAATTTTTTTCAACTCAATAACTTACTTCGGTCACAAGCACGTTTTAACGTTCGCGTTTTGTCGCTTCTACCTTTTTCTCGACCTTTGCTATGTTGACGTGTATTGTTTTGATATGATGGTCAGAAATAAAAAAACAACTGAACTGAACTGAATTAGACTACTCAAAACTGATATAATATTTGGACAATACTGCACACCATGAACTCCAACTCTAGTGCATTTAAGCAATGACATCCTTAAGCAGAAAATAGGAAAGAAGGGTTTACTTTCTTCAATCTTGCTTGGACACTTTCCCAAATATGTTGGATCCATTATCATATGCCTGGCAAACGCAGTTTTTCATGTCAAGCAAACATAATACACGCGTAGCCAAAGCAGCACTAGTTTTCAAGTTAGAACAAGATAAAACATTCAGTGATAGCCTACAGAGATCAGCAGGCTTAACAGCAACAGATTTCACGCGCTGAAGCAGTTTAACATAGCCGGACTACGTTAAAATGTTGCAAATACGAGAATGGTTTGTTCTTGATAAGAAACATCTAAAGCAGCATCTACAATGATCGAAAAATACTTGTAACAACGCATTTCATTCAAAAATTTGTTTATTTTTAAGTTGATAAATTTTTATTTTATTAGTAAAAATGGGCCCCCCTCAAAAGTGACAAAACGAAAAACTACTCGTTTTTCCTTTACAATGTTATGCTAGGGGGGAAAGTAGCCCGACTTCCCCCCCCTCTCGGAGCCACTGGCTGGTCAGGCCATCGTGCAACTTGGCACACTTCTGATTTTTCTTCTAATAATGACAGGGCTGCGTTATTAAAACATTTTGCTGTATTTCATGATCTAAGTACTGAACCACAACTTTCCCAATGCTACAATGTCACATTTGTTGAACAACCCAATATTGATAATCTAGATCAGTGGTTCTCAAACTGGGGTCCGCGGTCCTTTTGGGGTCCGTGAGACAATTTTCTGGGACCGCGAAGCACCTTCCGGCAAAATTAACACAATCCCGAAGTAAAAATTTTCAGGCAACTTATTTTCCAAACCAAACTTAACAGATATATTTTAGTAAGCTGGTTTGTCATCCTTCCACACAGTTTTTTAAGCCCGGCCTTTCGTTTGATTGTGATAGCCTTTGTTTCGTTTCTATCGACTTTGTGACATCAAGGACTGCATAGTGGTGACGTACTCCTACAACAGTCGTGTTTACCAGATCAAGAACAGAATTACGAAATATACTTGACTAAAAAGGGGTTAGGCGAAGTTTATTAAGGCTGGTTATTTTTTACTGATTTAAGTTTTGAATTGAATGCTTTTTCGAACTTTTAGCTTTTTTAGCCTCAGTCAAACTCAAATTAGCCTAAAATTAAGAACTTTTTCACTTTACTAATTGAATTTTTAAGTTAAATTTGAGTACAAAAAGTGAAAATGGTTCAGCCTCGAAAAAAATTAAGATTCAATGATTCCTATGTTCAATTTGGTTTCACTGCGATACATTCTGGAGGAGAAAAAAAAGCCGCAGTGCGTGCTGTGCTATAAAGTTTTAGCAAGTTCTGCTCTAGAACCTAGCAGGCTGAAAAGACATTTGGTAACACATCAAGATCATATTGAACCAAACGGAACCTAACATAGAACTGATAACACCCAAGCAGATGCACCCATTTTATTGACGTGTGCATTTTTAATTGCATATAACAAATAAACTATTAATCGTTTGCCGTTTTTGCGCTAATTTGCCTTAAGTTTTGGAGGACCGAGAGTCGTTGAAAAAATCGCAAGGGGACCGTTCAACAATTTTTTTGAAAAAGTTTGAGAACCGCTGATCTAGATGCTTGTGAAGATGGATACATAGGATACATGCCAAAATAAATATCCAAAAATTAATTCTGCCACAAGTTTAACTTTTTGACGCTCCACTACATTTTTTTAAGTTCATTACATTTACATTTTTTTAAGTTATTTTTAAGTTCTTGTACGTTGCTTTGCGCAGACTAAAGTTAACCAGTAACCACGCTATATGGTAAAAAAGCAAAATTATGTAGAATCCTATGCAAAATATAGATTTCTCAGTATTGTTTTCAATGGCATTGAATAAAATTAGTGTCGGCTAATTTGTTTGAAAGTTCTTTCAGCAACATGTGCACGCATTGACAAATTTAATAACTTAAGTTGAAAATATGCAGCACCAACCATCTCACTAAAATTGATTTACATAAATCCATAAAAGATTGCAATAAATGCAACCGGTGAAAGTGCGAAACCGTAGATTATTCTCATTATTTTTTTCCTACTATGTAGCTAAGCTTGATAGAAAATGGAAATAACAATCGGAGGAAATGTAATAAAAGCCGTAAAAACATTGCATAAATCGTTTTTCGTTTCGGAAGTTTACGTTGGAACAGCAAAACTAAACATAACTTGATGTCGGCATGTATCAAATTTGGTTAAATTTCGCATTAAATATGCTTTTGTTGAATACTTTTATGGGGGGGTCGTGAGACTACATTGATTGCTCTGAGGAGGTCGCGGTGGGAAAAAAGTTGAAAACCCCTGGTTTAAAGTGTCAATAGGTAGAGTATTACCATAGGTACCTACCATCCATTTCTTTCTTTCCAAAACCTTTTCCATCTGCTTTAAATTTGACACAAAAAATTGCGTTTGTTTCCAAAACCAATTACGCGTCATCATTAGCCATTTTTCTGTTATGTTTATGTTATTTTGCAGTTAATTTGAATTTTTCATGTATGTATTCTTATTACTTTTTGTAGCTTGGTTTGCAAAATTAGGCCCTTGTCTAGTCAACAGCCTTAGGACTACAGTACCCTTAATCCGGCCCTGATTGAACCTCAAAACAATGTCATGTTACAATGGTACGTTTATTTAGATAAAATTAAACGCGCCTTTTAGGCCCATTGTGCTAAGCAAATAAGTCTTTGCGGAACAGCAGATGGTATTCTGTGGGTTTTTGTATGGCTAGTATCAGTCAGAAATTAATCAGAAGACTAGTTACGGTAGCCAAACTATCCAATTCTTAAATAACCTATAACTTGAAAAGTTTTGAGTTCATTACGGCGCCGCAAGTGTTAGTTTTCAAAGGGGGCCGTGCCGTCAGCAAAAAAAGTGTGGAAACCGCTGGTTTATAGCACTGAAGATGAAGACGGTATAGTTTTCTAAACATTTGTTTGCTGAACCTGAGTTTATTATCTACAATTTGGGCATTTAATTTTTGATCAATGTCACGTTACTTTCATTTGTAAGCAACAAAACTATTGTGCTTATCCATATAATTTTTTATCAATCAAGTAATACGGTGACACAATTTAGTTCTTTGTTAAAGCAAGAAGACTGTTCAACTGTTTAGCGCCACGGAGAAAAACTTTCTGTGTGGGAAAGCTAATCCAATGCGCCAACAAATCGCGCAAGAAACATCTACAATCCAGAAAGTGGATTAAAAGACCAGTAAACAAGTTTTTAATGATTCCTGTTATAAATGAACTGACCCTTGCAATAGCTTTCAACAGTTTATTTTAGTACCACAGCATTTGTTGCGAATGTATGCCATGAAATAAAAGCACGCAGTCGACCTATATCACTAATTGTAGTATTAAGACGTTTGAAAACACCAACAATTCGTTATGTAGTACGATACAATAGCATTCCTTGATTATTACTTATGCTTATTAAACATTGATTATATCCAGACATATTATGCCCATGAAATCAGAGGTATGCTACTATTCGGTGAGTCCGATTCGGCGAGTTCCTAACCTCTAACCCTAAAACGTCAATGATAATTAGGCTACAGTACCCAATAATTTAAAAAAAAATTTGAAAAAATCCCCCGTTAAGGGATCGGACTCATCGAAACGGGCCATTCCGTGAAATCAGAGCGAGCTTGCGCGTTAATGCCAAGCGTTTCGAACCAATAAAAGGTCTACTAATTGAAGGGGCATGCCTGATTGGTATCTTATACAGTACTGTCGACGATCTTAGTGCTACCTGATGATTTACTATTGTCGTAAATTTTCTGTTTCAGCTTGGTAGGTCAATGCTATCCACACAAAATTTTTGTTGAATAATGAAAAAGAATACAAAGGTTAAGTCGCGTAAAAGTACTTAAAAACAAGCTGCAATTAAAACAGTGAAACAAAATTAAGAGGCAGCACCTAAATCGCCGCGTGCAATAGTGTGAACTTCTACATGTCTGCGCAAGGCGAAATTTGCATAAGATCTTGCTTAAGCTAATTGATGATGGTAATTAGCATCTAAATACAATTTAAAGTCACAAAACTTTGCGATGTTGTCATACTCAAGCGAAAAAATCACAATATGTAAATAAAATTGGAAACAGATGTATTCTGTCTCAAAATTTGAAAGCTAAAAAAAAAGCTTTGAAACTAGTGTTGGTTCTCTCCAAAAGACGTCAGACGCCAACTATCATCTATGGATACCATACTTATTTAGGCTACACAGAAAATGTGTAGTTGTGTACTGGTGCAAAACAACTATGTATAACCTTATTAGAGCCACAGCATATAGTTTATTGTTTTACTTTGAAAATTGTCTGCTACCTTGGCCTTTGTTTCCAAACTTTTTGTATCCTTTGGAGTTATCATTGCCGTGCTTGTAATTGTTTCGTCGAGCTACCTTGTTGGACTTTTTGCTATGGACGTCAAGGTCTACAAAGGGAGCCACTGAAAAGCCAAATGACAAAGCTACTTTTTTAATATCTAGGGTTTCTACATTAAATATGGACTTGAGTGAATGAGACGCATACGATCGTATGTATGACTTGTATCCTTCTTCGGCTGATTTACCAAGAAAGTAATTTTTGTTGATTAGCTGCTCCAATTGTGCCTGAATGTTGGCAATTTTTGACCACGAAAATTCAAACTCATTTAAAGGCACTTTGGCATGTCGGAGATAGCGCAAAAACCCAAGCTCTTCTGGACGTAAAATCAAAAGAGCATGTCCAGATCCGTTTACTCCACGAGCCGTGCGCCCAACTCTATGAATATATTCTTTGGGATCATCAGGAGGATCAAATTGCACAATCCAATCTACTGCAGGAATGTCCAGACCACGGGCAGCAACATCAGTGCAAAGAAGTATGCCCTTTTCAGCATTGCAAAACTGAAAGAATGTAGTAGTTCTTTTAGTTTGTTTCTGTTTTCCATGAATACAAAGACACGGAAGATCAATGTAATTCAATAGTTCATAATGGAACTTAACGCTCATGCATGAAGACAGAAAAACCATAATTTTCTTTTCCCGATTCCTGCGTAGAAACGTAAACAAAACCAAAAACCGTTTTTCTGATGGACAAACAACATAGCCTTGTTCCAATCCATCAACAGTGGCCTCTGATTTAGCATCATCCACACCAACATACAGCGGAAGCTTCTTCAAGGAAATTCTTGCAAGATCTTCAGTCTTTTTTGTTTGTGTGGCTGAAAAAAGCATAGTTTGACGCCGCTTAGGAAGCAATCTGATGATTTGCTTCATTTCTTCTTCAAAACCAACTTCTAGGATTCGATCTGCTTCATCTATCACAAGGCACTGTAAATTGCGGTACATGAATTGCTGAGTGTTTTGCAAGTGGTCCAGCAATCTTCCTGGTGTGGCAACAATTAAATTTATTCCGTTCCCTAATTTTTTTGATTCAGCAGCTCTATTACTTCCTCCCATTATGAGGCCATAAGTTTGACAGTGAAATTTCAATAAATCTTGCATCACTCCATAAATTTGCATTGCTAATTCTCTGGTCGGAGAAATTACAATGGCTCCCGTTCCATTCCTTGGCATAAACCTAAGTTTATACAACAACTCAATAACAGGGATAAGAAAAGCCAACGTTTTTCCACTGCCTGTCTTAGCAGCTGCTAGTAAGTCTCTGCCTTCTAGCAAGGGTGGAATAGCTTTAGCTTGGATTTCCATCATATGAGTAAATCCCATATTTGTAATTCCTTTTAAGGTCAGGTCACTTACTCCGAGACTTTCCAGTGAGGCAAATGAAGTGTCTTGGACAGCTTCGTTTTCCATAACTTTCACTTCCAAAGAACTGTCAGGAGCTGTTGCAATTTTTGCTTCACTCTTTTCTATGTGCTCCTCAAGAAGTTTTTTCTCAATAGTAACATTTTCTTCAATATCCTCTTCGTTTTCTTCATCACTGTTTACTTCATCAACAATGTTTTCCTGTTGGTTTACATTTTTTTTCTTTTGATCTGTTTCACCATTTTTTATGCTTTGTTTATTTTGTCCATGCAATGTAGTGTAGGTGTCAGCAGGTACCTTGGTAATCTTGTCGTCCAAGATTTTGTCTCTTAAAAGGTCAAGTTGTTTCTGTCGCTCTTTTCTTTTTGCTAACTTTTTTCTAACCTTCCGCATATGATCAGACATTGTTAATTAACGACAAGAGCACAAGTTCATTAACAACCTTGTAAGAAATAGAATGAGTTAAACTTTTTTAATGCTAAGTTGACTGAAAACAAATTATCTACATCACAGGCAACCATACAAGAAATGTTCATAAAGAACATTAATAAACTGTTTACGATTTAAGATGAGAACTTTTTAAAGGATTTTTTTGTTTGGAATTAATACATATTATACTGTACAAAGTTCCAGTACAGAAGAGATCTTTAGAACACAAACAAGTGTTACAATCTACTAGCATCTGCAGAAGTGCAGAGGCTAGTGCTAATTTACTACAAGTAAAAGCTATAACTACTGTAGGCCCCCTGAGCTCTTTTTTGGAGGCTGTTAAGTCAATACTGTTGCAATGGTACTTGACACTTTTTCTCTACATTTGCAATCTTTTTTCACAAACAAGCCAAAGTCTCTCACATGCCATCAAGAAATATTGCTAAGAAGTATTTTACAAAAAAGCCAAGCATCAACATATTACAACTCAAAAACCACTCCACTTGGAGAGCATTGCATTTAAATATAACTTGCAAATATTGTTTCATGGCCTGGGACATAATGAGTCGTTACCCAAATGACACTGTTTATCTATATAGAAGAGGCAGTGAGTAGCAACCTGCTCATACACATTACACAGCTGTAATTATAACAGCGACATCCAGAGCACAGTACCGGTGGGGATTAGGGTGGATCAAAAAAAAACGAATTTTTGAGTTCAGCTTAGTGCATCTGCCAAAAGATGCAGTTTGGGCTATCTTTTACATTGGTACTTGAAAAAACATTTTTTGACCCCGTTTGACCCCTATCCAAGAGCTCTCTAGTGGCCGCCAAGGCAAAATTCCTTAAATTAGCCATAATACTTTTTCTAGTGGGTGCAGGCTAATGATTTTGGTGTCTAACCCCACTAAATCAAGTCTTAGGAAGTCACTTTTGCAGTCTAAAATGATGCATGGGCAGCCAAAATTGCATAATGACATTTTTGCTCTAAAAAGGCATTTTATGGGAAAGAAATGGCATTGTTAGATATTTTGGGCAGTTTTATGGATGAAATACTAAAAAAAGTGTAACCTAGGTAAAACACACGAGGATGTGACCATTTGTGTGCAAACTGGCCTCTAGTCCAATGAGGTGGTTGAGGTGATATGAGGTCCAATAGACTACAGAAGCATACGATAGTGCAGCTGCATGCCGCATATATATTTATTTGATAGTGTAAACTTAACTATTGCATTTATTACAGCTTTAGATATTGTTTATTTCAATGTTTGTAAGTATCTGATCACACTTAACTTAATTGAGTTTATATAATGTTTAATAGAGGCAAAACTTGCATTTGGCTTCTGAATAAGCATGCCATTGAACACATCCTGGGTAATGTGCACTCAACCCTCTTGTTTTTACTTTTTTTTTGTACTATTGACTTGTAGATTTGTGAGATTGTTCCACTAGCCAAGAATCTTTGCTGGTCCAAAAATCAGTAGAATTAGGGCACGTTTATGTGGGCCACCATCCCATTCAAATTTTTAGGTTTGCCATTAAGTAAATATTGAATTACCGGTATTTTCATGCTTCTCAACAGAATTTGTATGTTTCAACAAAATAATATGCATAAAACTTTTGCCTGTTCGACTATCTATCGTACAGGGAATTAAAAGAACATGCTTGTCTATACGAGTTGTCTGTGAATTCACATTTTTTACGCGTTGGAATAGCTAAAAATACAACTCCAGTGAGCGGAAGTGGTCTAAAATTCTAATTTCACACTCGAAATAGATCAAATACCATAAAAAGTTACCAATATAGGCTAGTAAGTTTGCTACATGAAAGCCTGGTATTGAATCTGTATGTATACAGTAACTGTAAACTTTTACTAACACATTTTGTCACAGAAGGCAATGTGGTCGACTAGTCTAATCTGTGCAAGAGGATATTTGTTTTTTTCCTTTCTCAAATTAGGTGTGTCTTTTCTGTTAGCTTCCACTATTTGTAAAGTGTTTTGATAGTGTTCCTCGTTTCTGGCACAATGTAGGTAATCGGTGCTCAGTTTAACTCCATGTTCAGCCACATTGTAATCAGCTTTCTGGTACGACTCTGATTCAGACCATTTCTCTACTGATAAAGGAAGAAAATCATCATTTATCTCTAAAACAGAGAAAAAGAACCGAGAGTCCTTTGTGATAAAATCTGTCAGTTTTGATTCCAGATTGATTTCTGATGGAAAACGTGGTCCGTACCTGGCCAGTGCCAAACCGATCTGCTGGTGTAAAAACAGGATCTGTAGGTTTTACATGTATAAGTTCATCAGCCATCTGATGTTTACCTCTTCCTGAACTTCAAAGCTGAACAGTGCCAGTCCAGTGGTACCATCTCAGCAGAGAGATACCAAAATTGACGTTTGAAGCTACGTTCAGCAGCATCTGATATCAACTTATGCACTGCTCCATATCTGAGAATGTTCATGTACATAGTCAAACGGTTCCAAGGAGCATCTACAGCAACACTACACCGAAACCAATATATAAAGTAGACGAGGGAAATAAAATTCATAAGATCTTTCAGTTTAGCCACTTGTGAACCTGATGTGATAGTTCCCTTAGGTAACTTAGCTATTTGATTTTCCAGTAGCATCAATTAATAGGAATGAATCAGTTTGACCATCCATCTGGCCTTGTGTGTGGCCCCAGAACGGTAGAATTTCACATTTTGTAGACCAGGACTGATATAAGCAATGCACATGCACAAGTTCATAAGTTATTTATAGTCGCCTCAAATGAACTTGTATTTGCTTTGTGCAAGTTGAACAACGTCATCTTTGAGGTTCTGAATGAGATCGTGTGTTGTTACTGGAAAGCTGTTGATATCCAGTGTACTTAGCAGTTAGCCACTGTGGAATAGAACCCCAGTTATTGCGGAGTCTTATGAAGATGCTCATTTCTGGTTATTTTAAAACCTCTAGCTTCAAATCTTCAAAGATACATGACACAACGATTTCACCAAAGTGATGTAAACAACCTGACCAGAGAAGTTCCTTATCTTAAGAGCTACAGTAGAAGCAGTTTTTGCGTTTCTTTTTTTAGAGTGTTTTTGTCGTTTTTCTGCACTAAGAATCCTACTTTCTTTCCTTCTAACTCGTGCGAATAAAATAGAGTCAAATCCGGTTATTGTGGCTGTCCTGTCTGTCATCATTCCTTTTAAGAATGATACGTCTGCAGGATTTGATATAAGCTCCTCAACAAAACACTAACATACTGATTTCGCCTGAACCCGTTGTCATGCATTTTGTGTCCATTACTGTAATGCTATGGATAATTGGATGCACAAATTAAAGGCAACATTTTTGCAATTAACTTCATACGGTAATTGTTTGCTTTTATATGTATGCTTCAGTGTATTAACAGCAATGCCTTTAGAAGCATTATGAATTTGTTTTTCTTTGCCCTTTTTTAAAAAAAACAATAAATTTCCAACTTTTTCAAGCAATTTTGCTGAATAAAGGCTCTGATGTCATTTTGCTAGCCCATAGATGATTTTAGACTGCAGAAATGACTTCCCAAGACTTGATTTAGTGGGGATAGACACCAAAACCACTAGCCTGCACCCACTAGAAAAAAAATTATAGTCAATTTAAGGAATTTTGCCTCAGCGGTCACTAGAGAGCTCTTGGATAGGGGTCAAACGGGGTCAAAAAATGTTTTTTCAAGTACCAATGTAAAAGATAGCCCAAACTGCATCTTTTGCCAGATGCACTAAGCTGAACCTAAAAATTCGTTTTTTTTGATCCACCCTAGTGGGGATGACGTGAGAATGAGGCCTATATTTGTTGAATATCAGTTTATTGCACTGGAAAGGGACGAATCATCACCATCAGAACGTAAAAAGAGGCTGACCAGTCTGACAGCTAAATAAAGCCATGAATACTAATAGAATGCAGAACAAAATTGCATAACAACTACGTCCACACAGGGAACCAAACTTAAGACTAACATCTAACAGTCATAAAAGTTATATCCACAGTCACACCAAGACATACTGGAATACTAATACTAAGCGCTAGTCACTTCGGCTGATGAGGAATCTGTCTTGATTAAAAACATGCAAATGTATCGATGTCCTAATTACAAGAATGCAACCAAGCACTCTATGGCATTCTAATCGTAAGGATGGGAAAAAAACAAAGACGAGACGCCGTGAGGAAACACAGAAATGACCTATGGAAAGCCTGCAGGGAGAGACTCCAGAACAATAAGTACGGGAAGCAACTTCAGGACCCCTATTTAAATCATTACACCAGGGGTGTGCAACTGTTTTTACCCGCAGACCAAAAATACTAAATTGAATTAAAACTTAAGCCATATACTGATTATAGTTATACTGTACTGTAGTCCATGTGTGTATTTGCAACCATTTTTTCAAGGATCTTTGAAAATCATATTTGTTTACAGTTACTCTTTTTGAAGCCAGAATACAAGCCTCCACCCTGGTTATAAATGTTATGACGTGAATTAATGTCAAAATTGGAATCGGCCAAGACATATGGGGGGGGCAAGTATGTGAACAGTAAAGCAAAGGTAAAGTAGTTTCACTCTATCTATATTCTATATGTTTGGTCGATTTTAAAGTATGATGTCATGGTATTTTTGACCAGAGCAGATATTTGTACACCAGCTCCCTTTTTTTAGTTGAAAGATATTTTCATACCGGTACTCTTAAGTGTGTAATAATTTGGTTGTATTGGTGTGTGTACTAAAATTACAATAGCGCATTTTATGTTTGCTGTCTTCATTCCAAAATACGTCCAAATGTCACTCTTATTAGGATGCTACCTAGTTCGTACCCTGAAAAGATCGAAAGAAAAAATTAAAAAAAGCGGAAGTTGCTGATCGCAGTTTCCGCAAACATTTTAAAATTTTCCCCCAGAAAAGATCGAGAGAAAAATAGCACAAAGCCGAAGTCGCTAATCGCAGTTTCCGCTAACCCTAACCTTAACACTAACCCTTGCTGAGCGCAGTTTCGGCAAACATTTTTCTGCACTTTTCGCTAACCCTAACCATAGACTAATCTATGCTCTAACCCTAACCCTCGCTGATAATCGCAGTTTTCGCAAACATTTTTTCGTAGTTTCCGCTAACCCTTACCCTAACCTTAGAGCAGTGGTTCTCAACCGGGGTCCGCAGACCCCAAGGGGTCCGTGAAAGTTTCTGAGTTTTTAGCAAATAAATAATAATAATAATTAATAAATTACGAAATTGAAAATTTGTTTGTGTTTTGTTTATGTATTAGCCTACAGTAATTCTCAAACTGTAAGTCGCAACGCATTGGTGCGTCGTTTGAAATTACAAAGGACATACCGGTAGCACAAAGGTTTGGTTTCTTAACTAAAACATATCATATACCTACACTAAATGACTTAAACCCTTTAAAAAAAAAGACTCTGTTGGCTATGTTTAAATTGATTCTTTTGAGACAACAGATTGTTGATCAATGATTAACTTAGACTGCTGACTAACGTTTGCATTTCCATCATCACTCACAGTTTTGCAGCGGCTATGATTATAACGAATTAATGTTGATCTAATGTCGATTTACAAATGAAAAAAGGGAAAAATTCTCTTTAATGGTCGCAAGTATTCTATTAACTTTTGATAAAATTTATTGAAAAACGTCAAATGAGCATATGGATTACTGATGTTTGATCCTGTGTGCCAACAGATAGCTCATACCTTCATTCATATACGTCGCATGATACACCTGTCTTTTCCGTGTTTCTAGATGCCTCTAAAGCTTTTGATAAAATTAATCATCACACATTGTTTAAAAAAAATGATTGAAAGAAGAGTGCCTATGCAATTTGTCCGTTTGTTACAGTATTGGTACAGTCATCAAACTATGCATGTAAAATGGGGTGGCCACCTCTTTCAGCCTTTTCATGTTTCAAATGGGGTGAGGCAGGGTGGGGTTTTGAGCCCTTACCTCTTTGCCCTCTATGTTGATGATCTATCCAAAAAGCTTAACATGTCTAAAGCGGGTTGCTATGTAGGGAATGCATTGGTAAATCACATTATGTTTGCTGATGACCTTTGCTGCTTTTGTCCCAGCCTTGTTGGTTTACGTGAATTGATTGAAATCTGCCAAGACTTTGCAATGCAACATGACATTACGTTTAACTGTAGAAAATCCTTTGGAGTGTTATTTAAGCCGAAACATTTCGATCTGTCTGCTTCCCCAAGGATTATTCTTGACCAAGAACCGATTGAGTTTGTTGAAAATGTTAAGTATTTAGGTGTGCATATCACGTCCTCATTATCAGATGACAAGGACATACTGCGACATGTTAAATCTCTTTATTGTACTGCAAACAAATTAAAAAATAAATATCGTAAATGTTCACGGAGAGTAAAAAATATGTTGTTTCACTCTAACTGCACATCTCTTTATGCTTGTCAACTTTGGCACAATTATCGCCGTTCTTCTATCAATCGGATTAGAATTGCATATAATGA
The DNA here is from genome assembly GCF_918807975.1 of Aplidium turbinatum. NCBI lineage: Eukaryota > Metazoa > Chordata > Ascidiacea > Aplousobranchia > Polyclinidae > Aplidium > Aplidium turbinatum. The sequence continues at coordinate 17,360,343 of NC_137489.1, forward strand.
CTCATTTCGAATTCTACACAATATACCTCGCTTTACTAGTGCACGTGAATGTCAAGTCAATGCAAATGTTACAACTTTTGATGCTCTATTGCGGAAAACAGTTTATGCCTTTGTGCAACGTTGTTACAAGTCTCTCAATTCTCTTATCATGTAGCATTAATGTCCTCAGACGCTTTCTATAAAACGACATATTTTAAGCACTATAATGATATGTTGCACATGTCATCCAAGTGACTCCTAAGGTCTTGTCTTTTTGTGTTTTGGTTTTAATATGGACAACCTTGTCTGATGCAAATAAATAAATAACATAATTTCGTCAATCTCATCAATCATCAAGTGCGTTGCGAATCCAGCAAATCCTTCCAAGTGTGTTGCTTTGAAACTTATGTAACATATGATTCCATAAGGAGACGCGATATATCAGCCTACCAAAATTTCAAATATAAATTTTCAGGGGTCCGCGACCGCTTCGAAGGTACCAAAAGGGGTCCACCAAGACTAAAAGGTTGAGAACCACTGCCTTAGAGTAATCTATGTTCTAACCCTAACCCTCGCTGATCGCAGTTTCCGCAAACATTTTTCCGCAGTTTCCGCTAACCCTAACGTTGTTTGCGGAAACTCCGATCAGCGACTTCGGCTTTGTGCTATTAAACTGCGATCAGCAACTTCGGCTTTTTTTAATTTTTTCTCTCGATCTTTTCAGGGTACAAACTGAGGGTACGAACTGTTCAGGGTATGAACTAGGTTGCACTCCTCTTATTACAGTAGAATAATTTTACGCAATACGCCAATAAAACAATCCGTAACAAACATGCGATAAATAGTGCTATGACAGCAACAACACACAGTCTAGTTAAAAGCACTTTTCATTGACATATATTTTTATGTTGCTTGAAAGTCAGGATGCCATTTTTAATCTGTTTTTATAAAAAACAAACTTTTGCTAAAAACAAAATTTGAAAACCAAAAAACAAGTCACATAGTTAACGTAAAAAGATAAAACTTACACAAGTTGTGATAACATTATTGTTAAATAAACATTTTTTTCTGTTAAAATATTTTCAATTGCAAAATATTTACAAATTGGCAGTGGCTATTTGACCGGCGCCGGTCTTTGAGTCTGAAACACTATTTAACCGGTCATGACGTCACTATATAGGCACTTCTTTTCTTTTTCTCTTTCAAAGCAAAAGACGAGAAGTGGCTATATAAGTTCTAAATTCGACAACTTTATTCAACTCGATCCGTGGCGCATATGATATTTCTCCGGTTGTTATTCCAGAGGGAATGAGTTCGACACTACCCGAAAGCGTTCCTTTTTTTATTTTTTTTTAACTAAATTTTGACCCGAAGTGCATTTTTTTAGTCAATTTTTAATTTGAGTTGCCTACAACCCTATTTTTTATGTCTTTTCAAATGTGAGTAATAAAGTTAGAGTTTTTTTAATTTGCTGGAATTTGAGATTTTCTCTGGTTGCAGTAATTTTCCGTTTGTCATAAGAGGATGTGACCGTGTTTGCCGAGCGACGCATTACATTTTTGCTCTCAACAAGTTAGTTATATATATTATATTTATACAATGCTTCTTTTAAAAAAATGTAATGGTATATATGTAATGTGTCGCTCGGCAAACACGGTCACATCCTATTATGTAGCTCATGAATGAATTGAATACTGGTAATGCACGGAATGGCCCGTTTCAGTGAGTCCGATCCCTTAACGGGGGATTTTTTCAATTTTTTTTTTAAATTATTGGGTACCGTAGCCTAATTATCATTGCCGTTTTAAGGTTAGGGGTTAGGAGTTATGGTTAGGGGTTAGAGGTTAGGAACTCACCGAATCGGACTCACCGAATAGTAGCAGACCCGGTAATGCACTTAGGTTTAGTGTTCAATTTTAGGTTGTCCTATTAGTATTACATTAGTTTTACTTGTACAATAACTCAATTATTCATCACAGCAATGCAACATTGGAAAAAAATGGAGAAATGGTGCCATAAAATTTACTTTGCTAGAAACAGTGAGTTTGTGGACATTGGTGGACTTGCAGAAACAGATGAAAATGTTTATTATGAACATTTACATTTCTCTGCTTCAAGCAAATAGATGGTGTTTGAACACTTGAACAGTGGGAAAAGTATACTTCCTGGTTGCAAGATCTGTCGAGCATGTTAGGAGTAATACATTACTAATAGGACAATCTAAAATTGAAATCAGTTAAAAGAGTATGGTAATTAACTCTACAAGGTACCACTAATATCACTATGGTGCATGGCCTACAACATTAAACCTAAGTGCATTACCAGAATTCATTTCATTCATGAGCTACATAACAATTAAAGTTATGACAAACAATATGTAAATTGTGATGTCATCAACAAGCAATAATGTAAATTGTGATGTCATAGACAAAAATCTTGAACAATGAGTGTAAAAAAGTACAAAATTTGCAAGTCAGAAAATTTAGCCTTTATATATCATAGTAAAATTTATAAAAATATTTATATCATAGTAAATTTAGCCTTTACCATATTCTGTTACATCTACTGACTACTGATCCCTGTTACCTTAGCAATTAAGGTTTTAGCTTTGGAGATATGGAACAGGGATCGTGTCAGAACAAGACTAGGTCAGAAAGCGAGGCAGCCTCCGACTCAGCTCAGCAGCAGCCTAGAGCAGTTAGCTACTTTATCATAGTAGTTATAAAAATTAATTCATATTTTTTTATTTGACATGAAAGAGTATTGGTATAAGTATAAAACATGTGAATTTCAGTTCTTAATTTTTATATATATATACCCATTAGGGTGTGACAGCCGCCCCATGATTTTTGAAACTTGGTTTCACAGAACCTACCTTTTTTTTGGTGGTGAGGTTTTACCTGTATGAGATTCCTGTACAGTTACAAAAAATTTGGACAAGGTTTAGAGGTGGCCCGTGGCCACTAAAGTTTTTGGAGAGTGCGTGATGCATTTTTAGGGGTGTTTTTGCTATATCTCAGCTCGTAGACATGATAGAAGGTCATGCCATAGCTTAATCGATGCAGAATAAGCAAGTTTATATCAAACTTGTGAACAAATGTTCAGTCTAAAATGTGTAGTTTTTGAGTTATTTGAGAAAAACCCGTTTTTTGCATATTCGTGAGAAAAATGTTTTTTTGAAAATGAAAAAAATGAAAAAAGCACCTTTTCTTCTTGGGTTAAAACACATGGAAAATCAATGAAATGATGAATTCACATGTTTACATAATGTTAAACGAAATCACAAAATACATTTGAGAGCGAGGAACAGCGATGATAAAAGTCACAATGTAAGAAACCAACACCGAGATGGATGTAAGTTTTGTTTACGCTGATTGGGCATAGAATTTCTGCTGTTCTCAACTACTGAAGAATATTTTGAAATGAAACTTCTGTCTTGGTAGTGTCAATAAAGTCTTGGCACAGTTTGACACCCCTTTCTGCTGCATCATTAACAACACAAAGATTTGAAACCCGTTTCTTTGCTTCACAGTAGCTGCCGTTCTGGCACCAATGGACAACACCAACACTTAAAAAGGTCGTGTCAATCCTCAAGATTCTGAAGAAGCTCCAAGAATCTTCTCCAACAAAGGAGCTCAAGTCATCTGTTGGTTTTGTAGGAACGGAAGGAAAGGAGGGTTTGCTAAAATCACTTCCTTCTCTTTTCAAGGAATGTCCAGGATCTCCAAAGCTTGTCAGCTTTTGAACAATTTTTTGCTTTGTCCCGTCAGACACACTGCTATCGAAAAGGGTAAGGGATATAAGTTCTTCACTAAGATACCACATGTGCCCACTGCCCATAGGCGCCTAACTATTTTTTTGGCCGTGGGGACGAAAGCGTGTTTTATCAGCAGCAACGTAAATTCAGCAAAATGTCACGCAGATGGATGACGTAATTATGTCGTCACACTAGGATTACTTTTAGTGATGGAGTATCCAAAAATTAATTCTGCCGCAAGTTTAATTTTTTGACTCTCCACAACATGTGGTATTTTTTCAATATTTTACTGCCTTGTTATTCACCGCCGTCTTTGCCTACTCTTTTTTCCACAACGCTACATTTTTTGTTTGCCATGACGCTACATTTAATTAGTTATCGCTCTACTTAGTTTGTTTATCACTGCCTTCGACTGCCGTGTTTTCGCATGTAATTTATTTGTTTCTTAGCTGTAATTTACCACGACGCTACATTTGCAGGCTTTGCTCACCGCTCTTTCATCAATTCCCGTTTATATATTTGATACGTACTTTACTTTACTGCCGCTTGGTTTAGGTTATATTCAACAATTATTTTCACTATTTACGCTCATGTTTTGGCATTATTGCGTCACTGTGTTGTTAATTTAAAACATTACGTGTAGGTTTTAACTGCCCTTCATCAGAACTGAAGATGCACTGAATAAGTGCGAAATATATTTTCTGTAACATCTACTGACAACTGATCCCTGTTACCTTAGCAATTGAGGTTTTAGATAACTCCATCAATGTTTAAAATTTTTTTTTGCAATCTTCAATATTTCTTTGACATCTACAAAAATGCCAAATTTTAATAAAATCTATGACAGTGACAGTTTTTTTATTTATTTATGACAGTTTTTTTTTTTTAAATCTATGACATGTGGTGTAATTTTTCCAAAAAATTTGCTCATTTGGCATGGAATGACCCGCATGACTATATGAACAAAGAAGCTTCAAGATCAAGCAGTGCTGGTTTGATTATTTAAGTGTGCGCTTGAACAACGAATTATAAGAAATGCTCTCCGTTCAGCGGCACCTTATGGATAGAATAATTCCTCAGCAACAATCAGAAACTACACTCTGTCATCAGGGCCTCTGAGAGAAATTTTTACTAGGGGTACGAATAATCATTCCGGGCCCCCCTCTCACTTCGGACCCCCTTTGTCTTGCGCAATCTTTCTGCATTAATTTTGCATTCACCACATGCCTAGCAGAGGTGAACGAAGTCACTTTTTTACTTCGGCTGTGCTCCTGCAGTAGGCTATTCACTCCGGCTCCTGCTCCGAAATTCATTTTGAAGTGAAATAAGCGTGAAACTACCGTTTTCAAATAGTTTTTAAAAAACACAAAAGCTCAAAAATACCCGGGCTTTTTAATAAAAACCAACCGGGTTGGGCTTTTTAAAAAAAGCCCAGGTTTTTCTAAACCATGCTTTTGCTACATTATGCTCCCCGGACAAAAGAATAACCAACTTTTATGATTTAATTTAGGGTGCTTTTAACAAACTCGGCAGCAGTGCCCGAGTGGTTACCGCATTGGGCTCGCAGTCGAGAGCCTGCATGTTCGACTCCAGCCACACGCACTTGCTGTTGTTTCTCTGGGCAAGAAACTTTACCGGTACGATACTTGCCTCTATCCAGTGATCGATTTTGAGTAATAGGTAGTACTAAATTTAAGCCATAAGTAGAGTAGACAACCGGAAATAGACATTGCCGTCGGCTGCAGCGTGGGTCAGGTGTACGACGGAAAGCGTACACTGATGCATACAGTAGCGCTTAAGTACGCTTTCCCGCAATGCAAGATAAAGATATGACAAACAAACAAAACATTTTTGCACGTAAAACATTAAATCACCACATGGGGACCCTAATTTGCGCACAATGCATTCAATTACCTTCCCGGGCCCTTTTTCTACATTAGGGGCACCCTCAGAACTAAATAATAACAACTTTTATAATAACAACTAAATAATAACAACTAAAATAAATAACAACAATAACAAGAACTAAATAATAACAACAGCTTGAATTTAGTCGTTTAGGTTGATTTTAACCATACAATTTTGCGCGTAAACTAAAAAATCACAATTTCGGGCCCCCTAACAATCACAGTCCTGTGCCTTTAAGAGTACATCGTACTCTCCATACCCCGCTCTCATAGGCCTTGTCTGTCATTGTTAATCTCGGTAACCAGCCTTGCGTCAAAAACTTCTACAAATATGCGAAACTACAAAGAATATCCTATCAAGGTCTTGTCAGTCCGAGGATAAAGATTCAAAGCCAACTGACCAAGTGGATTGGATAATAGATTAGACAGCTATCTACCAATTCGTCCCGAAAGGACAAACACCGTAAACACGTTCCATTAAAAAATAGAGCAGCAGTCAGCACAAAACCAAACAGAGTTGCCAGATTATTTGTAAAAACAAGTATTCTCAAACAGTTCGGTGCTGGCCAATGAAGTAGCCAATGTGATTGTTTTCACGTCATGCTTGTTTACATAGAGCAGTAAGAAATGTCTATTAATCTTACTTTACAAGTATGGTTTGGTTTCCAAGTAAATAGACTTTTATTAAAGCCTATCAAGATGCATTACAGATATTCCAGTAAAAAAACGATCACGTGTTGCTTGCAACGATTCTTTCAGAATATTGCACAATTTGCCTCGTCATTCCAGTCAGTGGCGTAGCCAGGAATTTAAAAAGGGGTGTTTTTCACGGTCGGCCGGCGAAGCCCGACGGCGTGTCCGCCTAAGACGACACCCAGCGACGAGGGGTCTGGGGCCCTGGGGGCCTTCCCCAGAAAATTGTGAAAAATTACTTTGAATTTGGTGCATTCTGAGAGCATTGTAAACAAAAATGAGGATATGAATATTCCCGTAAAATGGTGCTGTCCGGTGGCATAGCAAAAGGATAAGATCATGTTTTCTTCGGCATTTTTCGGAAATAAAGCTACGGTATGTCTCTATGTTTTCTTGTTGTTAATTCCTGGCTGAGATATTTGAATGTTTGGTATTGGCAAAACTCGCTCTTTTAGTGCAGTTTTGTTTAAAATTAGACAAACTTTGTTTTAGAGAAATAAAGAGACTGAAAGCATCGTTCTCAATATCGTGACATCACACGCGTGCCAAAGGCGTCCTCTTTTTTCAAGGAAAATAAACTGTCCTCCGAGGACACTAAAAAATGCTCAAATGTCCTTTTTTTGACAGTTTAGGTTTTCTTGCTCATATTTTCAACGAGATTATATTGCTTGATGACGTTTTGTAACGCTTCTGACGTGGAGAAGTAAGGCTTCTAATTTGATATGTAAGGCTTCTGACTTGAGATGTTAACGTTGCTGGGTTGGAGGACTTGAAAGCAACACTAGATTTGAGAATTCAGGAAGTACATCTTTTATTGCGGCAATTGTTGCAGCGTTCAGAGCGGATTCAAAAAGGTCACTGACTTCCCGTCGTGAGTGCGTAGGTCGAAAAGAAATATACATGCCTGGTCTCCTTATTTATATACGAAATATTCCTACGCCTGGTGTTGCCAGTCGCAATGCTAATTAAATAATAATTGAAACTTGAAAGTACGGTAGGCTAAACAATTGAATTAGAGAACTGCACTGCATATATGGCGGGTGCACAAGATGTGAGACAGCAGTCGGTACATACGTTGGCCCCAGTCAAAACGACGTTGAAACGTAGATGAAACGTCATGAATGACGAATAATTAGGTTATGATGTAGTGACTGAAATTGAATGCTGGGGCGCAACGGTAAACTCCAATGATAGTCAAAATTACAAGTGTGGTAGAATTAAGTAGGCTGCACAAACAGGTAAGCTTCCATGGCTGTCCATGCCCTGCCTCCGAAAAGATAGGACTTGACATCCATGGAAGCAAACCAGAAAAGTAAAAAGTACATAGACTAAGCGGTGCGCGCGCACGGTTGTGCGAGACAAGGATGTCCGAAAGTCATACTATTAGTTCGAGTATTTTGATGAGGGAGGACGAGACAACAGCAGTTGATTTGGAAGTTCAGTGATGTATATGATGAGCACGACAGCAGTTGAGTTGTGAGTCCGTTGATATAGGACGAATATGACAAGAAAGAGGCCAGCTTGTGTAGTTGCAAGCTGTGTGACATGCAGCCATTGCATGTCGAAACGTAGCGACACTGATTTGGTTGACGTTGAGAAATGCTTCTGACGTGGAGAAGGCTTGAAACGTCGAGGTGTGCTTCTGACGCAGAGAAGGCTTGAAACGATGGACAATGCAGCAATTGCATGTCGAAGGTTGTGTCGCAGGAAGTAGCGGCAGACATGGGGTTTACCATGTTGAAGTTGCATTGGTGGCTGTAAATCATCTCCGTGGATGCATCTCGTGGTTGAGGCATCTGATGAGGGACTGTACAGCTCAGTGCAAGTCGTGAAGAACATGGGGTGCTATGGTGCCATGTTGGAGTGTTCTCATCAGTGAGTCTGTCGTGACATCATCGTGGTGCTGTATGGAAATCCCATGAGGTCTCGCATCCCATCTCACAATAGCCGTGTAGGTGGGCGTGCCGGAAACAAAATTGATACAGAGTAGCGACCGCTGAAAAGTAACACATAAGCAGTTCAGACACTTTAAAGCAAAAGGCGATGCATGCAGGCATACAAGTTGTTGACATTATGTTGCATGGCGATGCCAAGGCGGCACAAGGACCTGTTAAAGTCGTGGCATCTGCCAGAAGTACTGAGTAGGCTAAGGACTCATTAAAAAAAATAGCGACAAGCGCAGGCTAAAGCAGTGTACGAGGCTGTGATGTAGTCTACATACCGAAATAAAATCGGTAGGCTGACATGTGAGTTCATAGTGACTTAGTGGTGAAAGAATGTCAGTGAATGAAAAAAAGTAGCTTACGATACGTTGGGCATATGAAGCAATACAGTAGGTGTAGGTAGCGTATGACATACAAGATGGCGTTTGCTTATATAAACACAGAAATATTTGCGCTGGCAGTTCACCAGAGCGCAATGAGACATTGCAGTGGTTAGGCTACCTCATGAAGGCGATAAACTTGATTGTACGGGCGCAGAGGTGGATCCGTCACCCTTACATTGATTCAACGTCAGCAAACGTTGAGCCAATGTAAGTATGACGAATTCCGTTGTATGGGGTTATTCCACGAGAAACTGTCACTGCTAGGTGATTACAAATATTAAAAAAAAAATTGCATGCCGTTTTTTTGTATGGCAATCAGAACAAACAGTTAAGAAAAATTTGCAAACACGTGCTACATTACCAGGTTGATGTCTTTGTTGAAGGTCGTGAGTTCAGAAAATTTACTCGGAGGCACCATTGTAATGCTTCTGACGTGGAGAAGTAAGGCTTCTAACTTGAGATGTTAACGTTGCTGGGTTGGAGGACTTGAAAGCAACACTAGATTTGAGAATTCAGGAAGTACATCTTTTATTGCGGCAATTGTTGCAGCGATCAAAGCGGATTCAGAAAGGTCACTGACTTCCTGTCGTGAGTGCGTAGGTCGAAAAGAAATCTACATGCCTGCTGGTCTCCTTATTTATATACGAAATATTCCTACGCCTGGTGTTGCCAGTCGCAATGCTAATTAAATAATAATTGAAACTTGAAAGTACGGTAGGCTAAACAATTGAATTAAGAGAACTGCACTGCATATATGGCGGGTGCACAAAATGTGAGACAGCAGTCGGTACAGTTTCAGCGACAGCATGTAGGCTATTTGTTTTCTAAACATTATGTATAGGCTACCAATGTAACATGCTGATTTATAAATTCTACAAGAAACTGGCTCATTTTATGGAACTGAAAAAATATTCTTTTACCTACATACGTTTTATATTGATACAGCGCTTGTAGACGTTGTTGATTACCAACTCAGTTTGGTTCGTTGGTTATTTCAAACAAATCGAAACGAATGTCTATAAGTGCAATGTATAACACCTAACCTCCAGCCAGTGATGTGCGCGTATACAAAAAATATTGACGCCGTCAGCGTAAACACAAACGTGCGAAAAACCTTACGCCGTGTGATGAATGCATTGATAAATATTCATAGACTTTAAGAATGTTTTAATTCATTAAACCATTGCTATGTCTCAATTCAAACAGAATATTAATTGAACTATCATAAACATGTTTTCCTTTATCAACCGTTTGCATACACTCCTCAAATCGCTTTACATTAGACCCGATGTCTCATTGTTTTTATCGTTCTGAATACTTTCAACTCTTCCAACGCTCATTGTATGTAAATTTGTAACAGTAGATATTTGGTGAGCTCTTAAACTGATGACATCCAAAGTAGCTCTCTGTGACCTTTGTGCATTTGCAGTTTGTGTATTACTTTGTTGTTTTGGTGTGGATATGGACAGCTTTGTCTGACGCAAATAAATAATAATAATAATATGCAAAGAAGCGTGACGTGGAAAACAATCACGTTGGCTGCTTCATTGGCAAGCACCGAACTGTTTGCGAATACTTGACAACTTGTTGAGCAAAAATGCAGAATCATCAAAACGTAGAATCAATGTTAAAAAACGAGGAACTAACTGATATATTGTATTCAAGTTGCATTTAGAGGAAAAATAGGCCAAGTGATACAATCCCAGCCAGCAAGCCCATATGGGCCCCATATACTATTTTAATGGGCTTGTGGGCATGTCGGTTTTATGTGGGTTTTTTTGTTTTTGCCATATGCGCCCAATATGGGCTTTCTTGCAGAATGTGTTGCTAAATGACAAGGTGGAATATAAAACTTCCAATCTTCAAATACGTGATCATATAAATGCATTTTAAGAAATTTAGCCACATAAAATTATTGATCATGGGCTAAGCATGAAATATTGATGGGCTTCCCACTTTGTTTATGGGCAAACCATGGGCTGCCCACTTTGTTTATGGGCAGACCATCGGCTGCCCACATTTTTTATGGGCAGAACATGGGCAGCCCACATTTTTTATGGGCAGATCATGGGCTACCCACATTTTTCATGGGCAGGCCATGGGCTGCCCACATATTTTATGGGCAGAACATGGGCTGCCCACATTTTTTATGGGCAGACGATGGGCTACCCACATTTTTGATGGGCAGGCCATGGGCTGCCCACATTTTTTATGGGCAGACCATGGGCTACCCACACAGTGATTCAAAGGTTTGTGGGCAACCCATACTAATATGATATACACCTCGATCAGCATTTGTCTAGACTTTGAGATTTTTTAGTTGTCTCAAACGACTTTTGTTGATCTTTTAAACAAACACAAAATGAAATTGAACAAGCAAAATTACTGGAGGCACCTTGCTATGCATTGCGCAAAGCTCACTGCTTGCAGTTGGAGCACTTTGGCAAGGTTAGCAGTAGTAGGCCTACTATTTTTTGTGCTTACGTACCACAAGTAGGAAAATGTCACATGGAGCTATATTCCTACTCGTGCGTTGTTGATCAAAATAAAACAGTTCATCATCGTGTGCACTGTCTGCAGTTGACGCTCTTGGCTTACGCCGATTGAGACTTTACTAGGGGCACCTTGCTATGCATTGCGCAAAGTTCACTGCTTGCAGTTTGGCACTTTGGCATCTGTCTGCAGTTATATACCTGATATACATATGGGCAGCCTGCATTAGATTTATGGGTTACATATGGGCAGCCCATATTAGATTTGTGGGTTGAGTGTGAGCAACCCATCAATGAATATGGGCAGCCTATATGGGGGCAATGTGATGCCCGCGGACACAATGTGTATGGGCCCCATATGGGCATCTCACATGGGGCCCGTACATCAGCCCATATGGGTCCCCATGTGGGGCCCATATAGGCTTGCTGGCTGGGATGATAAACCACTTAATTAATGGGCTCTCGTAACTGTGCATATACTATGGCGCTTGAAAAAACTGCTGGTAGTGTGTTGGTGTGAAAGCAAAATGCTGTTGGTCTGAAATTCTGATTCTTGAAATGCTATTCTGCATTATTGTGTCTTTATCAGTATCGTAAATCAGAATTATTGTCTTATTTGTAGTCTACTGAATATGAATCAACTGGAGTCCAAGCCAGCAATGACAACTAGGTACCAAAGGGGCAATATATTGGGCCCAACTGGGCTTCCCAATTAGGTCCCAATTATATTTGTCTGCGGCTCAAGTTCCTACCCAATTGGGTAGTTTGAAAGCCCAACCGGAAAGCCCAGTTTGAAAATCCATATCTGTCACTGCTTCCTTTTGGCGGCAAGAGTTACTGGCCGAGACCATTAGGTCTACGTCTCTCTTATTGCTAATTACTACGTCGGCTTACATCAAATAACAACGGGAAAAAGTATGCCGTTGGTCAAAAGCCTTATCTATCACTTCAATCAATTTATTTTGCAAAATATATTCGTGATTGTGTATTTTAGGTAGAAAAGGTGATAAAGACTCGGTTTTTGACCTATTTTCGCCATTTCTTGGTCAAATTTCTCAGTTCACATTTTATTTTGAAAGTCTTCTTGCATAGAACACAGAATTTCATCAATTTTGTTTTTCCGTTTCTGTGCAAACAGTATTTCATGCACTTTTTGCACTACAAAGCAATTTGCACAAATAATAAATTACCTTCCTAATCATTGTCTGCCAGCAAAGCATAACTTATATCGCGTCAAAGACCAACTCCCTACCCAGACAGCAAAATCGACATTGAATCAATGTAAAAATGACGGATTTTGCTGCTTGGGTAGAGAATGGAATGTTAGCGCTGTGGAGTTATGACTGACAGACACAAAATGAAACCGCACGCTAATAGTAAACTGTCAATCAAGCTATTGAATATCAGGAAATTTCTTGCATTTTATAACTGGCTGTGACAAAAAGTTTATTGTGAACTTCACAATTATCCGATACCAACATAATCGGGATTAAAAGTTGGGGCAAGAAAAAAAAGTAAAAGTCAAGAAATCTCAGGTTTCTAGCGTCACTGCTTCTATGTGAAATTGCTGAATTAGCAGAGGGCGAGACCATAAGGTCTACGCCAGTAACAGATACGGTTAAAAAAAACGCTTCCTAGCGGTGACGTAGGCTACTGATGTCTTTGGAATCTAGATCAGTGCTCTTCAACCTTTTTGTCAACGCGGAACCCCTCATGTACTTTCGCGTTTGTCACGGAACCCCACTAAAAAAAATTTACAAATTACGAATTGCTTGGTCAGAAAATTAAATATTTCGTTATTACACTGTTACACTTCAAAAAATAATGATACATTTCAAAACATAGACAGTTATTACAAAAGTTATAAAGTCAGACATTTAATGACTCTGTTGTTGCTTATCTTTTATAATCTTTTTAAATCGTGGTTCAACGTTGTCCCAATGCGTCGTACCATTTTCTAACCTTGACAATTGAATTACATTTGGTCCGCTTCGGCGGAAATGTCTCTGTTACAACTGAACTACAAGGCTCATTTCCGCCCACACCTTCGCTGTTGCTATTCTTTGGCTTCATATAAGAAAATATGCTATTTTGTTTCATCTGGCTTGACTAAACAATAAAAATTTGGTTAAAAACTGTTTTTACTTTATTCTCACAAAGGATCAACAGCAGCTCAACTCTTTACTCAGTCTGCTTGTACTTCTGTGATCTTTACACCGGCTACATCCTATGACTGTGATGCAACAATAACGTTATTGTTAATAGAATAACAATGAACAGCCAGTGACGCAACAATTATAGCAATGTTTTATTCGGTTGGTGACTGCAGTCAACCCCTCGTTTAACAAACTGGCCTACTTGAAGTGTGAATGCGGTGCAGTGATGTAAAAAATCGGAATGACGCATCAGAATGCTGAAGCAAAAAATCAATTTCCCTAAATAAAACGAGGAACCCTTGCGGAACCCTTAAAACTCACGGAACCCCTGTTGAAGAGCACTGATCTAGATCCTATAGACGGATACGAAAACCTCACATGCCAATAAAATTCGTGTTTAGAGGTAAGGAAAGCAACTTTCTTCGTGGTTCAATGGTAGGTGAAAGGAAAAAAAATGTATAAAATATTTATGTTACCATTATAACAAATGGTTCATTAATTGCTAATATTCTGAACCATCGTTGGAAATTCAACTCAAGACTAAATTTTGTAAAATGTTGTTGTGCAAATGGGCTGCCCACGCTGAACCCACATGAGATCTATTTAGTATAGGTTAATAAGCCTTAACGTACATGATTTTAAGAATGCTATTCACCAAGCTCGCTTATTTAGCTAAATTAAAGAAACTTAGAATAACAATAGGCCCAGCTATAGACATTAGACAATGGCTATAAAATTCTATTTGAGGTAAGCTATTCCTATCACAACTGTAGAGGAAGCATTTTCTATGGTTTTATTGAGCTGGACTGCCGTTCTATCAGGGCTGCAGCCCAACTTCTTCAGTTAGGCCCGGATGCGATTATGGAGACCCCATTTTTTCTGTGCATATTATTATTAGCCTACCACAAAACACCGCTGTCTATCGCCATCAATGTTTACTACAATCGGCTGCCGACAAACATTTATTGTTACCATATAGGCCTACCATGTTTTAGCCGCTATTTTAGATCGATAGTCCAACGGGTTAACCTGTTGATCAAGATGTAGGCATTACGGCTATACACTTCACATTTGCCCAAACTCATGAAATAAAACTTTTTCTTTAAAAATTTGATATTACAAAATGTAAGACTAAAGAGCAATTGTTTAATCAAAACAACAACCAAAACGTTCAAAAAGTGTGCTCTACTACGATCAGGGTTGGAAGTAACGACTAGTTGTCACTATTTGATAGCGTTATTCGTTGCTTTCTGAATATCGAATGCTTATACCCATTCCTTTTAAAAATAAATATCGAATGCGCGTTATTCACTGCTTTTTTATGCAAGCAACGAAATCATTATTCGTTTTTCACTAATCGATATTTAGGAGAACTGCTGAATCATTTTTTGTTGCTGACTTACTTTGTCGTCAAAACAAATTTACGAGATTTAGTTTTCGAATTACTATCCGACCTAACTTCTTCCGGTTTTCGAACTTTAAAAGATTAAGGAAAATTTTGCGGAAACACAGTTAACAGTGTTGCCAACCTTGCGGTTTTCTAGCAAATTTGGGCTTGTTTTTTTCGAATTTTCGTTTTTTTTTTGAGTTTGCGGGTTGCTTGTTTTTGGGCTTGTTTTTTGGCCAGTCAATTTTTAGTAATTGTTATTCATTGCTTTTTTTTAAGTATTGATAGCCGGAAGTCATTGCTTTTTTGGGCACTATCGAATAGTGAAATAGTCATTGCTTTTTGACTAACGACTTCCAACCCTGACTACGATAATCTTAGTTTGTAAAGTGGTTTGTTTTCCACGTCACGCCTCATTGGTTGGCTGTAGGTAAGGTCTAAATCTACCAAGTTACCAAGTAAATCTAAAAAACAAGGTAAACAGTCAACAGAAAATGGTGGTTTTCTGCTAGGTCCAACAGAAAATAGTGTTCTTTTGCTAAGTTACAAGTGAAAAAAGTTTCCACCCCTTACCAGAGTGGTTTTTACGAATATTAACTTCTGCTAGATAATCACACAAATCAAGAAACTGCTGGTTCTCGCCGTTTGTGTCGTTCTTCCCTACACTCTACCTTGTTATTATTTTTTTTTGTTTTCAAAGAGTTGTAAAAAAAAACAAGTCAAAAACAAGCACCCCATTGATCGAAAAAGAACACGTTGTTACGGCCAATCTCTGTACAAATCAAACGTCATATAAAACCGTTCAGGTCTACTGAATCTTACGTCATGGAAATTCCTAAAACATGAGCAGAGATTGCACCATCGTTCGTAAGACTTGTATCACACCTGTTGAGAATTACTTCACAATGCATATGGATTATTGCGTCACAGTACTGCGTCCGTGAGTTTGAGATATTGCTATCTATTCTGGTCATTCGTGAAATGGTTGCTTGAGAGTTAGTCGCACATTTAACTGTTTGCTTAGTGCTTGCTAGCTGGACAAAAATTCCGTCTTTATCTAAGTAGTTTGTATTGTAGTGACAGTTTTTAGAGGCGGACGGTGTTGCGTCCCATTTTCGATAGCCGCGGGCTAATTTTACAGGAATACACTTTTTGAAAAGACGTTTCAAAAGAGTGTTTGTTTTTCGGTCATTACATACAGACGAACGGATTCGGGAATCTTACGTTACAATTTTCCCACGAAGAGATTATGGTTTACCGCTGTGACCACACGTAAACTCAAAAATTACAATTACAAGTCCAAACTTGCTGTCACAACCGTAAAGTTGGCAAGGCTAAAACTAAATTACCAACTTAGCTGGTCAGAGTTTCTCTCAAAATATTATAATTCTTTTTTCCAATTGACAACGGTGAAGACAAAAATGTTGTTGCATTGACACCATCAGTGTACGGATTCAGTTTTTCTGGGCTGCTGCTCTACTCCGAATTCAAAGTCTATGACTTCAAACCCCACTCCTGCTGAAAATTATTTAGGGATATTGACTCTACGCTCCACTCCATTTCTGAACGTGAATCATAAACCATAATCTAGATTTTTTACATGCCCTATCCCCTGAAAACTCGTTGGCAAATTTAATGTTGACTGGGATGATGCAAGACATACTAGCAAAGGGAAAACAAAAATAGAATTATTTTGATAATATCAAGCTAATTACGTGAATAAAAAACATGCTGGAAGCGAAAATAGGCTGAGGCTACTAGTAAAAACAAAATATATTTTCAAATGAAACAATTACTAGGCCAGTAAGCCTACATGAAATAAACAGAAAAACTATAGGTTACTACACAAAACAAAAGCTGCACCAAGTGGGCTAGGCTATGGTGTAAATTTTTTGCATTCAAATTGGGTTGTTTTTCTAATTGCGCGGACGTTTTGTTAGGGGGGGAGAACTTAGAAGGGTTTTTGGCAAAAATTTTGCTCTTGAATGATGAAAATGTGGACTATGATATGACATTTTTAACAAGCCCAAATTTATGCTTCTGGACCGTCATTTATACCCCCTTGAAGATGATCACTTAGTGATTACAAATATTTTCATGCAGTTTTGCCATATAAAATAACATCATCACTTTTCGAACAGTACAAAATTTATTGTCGTGCAAAATTAATTAATTTATAGACATGAAGAGTTTTTTTCAATTAATCAAAATATAAAATTAAGTTCAAGTTGTTGAATCAGGTTGAATCACATGTGTTATTGTATTTAGCTTAAAATAATTTATAACAATTTTTTCGAATGGCAACACATGTTCTGCTTAGGAAATGGTAAAATTGCAGTTTTTATTGTATATATATGTATATTATAATAATATACATTTTTTTCGGTTCAGTTTATTGTTTTGTTGGCGATAAACAAACAAGAAGTACATACAAATTGAGTGTCTATCAGCACAACAGGATGGCAAAGAAAGACCTGTAAGGTCATTTATGTCAGATGCCACCCTAGCCTGTTGCAGGTGTTGAAATCGGCAGTGTTTTGCCAAAGTTGTTAATGCTTTTTCAAATTGTAACCATAAACAGAGAGGACTTCTCCCCTGTCCTTGGGTAATCAACTAATCATGCATTGGAATACGTTCTGTATGCTCGATGCAACCTAGTTCGTACCCTGAACAGTTTGTACCCACAGTTCGTACCCTGAAAAGATAGAGAGAAAAAATTAAAAAAAGCCGAAGTCGCTGATTGCAGTTTCCGCAAACAAACAAAAACTCTTATGATTATTACTGGAAATTTTAAAATGTTTGCGGAAACTCCGATCAACCCTAATTCTTTTAAAATGTTTGCGAAAACTGCGGAAAAACAGTTCTATTTTTTCTCTCGATCTTTTCAGTTTGTTTATTTGCGAAAACTCCGATAAGCAATTTCGGCTTTTTTTAATT
Organism: Aplidium turbinatum; assembly: GCF_918807975.1. Taxonomy (NCBI): domain Eukaryota; kingdom Metazoa; phylum Chordata; class Ascidiacea; order Aplousobranchia; family Polyclinidae; genus Aplidium; species Aplidium turbinatum. Next base: position 17,377,977 of record NC_137489.1, read on the forward strand.
TTTTTCTCTTGATTGTTTTCTAACCCTAACCCCTTTTAAAATGTTTGCGGAAACTGCAATCAGCGACTTCGGAATTGCGGAAAAACTGAAACTGCAATTAGCGACTTCGGCTTTGTTCTATTTTTTCTCTTGATCTTTTCAGTTTGTTTGTTTGTCGATCAGCGACTTCGGTTATTTTTAATTTTTTCTTCTTGATCTCTTCCTAACCCTAAACCCTAACCCTTTTAAAATGTTTGCTGAAACTGTGATCAGGACTTCGGCAAACTATTAGGATCATTACCGGAAATTTTGAAATGTTTGCGAAAAAACGGAAACTCCGATCAGCGATTTTGGCTTTGTTCTATTTTTTTCTCTTGATCTTTTCAGGGGGAAAATTTCAAAAATTTGCGGAAACTGCGATCAGCGACTTAGGCTTTTATTAATTTTTTCGCTCGATCTTTTCAGGGTACAAACTGAGGGTACGAACTGTTCAAGGTACGAACTAGGTTGCACCCCTGTATGCTTGTGTGCAATTTAACTTATAATCTTAAAGATTTGATGATTTTAGGAACACCATTGTGTAGTTAGACTAAATCAATATGGATGCTAAAATGGATGATATTTTCAAGTCTTTTGTGAATAAAAAGTTGAAGCAGCTGGGTATGAATGGGTGAGTGAATATTTACATTTACACTTATGTACAAGTTGCACATAGCTCGAAGCTGCATGTTTTTGTCAGATAAAAACCTGCAGCTTTGATTGATTGATTGAATCTTCATCCTCGGACTGGGAAAGCTTCTTGTAGAGCTTAATCCTCGCAGCTTCGCACACTTGTAGATGCTAATTCACTGACGCAGGCCCGGTCACCGAGATTGACAGAGTGAAGTTTCCGATTGTTGAAGTGTAGTTGCCGGAGAATTATTCCATCCATTAGATTCCGCTGAATGGAGAGCAGTCCTCAACGTGCGTTGCTCAAGCGCACACCCCGAGAGTCAAACCAGCACCGCTTGATCTTGAAGCTTCTTCATCCCAGAAGTCATGCGCTAACCAACTGAGCTATAGGGGTGGAGTTATGTGCAACCTTCTGCTCTCAATTTTCAAGGTTTGTACCACCAATCTACTCCTTAATATTACTATGTTGTCTTCTGCAGGGAATCAACTGTAGAATTAGAAAAGTCGCTTCAGCAATCTGCTTTGGGTATGTACCATGTCTTGTCTATATTGAAATACTTGTACTCAAGTTGCATGTTTTAAAACTAGAAGCCTGCATCTTGTCTATGTAAATGCTATACACAGTTATACAGTACCGTACGTATTACTAGAGTTTGTTTAATCTGTAGAAAATAGCCTTGACAACTCTGTTCTCATCACATTCTTTCTGAGAATGCTGCACTTCTATGGAAGTAGCTTGAAAGTTATTTTTCAAAGTTCATGTATATAGTTTTTGATTTGTCATATTTACGTAATTATATTTCATTTTATCACATGTTGGCTGTTTCTAGCACTAGTTGCTACGTTCATCTGATGAAATTGAAAGTAAAATTAACAACAAACAAGATGGTTTATTGCTTCACTGACGTTTCGCGCACCATGACAATGCGCATCCTCAAAGCGAATAACATACAAAATAAAATTTCACCAGGTTATATACTACTGTAGTGCGATTGAAGGCAAGAAAAAATAAAACACACAATAGGTTAAAAAAATTGGCCAATGATGTGTGAGCGATTACTTTCCACGTTAAAATTACCGGTACGTAAAAACTTCCAACAAAAACATAAAAATTCGAAGCAGTGACGACCAACAGAAAAAAGTGCGATTGAAGGCAAGAGAAATAGAACACAATGTTTTAAAGATTGGCTAATGATGTGCGGTTACTTTCGACGTTAAATTACGTAAAAAACTTCCAACAATAAACATAAATTCGAAGCACTGAAGACCACTAGACATTCGAGACAAAATTAGATTGCAATAACGTTTCCAATTGTGTTTAAGTAGGCTTGAAGCCTGCACGCGAGACAATAATGATTTATAAGGTTTTGGTAAAAAGTTTCCGTCGTTCCGGTTGAGTACATTGCAATGTTTGGATGTAATGTTGATGAAGCAACTTTCTGCGGTGGTGCATTGATAATAATTACTTTCATTTTTCAAAATTTTTGTTTTTGACCACTTAATTTTGTGATCCTCTTCTAGCATATGTGAACAAAGGGCTGACTTTTCATGTTCCATATTTTTGACAACTCTGCGATGTTCTTTGACCCGGGAATTTATACTACGTTCAGTTTGGCCAATATAAACTGCGTCACAATCATTACATGGAATTTCATAAACAACACCACATTTATTGTGAAAAGGGTTAGGGCAGTGGTTCTCAACCTTTTTGTTTTGGCGGACCCCTTTTGGTACCTTCGAAGCGGTCGCGGACCCCCAAAAAAATTTTATCTGAAATTTTGGTATATCGCTTTTCCTGTAATTATAATGGAATCAAATGTTTTATGAGTTTCGAAACGACACACTTAAAAAAATTTGGTGAACTCGCGACACACTTATGACTATTGATGACATTAGAGAAATTATGTTATGAGCTTTATGTTGGCACATCAAAAATCAGTAGGCTATATAATCTATAATTATGTTGATTTGATGTTTTTCTATAAATTTTATCAAAAACCAATAGAATTTTGCGACCGTTACAAACAATTTCTTCCTTTTTTCGTTTCTAATCAATATTAATTCGTTATAATCTTGTCATCGCAAAACTGTGAGTGGTGATAGACTGCTGACCAACGTTTGTATTTTTAAGTTAAGCATTGACCAATAGACTACTGTCTCGAAAAAATTAAGTTGAACATAGCCTTATTAAAAAATTAATTCATTTATATGATATTTTTTTAGTTAGAAACCAAACCTTTGAACTTTCAAAGGACATCGCACCGGTTCGTTGGGAAGTACAGTTTGAAAATCACGGTAGCCTAATACACAAATAAAGCACAACCAACCAATTTTTACATTTCGTAATTTATCAATCATGCTGCAAACTCGCAAGCTTTCACGGACCCGCTGAAATCGCTTCGCGGACCCCAAGGGGTCCGCGGACCCCCAGTTGAGAACCACTGGGTTTTTCACAGAGATTTCCAAAAAACCGACACACACCAACAGGTACATGCAATACACATCACACCACCCACTTCAACACAAATTATCTATTCCCAAAACTCTTTACAACCGCGCCAACAACTTGGTCACCTATGCAAAGAACAAGAAAAACGAAAGCAAACAAATTTATAACACTTTAAAACTTAATGGATTTCCCAAGAAAATGGCAGAGCGGCACACTCATTTCTCGACCAAACGTCAAGTCAAACAAAGCAACAGCAAAACTTATAACAGTTTCACCACCATTCTATCCATACAGGGAGTGTCTGAGTCGATAAGACGAGCATTGAATCGCGCCGGAGTTAAAGTCGCTATGAAACCATTTCGAACCATCGGCAACATTTTATCACTACCAAAAGACCCTACCCCTTTTCACAATAAATGTGGTGTTGTTTATGAAATTCCATGTAATGATTGTGACGCAGTTTATATTGGCCAAACTGAACGTAGTATAAATTCCCGGGTCAAAGAACATCGCAGAGTTGTCAAAAATATGGAACATGAAAAATCAGCCCTTTGTTCACATATGCTAGAAGAAGATCACAAAATTAAGTGGTCAAAAACAAAAATTTTGAAAAATGAAAGTAATTATTATCAACGCACCACCGCAGAAAGTTGCTTCATCAACATTACATCCAAACATTGCAATGTACTCAACCGGAACGACGGAAACTTTTTACCAAAACCTTATAAATCATTATTGTCTCGCGTGCAGGCTTCAAGCCTACTTAAACACAATTGGAAACGTTATTGCAATCTAATTTTGTCTCGAATTTCTAGTGGTCTTCAGTGCTTCGAATTTATGTTTATTGTTGGAAGTTTTTTACGTAATTTAACGTCGAAAGTAACCGCACATCATTAGCCAATCTTTAAAACATTGTGTTCTATTTCTCTTGCCTTCAATCGCACTTTTTTCTGTTGGTCGTCACTGCTTCGAATTTTTATGTTTTTGTTGGAAGTTTTTACGTACCGGTAATTTTAACGTGGAAAGTAACCGCTCACACATCATTGGCCAATTTTTTTAAATATTGTGTGTTTTATTTTTTCTTGCCTTCAATCGCACTACAGTAGTATATAACCTGGTGAAATTTTATTTTGTATGTTATTCGCTCTGAGGATGCGCATTGTCATGGTGCGCGAAACGTCAGTGAAGCAATAAACCATCTTGTTTGTTGTTAATTTTACTTTCAATTTCATCAGATAAACGTAGCAACTAGTGCTAGAAACGATAATTGTCCTGATGAACACCCAAACTTTTCAGTATTCATGTTGGCTGCGATATAATGATCAAGTCGTTGTCATGTGTTCAAATTTCAAACTACCACTGTTTACATATATATCAGACCTTCAACATGTTCTGTTAACCCTGTCATGTGATATTTTCAATGCATTGCTTTTGAAACACTTTTATGATTACATTGCATTTCCATCTCACCGTTTTAAGTTTATTTTTACTCAACTTTTACGTGGAGCATAGTCCCAACTCACTATAAAAGTAATGGTGGTTAACTTGAGTTTGAAGGCTGAAGGTGTTTTAATTTCTATTTCAATTTTACTATTTTCTTAATCAGATAAAATGGAAGCAAAGTTGTCCAACAATCTGCACAGCAAGGTGGATACTAAAGAAAAACACAAGGAAAAGAAAAGCAAAAAACACAAAAAAGAGAAAAAGAAGAAGAAAAAGAAGGAAAAGAAAAAAGATAGAAAGAAAGAAAGTGCTGAACTTGTTAACATTTCAACTTCCAACAATCAAAAACCTTCAAAAACAGAACCTGTTTTGGTTTTCAATAGCAGTGATAATAACCACAATCATGGTAACAAGAAAGTAATTTTGAAGAAGAAACTTCTGGAAGAAGAAGCTGAGGTTGTGATTGAAAATAAGGAGATTCGTGGTTATTTTGATACAGTTAGTAAGTTGAAAGAAATTGAAAAGCTACCGTTGAGTTTTGAACAAACTGCATATAATAAGGATGATAGTTTTAAGCAAGAAGGCCCACAAAATATGGACAATTCATCTGAAGCAAATGCATTTTTATCAATATCCGTTCCAAGGCTATCCAACGCTGCACAGGTAAAGAAGAACTATCATCTCAATTCCGTAGAAAAACACAAATCAAACAATAAAAAAGACTCCAAAAATAAACACCATGACCCAAGTGTTATTGATGTAAAAAGTAAAAGTTCAATTAAAAAAGAATTAAAAGATGCAAGAAAAATTGAATCCAATGTAACTGAGATTAAAAGCGTTAAAGACAAAGACTGCAAACATTCTGCTGAGTCCTGTGATGCGAAAGCAACCAGCAGCAGCACTGATGCCACAACCATGTCTACAGCTACCACAGCTGAAGAGAAATCTGCCAATGGTATTGATGCCAGTGTTATTGAAACTAATACATCACCTTCAAGACCAAACACAAACTTGACTTCTAACTCGAAAGTTGACCCATCAAACAATCCCGAAGTGATTTGTGGTTCAGAGAGTGGTCTCGAACCTGGTGAGATACCTGATCAAACACCGGATCTAACGAATTCCGTCCATGCAACTAACAGCACTGCTATCGTTGAAAAAGATGCAAAGGAAGGAGAAACTAGCTCTTCTAAAAGGTCAAGGTTAGTTGGTTGACAATTGATTTATCCTAGCGAAAGCAGGGAGCTACTTCTTTATGAATTACTTGGAATTTTCCACTGTGATTTTAAGTTGTGCATTTGTACAAGTGTGTTGTGTTCAGTCAGCCTGTATCAGAGAAACGGCTGGCTTTTAAACCATTAAGGTCTTCTTATTTAAGTGTTAAGTAGGCTTTTCGTGATAACACAGGCCGCCGGATTAAGGCGGTTGAATAAGCTTGCACAATGCACCTGCAGAAGGAATTTCTTTAAATTCAATTTCAAATAAAGAGAAGTATGGTAAGCAAGATCTTCGATACATCAATGTTGATTGTCGATGATTGGTTAATACCTTTATATCCAGTTGTCCTACTGAAACTAAAGCTACTGCACTATCGTAGTGAGATTTCAATATACCATTGTACATACATTTGGCTCCGAAACATTTTGCAGTCAAGTGTGAAACCGTCCCGGGTGTGAAAACTAACTTTACAAAATGGTAATTTTCTAGATCGAGATCGCGCTCTAAAAAGCGCAGCAAAAGCTCCAGAAGTCATCGGAGGTCAAGGTACGTTATTAAAATGATTTATTGTGAGTTATTGACCATGCTTGATTTATGATTGATTGATTTATTGTGAGAATTTTTATTCTTAGACTTAGCTGCAAGGTAGCTTAATCTTGGCAGTTTCTCACACTAAATTCATACCATCAAAATCAGAGGCTTGTAACTGCTTTTTTCACTACATTGCATAATTATGAAAAGGGGAAGAAAATTGGAAGACCAAAAAGAAATGGCTAGGGTTGGTCGGAGAAGACATCGGTATAGGAAGTTTGGATAGAATCAACTCCAACAGCTGGGAAGCATGGCAAAAGGAACCCAAAAACTGGCAGACCCTTGCTAGAGGGGACAAACGCGAGGTCTCATGTACCAAAGAAATGGACAAATGGATGATGAATATTACATACATATATAATTAGAAAGTTAATGAGAGTCATGAAATAATCGAATAGTGTTATGCGACGTGTCTTTTCGGTTGAACGTTTTCCTGCTTCTAGCTGATTCTACATCATACTGCAGGCATACATTACAGAGCTTCGGTAGTCTGTTCTACAGTATGTCCCACTTAGAGCTGTATCAATAATTCAAAACCATAACCTCAGAAGTACAGTATTTACACTGGTTTTCAACGTGCATTACAAGAGCTTTTTACTAGAAAATGGTGGCATATATGGAAACTGCGTTTGTATGCTGCTCACATTTTATTTGATTTGTTATTGATCAACGTGTTAGTTGCATAAAAATGCGAAGCATGTGCTACATTAGCAACAAATCTTTAACTAGTATCTTAATATTTAACAACTGTTTTTACAACAGTTGGCTGAAAATCCCAATTATAGAGACTTTTTATTGACGCTAGTTTGTAGCCAACTGGTGCGAAATAAATTATTAGTATAATATTGTCTATTCACTGCCGTTATGCAGGTCACGCTCAAAGAAACGCTCCAAGCGCTCAAGTAGCCGTCACAGGTCAAGGTGAGACTCGGCACTGAAGATCGCTTTATCGCTGTAGCAAAAATGACAAACAGTTTTAGTTATAAAGCATAGATTAAGGTTTTGAACAGATGGTCTGATTCAAAAGTATCTTTTACAATTGTTTTATTTGTCATTAAGAATAATATTTTTTTTCTTGGTTCTTAATTGTGAACATTCTTCGAGATGTTACCAATCAAGTTTCTATTGTTTTCTTTACGATACTCCTGACTCACTTCAGTGATTGCATCTCGTCGTTGTTGCAGGTCACGGTCCAAGAAAAGAAGCAAACGTTCACACAGTCGCCGGAGATCCAGGTGAGAGCTATCGTCTTTTTTATCTTTAGTGCAAAACTTTAGGTTGCAAAGCAAGGCTTTCAAACCTTAAATCTATTTGAAAATGTTGGTTTGCTTACAAACTGTTGTGGGTGGTTGAAAAAGGTGCTCATTTTTGCCCACGATGTGATATATTGGATGGACAATTGGACATATGACAATTGACATTCATAGTTGCTGAATGAAAATCGGTCGAGAGAAATAAGCTGACCACTCTACTCTCGCTAGTGCCGAAGGTTTTGGTATTGTGAGAACCTTGTCATTCCCAAACGCTTGGCATCAACTGTGGGACGATCTTCACCTTACAAACGAAACAACTGATAAAACTTCATGGGGTTTTTTGATCTTGATTACTGTCTAATGCCGGAATGGCCCGTTATCGCTGAGTCCGATTCGGTGAGTCCGATCCCTATTCGGTGATTTTTTCAATTTTTTTTTTTAAATTATCGGGTACCGTAGCCTAATTATCATTGCCGTTTTAGGGTTAGGGGTTAGAGGTTAGGAACTCACCGAATAGTAGCAGACCCGTCTAATTCTCCCTAATATCACTTAGATCAAGATCAAAGAAACGAAGTAGAAGATCAAGCAGCCGCAACAAGTCAAGGTCCAGGTACTGTTTTGCTCCGATCTTTCTGTAGTAGGTGCTATTCGTAAAACCTTTCAGTAGAGACGCACAAATGAGGGGGTGGTGGTTCATGCTTCACAGTGTCAGGTTGGACAATTCACTTCTCCATGCGAAGGGGTCTCGTCCTTCCCAATTACATCCAGCATCACTGCAACTATAAGCACAATTAACTGCGGTTCACTGTCTTTGTTACCACTGGTTCAATGCTTTTTGTACCTGTGCGAAACTGTCAGTTAAATTCCGAGCTTTAATTGATGGTTGTTCGTTTTTTACGTTTGAGATTATCCTCATGTAGTACGGAATGCTTCAATTAGCCGACTGAGTAGCTCATGCTTTGTGATGTCATATTGCAGGTCGCCGCGTCGACACAAACATCATCATCACCACAGGTCAGTGGCTACTCCACAACAAACTATAGTGTGGAACTTTAGAGCTCAACGCTTTTAAGCGGCACTTGTGGATTGGCTATCTCATGCTGCCTCCAGTTAACTGTTTGGCGACAATCAGCAGTGAATCAATTGTTATTGTGGATACCGTAAGTAATAATGGTCGCCGCCTGAGATAGCCAAGCTGCAACTGTCTGTTAAGTGCGTTCAAGGTTGTGAACTGTCATTACGCCCCGGTTGTTTTGGATAATCTGATTTGAATAATCCCCCACCCTTTTTATTGTCTTTCGGTATTAATTTAATCATTTTCAAACTACACCCACTGCTGTATGAGTCCAGTTTTGGATTAGAGGATATACCTTTAAAGGGATCAAGGTGACCGTAACCTCATATGAATATGATAACCTTTCTGCTGCTCTGGAGAGCATCACCTGTTTCAGGAAAGTCATCCTGTTAAAGAAAAAAAAAGTTTTTTGTATTATGGTTGAAAATTTTAAGTTTCTACTATTTCTACACTTTTTCCAAAATACTTATTTTACACACGTCATACGGCAGTTCACTATTTATATTTTCGCCAACACAAGTTCATTGGAGTTGATAATTAATTGACACGTCTCTAACGAATGAACTTGGTGTGAGTATAGTGTATTTCATCTACTACCATTAACACATCATTGCAATAATTGTCGTCCAGGTCTGGAGAAAGCCACAAATCTTCACGGCACAGGAGTTCAAGACATAAAAGGTAGTGAAAAGTAGAAAGATATTAATTCTTAGTTTGTAGGCCTTGACTTGATGAGTCACTTAAGTACAGAGCTAAACGCCATGGAGATCGATGTTTCCACATTTTGTTTTAATCATGTTGCAAAATGGTCAGTGCAGAGTTGCTTATTGCTGATGTACGGCATGTTGTTGAATGTGTTTGAACGTTTTCGTAAAATGCATACGAGATTAGATCGATGTGCGGATGATAATATTATTCAATTTTTTCTAGGCCTAAATTGTTACGTGTTACTACACCATTCAAATCTTATTTCCATCTATAATATCAACTTTTAATCGGTTGCTAAATTCAGCCGTATTTTCTATATTGGCAGCTTCTCTTCTGATTACTCTGCTGGTTAAATGACATGACCAAGCAGTTTAAAGCAACATTACTGAGTCACTTACACATATATATATCAGTTAGATCAAACCTAAGGCGCTGCAAAACTTTCACGTATCCACGCAAACTTTGACACCTTATTTTATAACCAGTTCTAATGCTTGATTTTAGTGGCTCACGTGTCCAAAGATAAAACTGATACTGTTGGTAACATTAGAACCGACAGGAACTTTTCTAAAACTGCGGATAAACGTTGCACAGTCTGAGGGGTGCTTTTTCGGAAGAGAAGTTAAAAAAATCATCAACTCGAGTTCTATTTGAACACAGGTCTCCCATCCCGTTGATCAGCGCTGGTGACAAAGTCAAGTTGCTTGAGATTGCGAAAGCTAATGTGTTGGCTCAGCACAAAGCTGATATTACCGTTTCAACTCTATCTCATGAAAGCAAAGTAAGATTATTTCTAACCAAATAAATGAAACGTCAAGTCATTTTTTTAGTGGTTTTGCATTAGTATTCTAAAATCTGAACGATTTAATGGGCAACGTTGTTCAGAATTTTGAAAATGACAATGTTATTAACTGTTATACGTGATTGCTAGTGTTAAGTTTTTGAGTTGATAGACGTGTTTTGATTTCAAAACCAGCCTTTACAGCTGTTTATGGGGTGGTACGTGGCCAGGGATTCATAGAATTACGGGATGAATTGGTGATCCCCTACTTCTATAAATCCCTGTAGGAAGCAAAGAAACAAAAAGACAAAAATGAAATATTTTGGCAATTTCATGCCATTTACAGGACTGAAAAACACGCCAGTATTATTAATATAAACAGATGATAGAACCCAATGAAGGGAAGCCACAACTGATCAAGCATGACCCCATCTGTTAAAGAAAAAAATATGAGTGTATTTGACCAGTGTATTGAGCATTATAACAACCTACTTTATCCAATCAGGCTCTGTTACGGTCCGGGGGCGTCACGCTGCAGCAACTGACTGGGGTGTGCCAAGACATTGCCCAGGGAAAACGGGAGATCTTGGCTCATTCGTCAAATGTCGGACTACAGTCCGGACCAGCATCAAGTAAAGTCCACCACCCATTTCAAGTCAAAGATACACCTTCCATCTCCATCAATATATCGGTGAGTTCCTGGCCGGGCAGGGGAAGTCAGTTTTAATTCGTTACATTGAATGAGAAAGCTTGCTTTGTGCAAGTCGCGTCATTTATCACTCTCGATTTACAAACACTGACCTAATCTTCATCTTTCGACACCAGGCGTAAAGATGTTTTCTGCAACGATAAATTGAACGTTGCAGTGAACGTAGTTCCTGAGCTTGTTTGATGACAACTTAAGTTGATATCCAACTCAGAGTCGTATGGCTATTATGCCTCCTCCTCCTTCCAAGCCCATCAATGAGTTAACCAAGGAGTTTCCCGTCTCCTGTGGATCACAGCATCAACGTAAGGAAGTCCTGGAGGAAGTGTATGGGAAATGGGAGCCCATCGTTAAAGATAAAGAGACGAAATCCGAAATGAAAGCAATCATCGATGAAAAGGTAACTTTTTTATTGTTTATCTTATTGATGATAAATAAACAAAACAAAATATTTCACAATTTTTCATCAAAAGATTTTTTACTTCTCCATATTGCGTTGAAAAATTGCAATGTTGAAGCTATCAGTGTTGTCATGCTAATTGCGATCAGTTGAATTACGAAAAATACGATCAACGATGATGGACAGTGTAAGTTGAGCGTTGGTATTGGTGGTGCCCGTCGTAGTTTGTTAAGCTTTGTAAGCTGAGTAATCACAAGGGCCAGTAATAGTCATTAAACATATTTCCTTTCGTCGTCGTCGTCGTGTGAGCCCCTGAGACCTAGGGTCTATTATTTTACCATACCAGATTCACGATGTTCCCGTACTAAGCTGGAAGGCTACTAGAGAGCAGCCAGTCTTTTGTTTCATCATCCAAGACGCGCAGACCTTCCACTTCATTAGGTGGCTTGAAGGTGGTGCAGTGGTTGATGATGTGGTCTGTGGTTTGTTGCTCAGCACCACATTCACAAGTAGAGCTCAACTGCTCAACCATGCACCAATGGGAAATAGCTTCTTCCACTACTTGTGAAGATTTCTTTTTGTGGTACAGAAAGGTGTGAAACTAATAGCAGTGAAAGAACTACGTTGTTATGAGCTCTATTTAGGAAGTAATAAAGTCATAAAAGTCATATTTTTTGTGTAGGGTCATAAAATATGATTTAATTCAAGCAACTCCCATAGCCATAGAAATTTAATAATTTGTGGATGAGGGAGGCAGTGAGAGTTCGCATGTGGAATTTTACGAGGCACTGGAAGCAACAATTTTATTGTTTCCTGTACCCTAATAGCGCTTACTGCTTCATGTTAATTTGCATTGTGACATCATCTTGACAGTTGACACATCATTTCCCCCTTTGAAATCTATCATCAAATTAATGCTTTGTCCTAATATAAATATTCCAGACGTAAAAATTGTATGCTAAATGAATTTGTAGTTAATTGCTTATTAGTTAGATGCATTAGACAGTTAGACACTTGAACTCTTACAGTGATTTTGAAGTGAAATAAGTGTTTTGTTCGTTGTTTGAATATGTGTTGTTTACAATACATGTAAAAACTTGTGTGTGAGTTGTTAATTACGGAGATCAGCGTGAATTCGATGCTAAAAAAAAGTAAAGTCATATGTTGTCATGTATTTCAAAAAATAAGTCGTATTTTTCGATTTTTTAGGTCATAAAAAACTTGCCCTAGTGATCGCTATCTTCCGACTTCTCAGATTGAGATGAGCCCAGTGATTGCATCTTCGCTGCTTTCCAGGTCTTTCCTGATCCTCCTCAAGAAGACAACACACTCACCATCAAGGAGGTGATTGCCCAGCGAGTGACCGCCGCTAGGGAGCTTCAAAGCAACCCGAGTGACGTGAAAGCGATCAAAAACATGTTTGAAACCCAACAGAAGGTGCCGGCTTGTGGTGTTTGTTTTAATTTCTCACCTAAAGTTGCTAGTTTTACTCTGACCTTGGTTTTGTGAAGACGGCTGTGGATGTACGTACAATTGTACGTACAGTCGTGCATTGGACAATAACGGACGTTGGAAAAGTGTTGTGATAAACAGTAAACACGTGGATTTAGACACACACCGCTGTTAGTTGATAACTTCCTAAACGACAAAGCTTGTCTTTTTGATATCAGTATTTCCAAACATCATTTTGCAAAAACATCTTTTTTTGCTGTTGAACACCGATGTTTTATAACAACATACTGCTTTTGATATACTTTTGTATAAAGAATCTTTCAATATGTCGCATACATTGTCGCTCAGTTGGATTCGTGGACTTGCGCGAAGCAGATCCCGGGTCGTTTCACTGGCTCGACGGGTCTCCAGCCCCTAAAGAGGAGTGAGCTGGAGAGAGGACATCAACCATGGGCTTCCAATGTAAGTTCGTCTTGTTTTCCTTTCAGTCAAGACACTCTCGGAAACTTGTGAAATTAAATTTTACTGTGACGTAACTGTTAGACAACAGATTTATCTTGAATTTCGCATTTTAATTCCAATTTTCTGAAAATAACTCTTAATGTTTTATAACAGCGATCAGATCTTTTCAGTTATTTGTCAAATCTTGTTTTCCAAATAATGATGGTACTCAAATTTTATCAATCAGTGGCCAAGCCAAACTTGTTTACGGATTAGTTTGCGCTACACGTCTTAGAAAAGCATTTCTTCACAGAGAAGGTTTGGTGGATCATTTAGTTAAAGTTACTTTGTGTCGCCTTTTGAGTGACATTGCTTCGGTTTAGTTCTAAGCTTTTTTACAACTATTTGCTTCTAAATGTTTCAGTCGTTAACAAATATTGTGTACAGTTGATTTTTTTTAATAGCTCAACGGAAATTTAAATATATTTTATCGACCCGAAAGTAATAAAATGCTGTTTGAAAGTACTATGTGACATATTCCATACGTTAATATTTGTAGAATTGATTTTTCTTACATCGATGTCGCCAAACGTGAAATCGATTTGAGAAAAATGAAGACTACAAAATAAGTGTTTTTTTTTTCAGCTGTGGGAAGGCGTTGTGGCCAGCCCTTTGATGGAGTCACTGCTTGGTTTTGGGCGTTCCTTATTGTTTTCTCCTGGAGGAGCCGCCGAAAACCAAGCAGGCGATCTCCATTGCAATGCAAATCATGTTTCCTACCTAGGTCTCCTTCTCTTGTGGCAATCCATATTTTTTGCAGCATCCAAGAAGAATTGTCGTCGTATGAAGAAACGTCATCTTCTTCCTGGTAACATTGGTTTTCCTCTTGTGCTTCATGGGGAAGACCGTGAAATTAATTCATCATCATTTCATTATTTTGTCTGAACTTGATCTACAGATGGTTTAATTTACAAAATATAAATTTTAGATGAGCCTGGTTGTTTTAATGGACGTGAAATAGTCATAAATTTTCACCTTAATTCTGACAAAGGTTTCCAATATTTTGTTTAGTATGATGATAACTCAGCATTCATTTACTCCACTTTTATGCTGAGTCATCTTGACTACTTCCCCATTAAAGCACAAAAGTCCAAACCAATGTTGCCCAAGTTAATTCTTTTGCAGGGACCTGCATACCAACCACCACTTGGCTAGCACTTGTCTTCTCTCTAGTACTTTATGTATGATTTTATTATACGACCCACAATTTTGCCCGATTGTTTTTTGTCAAAACAATGCGAAAAGAGAAAGAATAAGCAGAAAAATACACGATAAACTTGGCTGAAGATGTCTTTGCTAGACTTTCATTTTGTAAGGCGTGATAGTGTACACCCCTTCAGCATCACTTCTTATTTGAAAGCTTATTCATTTCTCTTGTCATATGATCTTGTCTGCAAACAACGTAAACACATAATGGAGCCACGACCGATCCTTTCAACATACAATTGCGCTGCATTTGTATAAACCTAACTTAACCGGTGACGAAATCTCTGTCATTTAAGTTACTTTCAAACGTTACAACAATGCAACGCTAGATTAGATGTTAATTGTGTTTTTGTTGATGCCGTCGCATTGGTTTGCTATTGAAGGGTTAGCTGCTTCAAAATGGTGAAAATCTTTATTATTGTTGTTCCACACCCATCAGTGAGTAGTCGCCATCCAAATCATTTCAGTTCATGACTTTTATTTTGATCATTTCCGTTAATTATTGCTCAGAATTCTTTCAACTCCGAGAAGCAGGTGGTGGGGATCGGGAAGAGTCTCCTCAAGAAGATGGGATGGAAAGAGGGGGAGTCACTTGGAAAGACAAACGCTGGGATGCTGGAGCCGCTCAGAGTTCAAGTGAAGACAGATAGAAAAGGTGACGATGCCCACATGTGTGCTAAACGATATACAAAATGTTTTTGTCGCTCTGAGCAACACTTCTAAAATGAAACAACCGAAGCAACATAGACAACACCCTGGTCCTTAAGCATCCCATGTTTATTGTTTAGTGATTTATTCTAAAGACTGCCATTTGCTTGTTGAAGCCATTTTTTGTTGTTGCCTCTACTGTTGTGTTTAAGATACTGACTACTGCAGACAGTTGCACGCCGTGTACTGATGCCTGCATATTTTTCTATATTTTTATGTATATTTTTCCTAAAAAGATGCAATTGCACACCAACATGGCGCACAAGACGTTGGTGTAGTGACGAAGTTTCGGTGTCTTTTGTGGATACGTGTCTGTCATTGCTTGTACGTTTGATGAAGAGTAATGATGACTATTAAGCTGTCCTTCCAACTGATCACACCTTCCTTTGTTTAGGCCTCAGCAGCATAATGGAGATGCCAGCTGCTCCAGCACCGCCAGCCCGGAAAACTGGTGGTCACGTGGTACTCCGGGACCTATCGGGGAAGCACCCAGTGAGTGCCCTGATGGAAATCTGCAGCAAGCGCAGGTGGAAACCACCCGACTTCACCCTGGTCCAGCATGATGGACCTGACCACAGCAGAAGCTTCCTGTTCAAGGTAAGTACTTCGGTATCAAGCCAAACGTCGTTTAGGCAGATTGTAGCGTATGGCATGCACTGAGCTATGTAGAAAGGAGCGTTCTTCCAGGCAGTCAGCCAAAGCTTTTTTTCAGCCAGTCAGCCCAGGCTGAGTACTCACTAGGTTCATTTGTTTTCTTTCTACAATGGTAAGAATTTGTTTAGTGTTAGCTCCTAAGTTGTTTATATCTTCAAATATTATTTTCGACTGCTTTCTTTTGTTTCAGACTTTTTAACTTAAACAAACCTGAACCATCTGATTCTGAAAGTTAATATTAACAGAACTCTTAATTTTTTTGTTTAAGTTAAGCTTGGTCTCCGCGCACTTACTTACGCTCACTTACGCAATCTGAAGGCTGCGTGAATACAAAAGACATGAGAGTCTCTTGTATGTTGAGTGTTGTAACTTTACGCAGGCTGCTGGTCGCACACCTTGGTGTGACGCAAATAGTAACCCAAGGTGAAAAATCCATCTTTTTTTACGTTGAGACGTCTGCAGACGTTAAATCAATGCAAAAAGGACGGATATTGCTAATTATGAAGATTGTTCTGCAGCAATTACAAAAGGTTTTCCAACACGAAAGCACTTGGCTCTCCGCATGCTTTCCCCTTTCAATAGATGTTGCATTTCCAGGTGACTATAAACGACGCGAGTTACCAACCCGACACTTCCTCCATAAACAAAAAGCAAGCCAAGTGCCAGGCTGCTACTGCTGCTCTGCAGGCAATGGGTTTGATCCCGTCATGACAGGTCCACACTTGCTCTTCCAGGTATAGAAATTTGTTTGTACAGAGTTTTGTTTAGTTTTTTCGCCATTTATGATACGGAATATCAATAGTTTAAAGTGCGGTATATGGTGTATTTTGCTTGATGCACCTGCAGTAAGATGTTCGACCCTGATTTAGATGGAACCGACATGCATGGCTAAAACTAGCATTGGATTGGGTAGGGCAGTTAACATGAAAACCATAAAATGTCCACAAAGTTCAAATCCCCAAGTTATACACAAGTCTACAACAACGAACACAAAGATAATGTGAGAAATGCCTTACCGGTATCTTGCTTTCAGTCGATATTAATTTTTTGTGTTTCTTCATTACATACAAGTTCTCTATAGTTATTGTCGTTGAGTCCACATTTGTTGACATTGAAAAGGCGCAAAATATTGCAACTGATCCTATGTAGTTCAGTTTGTTTTTATTTCTGACTGTCACAGCAAGAAACAAATTATGCCATACATTGCAGAGGTCTAGAATAAGGTAGAAGTGACAAAACGCAAACCTTATGACGTGCTCAGTTGAAATTGGGTACGGGCGCAAACACTTTTGCTTCTTGTGCCTAGCAATAATACATCTTCATGTTTTGCTAAAGTACCCAGACAGCAAAATCCGTAATTTTTACATTGATTTAACGTTTTCAGACATGTAATGTAAAAACGATGGATTATGCTGTCTGGGTATCTTGGCAATATCAGTTTAGTATAAACAGTACTTAAGTATTTATCCTACAGGCACGGATTACTGGAAGGATGTTATCATATGTGACGTCACAGGCGGAGAGAATAGTGAACTTTCGTTGCTGGCAAGTGCGATGGTCGAACTGCGTAGATTCGTGGTTTTGCACAATATCTGTTTGCGATTTTCTTGTTGCTGCATAGCTTGCAGACCTGACAAAAGCAATTCAAAACGTCCGCAGACGTTGACTCAATGTAAAAAGGATCAAATTTCTAGCCGGTTTGTGTTGACCTTGAAGGCGTTTGGATGAAGCAGATGAACAGCAGAGATGCTCAGATTTATCTTTTCCAAGATCTTGATCGTTCTGATCCGATGGTTTTGAAAGTTTGAAAGATCCAATTTATTGTGACAATGTATCGTTTTTTTGTCAGAATATTAGGCTACCTGGCAACCCTAATACACAATTCTTAATCCTTTGAAAAACAAAAAGTGACTAAATTTTAAATTACATGGTAATGTGATATAGAATTCATGTCAATGTCATTTAGGAGTTTAAAACTCCGGTGCTCACCAACACTATAGCTTACTTGTTTTTTTGTTTGTCGTACATGTCCACCTTCAGGCATGCCTTTAAGTGTCCTGCCAAAGACACAGCCGCATGCTCTTGAGCGGTGTCGAACCGGCGGCCTTTCGATTGCCGTTCCACCGCTCTCACCACTCGGCTATGCAGCCGACATCATGTCGTGGAGATATGTGAAGAATATATTGTTGGAAGTTTGTCAATAATTTTATTCGCTGTTTTCAGCCTTTCATCTGGTGTAAGAACTTTTGAATCCTGTCCTGATCTTGTTTTTCTGCTAAAATCAACATCCGGCCCTGATTGTACAGGATCTGAATTCTGATCCTGTGAACATCTCTGGTGTACAGTGACGATTGCAAACATTTGGTGTTCATCGTACGCTTGATGTGCGTGTGCTACTTCTAACATCAATCACTGTTATACTTGCGTGTCATAACTGAACAAAGTCTATGCAGTTATTTAGATGTCATCAGCCGCGCTGTCAAGACTGGGTTGCAGTGGGAAAGTTACGTTTAATCCATCAGGATCCTAGGGTGTTGTAGATGAGCAGTTAAGATCTAATTTGCCAAGACATACAGTAGATTCAAAACGCTTGGTTTCTGTGAATGCACAGAACTCAGTTTTCTGAGCTAACTGCTTGCAAAGCTAATAGGTTAGAGAAATTACATGACTGCCATGAAGGATATATTGATCAGTCATAGCTTGCAAAAGTGTAGCTTACTAGTTGTAGGCTACTAAATGATGGCAAATGCGTCATTCTTTCATCTCTCACCCCAAAGCCATGATTGAGTTATTGACATTTATTTGGTATATAGAGAGAGAGAGAAACCGTTTATTTTGTCTTGCGAAAAATAGTAGCCTACAAATATAAACCAGAACAACTATATTTAACAACAGACAGGAAGCAGCGAAAGACTATAATGTTAGTCATCAAGTCAGCTCTGCCGTGTTTGGCTGAACCTAATAAGTTATCCGCCGTTTTCTAGATAAACGACTTTTTGTGTTTATAACTGTAAAATTACCAAGGAAAAACACTCGAAGTTGACTTTTGTAAGGCTGGAACGGACAGTCGGACAACCAAACAAAAGTTTTAAGAGTAAAGTTTACATTACTTGCGCATTTCCTGCAGAAAAATGGATAGGTTTGAGCTGTTCAATATCTTATTTGAAATTTTCTGATTTAAAGGAAACGTAAAATCAACACTACTTTTAGTTCAGAAAACAACATAAAATCTCCCACTCAAATATACAGAAAAATGTGTTCACAATATGCGAGGGGTCAAATGTACAAAAAAATGTGCTCACACAATGATCACATCTAAGTTATACGCAATACACTAGGCTACTGAGATTTTGCACAGGAACTTAGATCTTTAGGTCTATTTAAAATGCATCAAGAGCTTCGACCCAAAAGTCAGCGCTTGAAGAGCTTAATCCCAGCAGTTTTGCATAGGCTACTTGTAGAGGCTTTGAATCACTGACGCAGGGTTCCGTCACCGAGATTGACTTATTGAAGTCATGTTGCTGGGGAATTATTCCATCCATTGGATGCCGCAGAATGGAGAGCAGTCCTTAAAGGCATACTAAATGAAATTTTCAAACGGGAATTAAGCATTAAAATGCGTAAACTGAACACTCAAGAATACATTTCATAAAAAATTAATGAAAAAAAATTGTTTTCAATGGCGCTGGCAAGGGGAAGGCACTTTAACATGCAGATATCTAATCCATGGACTTCTGTCCAATTCAACCACGAACCAATGAGATGCTACGTTAGCTGTCCAATTGTGACCATTCCAGCATTCAGCCAGAGAATTAATTATTACTATACTTTGAACTTCGTTTGGTAATTACAGAAGAAAAAAGAGCTATAGCAGAGGTGGGAATCAAACCCACGTCATTGTAACGACTACTACCACCCTAACCCAATGCGCCAAGCCAACCGATAGCAAAGCGATGATTTAATTTAGCTAGAATTTGCGTTTTTCCTTTATTCTTCCCAAACGCAATCTTAATGACGTCATGAAAAGCGTAGCTTCTGATTGGTTCGTGCTGGATTGGATATCTGCATGTTAAAGTGCCTACCCTGGCAAGGGGTAGGCACTTTTACGTATTGCACTGCCCGAAAAGGCAACCGCAACCATGCGTATCGTAAATGACATTACTGGTGTTTTAGTCACAACTTTTCTCATAAACACCATTGTTTGCGGTCACTACGATTCTTCTTGCACTCAGTTCAGTTGAAGAAGAAAAAATAGTATTAGCAGAGGGTGGGAATCGAACCCATGCAATCGAAATTATTACTCCTCTGCCCTAACCATTAGGCAACGTTGGTTGTGGCGATGCATGCAGTCAGTGGCGGCTGGTGGCCTCCTGAATTGGGGGGGCTGCAAGGCAGCATATCCAAAAATTGTTGGAGGGCGATATCAGGCGAACCTTGCGGGCGTGTCGCCGAAGGCGACACCCACGGCGGGGGGTCTGGGGGGCCTCCCCCAGAAAATTTTTTACAATTACATTTAATTTGGTGCATTTTGAGAGCATTTTCAAAAGAAATTTGGGAGTGGAATAACAGTCAAAAATGCTGCTGTAGAGCTTGAAAAATACTAATATTTCAAATTTTTATATTCAAAATCAGTGCTAAATACAAATCAAACTATGTTCTATGCACTTCGTCGTTTTCTCAATAGTTCGCTCAGTTTGTTGTCTGCAAATATTTATTGTCGATCGCCGGCATCGGACACGATTGTCCACATACGATCCACACAAAAAAATACACAGAAACAAAAGACAAACAGAAGTACATTCACAGGAATGACGCTGAAGTAAGCAATAAATTTATTAATCAATCGTCCATTTCAGATCATGCGATCCATATCACACAAATTAAACATGCGAAACAAAAATCAATATTCAAAATGAAATATCATACTTAATCTGTTCAAACACCCAACTATAAAAAGAAATTTAAACTTTATCAATCGATGAATGTTGATATCACTGCTGTGCCATAGCAGCCATCAAGGCTAGGTAACGGCATAGCCTACATAGTGGTATTATAATGAAGGAGGTAGTTTGAGTTACGATAGCAGTCATACCTTATCAGGGAATCAACAATAGAGTTTGACGATGATTCACATTACCCAACAAAAAAAAGGCCCTTTTCCGTTGTAATGCATCAAATGTTATAGGACATACAATGTTACACAAGACTTGATGTTCACGTAGCCTACGCTATAATGTTTGGGCAAATGGTGAATAATTCTAAATGCATTATTGAATGCAACACGCAAGCGATTAATTCACGTTGGTGATAATTTTCCCATGGTGACATGCATACATTGGGGTACAATATGAACGGAAGAGAACATTTTTAACTTCACTGGAGCTCTTGTAAAATTTTAATTTATTGGTAAAACAGTATAATGATCGTACTTGTCGGTTTATATCCTTGTCATCACACATTGCCGTGTCAAGAAATACACCCAAGTATCTGACGCTATCTACAGATTTGATTTGACTTCCGTTGAGCCGTGAAATTGGATTTAAATTTAACTTTAAGTGATTAGTTAGAAAATACATAGCAAACGACTTTTTGCAGTTAAAAACGATCTCATTACAAAGTACATAATCTTCGCACACACACAGTCGCACACACACAGTATATTGCAGTATACATGTAGTATAACCGTAGCTACATCTTTTTTGGAGCACCCTGCATGTATGCACCCACTGTTCCAGAACTAAAAATGCTTGGAAGTTAACATTTTTTATTCTTTCCTACAAAAATTATCTTTTGCCAGCTGAAGCCAGCTAGCAACCCTGCATGTATCACAATACAGAAGGACAAAGACAAAATCTCAAATTCTATCACAAGTATAAATGCCCACTGGATGGCAAGTATAATTCAGTTCAATTCAAATTATTTTTCTTTGACAGAATGCAAAAGAAATGATATTGTAAAAAAGAAATACAGTAACAAAACCAACAAAAGGAAAAGGTGGCAAAACCTTAATGGTTTAAGACGTGCATGAAAGGATCTAATATTGCGGTATATGCATCGATAAATATAGTTAAGCACGGCCACCAAACCTGACACTTTAAAACAAGTAGATGAATTAGTTAAGAATCAGTCGCCTCCTCATTCCAGAAACAATTGGAGCGCCAATTCTTAAAGCAATGAGAACACGACTGAACCTAACATTACAAAAACAAACAAATACACACACACATATTGTAATTATAACCATTGATCTCGCTCAAGCCATAGGTGCCACATTTACTCTTTGCTACACATTACTGAGCATCACATATAAAGGACAGCGGACCTTTATTTATAGATGAATTCCATTCGGCGACTTTTTGCCATGGCAAAATGGTCAATTACCCTCTCGTTGAAATCTTTGGTTTCAGTTATTAAGCGATTTTCTATTGACACCATGGCTAATGCAGAAAGTCTTTCAGTACACATGGTGCTGCGGGAAAAGGTTTTAATCCTTTTCAGTGATGAAAAGCAACGTTCTGGTTCTGCTGTTGACATTGGAGTGGTAAGTAGAATTTTAGCTAGCTTTATTACTTCAGAAAAAGTTAATTGCATTCCTTCCAGGTTTAGCAACGAAAGCAGCTGCACAAGTCCACTCACTGAATGCATGTCATTTCTAGAATAGAGAACAGACAGCTCCGGTTTGAGCTTGTCTTTGATTAACATAGGGTATGCTTCACAACATTTTTCTACAGCTTTTTCTGGAAACTGTCTTGCATATTGTGAAGCATTTTTCAAATTAAATAAAGTGCTTGCTTCAAGATGATTGGTGAACTTGAACCTTTCTTGACACTGCATTAAGACAACATCACATGCTTCTTTAGCATCAATGATTTGGGATTCAGGCATTCTCCGTGTGGGTGAAGGTGACTCATTGTCTGCAGCAATGCCTTCCCTTATTCTTTGTATTGCTGACAGAAAATTATCCAGAGAGCACTGCACTTTGAATGACTCAAGCTCCACAGACTGCAGCTGAGCAAACAGTATGTCAACATGAGGCATGATTTTCGAAAAGAAATCTAACCAAAACACAAATTTTGGATCTATGAGCATTCGTTTTATACCAGCAGCAGCAAAGCCAGTCACCGAAGAGTTGCTTTGTTCCAAAGTTGAGCAGCATTCTATAAGTGCGTCTTTTACCTCCGATACAGCATTCACCGTCCTGCTTTTAAAATTCCATCGTGTTGCTGATGGGCGAGGAATACGCCTTTGAGCAACTTGGTCCAAAGCAGCCATTCTTTGAGGAGATTTGGAGAAAAAACTTGGGATTCCCGAAAGACTGTTAAAAAAGACTCTGACACTGGTATTCTGCGAAGTGGCTTTTTGTATAACCAAGTTTAGCTGGTGTGCATAACAATGGACAAAGTGTGCATTGCTATATACTTGCTTGATTCTTGATTGCACACCATTTCTTGCACCACTCATAGCAGCAGCACCATCATAAGTTTGTGCTACAAGTTTGGATGTATTGCTCCCAAGCAAAACTTTAAGTTCCTGAAATAGGATTGAAGACAGAGCTTCTGCTGTCTGGTTAGCAGGATCAAAAAAAACCCAAAATCTTTCAACAGGCTTCCCATGACTTTCATACCGTAGTACAATCACCATCTGTGTCTTCTCTGAGATGTCAGTAGTTTCATCACACATGATTGCTACAAATTCAGACTGTGATATTTCTTCTTTAATTTTGCTTTTGCAAAGCTCAAGAATCGTTTCCAAAAGCTCATTTTGAATAGTTTTGGATGTACCTTTGAATACCTTTGCAGAATTAAAATGATTTTGGAAGCGTGAGTCAAGATTGGAAGCAAAATCAATTAACCCCATGAACACACCAGGATTTTTTGAGTCTTGACTTTCATCATGTCCCCTTAATGGCAATTCAAATCTGCCACAAAATTTTATACAATCTATAATCTTTGACAATACTGTTCTGTTCTTCGTTACTTCTTCATTATGTTTAGTAATGGAGAGTTGATATCCAGAATCTATAAGTGTAGCAATATTAACTCTGCCAAGCACTGAAAGACTCAAAGTATTGTTCATGTGGAAAGTTGATCTACTATGCTTCTCTGTCTTTCTACTGAGATGTTTCAGGTCTTTCACACCTACTTTGGTCCAGGAATGTTCTTGATCTCCACCAAACAGTAAACAGGGAAAGCAAAAGAAAGCATTTTCACTGTTGCAGCCACACAGCCAGTCATGATTATCATACACATTTTTGTTAAACTTCCTTGCATAAGGGTTACCTCTACTGGTGGATGATTGGGAAATGTCAAGGTTTGGAGTGGGTCTTCCTTGTGCTTTGATGCTAAGTTTTTCTTGCAGAGACAACTGGGAAAACCTAATTTTTTTCAATGACATTACAGAATTATCCATTGTATATAAATTGCAAAATGTTCCAATTAAAGTGTAAATTATTATAGCATAAACCTGTTAAGACAAATGAAATCATTGTCAATTTTTTTAAATGAAGGTACATTCAGAGTCAAAATAAGAGTATCCATATATATATGATATTTTTTTTTTATTTATTTGCATCAGACTCAAGATGAAAGTAGAAACAAAGCAGATACTCAACTCCGAAGAGCTGAGTCATAATGTACCAAATACAAAGATTGAGTGTAACAGTCTGTTCGCATTAGTTCATATATCCATTGGTTGGAAGACAAGTTACAGCGGGTTACAAACTGATATAATTTTTTACAAATGAAAGCTTGAAAAATGGTGATATTGTTATCAACGAATGCAGAGGTGATGCTGCATCGTCTCTGCAGATTAAACAACATTCTGTAACAATTATTGTATCCAACACGTAAGCGATTACTACTGGATAGAAGATAGTTACACCATAGTTGACAGGCATATAAAGGCATACAATAGGAACGAAACAACACATTTTTAACAGCAATCAAACGTTTGGAAAACCTTGCTTTTAACATGTTTTCAGAACAATACAATGACCGTAATTGTCGTTTCATGTCTTTATCATCAGGTAGAAGCGTTAATTATTACTCCAATATATTTCAAGGGTCTCAAAGCAGATACGATTTTTATTTAAATACCGTATCATATATGATCGGATTATAGCCAAATTTCAACATCTAGGCTTTATATAAAACACCAACAGTTTTGTTGCAATTAAATATAATGTCATGAGAAACTACATACATTTGACAAACATTGATGAGTTTCTGGAGTCCCTTGACACTTGATGCAAAACAACACAAGCCTTCAGCATACATTAAATGATTGAAGACAGGAGTTGCCAATGCAGCAGCCAACAGAAAGACCGTTTAATTCAGAAGATAAATCATTCATGTAGATGCACTTCTGCAGCATACCGGTACTAGACCTAGAGGGCAGACACTAGTGAAGCACCTAACTTAACTATCTATCACTCCTGACGGATCACTGAGTGGAAACAATTATCGTTCCTTGCCCTAGAAAATACTATACCAACCCTCAGCAGCATGGAGTCACATGCAAAGATCAAAACTGGGCAAAGATCAAAACCCTAACCTTATTCCTAACTCTAATCCTTACCTTAATTAACCCTACCTAACTTTAATCCTAACTCTGGCAACACCTGATTGTAACTATGGCAACAAGTGTGTAAAAATAGCCACTTTGTAATAACAATAATAGAATGGATAAAGAAAACCGGACATAAAAGAAAGGCAGTGGCTATTTGACCGGCTCCGGTCTTTGAATCTGAAACACTATTTGACCGGTCATGACGTCACTACATAAGCGCTTTTTTCTTTTTCTCTTTCAAAGCAACAGACGAGATGCGCCGATATAAGTTCTAACTTCAACACGTATTCTTCAACTCAGTCCGTGGCGCGTGCGATACGTCTCCGGCTGCCAATCTAGAGCGGATGAGTACAATACTATCCGGAAGCACTCTTTTTTTTCATTTTTTTTCATCTAAATTTTGACCCGAAGCGCATTTATGTGGTCAAATTTTAATTTGAGTAGCCTACAGTCCAAGTTAGTTAATAGTTCTCAAGTATAGTTCTCAAGTTAGTTATATACAATACTTCTTTTAAAAGAAATGATAATGGTAAAACCATTTTTTAAAGAAGTATTGTATATAACTAACTTGAGAGAAAAATGTAGGGTCGTTCGGCAACACACGTTCACTTATGACGATCGGAAAATTACCAAGAGAAATTCTCAAATTCCAGCAAATTAAAAAAACTCTAACATTATTACTCACATTTAAAAAGACATAAAAAATGGGCTGTAGGCTACTCAAATTAAAAATTGACCACAAAAATGCGCTTTGGGTCAAAATTTAGATAAAAAAAAAAAATGAAAAAAAGAGTGCTTCCGTATAGTATCGAACTCATCCCCTTTAGATTGGCAGCCGGAGACGTATCGCACGCGCCACGGACTGAGTTAAAGAATACGTGTTGAAGTTAGAACTTATATCGGCGCTTCCCATCTGTTGCTTTGAAAGAGAAAAAGAAAAAGCGCTTATGTAGTGACGTCATGACCGGTCAAATAGTGTTTCAGATTCAAAGACCGGAGCCGGTCAAATAGCCACTGCCAATAGCCAAATAGCCAATAGCCACTGCCACTGCCACAGCCGTGGCCGAGTGGTTAGCGCGTTGGGCTCGCAGTCGAGAGCCTGCATGTTCGACTCCGGCCACCCGCACTTGCTGTTGTTTCTCTGGGCAAGAAACTTAACGATAATTGCCTCTACCTAGTGATCGATTTCGAGTAATGGGTAGTACCAAATTTAAGTCATAAGTAAAGTAGACAACCGGAAAACAGACATTGCCGTCGGCTGCAGCGTGGGTCAGGTGTATGTCGGAAGGCGTACACCGATGCATAGCGCTCAAGTCCGCTTTCCCGCAATGCAGGATAAACACAAACAAACAAAAAACAAACAAACCCATCCTCAGGCAAAAGCAGGTTTCGATGTGGCCCAGGAGAGCAGGTGTTGAGCTCTTTTTATGGTCAGACTGCACATCACAGTCACACAGTAGCCTAAGACGATTGAGGTTCGAGATCCAGTGTAAGTTATTGTTTCTTGTCCTAGCACTATTGTTTCTTGTCCTAGCACTGTTGTTTTCTTGCCCTAGTACCGGTACATCCTATAACCTGTTGAATACCCTAATCCTACAGCTATCACATTTGCAGTCATGTCTCATCGCTACTCTGCGAAACAAAACTTAACTTTAAAAAGTCTGTAGAATTATTCGGTTAGGGGGGGGGGGGCTGTTTTCCATGCAGCCCCAACAGATTCAAAAATTGCTGTTATGTATTCTGTAAAATACCAAAAGAGGTGGAGCTTCAAGGATATTTTTTAGCCAATCAGAGCACTTGAAATCCAAAATCTGGGGCTGCAAAGAATGTTGTCCCAAAGCCATGTTTCCAAACAAATTTTTAAATATTTTAATTTTCAATCCGCAATCCATAAGTGAAAAAAGTAATCGGGTCGGACAAACACAGAGGAAAACATATCTTCCCTTTTTTCTCTTTCTTTCAGGGGGGGCTGCAGCCCTGCAGCCCCATGGCACGAGCCGCCACTGCATGCAGTTAAATTTCTTTGTATCAAAATCTTTCGATAAAGACGACCAGTTAATCACGTGTTGAGTCATGTCACGCATGATAGCGCTACCAACGTCAACGATGTCGTATGTCACGCATGGTTGCGGTTACCTTTTCGGGCAGTGCAATACGTAAAAGTGTCTACCCTGGCAAGGCGCAAAGTCCAGTGTTTCATTTATTTTTTGCAAAATGACCAAGAAGTGGAAAAACTGCTCGAGAATTACGTCACCAGCGACTAGCAGTAGCATTATCAAAAGTCTTTTCGCGCGTTGGGTTGGAAAGTTCAGACGTGTTGCGTTCCAAGAATTTTCACATTGATTCAAGGCCTGGACACGTTGAATCCATGTAAAAAATGCTGATTACTCCGCGCCTTCTGAATTGCCTAGCTGAAATCGTTTCACATGCCTTCGTGGAATTTGCCTTCAAAAACTTATTTTTTTTTTACATTTTCATTTTACATTGATTGAAGGCCTGAATACGTTGAATCTATGTAAAAGAGGTTGATTCACTGTTTGAAGAACAAGATCTGCCATTTGAAACTCACGCTGTAAAAACTCTTGCCCGATCAGCTGATTGCTAGTCGCTGGTGACGTAGACTGTGCAATCGCACGCTTCGCTGCTCAAGCTCAAGCCCATTCCCGTTTTGGATCGAAGACAAAAGCACGCGCGAAATGGTGATCAGATCGCAATGGGGCCAAGTTTTTTACATAATCGTTTTATGGTAGCATGTTGAACACAAAGAACGTGGAAAATCGCCAAGTCAGGTTTTTCCTTTAGTATGACTTTAAAGGGGTATTAAAGGAAAAACCTGACTTGGCGATTTTCCACGTTCTTTGTGTTTAACATGCTACCATAAAACAATTTTCAATAAAATTTTGCCCCATTGCGGTCTGACCACCATTGTGGGCGTGCTTTTGTCAGAGCTTTCAAAACGAGATTGGCCTGAGCAACGAAGCGTGCGACTGTAAAGAACGTCATAAAGTCTACGTCATAAAGTCTAGCAATCAACCGATCACGCAATAATTGTTACTGCGGGCGATTTGACTGTAGGCTATGTATGTATTTACATCAAAACAGCACATTTTAACATCAAAACAGCAGACAGTTTGCTCAAAACATCAGATTGGTAACGTGGCTTTTGTTATTGCTGGACTTTATGACGTATTCTTGAGCTGTGTTTGCACGTTTTGGTCATTTTGAAAAAAATGAAAATAAATGAAACACTGGACTTTGGGCCTTGCCAGCGCCATTGAAAACAAATTTTTTTGGGTAATTGTTTTTGAAATGTATTCTTGAATGTTCAGTTTACTCATTTTAATGCTTAATTCCGGTTTGAAATTTTCCTTTAGTATGCCTTTAACGTGCGTTGCTTAAGCGCACGCCCCGAGATTCGAACCAGCGGCGCTTGATGTTGAAGCTTTTTCGTTTCAGAAGTGACGCGCTAACCAACTGAGCTATCGGGGCGGACACCATTCGCCAACGTTAACGTGCTGCAAATCTGCCAAACGCTCTTTTCTAATGTAAGCTCGACCGAGTAGCACACTTCTAAGTTATTAACCATAAAACCGTAACCAAAAAGTAAAATGAGTTCAAATACCCGATCCTGGTGAACTTTTCGCCCGTTTTTGAATGACAAACAGCCCAAATGTGGAACTGCCAATCCTACAACGATTAACGAAGGCATTCACATGAAAAGACTGAATTGGCACGATGGAATCAGACACATGGCTGTTGTTTTCAATTATTTGCTTATCTCAATCATCGAATTACCTGAATCATTGCACATAACGCAAAGTAAAAATCATGGACAAGTTTCATCCGCACCACGTTTGTCATCCACATTAGGGCTACAGTTTTTTCATCCGCACAAGTGTATACCATCCCACGGGTTGAAAAGCACTGCGCTACTGCATTGTCAGCAAATATAGCTACTATTTTTTTTATAAAAAATCTTAGAGTTGTTTATTCTTTGCTAACATGATAAATGTGATTTTTTTCCTACATTGATAGAGTTTGCAGACTCCAAAAGATTTCTTGTCCTATTATTGAAAGCCTTCACTAAACATAGGAGCCCACTAGACGATTTCGGAAGGGGGTCAAAATAATGCTTTGACCTGGAGAGCAAAAGTTTTGCAACCGATTTTGAAACGATGCGAAAAATATATCCTTGAACTGTAGCAGTATGAGTTTCTCGCACTAATACGCAATATAATCGCTCGACAGTAGTGTTTAAAGTCGTATGAAGCTTGCAAAGCAGTTTCACATTTTTTGAGAATTTTAGAATGATATTGATGTTTCTAAAGGTAAAGAAAAATTATACGGCACTGGTACAGTTACTGTAAGCTAATTGCTAAATATTTGAAAGTTCAAACATGCATCAAGGGCCGCATACGACCTGCGTGTTTGAGAGCTTTTCTATTGGCCTATCAGCTACAGAGTAAAGTAGAAAATGACCAGCAAGAGAATAACTTTCCTTTGATAAGGAAAGGCCAAGCCTCTTAATTTTTATTCAGTGTCGTATGTCGTTTGGAAGGCACTTAAGTTAACTCACTTTTATTTGAATCACAAGCAATGTTGTAAACAAAAGATGATGGTGATAGGAAAACCCAATTACAAGCTTCCTAATACAAGACGTAGCTGTGCACACATCGTAAGGAAAAAAAGTCCTTCAATTTAAAATCCAATTGCTCTCTTGCAGGACGCTTCACCCTTTGAAACAGTTCCGTCGCCATGTCTCACCACTTGGTTTTATTCGTTTATAGAAGTCTTCTTTAGTTTTTCAAAGTTTGGTTTAGTTGTTCGCTTCTTCATTGCATCAAATGTAACATCAATAACAGAAGCAGAATATTTCTTTCGAATCTCACCATTATCGTGCTTTTCGAAGCGATGTAGCATTAAATTGCTTGACCAACTTGAATAGAAAGAATAAAAAAACCAAGTGCTTTGCACCATAATTCTCTTTTCTATCATGGAGAGTATCTCTCTGGGCTGCTTCCAACCTTCTTGTTCCCAACAGATTTTGTAGTTTTTGTTAATGAAAGATTCTAAACTGGGGGAAGGTTTCTTCAAATGTTCGTTAACAGTTTTTAATACTTCATATGTGCTTTCTTTGAAATTGTTAATTGAAGGTGGTGCTGCAATATAAACAAAGACATTCCTTCCAAGCTGTTTTAAAAACTGTTCTTCATCTCCGAGACTATTATTTAATCCATTCGCTAAATCCAAAGGTTTTATTTGAGGAAAAGCTTTGCAGAATTTTTTTATGTCATCTGAAGGTTTTCCAGTCGTACAACGTGATTTCCAGTCCCAGTCGAATCTCCAGTGCACTCCTATGTATTCTTCATCCTTCAAGACGTGTTTTATGTAAGCTCTTGCAGCTTCAACTATACAAGGAGAATGTTGCACAGCTGCAGTTACTCCAGAATGAAGCACATTGTCTGCAATGTTTGGAATGTTGGTAACAGACTTTTTCAAAGGCACTGCTAGCCTGTCTTTCAATCCCACTCGAATTGTGTAAAATATAGAAGCGTGAAGGGCGCAACGAGCAGACGTGTCGTACACCTTTCGAATAGTTGAAGTGTCAGAAGACAACCATGCTGCATATCCAATAAAATAATTAGCATTTGGAAGCGTTGGAATATTTGATTTTCTTTTGCCGTTAATCTGTAACTCCCTCGCACCTTTGATTGGAATTAAATTTTTCTTGATATTAAATATTTCCATTCCAGTATCGCTTTGAAATCTTTGTATATCTCCCAAATCCGACTTCATTGCCTGAAATGAATAAGAAATAACAACAACTGTGTTTTACAATTTATTATCAATGTCAAAATGCGCTCTAAACTATCAATAACTGTTTTTTGTATTTAATCGATTGAACAACTGTAAGCGGTTCCAAAGTTATTCAGACTCAAAGCAGCAGCAAGTAAATCATTTGGCTAAATCTGAATTCTCAGATGTATGCCTACAAGGCCAAGCGTGTAAAATACAGTAGAACCGAATGTTTAGCTATTGTTACCCAAGAGGTCCCATAAATTGCAAGACCATAACAGGGTATGCATTACGTGAAAAGATTATATTGACGTTGCATCAACGAGAAATATGACCCTTTTAATCAAAACATCCCTAAAAACAAGGCGTTGGCAAAGGAAGAGGAAAACTTGTGGCCGTCAAAACTTTAGTTCAGAATTTTTGTGATTTCCAAGCAAATATCCCAAGACCAAGTTTGGAAAACATGGCTAAGATCTTGGGATTTTCCTGGCCACAACTCTACAAAAGATACCTTACACAGGCACTGAAAATGAAACGACAAAATTTTGTAATCAAATTTTAGAAGACTTTTTTTCTCAAAGCAACGCAAGCATTTCTATTGCAAATTAATTAATTCATTGTTTCGCATGCTATTTAATTGCTATGCTATTTGCTATGCTACTTGCTATTTAATTTAATTGCTAACTAGTTGAGTGAGCAATTTTTTTACTTTGAATTGTGCTATTTTCTTAATGTTTAAGAGAAATGTAGCGCCCTGCGTTTCTGCTTAGGTCTTTTCAACGTTTGTTACCGTGTGAATTTGTCGTTTTTTTGCATATATGTAACGCTACTTAGGTATTCAAGTAATTGTGCAGTTGTGCTTCAGGATTCTGAGGCGTGATTTGGAATTTGCGTGTCTCTCCAGAATTTGCATGCCCATTGCCCATGAGCTAAACGCATTCTTGCAACAGGCAGTTTCTATCACATATAAGCAGTTTTTCATCTCTTCAACGTTATAGCCTACAGATGCTGGATGCCTCAGCGACTATGTATATCGCTTTCTGGCCTTCAATTCAACACAGAGAGTATTATTTTTGATGTAGAAAGTAGGCCATGACAGAGTACGATGTGATTTTGGTGCAATCAGTAAAAGGATTTTTTGCCGCTATCAGAGCACAGTCTGTTTTTGCCGCGCCCAGTATGGCAAAATGTTGGTGCAGCTCACTACAATATGATTTTGGTACACTAGTGATACTACTTCTGGCTCCGTCAGTCAACGTTCAGTGTGCAGTTTCCTGGGTTGAACTTATGATTTGAATTATGTTCTGTTGTGGAAAGACGATAGCAATCTTTTAAGTTATGTGGTCACGATAAAATCATATATGAAATAAAGCCCAGACCTGGTTTTCGGATCATTTCTGCCGCATTGTTGCGCCTGAAATGTCGCTGTAGACTAGTATTACAGCTAGGTATGGGCGGACAAGTTCATTTACTTGCTGTCCGCTACAAGAAACATGAACAATGTCAACTCTTTAGATCCACTTTTGGAAACGTAAATACCCCATGCCGTCGGTCATAGCAAGGAAATGCGATTTATCGAGCAGCAACATTTTGTAAACTCTAGAAAAAAAATGCGATTTTCTTTCGGTTTTGAAAAGGCACTCGACCAAGTGCCTCTCTGGATCCTCGACTGCAAGTAGCCTACTTATTGCGCATTGTTGGTTATATAGAAAGTGGTAATAATGAACACAATTGAGCAAAAGTACCAAAGTATTTTTGTTTGATATAAAATGTAGGCTGTGTCACGTTTACAGATTAATGTTCACTTACTTGCAGGGCCTCCGAGAGAAATCAGGACTGGTCGGGAATCAATACAAAAAATGGGCCCGAACAAAATATTTTTTAGCTAAAATAAAAGATTATTATGCGTTGCATGTTCGTATGAATTAACTTAGCCTAGTTTTATTGGCGTAAAATTGATTTCCTTTCAACATCTTAACAACGTATTGTTAAGTATCGGCTGCATAGCCGAGTGGTGAGAACACTGGAACGGCAATTGAGAAGGCACCGGTTCGACACCGCTCAAGAGCATGCGGCTGTGTCTGTGGCAGGACACTTTAAGGCATGCCTGAAGGTGGACACGAAGATTGGCTTCCTTGCCTTCCCGTCCACTTAATCTAAATCTTCAACCACCGGGTGAAAGCCTGGATACGACAAACAAACAAACAACGTATTGACATGGATAAAACACTTCTCTCGATATGAATATCTTCATAATTTACTCGATGACAACCTACTTAGTAGGCTATAGCTTTGGTAGAGAGATAACCTACTTGCAGCAGAAATACCATTGTTGCTAACTATTTTGTCAAGAAAAAATTGTAAAAAAACACAATAGCCTAGGCCAGTGGTTCTTAACCTTTGACACTGCCGGACAGTAAAAATTTAAAAATCTTTTTGCAGACCGGTAACGCAGTATTGAAGGCACGTTAATTTTATAAGGGGAGCGCTGGGAAATAAAATGACAACTTATGCAAAACTTATAGACTGGCAAAACTATACTCAAATATTCAGTGTGGCCTAGGCAAATATTTTAGTGTGTGCTGGGACAAAATTTATTTTAAAGTTGCTTGTATAAAATAGGTGGTGTAAATATCTATAAAAATAGCCTACTAGGCTACTAAGATTGAAATAAATGATAATGATAATAGCGGGTCCAGAAAAAAAAACATGTAGGGCACCACAATTTAAATGACACAAAAATTCTTAGCGAAATAAACAATGTAAATTTCCGAAATCCAAATTTTGCTTTGTTTAGGTCGCTTTTTGTGTAGGCTATATTTACACCAATATTCTGTCTTTTCGCATAAGATTCGCACTTTGTATTTGACTTAATGCATCCGATTAAAATCTAGATTTCTGTAAAAGCTATGTCACAAAGTTTGGTTTACACATGAAATTAAATTTCAAATCAATTTTTTATGGCCAGTGGTGCCGAAGTTAGTTGAGGATTGGGAGGATTAAATCAAAATTTTATCAAATTTTAGACAATTTTGAACATTGGGGGGGATGCATAGCCTACTTTTATACACAAATTTAGTGATACTGGTATTAAGTTTATTAAACAATCACCGGACTTAGGTAAATTAGCTGCTAACAGCATAATATACAGACAAGAAATCGTGGAGATAAAAGCGCTACCAGTGCTCTTGTGAATGACTGCTGCAAGATTAAGAAACAAGCAAAGAAAAATTGGTATCTCCAGCGGGATTCAAACCTATAACCTTCCAATGAATACTTAGTTTTCCAAAAAAAAACAGAAGTGGTACTTTTCTTCTTGCCCTCTCCTTCACTAGAATCACTACACTTAGTGCGCTATAGCAGTGGTTCTCAACCTTTTAACAGTGGAGTGGCGAAGAAGGTTCAAACGAAGGAGGAATTTCAATAGTAGAACTATTCGACATTTAATTGACTGCTTTTCGGTAATATCCCATTAAAATACGTCATTGAACCTTCCCAAGTCTCTTTCCTGGTAAGAGACAGAAAGAAACTGTGACAATTCTAGATAAACGACAATTCTAGATTAACAGAATTCATACAAAACTTAGGAAAGGAAACGATTAATTGGCTACGAAATTTTTATTCTCATTGCATGCGAATCCTAAAGATCCCTAAACTCTGGCGGAAAGCATTGATTGTTGCAGTCCCAAAACCAAACAAACCGGTAACTGACCCAAAGAGCTATCGCCCCATCTCCCTATTGTGCGTGCCATTCAAACTACTGGAGCGCGTCTTACACCGACGAATGGAACCCGTTATTGACCCCAAACTCCCACAAGAACAGGCGGGATTTAGGAAAGGAAGATCAACAGTCGACCAAGTAACCTTGCTGACACAAAACATCGAAGATGGGTTTGAGGCCAACTTGAAGTCGGGAGCGGTCTTCCTCGACCTTACTGCGGCATATGATACTGTTTGGCACAGGGGTCTCACTTACAAACTGCTGCAGATAATCCCAGATAGACACATGGTTAAGTTTATTGTAAAACTCATCTCCAACCGCAGCTTCATTCTTAAAACCAGCGACGGAAAGAAAAGCCGACAGAGACGTTTAAGAAATGGAGTTTCGCAGGGATCTGTTCTGTTCCCAATGTTGTTCAACATGGTACCCGGACATTTTGCCGAAACTCATTTTGCCGAAAGGACTAATTGCCGAAAGGACTAAATGCCGAATGGACAAATTGCCGAAATTATACAAATGCATTATAATGTATTATCATAACCTAATGACACATAAATGTCATTCACAAACAGATTTCACTCACAAATTATGTGCGACAGCGCGTAAGTATCCGATAGAAGTGTTATATAAGCAAACGTCTTATACTGATCTCCAAAACCTGTGGAGACTGCATATATACTTATAGATGGGACTTGGTGTCACTTAAACTAATACTGATTTCCAAAACTGTGGGGACTGTATATAAAGCAATTTTTAGGCAAACAACAGTAGCAAAGTAATTACTACTTCAAAGCCACTGCTTGCATGGTAACGAGACTTGGTGTCACTTCAAACTAATTACCAGTTCAAAGGCACTGCTTGCATAACAATGAGACTTGCGACTTGGTGTCACTTCAAAATAATTACCAGCTCAAAGGCACTGCTTGCATAGTAACTAGACTTGGTGTTGCTTCAAAGTAATTTTTAAGCAAACAACAGCAGCAAAATAATTCTATTTCAAAAGCACTGCTTGCATAGTAACGAGACTTTGTGTCACTTCAAAGTAATTTTTTTCCAAATTGTTTCGGCAATTTGTCCATTCGGCAATTAGTCCTTTCGGCAATTAGTCCGTTCGGCAATTAGTCCTTTCGGCAATTAGTCCGTTCGGCAATTTGTCCATTCGGCAATTAGTCCTTTCGGCAATTAGTCCGTTCGGCAATTAGTCCTTTCGGCAATTAGTCCGTTCGGCAATTAGTCCTTTCGGCAATTTGCCCTTTCGGCAAAATGGGTTTCGGCAAAATGTCTTTCGGCAAAATGTCCGCGCCCGGTTCAACATCTACATTTATGACCTTCCAAATACTTCCTCTAATAAATACGCATACGCAGATGACCTGGCTATTCTTTATTCTCACCGCAAATGGGAAACAGTGCAGAACACCTTGACTAAGGATATGGACATTCTATCTTCCTATCTGCACCAATGGCGCCTCAAGTTGAGTGAAACGAAGACGGTGACTTCTGTCTTCCACCTATGTAATAGAGACTCAAACAGGAAAATTAACATCCAAAATAACGGCCGAACACTTCCTTTCGAAGCCACACCCACATACCTTCGAGTTCGACTTGATCGGTCCCTTACATACCGCAAACACCTAGAACACTTACGCGGAAAAGTGACAGCTCGTACTGCTTTCATGAAACGTCTTGCTGGTACAAGGTGGGGTGCTAGCCCCTCAGTGCTGAGAACAAGTGGTTTAGCCTTACTCTACGCCTCTGCTTAATACTGTGCTGCTACTTGGTGCAGAAGTGCCCATACTGACCTTGTCGATGTGCCAATCAACAACTCCCTGCGAACTGTCACAGGTTGCCTCCGCCCAACTCCAACTGACTGTTTGCCTGTCCTTGCAAACATTGAGCCAGCTGCACTACGGCGCCAACGTGCTGTTCTTTCCCTGAGCCGTAAAGCCCTAAACCCCGGCCATCTGCTACACGCAACCACGTTGAGATATCCACCAAAGCAGCGGTTAAAATCAAGAAAGCCACTTGTACGCGCTGCACAAGACCTTCTGGCAGCCTTTGGTGGAAGCCCTAGCAAACAGTGGTGCCACGCGGCGTGGTGTGAACAATGGTCAAGCAGCACGTCTCCACTTCGCCAAGTATTCAGATCCCCGTCCGAAAACCAGTTGGGACATGGCCTCTCTAGACTTGCCTCAACAAGGCGTAACCGTTTGCTCACTGGTGTTGGACGCTATGGTGCAGACATGTTGCGTTGGGGCTTGGCAGAGAGTGCTGCTTGTGAGTGTGGCGAAATGCAGACGGCAGCCCACATTATCAAGGATTGCCGGCTATATAGACCACCCCATGGTATGGAAGGCCTAATTTCCATCGATGACGACACCAGGCAGTGGCTAACCAACGGATGCCCTGACATATAGCGACAATACGAGAGAAGACTACACTTAGTGCGCTATAGCAGTGGTTCTCAATCTTTTAACAGTGGAGTGGCGAAGAAGGTTCAAACGAAGAAGGAATTTCAATAGTAGAACTATTCGACATTTAATTGACTGCTTTTCGGTAATATCCCATTAAACTACGTCATTGAACCTTTCCAAGTCTCTTTCCTGGTAAGAGACAGAAAGAAACTGTGACAATTCTAGATAAACGACTTTTTGTGTTTATAGCTGTAAAATTACCAAAGTAAAACACTCGAAGTTGAATTTTGTAAGGCTGGAACGGACAACCAAACAAAATTTTTAAGAATAGAATTTACATTACATTACTTGCGTATTTTAAACATTACTTGCGCATTTCCTGCAGAAAAGTGAATAGGTTTGAGCTGTTCAATATCTTAGTTGAAACTTCCTGATTTAAATGAAACGTAAAAGCAACATCAAATTAACACTACTTTTAGTTCTGAAAACAACGTAAAATCTCCCGCTCAAATATACAGAAAAAATGTGCCCACAAAATGCGAGGGTTCAAATATACAAAAAAAAATGTGCCACAAAATGCGAGGGTTCAAATATGCAGAAAAATGTGCCCACAAAATGACCACATCTATACACAATACACCACTGAGAATTTGCACGGGAGCTTATATCGCTAGGTCTATTTAAAATGCATCAAGAGCTCCAACCCAAAATTCAGCGTGTTTTCCACGGTTAAAAACCCCATTCGCCACGTAAACGTGTTGCAAATCTGCCAAACGCTCGTGCGTAAGCTTGACCGAGTAGCACACTTCTAAGTTATAAACCATAAAATCGCAATCAAAAAGCAAAACTAGCCCAAATACCCGCCACTGCTGAATTTTTTGCCCGTTTTTGAACGAAAACTAGCCCAAATCGTGGAACTGCCAATCCCAAAACGATTAACGAAGTCAATCAGATGAAAAGACTGAATTGGCACGATGGAATCACACACACGGCTGTTGTTTTCAACTATTTGGCTTATTTGCTTAGCCTATCTCAATCGTCGAATTATCTGAATCATTGCACATAACGCAAAGTAGAAATCATGAACAAGTTTCATCCGCACCACGTTTGTCATCCGCATTACATTTTTGTCATCCCCACAAATGTATACCATCCCACGAGTTGAAAGGCACTGCGCTACTGCATTGTCGGCAAATATAGCTACTGTTGTATTTATAAAAAATCTTAGAGTTGTTTATTCTTTGCTAAAATGATAAATGTGATTTTTTCCTACATTGATAGAATTTGCAGCCTTAACCAAAAGATTTCTTGGCCTATTATTAAAAGCCATCACTAAGCATAGGGGCCCGCTAATCGATTTCAGAGGGGGGACAAGATAGTGCTTTGACCTGGAGAGCAAAACTTT
Organism: Aplidium turbinatum; assembly: GCF_918807975.1. Lineage (NCBI taxonomy): Eukaryota > Metazoa > Chordata > Ascidiacea > Aplousobranchia > Polyclinidae > Aplidium > Aplidium turbinatum. Next base: position 17,416,673 of record NC_137489.1, read on the forward strand.
TGCAACCGATTTTTAACGATGCGAAAAAATATATCCTTGAACTGTAGCAGTAGGCTATAAGTTTTTCGCACCAGCACTCAATAAAATTGCTCGACAGTAGTGTTTAGAGTCGTATGAACTTTGAAAAGCAGTTTCACATTTTTTGAGAATTTTAGAATGATATTGATGTTTCTAAATGTAAAGAAAAGTTATGTGGCACTTGTACAGTTACTATAGGCTAATTGCTAATTACGTATTTGAAAGTTCAAACATGCATCGTGGGCCGCATACGGTCCGCGTGTTTGAGAGCTTTGCTATAGGCCCATAAGCTACAAAGTAAAGTGAGAAAATGACCAGCAAGAGAATAACTTTCCTTTGATAAGGAAAGGCCAAGCCTCTTAATTTTTATTCAGTGTCAGATGTCGTTTGGACGGCACTTAAGGTAACTAACATTATTTGTTTGTAAGTTAAACTGGAAAACGACGTTTAATTTCGGTCTAGTCACAATGGACTTTTATTTAAATCACAAGCAATGTTGGAAACAAACGATGATGGTGATAGGAAAACTCCATTGCAAGCTTCCTAAAACAAGACGTAACTGTGCACACATCGTAAGGAAACAGTAGGCTAGTCCTTCAATTTAAAATCTAATTGCTCTCCTGCAGGACGCTTCACCCTTTGAAATAGTTCCGTCGCCATGTCTCACCACTTTTTATTTTATTGGTTTATGGAAGTTTTCGATAGTTTGGTTTAGTTGTTCGCTTCTTCATTGCATCAAGTGTAACATCATGAACAGAAGCAGAATATTTCTTTCTAATCTCACCATTATTGAGCTTTTCGAAGCGATGTAGCATTAAATTACTTGACCAACTTGAAAAGAAAGAATAAAAAAACCAAGTGCTTTGCATCATAATTCTCTTTTCTATCATTGACAATATCTCGCTGGGCTGCTTCCAACCTTCTTGTTCCCAACAGATTTTGTAGTTTTTGTTAATGAAAGATTCTCAACTGTGGGAAGGTTTCCTCAAACGTTCATTAACAGTTTTTAATACTTCATATGTGCTTTCTTTGAAATTGTTAATTGAAGGTGGTGCTGCAATATAAACAAAGACATTTCTTCCAAGTTGTTTTAAAAACTGTTCTTCATCTCCGAGACTATTATTTAATCCATTCGCTAAATCCAAAGGTTTTATTTGAGGAAAAGCTTTGCAGAATTTTTTTACGTCATCTGAAGGTTTTCCAGTCGTACAACGTGATTTCCAGTCCCAGTCGAATCTCCAGTGCACTCCTATGTATTCTTCATTCTTCAAGACGTGTTTTATGTAAGCTCTTGCAGCTTCAACTATACAAGGAGAATGTTGCACAGCTGCAGTTACTCCAGAATGAAGCACATTGTCTGCAATGTTTGAAATGTTGGTAACAGACTTTTCCAAAGGTAAAGCCAAGTTGTTTGTCAATCCTACACGAATTGCGTAAAATATAGAAGCGTGAATGGCGCAACGAGCATATGTACCGTACACCTTTCGAATAGTTGAAGTGTCTGATGACAACCAAGCCCCATATCTAATTGCATAATTAGCATTTGGAAGGGTTGGAATATTTGATTTTCTTTTGCCGTTAATCTGTAACTCCCTCGCACCTTTGATTGGAATTAAATTTTTCTTGATATTAAATATTTCCATTCCAGTATCGCTTTGGAATCTTTGTATATCTCCCAAATCCGACTTCATTGCCTGAAATGAATAAGAAATAACAACAACTGTGTTTTACAATTTATTATCAATGTAAAAATGCGCTCTAAACTATCAATAACTGTTTTTTGTATTTAATCGATTGAACAACTGTAAGCGGCTCCAAAGTTATTCAGACTCAAAACAGCAGCAAGTAAATCATTTAGCTACATCTGGATTCTCAGATGTATGCCTACAACTACAAGGCCAAGCGTTTGAAATACAGTAGAACCGAATGTTTAGCCATTGTTACCCAAGAGGTCCCATAAATTGCAAGAACATAACAGGGTATGCATAACGTGAAAAGATTATTTTGACGTTGCATCAACGAGAAATATGACCCTTTTAATCAAAACATCCCTAAAATCAAGGCGTTGGCAAAGGAAGAGGAAAACTTGTGGCCGTCAAAACTTTAGTTCAGAATTTTTGTGATTTCCAAGCAAATATCCCAAGACCAAGTTTGGAAAACATGGCTAAGATCTTGGGATTTTCCTGGCCACAACTCTACAAAAGATACCTTACACAGGCACTGAAAATGAAACGACAAAATTTTGTAATCAAATTTTAGAAGACTTTTTTTCTCAAAGCAACGCAAGCATTTCTATTGCAAATTAATTAATTCATTGTTTAATTTAATTGCTAACTAGTTGAGTGAGCAATTTGTTTACTTTGAATTGTGCTATTTTCTTAATGTTTAAGAGAAATGTGGCGCCCTGCGTTTCTGCTTAGGTCTTTTCAACGTTTGTTACCGTGTGAATTTGTCGTTTTTTTGCATATATGTAACGCTACTTAGGTATTCAAGTAATTGTGCAGTTGTGCTTCAGGATTCTGGGCTAAACGGGCGTTTTGCCCATGGGCTAAACGCATTCTTGCAACCGGCAGTTTCTATCACATATAAGCAGTTTTTCATCTTTTCAACATTATAGGCTACAGATGCTGGATGCCTCAGCGACTATGTATATCGCTTTCTGGCCTTCAATTCAACACAGAGAGTATTATTTTTGATGTAGAAAGTAGACCATGACAGAGTACGATGTGATTTTGGTGCAATCAGTAAAAGGATTTTTTGCCGCTATCAGAGCACGGTCTGTTTTTGCCGCGCCCAGTATGGCAAAATGTTGGTGCAGCTCACTACAATATGATTTTGTTACACTAGTGATACTACTTCTGGCTCCGTCAGTCAACGTTCAGTGTGCAGTTTCCTGGGTTGAACTTATGATTTGAATTATGTTCTGTTGTAGAAAGACAATAGCAATCTTTTAAGTTATGTGGTCACGATAAAATCATATATGAAATAAAGCCCAGACCTGGTTTTCGGATCATTTCTGCCGCATTGTTGCGCCTGAAATGTCGCTGTAGACTAGTATTACAGCTAGGTATGGGCGGACAAGTTCATTTACCTGCTGTCCGCTACAAGAAACACGAATAATGTCAACTCTTTAGATCCACTTTTGGAAACGTAAATACCCCATGCCGTCGGTCATAGCAAGGAAATGCGATTTATCGAGCAGCAACATTTTGTAAACTCTAGAAAAAAATGCGATTTTTTTTCGGTTTTGAAAAGGCACTCGACCAAGTGCCTCCTTGGATCCTCGACTGCAAGTAGCCTACTTATTGCGCATTGTTGGTTATATAGAAAGTGGTAATTATGAAAACAATTGAGCAAAAGTATCAAAGTATTTTTTGTTTGATATAAAATGTAGGCTGTGTCACGTTTACAGATTAATGTTCACTTACTTGCAGGGCCTCCGAGAAAAATCAGGACTGGTCGGGAATCAATACGAAAAATGGGCCCGAACAAAATATTTTTTAGCAAAAATAAAAGATTATTATGCGTTGCATGTTCGTATGAATTAACTTAGCCTAGTTTTATTGGCGTAAAATTGATTTCCTTTCAACATCTTAACAACGTATTGTTAAGTGTCGGCTGCATAGCCGAGTGGTGAAAACACTGGAACGGCAATCGAGAAGGCGCCGGTTCGACACCGCTCAAGAGCATGCGGCTGTGTCTGTGGCAGGACACTTTAAGGCATGCCTGAAGGTGGACACGAAGATTGGCTTCCTTGCCTTCCCGTCCACTTAATCTAAATCTTCAACCACCGGGTGAAAGCCTGGATACGACAAACAAACAAACAACGTATTGACATGGATAAAACACTTCTCTCGATATGAATATCTTCATAATTTACTCGATGACAACCTACTTAGTAGACTATAGCTTTGGTAGAGAGATAACCTACTTGCAGCAGAAATACCATTGTTGCTAACTATTTTGTCTAGAAAAAATTGTAAAAAAACACAATAGCCTAGGCCAGTGGTTCTTAACCTTTGACACTGCCGGACAGTAAAAATTTAAAAATCTTTTTGCAGACCGGTAACCACAGTATTGAAGGCACGTTAATTTTATAAGGAGAGCGCTAGGAAATAAAATGACAACTTATGCAAAACTTATAGACTGGCAAAACTATACTCAAATATTCAGTGTGGCCTAGGCAAATATTTTAGTGTGTGCTGGGACAAAATTTATTTTAAAGTTGCTTGTATAAAATAGGTGGTGTAAATATCTATAAAAATAGCCTACTAGGCTACTAAGATTGAAATAAATGATAATGATAATAGCGGGTCCAGAAAAAAAACATGTAGGGCACCACAATTTAAATGACACAAAAATTCTTAGCAAAATAAACAATGTAAATTTTCAAAATCCAAATTTTGCTTTGTTTAGGTCGCTTTTTGTGTAGGCTATATTTACACCAATATTCTGTCTTTTCGCATAAGATTCACACTTCCTATTTGACTTAATGCATCCAATTAAAATCTAGATTTCTGTAAAAGCTATGTCACAAAGTTTGGTTTACACATGAAATTAAATTTCAAATCAATTTTTTATGGCACATGATTTTAATAGTATACACCATTGACGAAAGTCATGCCTGGTCTTATATAATTATTCTGGAAAGTTTTGTAGCCTACATCCCTCTGCGGTGTCACCACTTTACCACATAGGTCTAGTTGGTTGGCCTGCACATGGCGTATTTTACTTCATACTTCTATAAACATTGGAATAGGTTAATTAAACTGTTGACTACTGTACTTCGGTGAGAAATGTGTTCTACTTTGAATTTTGTATAACGTTTTCAGTTTTGGAGAGGCACAAAAATTCACACCTTTTATTTCTAGGCTACTGCTGAAAACAGGCGATTGCTATGCCTCTGGTAAGGTCAATAAAATGATTGAACGACAAAGCAAGCGAAATTTATTTTTTTTTAAATAGGAAAAAATTGCATTATTTTGTCTCGATTTTGGGTGGGGCACGTGATCAAGTGCCCTCCCTAGATTTGCTACTGAGTGTACGATCAGTTGAACGACACGACTGCTACAGATAAAAGTCTAGCTTCACAGAAGAACATTACATTAAAAATGGCATAAAATTATGCATGCGTAAGGAAAATGACGAAGCGAAAAGCGGATGGTGGACCAGCAGTTGAGAACCACAGGCCTAGGCTACAGGCAACGAAAATAGCTCAACAAAGCATGCATGCAATTTATTCTTTTCCGGATCTTTTGCAATGTTGGCCTAAAGTTACGGATCATAGCATCAAATAATATAGATTTTTAACGCCAGACATGCACATGCTGTTCAATCGGTTTTGAGTCATGGTGAAGCGCAAACAATTTTTCATGAGTTTGAATGTGCTAAAACCACGTTCTCCACTAATTGTTGGCAACTGCTAGTTTATTTAGCCTACAATTGGGTAAGTTAAAAAATATCATATTTATGTACAATCTACTGTACGGTAGCCTATATTAGGAGAAAATGAAAGAGCATTTATTTTATTTATTTACATCAGAGGTCACCAACTGGCGGCCCGCGGGCCGCATGCGGCCCACCACGCTGTTGTGTGCGGCCCGCGGAAGGTATCAGCGTACAAGTATAACCAAAAATACTTTTTTTGAGGAGTTAAACAACATGAAGGCAAAAAATACTTTCCGGGAAGCATATTTTTGCTTTGCATACGATTCCACCGACTAACCAATCAGATTGTAATTCTAGGTGGTGTCCGACGTTTTTTTCGTAAACAGTTGTTCGTAAAACAATTGTTCGTAAACAATTGTTCGTAAAATTAATTCTTCGTAACACAATTCTTCGTAAATCATTTCTTCGTGCATGCAATTGACCGTAATAGGCTACTAATTGTTCGTAAAACAGTTACAATTCTTTACGAACAGTTAATTAGGGTAGCGTATATGCTAGAGATGTGCTAGATGTGATGTGCTGTAGACGAGCAGACAGAGTGTACTGTAGAGTCCTTGATTCAGAATGGCAGCGAAAAGGGAAAGCCAAAACTTTTGTATGGTGGCCAGCTTTATTACAAAGATTATAGTGCACTTAACGCACATGGGCAAAAATACTAGAGTCAATTGACTTTGATTGACTTTTTGTAAGATTATTGTTTAGGTTGGTTGGAAAAGATACTTGAAACAACTCAGACACTACTACATCCTTCATCGGCACTACCAAAGAGTCTCCACCTCTCATTAGCGATACCAAAAACACTCCATCCCTCACTGATGCTATAAAAGATGATTCAACTCTTATTGGCAATACCAAAAACACGCTGCTATATATACCATCATGCTTCTTATGCTTTTACATGTGCAAGAAATTACTTTAAAAAACAAAGCTTTTTTAACTATTTTATCTTGATAATGAGCTGCCATATTATGTATTTGTTTTGCAATCTATAGGCTACTTAATATCGTTGCTGCGAACACTTTATTTCTGTATAAAATCTGTAAATAATCCATGTTTTGATAGTCCATTACCTAATTACAATATGTGTGTGTTAGTTTGTTTTTGTGATGTTGTTAGATTCAGTCGTGTTCTCATTGCTTTAAGAATTGGCGCTTCAATTGTTTCAGCAACGAGGATGCGACTGATTCTTAACTAATTCATTTAGGCTACTTGTTTTACAGTATCAAGTTTGGTGGCCGTGCTTAACTATACTTATCGATGCAAATACCGCAATATTAGATCTTTTTATGCACGTCTTAAACCATTAAGATTTTGCCACCTTTTCCTTTTGTTGGTTTTGTTACTGTATTTCTTTTTTACAATATCATTTCTTTTTGCGTTCTGACAAAGAAAAATAAATTGAATTGAATTGAATCACGAAAACGAAAACTAGAGTCAATTCGATAAAACTAAATGCATTTTCGGAATCAGGGGCCTTGAAATACGTTAAAATGACTCTCACCTTTATTTGTGTCAAAATGTTTTTGTTGGCCTGTGTTGTAATTAAGCTAAAAGCGAATAGCAGAAATTGTTATATTGCAAAATGTGCAGTGGCTTACATGACTTTAAAAGAGCACCATTGCCCCCTGTTCCTCCATGATGCCCCCCTACCCCCCGCTTCCGGCGCCCCTGAGTAACAACTGAAAAACTGTTTACAAACAATGGACTTATCACCTGTTTACGAACAATTCACTATACGAACACTTGATGTATACGAAGAAATGATTTACGAAGAATTGTTTTACGAAGAATTAATTTTACGAACAACTGTTTAGGAACAATTGTTTTACGAACAACAGTTTACGAACAATTCATCTATAACCGTTCCATGTAGGGGTCGTTTAAAGTTATTCCAATGCAATGTCCAGCCACACTGTTCCGGTGGTTGATTAAAACCTAAAACGTCTGTTTTCGAATTTCGAAAATGTCTGTGAGCATAGGGTTGCTTATTTTAAGTTTGTAAATGTCATGTAAACACTAGTGTGCGTTTCACCGTTATTGGGCTTCACGACATCACGAGGAGTGTTCCCTTTATGCAAGTTTTTGTTGGCAAAATAGGTCGGTGTGCCAACCCAATTTATAATAAATTGGAATAATATTATTATGTAAATTTTACGACTTTTTCAGGTTGTATTGTGAAAATATTTAGCTTAGTAGACTGCAAAATGTTGTTAAACAACAATTCTTGCCATGCTTATAAGCACCACAAGTGACATTTGTCTAATAATCAAGGAAAGACGGCCTTATAGACTCTCACAAAAAGGATGAAAAACCAACTAATTGCTTTTTTATAGGGAACACTGTTCATGAGTTACGATAAAAACGTTTTTTTGATGATTTCCACAAGCGTTTGTTTCATGGTGCCTGGTTTTTTTCTCCCTGTTATTGTAGCCTATTTTTCATTGATATGTTTGCAGGTCACTATTGTTGCCTGTATTGCGATGTGTCAAACATTTCCTTGTTTACTGAAACTGTTAATTGCAAGATATCTTTTGTGAAGCGAAGTGACAACACCACTCTTGCTTGGCGATGAATATTCTGATGAAACCGCTCGCCTCGCTATAAGTGCGCAAAACAAGTGGCCTCGTTTATTAGGCATTGTCAAAGAAGTCAAAAGTGTTATTAAAAGGAGCTTGGCCTGGCAGCAGCTTTGTTCGACTAATTGTGTTGCTGCGGTATTCTAAGACTAATATTAACAACATGAACGCTGGATACTGGGTACAAAATGCGTTCTTTTCTAGCATAAGAGTCAGCCTACCTAAAATTTTATTAGTGCGGCCCGCCACAGCTCTCCTATGTGCCAAAGGGACCCGCATGCAAAAACGGTTGGTGACCCCTGATTTACATCATTAGAAAGTTGGTACATTTTTGTTTTAGTACAGTAGTAAAAATGGGCCTTCTCAAAAGTGAAAACACAAAAAATTACTCGTTTTTCATTTACAATGTTATGCTAGGGGAGAAAGTTGACCGACTTCCCCCCTCTCGGAGCTCCTGCTTACTTGTAAAGCGACGTCGAAGGCACCGTTGCACTTTTTTCTCATCGTTGAAATCGAAACACACGAAACGAACCGACACAAACGGTCGACATCGATGACCTGAAACGGCGACATTTTTTTGTCGAAAGCTCTGGAATTGCTGTGTGCCATGAAGACTGGAAGCACTAAAGTTCTGAAAAACATTGTAAAGCGATTAGTAACGGCTCTATAATATTTTTTTTTGAAATTTAAATTAGCAAATAGTCTAGAAGGCGTTTCGGAAGCAGAAAATCTTTTCCCAAAAAAAAATTGACAAATTTTGCTTTGTATTGGTCGTTCTTTGTGCATCTTGTGGTCAACAGAATATTTTGTATTTTTGAGACCCAGACTTTGCATTTAACTAAATCAAACCAAACCTAGATTTCTATAGGAACCAGCCTTAATAGGTTTTGTCTGCTATCTTTTCACAGCACTGTTTTCATGGCTATAAAAGGATTTTTACGACTTTGTTGACGGCAATTGTGAAGTTTTGCTTGTAGCGGTTCTCTACCTCTTCAGACCACGGACTTCTTCCACACCAGCATAAACATTTGCAAAACCAAATAAAATACATATGAATCACAAAAAATAAAGAGCTTTTTGTTTATAGTACAGACTACAGTACTGTACCGTAATAGTTTGCGTTCAATATTTAAACCTTCACAAAGAGATTCGAGTTATGCTTTAACCTAAGGACATTGCCTGTTATTCAAAGTGTTACAGTTTTTGCTTATCCGTTTAGACCTATCCTATCATGCTTTTCATACCGGTATCAGTGGTGGATTTCCAGAAGATTAGCTTCCGGAACGTTAATTTTTTACTTCCCTAATGCGCTAAGCGTCAACTCCGAGATAACAAGGCCAATTGCGTTATTGTGACGTAAATGTCTACGTCACAGCTAGTGGATACACTGCGGTTTATCAGCAACCAGCAGGTATCTTGTTTTTTAACTTCACTAGAGACCAGTTATGCCAGGGTTACTCAACTAATCTTAACAAAGGTCCAGTTTATTACGATGATGACTTGGCTTTGTTATTACGATGGTGACGCGCAAATTGCCGTAGAAGAGATTCAGAAATATGCCCTCATAAGACTTTGAAACAACACACTTGATGTACGTGTTTAAAACGTGGCTAAAGTAAGTATCATGGTCTATAGATGGTATAGTGTTGTTCAATGCAAATATTCGTATTTTAATGAAACAATAACACAAAAAAAAATACAAGTTATAGTCTACAATTTGTAAGATATTTATCGTATTCAAAACCATAAAACCTCTGGCGACTTCGGGTCTCAATCCTAGTTACGTCCCTAGCGCAATCAGGATCCAACATCGTTGGTTAAAACTTTCTCAGTGGAGGACCGACCATTCGTATAAAAAGTAAACTTAAAAAGTTACATAGGGTGTAGAGAAGCACGGTCAGATGTCAGTATGACGTTCATTTGTGAAAATCCGCGTTCACACTCGCTCGATGAAACTGGAAGGGATTTTAGTGACGTTATCAAAATTTGAAGACTCTGGGATCTTTTTTTCGTAGTCATATATTCACGAAGTCCTGTCACAGCTTCGCGTTCATCTAAGCGCAATCTCTTTGTCACTTCAATGCTTTCGTTTTCTCCGTGTGTGATTACTGTGTTCTTTGGCCGAGTAGCTGAATCAAGTATTTTACAGCTGTTAATAAATGACAAGTCTGTTGAATTCAACAAGCGATCTTGGATGGAATTTCCTAAGTGATGATAGAAGATGCGAGGATTGATTGGCGGCCTATTTCTGCTATTGTTTAAATGCAATTCCACACCTTTAAACTCTAAGTTTTCTTCAGCATCCTTGGCAATGCGATAATGTCGCCCGGGTTCGTTCCTATACGTGTTTCAAATAATTTTGCAAGATTATTAATTTTGTTATCCACATCCCAAGTGGTAGCCTACCTGCTCTGTTTTGCAGTTCGAGGCTTAGGCTGCTTCGGATAACTCTTGCAAGGAATCGTACTTCAAAGCCAAGTCCAACAAGAAATCCGTGGATGTTATCTTCGACAAGAGTCCTTGATATTTCACATGTTCCCGAAAGTCTTGTGTGTCGCTACTAGCTCCCTTTTTGAAATGTTCAACAAGTGCTGGAAAATCATTCCAGACGGCATTAACTGTGCGGAAACTCGAGACTACCCAACGTGTGTCCACGTCCAGTATACCCTTCCGATTTTTAACAACTGCACTTCAACAGCCGCTGCACATTCACCCAATTTTCTGCTATTGTTAGGAGAAGCGTGGTAAAGGCTATATATAGCGCTTGTCCATAAAAGATCGAAATCGATTCACATTACTGCCTGGTTTTACAACATCTCGAACCGATAGTTCCAATCTATGGTTTGCACCAGGGGCTCCGGACACTTCCTGAGAGTGGGGGGGGGGGGGGGGGGGTAATTTAAGCAGGGGCGGGAACGATGTTTTGACATCGACAGAGGCTTATTGGATTATCGCATCACATATACTTCTGGAAGGTCGCTCCCCAGACCCCGTTTGCATTACTGAGAGCTTTAGTTTCTTGTACAGCGTCTTATGCTGCATGTTTCGCGCCGAAGGCGCAAGATTTTTACCTTTCAGCACGATATAAAATCGAAAACTTTTTTTAACGAATCTGAAATCACCAGCAAAAGCCTTTTAACATTTGCTACATGTTTTTGAGGTTTTGAGACAATTTTGACTGGAAGAGGGGACGTACACAAAATCCCTCTCTGTATTCTTCCTTGGCTCAAGTCCTCCAAATTTTGCACTTCAGACGCTAAAAGGTTAGCTTTAAAAGGCCAAAAGCGTTAAGGTCAAAGCTATAATCTATAACTTAATTTACAATTACATGAATACAGCACGACAACCGGTGCCATAACATCCACAGTGAAATGAAACGTTTCAGCATCTAGGGTCTTGGCCTACATTTAACTCAGAAAAAAAAGAAGCTAAAATGCATTAACTTTTACAAGAATTGAAAATAAGGAGACATCTTGATCCATACTACAGGAAGGCTTACCATCTGCGCCGTCTAAGAAATAGCACTAAACAAAAAATCCCATAACACCCAGGTAATACCTTGTGCCAAAATTTCACAAAAACTACAAAGAAATAACATTATAAACGATTAAAACGAACACCTCAACTCAAACAAAACACTGAGTGCACTCTGCTTCTATTCTAAGCAGAACACTCAAAAGTTGCCAAAGACTTTAAAACTTTGTGCTTTGTAAAACAAATTCTTTGCAGATTTCATCAACACTATTTCATCCAAATACACTTATAATGTGCATGGCACATGGCAATGAAATTGAGTCTTGAAGCAGTCATTGTGCTTCGGAGCCATGTTTTTAAGCGGCGTAGCGAGCTAAACGATCTTTCAGCTTCTGCAGAAGAAGGGCCATTGACCAATAGCAATTTTACAAGTTTTTCCACACTGGCATAAAACTCTTTGACAATAATATTAAGTCCCATTAACTTGTTTCGAACATCGCACACATACTTAATCGGCCCAAATTTCTGATGGAAGTGACTTGAATCTTAGCCCAAAATTTTCACGTCGAAGCCATATCGTTCCAACGCTGTAACAGCACTGTCGCTGACTGTGCCAGATACTAACTTTTGGTGAGTTTTAATTTCTTCGCCATTGAAGCGGTGGGTGAGGCCAGTAGGCCTACACGTGTCAGCCACCTTGTTTGGCACAAAGTGTGCAAACTATGGTGGGATGCTTCCTGCAGGGCAATTTTGAACTTGCCAGACTGATTTTGCAAACTACTTAGCTCCTGAACAATTCCTACATCATTATGCAGGTCTATATTGCATATTTGCTTTGTCTTGCATTCGGAGTTTCCAAGCAAAAAACTAAAAAGTTGTGCAACAAAATAAAAAATGAAAATAAAACACAATAGTAGAAAAAAATATTAAAAATTAAATTTTTATCTCTACATTAGTGGGAGGGTAATTTTGCATTAGTTACCCCCCACTTCAATTGGTGGGGGGGTAATCACTACATTTTAACTTTCTTTTAAGATAGTAATGGCGTTTTTAGAGATGTTTCAGTGTAGTAAGAGCCCAAATTTGAGATGTTTTAGTATAATAAGACCTAAATCATCTTTATAATGGACAAGTACACGCAGTAAACTTTAGAAAATTAAAAACAACTTCACTGAAACGCAATTGTCTGTTATTTGTAGGCCCCCTGAGATGGTGGGTCCGGGGGCCGGGCCCCCATTGGCCCTCCCCTTAACACAGCACTGATGCCATGTGATTTTAGGCAGCTCTTCAGGGAATCAAAGATGCCATTCGCCGTAAGACTAGCGAGCTCAACAAAATCTACAAATACATTCACAGGTTCGCTTCCGTCAAGACTGGTACGATGATTATTATCAGAGTGGATACGTGATTTAACGTGTTCGACTCATCAACAATTATAGATATACTTTTACTGAACAGGGCAATAAGAGTAGGCTATAAAATATTTGAGCTTCCGGAACGCCGTTCCGGACAAGTCAACTATTTGATCGAGCTTCCGGAGTGGCGCTCCGGACCGTTCCGGCTGAAATCTAGCCCTGCCGGTATTCACATATCTAATAATTCAATCCAAAAGTACAGTGACATGCGCAAAGACCGTGAGACTTGAGAGTTTATATTTTACCAACAGAAAGCCTCGGCTACTTTAAACTTTGATCAGACTGTAAAGTAGCATAGTCTACTCTTGATAAAAATATGTCACGTTATATCGAACGTTCCTCTCTCCCAGTAAGAAAAACCCTGTGGACGCCACTGGACGTACCCATACGCGTGGTTCATTGGGTTGAGTAAGTCAACTGCGTCATCTATGTAAAGCATTATATTATGTGATGTCAAGCGTGTTATATCACATTTTTTTGTTTTCAAAACAAAATCTATCCAAATGAGTAAACTAGTTGCTGCAAAATAAAAAGTTATAGTTAATGCAAGCTAAGCATGATAGACTAGGCCTGCCATATTTTCATCGCCTAAAAAGAAGACGCATTTTGCCAGCAAGTAGAATTTTATGCTTGAAGAATCTTTTACATGCTTTTAGAATTAGATCATTACAATATAGGCTTACGCAGCAAAAGTTACCAAAAAAAGCAAGGAAACAGAACTGAACGTTTAACTTATTTTTTCTAATTTCTAGTGCTTCCTTGAGACAACTAATGATTTTATATTTTTAAAAGTCAGTAAAAAGTGAAAAAAAGAGCTAATTTTAAAACAGTTTCAGTCAGATCAGACAGCAATGATCGTAAAAATCTGCAAAATGTGACAAATCAGGCATGACCTCCAGGTAGCCAAGCCTTAACTTTTTTCAACAAGGAATGGTCAGCCTTAACGAAATTGTTAAATTGTTTGCAAGAAATATGATTAAAACAGTAGGCTGCACATAACCGTTAAGATGCTAAAAACGGCGTGAACTAAAAAGCTGTTCCTTTCCTTGCAACACAAGGCTAAATCAGCATGTTACATTGGTATACAAAATGTTTAGAAAACAAATAGCCTACAAGCCGTCGCTGATACGTCAATAAAGCAATATAATTCCGTTGAAAATATAAGCGTGAAAATCCAAACTGTCAAAAAAGCTGACATTTGAGCATTTTTTAGTGTCCTCGGAAGACAACTAATTTTTCTTAAAAAAATAGGACAAATCCTCTTAAAAGAGGACGTTTGGTAGCCCTATGATAGGCTAATCTTACACAATATGACTTAGCCTAGACTACCGGTACTGGTTATTATTGGCAAATGAACAAATTTTCAATTCGTTTTGGTTCGAAAAAGCTTCGAATGGCCCCCTGTTTAAGAAAATCCTGCGTACGCCACTGCACACACAACACTTTTCCTTCCTTTCTTTTTCAACCGGCCATTGTATCTTGATTGTCATGGAAAATGGTAAGTGATGGTAGCTAATCTTATAATCGAAGTGATAATTATGTATAAGGTTTTGTGATTTTTCAAGAACTAGCTTGCTTCTACACAACAACAGTAACGCTGTAGGCTACGGTACTATGCAATAAATCAATAATGGATGTGTGCAGCAATTTGTTTGGTCGAAATGAAACAAAAGGAAATTCATCACAAAAAAAATTAATTCAAAATAACAAAATATCGAAGCGTAGCAAAATCAATATTTTGAAACACAGTAATCTCCGCTTATTGTAAGCCCACGGTTAATGGGCTTACCCGCTTAATTTGGTTAAATTCCTGTGATAAAAAAAAAAGGCTTTATAAGCCCAAGTCCCACTTAATAAGCCCATTTTTCGAATACATTTGCTTGAATTTGTGTAAAAAGGCGTCATATTTTATTATATTTCGTCTTGCTTTCGACGATTTCACTCTTCATTACGCTGCAAACTCAGTTCTTAATTTAACTATTTCGTCACAAACCGTCCTGGATCTCATTTCACTGGATTGTACAAAACACCGCTCGTTGCTGACACAACTTGCAGAAAACGCAATTTTCGAGAAGAACCGATAGCTGTGTACTGTAGTGTAGCCTACAGTTAACAGATGTAACAACTTTTGGCCATAATTTTATCATCCGTAGTCAACTATGCGTGTAAAAATGGAAAAAAAACTCGTCTTCCACTTAATAGGCCCACCCGCTTGATAAGCCTAAAATCATCCAGTCCCGAAGTGGGCTTATTAAGCTGGGACTACTGTATATATTTTAAACAGCTCCATAAATCATTTCACTTTCTTTTTAAAAGTTATGCGTATACACCAGGGGTCACCAACCCTTTTTTCATGCGGGCCACTTTGGCACTTAGGAGAGCTGTGGCGGGCCGCACTAAATAAGATTTTAAGTAGGTTGACTCTTATGCTAAAAATGAACGCATTTCGTACCCAGTATCCAGCGTTACATGTTGTTCATATTTATCTTAGAATACCGCAGTAACAAAATTAGTCGAACAATGCTACTGCCAGGCCAAAGCTCTTTTAACTACATTTTTGACTTCTTTAACAATGTCTGATAAACGAGGCCACTTGTTTTGCGCACTTATAGCGAGGCGAGCGGTTTCATCAGAATATTCATCGCCAAGCAAGAGTGGTGTTGTCATTTCGCTTTACAAAAGATATCTTGCAATTAACAGTTTCAGTGTAGAAGGAAATGTTTGACACATCGCAATACAGGCAACGATAGTGACCTGCAAACATATCAGCGAAAAATAGGCTCCAATAACAGGAAAAATAAACCAAGTCGGCCTATACCATGAAACAAACGCTTGTGGAAATCACGGAAAAAACGTTTTTATCGTAATTCATTAACAGTCTTCCCTCTAAAAAAGCAATGAGTTAGTTTTTCATCCTTTTTGTAAGCGTCTATAAAACCGTCTTTCTTTGATTATAGACAACTGTCACTTGCGGTGCCTAACAGCATGGCAAAAATTGTTGATTAACAACATTTTGCAGCACTAAGCTAAATATTTTCATAATACAAACAGAAAAAGTCTTCAAATTTATATATAATATTTTACCAATTTATTATAAATTGATTTGGCAATTCAATTCAATTTATTTTTCATTGCTGGCGCGAACATGTAGAAAACGGCAAAGTAAACTCACGAATTTAGCACCAACAAAAGGGAAAGGTGGCAAAACCAAAAGGTTTAAAATATGCAAAAACAGTGTTGGGATGTCACTATCTTCAACTTGCACAGCCACAAAACCTGGAAATGAGGTAGAAAAGATACAATTTTTTATGTGAAAACGGTACAAAAATAGGGCTAGAATTACAATCAACACTTGCCAGTGCAACAAGGGCGATTTTAAACACGAGCTGAAGTTAAACATAACAAGCCCAAACCCTCTCTTTAACAAAAGAAAACATAGGCCGAATATTATTGTACAAAATCACCGAGCTATTTTGCCAGCAAAAACTTGCACAAAGGGAACACTGCTCGTGAAACACAATAACTGTAAAACGCACAGTAGTGTTTACATGACATTTGCAAACTTAAAATAAGCAACCCTATGCTCACAGACAATTTCGAAATTCGAAAACAGACGTTTTAATCAACCATTGAGACAGTGTGGCTGGACATCGCATTAGAATAACTTTAAGCGACTCCACCTACACGTACAATCTGATTGGTTGGTCGGTGGAATCGTATGCCATGCGAAAATTTGCTTCCCGGAGAGTATTTTTTGCCTTCATGCTCTTTAACTCCTCAAGAAACGTATTTTATCATATGTACAATGATACCTTCTGCGGGCCGCACATAACAGCGTGGCGGGCCGCCAGTTGGTGACCCCTGGTATACACTATCGTTATACTCAGCACTATCATAAAAAAGTAGCCTAAGCACTTTTTGTTATTTTAATTTGCAACATGTCATATGCTCGACATTTAGCTAAACCAGTGTCTACGTAAGCCTAAACCAGTGTTTACGTAAGCCTAAACCAGTGTCTACGTAAGCCTAAACCAGTGTCTGCGTAAGCCTAAACCAGTGTCTACGTAAGCCTAAACCAGTTTTGACGCAATTTAAAACATGATTTTATAAACTCATAGGCAAGAAAAGTCTCTTCACCTGTTCAACCTTATGGCGAGATAAATAGATTGTTTAAAGCCAATGAGCATATTGTTTGGTCCCCAAATCAAGCCAGGATAAAGAAACTTGTCTGGATCCAAAATGATCTGAGGTTTCACTGAGTTATTCCATTCCTGGTGAATTTTCCAACTTGAACATTTAACCTTGAAGTCTTCTAACGAACGACCAAATGATGAAACTGTTTGATCTGAAGAATCAGTTGATTCGAAAACACCATCCATCTTTTCAATAGTTTTATCGGATTGCATCCGTTCAACTTTGGCTGTCAAAAAGTATTGCAGGCACGAAAATAATATCAACAAACAAGCTGCTTGAAAGAATATTTTTGATCTTTGCATTGCAAATTTATGAAAATATATATTTGGATGGATGCGTAGAAAGGTTTCAGAAAGAAAAAATACTTCCAGTCAACCTTATGTTCAAGTGAAAGTGACAAAATTTTATGTTGAATTTTTAAACTGAAAAAAATAAATAAAAAAAGATCTGAAAAGGTTTTTGTAAGAAAGTAAGTAAAGTAAAATGAAGTCATGTAGGGGAGAGTGGGGGAAGTTGGGCCGGTGGGGCACGTTGTGCCACCCATATATCTTGCGATACACAATCACTGCATGTCACGTGATGGCGTCATGTGATGCCGTTTCGTTCTCAGATCATACAATGGTGAGGTGAAGTTGATTGCAGTCACCGTTTATGAGTGAAGTAAGAAAGTTTAGTTTTTAGCGTTTTTTTGAAAAATTATCTACTTGAAACGTAAGCATGCAGAACTGTAACTGAAAGTTCTATACTTGTGGCTCATATATATTTATATCGCCAGGGGTTAAGTGTCAGTTTATGGTACTCAATTTTGTCGAATCTTTCACAGGTCAGTCTGGAAAGTTGTACAAAACAATATGGCTGCTGTTGGGGTAAGTTGAGCCACTTTGAAAAACATTAATTTTCGACCTATTTCTGCATTGTTTGTTTAAAAATGTTTTGTTGTAATTATGGGAACCTGTACACAATTATCCGAAAGACGCTTGCCCGAAAGGACACTTGCCCAAAAGGACACTTGTCCAAAATGATACTTGCCCGAAAGGACCCTTACCAGCAATTGCACTTCCCTGAAAGAACATTGCATAAAATACACTTTATTTTTCGGGCAAGTGCCCTGTTAGGAAAGTGTCCTTTCGGGAAAGTGTCCATTTATGATATTAATTCATCATTTGCAGTTAACACTGATTTAGTATGATTATTTCTTTATTGTTCTGCACACCGGCCCAACGTGGCCCATGCACGGCCCAATATACCCCAGGGGTGGGGGTACATTGGGCCGAAAAGTTATCGTTTTTTAAACCTTAATACCTTTTTGCCTGGAAGACTTGGAATAAATTCAAAATTCAGAAAATATTACTCGAAGGATCAAGATCATAATGATGCATAGCGTTCTACAATCGAATTAGAGTTGAGTGATCTACATTCAAAAATGTGAAAAACGGCCCAACTTCCCCCACTCTCCCTTACCCTGCTCATAGCCGATCTCCATGTTAACCTGAGGCAAAGTGTCTATTTCGTAAAAAAATGATTTTGAGCAACATTTATGACGTGTGGTGCTTGCTGTATGTAAGGCAATAACTATGTTGCTACATGCAAACATATAAATTGAGATTGATTGACATTAAGTCCAATTTAGTCTCTCATGCGCAAACGTGGTAACGCCTTGTTTTCTTCCTAACGCAGACCAGACTGGCTAGAACTAGGAAGCAGCCAGCTTATTTGGAAAGCTACTGTGGGTTTTCTAAAAAAAAGAAGATGATCAAGGAGGATGATAAGTAAAGAGGTAGATCAGCAAGAAGGATGAGCAAGGAGGATGATCAGCAAGGAGGTAGATCAGCAAAGAGTATAATCAAGAAAGATGATGAACAAGGAGGTAGATCAAGGAGGATGATCAAGCAGAATGATCAACAAGGAGTTAGATCAGCAAGAAGGATGAGCAAGAAGGATGATAAGCAAGGAGGTAGATCAGAAAAGAGGATGATCAAGGAGGATGATGAACAAGGAGGTAGATCAGCAAGAAGGATACAAGGAGGATGATGAACAAAAAGGATGACAAGCAAGAGAGATGATGATCAAGAAAGATGATAAGCAAGGAAAATGATAAGCAACGAAGAAAGTGAACAAAAAGGATGATAAACAAGGAAGAGGATGATGAATAAGGAAGAGGATGATAAATAAGGAAGAAGATGATGAGCAAGTGCTATTTGTTGTAGGCAAGCTACTACCCATTACACAGCCTTTTATATAAATCTACTGAATGGTTAGGCGTCCGCAGCCTACTTGTTGAAGGTGTTACCTTTGCTTTCCCCCCTGTAACAGTGAAGGCTTGGAGTTGACAGGTTTTGTTTGAAAAGCGAAGTTGCATAAAGCATAAAGTTCAACACCTTTTGATGCAGTTACTTATGATTCTCGTAGAGCCTATATCGTTGAGTTTGAGGTAGTCAGAAGTACTGTGCAGTTTTGTTTTTTCCTGTTTATAGATTTAGACAACCATTGTATTTTATTCAGATGTAGTTAAACTGTATCTATGTTATTCCTGAAGAGGATATCTTGTGATGTCGAAAACGTTCGATATTTAATTTCTTGCGTAGTTTTGTGTTTCTGTAAATGTAATAAATTTGAATATTGTGAAGAAAGGGGCGTTCTTCCCGGCTATCAGCACAAGGCTGAGCGAATAAATTTGTGGCAGAATACGGTGCGATACTGATGAGCCCAGCCTCATGGGCGAAACACGTGTCTATCGCTGTCAATTCTTGCTACAAATCGGCTGCCGAGAAACAAATTTGAATATGTTAAACTTGATCACGTTGCTCGGCTTTGTAGGCTATGCCTTAAATCAAATATAATCTTGTTTTGGCCACTTTTTAAGCATTTTTAGGAGCAATATTTTTTATATTAAGATGCACACTTTATATGTAACCAAATTCATCGAATTATAATTAAATTGGGGTAGAAGTTTTGTTTAAAATTTAAGTTAGCCTACCATTTCATTTTTTTTTTTTAGAACCACAAAAGGGTTTCAATAATTTATTTCTTGAAAGTTTGTAGCCTACAGCAGTCACCCTATAGTCTGTTGTAGCCTATAGCCTTTCAGCAGATTAGAACTTCGAAAATTTTACCTGAAGTGTCCTCACCTTCATAGATAATATTTTCACTTCATAACCTATCTCGATTCACATTGAAATTTATCAATTTAATTATTATTAATTAACTAGGCTAATTGAGTGAGCAGTGTTTACTTCGAAATATTGCATCGTTTTGTTGGTTTTGTTTCAAACACGGGAAAGTTTTCACTCCTTTAATCCCAAACTATGCTTGCTTAATATCGACGACATGAACGAAATGTGGTTGAGCGAGCGTAACGAGCAAATGTTTTTACAAAAATGGAAAAAAAATTGTAAAATTACAAGCCGAAAAATACTACACAAACTAAATATGAGTGGGGCCGTAATTAGAGGTAGGTCCCCAGTCGGAGGTTCGGAAAGCAGTAAATACGACCTTGCGTGATTTAATTAGCTATTGATTATCTAGCTTTTGTAGTATTTTTTACTCTAAATATTAAGAAAATTACTCTTCTGTAGTGGCCAGGGAACAGTCCCAATCTTAACCCTATCGAAAACTTTTTAACTTTTCTCAAGAATAAAGTTGCTGAAAAACATTACAAGAGTATTCCTTCCCTAATTGAAGCAATCAAATTAGTCTGGATCCGTGAAATCCTTGAAGAACTTTGCAAAAATTTAATCGAAAGTATGCCCAGAGGAATCAAGGCCGCCATCAAAGCGAAAAGAGGACAAACCAAATATTAAAAATTTGAGATTTTGATGCAAAATACAATATAAGTGCTTATTACTTTGTTTTATATATAGTTTAGCAAGAAACAAGTAAAAAAACGAGAAGAAATAGGTCGAAATACTGATTTTCTCGAAATTTACGGTTTGGTCAAACTTTTGACCACGACTGTAAGGTAACCCAAAGTGCCATGCCGAAACTTTTTCAACGTAAGCAAATTTATTTAGAGGGCTGTTGTTGCCTTTCCTGAACTAAACGACTGAACTATGGTTGAGTTTTTGACAATGCAACACGCAAGTCATCTTCAACGTCTAGGTGATTTCCAGTGTTGTACGTTGACGCCGTCAATTTGACGGCGTCATTTGACGGCGTCAACTTTTTGTTGACGCTGAGGCTAGCGCCGTCAGTTTATTTTTCATTTGACGGAAGTGATAGCGCCGTCAACTATTTTGCCGATTTTAAGCGTCAGGCGCTAAGCGTCATTTTTTGTTTTCATGGAAAATCTCGTTTCACAATAAGAGTTTCACAATGTATTTTGGCCAGCGCGACTCATCTGAATTAACGGCTTTTGCGTTGGTTGGAATGGCTCTCTGGAATACATGCAGAAGAAGTTCGCCAAATGGTGATCACCCATGTATTGAGAACGAGAGATCAGAGACAGAATGCAAAAAATCCATGAATGGCATCGCGGACGTTGAATATACTTTATTTCAAGAGCTCTATCGTCACCACCGTGTTATCTCGGAGGTGACGGCTCTATGCCCCTGAAAAGAGCGATGTTGGTGCAGTGGACCTCGTTAAAAGATGTATACATGCTAAACTATCACAGCACGCTTGGAACAGTGATACCTTTCCGACTAAACGTTTTCAACTTGTTTTTGAAATACAACACACCAATACCAACCAGCGCTGCTGTGGAACGCATGTTTTCACTTGGAAATGACAATATGCGCAGGGGCGCCGGAAGCGTGGGGGAGCAGGGGGAGCGGATGCCCCCCTGCCCTCAAATTTCTGTGGATGGGGAGGAAAGAGGGGGCAATGGTGCCATTTTAAGGTCATGTAAGCTACTGCACACTTTGCAATATAAAAATTTATGCTATCCGCTTTTAGCCTAATTATAATATTCTATTTTTGCCTCAAAATAATATTCTCGACACAAAATTCTCCATCACAGTAAGTTATATTACATCATTATAAAATAGCATGATGCCCTTCCGTGCCATTGTTCTTTGTATAGCGGACACTTGTATCATTACTCGATAATGAGCTGATAGATGAGCATTATCGCTATATCTTATCTTAAAACTTACAAAAAAAATTGGCCTTTCAGCAACAAAAGTGCCCTTTTTTTATACTCCTGCCCAGTGCTCATCCAGTCAAAAATTGCTCTGGCGCCCCTGAATATGCGTCTCAAACGCAGCAGATTGTCAGACAAACGTTTTGAAATGCTTGTTTTTCTGCAAGGAAATAACTAATAGGCTGAGCAGCTAATTACAATACAGTCTCAAAACATAATACCTGCTCTTTATTTATAGCTATTGTTAGCCTGAACTTGGTTGAAATATTTTCGTTTTATAAGACGCTGGCAAAAAATAGCGCTAGAAATTAGCGCTGACGCTGACGCCGTCAATTTCTTTAAGAGCTTACGCAGTCCTTTACGCCGCAAAGTTTTTAGGCAATTCGCGCTGACGCTGACGCCGTCAAATTATTTCAATGACGCGTACAACACTGGTGATTTCGATGTTTAGTTTTTATTGTAACAAGAGCTGAGAATTCTGCCTCGCAAAGGCAAGTGGTTATGAATGGTAACAAAACAATAATCGCTTGCTTTTCCAAGAATGGGTAGGTTTGCAATTGTGAGCATCAAAATTCTTCCACAGTTTTTGAATGAAATTCAATGGGTAATAACTCTTTTGATCTCAAATCAATTAGGTCATCTTTACTGAGATCGTCATCGCTAATGTTGTTCAAGTCAAAATGAAAAGGATTTCGAATCTATGTTTCAACTTTGTTCGGCAGGTTCTAAATTAAAATAACGTTGAAATGAGATTTGCAGGGTTTTCAAGTGTGCGCAAAATTTTTCTCTCATTGAGATCAAAAGGGTACATTCTCCTTGAGTTTCATCATCAAGATAAGATCTTCTAACGTTGGAGAGTTAGCTTAATTACCTGCTTCCAATCTGGGTTTTCAAGTCCGCAACTTGGCATATAAAACAAAGTTTCTTTTTCCAATCAAAAGTTTGTTTGACAAAGAAGGAAAAAGATCGCCTTTCGTTTTTTTCCCCCCCAAAATTCACCAAGGTAATCACAGACCCCCAAATGCTTTCTCACGGACCCCAAAGGGGCCGTGGACCCCAGGTTGGGAACCACTGGCCTAGACTAAAGCAATTCACTATTATTGTAAATCTTAAATATAAATAAGTTCTACTTTGGAGCTTGGTTAAGTAAGATTGTTTAAACTGATGATGTAAGTCTTAACCTCTGCTCCAGTGCGTTTATTGTGGATGCTAAAACTTCACAAAACTAGGCTATAATCAGGTTGAACAAGATATCTAGAAATAATCTGGTAACATTTAGCAAAAACTGAATAATGTTTGCTAGGCATCTATGATTGTCGCTCACAACTTAACTATAAAGCTTAGCTCGACTAATTTCTAGAAAGCATGCAACTGTTCTGAAGCTGAATTTCGAATTTGAGATATGAAAGTGCAAATAGAATGATTCTAAAACTGTTGATAAACATTATGGAATACTTAGCAATGCAAGTAATAGTCAGATATGGGTCTCGTGTGATAATCTTAGGTAGTACCAAATTGTCGATATGAAAAAATATCTCACTTTTGGAAAACGTAGCTTCCGTATTATGAAGCTCCAATAGGTGAGCCAGTCCGATGTAAGAATAAGTCTATCTGCGTGCTGTCTACAGGCTAAACAGCACGTAGCACCGATTAGCCTGCATCAATAAGGCCCACAGGAAATCAAGCTTTGGTATTATGAAATGTATAAAAGCCCTATATTGTATGTACACGTTAAGGCAGGAAATCATGTTTGAAATATTGACTTATTGTTTTATGATGTTAAGTGTATCTAATGATATTAGAGACAGAGTGCAACTGTTCACCAGGCATTTGATAAATAAAGTGATTTGCGTCCTTCTTATAGACTAAGTTATATAGGCTACTTAGTTTACCTCCTGAGGATAAAGATGATAATCACTTTATTTAATGATATTAGGTTGTCACAGAACTGTTACAGTATTACTAGGGCGATTTTTTTGTAACCTAAAAAATTCAAAAAAGTAACTTTAATTTTGTAAAAAGTAACCAAAAAGTAACTTTATTCAACGAACACAAGAAAGCGAAAAAAAAGGAGCAATTCAAATTAAAAAAAAATTTTTAAATTAGCTTCAATTTGTGCTCAAATTATAGTTGCACATTCAAATTACACATAAGTTATGTAATGTTTTAAAACCACTTTAATAACTTTTTCTATGTAATGTTTTATATTCTTTGGCAGAAAGATTCTGTCAATCAAACACTTTAGCTGTTGCAGAGAAAACAAAACAAGTGGTTAAATAAGTTATAGTTAGCACAATTTGCTTCATCGAAAAAAAAAAAACTTTACGAGTATACGAGTTTTCGGGAATACACGCGATGCGAACAAGCATGGGCTCGTGCAAACCTAAAATCCGTACCATAGTAGAAAATATATTAAAAGTCTTGGCATTAGGCCTACATAGAATATAAATTCATCTCTACAGTAGCAATGAAAGATAAATAAACAAGGGAATTAGGCAAAAAAGTATGCAAAATAAAGTGACCTAACAAATGAAAAATAACCTAAAAATACAAAAAGTGACTTTTGGTAACTTTATAACTTCTTAAATATTGACCCCACAACCATGAAGTTTTGGTTCTACATTTTTTTGTTAATTGGCACAACTAAAAAAAAAGTAACTTTAGTAACAAAAATCGCCCTAGTTATTACGTATTTTAATCATACGTTTGTAGCGGACGCTGCTGTTTAGCATACACGCTCATGCATAACCATTAGTAGGACGGCGACATTCCTGGGCGAAGTCGGCAAGGAATGATCGGACACGAAGTCGTCTTTACTGCTGTATCGTCCACTGACTCAAATTCAACCGAATAGTGCTTGCTTACAAGTGTATTTGTTTATTGATTTTAATCTTCGACTGAGTAGCGCTTCCAAGGAATAAAATCCAGTAACACAAAAGTAAGAAAAACACCCGAATGAATAATGCTCCACCACCAAAACTGGATACAATCTATTGTCGCTTCTACATTGTTAACTAGCTCGATTACAACCGGAATCGACTTGAGAATTGAGTCTTGAGTCAGAAATCATATTACTGCTGCACCAAAATCATAGCATACAAGTTCTAAACATAATACTATGCTGATCCAAAAATGTTATACTAGCTTCAGCAGCAGTAGAAGCAATAGCAACAATAATACTGATTACAGAATCATGGTTTAAGCTTCTCAAGAAAGATTCTAGTTTAGAATAGCGAGCTTTACACACGATCATACAACGCAACACGACGGAAGATCTACGTATCGATAAACTATAGTTGGAATTCGGCAAGGCGCCTTACAGAAGGTTGATTGCAAGATTGAATTTTCGAGACGTGAAGAGCAGTCCGTGGTATGCGCTCAAGGCCAGAATCTTCTGGAATACAATAATTCTAGTGACGTGGAGCGCGTGACGTCAGAGACAAAGCTCTCTGGCGCTACACGTTCGTAGCTGAGCCTATAAATTACCATCTTATATCGATTCTGACCAAACCAATCTTTTTCTCTTCGTAAAATTATAACATTTAAAGATATCTCAAAAGTCGAGGAGTTTCAACGATAGATATTTCCATGTAATTTAAGTCAATGGTTCTTGAACAAAGACGGTTATTTTTCTTAAATGTATTAACAAAAGAAAAATGATGGAATCGCAATTTCTGCAATAAAATGCACAACGTAAGACTGTTAAACTCAACACTAGAACTAGAACAAAAGAAGCTGTTGTTCGCTAGCCTGCCAGAATGAAATGATACGAATAAAACAGAGTACTGCCTCGCGGAGTACACGTGACAAAAGGAGTGCAAAAGTAATCAAAGAAGCATGCTAACTGCAGGCATTTGTGCATCCCCCCCAGCTCGTAAGGCGAAACTGTAGACTTACGAGCTCGAACCCTTGATTACCCATTGACCAGAGGATGCGTCTAAATCCAATGCCGGCCGTCGGGACCGCGTAGAACGGCGCAAAACAGGCGATTTTTCAATATGAGGGACTCCACTTGTGGGTTCGGTTGGTTCCACTGAATCGAAAGGTAGCGGCTGCTTTGGAGGTTCGGGTGAGTGTTGTGGCTCACAAAGCTTCGGGCTTGAGGCTGGTGTGGGGCAGGAGAGTGCAGGCGGACTGTGATCTGCATCGAGAGGCAACATCGGTGATTCTCCAATTTCTGGACTAAGGCCTATCTCGAGATGCGGAGGGCAGTAGTCCGTTTCAGGAGGCTGGGCAAAAGAAGATGATGGGAGGCTCTGTGGGTGAGCAATGATGTTTGGTTGAGGAGGGATGGGATCGGCACATGCTTTAGTATGTGGAATTACTCGCAAGAAACGTAGATTCCGTTTTGTGATTCTGCCCGACCCGTCAACTTTCACTACATATTTGTCATGCGGCAACGTTTCGACAACCATTCCCACTTTGTCCCATTTTCGAGGATAGTTACCGTTTTGGTTTTGGATAAATACGCGGTTCCCACATTGTAAAGTACGTAAAGGACGAGTATGCTGAGACAGCGCCTTATCGGTTCGACCAGCTCGCAGGCGAAGGGCGTCTTCCTTTGCCTTCCATGTATCCCACCATGTACGACGAATGTGACGATTGGAGAACTTGACTAGGCGGTTTAAAAAACCGAATGCGTCGCGTAGAGGGTGATCGAACACGATCTCTGCTGGAGAGATATCACAGTCAGGATCAGGTGTGTTACGCAACTGTAACAATGCACGTAAGAAGGAATCGTTGTTTAGGTCTCCGTTTGGGCTCACATTAGTCATGAGCAAGCGTTTGACAGTTTTGACAGCCACCTCAGCTCGACCATTAGATTGAGGGAAGTAAGATGACGATATGCGGTGCTGCACACCCCAATTTTTAAGAAAGAGTTCAGTAACGGCAGCAGTAAATTCGGGACCCCCATCTGTAGATATTTCCTCAGGAACACCAAACGTGGCAAAGTACGAGCGCAAGAGTTGAGTCAAAGCAGCTGCTCCTGCGGCACTCGATCCTGATGGCGTGGCAAATACATCCGACCACCCCGAGAATCTGTCCCCAATGACCAAAAAGTGACGGCCCCCATAGTCAAAATAATCTGCAAAAATTTTCTCAAATGGTGTAACTGGGGGATTACATGGCGTCGGGGGAGGAGCTGCTTGAGATGGAGCATTATGATTACATGGTGTACACGAATCACGAATACCATGGATATCATTAGTCATACCGGGCCAAAATACTATAGCACGTGCCCGGCGTTCCATGGCAGACACACCTTGATGACCAGCATGCAACGTTGAGAGTACTCTAGGCCTAAGCGATGGTGGTACAACAATACGATCATGATATAGAATAACGTCGTCTTCAACAAAGAACCCGTCACGATAGGGGAGATATGGGCGAATGTCGCCGGTGTTGGGAAAGGTGAATATGGTGAATCCCGTTTCAATAGCTACCATTAACTTGCTAAGGTTTGGATCGGCGGCTGTTTCCCGAACGATTTCAGACAATTGCAAGCAAAAGGTATGGGCGGCATCTGCCTGTATGGTAGTAACCAGCGCCATTTCTGCTACATTATTTTCTGCACACGACGCTACAGCAATGAGATCGCATGATACTGGATGACGTGAGGCAGCATCGGCTGCGCAGTTGGTTGTGCCGGGTAAGTGTGCGATATCAAAGCGCCACATTAGTGTACGCTGTTTTAAACGAAACAGGCGAGTGTTAGTGATTTCGTCCAACGTACGGTCTCCGAATATTTTTACCAATGGCTTATGATCCGTTACAATAACCAAATTATCACAGCTTTGTGTAAAATACTTTGTCTGTTCTAGGCCCCACGCAACTGCTAGGGCTTCGCCTTCTATGGGGGCATAACGTCGTTCGGCCGATGAGAGGAATCGGGATCCTGCAAGAGTCACTTTCCAACCTGATGAGCAGCAGTCCGGTATAGTGGAAGCACATACGCAATGCTTTTGGAGAAGGAAATATCCGATGCCTTTATTAGACCAGTCAGGGCGCAAACATGTTCGACGGCAGGGGTCAAAGATTTCTACCCCATGGCGAATAGCGTCAACAATTGCCGATTTGGAGGCGGCAAATGCGGAATCCAGCTCCTGAGACCATTCGAACTTATGCTTTGGGCTAAGGAACGGCTTGAACGGTGCCATTAGGTCACGCAGTTGAGTATAGTTTCCTACTTGGTTGATTAACCCGAACCAGCTGCGTATGTCTGTGATATTATTCGGGACTGGAAATTCTTGGATGGCGAGCAAGTATTCAGGGAGGGGCTCGACCATTGCTTCTGAGATACGAAATCCAGCAAAATCTACGGTGCGTTGGGCAAATTGAAACTTGTCAGGGTTAAGGACAATGCCCGCCCGTCCCACTAAAGTGAGGAATTCTATGGTTCGCCACCAATGTTCTTCCAGTTCGCTATCATAGAACACTGTGTCGTCGACACAGCGTTCTTTGCGCACAAAATCAGTTAATATGGTATTGAAACGGCGATTGTAGCCATCCCCAGAGGATAGGAATCCTTGCGGTGCCCTAGTGTAGCGCCATCTTCCAAAGGGAGTGATGAAAGTTGTGAGGTGCCAATCAGAAGGACGCAGTGGAACACTGTGATAGCCGTTCCATGCGTCAGTCACCGATTTCCAAGTGTTTCTGGGGACACGACGGGATAGCTGGAATGGAGCTTCAAAGGCGAAGGTTTCTCTTTGGCAGAATTTGTTTAAGGGGGAAAGGTCGACAGTACGGCGTGGTGAGCCATCATTTTTGCGTGTGATAACCATGCGATGACACCATGTGGTGGGTTTGCCGTGGGGGACTTTTTCAAGGATTCCCAGAGCCTCGTCGCGGAGGAGATTAGCGTGTACTTTTTCTTGCCAATGCAAGGGGATAGACGCTGGTGTATGAACAGCCACTGGTTTCGCGTTGGGGTCAACATGTATTTCTATGGGAGGGCCAGCCATACAATGTAGCGCGCGGTGCGGGCAAGTGTTGAAAGTGGATGCGGCGTACCTCTGGAGTAGCCAGTTTGCCATCTTGTCATTGTTTTCAGGTGTGCACGGGAACGGAAGCTTGGTTGGGGGAGCTGGAACTGCACCACGTTGAGGGCAAGTGCACGACTCCAGTTGCTTGCTGGGTAATGTGCAGCCACCGTTAACAAGTCTGACGACGTTGATTGCTGGTTCGATAAGATTGTGCGCCATTTCTTGCTTGATCTGATGCTCCCCTAGAGTTGGGAACTTCTGGGATAGGGCACCTAAATGCAATAGTGTGTCATGAGATAAGTATAACTTGTCAACGTCTTGACTGATGTAAATCATGCTCCGACATTCAACATTGCAGCCGTGCGCTGTACCCCGAATGATGGCACGAAATGCTCCTGTAATGGAAATAGTAGAGCGATTTGCAGCTATTAGGTTTGGTACGGGTACAAGGGTCTCTTGTCCAAAGCCGGATTGCACAAAGTTCTTCAGTGACCATACATTTATTTGGGCACCAGTATCTGCGATTGCTGTTACTTGTGCTATCACGCTAGTGTAACTGCCATGATGACATGAGTCATCCATAGATATGTCTACCCGAACTGTGGGATGTTCTCGCATGCGGGATGGTGTCCAATGCTCTTTTTGGAATGTGTGGTGAGGACCACGAATTGTTGAGCACATTGGGTCTCGGGCTACGATGTCAGTTTGTGTTGAGGCAAATGTGCCTATTTGAGGTACAGTAGGTGCTGCACAGAGTGCTCCGACTGATGTATTTTTAGAAGGAGCGCCCCATTTGTTTTTATGACGAGATGACCGAAAGCATTCGAGACAAAGGGAATAAGGCGTAGTGTTCCAACCTCTGGGGCCTTCTCTGTAACGATTAAATAATATATTGCATTTAGGGCAGTGAGTTTGTTTTGACCAATTGGGAGAGGAGGGTGCTGCCTGGATGTGTCCACGGTCTCTTGGAATGGGGCTTTGGCTTTTCTTGCGCTTGAAAGTCGACACTGCCGAAACGTCATGAGATGGTACCGCATTGCGAGCCATTTCTTTATTCTCGACAAAGGCGATGATATCGTTAATGGGAATCGACAATACTTTGTCCATTCCCATCATGTCGCGACGAATCTCATTGTCAGAAATTCCACTGAGTAGCGTGTCTCGGATCATGTGATCTGTATAACTGACTTTCAGGCCGCAAGAACATTTAGTAGTGAATGCACATATATCCGCTTTTCCTCGAGCACGAGCTGCAAAAGCGCGAAATTTTTCATCGCGCATTTGGTGCATAGCCATAAACTCTGTTCGTAACACCCCTGTGGCGACAGGTATAACGACATGTATACAATTCTATTGTAATCAAGAAATTGCGATTCGATCATGAACAAAGACGGTTATTTTTCTTAAATGTATTAACAAAAGAAAAATGATCGAATCGCAATTTCTGCAACAAAATGCACAACGTAAGACTGTTAAACTCAACACTAGAACTAGAACAAAAGAAGCTGTTGTTCGCTAGCCTGCCCAGTAAACATTGATTGTTGGGGCAACATTGGCAAGAAGTTGGCCGCAACATTGGCAAGATGCAGACGCCAACATTGGCAAGATGTTTTATGCACCATTTGGATGCATCTGGCCAGCGTTGGCGTCTGCATCTTGCCGCCATTGGCTTCTGCATCTTGCCAACATTGGATTATGCATCTTGCCAACGCTGGCTTCTGCATCTTGCCAACGTTGGCTTCTGTATCTTGCCAACATTGGCAAAATGTTTTATGCACCATTTGGATGCATCTGGCCAGCGTTGGCGTCTGCATCTTGCCAACGCTGGCTTCTGCATCTTGCCAACGTTGGCTTCTGCATCTTGCCAACATTGGCTTCTGCATCTTGCCAACGTTGGCAAAATGTTTTATGCACCATTTGGATGCATCTGACCAGCGTTGGCGTCTGCATCTTGCCACCGTTGGCGTCTGCATTTAGCCAACGTCGACTTCTGCATCTAGCCAACGTTGGCTTCTGTATCTTGCCAAAGTTGGCAAAACGTTTTATGCACCATTTTGCTTCATCTTGCCAACGTTGGCATCTGTGTCTGGGAAACGTTGGCAAGATGGCTTGTACACCATTTTGCTTCATCTGGCGCCTAAATTCTGGTTGACTTTTATGCATCATGATGCTGCTTCTGACCTATTGACTATTGTGATGCCCGCGCTTTGACCAAGGTTGGACATGCGAAGCAAGCTGGTGCATAAAACATCTGAACAGCATTGGCATCTACATTTGCCAAACGTCTCTGTACCTAAACCTCGCTCATCACCAAAAGTTTATTGTTGAACCTAGCTAATCCTTGGGCAAAAGAACAGCAGCAACACGGATTTATAAGCAACACTACTCCCTTTGTGACAAAGCAAAGTAACAGCCGAGCTTCGTATATTTTCACATTTATTAGAAACAAGCCACATCAAATCGTATTGATAGATGGAGATTCATTGCACATCAGCAGCTTTTTCTTGTGTATCTTTATCATTCTGAATTCCTGCAAATGAAACAAAAATATTTAATTCAAGAGGGCTGTTTGACAACAGTGTAGGATTTTGATCAGTTGTCGTCCAGGATAATACGAAGTTAATTGACAATCTGCAATATCAATGTAATATCCCTCTCTCCAACGTGCGTGACAAAAAACTTATCATTCGATTCTGCGCCACGCAGAGCAATATTCAAGTTCCAATACATTCTAATTGCGTGTACAGTAGTTATTCAACAACTAAAGCAACACATTCGCTGTTGTCTTTCAAACATATAACAAGCTCACCAAAAGTTAGTTTTTGCCCTTTTCGGCCACCAATTGCCTGTCCTTCCAATTTCGAAATCACTCTGAAACTCTTCATCAATTTGCTGCACGGCAGCAGCTTTGTCGTGCGCCATCACCATGTCTAATCATGAAAGTAAAAAAAGAAGTGTTAAATCAGTATATAAATGCCGACGCCCGACATAGCCTACTAACCACCATGTTCGTTGTTCACATCAATGCGAGTACACCACTAAAACATTTTCATACATTACTCAATACTCTTCACAATTACATCATACATTAATCAAAAAAGCAAAATGGCATAGTTATGACATAATCATTTAGTCGTAGTAGAAACATTTATCCGTACTCACCAAGAACAACTTTTTTCAGATTCTTTTTTAAACAATCAAACGAGTGCTTAGACTTCACGATGTTTTTTTCTTTTCTTTCTTTGTTCTCGACATGACTTGAACTGTGTTGTGTTAGATAATAATAGTTGACATAAGTTCACTGATACAATCGCTTGCATTTTTGCCAACAACTTGACTTAAATTTGCGACCTGCAAAATGTAAATCGAATGTAATGACAGGGGTTTCATCCATCATATTAAAAAGCTTCAGCACTTGTTACAGACATTTTCGACTGTTACAAATGACAACCAACGTTTAAAGTTTATTTTGGGATTCCAGTCGTCTGTTGTGTTGCGTATATAGGTCGCAGTGAAGGCTACTGTAGTCTATATGTTGTCGCAATGGGCGCAAAATAAAACATATTATTATTATTATTATTCAGTTGACGGCAATGAAAGCTACATTTGCAAATACTCTACAACCATCACAAACCTATCCACACGACATAAAAATACGAACACATTCAAGCAGTCAGGCAAACACCGCCGGAGCAGCAAAATCAAAGATTGAGTAAAACCCTACACATGTTGTGGGGCATCACAAGCTCTGCTACTTTGCTGATATGTTCTTAGCACTCATCTAAGAGCACTGGCACTAAATTTGTCACGAGAATATTTCATATGAAAGTTTTCCATTGGTCATTGAGTTTTATAACTTTCTTTAAATTGAGTAAACGTAGCCTAGTGACAAAAACGACTTTACACAATTATTTCAGGTTCAATGCATAAAAGACGTTCACTTACCAGGTTTTCATAAACATTGTAGTAAGTCATTCCTATAGTTTCATTTTGATTATTTCTAAAACTCCTTTCGGCCGTAATATCTCAATGGAATTCGGTTTTTTTATATTTTCGATGCAAGAAGCGAAAATTCCTCTTAGCGCTGTTCACATAAACATTGTGCT
Organism: Aplidium turbinatum; assembly: GCF_918807975.1. NCBI lineage: Eukaryota > Metazoa > Chordata > Ascidiacea > Aplousobranchia > Polyclinidae > Aplidium > Aplidium turbinatum. The sequence continues at coordinate 17,449,967 of NC_137489.1, forward strand.
TTCGGCTCTCCACGTAATTGTGTATTGCTCACAACCCTGGCACAACCGCCATGCTTGAACAGTCGAAGTGAATCGAGTGACGTCATAATCCCTTTAGCAAAGAATTAAGTCATGGCCTTTGTCTTCCTTCATAAAAAGAAAACAAGTTCTTCTTCTAAATTGCGTCTCCTCACGTTGATATAACACATCGCCGCATTCTAAAGCTTTGTTGCCTATTTCACTTCAACGCGTCATATTGCCCAGTCAAAGTTTAAGTAGTGACGTCATAATGGAGTTTTCACAACAATTATTGTGCCTGCAGTATTGTTCTGTGCAACGCGGGAGAAGAAAAAACGATTTGCCGGATCGTTGAAAGTAAAAGTAGCGATCGTTTTGTGAAATCTCGCTTCAAGAAATTGAGGAGAGATTTCGACGCAACATGACTGCTCCTGACAAAATATTAAAACACATTATAGTATTGTTAAACGTGAAAGTTAATAAAGCTGTTGTTGACTCCAGGAAAAAAAATGAAGACCTGGCAACTTGAATTTGCAACCACGTCTTTATTTTTATTATTTGTTAGCTGTTGCTAACAATATATTGGTGGCGCCAAAGCGTAAACTTCCTGGAAGTGCCCTCTGAATCACAAGACATCTCTTGCACTAAATTATCTGAAGCAATTGAATATGAACAAACGATTTATATCATAATGTTGTTGGTGCCAGAATATGCTGGAGAAACTATGTTTTTCTACTAAACCACATGAAAGAGTCATTTAGGCTATTGGTATTTTTAAATTATAAAACAAGTGCTGAAATGAAGTGCTAACACATCAAGCATATAATAACCAACCTTACAATTGTTTATTTTGTGGAAACGTGTAGGCTAATGGAAACTTTAAACTGTTTCGGCATCAAGCACGTTATCACGCTCGCGTTTTGTTGCTCCTACCATTTTCAAGATCTCTGCTTCGTTTGACATAAACCAACTAATTAAACCCTGGTCCTAAATATTCATAGTACCGGTAAGTTATATTTGTACGGTATCATAAAAAGAATAACAGCATTGATAGCCTATTATTACAATCATAGCAAAATGATGGTATACATTTGCTTAATTTGAAAGAAAACACCAAAATTGTTATGAATTGGCACAACGTTGGCAATGCTTCTGACCGAGGTTGGCCAATCACACAACAGTGTTTTGCAGCAATACCACATGAAAAAGGTTTGTGTTAGTATTTTTCAAGTTTAAAACAAATAAACCTGAAATAAAATCTTTGAGACCATTTTGAACGCTTAATAAGAAGTATTGAAATTGTTGGCATATTGTTGGCAATGTTGGACGAAATTGCCGACCTTGTGCCCTCACATCCAGCATACAGCCAACGTTGCAATTGTTTGTTTTGTAGAAACGTGTAGGCTAATGGAAACTTTAAACTGTTTCGGTATCAAGCACGTTATCGCGTTCGCGTTTTGTTGCTCCTACCTTTTTCTAGACCTCTGCTCAGTTTGGCATAAACAAACTGAAATGAAACTACTTTGTTGGCAAAGCATTGGCTACTCTTCTGACCAACGCTGGTCTTAAATATTCATAATATACTTGTACGGTATCAGAAAATAATAACAGCATTGATCGCCTATTATTAAAATTTAAAATTGTAGCAAAATGATGGCATACATTTGCTTAATTTGAAAGAAAACACTGAAATTGTTATGAATTGGCACAACGTTGGCAATGCTTCTGACCGATGTTAGCCAATCACACAACTGTGGTTTGCAGCAATACCACGTGAAAAGAGGTTTGTGTTAGTATTTTTCAAGTTTAAAACAAATAAACCTGAAATAAAATCTTTGAGACCTTTTTGAACGCTTAATAAGAAGTATTGAAATTGTTGGCAATGTTGGACGAAATTGCCGACCTTGTGCCCTCACATCCAGCATATAGCCAACGTTGCAATTGTTTATTTTGTGGAAACGTGTAGGCTAATGGAAACTGTAAAACTGTTTCGGTCAAGCACGTTATCTCGTTCGCGTTTTGTTGCTCCTACCTTTTTCTTGACCTCTGCTCAGTTTGGCATAAACAAACTGAAATGAAACTATACTTTGTTGGCAAAGCATTGGCTAGTCTTCTGACCAACGCTGGTCTTAAATATTCATAATATACTTGTACGGTATCAGAAAATAATAACAGCATTGATCGCCTATTATTAAAATTTAAAATTGTAGCAAAATGATGGCATACATTTGCATAATTTGAAAGAAAACACTGAAATTGTTATGAATTGGCACAACGTTGGCAATGCTTCTGACCGATGTTAGCCAATCACACAACAGTGTTTTGAAGCAATACCACGTGAAAAGAGGTTTGTGTTAGTATTTTTCAAGTTTGAAACAAATAAACCTGAAATAAAATCTTCGAGACCTTTTTGAACGCTTAATAAGAAGTATTGAAATTGTTGGCATATTGTTGGCAATGTTGGACAAAATTGCCGACCTTGTGCCCTCACATCCAGCATATAGCCAACGTTGCAATTGTTTATTTTGTGGAAACGTGTAGGCTAATGGAAACTGTAAAACTGTTTCGGTCAAGCACGTTATCTCGTTCGCGTTTTGTTGCTCCTACCTTTTTCTTGACCTCTGCTCAGTTTGGCATAAACAAACTGAAATGAAACTATACTTTGTTGGCAAAGCATTGGCTAGTCTTCTGACCAACGCTGGTCTTAAATATTCATAATATACTTGTACGGTATCAGAAAATAATAACAGCATTGATCGCCTATTATTAAAATTTAAAATTGTAGCAAAATGATGGCATACATTTGCATAATTTGAAAGAAAACACTGAAATTGTTATGAATTGGCACAACGTTGGCAATGCTTCTGACCGATGTTAGCCAATCACACAACAGTGTTTTGAAGCAATACCACGTGAAAAGAGGTTTGTGTTAGTATTTTTCAAGTTTGAAACAAATAAACCTGAAATAAAATCTTCGAGACCTTTTTGAACGCTTAATAAGAAGTATTGAAATTGTTGGCATATTGTTGGCAATGTTGGACAAAATTGCCGACCTTGTGCCCTCACATCCAGCATATAGCCAACGTTGCAATTGTTTATTTTGTGGAAACGTGTAGGCTAATGGAAACTTTAAACTGTTTCGGTCAAGCACGTTATCTCGTTCGCGTTTTGTTGCTCCTACCTTTTTCTAGATCTCTGCTCAGTTTGGCATAAACAAACTGAAATGAAACTACTTTGTTGGCAAAGCATTGGCTACTCTTCTGACCAACGCTGGTCTTAAATATTCATAATATACTTGTACGGTATCAGAAAATAATAACAGCATTGATCGCCTATTATTAAAATTTAAAATTGTAGCAAAATGATGGCATACATTTGCTTAATTTGAAAAAAAACGCCAAAATTGTTATAAATTGGCACAACGTTGGCAATGCTTCTGACCGATGTTAACCAATCACACAACTGTGTTTTGAAGCAATACCACATGAAAAGAGGTTTGTGTTAGTATTTTTCAAGTTTAAAACAAATAAACCTAAAATAAAATCTTTGAGACCTTTTTCAACGCACAATAAGAAGTATTGAAATTGTTGGCGTATTGTTGGCAATGTTGGCAAAATGTTGGACGAAATTGCCGACCTTGTGCCAACATACCCAGCATATAGCCAATGCTGGCCCAGCAATCAATGTTTGCTGGGTGCCAGAATGAAATGATACGAATAAAACAGAGTACTGCCTCGCGGAGTACACGTGACAAAAGGAGTGCAAAAGTAATCAAGGAAGCATGCTAACTGCAGGCATTTGTGCAGTTCTCAACCTTTTTTTTGTCCCATGAACCATTTTTTTTAAGAAAAAAATTCCATGGACCACTTTGTTTTGCTGACATCCCAAGAAGGCCATTTGTTGTAACTGTGTATTGCGCATAGGTCAGTGACCTCTAGCGTCAGTTTTCTAATTTGTAAATAACTCAATCTTGTAATTTGTAGACTACACTCAACCAAACTAGTTGCCCAATTTAAACAACCACAAGCTGAATGGGACCAGTGGCGGATGTAGAAAAAAATCAGGGAAAGGCAACAGATATTTGAAAGAATCAAAGCTCACAACAAGATTAAATAATCAATGAAAAGTTTAGGTGTAGAAAAGAAACAATTGTATCAAAATGTTTAGGAGTTTGACCCTAGATAATTTTGACAAAATAAACTTTGTTTTGTTCGCTTTTTGTGTATTTTCAAGCCCAATAATAATTAATGTGCTTCTTTGTCAAAACGCACACCTTGTAGTTGACCGAATTCATCAAATGAATATCGGATTTCTCTTGAGGCTGAGTGACGTTTTGAATGTTTTTTCTTTTAAGGCCACAAAAGGATTTCAGAAAATTATTTATTGATGGTTTTCCACTGTCGAAACTATGCGTTTTCAACGCCACCTGTCGGGTTAATAAGATAGGATTGAGCGAGTGGAAAATTTCCTGCAAAAACGCAGAAAATTTAGGCTACAGCCACGTGTCTACGTGCCTTTCTATATTATGCTGCTATAGGTGGGGACATATAGTTTAAACATTTTGTAACAAAAGATCATGCGCATGCCTTGTAGAATCAATGCAACTTGCAAATCTAATGATGCCTTAGTTTGATGTTTCTGACACAAAAATTCAAAGCCAATTTTTGACAAACTTGTTCAATCTTAATCTTTCAACGACGCCTTGCGTATTGTATCAGGATGCCTGAAACCTACACCTACTGAGTTTTTACCAGTTCTTTCAGGCATCGCCCCTGCTGAGCTTCGCCGCAAAGCTGCCACACTCTCCCTGGCTCGCCGGTCACTGGAGCCACACCACGCGCTCCACAGTGTCGTGTGTTTCTGAGCACGGCGCTCTGTCCCTCAAGCTTATTACTCAGTTAATTATTGCCTTGTTTTCTACACGCCTTGGTTCTACGTTTTCTTCATTCGTTCATTCATTCAGTTCTGTTGTTGCAGCATTGTATACGTTCGGAAGCAGTTATTTATGTATCCTTTTATTTGCAGATGTAGGTGCTTTCTATTTTATTAAAGCCTTTGCAAGGTTGTTGTACAAGTGAATTAAGTTTACCGTAAACCGGGGCTACATTGAACGCTTTTTGACTTCAAAATGAAGTGCATCAGCGGTTTCTTAACCTATCCGCACTAAATTGCAATATGTTAGGGGGACCAACTAGGTCTCTAAATAGCACAAACAACATTCAGTTTTAATCTCTATCTTAACCGCTTTTTTTAGAAAATTGTCGGTGTTCAAAGTAACCCCGTGATCGGGGTTACTTTGAACAGACGTGAATTGTTTACGTTTGTTCAAATTTGGCTGTATATGAGGTTACTTTAAACACATTGAAAGTTTTTAAAAAGCCTTTTTGATATCGGTACCGTAGTATATTGACAATAAACAACATATTTCACTGAAGAGAACATATTTACACAAACTGGTACACGAATTGGCAATAGCAATTATTATGCTACAGGAAGACAAGGAATATGGCTCAAAACAGTTCATATTAACGTAGGTTTTGCAACTACTTTCCCCACATGTATTCGAAGTCAGGAAATCGAAGAATATTTCTGTTATTCAGAGGAATGGCTTTGGGCTGTACTTTGACAATATCATCCCACTCATAGAGCATCTCATCTTCGGTTTGGGGCCATCTCCATCCATTTCGATTGCACTTTGTCAATGTCGATACCACCGCTCCTTCGCTCTCAACACTTGTCACTTTACCGGGAAACTGTTGCTCTTCGTATTCAACAATTATGTACTCTCCAATTGCAATATATTTTTTGTTAGATTCTTCTGCTTTATTTTCTTCAATATCACCATCAGAAACCGTATCATCCTCTGAAGCACCATCTTCTATGCTTTCGTCCTCATACGACTCATCGCCTTCCGATTCATCTTCACCGTCCGTACCGGTAACTGCAGTTGCACTTTTAGATGTGCCTGCAAAAATATTTATCCAGAACAGCAGTGCAATGAAATCGAATGAAGTTAATGATGTGCTTTCATAGCAGAAATATATTAGACACCAATACCAGTACTGGTACATAAAATTAAGTTATTTAACCTTTGCAATAAAACTAACAAAACAGAGGATTCTAGAAATAAAAGAATGGTTACCGGTATGTGCTCTGGTGCTCACCTGCTTCTGCTATCTCATCACATGTGATGCTTTTCCCTGGAATGGCATTGATCTTCTTTCTTCTCTTCTTTGGTCTGTCCTCATCCACATCATTCTGAGCACTCCAAGAACTGCATCTGACACTCTGCGAGCTGTGTCGGTACCGGTACTGGCATCGCCATTTTCATTCAAATCATAGTCTGGAAGCCGTTCCAACACTTTTTGCGGATCGAAAGGATGAATACCGCATTTTCGAAATCCACTTTTGACGTTCAAAGTAACCCCAGAATACTGTTCAAAGTAACCCCATCTAGCATATGACTCAAGCTTTTCAAAACTACTACAAAAAAACTCGATGGGCATATTGATATAACTTGCTTATGACTTACCCTTCAATTGATAAAAAGGTCTTGGCCAAAAGCGTTAAAACCACTCAGACACACAGTGAAGTATTCTTACCTTGCCAAAACTGATTATTTCCCTCAAAATCGAGGTTGAAAGCAAACTAGTCTCAAAGCAGCAATCTTCTTTTTTTTCGAACAGAAAGGGTTTCCATAAATAGTTTACCATACACTATTTACAAATTGACTGCTAAACAGAAAAATAAAATAAGCGAAGATACGTTTTTAGGTAAACATACAATGAACAAACAAAATAAAAAAAAATGTTCAAAGTTACCCTGGCGTTCAAAGTAGCCCCGGTTTACGGTACTTCAATTTAATAAAATAGTAGCTATGCATAAGTTCATGCAACCCCAAGTGTTTGGGGTCGACTCAAACTCCCCGGAAGCCTCAAGAAAGTGGCAACATTGGAAGCGGACGTTTCGAAACTTCATCGCAAGGATTGAGGGTGCTGATGCGCAAGCGAAGCTCGACATCCTAGTAAATTTACTAGAGTCACATGTGTATGCGGACATCAGTGAATGTGACACTTACGATAACGCCATTGCTCAGTTGGACACCCTCTACAATAAACCAATCAACGAAATTTTTGCGCGACACCGGCTTAACACATGCAGGCAAAAAGTGGACGAACCTCTGGAAAGTTTTCTTCAAAGACTAAAACAACTCAGTGCTGACTGCAACTTTAGTGCAGTTTCTGCAGCTCAAAACAAAGAAGCAGCCATTTGGGACGCCTTTATTGCGGGAATTACTTCAAGTTACATCCGACAAAGACTTCTTGAAGACAATGTCTTGGAACTACAAAGAGTCTTTGAAAAAGCTCGGTCGGTTTATGATGCCCAACGTAATGCCGAAGCGTACGTTATGCCCCCTGGCGGAGAAGCTTTGAATGATCCTCTAGCTGTGTGCGAGTCACGTTCTTGGGATTCCCAATCCAGCAACAAAACGCCACCTCGCAAAAGCGACTGCCTTGCAATAGAGCAGAAAAAATGCTTCTTTTGTGGCAGAAGACTTCATCCCAGAGACAAATGTCCTGCCAAAGAACAGATTTGCTACAAATGTAACAAAAAAGGCCACTTCGCTAACGTGTGCCGTTCGACGAGCAGTAACGCAACCGCTGCATGTTAATCAACAAGCTTGGCAGCTCTCACATCGATGTCTAAATCAGATCAAAACGTAAACGTATCCATTGAGATCAATGGAAAACTAGCTAAATGCCTTATTGACACGGGCGCCCAAAACAACCACTTAAGCCATGAATTCAGTCATCGCGCTAACTTGAAAGTAAGCTATAGTGACGAGCAGCATGTGGATTTAGCTGTAAAAGGCTCATCAGTGAAAACTCGAGGCTCCTGCTTTGCAACTCTACAACTCCTGGATCGCGATTATGCTGATGTGAAATTCAGTGTCATGGACGGACTACTCTGGGACGTAATTCTTGGACGTGAGTTTTTACAACAGCATAAATGCGTAAATTTTAACTTTGGAGGATCTGAACAACCTTTGAACCTTGGGGCCTTAAAACCTTTGAGGAGCCCAATGCCAGTACGTTTATTTGAGCATATGACAGGAGACTGTTGCCTAATGCCCAATTGCTTCCAAATCACGTCGATACTCTAAAGCTGATCAAAGTTTTATTAAGAATCAAGTCGCTCAACTCTTGCGTGATGATGTTATTGAACCAAGCACGTCACCATGGCGTGCTCAATTGGTAATTGTAAAAAATGAAAACCATAAAAAACGCATGTGCGTGGACTACAGTCAAACAGTAAATAAATTTACTTTGCTCGATGCCTACCCGATTCCGAACATGCAAAGCATTATAGATAATGTTTCTCAGTACAAATGGTTTTCTACTCTGGATCTACGCAGCGCTTATCACCAAGTTCCCTTGCTGCCTGAAGGACAAGAGTACACCGCCTTTGAAGCCAACGGACAGCTGTATCACTTTAAAAGGATTCCGTTTGGCCTTAAGAATGCAGTGCCTTGTTTTCAACGAGTTATCAATGGAATCATTTCGACATATGCTTGCAAAGGAACATTTGCCTATCTTGATGACGTTACGGTGTGTGGTGAGACGCGCGAGGAGCACGATAAAAATCTTCAAGTTTTCCTGGGTGCTGCAAAAGACTGTAATCTAACGTTTAATGAAGACAAATGTAGTTTTTGCGTAGAAACAATAACATTGTTAGGATATCGCATCTCGAAAGGTGTGGTTGAACCAGATCCTGAAAGAGTAAAACCAGTTATTGAAATGCCTGTTCCTAACACTGCTAAAGAACTTCAGCGCGTGGTAGGCATGTTTGCTTACTATGCGCAGTGGATCCCTCATTACTCGGAAAAAATTAAACCTCTGGTTTTGTCAAAAACTTTCCCACTTGACAAGCAAGCAAAACAAGCTCTCTCCACGTTGAAAAAGGATTTGAGCATTGCTACTCTTGGGACAGTAAATGAACAACTCCCGTTTGTGCTTGAAACCGACGCATCCGACAACGCAGTATCAGCAACGCTGAATCAGCAAGGACGCCCTGTAGCTTTGTTTTCGAGGATGCTAAACAAGAGTGAAATTCGATATTCCAGCGTAGAAAAGGAAGCTTTAGCGATCGTCGAAGCAGTACGAAAATGGAAGCATTTCCTAAGTGGTCGTCATTTCACGGTTGTGACGGATCAAAAGTCAGTTTCATTTATGTACTCAAGCACAAATCATAACAAAATTAAAAACAATAAAGTGCAACGATGGCGCATGGAACTAAATGAGTTCAATTTTGACATTGTTTACCGCTCTGGGAAATATAACTCCGCTCCCGATGCACTGTCCAGAGCATACATTGCTACGATGCATAATAATGTGCTGCACGATATTCATGTATCTTTATGCCATCCTGGTATAACTCGTTTGCTTCATTTTGTTCGAACTAAAAATCTACCTTATTCTGTCGACGACGTTCGGAAAACGGTGCAAAACTGCAGCGTATGTGCAGAAATCAAACCTAACTTTTATAAACCACCTAATGCGCATCTTGTTAAAGCTACCCAGCCGTTTGAGCGACTGAGTTTAGATTTCAAAGGCCCTATGCCGTCTGTGTCCAAGAACAAATACATGTTAACAGTTGTGGACGAATTTTCTCGTTTTCCTTTCGCGTTTCCTTGTGCAAGTACTGATGCGCGAACTGTTATTTCTTGTTTAAACCAATTGTTTGCGTTGTTTGGTATGCCTGCGTATGTACACTCCGATAGGGGCTCGGCTTTCATGTCCAAAGAACTATCATCGTATCTTAATAGTCATGGTGTTGCATGCAGTAGGACGTCTGTCTATAATGCTCCTGGAAACGGACAATGTGAAAGGTATAATGGAATAATTTGGTCTGCAGTGAAATCAGCATTAAAGTCTCGTAAACTTGACATGTCGCGCTGGGAAAGCGTGCTATCCGACGCTTTGCATTCTATCCGCTCTTTGCTTTGCACCGCTACAAATGAAACGCCTCACGAAAGGTTATTTGTGTATAAACGTCGATCGTCATTTGGAGTTTCTATGCCGACATGGTTATCAACACCAAATAAAGTGTTTCTACGGCGTCATGTTCGTTTATCAAAGTATGATCCTGTTGTTGACGAAGTAGAGCTCATGCATGCCACCCCTAACTATGCTCGTGTTCGTTTTCCTTCTGGCAGAGAAACAACGGTCTCTCTCAAAGATATTGCACCATTGGGACAAGCGGATGAACCTGTTTTACCGGTTGACCAGGATGTTCCAGTCGAAGCAAACTTAACACGTTTGCCTCCTCCAGTAGCGAATGGTGAAGCTATTGCTCTACCCAATGGATTTGTAAATAATGACGTGACTTCAACATCACCGGATGTAAATTTAAGTGTGCGTAGTGACGATGGCGACATTGTACAACGTGAAACTACTGATCACTCTATGTCATCGTCTTCGCCCACCACTGATACAACACACTTACGCAGATCTACTCGTATTCGTCGTTCGGTTGATCGTTATGGTGCAGTGCCATATTTTTAGCAGTCTGCTTTGATTCATGTAAAATCACGCTTGCTGTCCAAGTTACGCTTATGAACTATATTTTGCGTGGTTGTGCTATATATAATGCAATTTTGAGAGGGGGAGAATGTCGTGTGTTTCTGAGCACGGCACTCTGTCCCTCAAGCTTATTACTCAGTTAATTATTGCCTTGTTTTCTACACGCCTTGGTTCTACGTTTTCTTCATTCGTTCATTCATTCAGTTCTGTTGTTGTAGCATTATGTACGTTCGAAAGCAGTTATTTATGTATCCTTTTATTTGCAGATGTAGTTGCTTTCTATTTTATTAAAGCCTTTGCAAGGTTGTTGTACAAGTGAATTAAGTTTACTTCACACAGCTATACCACCAGATCGGTAATAAAGAAACATCTCAAATCGAGAAGCCCCCTTTATCGCTCAAGCACAACACCAGTACCTCATCCTGGATCGCCAATACCTGGCAAGAGGAGTGGACAGACAACACCTCCAGACTCCACACCTTTGTCTCCGACGCTGGACTCATGCCACCAGGAAAGGAGCTCAGATGACCTGCCTGGGTACGGTTGAATCGCCTCCGCACGGGTGTTGGGCGCTTCGCTTACTTGATGCACAAATGGGGCCTATCAACATCTGCGGCATGCAACTGTGGTGCAGAGGAACAGACAGCAGATCACATCCTATACCACTGCCCGACGTTTACTCCTCCAAGGGCAGTTGGCCTGTCAACGCTGGAGGACTCTACAGACAAGTGGCTGCTCGAAGAATGCCGAGGCATTTGACCCCAATGAAATGTAGTCCAAAAAACAACCTCTCATTCGAAAGAAGAATCTTTATCTGATAATTTCTTTGCTATTGATGTCCATTCTGTAAATCACTGAATATTCCAGGTGGACCAGTAGTGGTCCACCTGGACCACGTTGTGAATCACTGATTTAAATGACAGTGAGAAGTGTAATAACGAATCCACGGGGCTCTTGATCATGTACGTCAATTTCACATTAGATTCGTTTGAAATAACTCGAAATTGTCAATCAAAAATTGAAACCAAAATTCACGAGGCACTTCAATTAAAACAACGCAACCCTCAGTTCAATTACCAGTTATTTGCTGGAGGGGCATCTTTGTTACATATTATCATGAACTATCATGCCGGTCAATTGACCGGTAAATGGTAATAACAGCTAGCTTAATTTTTTTTTTGCAATTTTATTATCAGCACAAGGGTGACCAATCAAGAAACATTTTTCGTTATATCAAAACAACAGAACTCTTATTTGTTTGCAGTTTCACATCATTCAAACAACTTAAAATAACTTAGTAGCCTAATCAAATGTTAAGTGAATGATCAGAGTCATGGTTGTTTGGTAATGCGGCTTGAAGTTATGCTACAGTCTTTCTTAATCGCCACTTTCTGCTTACGTATCAAGTCCGATATATCTGTCCACAACTAATAAATTGTTTTCAGCATAAGCGATATGACGTAAATCATGAGCTCAGACGGAGCCTCAAATATTGCTCTTGTGGGCCGCACTTTAGGCACCCCTGGTTCAAACAAAAAAAAATTAGATCTTAAAATACACAAAAAGCTACCAAACTAAACATTTTTTTACAATTGCTTAGAATGAGAGATTTTCAGAACCTTGAGTAAGTTATTGAATTTTTTAGAGTACAACTTCTACGTTGTTCAATTTGTCACACAATTTATGCTTCGTTGAAATCCTGCTTCCCTCTCCGAAGTTTCTCTAAATTTCGTTGACGTAAGCTGACCGCACTGTACAATAGCCTACAAATAGTGTTCAAACTAATTGAATATTTAACAAAGTTTGTATTTGAAAGCTTCAGTAACTCGTTTTTAATTGCGATACGTCATATGTCGTAGGCTACACAGTCTAGAATCGATAAAAGTACACATCTTCACAACAGAATTTCTGAATTGTTGTTTTTTGTAGCTGGTTTCATAAGTCGAAGCGGTTTTCAAATTCAAACTATAACATGCCATAACCTTGGTCAGGGTGAACTGATCCTTTATTTTCCTTTTTAATTGATCTTGCAGCAATGGAGCTTATCACAAGCGCAAAAACAAACATGCAGACCAGTAAAGTGAAGAGTACGTTTAGAGCGACGGCTGTTTCTGTTGAGTCTAGTCCAATTCCTAGAAAGTTGGACCCTGTAGATGACTGTTGAGGTGGTATATGCGTAGTTGACGATGCTGAACTTGAGCTAGTTGTGCTTTCAGGAATGACTTCACCACTCCCTTCATCTACGCAGTGTCTTAAATCAGACCCAATGCAGCTTGCGTATCTAGTGATAAGAATATTTTTCAAACGTTGGTGTTTATTTATCTTTAAAAACACTTGCAGTTATGAAATATCATATTCGATATGATTTGAACCTATGGGCATTCATCCGAATATCATTCTCAATCCAATGTTGTGACTTTTTAGGCGACTGTGCTTGCTACAGACCTACACTTTACCATTTCAACAAGTAACCACTGACATTCGCTTATTGCCTGCAAGATTTTGCTGCCTTTTCTCGTTCATTTACTATAAAATATATTACCTCATTACATAAGCAATGTAGCTTTGTTGATGAACGCCATGGATGAGATGCGACATTGGTCCTCTGGCGAATATAGCCACATCTTCTCCAGCGTGTGTTTCCGAAGCCAGAGGAACGGATGTTTGTTGCAAATACAATCGTCCTTCTGCAAAAGTTACACTAGGCAATGAGCATTTCTAGCAAACTGATAAATTATTTAAATAATTAATAACCTAGTTTTTACCTTGATACCTACTTGTACCGTTATTTAAGTTTTTGAGTGGGTGAAGATGCAAGTTTAATTTATATTTGATATTAATCTGTCTTCAAGTTTTGATGCAAATGATTTCTTGTATTTTCTTACCTTGTATTGGCGCTAGCTCAATATCGTTTTGCTAAAAGAATGTCAATCACAGTGTTTATAAACCGGCTTTAGCTTTTTTGCCTTGTCTTTGTGTCTATTCACTGTATTTTAGGAAAACTGGATTTTAGGAAAATACGATGCCAGTTGGAAAGTACGAACTTCAAATCCGCGTTTTGAAGTGTATGTGACAATTGGGGACACATATATTTTCTGATGTGATTCTTAACAGAGATTCGTTTGTAATTCAAAAGTTAAGCCGCCTTACAACAAAATCTGTGATATCACGATTTTTATATCGAAAAACAATAATAATTGTTGTCAGAGGTCTAATTATTGTGATGTCACATACACTTCAAAACGCGGATTTGAAGTTCGTACTTTCCAACTGGCTATGCTGCTACTGACAATTGCTTTATAAACCCTTCTACAACCACTTAAGCCGTTTTTAGTCCACCAGAAGCCCACAGTAATTTATGTTCTACGTGTGAAGGCGTCGCGCTAGATTGGATTATTATTAGACTGTGTTCTGCCATTTGGTAATGTTTTTTGCACTTTGGATCATCGTACATCATGTCTCAGAGCATATCAACTGATTAAAGTAACACATTTTGTAGCACCATTGTTTCATTTCCATTAAACATGACATTTAAAACGAATGATCTGGTCAATTGGATTGCTGTCACGTCGCTGCGAGCCTGTCCACAAAGGCATTGTTTTTCTTTGCCATCAAATACAAGCACCCCATTTTTTAGCTTTGTAGACGAGCACAGAAGTTGATCCAAGAGGTGACAATTGGTCACGTGTCTCCCAAAACAAACAATAACATACAGTCATTTTTCCGTTTTACAAAATTTATTTACACCGACTAGATTGTTGCTACTATGTGTAAGACTCCTTGATACATTGTTTTAGTTCTATACCCACCGGTATTCACGTCAGTTAGATTTGTCCGTACGTGGGGGTTATTGACCTTTGTTCCCCAGCCCTGAAAGCCAAATCCATTTCCATATAACAAGCTGGTGTATGGCTTGTTGTCATTCCCCAAATTTACTTGTCCACCCGTTTTAGCCAAGCCTATAAAATATTTAAAAAGTTGACATAACACAACATTATATTTTTTAAATTGTTGTAATCAAATTTTTATATAGCTTTGGCAGAGAGGTACTTTTTAAAAACCATAGACAGACAAACGATAACAACTTAATAAAATTGAATTGCATAATTTAAAATTATACGTATATGTTTAATAAAGATTATTTAATATTCACTTAGTTTGTTGACAATTCATTTGACTAGCAATCAGTTTAAAATTTCAGAAAGGAATAGAGTGTATTCATTTGGCTGGTCCTCATTGGCGGGGGAACCATTCATATTTAAGGGGAGGGGCTTCGAAAGAAAACTCCATTTCAATTTTTTATCTACTTTGTTATATTGAAGTATTTTGCAGTCAATCCAGCGTCTTATTTGTTTCAAGGCAAACACTGTATAATTCTTCTTTTTCCTGTGTTTAGTTTCTGCATTTCAAGCGTGATGCAATTGCAAGTTTTGGAGATGGTCTTTTTCTTTGGCACCAGGCGCAAATAATCCTCTTAAAATGGCCCTACAAGGCCTGATAGTTTTTTTTTTCAGTAAAACTCTATAGCTCTTTGCACTGTTATGTAGACAAGGATGTGGCGTCACAACCTGTGGTTTAAAAAACATTTTAGGTACCGTGGATTTTATTGAATGGGGGACCCCACTAGTGGATTTTATTGGGAGTGGGCGAGATGGTGCTCACACGGCTCTTCATGGCAGGCCTTTCTTTTGCTATATATGTTCAGAGGCGGTAATTTTTGCCTAAACTCTAAGTCTAAAGTACTGTAATGAATTGCATTCGATATTCAAACTTTTACAGAGTATTAAAAAAAGGGGGGGGGGGAGCGATTACTTTAAACCCGTATCAACGTATAGTCAATCGGGGATCCGCGTACATAGAGTAGTTTGATTTATGCTTTAGTTTAATAGTAGGCTGCTAATGGCATTGCCTGTCAATCCAACTATTGTAGGTTTTTGAGCATACCTTAGATGCCAAATAATTTAAAAAAAATTGAGGTTTTCCGTTTCAACCAATTTGGAAAGTTGGAAAATAGGACCATCCTAATATTCTTGTAAAATAATTCACCTCTCTCAGTGGTAAATAAATTGCGGGACAGTTTATTCTCGATGTATAACACAAAAGTTATGAAATTACCAAATATTGGGTTTCCTCTGTCCGAATATCCACCAAAGCTGAAAGTGTGGCTGTGGTCAGCTGTCACAATGATCAAAGTGTCGCTGTCGGATGTGAGGTCGACTGCTTTAGTCACGGCCTCATCGAACGCTACCATGTCGTGCAGGGCACCATACGCGTTTGTGAGATGGTGGGCATGATCTGAAACAGCAAGTGGCGATGGGGTATTTAATTCAACTCAAAATAAACAAAACCGATTTAATTTCGTTTTATGAAGCCACCTCAACACCTAAAACAGAGCTTTTTAATTTGTGGGATGGTACGCACTTGTGCGGGTGAAAAAATTGAAATGCGGATGACAACTTAGGTTACTTAGCTGATACGGGTTTAGTAGAGGACTGAGGAGTTAATATCAAAACGAGAAAAGGGAGTTGTCTTCTTCATAAGGCACTTGATGACTTTATGCCGGAAGCTTTGGAGCAAAACGATGTGTCGAACTGGTCTGAAAGTTCCAG
This sequence comes from Aplidium turbinatum, assembly GCF_918807975.1. Taxonomy (NCBI): domain Eukaryota; kingdom Metazoa; phylum Chordata; class Ascidiacea; order Aplousobranchia; family Polyclinidae; genus Aplidium; species Aplidium turbinatum. Next base: position 17,466,156 of record NC_137489.1, read on the forward strand.
AAGTGTTCAGCAGCAAATGAGTCATGATTATTATCAACCTGCTTCGACATTTTAATAAAAAATGGTAATCATTTTTATGCACACCAATTTTTGTTGTTGTTAATTAAAAAAAATCCCTCTCATGTTCCTTAACCCTTTGCTTTTCAACGTTTTTTTGGAAATTAACTGCTCAAGGGGGGGCCGTTTTTGGATCAAATTCAATCAGCTGTTACGTGTTATCCGCTGATGCTATTTCAACAGAAGTTGCACTGGTGTAAAAGCAAATCATTTGTCTATAAGTTTGAAAACTCATTATTTTAAAATTTTATATGTTAAACTTGATATTTCAATTTTTGCAAAGGTACCCAAAAACGACAATTTTGATTTAACTTGCCGCCTTTAATTAACCGTGCTAATCCGATTTCATGCAAACTTCTAAATAACAAAGAGCTCGATCGAACGCACGAAGTGTGTGTGCGGTGTGCCGAATCATTGCATTGATTAGAATTTACGACTTGCGAGCAAATCTTATTGTAAGCTACTCACTGATTCTAAAATAGTTACAATCAGAGTAATAGTGTTACACGAATTTGAAAAAAACAAAACTGCGTTTGTTGTCTTACATTTTTATCCTAAACTAATGCATTCCGAAACTCATGGCTAGCTTCTAGTTTTATGGAACCAAATTTCTCATAAGTAACACCTTAGCCTGCTTGAATAGCTGTTTACATCTTCGTTTGTGTATTTTAGGTCTACAATTGAGTTTGTAGTATGAATATTTTTAGTAGAGAGAAGACAATTGAACAAGTTGTTGAAATAATCTGAAATTTCTAAGTTCAAATTAGGTGCTTTTGAAATTGTGGATTTGTGTCAAGTCGCATCACAAATATCATGCAGGCCACATCATAAGTCATTTCGCTTACGGGTGTTTATAAACATGACTCATAAATTACATCCACAAAAAATACAGCATTTACATCAACAAAGCTAAGTTCGAAGCTCACTTTTTATTGAAGATTGTGTCAATCAATTTGAAAATACATTTTTAGTCAGCCAGCGTCGAAATAATGCAACAGCGAATTGAGGAACATGCGTAAACAAAGGAAATGTGAAATAACCCACAGTCAGCAAATCTACATAAATTTAACGTTTACAAATGTTGAATCAATGTAAAAGGACTGGATTGCTGACTGGGTCCTTATTGTTTGAAGCACTAAAAATACGCGTAAAAGCGACAACGTCAGCAAGGCAGTGATTATGTTTCTGGCCAAAAAAAAAATAACGTTTGACTTCAAAGATAAAAATGATTATAACGAAGCTTCAAAGTTTGTCGTAAAACATTTTACTGAGATACAATAAACATAATCATTCTGTGCCAGATTGTGAGAAGACTTCCTAGATTCTTTCCAACCATTTGCATGATTGCAAATTATTTTCTATAACTTTACATTGCTAAAAAATGGCTTCTTTGTTGAAACAACGTGGCTACAATTCTATAAAAAATTCTTAGGCCTACTACATTGAAGTAATGAAATTTTTTTTGTGATTTTGCTGATGACGTTTTACAATATCCGAGAAGTAAAAAATAATAATGATGAATTATTTTACAAAACCGTGGTTTGCAAGTGCTTCACAAAAAATTGTTGGGGGAAAATTTACTATTAGACGTAAAACGTTTGTAAAAGAAAATTGTCGGTTTACGTATTTATAATGTTTATTGCGCTGTTATCGAATTATAAACTGCCTGTAGGCTATTGTCTACCTTTGTGGTTGCCGGCCAGCTTAGAGCAGCATGCAAACTAAGCGTTTGTGGTATTTGCATCGTGTTATGATTCTCGAAAATTTCCCACAAGGTCTTTATTTTTATCGTGATATTTTGTGCCTCTTCTGTCCTAAACTTGAAGTTATTGTGCAGCACTATCCACATCGGTTTTTAGACTCAGTCTTCATTGAAAATCTTTTGTGTGGTGCATCATTTCAAGTAGTGTCTTCCCCTAAACTGTTACACAAATCGCCCAGAACCAGGTTGATTATTATGTATCTTACAGCAGTTGAGAGCCCGTTATTGTATGTGTGGAATTATTACTGTAGATGTCTGACTAAATTCATGCCAAAGTCGAGCAAATTCTGCTTTCGGGATCCTTGCCGTTATTTACTGTATTTTTTGTTGATAAGTTTAGGCAGCATTTTTCCAAGATAAATGAAGACATCGGTATTGTTCGTCACTTAGATTTAGTTTTCTCAGCATTATTTATTCATTCTTTGATCCACTAGTTTGTCCCACTTTTGGTATAATCGGATCGTTTATAAATGGCGGGTCTTCACAATAGCCGGCCTCTTATACATTGGCGCAACGTATTCAGATGTTGAATCAATGATGAAGAAAGCTGATTTGTTGTTTGTCTTATGTGACGCCTAAATTTATGCCTCGTCTACAGTACAAAATATTTTGTAATGTACATTGTGTACATTGTACATTTTGTTTGTAGGCCTACATTACAAAATATTTTGTAATATTTTATTATCATCTTTTGTAATATTTTATTATCATCATTATCATTATCATCTATTATATTATCATCTTATATTATCATCTTATTATCATTATCATCATTTTATTATCATTATCTATCATCTATCATCTTATCATTATCATCTTTATTTTGCGCTCTTTGGAACAAAACACAGTGCACTGTGAAACAAAAATACAGGACATAACAACAAGTAGGCGACATAAAGCAGTGAAGGGACGCCATCGAGTTAGCTGCTACGTGTAAATGGAGCCTATCTCATAATTTTGAGTGTATCTCACAATTACTGTTTGCAAAAACGCTATTTCTCCGGCTTCTCCCAAAAGCATTTGCAGTGATACATTTCCTCAATTGCAAGTTTTGTCAATGAGAGCATTTCCATAGAACGTTTATTTCGAAACCAGGTTTTCGTGTCTTTATCCAAGAGAAGATTTCTTATTGTAACGTTTTTTATTCGTCAATGAATATTATCTGCTTGAAACAACTGTTTTGAATAGTTTGTGGCCTCCATAGCCTACTGTTTTGATCGTGGATTGCTATTCTTCTTTGTAGAGCTGATAACGCAAAAAAGCTTGCTATTATTGTTTCTAATTAACAGCTTTGCGATCACTGGCTTTTCTTTGCAGCATAAGAAATAACGCGCTTTGTATTATTGAGGTCAAACCGTGGCCTGGGTCAAACCAAACAAAAGAAAGCAAGAGGATGCTTCTCTCTGCTCGCGCATATCGATGCACGAAGCAATTATGAGCTTATGGCTTGTCATCGCAATGTAATCCATTTCACGCTTTGCTGGAAGTTAGCTAGAAACAGCAAAAATTCACCAAAATCTTGAATTTACAAGAAAACTACACAACTTTTAGCATCAAATTTAATATCATCAGATCCGCCTGGCAATTTTAGGAAAAGTCAAGAAAAACCAAGTGCATGGCGTTACTGTGCTTCAAATAATTAAAGGAAATATGAGGGGGGGGCCAAATCTGGCCTCCCTTTGAGGAGCAAAGTGTTAAAGTGCCCTCGGCGTACTTGCTTGGGGCAATAGGGAGTGAAGTAAATGAGACTTGAATTCAAATTAATCCCTTGCATTTGCCACTGGTGTTAAAATTGGCTAAGGTGTTGGTTTATGTGCATAATTTTATCAATTAGCCTATATTTCAAGTATCGCACAATGACTCCGATTAGTATCTAAACTCAATACTGGTAATAAAATATTTACTGTAATCCCTTGACATCAAGTTTAGTTATTACTTTCTAAAACCTCTACACTCTACAGCCTGTTTTACCCTAAAAGGTAGATTCCCTTGCCATGTGCATTCGAACTTATTATCACGAAACTATAGCAATTGATTATGATTTACCAATCACATTGCGTAATTCTAACACATTTCGCCGCAAGACAGATGAAGGCTTGAGACGCAAACAAAGAAATAAAAATTACTAAAATTCTTATCGCTGGATGCGTCGCAAGCCAAGCAAAATTTTTCAAAGGCGTCACAAGAATTTTTTTTTTTGAAAACTGCTGCTCTAGGCCAGTGCTACTCAAACTGTGGTAGGCGGACCAGTGCCTGTACGCAAGTACTTGACTACCGGTACACGATTAGCTTGAAAATAATTAATGGAATTATGTTTTGTGTTGATCAGTAGGACTACGTGTTTTTTTACCATGCTCAGGTTGTTAAGATTTTCGCGGCTAAAATTTAGGTTTATCGCAACAGGTGATGCTACAGTGCCGAAACCGTGATATGTTGTTTATAGATTTGTACTCAGCAATGACTCAATGATACTTCAGATCTAAACAAAGCACTTCCATTCAAAACACGAAATTAAAACTAAGTCAAAAGAATGTGAAAGGGAAAAAAAAACGAATGAAAAGCTGTGCAAAAACAGATATACAGAACTCTCATTATAAACATAAAAGCTTAGTATAGCCTACATCATACAAAGTAGCCCTAAGGTCTCTAAAAGCTCGAAAGCGACACCATTGCCAAAATGTTAGTGAAAGGATGTTTTTAAATTTGCTTACTGTAGATATGTAAAACCATGGTTGGATTCTAGACTTGTTATTATATTTTTATCTGTTTTATTATCGTTTTTTTTTTTTTTTTGAAATTTGCGACCGGTACGCCTAATGGCAAGATCTTTGCCAGTACGCTGTGTTACAAAGTTTGCTGATCCCTTCTCTAGGCTACGAAGGTTACATCGCAAAAACAGGTAAATAGTAACAACCTTCAAGTTAATTTGCTGGGTTACCTATTTTTCCTCCTTCCACCAAAAGAAAATAACCATTAGAGTTTTTTTGTAGCACCCTGATTGCCTTTTCCGTCATTTCCGCTAACGAAGGTTCTCCGGCTCTGTCGATTCCAACTCTATCTACCTCCATCCACATATCCTGAGGCTGGAATAAACCTAAAATTATCAGGATTATCAACATAGTGTTTCATAAAAAGTAAAATTTATAGGCAAGAATAAAATCTTGCTCAACTGTTTCTTTTGTACCTGTTCTCCGAACGTTCGAATGCCATTAAACAATAGTTATGCAGTTAAGAAATTTCATTAACAAATCAGAAACCTGTCAGAAACATGTTTGAGTGTTTTTTTTAAATAAAACCTTGTTTGCTTGGTAAATTAATCAAATAGAGAAAACTTTATTTAATTTATGTTGGCGAACCTTCCACGGAAAGTAGATATTTGCTGCTGTTTAACATTTCTAGGCTTTAGGATACTCAAAAGAGAGAATAAACCTATTTTGAAAGCATCTGTAGGCTTACTCAACCACCCCTGTTTATCATTAATTCAAATTTTTCTGAAATTATTCTACCAATAAATAAGCCTAGAAACCACTGACTATGTAGTAGTGTAGTTACCTAATAATCGATCCGTGGTAGCCGGATCTACTTTGTCAAACTCAGTTTGATTCCAAACGTATTTTGCGTCGAAGCCTTTTGCCTGTTCTTTATCCAACCATTTAGAAATCAGATTTTGCCTGTCCCCACGTGAGCCCCTTAGCCTGGTGTACTCAGGATCCCTTTCACGGGTAGGCAAAAAGTGTGTCCTTCCACCTCCTAGAGCTACCTGGAACAATACGTAATTGGAGTTGTAAAAGCAAAAGTAGTCAACCATGGTTGCTATGACTTTACAAGTCGTGTATCCAATGCGACTTGTTGATTGATTAAAAGACAACAATCTTAGCATAAAACAAGTCAGATCATTATATGAGGAAAACTATAAATGCGTGCAAGAAAATCCAACAAAAGTCATATCGAAGTGTATAGAAACTGTTTAAGGTATTGTAGGGCAGGCCTATCTCTATTTAAAGTTTCCAATCGAATGCTTTTCGACGTTGAATCAATGTAAAACAAAAGGATATCAATGACTGAGATGTAAATATCAATTAAACATGTGACGCTTAAGGACGCCTCAAGTGTGCAATTCAATCACCACATTAAAACTAGCTGTGGGAATCGATGTTTTAGTTGAAGATAACGTTTCCATGTTTGATCTATGAACCATTGACTTACTGTTATCATGTCTGAACTATCATAGAACTGCTGGGCTATGTCCTTACATCCGTTCTCCACGGCTTCAGCTGGTAAATCTTGATCATTATACCAGTGCCTGTTGGCAGTGTGGGCGTATGTACCTGATGGGGTGGCGTGGTTGATGCGAGTGGTAGTCACTACTCCCGTTGACTTGCCTAAATTTAAATAACCTTTCTGTTTATAAAAGTAAACGAATTGAAAAGATTTGTATTTTTTGTATAGTGTTTAGGCTAATGTCTTGCAGTTGAAGATTTAAAAATGTGGAATAAAAGGCGAAGAAGTTGATTATCCTGTATGCCTTCAAGCATATCATTACGGTATGTGTCTGGCTGAGACACTGTGCTCTATAATTGTCTTGTACCGACGTTTTGTCACATCAGCGCTCTCCGCCACATTGCGGAGTTCTAAATTGAAATATTTCAGATTTAAATCTCTATAACCTGACTGATACACAAGCCAATCAAACCTTGTTGTATATATCTCATTTGTGACGTTGTGAGATATTGCGGACGTGGATAACACAGAATATATCTTATAGCTGACCAACACAAAATGTTATTCGTTCCGCTTGATTTGTCTGTCAACACCCTTAACTATAAAGAATAATGCAATGCTTCAAATATGCTTTTGCTGATTTAACTATTCTGTTGTAGACATATTTTATTGTCGAGAAAAAAACCAGAGTGTTTGTTGGTTTGGAAGCTCCTATGGAATATTTACTTTTATGTTTTCATAATTATATTTTTTCATAATTTGTTTCTTCGATGAACACAAGGTTCACGTTATCGCTGCAGTTGCTGGAAAACTTTTATGAAACTGCAACAAATCTCCTAGTAGCAAAGTATAATTATTTTAATCCCAATCGCAAAAGATTTGAACCTATCAGTCATTATTCAAGAGTCCCTTATAACTTGTGTGAAATGTAGCGACAGGCAGGTAACCGGTCCAATGGTTTATTTCACGTCATTTAACGAAGAAATGCAAACAACAAACAATCAAATTAACAAAAACATACAAAACGAGCAATGAGCTCCAATTGATGTGTTTTTAGTTCATTGAAGAAATTGCAAATTCCCAAAAGCGAAATTTGTATTTCTCCGTCACATTAACATCTTCTAACATAGAAGCAATGTAACAAGTACAACAAGCTGGGAGGCCAGCATGGTAGAAACGGCATGTTCATCAAAGCTTCAAACGTTGTGGCTTGCAACACAAAAAAGTTATAACATAGAAAAAAAAGAAAAGATCAATAAATGAAAAGAAAGGAAAGATCAATAAAAGGTCAGTACTGAAGGGTGAACATTGTCCCAATGACAATTGAAAAGATAAACACGACAGGACAATCTACACTTATTTTAGTTTTTCAAAAGTTTATTATTCAAAACAGTGTTGGCAAATTAAATTCAAAAATTAATTTCTTCTGAAAAGTAGCAACTTTAAGAAATTGGACATAACTTTAGAACAGCTTGACAGGATTTTCCATGTTGGGTTCGAATTACTTTCTTCCATAAAGATGATGAGGATTTTGATGAAGGTTTTCTTCTTGCTGGAACACTGATGGGTCTTGGTGGAGAAGAAGGAATGCAATGAGAGCTGCGGGGATTCATTTCGTCACCAGAACATCTTCTCTTTCCCGAGTTGGTTGACGAGTGAATGGAATCTTCATTTTCATCTTCATCATCTTCACGTTTACGCTTTTCACTTTTGCTAGCGGACATACAGGGAAGTTGGTGGAGGTTTGTTCTTCTTCTTATTGTTCTGTTCGCTCTTCGCACAGTTCTCTGAACTGAGGTCTCTTTCACTTCAAGGACTTCTTTGAGCGCCTAAGCAAGACAAAAGATTGAACGACATCGCAATGCAATGTTTCTGCAGCTAAGAACATTGCTGCTTCGTCAAACAAACAATGAGAATTCTCCATTCAATAACAAATGAAACATGGAAGGGCAGTTTACAAAACCGCTGGTAATTACGATACAAAGCGAAAATCATTAAAGCCTTTGTGCAGCTGCAACTTTAGGTCAAAAAGTTCTTAAACTTCAAAGACATGTTAATCTACTTCTCCCAAGCAACATCTTCCTGATAAAAATATCCATAAAACAAATACTTGGCAAGTATTTTTCAACAAGAAAACGTGGGCAATATTTTTAGTTGTAAGACGTAAGGTTTCTTAAGCAAGGTTTTGCGCCAAACAGTGAAACTTCACATCATCGCTTGCAGCTTATGGAAATACAACTAAAATAAGAGGTCAAAAATCATTTTCTACATTCACACATGAAGCCCAAAAAAATAACGTTTTTTTATTGCTTTTTGTTACATTTTGAATTAGCTTTCTCAGAGAAGAGTATCGCTGTTTTAGATTCAAACTAAGACAAATTAGTTCTTATTGTAGATTCTAAACAAAACTATAGCTTAATGCTCAAGATAAGATTCCCCTTTAGTTGTTGGCCTTGAGTTATGTTATTCGTATATTGGAAAACAATGCACAATTTTTTATGTTTTGAAATATTTTACTTTAAGGAAAAAAAAAATGTTTTGATTACAAAAAGTGTTGAGATAAAACAGAAGAATCGTTATGCCAAGACTAAAAAGAATAAAAACTGAACAGTTTTTTAACAATACAATTTGTGACAGCTACTACAGTGGCAGGCTGCAACTGATTTTGGTAGCAGAAGACACCTAGTGATGTTAGTTTTGCCAAAACATTAGACGTAAGTCTTTTTTGATCAAATCCGAAATAACAAGAACTCCTGCCAACCATAATACGATCTTTGAGAGACACTTATTACGTTCCAAAAGCACATTTATACACACTTGGAGATACACATATTACAAACAAAATTTTTATGACTTATTGTCAGCACATTTATCGGCGTGGAATTTGTGCTCTTAGAAAGTATAACAAAAAGCAAAAATGTGTTGTCAGACGACAGCAGCCTCAAACCAAACAAACGAAACTCAAAAGGAGAAAAAATGTACAGCACTATAAACAAAACCTAAAACTGAAGACTTGTCAACAAAATTGTTGACAAGCTTGACCAATACATACCATTGCCAATAATGTAGCCACATCCATGTTTTCGTTATGAGTTTGAGCTTCCACCGGGTTTGGAGCCATTTTGTTATTTCGACAGCAGATTTTCTGATAACTTTTCATCAACTTGTGTCTTCAACTGAATGGTCTTGCAAAATCATTTCTTGCCTTTTATAGAGACGATTGCAAGAGTTTGTTTGGTTTGGGAAATAAGAAAGAAGGAAAAACTTCAAAGGAAGAAGCTTTAGTAAGGATTAAATTTGGTAAGAAAACAATTTGCTCCATAATCTTCATCTAGAGATCAAACGCAGAGTTGTATTCTGAGACCAGACGTCCAACTGAGATGTTGAGCAGCGGCTTCGATTACTTTGTTCTGATGTGATTTTACACTCAATCAAAGCAAAAATGTGCTTGCGCTTTCTTACCTTTTTGTCTATTGATTAAACAAACACATGAAAGAAATTGTTCCGCTTTTTTGAACTTTAAAACAAACAGTTAAATGAAAAGCCGCAAACTTAGTTTTTTATTTTGCAATTGTTCAGTTTAAAATTGCGAAATTACATTTTTGATAAGTTTTTGTTTGATTGAAAGTAAATCATGAAATGTGCCTTAAAAATGAAATACAAAAATTGTTTAAATAAATAAAGTGTTTTTAATTGTTCAGTTTTCTTGATTGATGGATTGGATATCACACAACCACCACCACTACTACAGTATGATAGCCGATAGGGCCTTTGATGAACAAGGTTTGAAACTTCTGCATTTGTGATGTGATCAGTTTATGAAATTCATATGTAGTTAAGTCACCACACGATAGAATGTTAATAATAGTAGTGTGTGTTTTCATATAACGTTGTATCTATTGCAGGTATACGTTGCTTCTCGGTGTGTTACAAAGCAGACAGTGTCGTTACATGACATGTTGTTGCTGCTCTGCCTCATCCAACAGATGCGGAATGCAAAGAGATTTTCACACATCTACTGTATATAAAAAGATTTCCTTGAAATCCATAACTTACAATACGCACCGACAGATGAGCCTACTAGCAAAGCAATTGTTTTTACATTGTGTCAACGTCTGCAGACGTTGAATCAATGAAAAAAAGACTGGTTTGCAGTTTGGAAAATACGTATCACGGCACAACACGTGTGTGCATCCCACCCCAGTTATGACGTGTGAGGTTTTTGCATACTTGAACAGATTTGGATAATAACGGTTTCTATTAAATCTGCTCAATTTTGGTGGAAGTTCCCTATTTTTCACCATTTAATTCAAGAAAAGTTGACAACTTTCCAGAATTACGCTTAGTTAGGCTACATGGAATGAGACCAATAAAGCAGAGAAAGATTTCGAGTTTATTTTTTGTAGATTGCGTTTCGTTGTTGGACCACGCACTGTGAACGAAACCAATAGGAATCAAAATGGCCACATCGCAGCATACTGGCTATAGTGGGATAATCCGTGGTGGGTGCCGCTGAGTCAATATGACTCCTAGCTGGTGGTTGACTGTCCAACAAGGCTCATCACAGGATGTCTAGGTAGGCAAGGGCAATGCAATTGGCTTCACATTCGAGTTCACATCTAATGTCGACAATATGTTGTGTGCATGGCTTATATATGATATGACATGTTAGTGACAAGTTATATTGACTTGCCACCAAAACACTCTATTTCGTAACGGCGAATATGCCAGTTGAAATGTCAGGATAACTCTGCTCAGTAAATTCCGTTCAACATACTATTACGGAAAACTATTAATCATCTAATGCTAACAAATGATTTTATCTTATATTCTATTTCAATTTATTGAAAAAAATTTTTTTTATCTTATATTATGTTGCGTTAAAGCATAGCAGAGAGTGCCTCCTATGAGTGCGGTGAGCTGCATACAACAGGCCATAATTACTGACTGTCCGCTGTACAGATCTCCCCATGGTGCGGAGAGCCTAGTTTCTATTGACGGTGACACCGCCAGTGGCTAATCGAAGGATATCCCGATATCAAGTAGAAGAAAAAAAGAAGTATGATACAGAAAAACAGTATTACATTGACGTAGAAACTCCCAAAAATGTTAGTTAAACAACATGCCTTTGCAAAACAAAATCTTAATTTTTTTAGGCTACATGGTTTAAAATGCAAATCATTGGTTTAAAATTGTGAGATCTGATTGAGTCGTCTTTAAACAAAAGAGTATGTGAAGTAGAAAATTCATTATTTTTGAAAGAATGCAAAAGGTCTTTATGAACTGTTATTTCTCTGTCAATATGATCAAATAATTAGGGCAAAAATTTTTAATTCCGGTACATGAAATTGTTTAATTAATTGATAAATTGGCGACTCCATTCTTCCTCATACACTATGTTGCGTAGCCATCAATACTAGCATTTCACTGCAAAGATGATAACAAAATGTTTAAAAAAAAATAAAAACCAATTCCAGCAGCAAAACAGATTTAAAATGCAACTTTGTCAGTTTTGTTCAAAATATGTTCTGTCAAATAATCGGTTCATATTTCAACATCCCAAATTTCACAATGAAATTGACTGTACGGTGCTTTGAGAACAAACCGTTTACTTTAACGCTACTTTGTAGATTGGTTTTTAAATGATGGATGGCGTTATTGTAAATAACTTTCCTCTTCAGGTGATATGAAACGCAAAAAGATTATTTTAGAAAGATTTAATTTAAAAAAAAATAGTTTACTTTAATCTGTTTCATAACATCAGATGTCCAGTTTTTGAAATATATACCGAGACTGAAGATTAAAAACCTGCAAGCTGTTTGAACTCTGTTATGGTCGTTTTTTGTTTGGAAAAGTAACAAAATAAACAAACAAGTCTAGATTGTTTGTTTAACTTTAAAGTTTAAACTTTACAGAACGCTGTTTTCGAAATCCTCGTTCGCACTTCGCAGTAGTAGCTTACAAATTAGTAGTATTACAATTGTTGAAACAAACTGCGGTTGATTGAAATAGTTGAAATGTTTTGAACTTTGGAAACATTTGTGTGAGGGAACTATTTACGTGCGCTTAGCATTTATGCAAAGCTCTTGCGTCATACACCTTAGTGACGGCATAGTAGGCTTCAGCCTACAGTCCACTGAACCATACTGAAGAATGAATTATTTGGCCTATATCTACAAGTTATAATATTTCTACGTATATTGTAATAATATACCGTTAATCGTTCAATTTAGACTTTACTAATAATCATGTTTTGAAGTGTTATTTACCCATTTGATTTTCAATTAGCAATTCGGACCAACCTGCCTTGTAGGCGTCCACCAAAACGGAGTCAACCTCATTTCCTTTGGTTGAGCTGCAATTGCTGATCCTTGCAGCTCCTGAGAGACCGATGGTTCTGTAGTTTGCTTTCACTCCACACAAATATGCAGTTGCTGTACATGCTGAGTCCGCCGTTTGCTTATCAACTGAGTAGGTCTGAAAGTAAAGTAAAAGTCCAACTCTGCTTAAAAATAAAATAAGAATTTTGTTGTTAAATGAAACCGCAAACCAAGAAGCAAACCATAAGCAGCCAAGCTGCATTATTCTATATGGAATATGCAATAAATTTTAAGCTGTAATATAATGTTGAAAGCAATAACAGTTTAAAATGCCCTACATTTCGACTGACTTTATTAGAAGGAGCAGCCCACCGCAATGCAAAATGTTCAATAATTTTCAGTGCAGTTCTTTTTATGCTTGATCATCACGGCAAAAAACCATGCATGTCAACATTGCAAAGGTCTAGAAAAAGCTAGAAGCAACAAACAGAATATTATAACGTCCTTGGAACCGAAATAAGTCAAAAAAGTTAAAGAATTGACATTGTCACAACAATGGGTATGCCAAATTAATGGGAAACGACACGAATGTATTAAGGGAGTTGAGAACTAATCCAGTATAAAGTTACAAAATAGAGAAGTGCTTGTTAATTTAATTCAAATAGGAATGTTTAGCTGCTTTCTAAATCGGTTGACAACTGAGTTGGAATTGTAGATAATTATCCAATTCCGTAAATATTCGTCTAATAACCCAAAAAATATCCTGGAACAAACCACCCAAGCAAATGCTTCTCCAGAAAATATCCACCCTAGTAAATATCTCAAGGAAAATTCACCATGATTAACATCGTCCTGATAAATTTTCTCTTATAAATAATCTCCTTTGTAAGAGAAAGTTTACGAAGAAATATTTACCAAGGTGAATATTTTTGGGGGGTTTGAGTGGATTTTTCCGAAGGATTTTTATCGATTGCCGATTGTACTAAATCCATTGAATGTAGCCTGTTGTGTTAATCATTTCTTTTGTGTAGAATAAAGAAATATTTACGTAATGTTTTTGCAAGTGACCTGGGGATTTTAGTATGTGAATTAAGTTTTTAATAAATCATTTACGAATAATAATTAACAGACTGCTCGCAACAGTTGTTAAAGCCAAAAGCGATATTCGAGCATTTGGAGGGCTATGTTATGGCCTAAGTTTGGAGTGGTTTTCACCTGTACACAATTTTATTTTCTTCTGCTTTCGAAACAAAATTGCAACGCTTAAAAGTTTTAGTTTGTAGAAAGCGTCCTAGAATTTAAATGGAATGGCATTGCGCCTTGCCTTTGAAGAATTATCTGATGCGGTAAAATAAGAAACTTCATTTCCTTTCAAAACACGGTTCTTTGATCTTTGTTCTCCCTTTCATAAAGACACCTAGCAAACCAATTCGTTTAGTTTTGCTGAAGTAAACAGCCCTAGTATTTCTGCCATCACAATTCACTACGAATTGTAACAACGTTAAAAGGCATTCTGGAAGAGTATAAAACCAAGTAACAGTGCACAATGATTCTTTATGAGCGTGCAGTGTTCGATGTTTTTCATTATTTTATTTTATTTTTAAAGTAAATATTTCAAATCTGGTTGTATTTCCTAAGATTTATGTGTTTCTAGTACAATTAAGTAAATTCTCTACCTTGGCTCTGACATAATTGAAAGTTTAAATGAGGGGTTCCCAAAGTTTTGCATCCCCGGGCCGTATTTTGCTATTTGCGAATCTAGTCGGGCCGCATTAAATTTCTTAGACATTTTTGTCCATGAAATTCGGCCTCAGTTTTAAAACTGCATATTACAAAACGTCAATCGTAGCCAATCACGAAAGGTTTTTGGTTATACAGACTGCCGGCTCACGTTTAATTATACCACCCGTTTAATTGAACCGTTTTTCACTAGGCCCGAATCAAAATCGATTTTTATTTGTATAATTTTTTCCACTAAATCGGACTACTGCCCCGCCTAAACGAACCATCCTCCCACCAGAATAGGTTTATGAAATTAGCCGTTTTTTCACTTTGTACATGTGTTTAGGGAGGTTACTCGGAGTTAATGTTGAGGATGGTGCTATGTTTTCGCAAAGCTGTTAGTGGCAAGGCCGCCAGATCCAACCCAATATTGCAACTTCGTTTTTGACTTTTACCTTTTGCAAACTTTCAAATTTTAGACCTGACTTTTCAACTTGTTTTAAGTTGAAAATGGGTTGGGCTAGGCTACTCTTTAGTTGCAATTGGATTGGAATTACAAAAAAAAAAATATCTGTTGATCTGGTCACTAATAGCCTAGCTTTGCGAAAACATAACACGATGTTAAAAACAAGTTACAAGTTAAAACAAGTTCAAAAGTGGCCTAAAATTTGAAAGTTTGCAAAAGTTAGAAGCCAAAAACAAAACTTTTAGCTAGAAATGATGTTAATTTTTGTAAAATTTGATATGAAGTTACTTCAAACGATATCAATTACAACCCACGAATGCTAACATTTTCCGGAGTGGCAATATTATAAATTTAGTTTTGCTTATTCTAGTTTATTTGTTTTTCCGCTTAATCGGACCAATTTGCCTGGATCCGATTATGGTCCGATTATGCGGGATTGACAGTATGTACAACTTCAATTGCCCTAACAGTAGCAAGTGATACTTCGTACATGATGAATACAAACAAAAAGTCAAGCACGTAGGCTTGTCTGCGTTGTTTTAATAGGTAGGTTTTGCAGGCTAAAAACTACTTTTATACTGTCGCCCATTGGGCTACAAGTTCTGAAATTCATGACGCTTCAAGTTTAAACATTTAATAAAGTCCGGTAAATCTATCCGCAACTATAAGTTTTCTTTATCATATGATATAACTTAAACAGATTATGAACCCAGACTCAAGCCGCAGATCTTGTTTCCACGAGCCGCACGTTGGGCACCCCTGGTTTAAATAGTCATAGCTTTAGAATCATAATTGGATAAGTTTTTTAAATTTCTTTTGAGAATATGATGTGCAGGCATATTTTTCAAGAAATGCATAAACTTCTGCTTGAGTAAGTTACAAAGAAAAGTTAAAAAAATTACTTTTATGATACTTTCAACCAAAAAAATGAATGAATCTGAACAGAAAAACAAAAAATCTATCTGTCCTTTCAATCTCTACTTAAAAAGGAAAAATAATTTCAATATGGTGGCACAAGATGAACGACGTTGAGCGCCGTTATCTTAGCTTCAGGTAGTTATGCGAAAGCCGAATAACTCAAAAATGTATCCTTTGCTACTTTTCCCGCCAATGGAATAATCAACTGCAACAATCCAGGGAAAATATCAAATCTAATTAATAGAGAAGTCTATCTATCTGGCCATCAATCTATCTACAAAGCCGCACTCACGCTCAACGATGGAAAGTAGCCTAAGCATTTTGTTTTAAAAACACGGAAGTGTTGCAGTCAATTTGACCTTTGATAATCCGACGTGAGGGAAGCGATCCATTGCCAGCTCCGTCTCTTCTCCGCTTTTTCCTTTCATTTGTCCTTTCAGGATTCTTCCAGAAGTTACAGTTGGAAGGCCCATACCGTCTCCTGCCAAACAAACATTTGATGTCATTAGTTTTGCGCAAGTAAAAAAGTTTGAAAATTAATGTTTAGTCACTACCTTTGAAACGAACAATTTATAAAAAAGAATCGACGATCATAACTAGCTTACTGACTGACCCTAAGTTAGAGACTAGGCCAATTACAATACAGTACCGTACCGAGTAGAATAATGACATTCTTTGCCACGTTTGAATTCAACTGCTCCAAATCTAAGGCTAGTTTCAATTCTTCCCTGGCAGAGTTGATCCAGTACTCAGGAGTTTCTTCTTCGTCTGAAAAGATAAAAGATACATTTTGAACACCCATAACACAAACTTTAATAAAATAATAAAGAGTCCAAATGTAAATACTAAACTCATGTTCAACAAACAAACCTTTTGAAAACTATACTGTCTTCATCTTCACTGCTATATATGCATATACTGTAACATTAACATTGAAAGCATTGAAAATGAAGACAATAGCGGCTAGCCTATAATTTTTGAAACGTTTGTCTGCTGAACATGAGTTTAATATCTACATATTAGGCTCTTTATTTTTTGAATGTAGTAACCAGGCGTTCCAACCATTTTGCTTCTAACACAAAATCCCTTCAAAAAATTCAAAAGTTTAATCACTTTTAGCGGTTCGCATGACGAATTTAACTATTCGGTCAAAACAAATATGGGTGTCATTAGTTTATGGCAGCTGGCACATGTTGTATGAACTATACGTAGAGTAGAAGAGTCCATTGCAGAGAAGAAGAAATTTTGAAAAGTTGGCAAAGTGATCAACCGGTCCAGTGGCCAATCGTTCTCATGTTCAATATTATAACTTTATTAATAACTTTTATGTCTGTGTGACATTGTTTGAAATGATACGTTGTTTCCCATACTAAACCTCTTTTATGAAGCTTATCTGCCTGCCTGCTGCACAGCCACAACGGGTTACCTAGCAATTAGTCCAACGTATTGTGATGAAAGCAGTGAATGTCTGGTCAGCAATTGGCTGCCCACATAGTCACTTGACATCGAGGAAAATTCTGACCCCTATAACAACCCTTGTAATAATAATAATGGAAAAATCTCACGACAGAGAAATTTGTCGCTTCATTGCCTCTAACCCTCCATGGGAGGAAGAAACTGAATGTTGATGATGATGAGTAGGCTAATAATAATAACTTGCACATCAAAAGAACTGTCAATTGAACTGTCAAAAAAACTGTCAAAAGAGTAGTCAATTTTGCAATGTGACGAACATATCCGCAGATAAAATACAAGATTCAATGCTTAGTAAACATTTGACAAAGTTTTATCTCACCACTCCAAGCTTTCGTTGATTGCGTTGGGGCTGACAACAGGAAAAGAAAGAACAAAACAACCAACAACATGATTGGTATACCAAACCTACATTAATCTATAAAACTAGAAGCAGACTGTTGCAGGTTTACTCCATTCCTTCTCAGCATGAAATGTGTTTAGATACCTTACGCCTGTCTTACGCTAGTAATCTATATCGAATACCTTACTTGTAGCCTACAAACCTTTAATTCCAGAAGAACATAGTCAAAACTGCTGTTTGTAAATATTCAATGACTGCTAGAAGAATGTGGATCAACTGTTGTAACTTTTTCTGTTTTTTTTTTTTTAACTTTAAACAAGTAGGCTACTGACTACGTATCTTTCTAGAATCAAACCACCCCTATCACGGTCAAAGTTTACTTTTATAAACAGCGTCTTTCAAGTGATATATTCTGAAAAAACGTTTGTAAAGCTGTTAACTATTTTTAGACACCAAATCATATCTTATTATTCAATTTCGATGCACCACTAGACTACAGCATTCCAAAACACGGTTTTTTTAAACTAAGTCGTTATACCTGGTGTTGCAAACCCTAGGCTGAGCCACAAATAAAAGAAAATGTTATTAATCGTAAACTTAACTGCACGTCAGTTGGATGTTTGAAGAATTTAATACAAAGGTCGCAATAAAATAAACAGACTGGAATCGGCTATTCACTGACGAGTAGATAGATAGCTTGGTTCAGTCGCAGCAACAACTCTGATTGCGCGTCAAACAAAATTAAGTTCGTACATGTTGAAGTTTTTTTTCCGTTTAAAACACTACGTAACACAGAGCTCGAATGTAAGCAATTTCTTCTGTGACAATTGTGACTCGTAAAGTAAACATTTTATCAAGCGTCATAAAATAAGATGTGATAAAATACAAAATGCAATCCAGATGTTAATCATTATGAAATGTAGCTAGGCTTTAAAACATACAGAAGGACATGTGTTGCTTACAAATCATTCAGATATATCATTATGCACCAGGTGAACAACTCACGGCTGGATTGTCCATAAAATGCAAGTTGTTCACCTAATTTTATTAGATCTAAAAAAGAACAGATTGCTATCTATTAAGTTTCACTCTGCAAGTGTTGCTTAAAATACCAGATTTTTATTAATTATTAGCTATTTTCTAGTTATTTATTTGCTTGTTGACCAACTTGTGGCATTGCGTGCCAAAGTTTGACACATATTAGTTATGTACATTTCAGGTCACACCATATTCCTTTGCTTATATGACGCCCATATAATATAACATTTGTTCTTGACTTTCTTTCACTCATAATTAGGGCAATTTTTTGTCACTAAATTGCTTTTTTTTAGTTGTACCAATTAACAAAAGTAATGTAGAACCAAAATTTCATGGTTTTGGGGTCAATATTTAAGAAGTTATAAAGTTACCAAAAGTCACTTTTTGCGCTTTAAGGTTACTTTTCATTTGTTAAGTCATTTTATTTTGCATACTATTTTGCCTGATTTCACTATTTATTTATCTTTCATTGTTATTGGAGAGATGAATTTACATTCTATGTAATGCCAAGACTTTTAATATATCTTCTACTATGGTACGGATTTTAGGTTTTCACGAGCTCATGCTTGTTCGTATCGCGTGTATTCCCGAAAACTAGTAAACGTGAAGCAATTTTGTCGATGAAACAAATTGTGTTAACTATATTTAACCACTTGTTTTCCCTGCAACAGCTAAAGTGTTTGATTGACAGAAACTTCCTGTCAGAGAATGTAAAACATTTCATAGGCCTATGCGTAATTTGAATGAGTAATTATGATTTGAGTACAAATTGATACTAATTTAAATGCTTCTTTATTTTGAAATGCTGCCATTTCTTTCGCTTTCTTGTTTTTGTTGAATAAAGTTACTTTTTGGTTACTTTTTTGGGAAAGTCACTTTTTTGAGTTTTTTAGGTTACAAAAAAATCGCCCTACTCATAATATAACACGTAAGAGCTCTCATAAGCAAGAAGAAAAAAACGTGACATGTCATACTAGCTTTTTCTCTCGTTGGCCACCTTTTACCTAGCGGCAATCTTGTTGCTTAAAATTGTTAAGCACCGGAATTAATATTTTCAACCAGGAAAATCTAGATGAAATTTTACTGCTATTGACTCACTAATTTCGGCAATTAATAGTTCACTAACTCAAAGACCCACGATAAACTTCCACGTAAAGAACCAGCTTCAGTTAGATGATTGGTGCATCATCTTTTTGCCAAGCTTGCCATTGCGTGGAACTGTTGCTGAAAGAACTTTTAGTAAAAATAGCTTACCCACTGAGTTGTTTCAACGTCAGTGGAAACGATAGTCTACTGACAAGTTCATATTTGACACAGAATCCCAAAAACCTTGCTTTTTGTCATAGTGTGGTTACTGGTTAACTTTTGTTCACACAAAGCAATGTATTAGAACTAGGTGAAAAATATCTAGGAATTGCCCTTAAAATATCGAATGTTTTTCTATTGTTAAAGCCTTTGCAACGTCTCAAAGCTTAAACAATAGAATGACCTCAGGTCAAAGAATAGTCGATTGCGAAAAACGCAGTTTTTATTTTTTCTGGCAAATAATAATTTATTTTCACTTTGTTGTAATATGTTAAATGCCGTGTGGTTGTTAGGTTGTGAAAATATTTCCCAAACCCACATCTTTTCCAGAACCGTTGATAGGGGTGTCCAAGAGGTACTTTTAAACCTCGGCGCCCGATGATATTGGGAGCCCGTAATCTTTACAAAGGACCTGGGAACTTATACAAACCACCACTTAGTGT
Organism: Aplidium turbinatum; assembly: GCF_918807975.1. Lineage (NCBI taxonomy): Eukaryota > Metazoa > Chordata > Ascidiacea > Aplousobranchia > Polyclinidae > Aplidium > Aplidium turbinatum. The sequence continues at coordinate 17,486,224 of NC_137489.1, forward strand.
TTGGATATGGTGCGTTTTTTTAGAAATGTGTTGATTTGTGGTCCGAGGATCTCATTTGTACAGGGCCCAAATCATCTTCCTACCGGCCCTGGTCATTGCTATGCCAGTAGGGATAAAATATCGCGGTTTAAACAGCTGGTGTTTCATGGATTACTTAGAAAGACAATGTTTTATATTTTTGTTGTAGTGATATCAATGTGTGGCTGTGTCAGATGTATCAAACGTTTCATATTTTGGGTTTGCCAATTTTGCTCTGCTTTGGCTAAGAGAAAAATAAACAAACTCAGTTAAGACATAAACTAATATAAAATTAACTGTTAATTGTTGCTGCCATTTTGTATTTTTTCTTAATGAAACGATATTTCATCAAATGCTTTTGCAGAAGAAAGTGGTACTAGGTAAAAGAATGGAATCCTCAAATGGTACGCGATCAGAAAAAGGTTGGAAACCATTGATCTAAGTTCTATATATCCAAACTATCAAGACTATATATTAATGTAATAAAATTTGAGCCTACATTCTCCATAATGCACCTCAAGCAAATCTTATACAGTAGTTGTGTGGCAAGTAAAATTAAAGTTTTCATCAAAGCTCAATAACTTTGTGTTTAATTTGTTCATAATTGGAAATATTCCTGCATACATTTTTCAGCATTTCACAAAAAAGAACTGCATTTTGTTGTGATATGAGAGGATGTAAAAAGTTGGTTAGTTTTGAATCTTTATCTTCAGACTGACTTTTTTCTTCTAAGCCTTTGATAGGCTAATCTTGGCAGTTTCGCATACTAGTAGAGGCTAAGAATCACTGACACTGAGCGGTTATCGAGATTAACTGAGTGAAGTTTCTATAGTTATTTGAAATATTTGTTGTCTGTGAGCTATTCCATCAATTAGGTGCCGCGAAATGGAAAGCAGTTTTAAAATGCGTTGCTAAAGCACACACCCCGAGATCCGAATCAGGGTCGCTTGATCTTAAGTCGGGCGCTTAACCAATGAGCTAGTCGGGCAGACTAGCTGCGGACTAATCGGAAACTAGTGGAGTGAGCAATGGGTTTATCTCGGAACATTGCAATATTTTCTTAGTTCTTAAAGGGCACTTTAAATGTTTCTGCCTCTTAAATGCATTGTTAAAACCTTACTTGCCCAATTTCGGCGTTCATGCTAATAAAATAGACTTGAGCGAGAGAAAAATCTTTGCAAAAATGGAGAAGCATGAGCCTGCGTGTTTTTTTATCGATTATGGGATGTAGGCTACGTAATTAAGTGCTCCGGACTAGATTTGCTACTAGACACACATAGTTTTGTTTTATCATGCTTCTATCATATCCTGAACGTGAATGGATGAGGCAAAGCGATTTTCTTTCATTGAGCTTTTAAATAAAGATTAGCATTTGAAAAGTTTTGTAAATGAGGTGATTACAAATACGAAAAATAATGGGGCCGATAACGGACTGGACAACATTGAATATTTTGATTTACCGCTAGATGTTTTACCGTGTCTTATATAGATCTTTGTTGATTTGGTGTCAAAAACCGCAACTAAACTATTTTAACTACAAAATTTATGAGCGAGATAGCTTTACATGCTCTTCTGTCTAGCAAAGTAATTTGCAATAAGATCGAAACTGTGAAAAGTGTTTTGTGAAATGCTATAGCCTAGGTTGTTGTTGCTGTTTTTTTAAATTAACATTGTTATAGCTACACCTACGTCTAGAAAAGAGTCTCACGTCATATGAAAGCCGATGTTGGCTGATAAGCATAAGATGTTCACTGTTTGTCTCATTTATTTATGTAGAACTTTACATGAATTTTCTGCAGACTTGAATCAATGTAGAAAACGGTTGATTTGCTATCTGGGACACAGTTTGGTTGAAAAAGCAGCAAAGGCAAAGGCCCATTTTTGCATGAGACACGATCTGGCGTGGACCGCAGCTTAGACATTTCAAAGCTATTTCAAACTATTTCATCTTAATGCTGTTGATAGCTTGGTTTAGTAAATGAATTCAAATTCAATAAATATAAGTTTATTTAATATTAATAATAATTTTAATAATTTAAATAATAATTATAATAATTTAAATAATGTCATGTCTAGTCATGTCACAAGAGCATGACTTATCGTAGTTTCGGTTGCAACAAAATATCCGTTGAACGACACAAATAAAGGTGATGTAATTTTTTTCTTGGCCGCTAGATGTCGTTAGAAAGTGGTAATTTTTACGGCTTATTTTTTGATACAAAACAAGCTTTTATTTGAAAAAAATAATAATAACAGCATTTCTATAGCACTGCAGCCGTTGTGCAAACTAGATCCCTGGGCGCTATAGCCTACTGCAGGGGTTACCAACTGGCGGCCCGCGGGCCGCATGCGGCCCGCCACGCTGTTATGTGCGGCCCGCGAAATGTATCAGCCCACAAGTAGCCTATAGCCTAACCAAAAATACTTTTCTTGAGGAGTTAAAGAGCATGAAGGAAAAAAATACTTTCCGGGAAGCATATTTTTGCTTTGCATACAATTCCACCGACCGACCAATCAGATTGTAGTTCTAGGTGGGGATCGCTTAAAGTTATTCCAATGCGATGTCCAACCACACTGTCCCAGCGGTTGATTAAAACGTCTGTTTGTAAAATTGTCTGTGAGCATGGGGTTGCTTATTTTAAATGTGTAAACGCCATGTAAACACTGGTGTGCATTTCACGTTTATTGTGTTTCAAGAGCAGTGTTCCCTTTGTGCAAGTTTTTGTTGGCAAAATAGGTCGGTGTGTCAACTCAATTTATAATAAATTGGCAAAATATTATAGGCTATATAAATTTAAAGACTTTTTCTGGTTGTATTATGAAAATATTTAGCTTAGTAGGCTACTGCAAAATGTTGTTAATCAACAATTCTTGCCATGCTTATAAGCACCACAAGTGACAGTTGTCTAATAATCAAAGACGGTTTTATAGACTCTCACAAAAAGGATGAAAAACCAATCATTGCTTTTTTAGAGGAACCACTGTTCATGAGTCACGATAGAAACGTTTTTTCCGTGATTTCCACAAGCGTTTGTTTCATGGTACCTGTTTTTTTCTCCCTGTTAGTGGAGTCTATTTTGCGCTGATATGTTTGCAGGTCACTGTTGTTGCCGGTATTGCGATGTGTCAAACATTTCCTTGTTTACTGAAACTGTTAATAGCAACTTGCAAGATATCTTTTGTGAAGCGAAGTAACAACACCATACTCTTGTTTGGGATGAATATTCTGATGAAACAGCTCGCCCCGCTATAAGTGCGCAAAACAAGTGGCCTCGTTTATTAGGCATTGTTAAAGAAGTCAAAAGTGTTGTTAAAGGAGCTTGGCCTGGCAGTAGCGTTGTTCGATTAATTTTGTTGCTGCGGTATTCTAAGATAAATATTAACAACATGTAACACTGGATGCTGGGTACGAAATGCGTTCTTTTCTAGCATAAAAATCAACCTACCTTAAAATTTATTAGTGCGGCCGGCCACAGCTCTCCTAAATGCCAAAGTGACCCGAGAGCAAAAAAGGTTGGTGACCCCTGACCTACTGTAAATGACGATGGTGAGAATAAAAATACTTAAATGAATTCATTCTCAGTTTCGGCAATAAGCACATTGTACAGGGACTCAAAAGGTACGCAGGAGTGCAGTAGTTTGGCTTGAGTTTCATGATAACTCAAATTCCCACTGTTTAAAATTTTCAGTGTGATTAAGCAGGTCTTGTTAGCCTTTAAGGTAAGTTAGACAAAGTGACTTTCTAATGAAAAATAATAGGGATTCTTTTTGCATTTTCATGCTCTGTTTGACTCTGAAATGAAATGCAAATACCAGAAACAAGATTTTAATGAAAGTAAAGATATATAAAAGATATAAAATCTCAAGTCAATCAAACAAAAAAAAAACGGTTACAGTTATGACTCACGATTGAAAATATCTTTCGTAACTCCTACAATCTTCTAACTTTACATTGCAACAATGTTTGTTAAAGTTGAATCTCGGTAACAGGACAGCAACCCCCGTTCATAACATTAGTCTATTTATGGGGTAGTTACATTTGCTGAACCTTGAAATATGACGTCATAAAGTGTAACCCATGAACCATATCCTTGTGTCTTATTTTTTCAATTAGATGAGTAATAAATCGACTGGGTTTCGCTAAAGCTCTTACGTATATTTAGGAGAAACTCTTACTTTATAAGTTTCCTCAGGAATAGATAAAGTTGAATTCACAACTAAACGTATTGAATTGGAAAAGTATTTCATTACTGTTAGTGAAGTGGAAAATACGCTAGAAAAAACGCATAGATAACCTATACATTATGAAAGTCTATAGACTGGTACTGAATAGTTTAGGTACATCTGCAGTAGTGTCACAACTGGTCGCTATATTCTATGTAGTTTTACAATCTAAATTATAGATTGTCATTATGTAGAGTTTGTTTAGTAAAAGGGGGAGTTGAATTTGGGTAAAAACGATTGAAACTACGAAAGAATAGACTCTGTCAGATAATTAGTGACATAAAGTCAAATAATCATATTTTTTACATGTTCTAAAAGAATGTCAGTATGGTAATTAAAATGCTTTGGCTTGCATTTTCTTGAGGGTTGTTGTAGCATCACTTTGCTTACATTAAATCAAAATAATTATTCAACTTGCAGTTGAAACTGACTTGATTGGGGAGTAGGTTGTGTGTAAAAGTAAGTAAGCAGGTGCTGGAAAGACGCTTGTATAATTTTGATATCATCATCATCATCCGTTCAGTCGTTTACGACTCTCGGTCACTCTATACGTCATCTTTCTCCACATCTCTCGATCCCACGCAGCCTCCTTCAATTCATGCACTCCCATGCCACTGTCATTTACAATCGTGTCAAGCCATCTTGTTTTCGGGCGCCCCCTTCCTCTTCCTCCGCTCACCAAACCAAGCATGATGTCTTTTTCCATTGATTTGCTTCTCATTATGTGGCCAAAATATGAAAGCTTCTGCCTGACGATTCTAGCTTCTAGGGAAGAAATTTTGATATAGCTTAATTATATTCCAATTTTCTGGAATCACCCCGCATCGTGGATGATGAAACGAAGTTGCTGCCCCAAAGATCCGAGAGCTATTAAACTAGAACACTTGGTTTACATTTTCAAGAGGTTAGAAAATTTTTTAGATTGTCGTAAGATATTTTCTCTATTACTTCACATCACAAATTGGCGCTCCACTGCACTGCACTATATAGATTCTAACATTGGCAGGCGTCTAAAAAGAGTCGTTGATATATAATATGTTCAATTGTTTACTTAAATTTTCACACAGGCAGTGGAAATTCAAGCCTGAATGGCTAAGAGAGAATACACTTCCCATCAAGCTTTGTAGCCTGTCAACAGCATTGTAGCCCAATTGTTTTTCAGTAGCCGATTGTAGCAGGACATTGACACGCTTTTAGTCATTTCCCCCACGAGGCTGGGCTCATCAGTATCCCACCACTAGTTCACGCCACATAACATCGAAACGCCGCCTTTTACCCGTCAAATACAGGAATGCAAGTTCAACAACGGCAACTTCTACATAAAATTGCAATTGTTTGTTATTGAGTTTTCGCTGGGACTGAGCTATCAATGACTTCTTTGTCTCGCATTTATACTTTCTCCAAGTTAGGAAAGCCAATTTTTGTTCTAATATAGGCTATACCAAAAAAGGAACTTAACGAAAAGACAAAGAAGCGCAGTTTCGTGACGCATATCATGGCAATGTCGGCTGGTGTAGGCTTTTACCTTTTAGTTTGTGCAAAACTTGAAATCAAAATGATTGTTTTTTTAAAAATTTGTAGAGTTTGCATGTAAGACTGGAGTGTACACTGTACAGTGGTTCGATAACATAGTCAGGCAATTTGTAAATTGGTGAATTAGCCTCTCATAAAAAAGTCGCAGCTTGTCTATCTTGGATCCATCAGACTTGTTATACTGACCAAGATTTTCATATTTACAACAAAAACTACGTTTGAAGTGAAAAAATTACACAATAAAGTGTTTGAAACAGAATTGCACTAAATTTTTGCTTTTGAAGCGCTTTATTAACAATGCCGCAAGCATTCACAGCAGTTGTAAATTGTTGTTTTTATGATTGCCTTAGTGTGTATCCTGGCGCAACGACGTAAATTTAACTACCTACTACAATGTTACGCATGACCTCGTATGGTCAATTGGTCATACTACAGACCTTGCGAAAATAATGTTGAACTTCCTGCTTTCTTAGCCATTAACATTGAAAAGGGGGGTTTATCAAAACGGTATGGCTTACTTGGCTGTGCCCTTATAAAGCTGCGGTAAAACTTTGTCCCTTGACTGCGCTAAAAGCAACACATAGCCGCCATGGACAAAGCGCCATCATATTATACAAGTTTTATTTTCATAAAATCAAGAAAATGTTCTCACAGCAAATTAGCGAAGACCTGTTGCTCTTGTTGCATTGTTTCACGTATGATGGTGTTTAACTAAGGTAGTTCATCTTTGTGTCATCACAGCCAAATTAATAGCTCGGACAGCAAATCAGTCATTTTTTATATTATTATTATTTAGTTGCAATCAGACACAAAGTCCATAGAATTCAAATTTTTACCGGTCATCACACAAAAAATCAGACTAACACAACACCAAGCAGGCTACATCAAACAACGTACAAAATACTGTTGTAGTGAATATAAAATGTAGAATTAAAATAGTAATCAGAAGACATAACATTGCGCAAAAGTGGATTAATTGATCTTTTGCAACGTTCTACAAATGCATAGCAATTTTTTCTTAATAAAGCATCAAATGTTAACACGTCGTTCTGTACCTGATACACTCTAGCACTGTCGCATTTCGACAAATTGTGAATAATATTGTACGAGTCGTTGTAAGCAACTGATTATTGATTCAATGTCTGCATACGTTGAAGCAATATAGAAAATGGTTGATTTGCCGTCTAGGACACTTTGCTACTACTTTGACGACGTATTTTCTACAAGATTTTGTGTCATTGCTGTTTATTACTTGCTGTAGTTATTTTTTACCAGCGATTTTATTTTGTAAACATTGTCGAAGTATAGCTTCATTACATAAACAAAACATGTGCGGTGACATCGTGGAACTGCATTATTTGTAATCACTCAGACCAATCAGGTTTCCATGGCCAATGACCAGTGATGGGCATTATCGGCGATAATTTATCGGCGATAACTATCGGCGATAAATTTTTATCGCTTATCGTTATCGCTTAATTATTTTTTCAGTTATCGTTTATCGTTATCGCCAAAGGCAATATTTGATTATCGCCGATAATTAATCGCCGATAAATTTTATTTCGGATCAACACACAAGTGGAAAGAACATGAAAAGTAATATTTTTACTAGCCACCTAGTTCATGAAACTAAAATTATAACCAGTTCTTCTTCAGTGCCTGAAGTGTGTGTGCACAGGTCGTTGTCATGGGAGGGGCATGCCCCCTGCAGCGACGGCCCTAACAACACAATAATTTTTAGAGTTGCAAATTGCAATGCAATGAAATGCATGCAACAAGTCTCTTGTTGTTTTGCTGCAATCGACAATCGCGAGTGAATTTTACAATTAAAATGTAAGCGCACATGCGGTACAGATTCCTTTGAAGCAAAGCGAAAGAAATTGGCAAGTGGTTTATGAAAGTGTCGCAATACGAGGCCGCTTTTACATCGGAAACATGGCCTTTCGCGCCACCATCACTGAAACAAGTCATTGCAGAATATGATATTGCTTGAAGCATTTGACATGCAGACCGACATCACACTTTTTGCATCTTGTAGTAGTTTTTGCATGACAATAGGCGCATCGAGTTGCGTGGTAAAATTATGCTAAATACAGTATAACCTTTCTCATTTACCTATGCTGCATAGCCGAGTGGTGAGAGCGCTGGAACGGCAATCGAAAGGGCAGAACACTGTCTTTCGCATGACACCTAAAGGCATGCCTAAAGGTGGACATGAAGATTGGCTTCCTTGCCTTCCCGTCCACTTAATCTAAATCTTCAACCACCGGGCGTAAGCCTGGATACGACGACGATTTACCTATGCGACATAGCCAACGCTCAATCAAATATTTTTATTCCCACTAATACAGTGCCTTATATTGTAATTTTTATCTCAACAACTCAGCTTTCTGCCATTGCTTTAATGATGGTGTTCACAAAGAAAACAGAAAAATTTATCTGAAATTATCAGTAAATTACGATTATTATGTTATTGTTCTTGAACAAACACGACTAATTTGACAAGCTTGATGGATTTCACAGTATGCACATTTTTACTACCAATAACGCTTAAGATTACTGATAAATTTTCAAGCATTTCGCGTTTTTTGGAATTTTTTAAATTATTGCTGACTTTGCTGTAAACAGCCCGTAGAAAGCAAAATACAAAGTTTGGAATTTTTTATGTTAGGCTATTTTCATTTGATTTAATTATTTTGCCTACTGCACGTCAGCGGCAGTGTAACTCAATTGATAAAAGCATCCAACTGGTATCTGAAGGTATAATTATAAGCACGGCGGTTACCTCAGTGGTTTGATTCTGGATCAAGAGGTTGAAGATTCGATACCTACTGCCGCTGTTGCGATTCTATTCATGCATAACTTACAAAAAGTTTTGTCCTTTTACAGTACATTATGTTCGATTTTTCGTCATGTTGATGAAAACAGTTCGTGCTGCATGGGATGGGGCAGCGCTAATCAAGAAAAAAAAATTTATCGTTATCGGACATTATCGGCGATAATTTATCGTTTATCGTTATCGCTTAACTTTTTTTTGATTTATCGTTTATCGTTATCGCTTTAGGCATTTTTTGTTTATCGATTATCGTTATCGCTTAACTGAAAAATGAGTTATCGCGCCCAACACTGCCAATGACATAACGCGCTTTCTACAAAATAAAGTGGCAACACTTTGACACATTAGTCACAAAAACAAAACTATTCAAAAAAGTTGAAAAAACAAAGAAATAGAGTAAATGTTTTCGACTCCCTATAGCCTCGTTTCAGACGCTTTGCGCGTATTTGTCTTTGATTTTTGAAGTACATGGTGTGCGATGGTGCAGTGCATTTTGTGTCTAGTAGTGGGATAACTTAACAGCATCTCTGTTGTGCTGGGCTGCTGGCACATATTCAGAAAGTTTTAAACGTGTCTGACATCCGTGCGTACTTTGTCAAGAACAGAAATCCTTTTAAGGAACTTTTTCTAAGTTTTGCCTTGTTGCACCACTGCCACAATGTGCGCAGTGCAAACAGGGCATGACAAAACAATTGAAAAACAATTGAACTTGCAAATATTTACAACTTTCCTCGTTTGCTGGTAGCAATGAACCAATCACGATGACGCACACAAGTGGATCTGTTGGTGTTGAGAAATTTCAGAGTTGCATCATAGATTCAATGAATGTACTTTGATTATGTTTGTCAAAATTATACCGCAAACAAATTCGCTGTAATTAAACAGGAAATTGTAGTTTCTCACAAAACCACAATTTTGCATTATAAAAATATATTTTTCTGTGTTTAATTTATGGTCTTATTGAAACGGAACTGCGCCGCTCCAGTGAAAAACTTCGTAAAAATTCGTCTGCAAAAACAGAACAGAAATTATAAAATATAGCACTTTTTAAAAATATATGTAAAAATCCCTGATAATAATTAGTGAGGAAAAAATTGTAATTAAAATTATGAAAATGGTATTTCTTTTTTTTTTGGCGCGTCATTTCAATAATCCTGATCACATGAAGCATCAGCAACATGAGCTGTGTTTTGTCACAATTTAGCTTTCACAAAGATCAAGTGGCTACAACTTTATTTGCGTTGCTTTTTATGTTTTTAATGTTTTTTTTGTCCTTACTTAGTAGACTTCGGCTTCTGCATAACTTCAATTTTCAAACTTTTTGCTATCTATCGTGTGCTCATTGTGACGTTTACTTCCGACAATGGTTTACTAAATTTGAAAGGTAAGAACTTTTCACCGGATACTTTGATTGATTTATTCATACGATGCAAAGCCATCATGTGACAACCACAGCGACAACGTAGGACTTACAGTAGGGTTCATATCAGAGGTTGTTTCAGATGACTGTGTGGTAGCGGTTTGAAGCTGAAGCCAATTCAAGACGTGCATTGTGCACATCATGAGCTAGCACTTGAACTTCAGCTGTGGTGGTTTTCATTCTGTCTTGCTTGAATTGCCAGTGGATCATGTGAATCTTAAGAGAATCCACGCACTCTGACCTTATTCTAAATGCAGATGCTTCAATGCATATGAACATGATACGGATGTAGATACAAATTATCATGATGCTGAGTATCGTTCGGGTGCTAGAATGGTGGCGGAAGAACTCAGTCACAAAACTAACGCATCTTTGTATATTCGGAAAATACTTGATCCCATACTTGATTCAAGCGTCTGGTATGAGAAGATAAGGTTCCCATTATACTAAGCCTTCAGCACTAAAGAGAGTAGAGTGGCGGGTTCCTTTCTCTCGGCCGCCTTTACTTCAGCAACTACGCCCACCCAATTTATTACACCCTGGGTAGAGGTGAGCGGTGTTTTCAACAACCAGCTGAAGCCGGGAGTCGAACCAGGTTTGCATAATTGGAAAGCCAACGCCTTATTCGTTGCGCCATCCCACCATCTCACCCACTAGAACATGACCGCATATTCATATGACAAGATCGGTTAAATACTAAACGTAGGCTACTTTGTTGAAGATCGAAGTATTGTGGTTTAGTGTACAGTATCTAAAGGTTTAAAAATTGACGACCAGGCGAGCACATAATTTTTCTTACACTTGCAGATATTTTTTTCTCTTTGATACTGTTTCTTTTTGTTTCTCTCACAGCCACTGTTTTTGCATTAATTTAACAAAAAGCAACGCAGAATCGTCGTCGTCGTCGTCGTCGTCGTCTGAGCTTCTGGGGCCGAGGGTCTATACTTTTACCACCCCAGGTTCACGATGTTCCCGGACTACGCTGGAAGGCTACTAGAGAGCAGCCAGTCTTTAGTTTCATCATCCATGACGCGCAGACCTTCCACACCGCTAGGTGGCTTGAAGATGGTACAGTCATTGATGATGTGGTCTGCGGTCTGTTCCTCGGCACCACATTCACAGGATGAGGAAGAAGCCATTCCCCATTGGTGCATGGTTGAGCGGAAAAGCCCGACGCCCGTACGGAGACGGTTGAGGCGCACCCATGCCTGTCTCTGTAGAATGATTACCCAAAAAAGGACAGTTTATTCAAGTTTCACATATCCATAGCTTAGTGAAAATCAACACCGAAAATAGAAAAGTTGATACGTATTAGATATTATGCCAGTTTTCTATATTTAGCACAGACCATAACAATGCCCTTAGGCTAGTTATGAAAAGCATTGCCCGGTGAGGCATGATGGCTTGTCATTAGCTGCATTGTAGATGACAGTCGCAAAGCGAGAGCATCTGTGGAATTCTCAGAGTTCAGATCAACCTAGTAAGTATAGGCTACGACATAGAAGCTGTACGTGTAGGCCGCTACAAGCAAACGAGAAGCTTATTCTTTCATTCCTATGTCAATCAAGTCTGTCAACGTAAAACATTTGCGAAAAATCTGTTGTATTTGCTACACAAGTCTAAAGATTTCGAATTAAAAGATACGAAAAGCCACTTAACAGTACACTGATTCTAGTTTACATTGACATTACCAAAATACAGCAAATACTCTTCCATTTGCCACTATGACGTCGTTTAAATCACGACGAAAATTTAGCAAATTAATTCAGCAGTTTTAGTCTAATTTTGCCATATTTATTTTGATTGTGAGATATATATAGCGACTAAAAGTGTTTACTGATCGCAGACAATTTTAAATAAATTATTATTGAAATAATGATGAAAAAATCAAATTTTGTGAAGTGAAAAAGATATTAGAGCGTTGGCGAATAGAATCAAATTGCATTCTATGAGTAGCAGCGTAGCCAACAAGAGGAGACAAGTGATGCTGCTTTCTTGTGACATGTGTGGTGGTAAAGGTTTAGTTGAACACTGAAAAAGATATGAAGTTATATATTTTACATTGGAGATAGATATGAAAGTTTGTTAGCCTAGAACCCAGCGTGCAGCGTCCGAGGTTTGTCTGATTGCTTGACATTCTTGTGGGATCGGTTGAATTTTGGCTCTTGTGGGATCGGTGGAATTTTGGCTCTTGTGGGATTGGTGGAATTTCTTCTGCAATTAGACGATGACAAGTGTATTGAGTTTGGAGCTTCAAACTTTTTCTTTATATTTATTATGTGTTTTTATCAGACTGCATAGTCTACTTTTTGATGTTGTGGAAATAATTTTCTAATGTGTTTAAATACCTATGTAGATGATTTATGCTATAGCCCAGTAGCATAGCCAGGAATTTTGAAAGGGGGGGTTTTGACCACCCAGTGGCGGGGGGTCTGAGGGGCCTCCCCCAGAAAATTTTGAAAAATTACTTTGAATTTGGTGCATTCTGAGAGTATTTTCAACAAAAATGTGGGTACAAATATTCCTGTAAAATGGTGCTGTCTGGTAGCATTGCAAAAGGATAAAATCATGTTTTCTTTGGCATTTTTCGGAAATAAACCTAAGTCTCTGTGTTTTCTTGTTGCTAATTCCTGGCTGAGATGTTTGGTATTGGCAAAACTCGCCCTTTTAATGCAATTTTGTTTAAAACTAGCCAATTTTTTTTTAGACTGAAAGCATCATTCTCAATATCGTGACGTCACACGCGTGCCAAAGGGGGGGTTGTAACCCCCAAAACCCCCCACTTGGCTACGCCACTGCTATAGCCTACTGAAACATTTTCAATAAATACAATTAAAAGCATGTTCAAGTGACTTGAAGTGAGTATATGTCTTTAAAACAGATCGTTGCTACAGCTTGGTCATTGCTTTATCTTCACGCTTCCGTCACATTACACGGTTACTACAGCGCGTAGGTCAAATGGAGTCGTGTCCCAGTCCCTTCCAAAACCTTTGATGAATGAGTCAGCTTTTAAACCCAGTATTTTTTTTACCTAAACAGACACAAAGTTCTCTCAACCAGAAAACGTCATGTTGCTTACATTGATAACATCTATCTACGACGTTGTATCAATGCAACGATTACATTTGCTGTCAAGCTGTACAACTTAAATCATTTGTTTGTCGGTTTGCAGTAAAGGTCGCAGTCTGATGGCTTCCCAAGTCACCTTTCAGTTGGCAGGAGAACGAACAAGTTACTTGAGTGCTAGAGAAAATCGTGTTGAATTCTTAGGATAGGAATTTGCAAAAGCATAAACAGTGTCGGCAGTGTACGGCTGTTGTGCAATGTGCAGATTTAACTTGTGTGAGGTGATCCGTGCCATCAGTGCAGGTGTGTGACAAGGGGGGTATTATAACTGAAATGAAACACAATATTTTCATCCAATTGCCATGTGTTTGAGTACGTAGATTTTTGACTTATTTTACATTGAAACTTATCGAAAGTTTGTTGGTTTGCGATTCCCTTTTAATTTATTATATTGAGGGCTGGGAAGATGAATCAATATTGTTTTATTGTAGGCTAATAAGCTAGAGCCTACATAGGTCTGCACTTTTATAATTTTGTTTCAACTTTTCCGATAAATGTATTTAAGTCTGAATTACAAAGCAATGTTCTATTTTGACTTTGACAAAATGTTATCTCATTTAAATTTCAGGTCTCTTTAGTTTACGTGGTTTACAATCTTTACCTTATTTGTAAATTGTATTAAAACCCAAAGTAGTGACCATGGAGGAAGAGCGAAAAAATTGCATAGTAGAAAGAGGTATGATAATGAATGCTAGCCTACTCACGATTTGCTGCAGAAACTTTAAGGTTTATATTCTTGTCAATCCCGACAGTGTAACAGGTGGCGTTGAAGAGAATTCTTGTGGAATGAAATTAGATTTCACATCTTTGCATGACGATCATCGCTTCAACATGTGAATGTAGTACTGTAGTAGGTGATTACAGGCCCGTTGAGAACATATTTTGGGCCCGATACCAACAACAATTCTCGGGTCCCAGATCAAGACACACCGTAGAAAAACGCGCTATATCCAATGATAACGCTATATCCAACGATAACGCTATACCCAATGATTACCGGTAGTTTCTTCAAGTTTTCAGCCCTAATCCGAAGGTTACGGGCTCCTGATATCATTTCGGGCCCGGGTCCAAAAGTGCCCCTTAGACCCCCTGTCAACTCTACTGGAAAGATTACAACATTTAACTTGTCACAAACTTCCGTTGCTTCACAAACGATGTTCTAACTAACTCCTAACTATGTATTTCCATATTATTACCTATGTTTAATATTGATTTTAAGAAAATGAACAAACAACGACACCAAGGTTGGATTGTAACTTTATGTGAAATTAGATCAAAGCGACAAAAATTAACAGCTAACTCACTGCTAATTTCAATCAGACTCCTCTCAGCAGGTTAAGTCGCATGCTCCTATCTATAGCTTAATTGTCGTCGTCGTCTGTATTATGCACCAATACGATACTACTTACACGGTTGGGATTCATTTCTAATCGGAAACACAGTGTATCTTCAACGTGTCGCTTCTGCAGGGCCAAATGGTTTTGGTTTCATTTTATGTTGCGAGAATGACACAACGGACACCTATGTTCTTCATGTGCTCAATGGTTCCCCAGCTGGAAATGCAGGACTTCGACCTGGAGATAAAGTTGTTGAGGTGAGTTGTGTTGATCGTTGTCAAAGATTTCAAAATTACCATTTTTTAAAAAGGGTTTCCAATCCAGAAATAATGACATGCATTACGTCACCTTCCTTTGACCCATCATCGCTTAATAAGTAAGATATTGTGTGATCTGTGGCTCTGTCTTAATTTAGGTCGTTTTAAATTCATCTGTAGGACCAATAGTTTGCAAGTTTTTTCCATGGGAGTTGCATTATAAAGTTGCTCAATTTTACAGTTTGGAAACAAATCTAAGACAGGAACATACAACAAATCAAAAAAGACAATGAAATTTGCTTGTTGAAATTTCGCTCTTAATTTAAGCACAAATTTTAGAAGAAAGAACATGAACTTATGTTTGCAGTGGCTGCGTAGGCTTTTGTCGTCAAAAAAGGTAAAAAAAGAAGTGAACAAAAAGCATCGTGATTGCACTTTCTAAAATTTTTTTGATGAGCAATATTTTCTAAATATGGTCTGCTCGCCCATTGTTTTGTTCTTCATGAAATATTTATTGTGATGATTGATGACGTAAAAATGTCTGTTTGTCCTTTTAAGATCACTCCAACACGACGGCAAATTACCAACGGAAACTTTGCATTTTTAAGTGTGCGCGTGGGCAATTAACGATTTTGCTCTCGGATAAACGACGCTGAAAAAAGATAGAACAATATTGGCAAGTGTAACCACTTGACTCTTTTTAACAACATATCAGTTTTGGAAGGAAAATTTTTGGATAAAATGCGCTGATCAAATCCTTTTAGTTGGCGGTCAATAGCTGTAGCCTTTGTGTGAAATGCATCACGAATCCGGTAAAACCACCAGATTTCCATTGCGATTGGTAATGGAAAGCAGCATACTCAATACTTTGAATATAAGTATGTTTTTATTCAATTGCAAACTTTGAAAGACAAATGAACAACTTGAACACCATAAAAAATATATATTTCAACTGAGGTCATCCCAATAAAAAGTTATTTGATTGACTTATGTAATCATGCTACTTGGTAATGTAGCCTATACACTATACAGTAGATTGTACTGGCATAGTAGTCATATGTTAATTTTTTTAGCCAAATAAAAGCTATAATAGGAGCAGTGAGCAAGAGAATATGTGGTAAATATTTCTAAATCTACTTAGTGGAAACAGCAAGTTTAAAAATACAATTTCCTGATTAATCTCGCATTGAGTGACGAACCAAACAGATAAGGTTTTGTTCACAGTTGCCAATAGCCTCATAGTATTTATAGCTTTTTCGTTTTACAGTCAAGCTTGTGGTTATTTATGGTCATGGAAAAAATACACGTTTTTGTTGCTGTTTTTATAGCTGACCGCTTCAAGCCGACTGCTTTCTATCTTGTGGCATTGCAGGCAAAGCACGTTTTGCTCTCGGTAGTTCGCTGCCTATTGACCAATTGGCTTTTTGCGTTGGTCGTAGAGTGCACGATTTTTTACCTACTGAAAAACTGTTTTGAGGCAAATGGTCATTGCGAGCTAGACAAATGCTATAACGCTTGGTGCACTGTTTGTAAACAAACTACTTTCAGCCAATATTGTCTTCCCAACTAACTAGATTTGACCAATTTACATTGATTCAGCTATGGTGCTGTGCAACTTCGTCATATTTATTTTCAACGTACTTTAATTCAGGCTTGCACAACTCAAAATGTCATAAGGGCGCAAAACAACGTTTCGTCTGTCTCATGCAAACATTGTTGTGACGTTTTTATGAAGTGACTAGCGGACAACGGATATCATTTAGGAAAACAAATAAAACCATTAATGTAGTTCCACATCCACAGTGCACACTATGCTCCTGGGCGCTATACAAAATGTCAGTGATAAAATAATACTGTACTTTTAATGAAGTCAAAATGTCAAAATCAAAAAGTCAAAATGAAATTATTGTCTCAAAGATAACCGGCGAAGGAGCGCGCCACACTGTCTCATTGTTGTATCACAAGATAACATACTTATTTAAGACCGAATTAATGAGCCAAAAAATGGAATTATATAATGTTAATGTAAAATATATTTGAATCATCTCGTATAGGCCGCATGAAAAGAATTTGCTGGCCACAGGCACATGTGGCCCGCGCGTGTAGGTTGTCCGGACCTCCTTCATATCAAAGTAAAACTGATTGTACTTTTATGGCTGGTTAGCTCATCCAATCAAAACCAAAGTAAATTCAAGTAGTAATTTGTTGGCATTTATAGGTAAATGGCATCAATGTGGAGAAAGAAGAGCACAAATGCGTCGTTGAGCGATTCAGGGGTAAGTCTATTGACCTTTGACTTTTGTGAAGTTATAGGGCATGCAAACATATGAAAACATGAAAACAAATGCAATTAAAATTGTTTTGTTTAGAGAAACGGAAATCAGTCATAGCAAAAATAAATTGAACGTTTTCAGCCCAGCACTGTGTCCTCATTGAGATGAGGATAAAAACAGAATCAACAAAAAAAAATAATAATTCATAGCCTACATTAGTTCAATATTTATAAAAATTAAATTATGTTTTCAAATCGTGAAGTATAAATGTGAAAAATGTTGTGTAAAATAAAAGTATGAACTGATCTGGAAACCAGTTACTGCTTACAATGACAAAGTGCCTTGCCTTTTGCGCTTCCACCTACCAAAATAAGTCCTTTTCACGTTGATTTAACGTCTTTAAGATCATCTCGGAATGATTGACCTACTGTAACCTATACTGTGCCACATCATAGGTTGGTATACTATAAACTATAGGAAAAAATTGGAAATTGGAAATCAATAAGTTTCTTTCAAAGGGTATTGATGCTGATTTCTTGCCTTGCAGGTCTACAAAGCATAAAGTTGATTGTCGTACATAACGCAACAATCGAAGAGTATTTCAAGAGGCCAACCAATGGGATGACAGTGAAGCCGTTAGAAGCAGCTTCGATTACGCTCAGACCCAAAATGATATCAGTCGTAAAAAATAAAAAAGTACGACGCTATTCTTTGCAAGGCCTATTTTTAATGCAAAGCCGTGGGCTACTTTACTGTACTATTTTACATAATAAAGATTAATCAAGTAAAAAATAAAAAAAATACTTTATAATATTAGCTGATTACTTGACTAATAATTCTTAATTCTTCAACAATTTGTAAAATTTTACTTTGACACGAAACTAACGAAAAAAGTGTTAGTTTTTTTTCTTTACAAGAAATTGCAATTTTCCAATTGAAGATTTGTTGAAATTTATGAATGCATTCTACAATTTGCAGGGCTTTGACTTTTCTCTCCAAACAGTTGGAAAAGCACAAAAAAGTGGAATAGAAAAACATAGACCCCAGTTGAAAGGAATTTCAGGTAAGATCTCGTCTCAGACAAAGTTTATCTTTTCTCCCCTGAAGTAATTCGCTTCATGTCAATGACTTCATCATCTTTACTGTGGTTAATAAGCAGAAAGTATTGCTTTTGTTGCAAGTGCGATAGAAACGGCTGTAATTTATCGAAATGAGATAATTCTATTTCGAATTCCCGTGAATTATGATAAAGTAATGATTCTTCGAAGGCCATATTGCAATTGTACTCGCTGTGTACGTAATACTGCTGTGTACTGCTGTGTACATAATACGTAATACGTATTACGTAATACGTAATACGTAATACGTAATACGTAATACTGTAATAATACGTAATACATGAAACTTGTATCATTGTAGCACAAACAGGTTAGAGATCAGACGCTCATCAAATCCAAAGAAATTTTAACGACATTTTGACGAGCCTGACATTCGAATGACTTGTATGTTTATCTGGGATCAGTTTTTCTAATACAGTAAAAACTGTTACAACTTTTCTCCTGTAGACAGCTTTTTATTTTTTCGTCATGATTTTGGTTACTTAAGCAAGCAGTAACTTCGCCTGTCAGGAAGTAAAAAGATTCAAAATATTCCATGGATCGAGAAATGTTTAATTGTAAACGAAGCGATCATAGTTCATACAGAGAAGGAAACTGTTCACCAGAGGTTTGATAAATAAAATGACTCGCGTTCATTTGGTGACTAGACTAAGTTACCACCAGATGTTAAGAATAATACCCAGCTTTTATTTCCGACCTTTATTTCCATTTTCACTTTCAGCTGATGGAAGTGATCAGTTGAAAATAGAAATGGTCCACACCACATACCTCTACCGCCACCATGCGGTCATTGTTGCGCTGTCGCGAAGCAGTTAAAACATTTGCTTCTCTCGTGCTTGCCAAGCTCGCCATCAATATGCAGTACAACATGACATTTGTGATCAATGCAAAACTTTGTGACTTTTCTATTTGCAGGTCACTATGCCTCTAATGTTCGTACTGATGGCATGGCCTATAAAGCGGGACTGAGAGAAGGCAACAGGATTATAGAAATCAACGGTGTTGACATTCAACAGGTAAGAAAGTCTTGTTATCAGACATCAAATCAGTGTCGTTCAACATTGATTCAATCAAATATACAGAAGTTCAAACAATGTACTACAAGACTGATTTGCTGAAAAGAAGAAGTCCAGAGATTGTCCCTAATCAATACATGACATGGTTGACAGCATGAGATTCACCTGAAGTGCTTCACATTGTGCAATAGATTGAGTTTCACTTTTAGCATCATGATCGTTCCTTACTTCACAATGTAGATATAACGACCTGTTTTAGCCTGATGCTGCGAGTTTGCTGTGATAATAGCGAATTGCACTAGCTTTGGGAACGCACTTTCCTAGTCACGTGCTATGACGAATAGTGTTGGAGTCAGTGGGTCGTTGTTTTATGAGGTTCTTTTATTTGGTTTGAGAGTCTCAATCACCATTCGTCATAGCACATGATTAGGGAACTTCAAATGTACAGCGGTGACAGAGCTAGAAAGAAAATATTAGGGGGGCAAAATCAACTGTTTGGGGGGTAGGGGAGACAATACTCATTGAACATGAATTAGAATGCTATTGAAACGTTGTAAGTATTAAAACGTATTTTTTGCGGGACAAAAAAACTTTGGGAGAGGATTGCCCTCTTACCAAACTCCCCTGGCTACGTCCATGATGTAGAGCGGCGCAAAGGAATTTTTCTAGAATGTTTTGTGAGAAAACTGTCTCCAGTCAAAAAAAACAGAACATTCTATCTTTCAGTTGCTTGCACTGAAGCCAAGATAACAAGTATGGTGCAGTATTTATGTAACTTACGGAAAATAAAAACAAGCTCGCTTAAGAATATTTTGATTATCAAAGGAGACCCACGCCTACGTCATCGCCACAATCAAGTCATCAGACCGTGTCAACTTGCTGACTGTGGACAAAGATACAGATGAGTTCTTCAAAGGTCATGGCGTTTCTCCTTCTTCAAAACATCTCATGGGGGAACTAGAATTCAACAGTCCGATTCCAGCCAAGAAGTTGACCAACAATAACTATGGTAAGTTTAAACTTTCTACAATTGAAAGTTTTTTAATTGATGTAATTTATGGGGTTTAATAGCAACAAAAATGTTTGGCCTCCGCAGCAAGTTTCGCAGTTGATGCTCGTCGCAGTTGAGGTCTCCAGAAAACTTAATTTTAAAAATATTTTGGGAAAACCACTGATGCGCCGCAAACTGTTTTCAAAAAGTTGTAGATAATAAAACAGGCTGAATAAATTATAGAGAGAAGTTTGTAGATAAACGAGTATGTTAGTGGCGAGACAACGTTTTACGTATTTTGACTTCACTATTATAATTATTATACTACAATGTCAATAGTTATGCTGCTGTGGAAAAAACTAAAAAACTAAAAAGTCTGTTTTGGTTGTCGAAGACCGGACTGCCGTGTGAGATGCTAACACGAGTAAATAACATGCCAATAGCATGATGATAATCTTTAATGTGTTGGTACTTTTGGTGTAATAAATACAAAAGTGGTGTCAAAGACTAAAAATAGTTTGTATTTTAGATACACCCAATTTCAACCGCTCGCAGCAATATACCAACTACTCTTCATCGACTTTGGTATCCACTGCCCCCACAACCCACAATTGTCACCTCACATCATCACCACGACGTGGCACTAGATCACAAGCTTTAGCAATGTCGACGCCTAATCTTACAGCTGTGGGGCTGGGTGGCTCAATGTCCACGTACGACCTGGGAACTTTTAACGAGTACGAAACAACATGCGGGCGAAAAAACAGAATAGCAAAAGCAAAGAAGCAAATAAAGAAAAAATTAAGAAGTCCTCGACGAGAAAAGAAACCGGTAAAGGCGCTTCATACCAAAACCGACTTGCCGGAAAATCGAAGTCTTTATGACGACACGAAAATAGACAATGAAGGAGATTCGTCACACTTTTCCACATCGCCATACAGAAAGACGACATCAATATGTCACGTTGATGAAAGACTTGCGAATTTGTCTTTTCAAGACTCACACTCTTCAACTTCAAGGTAATTTGACTAGTTTCAATTTTTGTAGGCCTTAAATTAGAGTTAGACAGCCGGACAGCATTGGAGTTAGTTTGGTTTCTAAAAAGAACGACTAGTATCAAAAAAATGACATCACCACTGCCCTTTCTTGTTCCTGTCTTCCATGTAAATTTCACAATAGACTTGTTCTTATTTGAGAATTAAGTCTATCGATTTTGTTAAAGCTGGGACTGGTCAGTCTACTGGAGCCTATATCTTCAGTGAAAAATTTAAAACACGTAAGCATTGGCTGGCCATTCAATATTTTGTTTTTGTGCTTCTACATGCCATTAGTTTGAATGGAAAGTTAGATTAGCAACACTTATTCAATAAAACTTTTTGTTGCAGAATTAGCCAAAGCGTCTGTGACCTGACAAGTCACAAATTGTCTCCAGCGTTTAAGTCCACACTTTCTATGAGTCCCGAAAAGTCGTTTACTTTCGAGAGGTCGGAGTGCAAGTGCTTTCCTTCTGATTACGAATCTCCCGCGGAGCTATCAACGGATGGTTACAATGTTGATCTGAAGACTTTGAAAGAACACGTACGCAAGAAGTTGAACCGTTCGAAAAGTGAAATTGAAAGGTCAAAGTCAAAGCTCTCTGATTATTCTCTTGCTCACATGTACGTGAACAGCTATTAGATTCAGCAAGTTGGTGTTTAGGCTACTCTCCTGAGAATGGTTCGTTGGTTTTCCACAGCCCACGAGGAAGTCGTTGTAGTATTTCAGCCACTTAGCACTGCTGTAGCTTTCTTATATTCATAGCTAATTAAAATAAATATACACACTGGAAGAGAATCAGTGCGCGGTAAACTACGTAACATGGAAAACCCCATAGAAAACGCTTATCTGATTACGCTTATGAGAACTAGTTATTTGTATTAGAAAAAATACAAAAATTTTGCAAACAGTTTACAACTATTCATGTTTTGTCATCGTGAAAGCTGAATTGCCGTGAGTTGACGTCTCTGTTGTGCTTTGTTACATTGGCACCCCAAAGCACTTCTCAGCACTACCCCTGATGTTTCTGAAAGTGTTATTGTGCCTTGTTATTCTGGCACCCCAAAACACCTCTCAGCACTACCACTGGTGTTTTTGATACTGTTGATCATACGGTTTTGTATTGTTTATAATAAATTATGAATTTAAACAAACAATATTGTGAAATGTACACGATGAACGAATATTATATGACCGAAAAAGGTTAAAAACTCGGTCAGATGAAGAAAGTTGGCTCACAAGGCTGTGTGACGTGTCAATCAAGATGGCAACAATGCCACCAGTGAAGATGGCAGCAATGTTGCAGCACATATCTTTCAACAAGAAGCTAAGTTCGCTTGAAGAAGATCTAATTAGGCAGTAGGAGACAGTTTGTACTTTCCAGTTGATGACATGCCCGGCGCAAAAAGGTTCCGAAAACAAGCGTTTAGCGTTCGATACCGTGCTTGGTCATCTAGTGGCGTAGCCAGGAATTTTGAAAGGGAGGGTTTTGACGGCGGGTTGGTGAAGCCCGACGGCGTGTTCGCCTAAGACGACACCCAGCGGCGGTGGATCTGGGGGGCCTCCCCAAAAAAATTTTGAAGAATTACTTTAAATTTGGTTCATTCTGAGAGAATTTTCAACAACAATGTGGGTTTGAATATTCCTGTAAAATGGTGCTGTCTTGTGGCATAGCAAAAGGATAAGACTATGTTTTTTTCGGCATTTTTTGGAAATAAAGCTAAGTTTATGTCTTCTTGTTGCTAATTCCTGGCTGAGATATTTGAATGTTTTGTATTGGCAAAACTCGCTCTTTTAATGCAGTTTCGTTTAAAATTAAGAAAACATTGTTGAGACATAAAGAGACTGAAAGCATCATTTTCGATATCGTGACGTCACACGCGTGCCAAAGGGGAGTTGAAACCCTCAACCTCCTCCCCCCCCTGGCTACGCCACTGTGGTAATCACTGCTGTGGTTCGGATCTCTTCAGTTTATTTGTGGTTTCACAGGGACAAATGGTTATTTTCTCCCATTACATCTCGGTAGCCCAGTTGGTTAAGCGCCTGACTTTACGAACAAAGGAACTTCAGGATCAAGCAACGCTGGTTCGACTCGGGGTGTGCGCTTGAGCACGCGTGTCGCATATCTTCATTTAGCGGCACCGAGCGGATGAGATAACTCCCAAACAAAAAAACTTCAACAATCGCAAACTTCACTCTGTCAAACTTGGTAATCGGGCCTGCGTCAGCGGTTCAAACTATGCAAGTATGCGAAACTGCAAGGATTAAGCTATTTAAGAAGCTTTGTCAGTCCGAGGATAAACATTCCCTCAATTAATCAACTTCACTTCATATTTGTCGAAAGGGTTTATCTTTTAAAAAGCATAGCCACTGCATTGATATGATGTTTTATTTATCATTTATGAAAATATGAAAAATATTCTTGGCATGCAGCTATTGAATAACAAGCAGTTCAATTTAACTGGAAAAACGCTGGTGTAAGCTTTAGCAGCAAGATCAGTAAGATTGCATAATATTCCGCTTATTGTTTAAAATGACAAATAACGCGTATTTAAGTAAGTTCTTTATTGCCTATATATTTAAATGATTTTTGGCATAAAACGGAACATGACTTTGAAATTTTTAAATTGTCACCTCAGTTTATGCCAAATGCTGTAAAAAGTTCTGGAATATTGCTTCTCATGATGACGTAAGAGATGACGTATAGATTTGTTATGCAAACCCTATAACTAATGATGAACTAACTAACACAGGCGTATGATGTTTTCCAAAGCTTCACACAGTAAAGACCAGATGGTGAAGCTTACGAAACGAGTGTATGCTACTTGGAGGCATTTTTGAAATATTCAAGAAATAAAAACTGTTGAAGTGTTTTACCGGCAAAGCAAACATATTTGTCATGAAAAGGAGTTACAATTAATTTTACAAAAATCAACAACACAATCTGTCACTGTACAGCAAAAAGTAGACTTCCAATCATTTCCATCTTTCTAAAGCAAAGTTCCAATTTGCAAAACAAAATGAGGTAATTTTCACGTTTAAAAATTTTGTATTCAATTTTTTATTAAATATTTTTACATTCTCTTTGTGACAGCGAATCTTACTTGAGGTATATTTATCTGTATAGTATAGAAACAAAACGCCAGACATGAGAAAATAACGATTTTTTAAGTGCAGTGTACTTTTGATGTGGGTGATACAATAAGGGATTACACAAACTTGGCCTCATCATAAGGTGGATAGCAAAGGCATGATAGCGTAGGCGTACGTATCCAAAACACTTTGTCTCTTTATTCATGCTTTAAAAGAACACTCTTGTAAGTTGGGTGCTTCAAGCTGTCCAATACCGTATTTTTTTATCTTTCTTTGTGAAATGACAGACATGACTTGTTGAAAAAAATGTTGAAGATGGTGTGCTTTATGATGCTTTCATATCAAGAAGTAAGCTAATCAATAGAGGTGATCATGAATACCAGATTCTTCTCATCACATTAGAACCTGATGAAAGAACAAAAGTAGATTTCAGTGTCAAAGTAATTTCATATCGGCTCAACTCAACGTAGGTAATATCTACCGATGAAAGAAGAATTGTTGTCAACAAGACCAATCTCTCAATGTGTTTTGTACTTAAATGATGAGTGATGTCTTAAATGATAGATCAAAGAGTTGCAAAATCCAACAAAAATTTCAAGTAATACAATAAATTCCACTTTTGTCCTTTCAAAATATAGGATGATTTATTAAGTGTTCTACTAGAAGCGATACAATGTAATAAATTAGCAATGTTACGCTTGTTTGCAGTAAGTCTAATAATTATGTACCCGGCTTTGTGAAACGGTGGGAGCAACTCATACCTTTGATTGCTACAGTGCAATGTAAAGAAACGTTTTGATTGTTCATTGTAAGAACTTCCAGTATTAGTTGTGCGTTTTCAGTTATTTGCTTTAATAAGGCATAACATGTAAAATATATTTGTTTTCAAATAGACTGCAGTATACGGCGGTAGAAAACAAATCTGCAAGATGTTATTTTTTGTAAAGATTAACTATATAATATGCTTCCCACTTACTGCATATCGCTGACAACGACGATTTCGTAGACTTCGCTGGCAAGCTGCGCTCCCAGTCCGGATGGTGGGCAAGCAGTGCTCTTACCATAGAGTTTGTAGGTGTCCTTGGCATCTCGGGATGAGTAGCACTTGCCCTCCTGCACGGCGAAGTGAGTATATCCACGAGATGCGGCGGCTTTGGCGCAGTTCTGGACTTTGCTGTTTGTTGCTGTCACCTCCCTCAGCAAGATGGGATCCAGGCCTTCCAAAGTTGGAATGACGTGTTGAGCTACGTCTCTCCAACATCCTCGTCGCTCCAAGGAAACTGTTGATGCAATAGCATGAGCATCAACGGGGTAAATGACCAAAGAATTACGAGTTTAGAAGTCCACAAAAAATGGGGTTTCACCTGCGAGTAAGACCTAGTTTTTTAGCATCTTTGGATAGGAGAAATGCAAGCTTCTTTTTTACATTAAGGATGCCAGTGTTACTGAAACGAGGTGAAAATAAAACACATTTCACCTTTACACTAAAAGTGCAAGTAATTGATAGTCATGATAAAAATAAAATATTTCAGCATTTTAAGCCTCAGTAGCTTGCCTTTTTTGATTGACTTGGTCTCATAGACCTCGCTAGCCTGAATGTTTCCTGCCCCTCGGATGGGGTCGCAGGCGTCAGACGGTCCGTACTTGCGGTAGGTTCGTCTTGCATTGGACGATGTCAAACACATTCCTCCGTCCTGTCAAACAAACGTAGGAATTTTATTATCAAACATAAAGAGTGAATAGTTGGTTAGGTACTTTCCAGATGAAAACACTTGCTTGGGATTGACAACCAAGGAATTTTACGACTTGATACGCATTGGAATCTCAAAGGAGACTAGGTGTTTGTTCTTTGACAGCAAGACGTCTGGCAACATGTTAAATTGCGACTTTTTAATGGAAATACCATTAGACTTGTTTGCGAAAAAGTTTGGCAAAACTTTTTTTTTTCCGGTCTATAATTCTGAATGATAAGTGTTTCAACAATTAAACGCCACAAACCACTTCGCCTCGTTGTTTCATTGTGGTTTTCGTTTCGAATAAAATTTCTTTGTGACGAATTTGTATTCAAATAAAAGTTGTTTCAAGCTTCCAGTTTTTTGAACACCCCTTTTTTCTGTTCATTCGTCGGGTTAATTTATATGTAGCCTAAACTTCGTGTTATGACACAGTGGCTATGTTGCTAACATGCTGGATCTTTGACATTGTACGTAACTCATTCTATCAAATCTAAATTCCACTCTTGGCTATTAGTTTACTTGTAAAGCAAAGACTTGGAACCCAAGATCAGCTGCTGCACGTTGGCACTTCTCAACAGGGAATTTTCTTTCGGTGAAGCATCCATCAAGGATTCCGGTCGTGCCTTCAATGGAAGGGATGACAGGCTCGTTGGAATCTTTCCAACAACTAAGATTGTTGAGTTCAACTGCAAACAAATTTACATTATTCAGTTGCGTTTTTTCGTTTGTACAGTCACTACTAAGCCCAGTGCTCATGGTAGAAGAGAATTCTCTCTTTCCATTACTGTATTTCTACTCTGAAAACAAATTTATTACTTGACGTGTGTAAGTTGATACTCGATTGCAAACTCACATTCATTACAACACAGAAAAACATGTTTTCTACGTCCATACATTAAGTTTAGATAAACAGAAGCTAAGAGATTGCTGACCTACTTAGATTATATTGTCCAATACGTTATTTAAATCAGAAGTTTCTACATCTGTGTTACATAGTAGGCTAATCTACTGCACATAGACTAAATTGGACTCTTGTAATATCACATCGCTTGACAGTGATATTTTTCACTTCTGAGATAATAAAAGCATTTCAAGAGTATTTTGTGTTAAAAGAGGTGACCTCCATAGGACATATCACATGCGGTTTATGATCAGTCCGACTTACCAATATCGATGATGTTCAACTCGTAGACCTCCATCGCTTGCAGTGCTCCTCTACCGGATTGTGGGCAGATGCTTGATGGGCCGTTCTCTCTGTAGAAGTCGCGCATCGTGTACCCAGATACGCACTTCCCGCCATCCACCAATGCAATAACGTCATATCCGGCCATGTAAGCAACTCGTGCGCATTTTTTGAGAGCATCTTCTCTGAGGCGATAGTTGTCGGATAGAAGAGGAGAGGTGCCTTCCAGGGAGGTGACATTGTCAGCTTCTTCCCAGCATCCAAGACCTGAGATTGGGACTGTGGAAATAGAAAATTGAAGAGTTAATAACATGCAATCTATCGATTAAAGATATCACAACTATCATAACGTGTTGCCGAACTAACTTTGGAAACATAGTTTTGGTAAAAACTAAATTATGTTTATAAACAAATTGATATGCAAAGTATCATACAAAGAAGTTGATAACATTGCAGAATACAAAGTGCTGTTACATTTTACCCAATAGGTTACTTAGTTACGTACGTCCTTCAAATCGAAAGTCAATTTCATAAACATCCATGGCACCATCTCCTCCTAGTCCACTTGAAATGCAGTGATCCGAAGGAACTTGGAATGCGAATTCATCAAGTTCTTTGAGCTTCACACATCTTTCTTCTTCTTCCACACCGATGAACCCAGTGTTGCCAGTTTGTCTGGCAATTTCAACGCACCTCAGTAATGGAGCCGGTTCGGAAAGGGATATATTAACTGGACTAGGAGAAGGTATTTCATCACTCAGCACCTGCCAGCATCCACGAGATGTCAAGTTGACTAAAAATTTAATGAAAAAAATGAATATATAATTTCATTGCACTGCAAGGTTAAAGGTCAAACAAACTGGTATTACATTAGACCAGGGGTGGGCTCACTTTTTATCTTGAAGGCCGTATTCAGAATCGGAATTTGTTCGAAGGCCGCACTATAGTATAATTGAGATTATAAGCCAAAACATAAAATCTAAAATAGTCAAAACACAAGCTTTTATTTAATTTTAAAGTAGCCAAAGAAATGAAGATTTTATAATTACATAAAGATATAGAAAACGTTTGTCTCACTTATTTATTTAAATACAACCCACATTAAGATCACACGTTGCCAGACGCACTTTGAGCGAATTAACACGATCAGAAAAACTGTCGCGATCGTCGCTCCTCTCTCTACCAAGAGTCTTGGACTTAGTCTAAGAATAAACCGAAAAAAAGTCTCGTAAAACGACAGACTGAAGTCAGAAATTTCTATTGTGATGTCATCGGCTGTTTAGCAGTCAGCTGCTTTGATACTAATAGCCATGCAAGAAGGTTATTGTTAAAACAGCACATCACTAAAGAACACAATGTTGCTGGAAAAACAAACACTACAATGCGATAGAAAGGCTATAATTTATCTTTATCAATATGAAATATACGAAGAAAGGTTAAGTCGTTGTAGTAATTATAATTTACAAGCAATTTTATTGTTATTATTTATTTATATAATTGCTTCGGGTTTTCGCGAGTCGCACAGAAAACTGTCTCGGGCCACATGCGGCTCTCGGGCGGTAGTTTGTCCACCTCTGCTTTAGACCTATATTTATTGGCAGAAGGCTAGCCTAGAGGCAAGCGCTCATTTTTGATGACTTTAGTACACTACATATTGTAAAACAAATAACTCAAATGAAATGAAATCCATATTCGAATCCATACCCTAATCATTTTATTTAAAAAAAAAAAGGTGATACTGAGCATCATAGGCCACTCCGGTTTGTTGCAATTGATCTTAAGGTTCACTTGAAGCAATCTACTATAAATATTTTACAAAATATCATGGTTAGGTGGTTGGTTTTGAATCTTTATCCTCAGACTGACAAAGCCTTGATTGGTTATTCCTGGTAGTTTCGCATACTTGTAGAGGCTCTTGACGCAGGGCTGGTTACCGAGATTGGCAGAATGAAGTTTTCCGATTGTTGAAGTGTTGTTGTCGGGGAATTATTCGATACATTAGGTGCCGCTAAATGTAGAGCAGTCCTGAAATGCGTTGCTCAAGCGCACACCCCGAGAGTCGAACCAGCGCCACGTGATTTTGAGCCAGGCGCGTAACCACTGAAGGGCGGACATATCATATTCCAAACTAGGGTTGGGATTCGGGATCAAATTTGAAACCCCGGGATCGGGATTTCCCGGGATTTTTACTCCTTAATCCCGGGATTTCTCGGGATTAGCAAAGTAGGAAAATACACATGCAAGCTACACAAACCGCATTTATTTATTGCAATATTGACGCAAAAACATGAGAGCATCGAGTGTATCATCGTTAAGACGACTTCTGATTTTGCTAGCAAAATATCCAAGAGCTGAAAATGCACGTTTAGCCTCAAAAGATGTTGGCTTAATACTTTTCAATGCCAGATGCCTCATATATATTGTTCAGGTTTTCTGGCCTTTTTTTCGGTGCACGGTCGATTGGTCGACAGACATTTGGTCGACAGGACAATTGGTCGACAAGACAGTTGGTCGACAGGACGTTAGGTCGACGACGATTCATTTTAGGGTTAGGGTTAGGGTTAGAGTTAGAGTTAGGTTAGGGTTAAGGTTAGTTAACTGACCCTAACCCTAAACTGAATCGTTCTGTCGACGTAACGTCCTGTCGACCAACTGTCTTGTCGACCAATTGTCTGTCGACCAATTGTCCTGTCGACCAACTGACCGGGTACCTTTTTTTCTTGCTTCATATAGCAGCATTTCTTTTTACATTACTCGAGCGCCGACATCACAGTTTTGTGCTTCTTCACTTTCATCTTCTGCTACGAAAGCACGCGACTCTTGGGCTAAAGTGATTTCAGTGTCATGGCTACTATTTTCTGTAATGTCATTTCCATGCTGTTCAGTAGAGCCTCGATCGAATTCAACACTTGGGCTTGAGAACAATCTTTGAAGAAGGTTCGTGGCCAGGGCAGCGAGTTTCTGACGCTTTATTTTATGACCAAGCTAATCCTGCGGTTGATCAATGTAGAAAGGTTTTTTGAGGTAGGCCTACCCCAAAAACGTGAACTAGTTCGGCATTCCGACGCTGGTCGATTCGAAACCTAAAGCTTTTCTTCAAATCCTTTCTAATTTCCAAATTTAGTTATTAATCCCTTCGCGCTGGACGCTGAAATTTCTTTCAAAACGACTTGACAGAAGTTACATTTTGCTTTCTCTGTACAGTTTCAATACAAAAAGTTTTGCAACACCTCGGCTTTTCTCTTTGAACTTACATCTTCAAAATTCGCCATTCTGAACTACATTTTAACTTCTCCTTCGCAAAAAGCTAGTGCAGAATTACCAGAAACTGTCCAAACAGCACCATGGTACAACCGTCTTTTTAACGCTAAAATCTCCAGTTGCACTTATGCTACGACTAAAGCGATTGCGTAGTTCACTGTTATGCCATTGTTGTTATTATTATCACACTAATGTGGAATGTCGAAGACAACCAGCTGATATTGTAAAGCTGCTTTGAAACCAAAATAATATGAGCGTCAAGCGATATGGCGCTACATCAGCTTTTGTAGTTGTTTTCTAGAAATCCCGGGATTTTAATAAAATTAATCCCGGGATCGGGATCAGAAAAACGGGTTAAAATCCTGGGATTCCGGGATCGGGTCCCAACCCTATTCCAAACTGACCGTTCGTTAATATTTCGCGTTTTTAAATTCATACAATGTTGATTAGTTTTCTTTTGGCTTTACCCTACAAGTATTTGACTTTACAATGTAGATATTAACGACCTGTTTTAGCCTGATGCTGCGAGTTTGCTGTGATGATAGCGAATTGCACTAGCTTTTGGAACACACTTCCCTAGTCACGTGCTATGACGAATAGTGTTGAAGTCAGTGGGTCGTTGTTTTATGCGTTTTTTTTTATTTGGCTTGAAGCTGCTGCCTTGAATGCTGTCTCCTGTCTGTTGAGTTTCTGTGTTGCTAGGCGTTTTTTTCTTTGAAATTTTGTTAAATCAGTTGACTAATGGATTAGGTGACGTAGTTCTTCCCTTTCGACATGGTTGTTGATCTTTGGACTCTATCTACTCATGAAAATGGCATTTTTGAAGCGCAATCGTACGGCGTCGTTTTCTCTGGCAATGATTGTAAATTTAAAGTCGGCGAAGCACTGTAGTTGATGATAAACATCGAACTTTTATCTGCGCTAAGGCGCTTTTTCAGGCGAGAGTGGAGTGGGCGGATCGTGCTGACTATGTAGCCTAGTTTTTCCTGCATTTCTTGCATATGATCTTCCAGACACAGTTCTTGGCGGTACACGTGTCGTCGTTTAGTAGTGGGCAATCTTGTAGCCGGCAAGGTTGGGATTTTTGTTGTTTTTGAAGAGCGTTTCGGAGGGTTTACGAACCGAAATTTCACAGCAATAACGCCTAAGAACACAGAAACTCAACAGACAGCAGCCGACAAACAAAAGAACGCATAAAACAACGACCCACAGACTTCAACACCATTTGTCTTAGCACATGACTACGAAACTGTGTTCCGAAAGCCAGGGCAATTCGCTATTACCACAGCAAACTCGCAGCACCAGGCTAAAACAAATGGTTAATATCTACAATTAAGAAACGATCATGCTGCTAAAAGCAAAACTTAATTTGTTACTAGTATTTTGTTGTTGTTCTTGCTAGTTTCACCACAAGCGAGTTAACCAACTTACTTGGATGGAGAGAAGTGACAATGAAAACTTGTTGGGTCTGATTCCCGCCCGCCCCTTCAGAAGAGCAGTTGTAGGCTTGTCCGTCCACTTGGTAGCGCTGTGTGAGGTTTCCTCTGTCTTGTTGATACAATTCAGTGATGTTGCTGGATGTAAAACATTTATTTTCTTGAATGGTGAAGACCTTAATGCCTCGAGAGGCAGTGGCTAGTGCGCATCTTTGGATTATGACGTCGGTGATGTTTTCAGATTGTTTTGGGACTCTCAGAGTTTCCAGTTTGATTTCAGAGAATTTTGTGATGTTTGAAGTCGTGATCCAGCACCCAAGACTTGATACACTGGCTGCAATAAATATTTGAAAATGCTCAATGTAATTTTTCTATCAAAAAAATATCCTTTTTTAAAGAAAAAAAAAAACATGCAAGAATTATAATTTAAAACAAAAGAATGGTTTTAAGTTGGTTTGGTTGGTTTTGCAATCATTACCCTCGGACTGACAAAGCCTGTGATGGGTTATTCTTGGCAGTTTCGCATACTTGCGCAAGCTTTTGATGCAAGGCCGGTTACCAAGATTGGCAGAGTGAAGTTTACGATAGTTGTTGAAGTGTTGTTGCTGGGGAATTATTCCATCATCTATAGGTGCAACTGAACGGGGAGCCGTCCTTGAAATGCGTAGCTCAAGCGCACACTCCGAGAGCCGAACCAGCGCCGCTTGATCTTGAGTCGACCGCGTAACCACTGAGCTAACGGGGCGGTTTTTCCAACGTAGCCTTCACACAGTGAATTGGATACCATATCAAAGTATTCCTTGGTCTCTCATGTACTGTGTTTTTGGTCAGATGCGTACAAGCTATGTTGAAATATAACTTGGTGGAATCGTGGACCATAAAGGTAGTTTACGCTTTCGCCAATTGTTATTTTCTTATTGTTCCTTTTTTAATTTATTATGCTGTTGTGTTGGTGTCAGGCCAGTAAAGGCCTCAAACTGATGGCTTAATTATTGATCTTCTTGTCAGTTTAAAAACATTAATTTTAATGAGAATAAAACAGAATTGGCAGTGTAGGCTCGTTTCCCGATTGCGCTCGTTTAACTTCCATTTCCGGGTTTTGCGAGAAGTGACCTGTACCGCCAAAGTTATGAAATATTGCATCATGCACTTCTGGGCCCACGGTCAGAGAGCGCTAAAGAGAAAAAGCAAGATGAAACGCTTATCGTCTATAAAAGAACACAAATCGCATTCAAAGGGACTGGCTTAACCTTTTAACTGCCACGCTTTTTTTGATGCATTTTTCTGAATTTAGCTTGAGCAAGGCTTTGATTTTGAACTGCTGTATTTTGAGAACGGTAACTGCCAGAAAAAAAAAATCCATACATGAAAGTTGTTGCATTTTCAATAGTCTTTTGAAATATGTCTACAGATTTTGTGTATTTTTTTAAAAAATACCTTAAATGACTAAAATTTCTGACAAAATACAAAAATTTTGCTTTTTTTGATTTTTTTTTTGGTTTCCGTTTAGATGGCTTATCTAAAAAACAAATCTTCAAACTGTGGTAAACTTCACCGGTAGATGTCAGGCCAGCGTTAAGCTTTCCTAGGGATTGTATATCATAGGGATGCGAAACTACATCCGCTTTTGGCTTATCCGCAACACTAGAAGGGTTACGATTTTTTCTAATTTACAAAATATTATACTTTTTAATGTACCGTCCCTACGCTTTCCATACAAACGTTGTCACGGTGATGTTTATACATTATGCGAAGAAAGAATCGCATAAACTTCATTTTGCACAAAAAATAAAAATTCTCAGTAAATGATTAAAAATTGCAGAAAAAATTCAAATACAAACCTAGCATTTTTTTTCAACTTTTGGAAAATACAAGGTTCCTCTTTCTAAAAAAGTAAGACCCATGCAGTTTGGCAAACAAAGACTAGAGTTACGGTGATTGCAAACAGTGTGTATTTTTTTAGGGCTTGGGCTCTTTAAAGAGCCCGTGGCAGTTAAAGGCTTTTAAAGTAAGTATTTTTAACTGTGCAAACAAATTATAAAACTTATGTCAAAGAGTATAAAAAGTCTGAAGTCTGTAGCATAAGCTACTATGCGAAGCATAATATTTTTGCAAAAATAAATTGCTTCGAAAACCATTGATGTCACATGATGCGACAAAGTGAAATCTATATCGAAGGTCTATTGTTGTATGTGTTGTTCAAAAAACAATCGTTTTTCTAGTGGGTTGCTAGATCAACCGGAAAAAATTGTCTTGTTCTATTGCATCAATGTCTGGTGATAATAAAGTGATGTAAAAAGTTAAACTATTTGCAGTGAAATCATCAAAGTTACGACATCACTATTTTTCTCTTATTTGTGACTTCCTTGTTGGTATTCTATTTCGTTTGATTTATTTATTTTTTTTAGATTAATATTGCTACGTAAGTTACCATGAAGATGAAAAAGCACTACTGTGCTTGCAACACCATTATTTTTATTATTATTGTTATCACTATTTTAGGGAAAGTGTAACGTATGGACTTTTTGATGTTGTCGGTCACACAGCCACTTGCAAAGAACGTTTCAAGATACTTTCTCTAGTCTTTGCTATTTCTTCTTTGATGATCTCTGCGCAATGCTAAGGTCATATCAGTTTTGGAATTTTTGGTAAAGATTGCTTTGTTAGCTAAAAGGAGACAAGAATCAACAAAAGACAGCTAAATATTTATCTGAATAAAGTGTACATTAAATACTGAACAATTCAAATTATTGCATTTAGCTGCCACTTTTCTACCAACTCACCGAATCCAATAGCTTCCATTTTGTAGACTTGACTGGCATTTTGGCTTCCAGCTCCATTTTCCGGACATTCGTCTGATCGACCGTGGAGTTGGTAGACATGCTCGGCCACGGGGGAACTAAGGCAGGAGCCCTGTTGTATCGCAAAGTATTCGTACCCAACTTCTTGTGCCGCTTTTTTACATTTTTGGATCGGGTCATAGCGGGTTTCTGGTTTCCCGTCTAGGATGTCCGTTGTGTTTTCCAACGACGTGAAGAGAGGGATGTTGGGAAGGTTAGCCCAACATCCCAGGTCGACAACGCTTTCTAGAAAGTTCAAAAGAAAAAGTGGATACTTTTGTAGTTTGTGTGTTTCTATGTTAGTCAAGTCAAGTTTTTTTTCAAAAGCCAAGACGTTTAATAATCCAGCATATTACATTCATGTTCTTATTATTATTTTAGTTCTCAAAACAGTATTTACCTAAAATAAATTTTTACCAAAAAAAATACTAATAAAAATAATAATATTAATAATGATATTTTATATCAGAAATATTTGAACATAAGAAATAAAAGAAATAAACATATACCACATTGAAATGAAGCTTTAGGATTACTATTGAAAAACATTCAATAATTATAAGAAAACTTTAAACGACAATGATTTGTATTTTAGCAAAAAATTAATTACTTTTAATTTAACATTGACATGTATATTTAAAAAAGATCTGGAAAATATAAAGTTAACAAATTTCAAGATTTTTTTTCGTCTTTTTACCTGGATAGATAGCGATGGCCTGATGAGCTATCAAGGCAAGAGAGATAAGAAAAAGTTTTGAATTCATTTTGTATTTCAATTGATATTGCTGTTCACTTAACCAAATATTGAAATATATCTGTCAACATAATTTTTGCATTAAACAAATATTACTATTCAGCACAATACGGCAGTTGTTTTGACTGCTTCTTTAGTGTGCGATAGATTTTCTTTTATTGTTGGTTTAACAATACGTTGCATGCGTACCTCAATCATATGAGCTCTTTGTTTTGTAAGTATACGGTGAAATATTTCTATCTCAACTTTCGAAAAAATCTACATGATGGCGACAAACTTTTCCAAAAGTTTTGAAGTGCTGTTATCATGGAACACATTTTTCTAGCCCGACTTTTACTTGCCGGCCAGGTAGTTGTTGTAACGTAATTAGATGTTTTCAATGCGATAATTGTGTTTAATATTTAAATGCAAACGATGACTTGTAATCACAATATGTCAGTTAACTATTTTTAAGTTGTAATTCACCGAAGAACCAACGGTGACGCCTGCACACTCACACTTGCTTATATTCTTTGCTTTTGTTTAAACTAATTAGCACTGATGATAGTTAATATTGTTGACCATAATTTTGATGATGATTGTCGTTGATAATGATTTAACTCATGATTTTTATCATATTTTGTAGATGCTGGTTGGTAATTTACGTTGAGGTTTTGTTTGCTTAGTTTCTTTTCTTCCGGTCCTCTGATTCGCTTTTGTCGTTATTGTTCGACCTATCGGCAGTTTCATTTTTCTTGAGTAAGCAAAAAGAATAAACGAGTTAAAATTAGCTAATTTTGAAAAAAATTCAATGTGTAAAATGTTTTTGAAAGTGATATTTTGTTGCGAGTGTTCGCACTCATAGGCTACATCCGTGTATAGATTCAAAAATGTTTACTCATACGCGAAGGAAAGACAATAAACTTTTACTCAGAATTAAACATTTTTCTTATCGCAAATTTATCCCTTGCGTGAGCTATCTGTCAGAGGTTTAAGCTTTGTCAAAAATTATGTTCATCTTCACCAACTTCTGATGCGTTCTTAGCCAAACTTTGTGGAACCAATTTCACAAAAACCTTGGAGCCTATATATACCAAAAATACGGAGGAAGTATGCCAAAATTATGGCATTAACTTGTTTATTTCGGGCCTTCAATTCATCTGAAACATCGGCTGGTCGTTTAATGTTCGGGTAAAATATATTTTAACTATTTCATCATCTTCTTTGCGAAATCACAGCAGCAATCAAATAGATGCAAACCTTACATTAGTTCAACGTCGTTTGTCTAACGTTGAATGCTGCAACAATGAAGCTGGCCAGTTGTTTTGACAAAAATTGATCTGCAGATCACGCCACAAAGTTCAGCTTGTGTTCAACCGGTGTTCGTGACTAAAAAGCCGGTCGTTAGTCGCCAAGTGGCGCAAGCTGGATATTTGGCAGATGAGATTTGTTGCGATTTTCCTGGAATAGCTGCTTTAAACATATTAGGTAACCGTTTGCCTAATTGATTTTTTCATTGCTGCAGCCTTGTATCAGCAAAGTAGCCTCAATTAGTTTTTGTCACCAGCTGGAAAACATGTTGTTAAGTTTTGCAAGACCGAAATAATAAATAAAATATCAGTTGGCTAAAAGCAGAAATAATAAAAACAAAATATCACTTGTTTTCCGAGAATGTAGGAGATAAGTGTTTACTGCAGACATGAATTCAATAACTTGCAAGCTGCAAAATTGCAAGACCCAGATGGCAACAATGAGCCATTAAATAAAATAAATGTTTGGAATGCTGCTAAAACCTGATTGCAATGCAGTTTCATCGGCATTGTGCAATTCATAAAGCAGTTTCAAATTTTCTATTGTCTGCTTTTGTAGAAACGAGCAAAAATATTATTTTTGTAATTGCAAATTACCACATTTAGAAACCTTTTCAAAATGCTAATCTTCATTTAAAAGCTCAATAAAAGAAATAAAATTATCACTTCGTCTCATCTATTTACGTTCGCGATAGCCTAGTATAGAAGTATGATAAAACTAGGCTATGGGTATCCGTTAGTAGATCCAATGGGAGGCACTTGGTCATGTGCCCCACTCCGAAAAAACTGAGAAAAAACATATATCCTAATCCTAATTCTTCCCCATTTTTGGAAAAATGTTTCAAGCCTATTTTATAAATCAACCGGCGGCATTAGGCAAATATAGTTTGAGCAAAGGATTTAAGATATAGAAATAATTTGAAACGTGCCTTCCAAAACTAAAAAATATTGCAGTAGGCCTACCTGTATTTCGAAATAAACCCGTTGCTCACTAAGCTAGTTCACAATTAGATTGACCTATTGCAATATTTCTAGAGGTATGAGGTGAAATAGCCTAGTTTGTTTTTGTTTTGTTTTAACATTTGTTTTTGAGTTGGAATCTTTATCCTCTGACTGATAAAGCCTTTGATACGTTATTCTTGGCAGTTTCACATTTGCAGGCTACATTGTAGAGTATTTAAACCACTGACACAGGCTATGGTCACAAATATTGACAGAGTGGAACTTCCAGTAGGTGAATGTTGTTGCTGAGAAGTTAGTCCATCCACTAGGTTCCGCTGAATGGAAAGCAGTCCTGAAATGCGTTGCTCAAGTGCACATCCCGAGAGCTGAACCGCTTCTTTTTGATCTTGAGTCAAGTGCTTAGACAGTGAGCTACCTGGGCGGACATTACGGCTTGCGTAGTACAAATGAGAAGACAAGGGCACCTCAGAGCGACTTTAGGAGTTTTAAACAAAAAAAAGCTACACAACTCTTCAGAAGACAAGCCTTGAACAAATAAACTGTTGAAACCCTGGTCTATAGTTACAAAAGAATTTTTTTTGTACCGTAAAGTAACTTTATTTTTAAACCTCAAGTTTTAACAAATTTATTTAATATTGATTTGATGAATTTTTGCAAATGCAAAGTGTGGTTTTTAATCGAACCACAAGCAGGTGCCCTTCTTCAAGCGGTCAACAAGAAGCTACACACACATAAACAAACTCAAATAATATTAAAATTAATTATCTACCAAAACGCGCTAGTTCTCGAGCTTGACCCACCATCTCCTAGACTGCTCCAAGATCAGCAAGAGGAAAGTCGAGATAGGCAGATAAGCTTGAAGCAGCCAATAACCCTTAATTTTCATCCACAGATCACCATCTACCGCGGTGGGTCCCTTCGGTCGTAGTGAGTCGTAGTAGCACAAATTGCGCAACAAGGACAACAGGTCATGTGATAATACACACATCAGTTCGTGTGTTGCAGATGCAAAGGGGTAACATCTAATATATTAACATCCCCTCTTGTTTGCATGAGTGTTTGTACAGTACAAAATAACAGTTACAAAACATAAATAATATAACACCACTCACGAAATCTTCACCAAAAATAATCACATAATTTTACTGAAGGTCTACGATTTCTTTGTGGTCTTGCATCAGGGGTAGACCTATCAGCATTGGGTAATACATTGTTACAAGGAGGTACATAATTATTGTTGTTGGCTCTTGAATTGAAATACGATGCATTTGATTCATTATCATCACTTTGGCTTTGGTTTTCACTGCGATCAATACGAATATGAACACGGTTTCGTTTGTATGTTACACCATTCGTAGATTTAACGATGTAAGTGCGTGACGATTGTTTTCTCACAATTGTACCACTGTGCCATTGTTCTTTTCTGGGTTTTGATAAAATACTTTTTGGTTAACAAACAATGCAGGCAAACGTTTGGCAGTTTTGTCATGGTATTTTTTAATGCTATTTTTCCGTTTTTGCCGTTTACAGTGTTCCACAGATTTACAGTGCTTGGTAATCACAGGTAGAACAGAGCGAGTTTGTCGTCCAAATACAATTTCAGTAGGACTAACACCAACATCCTGACGAGGAGTGTTACGGATTTCAAGTAAAGCTAAATACTGATCGTCATGGTTTTTAGAAGTACGTTTGAACATGTTTTTTAAAGTTTTTAGTGCGGATTCCGCTTTACCATTTTCTCGTTGATAACCAGGACTGGAAACAGTGTGCGTAATATTCCAGTTAGCACAAAAGTTTTTAAATGCAGTAGACATAAAAATAGCAGCAGAATCAGAATTCAAACATTTTGGAATACCATATCGTGCAAAATGTTTTTTTAAACAGTGTACAACAGACATTGCGGTTGTGTATGTCAACAAGTCGGCTTCTATAAAATTAGAGTAGGCCTAATAGTCAACAGTGACTAGATAAGATTTACCATTGAATTCACACAAATCAACACCACAAATTTTCGAAAGGAAAGTTCCTTCGTTGTGTTGTTTTAAAGGTTCTTTTGTGTTGAGAGGTTTTAGTTCAGTTTTCCCTTGCTTTCTCAAAGCAATTGGCACTTTTCTACAGGGCAAAATTTTAGACGAAACATTAGAATCAAGCTGCAAAGAAACAGTGCCGAAATCACCTGGTTCAGCATCACAGTTAACATTAGCAATGAAAACGTCATGATTAACAGAAATAAGATTCATTTCTTGGATAGTTCTTAAGCCTAGCAGACAATTGTACTTATTATCTACTACGATAAATTTAACAGCATAATCATTGTTAGTTTTCAGGTGACAAACGTTTAAAGTAGTTTCTCCAACGGGCTTCATCGATGTTTTATTCCACATAGTCAGTTCTTTCGTGCATTTGGATATTTGCTCTTCATTTACAAATTTCATTGAGATCGTGTTATCAGCTCCTGTGTCTAGTTGAAATCGAACATTAAAAGAGTTTACCTTCAGCAGTGCTGTTAGCCTCGAGTTAATTGTTTCATTTTTCACTCCATGAAGGTGTACGCTGTCGGCACTATAAGTTGTGAGGCGATTGCTTCACTGCGTCATCATAGACTTGGTGAATTTTCTTTTTACAAACAACTTTAAAGTGATTTCTTCCTTTACAGTGAGTGCAAGTTTTTCCATGAGCGGGACAAAAGAATTTGCCTTTTCGATGTTTTCGACCACAAAATTTACATTCAGCTACAATGTGACTATTTGCGCTTTTGTTGTGTTCGTATTCCTTACTTTTGTGATCAAGCTTGTGCTCATTTGTTTCAGAATAGTTGGCTTCTTCTACAATTCGGTGATTTAATTCAAAATTGTGGCAAATTTTTATTGTTGTATCCAAATTTAGATATTCTTCTCTATTTAGGATGCCTTGTAATTTCTTACATACCGATGTTCCAATTTTATCGCGTAGGCCTATCATCCGTTCGGTGTAGTTGGCAAAATTGCATAGTTCTGCTTTTTTTCGTAATTCAGTCAGGAAACAGTTAAAATGTTCACTTACTTTGGTTTCCCAGAATCTTCGATTGTGAACGAGTTCGCTTTCTGCTTGCGTACAGAAGTTTTGCAGTTTTTCTAGCAGGATTGTGGATTCTTCTTGTCTTCTTCACTTAAGTATGTAAATTGCTTTGCAACTTTGATTACCTCAGGACCAGCACAGTTGAGTATTTGTGAAGAGAGGGGCGTTCTTCCCGCCCCTCTCTTCACATGTCCTCTGCCCTGGCGCCTGCTGGTTTTGTTGGCTCTTTCTTTGTTTCCACAAAGATAAGAGTTAAACTGACTGGTAAAGCGGTGGTCGAATATCATTGTGGCTCCGCCATTCTGAATTTGCGGACGGGTCATGTAACGTTTTCGATCCACACTCTCCCTCCACAGGTACCTCGACTCCCCAGCCTGGCCCCCGCGACCTAAGCTGGTGGACTTACCCCTCCGGGTGCATCGTCACCCCTAAATCACGCCGCGGGGTGTGGCAGGCCGGTTTTCTAAAGTCTTCGACCTGGCTATGTTTGTTTGTGCTCTCTCGCCGTGTCAATTATTTGTACCCGTGCGCTGTTGATGCAAATAAAACAGTTTAACACTAGTGGTGCGATACTGACGAGCCCAGCCTCATGGGCGAAACACGGTGTCTATCGCTGTCAATTCTTGCTACAAATCGGCTGCCGAGAAACATACAGTTGAGTATTGTTGCTGTTTGAACTTCCTGACTTTTCTTGGACGCTCCACTGGCAATCATGTAGATTTCTACTTCGGTCTTCCACTCTGGGAATATTTGCGCCACATTTGCATTGTGTATATCCAACAATGATGGTTTTCTAGCGTCTATGCTCATTGTAGTTGCTTGTCCTCTGAACTTACTCAATTTAGCATTTCATAATAATACTCGCTGCCACAGTTCGTGTGTTGCAGATGCAAAGGGGTAACATCCAATATATCAACAATGACGTTTTTTGTATTACGTCATAATACCAGAGCATCAGATACGGTATAGTTTCAGTTGCATCGTCTTTTTTCTCGGTCAAAATCTGATGTAGGTTAATCACTATAATAATCAGTCATTATTTAGCAAATACCAATTGAACATTAGCCAGAAGAGATTACTTTTTTGTATTATTTAGCCTATCTGCCTAAAATGAGTAAAATGTGCTCTCTTTTGGAAGTTCAGCGATGTCAAATTGTTGTTCTCCACAGGGAAGGCTACATAGAACGTCAAATTGATGAGCAGCTTGGATTTAGTAAAACTGCTGTGCATCAGGCAATTGTGAAATTCAAGAAATCAGGAACTTATGCTGATGAAAAACGCAGCGGTTGTCCTTGCCCCCGGAAAACAACTCCTAGAGGTGGCATTTTCATGAAAAGGCAACCGAACCTCACTTTCGGGTAGACTTGTTTTGATAAGCCGAACCTCACTTTCGAATTATTAACTAGCAAATTAAGATTGCAGCCCCTCCATTATAAGTGATCACGAGCTGTCACGCTGGAATGATCTATTCACTTCCAACTAACATTTCTAGACAAAATTCAAAGAAAAAGTCACACTTATTTTGTGGTGGCCCCAGGGCCGTTGACAGGATTTCTCGGGCCCGGTACCAATTTATTTTCGGGCCCCTTTCATTGACAATGTTATGAATATAAAGGTTGTGTACAAACTTTTATTGATGTCGTTTAAGCATGGCCATTTAACAACTCTTGCGCAATCTTAAGATTTCTTGAATCGTAAAACTTATTATCTCCATTTAGCGGTTGAGTTTTTGAACTTTTATTTGTCACATGGCACTAGAGTATTACTTCCCAATTCCATTGATGTTTCACTGGTCATTCTAGGCTCACCAGAAGAGAATTTTCAGCAAAGGTAGTGCAGACAGTCAGAAAGTTTTCAATTTGATTTGGGAAAGGTTTTTGGGCCTCGGTTAAACATTTGCTGATTGCTGCAATCTGAAAAGATGTTTTGGTTTAATTTTTGTGCAGAAATAGGGATAGCAATCCTCTTAGGCTACTTGTGCCATTTCAGTTTTTGAGTTTGAACAAATATTAGCCTGTTTATTTTGAAATTCGTGTTTCGGATAATACTCGTGGTTAGGGAAATCACTATAGGCTACTAGACTAAATTCTTATTTTACTGTTTGGTGGTTGAAATGGCTATTTTACTACTAGAAAGCTGAAGTGGGCCCGGTACCCAGAAAGGGGCCCGATACTTTACCATCTGACGGCTGAAATGGCTGTTTTAACCTCTGGTGGCAATTCCTTTAGATCTGATTATATTAAGATCTTGATAATGTTTGAAGT
The DNA here is from genome assembly GCF_918807975.1 of Aplidium turbinatum. Taxonomy (NCBI): domain Eukaryota; kingdom Metazoa; phylum Chordata; class Ascidiacea; order Aplousobranchia; family Polyclinidae; genus Aplidium; species Aplidium turbinatum. Next base: position 17,529,284 of record NC_137489.1, read on the forward strand.
CGCTGGGAATCTTTTAAATCCGGGCCCCTTAAACATTCCGGGCCCGTGTCCAAAAGTATTACCTCGAACCCCCTGTCAATGCCCTTGGGTGGCCCATGAAAATTCAATGATTAATTTAAGGAAAAAGTTTTAAAATGTTTGCGGAAACTCCGATCAGCCACTCATGGGAGTGGGACTAGAGTTGCCAGATTGGGCTCTTTTACGCCATATTGGGCTACTTTTGATTTCTCCAGGCGCCAAAATTCGCGTTGGGCGCGCTTTTTTGGCTGGAGCCCAATTGGGCTACATTTTTTTAAATATAATATAACTTTTTATGTAAAAATTGTATCATGCTTAAGATTTTTACCTAATTCGTAGCAATTTCATTGAGGAGCAGCGTTTTTGGAGGCTTCGGTCTGGCAGGGTTGCCAATTTGGTATAAAGATGCCAATTTTCAAAAATGTGCATGTTTAGGCTTTAATATCTGGCAATCCTGGAAACTTAAGTGATCCAGGTTTTCATGAAAATGCAATGGACATCAGTTCAGTTTGTTTTTATTTTTGATCATTACAACGAAAAACAATATGTGGGTCATTTCATGTCAACTGATACAAAAAAAAGTGATTTTGTCACCTACCCTCTCGGATTTTGCTCATACTTACCATACTTGTAGAAATTTCTTTGCTGATCACAAAAAACTAAATCTTTTGAAAATCGGTCAACTAGAACATAATTTATAGCCATTTGAACATGGCCACTTTTGTGATCATTCAAGCGGAACAATCAGCTTCTGGTTTAAATGTGAAACTTTGAGTTAACGTATCTTTGCATGTATGCATCTGTAACCAATGTTTTTTTCAGACATTGTTGTTCATACAATAACTAAAGCATTGCAACAATCACCAACCACATCAATTGTGACCTTTCACCTTTAACCCTTAGTTGATTAGGAGTAATTTTTGTGTTCAGTGATGCGGAACATACTTTTTGATATTGCATAGCTCGATGCGGGTAGGCTACCACCGACATAGACAAGTGATGTATCATTGCCATTGGAAAGGTACTCCAAAACTAACAACATTATGCAAGAAGCGTTGAAGACCTACCAATTTTTTCCTTGCATTTCAAACCATTTTGGACAAAAAGATTCCTTGTAACAGAAGAACTATAATAATAATAATGATCGTGTCTTTATTTGCAACTATTGCGATAACACACAGTATACACTGCGATCACAGATGCGATACAACAGACCACAGGAACAGCGAAGGGACATATATTCTTCGATTCAGCTGCTCCCATTATTTTAGCTGTCGTGTATACCGTAGTTTTTGCATATAATATACGGTAAATATAGAGTTCTTCTGTTACAATAAATCTTTTTGTCCAAAATGGTTTGACAAATAAACAAGCTTTGACAGACCCAACGCCTGCTATATAACTTAATATATTACCGGTATGTAGTATGCGTTGGGTCTGTCAAAGCTTGTTTATTTGTCAAGGGAAGATGTAGGCTTTTAATGCAGTTTTATTACATATAAGGTATATATGTAAATACGATAACTTTAAAGTCTGTGTTATTGTTTTGGTACTCCCCCCATAAAGGAGTGGCTCTCCCCCCCTAAAGTTTTGCGCCCTTTTCCAAACTACCAAAATCTGCATATCATAAAATCTGCTTGAGCTGGAGATACGGTTTTTGTGTCAAAACAGTCAAAAGACGTCATTTCCTATCTGCTTTGTGAACACTGAACAGTGATTGCGCCTATCTTGAGTAAAAAAGCAGTAGGCCTAATTTAGAAAAAAACTGTTTTGAGTATTTTAGCACAATACAGCGCTGAACAAGTATTATGGCCCAAGCTATTCAATAAACAAAGTTCATAAACTAACCTGGTTACTCTGTTTTATTTCTCTAAACTGTAAAACTGGTGAAGCAATAAACAAAATAAGTGTCTCTAATTTTTTTTGCATTCATACATAGCTAAAATACCCCTGTTTTTGTCATATTCCTTAGAGAAAGTCCTGAGCGTGGAATCCGCTTTCAAGCTCCAGGTGCCATGCGTCGCATTTGTTGGATGGCGAAGCGATTTATGCCATTAAAATTTGGATGTTTCATTATCAGTTTAATATGTTAAAGAAAGAAGCATAAGGCATTCGAGAACTAGCCACCTTTTAGATCTGTTGCGATTCATCTGAAAGCATGGATTGGATTCATATCACCCAATATTATAGAAGAACGACTAAATGATGTCGGACTCATAGATCAACTTCTGAATTATCCTCATACAAGTATTTCTGCTGCAACTAGCAAAAAGCTTGGTCTGCATGTATGACATCTGTCCGAAGAAATGGTTGGACTAGTCTTGTTTGACTCTCGATTGTCTATGGAAAGTAAAAAGTTAATGGTGGCAACCATGATAGATGAAACAGCAGAACGTCCACCAAAAAACCAAGCATCAAAGCAGATGGGTTTCTTGGCAATCAGGGTCTAGAACTGGAGAACAGTTTTGCACCTCCAATTCTAAACGGCTTCTTCAACTGTTAGGTGTAGAATCTACACCTAAATTTTTTTATAGGAATTTTATCTACACTGTAGATGAAGCAACACTTTCAAAGGATCCTGCTCATTGGACTGAAGAGGGTGCATTTATTCAAGCTTTACACATAGCGAAGGGACTTTCAGCAGTCAATAACAGGCCAGAGAAAGGAGTTGCTGTAATCCAGGATTTTAACAAACTCTTAACTAAAAATGTGGACCCACTTCAGTTTCTTTTGCAAGTTGTTACTGAACACTGGAAACTGTTTCCATATTGCAACAAGAACAATATTGTCGATTCTTCTTTGTTGGAACCTTCTTCGCTGGTCGAGGAGCTCTGCCTTTTACCACCTATCAGCAGTGGCGGCGACACAGTCTAAATGCTTGGCTAGGTGTAAAGCAGACCTTGAATTGATCTGTCTTCCAGTTAACGCAGACCATTTGACGTATGATAGATGACGCATTTTCAGATAGTGTGGTCTGCGGTTTGTTCCTCCTTGCCACACTCACAGATCGCGGATGGAGCCATCCCCCATTTGTGCATGTTTGAGCGGAATAGTCCGACACCAGTATGCAGGCGGTTGAGCCGCACCCAGGCCTTCCTTGGCAAATGCATTTGGGTTGGGTGGAGGGTGGTGTTGGAGATGAACTTTGGAGTCTTGTGGAGTTCTTCTTCCACTCTGAGCTCCATTGGTGGTCTGCCCAGGTAGCCACACTAATGGATTGGTGTTCAGCGGTTTTCATCAGGAGTTGTGCAGCACAAACAAATGGATGTATCGATTTCAGTCGCCGACGTTGCTCGCTCACAGACTCGTAGAGACTTGAGTGGAGCAAGTGGTTGTGGTTCATAGCGCAGCAAGAAAGAAACAGGATGGCTTCTTCGCGACGAAGCTCAGCAGGTTGGATGCCTGCAAGGATAGGGAGATTGTTCGATGGTGTAGGTCGCAACTCGCAGGCATCCTGTCCCTATGCGCAAGGCAATATGCAAAATATTGTCGATAATATTGCTTTTCGCAGTACCGACCAGAATTATATTTTGAAATGAATAGCGTCACCAGTGTTCCCTCAAAGGTGCAAAAACAGAGAGAAAAAACGAAATTCTGTAGACGTTTCGTCGTCACAAAAAATAGTGAAAACAAGATTTGAACAGATTTCACGAGTCCTGATTTCTTGGAGGGAACAGTGATCGTCACATATTTTTTATAGAGCTACCGCCTACCGGTACTGTGCTTTTTGTTTCAAATGTGTTTTTTTTCTAAATAACTGCTTTTCTACTTAAGATAGATGCCTTCAATGTTCACAAAGCAGATAGGAAATCATGCTTTATACATCTTTTGACACATAAAACCGTATCATAAAACCAGTCGGCAGCCGTGGCCGAGTGGTTAGCGCGTTGGTCTCGCAGTCGAGAGCCTGCATGTTCGACTCCAGCCACCCGCACTTGCTGTTGTTTCTCTGGGCAAGAAACTTAACGATAATTGCCTCTACCTAGTGATCGATTTCGAGTAATGGGTAGTACAAAATTTAAGTCATAAGTAAAGTAGACAACCGGAAAACAGACATTGCCGTCGGCTGCAGCGTGGGTCAGGTGTATGTCGGAAGGCGTACACCGATGCATAGCGCTCAAGTCCGCTTTCCCGCAATGCAGGATAAAGATAAACAAACAAACAAACAAACAAATCTCTAGCTCAAGTGGTTTTTGAGATACGCAGATTTGGTATTTCGAGGGAAGGCACAGAACTTTAGGGGGAAGACCACGGCCATCCCTAAATCAACTTCAAATTTAAAAAAAAATGCAAGAGATATTTTTTCTGACATGTTTGCACACCTGCAAAATAACTTGAATTTGTGATTATTGTAAAATGACTATAGATCAGAATTTTCATAAATAGGAAAAATATGTAGAAAATTTGGTATTGAGAAAAAATGTTTGGATAGTTTCAGGGTCAAATTCATATCTAAAATTTTTGTTGCAATAGTCAATAAGCCATTAATTTTATTTATGATTCTAAATCTCCTTGAAAAGACCTTTCCAATGACATATCACTTGTCTATGTCGGTGGTACCCGCATCGAGCTATGCAAGATCAAAAAGTATGTTACGCATCACTGAACACAAAAACTACTCCTAATCAACTAAGGGTTAAAGGTGAAAGGTCACAATTGGTGTGGTTGTTGATTGTTGCAATGGTTTAGTTATTGTATGAACAACAATGTCTGAAAAAAACATTGGTTACAGATGCATACATGCAAAGATACGTTAACTCAAAGTTTCACATTTGAACCAGAAGCTGATTGTTCCGCTTGAATGATCACAAAAGTGGCCATGTTCAAATGGCTATAAATTATGTTCTAGTTGACCGATTTTCAAAAGATTTAGTTTTTGTAATCCAGGGTTGTCAGATTGGCCCTTTTGGGGCCAAATTTCAGAAAGTTGGCTCTTTTTAAAGGCGGTTGGCGCAAAAAAAATTGTTTGGCCCCTTGGCCCTTTCTTTTCAATATTTGGCTCTTTTCGGAAGCAGTTGGCACATACTATCAAACTAGCTATTTAAATAAATGTCTTTCGGAAATTGAGACTGAAAAGTGTTATTTCAATTTCTTAGACAGTGCTTGGTGTATTTTATCAAAAGTTATCTGGACAATGTTTATGCCAATACCAAAGATTCAAGTGGAAACACTGGTAGAATGTAGACTGTGTTGGTATCGAAAAATTTTGATACAAAAAAATTTAACTGAATGCATCCCCACAACCAGAGGCGCCGGAAGCGGAGGGCAGGGGGGGAGAATGCCCCCCTGCCCTCAATTTTTCGTTGGATAGGGGGGCAGGAGGGGCAATGGTGCCCTTTTAAGGTCATGTAAGCTACTGCACATTTTGCAATACGACATAACAATTTCAGCTATTAGCTTAATATTATTCTTTCATTTCAGCTATTAGCTCAATTTCAGCTATTTCAGCTATTAGCTTAATAATAATCTTTCATTTCTGCCCTAAAATAATATTCTACATCATCATAACAGAGCATGATGCCATCCTGTGCCATAGTTTTTTGTATACCGGACACTTGTATCATTACTCGATGATGAGCTGATGGATGAGCATTATGCAAAACTTATCTTAAAACTTTAAAAAAAATTGGCCTTTCAGCAACAAAAGTGCCCTTTTTTCATAATCCTGCCCCCCCGGTCAAAAACCGTTCCGGCGCCCCTGCCCACAACCTGCGTGGCCGAATGGGTTAGGGCAAAGGAGTAGTAATTTCGATTGCATGGGTTCGATTCCCACCTTCTGCTAATACTATTTTTTCTTCTGCAACTGAACTGAACTGAGTGCAAGAAGAATCTTAATGACTGCAATCAATGGAGTTAAGGAAAATTGTGACTGAAATACCAGTGATGTCATATACGTCACGCATGATTGCGGTATGGAATTCGGACAGTGTACTACGTTAAAGTGCCTGCCGACTGTGTTGTTGTAATGTTGTACCGGTAACGTTATTGGATGGTCATTTTATTTTTGTTTGGATGCGAAACGCCGAAACACACATAAAACAAAAACTGACAGTGTGCATCCAATGAGAGAGTGCGAAAGACCGTAGCCCTGAAGGCGTAGGAGGTCGTCGAGTCTGCACTTTCTCATTCAAATAGTTACACAAATGAAAGTATTGCGTTGTTAATATTGTTGCAAATTGACACAAAAAAGAAGGAAGGAAGAACAGAAAAAACAAAACAAATACAGATACTACAAACAATAATAACAATTAACATAGTCAGGTAGTGGATGTCGTTTTTATAGCTCTTGATTATTGAAGAAGTGTATTTTGCACATTTTACTGAAATATTTGAAGCCTTTGTTCATGTTTTTTTTTATATTTTGAGGTAAACTGTCCCATACCTTGATTCCCATGCATTTTAAACTTTTTTGAAATAATTGGGTATTTGCCAGTTTAGTATAAAGTGAATTGGAACTTGAACGTCGGGTGTTATACGAATGAATAGATGATACATGTGTAAAGAAAGTTTTGAAGTTTTCCGGTAGTTTATTATTATAAAATTTGTACATAAATTTGCTTATTTCTAGTTTATAAGTAGAATTAACAGTTAATATTTTATTTTCTTGATAGAGTGGCAGTAATTTAGTTTTCATTTCAAATGCTCCTGTAACGATTTTAATTATCTTATTTTGTCTAACCTGAATTCTATTCAAGTATTTTGTGGGTGCGCATCCCCAGTTGATGATTCCATATTGTAGGTGCGAGTGTACAATGCTATGATAAATATTGATTAGAACTTTTCTAGTAGTGAATTTTCTAAGTTTGCTGAGTACGCCTGAAGAAGAGGATAGTTTTTTCGACAGGTTATCAATGTGTTTATTCCAGTTGAGTTTGTTATCTATTGTGATTCCTAAGTAGCGCGTGTGGTCAACTTTTTTAATTATTGTATCATTTAATTTTATTTGCATATCGGAGAGTGTAGTCTTTTTATTGTTAAAGAGTATGTAGTTAGTTTTACTCAAGTTGAGTGTCAACTGATTGTTATCAAGCCAAGTGTAGAGTTTACATATAGTCTAAGCGTAAAACGTTTTGACCTGGAATAAATTGCGACCTTAACAAACTAGGTATCGTTGGAAAGCTTAACTCCTCTAGATTAAGATTTTCACTCTCCTCCAATCAGAGACCCTTGGCAAAAAAAGTTATGGCCGTTTTTGAAGCAACACCTTGCGCCGCTAGTGGCGAAACTGTATTTTTCCTTTTGCACAAGTTTTTAGGCTCATTTTTAACTTTTTTCCCTATGTGTATAAGAAAGAGACAACTCACATATGATAAAATATTATTTATATTTAAATGACGTCACTCTGACGTCATCAAATTAAAATTGCTTACCTATTACTCTCAGCCCATTGATAATTGCAGATCCAATACATTTGTTCTAAAAGATCGTTTTTAGACATAACGGTGCTTCATATAATGATTCAAGGGGGCATTTTGACCCCAGGTCCGGTTTAATGACGAAACTAAGCGCTACAAGTGGCGAGAGTATATTATGGGCATTATACAAAAAGTGCGAAATTTTTAAAACTTTAGTTCAATAATTTTGCCGTCGAGTGCCCAAGACGTGTAACTATTGTTCTTGTCGACGGTGAAAATTCGACTAACACTGCTAGTGGATATGCCATGTCTGAGGAGTAGCCTACAGCTCAACTATCCAGTGGAATCTTTCGGGTAGCCCAAATTTGGGCAATAGGCTACACAAATAATAATATATATTTGCATCAGACAAAGCTGTCCATATCCAAAACAAAACAACAAAATAATACACAAACTGCAAATGCACAAATAACGAACAACAACAACGAAATAATACACAAACTGCAATGTACAAAATCTCACTAAATAGGCTATCTACTATTACAAGTTTACAGACAATGGTACGGTAGTGTTACAAGTTAGAAAAACTGAAAGTATTCAGAACGATAAAAACAATCAGATGACATGGCAGCCATCAAAACTAGATATCAGCATACATAGAATTATTATAATGAAGACGATAATTTGATATAGGCAACGATGGCAATCGGACCTCATCAGGGAGGCAACAATAGAGTTAGACTCATAAATCAAAAGGGCAAACGTTCCATTTTTTATAAAATCATTTACTGAAACATGATCAAAATGTCGCAATCTTCAGGGCAGTCTTCTTGTACATAACTGAGATTGCAACAAGTTTCCCCACGACACTCTCCACATGCTGTTACGCACTTCAAGCCATGTTTTCTGCAGCTGCAAGACATTGTACCACATTGATTTTTTGTTCCTTCTTTGCATTTGCATCGTACAACGTTCAATAGCCATTCTGGTGCCGGATCTAAATTGGCCTTTATTGGCATAACTGCACCTGCTGCGTCAGCTTTCCATCCCCATTGTGCGAGATCCAAGATTTCAGTGTCAAGATGCTTCCACTGACATACCTGAAACAACAGTTTTATATCAACTTAGATAAATCAAGTCTTGCTGCCATAAAATTTTTGATTTGTAGTACACCACATGCTTATGCTAGTCATATTATAACGCAAGTTGTTTTGCTATAACTTGCATCTTTTCCTTACAGCAGTTTAATAGCGCAATTTGCTGTAATATTTTGAAGTTACCGACAACAAACAATTCTTGAAAAATATCTTCAAGTGGTATAATCTATAGAGCAAAGACGCTTTTATACTAAATGATTACCGGTATTGTGTTACAATACCATTAAGCTACGCACTATTATTTCACCTGCAAATGTACTCTGAAGGAATGAAAACGAATTGCAGCTTCGGTGGGTGGCAATCTTTCAGGATGAACAGTGGAAGCTGTTGCAACCATCTGCATGTACTTGACGTACCGTAGTTGGCAAAGTGAATCGGCAGGTTTTGCACTAAAGCTTGATAGATCAACAAAATGTAGCATTATTATTGGTGAATCTCATTCAGACTGGTACTCAGCAACATTTCCATTTCTTCTTATTTAATTAACTGTGCACCAATACAGTCCCAGTAACTAACCTTTTCAATAACAAATCTCTTCCAGCATCAGCTATTTGCTCACGTGTAGAATCTAATCTCCCAAATACATCAGCAGAATGTTGAAATTCTTCCTTCTTCAGGTAATTGAACATCTTTAGCTTTCCTAAGCAACAAGACAGATGAAATAATTAATCATTGTCACCAAATAATGTGTGCATACACTCCATACATTGGCATTCCATAAAATGGTGAAAATGTACTTTCAGACAAGCATGGTAAGCAGTTCAGGAATGAAGAGTGGGGAAAATCAAGAAAATACTGAAAGCAACATTAAAATGTAGGCTACTGCTACCACAGCTGATTAATTATATTGGTACCTTGTTGATATATTGCAGAAGTTGTATCACATCCACTCCAAGCATGAGCAAACAGCAAGTAATTAGGCACCTCTAGTGAGTGGACAATGTCTGAAATCTTCCAGTACTTCAGCTCTCTTTGACTAGAATCACTTTTCCGATCAGTACTGAAGTAAATTGTGTTTTGTTTGTCACTCCAATGATGACACAAAAGAACTAAGATGTCTGTATCATCAGCAGCCACAACCACAGTGTTGATTGTAGATAATTGTAACACCCTTTTCACAATCAGAGTATCAGCATCCTTTTGAGCTTGATATACAAAACAACCATGAGCTTTCAAATGCTCAAATAACAGTTTGATTAATTGCTCTTTGTTGTTTGTATTGCGAAGAAACATTTCACGACTCATTGTTACCAAAGCATCTTGTGAAATTGTTACATTTGCTGATAAATTGCTTCCACGCCTGCCTTGTTCGTAAGTCTTTGTTGACTTGTGAGATGAGTATCCATCAAACACAATGCTGATGATGGGGTATTTTCCATACTGTCTTTGTACAAATGCACAGTATTCTTTTAAAACGTCTCCATACTTAGATTGTGAGGGCCATTTCACCTTATGCAACAGTGCACCACCATCTACGACGCAAGCATTGGCATCAATGTTACTGACTGAGGTAGTCATATCCAGTAGTTTATTCCTTAGTGTTGATTTTGCTGGTTTACGCATCATACCATTCACAAATAAGGAAGTGGGGTCTGGTGTCAATTCATACTCAAAATAACTGGCTACATTGCGAGGATCCGTGCCAATTATCGCAGTGAGACGAGTAAACAAAATTGTAGGATCAATGTGTTCCTTTTGTTGATCTAATTTTATGCCAGGTTGAAGTTCATTTAGTGTGTGGGCACGGTCAGCTCTCCTTATTTTCGCCTGTTGATAGCAAATACCATCTAACTTCTGCTGAACAGCTCTACCAACTTCCTCTGCTTTGTCACAATTAATGTTGTCACTTTCAGTTGCTGTGAGTCCAGAAGCAAGTGATTTCAGCAATGGCTCTTCAGGGTCAAAAGGATTATGTTCAGCAAACCATGCGTCAAGCTTTTCCATATCTTCATTATCGCGCCTTATTCTACTGTTGCTTAATTCGAGGTGCTGTTGGCTTGACATGTGTTGCTGGCCAGTCAGTGTTGTCATAGCAATATGTACGCTGGCACATCTGTGCATGCTGTTTGTCCACATCGATCTTACAGATTCGGTTACACCTCTACCATGAGTTAATCCTCCCCTGCTCTTCAGACTCCGCATAAGCACTTGCTCAATTACAAGGTCAGTCCAGAGACCAGCCCAGTACCTGTCACTGCGTCGCACAGTGCTGTATCCACGTTCGGTGAAGTTGGTGTAAACCCATGGGTAAGATGTTGGAAGTTCCTGCATGCTCTGTAAATAAATTCGAGCACATTTTGCATAATGGATATGGCCTGTTGCAGCAAACAAGTGGATCATTTGATTCACTGCATTGAGATGTAGGTTCCAATTTCCAGTGCGTGCTGCCCTGACAAAATTTTTGATCACATTCACATAATACAGATATTGAACCCAAAGTTTGCTGGTTCTTGATAAATCACTAATATAATATTTGTGTAAAGTTAGTTTCTCACTCAATTCTTGAAGAATTTTTGAGTCACTTACTAATTCAATGCACTTTTCAGGTGAACTTGCAACAATATCTACAATACTCTGCAACTTATTAAAACATTCTGTTCTTTCAGTGAAGCCATTTTCTTCACCGCTTGCTTTTGGCAAGCACTGCTCAAAGAGCTTTGTTGTCAGTGCCGATTCAGTAAGAAAATGACCTCTTAAAGCACGAGAAATTGCCTTTCCACTTGCCATGTGTTCAATTGTATTAGTACCGTAGATCGTGCCCCATGCTTCACATAATAAGAAGAGCGAGAAGAGTTGATTTCCCCGCCATGTACATATTGCTGCCTATTGGTTAAATAGGAATGAATAAGGTTTTTAACGTTTCCCCTTACGCCATAATGATTCAACTTGTCGATTAAGATTTCGTGATTAACTGTATCAAATGCTTTTTTGAGATCTATAAATACTGAGCACACAATGTGATTGTTGTTTAGTTCATTTATGATATCTTCATGGAAGTGAGTAATTGCTAAATTGGTTGAGTAGTTTTTCCGAAATCCAAATTGCAAAGGGGAGAAGAGTTTATATTTGTCCCAGAAATTAGCCAAGCGTTTGTGAATGATTGTCTCAAATATTTTGTTGAAAGGCGATAAAATTGATATCGGTCTATAATTCTGAGGTTCCTGCTTGGAGCCTGATTTATAGATAGGTATGACTTTGGCTATTTTCAAAGCTTCAGGATAGTGTCCACTAATCATACAGTTATTAAAGACTCGGGTAAGATAAGGAGCTATTAAGAACTTGGAGCTCTTTATAATAGTCAAGGGAATGTCGTCGTATCCTGGGGACTTGTTATGCTTGAGGTCATCAATTATATTTATTATTTCGTTATTATCTGTTGGTTGCAGGCTGACGGAAGTAACAGGGCTAGACCGTCCATTTTTTAAAGTATTTCTGTAATTTGTGCTTATTTGTTTACCTTTGGCTAGTTTATGACCAATATTCACAAAATAGTTATTCATTTCCTCGCAGATTTCTTCTGGTTTTTCTGTAGTTGTGTGATTGTTAAGCGAGATTTTGGATGGTAATTCATTAGTTTTGTTTTGTTTACGTATTATCTTGTTGATAGTCTTCCAAGTATCTGAGGAACTTCTACCTAATTTGAATATTTCTTTGTAATAAGCATTTTTCGCTTTGGTTTTTATGCGAGTTAGTTTGTTACGAAATTGCTTATATTCATTGTGTATTGTGGGATCCTTATTTTTGAGAAATTTTCGAAAAAGTTTATTTTGTTTTTTGATAAGCTTCAAGATACGATTAGAAATCCAAGGTTTACCTGATGAGGAATGTTGTTTACGTGTTTGTTTAACTTTAGGAAAATGTAGGTTTGTTAAGAAGATCATTTTAGCAATAAGCCATTCAATACTATTACTGCTTATTGCGGTTGAAGTTTGAAGGTTAGAGTCAAGATCAGCTAGATATTTTTCAAGCCTTTGTGCGGTGATTTTTCTAATCAATGGCCTCGACTGCTCTTTATGTGATGCCGTAAAGTTTGTTTTGACCATAATGGGCAAGTGATCCGATACGTCACTTGAAATTACAAATAAGGGTTTCATTTTAAGGGCGTGTAAACAGTTGGTGTAAATGTGATCAATAATTGTGCTAGTAGTTGTAGTTATTCTAGTTGGTATGTTTATTAGTTGTAACGCACCCGCAGCGGTAACTTCATCAAAGTAAAATTTTAATTTATTGTTTTCTTTATACTTTCCAAAGTCGATGTTGAAATCACCTAGGATCAGATACTTCTGTTTAGGTTTGAATGATTTAATCAAATTAATAAAGCTTTCCTGAAAGGAGCCTATGTCGCTAGAAGGATGGCGGTAAATCGATCCGACGATAAGGAACTCATTGTTAGGCAACGAGATTTCAGCCCAGGCGTCTTCGCAGTTTTTTAAATTAAGGCGGAGAGTGTCTAAGTTATTGAAAGTTAATTTATTTGATAAGTAGATACCAGCTCCTCCTGCTTTTGTGCTGGAATTCACGTTAATTAATTCGTACCCAGGAAGCCGAACGAGACTTTCAGTGCTAGTCGTTAGTCGTGTTTCAGTCAAACAGAATATCTATCGGTTTTAAAATGTCAGAAAGGAGTTGATCTAGTTTTTCTATGTTTTTATTTAGACTCACTATGTTAACATGACAAACAGTTAGATCTGACGTCGTGTTAGTAAGTAATTCTTTTATGACACTGGTGGTTGTGTGTTTTTCACATAGCCTACATTTCGATAGTTAGGCTTCATCTATTAATTCCATAAGCATAACGTTGTGGTATTTCCAAAACAGTTAAAAACAGGTAAAAGTAATAAGTAAAGAAAAGACAAGAAGAATAACAAATACACCCACCATCACAGCTTTTTTAGATCGTCTTCTTTGTTAATTATAATTGAATCGAAACCATCACTCTTTCTCACATATATCCGTCCATTTGTAGTCCAAACATATCGGTATTCTTTGCTTTTTGCTTTTTGTTTGCAAAGCCAGAAAAGCCTCTTTGGTTGCTGTGTTAAATTTTCGTTGATATACAGTTCTCTCATTCCTTCTATTGGGAATACTTGGTCTCGAGCAGCTTTGCGATTTTTATAGATGCGGTTGCGCACGTTGCGATTGCTGAAGCGCACAATGACCGCAGGTGGTTTCGCATCATCCTTCTGTTGTAGTCGATGTGCTGCTATAATTTCATCTTTTTTTACTTCAACATCGAGTTTGCTGGCCAGTTGAACAACGATATTGCAAATGTCTTCATTTTTCTTCACTGGTATTCCGACAAACTCAAGATTTTGTCGTCTTTCATATTGTTCTAGATTATCTAATTTGATACATTCTTCGTTTGTTTTGGTTTCTAATTTCTTTGCACTAGTATTTAGTTTTTCAATTTCTGTTTCCTGTACCTTGTTTGATTTAACCACTGTCTCGTATTGTTTCTTCATCTCTTCATATTTGTTGCATATAAAGTTTTGGCTGTCTTTTAGCTGCTCAATTTCAGTTTTAAGTGGTAAAATCTCTTCTTCGTGCTTTTTTACCAGTCTTTCCATTGCTTTGTTTATCAATTCTTCAATTCTAGGCATGCATTTTTCAACCATTTTATCCAAACTGTCTTGATTAGAGCTGTCCGAATTGCCCTCTCTTACAGAAGTACCAGACTTTCTTGATTTTTCACTTGGCATTACGCCCGAAGCCAGAGAGCAGAGAGAAGACGTTGTTAACGTTCTGACGTTGTTACCGTTCTGTTCTGCATTATTAACAACGTTATTAACATTATTGAACAATTTAGCTGTTTTTTTTTTACCCAGTTTGGTCCTTTTTTCGACATTGTTTGGCTCTTTTTCTTAAAAGCTGTCTGACAACCCTGTTGTGATCAGGAAAGAAAGTTCTACATGCATGGCAAGTATGAACAAAACCTGAGAGGATGGGTACATGACAGGTCCTGGATCAGTTGACATGGAATGACCCATATGTCAAACATAGCAGGGGTCTAGAAAAAGGTAGAAGCGACAAAACACGGACGAGCAGGACAATCAGTTACAGCATGGTCGCAACACCTTTATAAAGTTTTTACAAATAAAGAAAGATGAGAAAAAAAGGGCTAGTGAATTTTTTTTTAAAATTATTTATATGAGTAAAAAAACAAGACAAAAAGATAGTTTCTACGGTGATCGACCTTGGTGGGTTATCAAAACTGTTGATGGTCTTGGGGGGAACACTCTTGACACGTTAGCTCATCATGAAAAGCAATTAAACCAGTTTTTGTGTTTAGGTACCGGTACTTGTTTGTAGTTATTTTAACAAACAGTTGAGTGAATGTATGGTTGCCACTTGCCAGTCTGTCTGAAAGATGTGAAGAACTGGAAAAACACGTATAATTTGGGACTGATGATCAAGCGCTGTGGAAGAATTTTGTATAATAGCCTATCTCTTTGCTTGGGCTCCATTTTAGAACGAACCCAAAATAATTGGGCTGCTTTTGGGCTACTTTTTGCATAAGCTTGGGCTCTTTTTTATATTAACCTCTGGCAACCCTAAGTGGGATAAGTGTTGCATCCGGATGCCATCTAAAAACAAGTACTTTGATTAAACTTTTATGGATTATCTTAAAGGGGAACCTAGACCGCCTGCATACATCAGAGATCATGAGTGTCTAAGGTGTTGAGTGGTGAGACATAAAGTACCGTAGAGTTGTTTGAAACATGAATGTTTTGTTTAGAGGTGAAATTTCTGGTCTTGTTTGCATTAGCCTACCCGTTTAAAAAGCAGAAAATCTCAGAACTTTGAAAGTATCAATCATTCATTACTTGGAAATGATGTTGCTATATACTATATAACGGTAGGCTTATACCATTTAAAATAGCACAATAAAACATGAACTAGTTTAAAAGCTTGATAGAAAAAATGAAATTATGGGTGGTTAAAAGCTACATTTATAGTATTGGTGGCCATAGGCGTCGATTTTTTCTTAGAAGAGAGGAATTCTGGGTGGGCGAGAGTTTTCAAACAGATTTCATTGAATGCGTAGCCTATGTTCGCAAATTTGCAATGATTAGTTTTTCTCACAAAAGACTTTCTCACTTTAGCATCGCTGCAGCAATTAAGTTTCAATAGGTTTGATGTTTGCTTTCTTGCGCCTTGCGATCTTATGAGCGCTATTAAACTAAACAAACTTCTTTTATGTTTTCCTTTGCGACCTAAAAAGCGGGTGACTCGTGACCAGTTATCTTTAAAGTGGCGCCTTCGGATTTGCCGCAAAATGTTCGGACAGGTGACTGCTGACTGTGCTGACGGAACCTTCCCGAGCCGGAAGCTGATCCGGCAGCATTCTAACGTCAAATAGAGCAGGTAGAGATCCATGGCTCATGCTGTCTTCTACAACTACAGGTGCATTGCCTGAGATATTGGCTTCACCGCTGTCCATCCTTGATGTACTGCTTTCTTCATCAATGTCATCTCTACGTTCATTCGTGCTGGACGTGGCTTCTTTAGCGTTATCATCTCGACGCCTTTTGGAAGCTGGTTTTAAGAATGCGCGAATAGATGTTTGACTTTGCTTCATGTTTAACTTTTCAATAATGAAATGACAACATCGCGCGGTGCCCCAATTTATACCCAGCAACAAGTTTGTGAGGAAAGATTTGTAAAAAGCGATTGTTTCAGTACGTCTTTAGTTTGTATGTATCGGTTATTTTATTGTCATGTTCATTACGATGTCATATTCATATTCCCTTACGGTACGCTAACCCGGAACTGAAGTTTGATTGTGACGTAACGAAAGTGAGACCATTCGGAGAAAAGATCAAACGTGGCTTTCTCTCACCAGGAATTGCCAGTGTGTGGCAGTTGCCGTAGCAACAACAATGCAGTGAGTACTGCCTTTTTTCAACGCAGCGTTGTTGCGGAATTGATTTGTTCTGTCGGATACCTAGCGAGAGACATAGCGTAAAACAAGAAGTTGTGCTGCAGTTGGTTGGACTTGGATAATTCAGCGTTTAACAAAAACGAAAATAATTATGACGAACACTTCACAAGTGTCATGAAAACAGGGTGGGCGAAACATATTTTGCCCACCCTATTTCGACGCCTATGTTGGTGGCTGTGGTGCTATATCAAGAGTGTTGATGGTCAATGTGAGGAACACAGCTCTTGCTCCTCAGGAAGAGAATGGTTAAAGGCATATTCAATGAAATTTTCAAACTGGAATTAAGCATTAAAATGTGTAAACTGAACACTCAAGAATACATTTTTAAAAAAATTACCGAAAAAAAATGGTTTTCAATGGCGCTGGCAAGGCCCAAAGTCCAATGTTTCATTTATTTTTTATTTTTTTCAAAATGACCAAAAAGTGGAAACACTGCTAGAGTATACGTCATAAATGCCAAGAGCTCCAGCAATACCAAAAGTCTTTTCGCGCGCTGGGTTGCAAAGTTCGGACGTGTTGCGTTCAAAGGAGTTTAGCAGGATAGTTTTACACGTCTTTTAAGTTTCTAGGATATTTCTTTGAGTAATTGTAGCAATGTTACTAGAAAGGTGAGGTACGGTAGTGTATAAATCTAGTAGCATTGCTAAAAATTAAATGTCCATAAAATCAATATTGCATCATAGTTTGACTATTGTAGAAACAATATTGCATCATAGCAAATACTATGCCTGACTTTTGTGTTGTGCTTGGCTGTGACACGACAGCATTGCATAAAGTTAGTATGTTTGGGTTTCCAAAAGACAGTACACAAAAAAAGGAAATGGAATAAATTTGTCAACACCACAACTTGTCATTGGAGTGGACCAAAACCACACCACAGAATTTGTAGTCTGCATTTTCAAGAAGCAGACTTCAAAAATTTTCTTTAATTCCAAATGGGATATGCCAAAAGACTTGACTTGAAACCCGGTGCATGTCCATCTTAAATCTTTCCTTCTCCACCAGAAACTAGTGCAACGGTTGAAAGATCACATTTGACTTCTTCCTGGCGACCAGCTTATAAAAGACGCCAAGTTAATGAAGTAATGTTGATTTTATGGTTTATTGTATTTATTTAGAATTAGGTTTTGATAACCTGTACGGTACCCCAGGGCCTAATTTACAACAAGGCCATTAACCTAGTGCAGCTGTTCCCAACATGTGGGTCGCGACCCCAACTGGGGTCACCTGACAATTTGCCTGGGGTCACCTGAGGCCTTCTGAAAAGTTTAGAATTTCATTAGTTTAGAAACTTTGCCACAAGAATTCCAAGATACAATGAAAAGCGTTGTAAGTGTCGTGAATTTTGTAAAAGCTAGTGTTTTAAACAGCCGCCTATTTTCAAAAGTTTGCAGTGAATTGGATACATCCAGTAATGTTTTGTTATTTCACACTAGTGTGAGATGGTTATCCAGAGGCAAAGTTTGGAAACGTGTTTTTGATCTTCGTGATGAATTAGAAACATTTTTTAATCAAAAATCTAAACCACAGTTTGAAGCACTTTTCGGCGACAAAAACCAACTTCACAAAATTGCTTGGTGTCAAATTCGTATGTTTACTTATTCTGTACATGTTTGCACCAGCAGCAAAAAATATAATTGAATGAATTCAATTCACTTTAGGCCTATAACATCATTAAAAACAGAGTGAAACGGTTCACCAGGCATTTGATAATTAAAGTAACTTGCGTTCTTCTGGTGACTATAGGCTACTAGGTTACCAGAAGACCGCAACCTAGTATGGTAGCCTATAGTCACCAGAAGAACGCAAGTTAGTTTAATTATAACATCATTATTGTATGCGTGGTTTATACAGTTGTCAATTTTTAGGTGCTTTAGGTTACTATAAATTTTTTGTGTCATATTGGAGAATTTTTGAATCTTGGTTTCCAATACGAAGAGGAAGATAGTACGGTGGTTGAAGAAGTAAGTGATGATGAAGAAGAAAGTATGCTAGAACCTAAACCCTATTGTTTTGAGCCTGAGTACACAGAGGCAGAGATCAATCAGCTTTACCTTGCTGATGTGACTGACGTTTCTCAGCAGGAGGATCGAGTGGGAAACACTGATTGGTAAGCATATTTAGATATTTGACATCATATACTGCATTCGTTTAGCTTTACTTAACATAAAATAATTAAATCACCGACCGTACCAGGATAAGTGCTCAGCTTTGCATTGCATTTCCCTATGGGTTTGTAAGGCCTTGAATCTACAACACGTTAAAAACAACTTTACAAATGCAACTGACATTATAAGAAAATGAAATCTTAACGCTCTTAAGTTTACCTTGCCTAATACTAATTATATTGCAAAGTTGAATTTTCCCGTCCCGGTAGCCTATGCAATGAATTATTATATACTAGGGCAATTATTCTTTGGCTTAAAAATTGAAACTTTTGACATTAAAATTTGTTTTGACAAATTTTGACGTATGAAGAACTCAAGTAGTTAAATTACGCATCATTGTACAAAATGCTGTACAACACAGCTGCCGCAAAACAACCTATCAAAAATTTATTCACCTAATTATTTCACCTAATGGCTTATGATTCACAATAAGTAGCCTAGACAATGGGCCATTTACACCAGTATAAAGTAAGCTAAAAAGGCAAATGTGATCCCATACTTGATTCAAGTGTTGGGTATGAGAAGATAGGTACTCATTGTACTAAGCCTTTGGCACTAAGGAAAGTAAGGTGGCCAGTTCCTTTCTCTCGGCCGCCTTTCCTGCAGCAATTATGCTTACCCAATTTATTACACCCTAGCTAGATGTGAGCGATGCTTTCAACAACCAGCTTAAGCCGGGAGTCGAACCAGGTTTGGTTGGTTTTGAATCTTTATCCTCGGACTAACAAAGCCTTGATAGGTTATTCCTGGTAGTTTCGCATACTTGTACATGTAGAGGGTCTGCTACTATTCGGTGAGTCCAATTCTTATCCGTTACACCATCCCTCTGCGCCAAAGTAGGCTACAAGGTGTAAAATGAAAAAAATTCACTGACCATGCAGTTTGTAAATAATTTTGACTTTGTGAACAATTTTTGATCTAACGCTACAATTTTGATGAATTTTTTTGACAAGTGAAAAAGTAATCACCCTAATTATTACCAATTTTATATCAACAGGTGTTCATGTTATCACTGTGTGGCAATGGATGAGCAACATCAAGCTTTGTGCTACTGTGAGATAGATACAGCACGGATGAAAGACATGCTGGATGGACAATTGGACATGCATAATTACATTTACTCTGCTTGTTTGTTAATATATGGCGCTGTTGAAACAAAATAAATTGACTTGACTTGCTAATTGCTATTGCCTTATTTGTTTCCAAGTTATCAATTCCGTTCAGTAAAAATAAAGTAAAAAAGATTTTTTTAGGTTAAATTAAAATGGCCTTAGTAATATGTAAGTCTGCACCTAGTGAAAAATGCACTAAACTATGAAAAGCAATTCACTGTCCTGTTAAATCTACATAAAATCGCTCATTTTGTTGGTCCAAGAAATGTAGCCTATGTGATCAGACGAGCGTGAATTTACACAGCAGCCTATGTAGATTTGGTTGGTTGTGTAAAATCATGTGTATGCCATTTCTTTGAATGCAATATTTGAACTAGACAAAACATTATTTCATTCTCCAAGTATAAAAACCACCGCTTGTAATCATAGAACCTCAGGTTAATGAGAGAATACCATACAGTTAAATCGCCCGCAGTAAGAAATATTGCTCGATCAGCCTTTATGACGTAGGCTGTACAGTCGCACGCTTCGCTGCTCACGCAAATTCCCGTTTTGACAGCTCGGACAAAACCACGCGCGCAATGGTGGTCAGACCGCAATGGGGCAAAATTTTATTGAAAATCGTTTTATGGTAGCCTATTAAACACAAAGAACATGGAAAGTCGCCAAGTCAGGTTTTTCCTTTAATACCCCTTTGGTCACAGCGGTAAACCATAATTTCTTCGTGGGAAAATTGTAACTTAAAGTTCCCGGATCCTTTCGTCTGCATATAATGACCGAAGAAACACACACTTGAACTTCTTTTCAAAAAGTGTATTTCTGTAAAAATTAGCCCACGGCTACCGAAAACGAGGGGGTGCAACGCGTACACCACTGAAAACTGTCACTACAGAACAGATTACTTGGATAAAAGACGGAACTTTTGTCCAGCTAGCAAGCACTAAGCCAACAGTTAAATGTGCGGCCAACTTTCAAACAATCATTTTACGAATGACCAGAATAGATATCAATATCTCAAATTCACGTAGAAAGTAACTGTGACGCAATAAATGAAAGACAATTATGAAGTCATTCCAACAGGTGTTCAAGCTGATGTAATATTTCCTGTTTAAACAGGCCCAAACAGGTCCAAACAGGTCTTATGAACGATGGTGCAATTTTGGCACATGCTTTAGGAATTTCCATGACGTAATATTCAGTAGACTTGAACGGTTTTTATATGACGTTTGATTTGGTGAAAATTGTCGGGAACATAGCGGCCCCTAGTTATGACAGTCTGACATGGCATAACTAAAAAGAAATGACGACAATTGTGAGCCAATGAATAAAAACACATGATACACAAATTGTTTGAATCACTCACGTTTAAGTTAATACGCAAATACAAAGGGCATGCAAAGAATGAACAGCAATAAGAATAAACACGACGATACATGAAATTGGTACCATAGGTACACGCTAAATGACGCTATATACAATGGTTGCGATAATAACCGACTGTTCCGGGCTCAGACAAGTATCGGCCACCGCAGATAAAACCAGGCTCAAACCCTAACACTTAGGTGTTCTTTACGGGGGCGAGGCACGAAATATCCCTCAACACGTAGTCTACTTTCACTTTCCCCGTACTCTCATCATAGTTGCAGACGGCAACTTTGGCTCTACGAACCACAGGCTTCCCTTTCCTAATTTGTGGAACTACCTCATGCACCCTCCCAAGTTGATACTTCCCACGTTTACCAATGTCTTGGAGAGAACCTACCACTACAAGTTGACCAGGCTCCAAATTCTCGGCCATTTTTAGCCATTTTTTCCGGCCCTGAAGACCTGGCAAGTAAAAATCGATCCATTTATTCCAAAACTGCTGAGAAAGTGACAAATTGAACCGATAATCCCTTCTTAATTGGTCACGATCATGTGGTTGCCCAACAGCACAGTATGGGTCTAAGTATGGGGTCAAAAGTGAGGCAGGGGTGATGACAGTAAAATCCCTAGGGTCGTCACTCAAAGGTACCAAAGGGCGTTCGTTCACGATCCGAACGGCACTGCCTGTGTACGTAAGCAGTTCAATAAAATTGGGCTTACGAATTGAAGAGTCCAAAATGTGAAAAAAGTATTTGGTCACATCAGCCATGAAACCAAATCTTTCAAGCCGAAATCTAGCCAAGACATCTGCCAGAGGGTTTAACAAGTCAGACAATTCAGGACAAGAAGACATTACATCATTTACACAAGTTCCTCGGAATTCAGATTGTTTTAAAGCCTTCTTCTTTAAATCAGCAGCTCTATCTGACGCCAACACAAAATTGTTAGGTAAATCAATAACTTCCTTCAACGGAACAGGTATCTCAAATCGACCATCTTTCAACTCAATATTCGGTTCGACAAGTTCTCTAGCCAAAATATCATTGCGAGACAATTCACAGGTTTCATTTTGCAAAGTCAAATCCTGAATGACTTTATTCAGGTCTGCTATTTCCATATCGCGAGACTCAATTTTACGCTGAAAGCCAGAGATGACATCCGACTCTGAAGACGTCTGCACTCTGCACACTTTAGCAACGCTTTCAACTAAGGGTGACTTACCACCACAAGCCAACCAACCGAGAGGAGTGAGCAAAGCATGCGGTTCACTACGATTGTCACCAACACGCTCTTCTTTTGCACACATCAAATAAGCGTTGTCGTTGCCAATCAGTACATCTACAGTACTACAATCATTCAAATGAAACATATTCACGTCATGAAAATGACGGAAACCACTTAAATCTTGTTTATGAGGTAAAGTTTTAACATCGTCAGCCCAAGCTGGGTTAACCACCGAGGTTATATCACAAAACAGTTCATCAGTCTCTAACGACTGGATGTTGAGTTTAACAAGGTCAGCACAAGTAGGTTTCTGACCAGCCAGAGTATCTATTTTAAACGACGCTTTATCATACGGTTTAAGACCAAGTTCGCACACCAAGTCACTCGAAACAAAGGTCAACTGCGAACCAGGATCATGCTGACAATACACCAACTTCGATTTGCCAGTCATTGGATTCAAAACACGAGCAGCAGTAACGCGGTTAAAGGCTGCTTTAACATTTCCAATCTTAACATTACGCACAGGAACTCTGGCACCAGCATCATCTTTACCGACCGAATCCAGAGAATCACGTGACGTCACATAAAAATCATGCAGAAGAAAATAGTGTTTCCTATCGTTGGTAGGTCCACACTTACGACAGTTATTTGCATGATTACAGTCTCTAACCATATGCTGGCGCAAACAATTCAAGCATTTGCCAGCTTTCACAATGACATCTCTCCGATCTTTAGGTGTCAAGCGCAAAAATTCTTTACAATTAGACAAAAAATGATATTCAACTTGACCACGTGACGAACAACAAAAAACATGCCGGTATGTCACTACGTCTGGCCACACCGCCGCGCGGTGCGCCAACAGCAGTCGAGTACTGCGAACTCCCTGAAATCACATTATCATGGGGTTTTACCGACGTCTGCCTAACCGGACATGAAGGCAATTTTCCTTTGCCAAACTTTTTAAAATGCTGCGACTCACCAGAATCGCCCATTAGCATAATGCTAAAATCAGTCGACTTGCGCGTTTCCTCCCGTACTACAAAATCAAACAAACTCTGAAAGGTAGGTTCCTCAGTGCTACCATACTGATCACCTAAAAAGTCAAGATAACGCTGCTTAGCGTCAAACGGGAGTCGCTTAGCCAAATCCAAAACAAAACGTCCTTCTAATTTATCACGCTGACCATAAGCTTTCGCGTAAAGCAAACACTGCGACAATTCATCTTTAAACTCTTTCAAATCACTGGAAGAGATAGAAGTCAATTTGCTACCATAGCGATACTTTCTAATTTCTGGTTCTGCGAAAAGACCTCCACGAACTCCAAAACGTTGGGACAAGCGAGATAACGACATTTCTATCCTGTCTTCCTCTGACAAGCCAGGAGTGTCGGAAACCAAATTAGCAATCGTTTGTGCAGCTGTTCTAACACAAGCTGCTTGCAACAAAGTCAAACGAGTTCCCTTAAAGGGCGAAGCTGCCATCAAGGCCATAACACGATTTTTAAAGAAGACAAATGGCATATTATTACCATCGTAACCAATCAAGGCCGCCTTATCGAAGAACGTCCTACTATTTTGGTATTCAAAAAAGCAATCCTGCTGTTGAGAACTCGATTTAGCGGGAGAAGACAAGCTATATCCCTTAAGGGGCTGAGTGGGCTCAGTCACATGCACAGCCTGATCACGATCCTCAAACACGTTAAAATCAGGAGACACGATACGCCTCTCACAACCACCTAAATTACGTGTAGCTGGGCGATCAGCAACTAGCGGCGCAGAAAACTTTGAAGGGGGCAAAGCATTACTGCTAATGGCGGCCCCGTGACCTGTACGCTCTGGGGGAGGAGTTCGGTTGTAATTTGCAGACCTTGGCTCTACAGCCTTCGGAAGACCCTTAGCCGCGGCCCCGAGACCTTCTAAAACAGCTGAAAAACATGTGGATTGTACAGGTCCACTTACAGATTGAACAGGCGTCTGGAAAAGGTTAGGTAAATTAAACTGCGATTGATGTTCACTTCTGGAATGCCTAGAAGAGCCCTTCCTAGAGCTACGCCGGGAGCCCAACTCAGAACGATATTCAGCTAAAGCTACCTCCTTACGTTGTTCAGCCCTCAACTGTGCATCTTTGAGTGCGAACTCAGCAGCTCTCGCTTCGGCTCTCGCGGCGGCCTCAGCAGCTCTCGCTTCGGCCTCAACTCGTATGGTCTCAGCTCTCGCTATGGCCTCAGCAGCTCTTGCTTCGGCCTCGGCTTGGATCTGGAGCTCCTCTCGTCTTAGCTGTAGGTTAATTTGTGCAACTATCCGTGACGAGCTCTCAGACATCCTAGTGCTTACATTTGAGGCGCTATCCTCAGGATGTATGTCAGCATCTAACCTATCTGAGAAATCACTTTCTTTTTGTTCGAAGTTATTTTTTAACGAGTTAAATTCGGGATCTACCCTATCACGAAGTTCTGCCAAGATTGCAGAGTTAACAATTTTACTCAAAAGAGCATGGAAATGCCTTAATTCCTCTTCTAAAGTAGATAAGTTAGATCTAAAAATTAACAGTTCCTGCTTATCACTCAAAGAACCTAGGGCCACAGAAAGTTTCCCAATTTGAGTCAAAATATCCCGTCTAAGATGCCGGGCCTCTCGAACTGACTTAGCCTCATCGTTAATGGGTCCCTCCCCAGAATGGCCTGCCCGACCGCAAAGAACATCATCAGGCTTAAACTCAGTCGAGTCGACGGCGGTCGAGTCCCTGTCGCCACCGAGTGTAGACATATTAAATGTTAGGGCTAAATTTAACAATTAAAAAATTAAGTTACACAAACACACAAATTACAGTAGTTATAAAAAACTTAACTGCAAAGACCGTAAAAAATACAAAAAAGAATTTAAATGCACGATACCGTAGCTGTACGAGTATGTGAAGTCCAAACGTCCACAAACTTGCTTGGATTCTTCCACTTGAATCTTCAAGCACAGATGGATTGCCTTTAATCTTCTTTCTTGCCAATGAATGTCAAAGTTATTTTTTCTTCTGTACCAAACTGAGAAGAAATGTCTTTACTTTTTAGCTTAAAGTTCTTCAGTTGCCTACCGAGAAGAAATGTCTTTAATTTTCTTTGCTTCTTTAGACTACCAACCAACAAGATCTTCTTTTATTATTTCTTTGCTTTTGTAGCCTACCAACCAACAACTTCGTCTTTTATTTTTTATGCTTTTAGTGCTTCTTGGCCTACCAGCTAACAAGAACTCGTCTTTTATTTTTTCTTTATGTGCTTCTTGGCCTACCAGCTAACAAGAACTCGTCTTTTATTTTTTATGGTCACAGCGGTAAACCATAATTTCTTCGTGGGAAAATTGTAACTTAAAGTTCCCGGATCCTTTCGTCTGCATATAATGACCGAAGAAACACACACTTGAACTTCTTTTCAAAAAGTGTATTTCTGTAAAAATTAGCCCACGGCTACCGAAAACGAGGGGGTGCAACGCGTACACCACTGAAAACTGTCACTACAGAACAGATTACTTGGATAAAAGACGGAACTTTTGTCCAGCTAGCAAGCACTAAGCCAACAGTTAAATGTGCGGCCAACTTTCAAACAATCATTTTACGAATGACCAGAATAGATATCAATATCTCAAATTCACGTAGAAAGTAACTGTGACGCAATAAATGAAAGACAATTATGAAGTCATTCCAACAGGTGTTCAAGCTGATGTAATATTTCCTGTTTAAACAGGCCCAAACAGGTCCAAACAGGTCTTATGAACGATGGTGCAATTTTGGCACATGCTTTAGGAATTTCCATGACGTAATATTCAGTAGACTTGAACGGTTTTTATATGACGTTTGATTTGGTGAAAATTGTCGGGAACACCCTTTAAGGTAGACAAAAAAAAAACTCATCACAAAGATCCAAATATAATATGGACTAGGGTGGAGTGAAAATTTTTTTTTCTAAAAAATCAAAAAAGTACCCTTCCAAAAACCTGGCAAATGGCCTAAAACTGGCGTAAAATTTGGTTTTGGGATGTTGCCCCCTAAACTGGCCGAGCCCGGGGCCGATAAAGGTCACGGAAAGGTCAAATTTCATAAAATCGCCATAACTTTTGAACCAATTATGATAAAAAGATGAAACTGGTTTTAAAAGATGCAGAAGGGCCAAGTTTCTATATATACGGTATGTTGTAAGAGAAAAGTTTTATCTATCTTCGTTAGAAATAGAAATATGTTCAAAAAACTGCTTTTCAGGGTCCGAGCTCTGCTGAAATATGGAACAAAAGTTGTAATTTAGTGAAATTGAACGAAACAGATGCATAACAAAATGTAAGCATTCAGCTGCCAACATTTTTGTAACATTGAAGATAAGGAATGTATATACAATCTAGAGGAAAATCTAGAGGAAATCTAGTAACCACCTACGTTTATCCTTAACCTTGAAAATATCTACGAATCCATCTCAACCTATACAATATACATTTATTAAAGCTCAAGTAGATCTTTTCTCTTTGATATTTAACCTAATAAGAGTCCTTCAAATGTAATGAACAAATTGTGAACAACGACTGTTATGCTCGCCTATGTATTACAGTACAAAAAGAGTGATAAACTTTTACTAGCTCACGGCATGATAACTACTATACTTTGAATAAATATAGGCTATCCAATATGCACGTGAACACGGTGTTCACTACTGGAAAATTTTTTAAAGATACACTTGATGTAGTAGCGATTAAAGAACACATTGCTGCTTAGAAGCAGGCTTCAATTCGCACTTCTCCATGCAATAACATCGTCATCTGTAGTCATAGTCAAGTATAAAACAAGTATTGCTTTAGTCACAGTCAAGCATAAAACAGTGGATCGTTGGATCAAACACTGGGGACTGGGGTACAAAAATAAATCAAGTGATAATGAGGACTGAGGAGTCATTGTGCCTCATCTTTAGGAATGAGCTCATGAACTAAATTGCTTTTTAATGTTGAACTGTTTTATCAACTGCCTTGATTTAATTTTCTGCCTTATCAAACCATCACGTTTGTCAAATCCAGCAACTGATGTTGAAGCTTCTGTAACCAGCTTTACATGCCTTTCCACTGCCTGGTTATGACAAGGATGCAAAAGTTCCAAAGGCTGAGATCTTATGCTTTCAATTTCAGAATTGTTTAGAGTTAAAAGTGCTGGTGGCTGATTCACATCTTTTGCATTCAGATTCACTAATTTATGAAAGGACTTCGCTCTGAAATTCAACTTGGGAAGAAGAAATTTGCGAACGGTTGCGCTAGAATTGTGCAATTTTTGCATTGCAGACTCATCTTCATCATTCTGTTCAATATACCCTCCACTGAAACCATCATCATCAATTGTAAAGTCTTTTAAACTTCCTCTTATAGCCAGGACTTTGTTAACGGCAATTCTTTGTACATCCTCATCATGGTCACCAAGCATACCAAGCAAGGCATTTTCAGGATGTGCAAAAATTGAATTTCTTTGGACGACTTTTTTTTGCAATATCTTTAACTTTTTGATTAGGAAACTGAACTATTCTTCTGACAAGATTGAAGAAATTTTTCGGACCATCGGTTAGTTTATGTTTTTCTTTAATTTCTTTTAATCATGTAGGAAAGTAAATTTGAATGCAAAACTCAGCTAAATGGATTAAATTTGGACAAAGTTTGGTAGTTGAAGTATAACACCGTAGTATTCTACAGGCAAGGGTCATCCATCTGGAATGAACGAGCGGTCCAACTTCCAAGAGTTGCAGATCCAAGTCCCCTTCACCAAGCATCACCGCCATGCATATTCTAAAGCCGTAATATTGATCAGAACTAAGATTTTCAATTACTTCATATTTGAACTGATTAGGAATTTAGATTAGGATTAGGAATTTTATTAAACTGTTTCGTTGGCCAATCTGAGACACTGGTGTTTAATTCCTTCCCTATTGGTCCACAAAAGCTATCTGGGCTTCTAGTTGTACCATCTAAGCTGATGAACACATGGCGCAAAGGAAGTTCATTGCAGTGTAGCAGGAAAATTGCCCATTGCAAAGGCCGCTGAAGCAGTTCTTCCAAGCTTCTGATAAATCCATTATGTGCACCAGTCATCGATGCAGCACCATCTGTACCAACCACTGAAAGTTTTTCTTTCAGTTCTGTTTCTGCAATTGCATTGAAAACATCTAATGCAATAGTTCTCCCTTTGCCATTTTTTTTGAGCAAGGTGAGTTAAATAGAACTCACCTGGCTCCCCTACTACAACCACTGGCGCCGAATTACGGGGTGGCCACGCCACCCCGTAATCGCTGTGGCGGGGTGGCAGCCACCCCGTTTAGCTTACATTCATGGTTACATTACTTACTGCAACTAAATGTAATTTGAACGGACGTTTAAATCTTTTTTTGATCATTGGTTTTTGCTTCAAGTCAACGTAAAGCAAGAGGTGAACCAATACAGCATTGCGAAGAAAATGATTGTTTTTGTCACAAGCATGATACTCGCGTAACATCAAGCAAGCTACGTGAAGATTATGCAACACGTGGCTATGAGTTTTTTCCTTGTTGTTGCGATCGTTTTATTTGTTACTTGTCATAAGTCATTGTTACATTTGTTAGGTTTACAATGGGATTTATTAGTCAATAAAATACGGTCTTTCCATTGCCTCCCTCAAAAATCCTTTTTGACAAATTTTAAACTGCTCATAATATCGCTATAAATTATGACAGCTATAAAATACTTGGAATCAAAATTATCTCGATGATTGATGGCTCCACCCCCTAAATGAATATTATATCTATTTTCAAATTTCATTAAAAAAATGCAATTTTCAAAACTTTTTGAGTTTTATTTAAAAAGTGCACTTAGTAAAGTAGCAGTTTTAACGTTCTGCAAACCTACACGTTTACATGTAACAATATTAAAAACAGATTTTTGTTTCAAATATGTCGCAACTGCTTGATCTATTTGCAAGCAATGAAACAATTTCATTAATGCTTCCAAACATGGTCTGCATTGTAAAAATATACTTATCGTTGCCTTCCACCATCTGCGAGGCGGAGCGATCGTTTAGTGCACCCAGGCGCATAAAAACCTACTTGCGATCTACCATGACGGAACAGCGATAGAACCACGTCCTAATTTTAAATGTTTATCAAGCTGAAGCTTCACGGTTACAACTTGACCAGTTGATTAACAGTTGGATTGACATAGCTTCTGTTTGCAAAAATACTTTTGCCAAATGTTCAGTGTCAGAGCAGCAACGTAACAATAAAATTCACGACATACTTCCTATGCTTTGCTTTAAAGTTGCTTTGTAAATTATCGAGCTACAAATCAGGTGTGAAAAGACAATTGCATCTACGAAACACGCTTAGTAAAAATCAAACAAAAACATGCAGTTTGAAAGTTTTTAGGTTGCCATATTGTACTATCCGCCACCCCGTGCAAAAACAAAAGTCGGCGCCTATGACTACAACGTAATGCTCTTCTAGGTGAATCGTCCTATACCATTTTCATTCAGCTTGAAGCATCATTTGTGTTGCATCCTGTCTTCCATCAATGTATATTCCATTCACTAATGCAAAATGCCTTGTTTCCTCTTCTTGTATCTCCTCACGATATTTGTTTCTTTCTCGCCTTAACTTTCTTCTGTCTATCACCAATCACTTATCTTCTTCTTCGTTTGAACCTTGTTCTTCGCCACTTCAAGGGTCGAGGGGCTCTGCCTTTTACCACCCTTGGGCAGTGGCGGCGACGCGGTCTAGATGTTTGGGCAGGTGTCGAGCAGTCATTGAATTGATTCGTCATCCAATTCACGCAGACCACGCACACCATTTGGCGCATGGTAGATGGCGCAGTTACAGATTGTGTGGTCTACGGTTTGTTCCTCCATGCCACACTCACAGATCGCGGATGGAGCCATCCCCCATTTGTGCATGTTGAAGCGAAATAGTCCGACGCCAGTACGCAGGCGGTTGAGCCGCACCCAGGCCTTCCTTGGCAAATGCATTCCGGTTGGATGGTGGCTGGTATCGGAGATGGAAGTATCGGAGGTATCGAGAGACTTATCTTCATCATCTATTAATCCAACATCCTGTAATGCAGCATTGGCAAGTGCTGAACCAGCTCTATCAGAGACCTCTAAAAAGCAGTTTTTTGGAAATATTTCTATTTCTAAAGAAGATAGATAAAAAATTTTCTCTTACAACAGATAGAAACTTGGCCCTTCTGCATCTTTTAAGACCAGTTTCATCTTTCTATCATAATTGGTTCAAAAGTTATGGCAATTTTATGAAATTTGACCTTTGCGTGACCTTTATCGGCCCCGGGCTCGGCCAGTTTAGGGGACAACACCCCAAAACCCAGTTTTACGCCAGTTTTAGGATATTTGCCAGGTTTTTGGAGGGGTACTTTTTTGATTTACGAGAAAAAAATTTTTTCACTCCACCCTAAATGGACAAACTTAATAACCACAAAATATGAAAATTTGTAGTTACTTGGTGCTTCTTTCATCATTATAGTCATGCTATCAGCTAGTATCTGCTGCAATTGTACATGGAAAAGGTAACTGCACATTTGCATGTTACGTTTAAAAGATATTTTTATGACTGTGGAATGATTTCAACGATTTAATAATGATGGTAGGCCTAGACAGTGGTGGTGTAATAATTAAAATTCTTTTACTAAAGTTTGAAAATTTGTCTGAGGTCTCCCCTGCCTTCTCTAGCATACAAGGCATATTTTACTTTATAATTTTTTAATAACTAGGATATGTCGAATTAATTGTTAACTATTTGTGTAAGATGTGTTTTTAATAATTGGATAGAAAACAAACTGGTGCAAGTAAATCTACTATGTCAGATGATGACAGTGCTAGGTCGGAGCATGCACAGCAAGGTGGGCAAGCTCTGGACTTAGAAAATGATGAATTGTTTAATCCTGAAAACACAGAGCTGTTGAAGTTAATCAAAATTAATGACCAAGTTAGAAGATTGCAAACTATAATAAGAGATATGTGAGTACAGAACCTTATCAGTTTTTAGAGTACCGTATATAATATATATATATATATATATTTAGTATGTCAGCTTGACTGATCCCATTGTTTGTTGTTTACATTTAAATACTTCGCCGAATGCTTAATATTCTCTTACTTTTTCTTGTTGCAACTAAAGTTTGTCACTTTACTTTTATAATGTAGCCTATGACCTATTTACCTTCATAATTTGCATAAAAGTTGTCATTATTACTGCTCGTAGACTAATTTTGCAGACTAATTTGTTTCTTGGCAACCACATAACATTTTTAGTCATTTTTTTAAAGCGAACTGCTGTAAATTTAACTGTACTATGCTGTTGATAAAAGTTGTACTGAAGAGGGTTCAATACCCGAAATCGCGCGATATGCAACATAAGAATTTCAAAGTGGAAAAATGCAACAGAAGAATTTCAAATTGGACTTCGTCTCACTTTTATGCATGTACTCATACAACTAACATGTACTCTAAAAGGTCGTCGTTTATATTATAGTGTTCACATTTTTCTTATAATATATTTGTCTGAATGTAGGTAGAGGCCATATCTAGTTATCTATCACAGTGCTCTTCAACAGGGGTTCCGTGAGTTTTAAGGGTTCCGCAAGGGTTCCTCGTTTTATTTAGGGAAATTGATTTCTTGCTTCAGCATTTTGATGCGTCATTCCGATTTTTTACATCACTGCACCGCATTCACACTTCAAGTAGGCCAGTTTGTTAAACGAGGGGTTGACTGCAGTCACCAACCGAATAAAACATTGCTATAATTGTTGCGTCACTGGCTGTTCATTGTTATTCTATTAACAATAACGTTATTGTTGCATCACAGTCATAGGATGTAGCCGGTGTACAGATCACAGAAGTACAAGCAGAGCAGACTGAGTAGAGACTTGAGCTGCTGTTGATCCTTTGTGAGAATAAAGTAAAAACAGTTTTTAACCAAATTTTTATTGTTTAGTCAAGCCAGATGAAACAAAATAGCATATTTTCTTATATGAAGCCAAAGAATAGCAACAGCGAAGGTGTGGGCGGAAATGAGCCTTGTAGTTCAGTTGTAACAGAGACACCTCCGCCGAAGCGAACCAAATGTAATTCAATTGTCAAGGTTAGAAAATGGGACGACGCATATTTGAGATACGGGTTCTTTTTGCCGGATGACCAACTTTTGAATGTAGCTCCTCAGCCCGAATGCTTGATTTGCTGTAACAGACTTTCTAATTCAGCCATGGTCCCGGCTAAATTACAAAGACACTTACAAACAAATCATTCTGCGTATGCGACAAAGACTATCTCATTTTTTAAACATATGAAAAGAAGCGTGCACAAGCAAAAAGAGTCATTCTTAGGAGCAGTGAAAACCAATCCAGATATCTTGTTGACTTCATATCGACTGTCACATCATATTCTTAAAACAAAGAAACCATTTACTTTAGCCGAGGAAGTTATTAAACCAGCGTTGCGAATAGTAGCAGAGGAGCTCCTTGACTCCGAAGTTGAAGATACAGCTGATATAAAGGAATTAGTGTTGGAGCATTTGAAGCTATTGAGGAAAAATTTCAACCGCTACTTTCCTGAAGAAGAATCTAAGATTTTCCGTTTGCGAAAGTGGTTGGTTAATCCTTTCGTTTTCCTTTGCCAACAACATGAAGAACTCCTGGATATCTGCAATGATATTCATTTGGAGGAAATTTTTGAAAAAAACGGAAAGGAATATTTTTGGATTTTTCTGTACAAAGAAGGGACAGAAATTTCAAAGGAAGCATTGAAACTATTGTGTCAATTTCCAAATACCTATTTGTGTGAAACAGCATTTTCTGCTTTAACAACAATTAAGAACAAAAACAGAAGTTGCTTGAAGGGTGTCGATTAGGGTGGCTCTTATTTGGCAAAAAATGAAAAAAATATGAATTTTGTGTGGGACACCCTTTTAAAAGGTGAGGTTGTCAGAAAAAATAACTCCTGCAAAAAATTTTTGAATTTGAAATTGATTTAGAGGTGGCCCTCCCCCCCTAAAGTTTTGCGCCCTCCTCCAAAATACCAAATCTGCATATCTCAAAAACTGCTTGAGCTAGAGATACGGTTTTTGTGTCAAAAGATGCAGAAAGCATGATTTCCTATCTGCTTTCTGAACAGTGATTGCGTATATCTTGAGTAGAAAAGCAGTTATTTAGAAAAAACCTGTTTTCGGTATTCTAGCACAAAACAGTGCTAAACAAGTATTGTGGCCCAAGCTATTCAATAAACAAAGTTCATAAACTAACCTGTAAAACTGGTAAAGCAATAAACGAAATAAGTATTCCTAAACTTTTATGCATTCATGCATAGCTAAAATGCCCGTTTTTTATCATATTCCTTGGAGAAACTCCTGAGCGTGGAATCCGCTTTCAAGCTTCAGGTGCTATGCATCGCACTTGTTGGATGGCGAAGGCGATTTATGCAAAAAGCTTGGTCTGCATTTATGGTATCTGTCCGAAGAAATGGTTGGTCTAGCCTTGTTTGACTCTCGATTGTCTGTGGAAAGTAAAAAGCTAATGGTGGCAACCATGTTAGATGAAACAGGAGAACGTCCACCAAGGAGACCAAGCATCAAAGTAGATGCGTTTCTTAGCAATAAGGGTCTAGATCAGTATTGCACCTCTAATTCAAAATGGCTTCTTCAGCTGTTGGTGTTGGGTGAAAATGAAGCAATAATTATACTTTCAAAGGATCCTGCTCATTGGACTGAAGATGGTGCATTTATTCAAGCTTTACACATGGCGAAGGGACTTTCAGTAGTCAATGACAGAGCAGAGAGAGGAGTTGCTCTAAGTCTAATCCAGGATTTTAACAAAATCTTAACTGAAGATGAGTACCAACTTCAGTTTCTTTTGCAAGTTGTTACTGAACACAGGAAACTGTTTCCAAATTCCAACAAGAACAATATTGTCTATTCTTCTTCGTTTAAACTTTAAACCTTCTTTGTTACTCCAGGGGTCAAGGGCTCTGTCTTTTACCACTCTTGGGCAGTGGCGATGCTGTTTAGATGCTTGAGCAGGTGTTGAGCAGCAATCCTTTGATTCGTCCATTGATCCATTGATTCGTCATCCAGTTCAAGCAGACCACGCACACCATTTGGTGCAGTTACAGATGGTGTGGTCTGTGGTTTGTTCCTCTTTGCCACACTCACAGATTGCGGATGGAGCCATCCCCCATTTGTGCATGTTGAAGCGGAATAGTCTGACTCCAGTAGGCTAGCCCAGTACGCAGGCGGTTGAGCCGCACCCAGGCCTTCCTTGGCAAATTATCCATTCCGGTTGGATGGGGGCTGGTGTCGGAGATACAACTTTAGAGTCTTGAGGAGTTCTTCTTTCACTCTGAGCTCCATTTGCTGTCCTCCCAGGTAGCCGCGCTGATGGATTGGTCTTTAGCGGTTTTCATCAGGAGTTGTGCGTCACATACAAATGGGTGTCTCGATTTCAGTTGCCGAGGATGCTCGATTGCTCGCTCACAGATTCGTAGAGATTTGAGTGGAGCAAGTGGTTGGGGTTCGTAGTGCGGCGAGAAAGAGACAGGATGGCTTCTTTGCGACGAAACTCAGCTGGTTGGTTGCCTGCAAGGACAGGGAAATTGTCCGATGGTGTAGGTCGCAGACATCCTGTCACGATACGCAAGGCAATATGTAAAATATTGTCAATAATATCGCTTCTTCCAGTATGATACTGACCAGAATTACATTTTGAAATGAATATCGTTACCAGTGTTCCCTCTAAGGTGCAAAAATTAAGACAAAAAAAAAGAAATTTTGTAGACGGTTGCGTGGTCACAAAAAAGGTTGTAAAATCAAGATTTGGTCAAATGCGTTTTTTCTAAATAACTGCTTTTCTACTCAAGATAGATGCATTCAATGTTCAGAAAGCAGATAGAAAACCATGTTTTCTGCATCTTTTAACACAATAACTGTATCTCTAGCTCAAGTGGTTTTCGAGTTACGCAGATTTGGTATTTCGAGGGAGGGCACAGAACTTTAGGGGAGGAGGGCCACCTCTAAATCAACTTCAAATTAAAAAAAATTTTGCAAGAGTTATTTTTTCTGACAACCTCACCATTTGAAAGGGTGTCCCAAGCAAAATTCAAAAACTCAATTTTAAGAGCCACCCTAGTGTCGATATGTGTATGAGAATTGCATTAAGCAACGTTGAACCACGATTTAAGAAGATTATAAAAGATAAGCAACAACAACAGAGTCATTAAATGTCTGACTTTATAACTTTTGTAATAACTGTCTATGTTTTGAAATGTCTAATTATTTTTTGAAGTGTAACAGTGTAATAACGAAATATTTAATTTTCTGACCAAGCAATTCGTAATTTGTAAATTTTTTTTAGTGGGGTTCCGTGACAAACGCGAAAGTACATGAGGGGTTCCGCGTTGACAAAAAGGTTGAAGAGCACTGATCTATCACATGAACTCTGATACTGTGATGTTTGAGTCATTTGACTGATTCAAGATTAGTATGATGTTTGCATCAAAACTGGGTTTCAACAGCTTTTATGACCAGGTTGTTGCATGATTTTGTGACCAGGTTGTTGCATGTTCAATTTCAGCAGCTCAGGATGTCAGTACTGGTATCTCTAATGCATATGTGTATTAGACCTCCCCAATCCCCGGACTTTTTTTTGTTTTCATCTATATTGTGACTTTTCTGCATGGGTTTTCAATGCTGATTTCAAAAATAGGCATAAAATTTTTTTTCGATCAACGTCTGGGAAGTTATTTGCTGTTGCTTAGCAACAACTTTTCATAAAAATTACAAAAATCTCCTTTAAAACCCCTTTACTTTTAACCTAGTATCCTGATATCTAGATTATCTGAAAGCATTTCTTCTGAAGAAGTTAAAAAAAAAAATATTAAAATTGGACAATCGGTACCAGAGTTATGACCGTTTAAGTACCCAGATTATGCAGTCACGCATGACTGATTTTTGTTAATTTATTGCCAAATGATACTAGAAAAATGGTGAAAGTTGCTGTCAAGGGGTTTTTGGGGGTAAGGAGTTCAAAAAATATATTAAAAAGTGTCTCAGAGCAACAGAAAAAAAGTTATTAAAAAATTGATACGAACAGTCATGCATGAATGATTTTGTCGGAGTCGCTTCATTCCTACAATGAGATGTATTCCTTAGGCACCACAAACGTTAAATGCCTGGAGTCATATACAGTATAACGTGGAACCGATCATCTCAATGTAGCTAATATCTGGGTACCCATTGCACTCTGGGTTTTTTTTTTCGCTGACACTTTTCGGTCATTTGTCCGAAATGACTCGAAAAAATTCGGACATTTTTTATTTATTTCGGTCATTTTTTCTGAGGAAAATATTTCCTTTCAAGTAGCTGATACAAACCAAAATTTGCACTTCCTGACTAGCTACAACATAGGCGCCAACTTTTTATGCTGTATTGATATATACATAAAACAATAGATGAACTAGCGATCGGCAGCAGGACAACATTTTTTGAATGCAAACCGCAACAGCTTCGCGATAAATGATCACTAGAACGAGTAGCGATGCTACAATTCCACACCAGACAAAATCTGTCATTTTTACATTGATTTAACGTCTGCAGACGTTGAATCAATGTAAAAATGACTGATTTTGCTGCCTGCGACATAGCAAAAATCTACCATTTTGTGTCGATTCAATGTCATCAGATGTTGAATGCACCCAAAAACAACATAATTTGCTACGTAGACGGAGCATGCGTTTAGCTTTATGCGCTTGCAAACAGACTCGATGTCGCTTTCGAAAGTCGAAACCTCTGCAGTGAATTGTCGCGGCAGTGAACCGCTCGCTGTGAAAATGAACTTGAAGTCTCGGCACGACGTAAACACCAACCAACGCAACAAGGGCTGGTACAAACCGCATTGCGCACATGCGGAATAATCAACGCAACAACGGACTCGCGCAAACTGCATGACGCACACACGACCGTTGCCATAGAAACCTGATCAAAGGGGGAAATATGCGCATCTTTTGTTTCATCTGCAACACGAAAACAGGTCAGTCATAAAGTTGAAAGCAGGTCAGTCATAAGTTGCGATATTGTAGTGAAAAGGGAGCTATAATCAAACGTCTCTCCGTAACTATTTTTCAAGGGCTGTTTACGGATGTGAGCAACTTCTAAATTTAGTC
Source organism: Aplidium turbinatum (assembly GCF_918807975.1). Lineage (NCBI taxonomy): Eukaryota > Metazoa > Chordata > Ascidiacea > Aplousobranchia > Polyclinidae > Aplidium > Aplidium turbinatum. Next base: position 17,566,817 of record NC_137489.1, read on the forward strand.
AAGTTGACGTGCTGTTGAATTGATGTAAACGTGAATGGTTTTACTTTCAACAGGTACATTTTCAAGCATATAATCAAGTTAGTATTTGCATTCCATTTTCAAGATATTGTCATTCTATTTACAGTATACCTTTTACTTTTTAGTAAACCTTTTCGTCTCTTGTTTCATGGTAATAAATCTAATTCGTTGCTAAACTTTATGTTGTGCTTAGCTTAAAGAGTCGCAGTCCATCAACCGCTAGTTTACGCAGACGCATGACATGTGTTTGCTTAACCGAAGTGGTCGAGTTTTGTTTATAATAATTAACGGTAGGTCGAACGTAGCGATAACTCCGAGTGTGGCAATAAAAGCAATCCTAGTGTGACGAAATAATTACGTCATCCATTTGCGTGACATTTTGCTGAATTTACGTTGCTGCTGATGAAACACGCTTTCGCCCCCACGGCCAAAAAAATAGTTAGGCGCCTATGAGCTACAACATTAAGTTTCGCTGAGAAACGTTGTCGTGTTTTATCTGAGAAAACTTTCTTCAACGTTCATCAGCGAAACTCAACCTTACAACACCCGAATTGACTATATATTTTTCGGACATTTTGACCGAATTGACTATATTTTTTTCGGACATTTTGCTAAAAAATCGGTCAATGACCGATAAATGACCGAAAAAAAAAACCCAGATTGCACTTGATGTTAGAATACACGCTTCATTGCTCGGAAAGAGCTCTGATCAAGTGCAAGATGGTCACAGTCCGCCACAATTTCAATAGCATCTCTCACCCAGCATAATGTAGTCTATGTATCTAAATCATGTGGCAAAAAATGGATTAAGTCAGCTGAACTTAACGATAACCTTCTGTAATGCATTTCAGGTTTCACTATTGATCAGTTAGCATTTTCTACTTGTATCTTGTATGATTAATATAGCGTATTGTATACACTTCTGCTGTCTAATATTCCGTGTGTATTCATGTATCCATCATGGAGCTGAGGAAGAGTAAAATAAACAATGGTGGTTTGCTTGGTAATTTGCAGCCTTTAAAACATTTTAAGGAAGGACAATTTAGACCAACTACTGGAGATGTTCTTCAGAAATACATATATCATCTTCAATTAAATCCTCGTAACCACCAGAGTGGAAAGCTCGCAGCTTGAGATCCAGCAGTATGTCCAGCAAAAGTATGGCAGCCTGCTTGCATTCCACTGATGACAAAACAAAATATCCAAAACAAAATTATTCGTTTGGTTGATGAATACAAGAAATACAAACATGACAAAAAGGAATCTGCTGCCTTAATTAAATTTCGAGAAACACTGACAACACGATTTAGGATATCTGCTAAGAATGCCGAAAATCTTATTAACAAAAACAAAACATTGCTACCAGAAGATAAGGCAGAAGATATACAGTTTCTTAAATTACTTGAAACAAACCAACCAGCATCTCTTGGACCCCTTGATAGAAAGAGGTTGAAACGCTTCAAGAATTATGCATTGAAGAATCGAATAAAGGTACTAAAGTATGATGTATGTTTATTCCCAGTATGCTTAACAGCCTAATGATTTTTTAAGTAACATATAAATACCTATTAATTTTTGATACGGATGCATAAACAAGACATTTTTTACAGATAAATGCAGATTCTCAGTGCAGATTCGACTTAATTTATTGGGAAAATGACGAGGAGAGGAAATTAAGTCTTGAGGTAGATGGCTGAGAATCTGCATTTATCCGTAAAAAACGTCTTGTTTATGCATCCGTATCAAAAATTAATAGGTATGTTACTTTAAAAATCATTGGGTTGTTAAGCATACTGGGAATAAACATACATCATACTTTATTACCTTTATTCGATTCTTCAATGCATAATTTGTGAAGCGTTTCAACCTCTTTCTATCAAGGGGTCCAAGAGATGCTGGTTGGTTTGTTTCAAGTAATTTAAGAAACTGTATATCTTCTGCCTTATCTTCTGGTAGCAATGGTTTGTTTTTGTTAATAAGATTTTCGACATTCTTAGCAGATATCATAAATCGTGTTGTCAGAGTTTCTCGAAATTTAATTAAGGCAGCAGATCCCTTTTTGTCATGTTTGTATTTCTTGTATTCATCAACCAAACAAATAATTTTGTTTTAGATATTTTGTTTTGTCATCAGTGGAATGCAAGCAGGCTGCCATACTTTTGCTGGACATACTGCTGTATCCCAAGCTGCGAGCTTCCCACTCTGGTGGTTACGAGGATTTAATTGAAGATGATATATGTATTTCTGAAGAACATCTCCAGTAGTTGGTCTAAATTGTCCTTCCTTAAAATGTTTTAAAGGCTGCAAATTACCAAGCAAACCACCATTGTTTATTTTACTCTTCCTCAGCTCCATGATGGATACATGAAAACACACGGAATATCAGACAGCAGAAGTGTATGCAATACGTTATATAATCATACAAGATACAAGTAGAAAATGCTAACTGATCAATAGTGAAACCTGAAATGCATTACAGAAGGTTATCGTTAAGTTCAGCTGACTTAATCCATTTTTTGCCACATGATTTAGATACATAGACTACATTATGCTGGGTAAGAGATGCTATTGAAATTGTGGCGGACTGTGACCATCTTGCACTTGATCAGAGCTCTTTCCGAGCAATGTAGCGTGTATTCTAACATCAAGTGCAATGGGTACCCAGATATTAGCTACATTGAGATGATCGGTTCCACGTTATACTGTATATGACTCCAGGCATTTAACGTTTGTGGTGCCTAAGGAATACATCTCATTGTAGGAATGAAGCGACTGCGACAAAATCATTCATGCATGACTGTTCGTATCAATTTTTTAATAACTTTTTTTCTGTTGCTCTGAGACACTTTTTAATATATTTTTTGAACTCCTTACCCCCAAAAACCCCTTGACAGCAACTTTCACCATTTTTCTAGTATCATTTGGCAATAAATTAACAAAAATCAGTCATGCGTGACTGCATAATCTGGGTACTTAAACGGTCATAACTCTGGTACCGATTGTCCAATTTTAATAATTTTTTTTTTAAATTCTTCGGCAGAAGAAATGCTTTCAGATAATCTAGATATCAGGATACTAGGTTAAAAGTAAAGGGGTTTTAAAGGAGATTTTTGTAATTTTTATGAATAGTTGTTGCTAAGCAACAGCGAATAACTTCCCAGACGTTGATCGAAAAAAAATTTTATGCATATTTTTGAAATCAGCATTGAAAACCCATGCAGAAAAGTCACAATATAGATGAAAACAAAAAAAAGTCCGGGGATTGGGGAGGTCTAATGTGTATTGTGTATGCGTAATTGCGTATAAGTATATATTTTTGCAAAGTGTACATTTACTCATGAATCACAAACACTGAAACTTGTCATCAATAAGAGAAAAAATTAGCAACACAAAACAGGTAATAATATACAGGTGTATTGATAAAATTCTCTGTAGATATATATCAGTATCGTTAATTTGTACATGTACCAAACTTGTTTCTTCACAGTAAAAATGTAAAAAGTGGCTATATCTATGACAACATACAAGCTTTCTATTCAAACTTTTTTAATATATCCATTGTAGATATAGTCTTTCTCATATGAAAGACATAATATGATACCAATTTTATAACAGGTACCGACCGATACTTGCTGTGTTCTGATGATCACTTTTATGAGCAATTGATGCGTCCTACGGTAGCCTACTTCTGAAATAGGCTATATGTGTATTTTGTATTCTACTACAGGAGAACTTTTCTACTCCATTACCAGTCCAGCACCAACAAGATGATTTTCAAATTAACTCATTGATTGCTTTCTAACATGTCTGTGATAGGTTGGGGTATATGGAGCACATGCTATTAATACAATTGCTGACTGTTTAGAAATACAACAAGGAGTGAGTTTGTAATCAGTTCTGATCGTCTCATTCGACTTGTGATTGAAGAAGGTCTGAATTTTTTGCCATGCTCCCAACATACTGTGATCACACCATCTGGGCAGGTCTATGAGGGAGTAAAGTTTGACAAAGGAAACTGTGGTGTCAGCATAATTAGAAGTGGTAAGCTGAACTATATAGTCGAGTGTTAGTTTTTTAATTTATTAATTATATATAATGTTTCTCTAACAGAGTTGAATGTTGAGAAGAGACATTGTGATTGCTGTGGTTTGATAGGCCTACTTGATGGAGATTAAGGAGAAGTGTTGGACATTCTGAAAATGTTTTGTATTTTACTTTGATATTTATTAAATCTAACTTTTTTAAATGCAATAATGCATGCATGATGCTCACATGCATGCATTTACTTTTTCTGTGAATCTCCTACCATATTCGTCATGCCTCTACAAATATTCCTATGATATCCCATTCTTAGCTGTTCTTATTCCAATATTTTGACAAACATTTAGTGCAAAAATACATACAATGTAAAAGAATAATGACTTAGTCTGCGTTTTTATAAGTGTACAACTCTACTCACATAGGTGAGGCCATGGAACGGGCTTTGCGTGACAGTTGTCGCTCTATTCGCATTGGCAAGATACTGATTCAAAGTGATGAAGAAACCAATCAAGCAAAATTGTTCTATGCAAAACTTCCCAAAGACGTTTCACAACGAAATGTGTTACTCATGTATCCAATTTTATGTAAGTGTTGATTTGAATCAGGTTACCAACGTTTTCATCAACTGCTTTTTGTTCACATTTCTAGGTGGTTTGCTGCTTGGACCACCCGACTCCAATGTAGCATTTCTATTAGAAAATCTTAGCTTGGCAGTCACCACAGTAGACGTTACTTGTGGTAGGCTACACAAGTTAACGCTAACATTGGAAATACGAATATAATACTAGATATATAATTTTGATGATTAATTTTGTGATTACACTCCATTATCCCTTACAAGAAAATGTTAGCACTTTTGATATCTGTTCTTCACTTCAGTTGTGTGTGTACTTTGCCCAGTGCGTATGAAGTTAGTTGTTCAGTCACTTATTATTACTATTATTTACAGTTGTTTGTTGTGTTTTTAGATATATTAGGCATTTCCTGATGAGGGCAAAAAGTTCTTGTCAAAAACGTTTGAATTAATGATGTTGCATTTGTTCTGAATAATGTTATGGAATCATCATCGTCATCATAATCCATCGTCGGTTTGTTCCCCACTAGTGGGGGTGGCCGATATTGGAATAAGATAGTGAGGAAACTGCTCTTACCGTACTCCAAGGATTATCCATAAATACCAGTTTCCGGACCTGGCTGATTTTATTTACTGATGACTTTGCGTTAAAGTTGTCATTGAGTACTTAAAAACCATCACAACTATCAAGCGGCAAGCAACTCATCCTTTTCGATCAAATGTACATTTTCAAAACACATTCTGTTTCAAAACTAGGCTGCCTGGCCGAATATTGAGAACATTTGACACAGTTCTGTCTAGAGCAGGCGGCTCTGTCTCGGTAAGGCACTCAATGACATGCCAAAATAGCGGGAGCAGCGGACTCAATGACTATAATGTTCCTTTGCTGCTTCCAGCTGTCTGTTGTGGTACATTCATAATCGTACTGTACTACATGTTGCCACAATGGGTTCAAAATAGCACATAGTTGTTATTCTTAATCTGGTATGATAAACTAGATAACAAAATGCTGACTGTCAAATGCAGTCGAGATAAACCACATTTAGCAAAATAACACCAGCGGTAAAACGGTTTGCTACTATTCGGAAAATTCAATCCAGAGAATCTGATTTGGAGAAAGCCTTTTTCGGAGATTTCTAAAATCTCACAGCAGAGTCATTTTTTTATAAGACAAGAAATTTTATGAGGATTTTGTAATGCCATCTCTCAGATTTTTATGATTTCCACATATGTAAAAGACAATGTATATGGGAGCGGAATAAAAAAAAAATTATCAAAATCCGAGTTGTATTTCTCGAGATGTCACTCATTAAAAATTTGTGTTTTTTAATTGTCACGCATGAGCGATTTCATTGTTTTTTCTTATTTCTTAAGATCTAGTAGTAGGAGAACAGTGAAAATTGGTGATCTACCATTTTAGGAGTCAAGGAATTCAAAAATGTTGTCTCTGAAATGATTGCAACAAAGAAAATATCGAAAAGTTTGAATTTAAATTTTTTTAAGTAGGCTACCACCAGAGGGCGCCCTAAGAATGGTGACTAGTAAAATCATAACTTTTTGTTTGAAAGTTATTCTTTATTGATGTGCTATTCCAGTAAACATAAGGAAAACTAGGCCCCAGCATGTTTTCAGGTGCCCCAAGCCTGTTGAGTTCAGGGTATATTTTGAACTCAATTCTAAAGTGCAGCCTACTGATACATGGAAATATATGCCTTTGTTTTGTGTGCTGACAACATATTTGCAAGTTAAATCATTTTCAATTTTCAGCTGTGAGTATATTTAAGCAAAAGGTCAACCATTAAAGTTATTTGCATGAACAGCTAAAGCATTTAAATATACTGGTAATGCACATTGCACATCTTTAACCTACTTTGAGTTGAGTCTCACTCAGCCCAGTTAACAATGTAGTCAAGTCAATAAGCTGTTAGATTGTAACTTGGTAATTAGAAAGACTTCTAAGATAGACTGTATCTATCTGACTTGCTTGGCATTAACATTATGCTTCAAATAGAGAATGCACCTTTAGTAAATAATGATTAATTATGGGATAAGAAGAGCTGCAGAACTTGAATAGCAGATAATAAAGAGCTCATCATAGAAAATGCTTTGAAAATGATTAATGATTGTCGATGTCTGTTTGGATTCCAGCAAATAAGAAGTTGTTTTGTTTGTTTTTGTTTTGTTTTTGTTATCTTTATCCTGCATTGCGGGAAAGCGGACTTGAGCGCTATGCATCGATGTACGCCTTCCGACGTACACCTGACCCACGCTGCAGCCGACGGCAATGTCTGTTTTCGGTTGTCTACTCTACTTATGACTTAAATTTGGTACTACCCATCACTCGAAGTCGATCACTGGGTAGAGGCAATTATCGTAAAGTTTCTTGCCCAGAGAAACAACAGCAAGTGCAGGTGGCTGGAGTCGAACATGCAGGCTCTCGACTGCGAGCCCAATGCGCTAACCACTCGGCCACTGCTGCCGACTGAGAGAGGTTGAGAAGATAAAGAGTGTACACTAACTAAGCAATTATTAATGAAAAATATATTTGCAATATTAATTTAAGATTACAGTTAAAATGTTAAGATCAAGTGACAAGTGCTATTTTGGAAATATTTGGAAAGAATGGTGCAATGTGGAAGATAAGATAGATGAGGTAGAAAATGAAGTAAAGCTAGTAAAGGAGTTGTCAGAAGAAGATCAGGAGCTACTATGGTGGAGGTCTGGTGTGGACAGAGCTGATGATGCTGTGATTTGCGCACATCATGAAATGCGGTTATTAAAAAAAAATTTCTCTGATAAATTTTAAAAAATGCCGCAACATTTTTGAAATACATGAGGTTGATGCATCTTCAAAACCTCTTCCTCAGAGTAGACGCACAATTGGGCTTGAATTGGCAAAAAAACTGAGAAGTTTTGGAAACTTAAATGTTGTTCCAGGACAAAAGCTTTGCAGCCGCTGTTTCACCAAAGCAGGAAACATGGCAATTGATTTTGATAGTAGCATTTTTGAAGGTGAGTCGAGTGCATCTCCAATCACAAAGGAACTTCAAAGTGCAGTTTTCAATGCAGAAAAGGAAGCATCTACAGCAAACTTAAATGACAGTTTCGCACTATTGAATGAATCTCCACTGGTGCCATTGCACAGCAAACCCAAGCACCAAAAAGTAATAGTATGTTCCCAAAAATTGCAATAATGCAAGAGAAAGCTAACATCACAATTTGCTGTAGTGTCTGGCTTGAATCCCAATGATCTAGAGACAGCAAACTCCCAAGACCTTGAACTAAGAGACAAAGTTAAACAACTATATACAACAACTACATAATGACAGCATGGATTTAAACAGTTTCGTGGCAAAATTAAAGATTAAATTTCACAACACAAAAAAGTTTTCTGACAAATTACAAATTCTGACCCTAATTCCTTAGTCTTGGTCTGCTGAAAAAGCATCAACTTATTTTGGTTGCTCCACGTACTCAATCTACAAAGCTAGAAATATTGAAAAAGAAGAAGGAATTTTGGGTCGGCATGATCGAAAACAAAGAATTGGTACTCCAGCTGAGATACAACAAAAATTATTGGATTTTTTTGAAAATGATGAAACATCTCGTATGTTGCCAGGCATGAAGGACAAAGTAAGCATACAAAAAAATATTTATCATCAAAAACGGTTGTTACTAGGGTCAGGCTGGGAACTATACAATATCTTTAGAGAGCAAAATCCAACACTGAAAATTAGTTTTTCCAAATTTTGGTCTTTAAAACCTAAATGGTGTGTTTCACCAGGAGCTTCTGGAACTCACAATGTATGTGTTTGTCGCATGCATCAAAACGCAGAGCTCTTGGCCTCAGCATGTGGTCTGCCAAGCAAAGAAATGATGAGTGTTCTTGTATGCGAAGTGACAAACAAAAATTGCATGATTCATCGCTGTCCAAGTTGTCCTGGTTTGGCTGCTTTGAAACGTAAATTATTTGATAATTTGACTACATATGATGAGACTGAGACCTTTTTGGTAGAACAATGGACTTCTACTGACCGATCAGATTTGAAAACAATGGTATATATTAAGGAGGAACTCATTGAAGATACTCTTGCTGCAATCAACAAACTGACAGGCTGACAGCACATTCTTATATTGCAAAGTCACAAGCTAACTATTTGAAATGACAAAAATTGACATTGGAGCCACATGAAGCAATTGTTTTGACAGACTTTGCAGAAAATTATGAATTTGTAGTTCAAAATAAAATCCAAAGTTATCACTGGTGCAAGGAACAATGCACAATTCACCCCATTGCAGTTTATACTCGTGACATTGATTCAACAATATTTCAAGTCAGAGAGTAATCCTTGTGTTTCATGTCCGATGATTTAACACATGATACATCATTTGTGTACAACCTACAGAAACATCTTATTACACATTTGAAATTTCAACATCCTCAACTAACACATATTGAGTACTTCTCGGATGGCTGTGGTGAACAGTATAAAAACTTCAAAAACGTTCTGAACCTGACATACCATCACTCAGACTTTGGCATAAAAGCATCTTGGTCCTTCTTTGCCACAAGTCACGGAAAGTCACCTTGTGACGGAATTGGGGGTAGTGTGAAACGAAAGCTGACCAACGCTAGTCTTACTGCATCTCCATCCAACAAAATTTTATCTGCTGAAACAGCATACAACCACTGCTCTCACACAATGCCTAAGATAACTTTTTGTCTCCTTCTTAAAGCGGATATTAAAGAAACACGCAGTCTACTACAAGATAGATATATCAAGGGACAAACTGTCAATGGGACAAGAAGTATTCACCATTTTTGTCCAAAGGAAGTTGGCACAATACAATATAAACGTGTATCAGATGATGAAAATTTTGCAGGATGTCATTCATTCTTTATGTGTAAAAATGTGTATCAACTATAATGAAATTCCACCACAGACATACGTTGTTGCCAAATATGATGATTCCTGGTGGATAGGTCTAGTGAAAGAACATGACGTTATGCACAATGACATACTGATTATGTTTATGCATCCTCATGGTCCTTCACAGATGTTTTACTGGCCAATGGCAATATCAGAGGAATCTTGTTGGGTTCCATTGGATAGCATTTTGCTGAAACTGCAAGTTCCAACAACAATCAATGGGAGGCAGTACAAACTCACTCAAGATGAAATGAATTACATGGCAGCAATTCGAATGTAAAGAGAAGTTATAAACTGAGTAGTTATAAATGACTATCAACTGAGGTAAATATGTACTGATGAGGTTTTTGAAATTCATATATATAATAGAAAATAATTAGTAATTACAAGTAAAAAATGAAGAACTTCAAAGGATTGGAAAAACTGAGCTTCAAAACAAGATGAAGTTTCGGCAAGCAGTTAGAAGAGAACACCGGTTAGACTGTCATGCTCCTAATCAAGAAAGTCAGGACAACACACTTATGTCTGATTTAGGCCTACAGCTCATGCTAATTTGTAACTTGAAATGTACTTTAGTAAAACAGTAAGTGCATATTTGCATTTCGTAACTTATTAAATTGAATATAGTTGTTTTATAAGGTTGTTATCCGTTCAAGAAACTTTTTGCTGTAAAAATAAAGCTTGAACACAAACAAGAGGTCAATTTTACAAGCTACCTACATAAAAATGTTAATTGGAAATATGTGTGTAATCAGACTGTGTAGTAGTGTTTGTCCTTATGTGTGTGTGAATCTTACATATGGTCTATTATGTGTATCTGTAATTAGTGTTTACCATTTTTTGCTGTGGTGATGCGGCACTGGATTTTTGTTCTTTTTTTTACTATCATTATTATTTCTGCAGTATAGCACTTTAAAACAAGCTGGGGCCTTGTTTTCCTTATGTTTACTGGAATGGCACATCAACGAAGATTGATTTTCAAAAAAAAAAATTTGAGTTTACTTGTCACCATTCCTGGGGCGCCTCCTGGTGGTAGCCTGCTTAAAAAAATTTAAAATCAAATTTTTTAATATTTTGTTTGTGTTAATCATTTCAAGGACAACATTTTTGAATTCCTTGACCCTGAAAATGGTAGAAAACCAATTTTCACCGTATTCCTACTACTAGATCTTGAGAAAAAAAAAAAATCAATGAAATCGCTCAGGCGTGACAATTAAAAATCATATATTTTTAATGTTCGACATCTTGAAAAGTACAACTCTGATTTTGATAAATTTTTTTTTGTTGTCCTTGTATATACATTCTATTTCACATATTCAAAAATTGCAAAAATCTGAGAGATGGCATTACACACCATTTCTTGTCTTATAAAAAAATTACTCAGCAGCATCTGTTTATTCAAAGGAATTAGCTTATACTAGAGCAGTGGTTCTCAACCTTTTTGTTTTGGCGGACCCCTTTTGGTACCTTCAAAGCGGTCGCGGACCCCCAAAAAATTTTATCTGAAATTTTGGTATATCACTTTTCCTATAATTATAATGGAATCAAATGTTTTATGAGTTTCGAAACGACACACTTAAAAGAATTTGGTGAACTCGCGACACACTTATGACTATTGATGACATTAGAGAAATTATGTTATGAGCTTTATGTTGGCACATCAAAAATCAGTAGGCTATATAATCTATAATTATGTTGATTTGATGTTTTTCTATAAATTTTATCAAAAACCAATAGACTTTTGCGACCGTTACAAACAATTTCTTCCTTTTTTCGTTTCCAATCAATATTAATTCGTTATAATCTTTGTCATCACAAAACTGTGAGTGGTGATAGACTGCTGACCAACGTTTGTATTTCTAAGTTAAGCATTGACCAATAGACTACTGTCTCAAAAAAATTAAGTTGAACATAGCCTTGTTAAAAAATTAATTCATTTATATGATATTTTTTTAGTTAGAAACCAAACCTTTGAACTTTCAAAGGACATCGCACCGGTTCGTTAGGAAGTACAGTTTGAAAATCACGGTAGCCTAATAGGCCTACACAAATAAAGCACAACCAACCAATTTTTACATTTCGTAATTTATCAATCATGCTGCAAACTCGCAAGCTTTCACGGACCCCCTGAAATCGCTTCGCGGACCCCAAGGGGTCCGCGGACCCCCAGTTGAGAACCACTGTACTAGAGGTTAATCAAATAAAGTCTCAGCGAAAACGTTTTAACTAAAGTTGCTAATATCAGCAAGATATCAGCTAATTTACATTAAATAATATGAGATGTTCTACTGGTGCAAATTAAGCTGAACTATCACAAGATGTATACAGTGGCAATCTGCTTTTATTCCGACGTTTCGTCAATCAGACACGACTGACTTCTTCAGGGGGCTAGACCAGGTAGTGACTACCTGCCTAGCATGGCAAAACACAGGACATATTGCTGAAAACATGCAAAATGAAAATTTAACTTCTGGACAAAAACTTATCGCGCGCAAAGTTTGAAATAAGTTCGAAAAAAAGGGGAGACTTAATTGTTAACGACCAACAAGAAACTTAAATAACAAGATAGGAGAGTTTCTTGTTTAAGTTTCTTGTTGATCGTTAACAATTAAGTCTCCCCTTTTTTTCGAACTTCTTTCAAACTTTGCGCACGATAAGTTTTTGTCCAGAAGTTGAATTTTCATTTTGCATGTTTAGTTGTTTTCAGCAATATGTCCTGTGTTTTGCCATGCTAGGCAGGTAGTCACTACCTGATCTAGCCCCCTGAAGAAGTCAGTTGTGTCTGATTGACGAAACGTCGGAATAAAAGCAGATTGCCACTGTATACATCTTGTGATAGTTCAGCTTAATTTGCACCAGTAGAACATCTCATATTATTTAATTTAATGCCTGGTGAACAGCCTCATTTCATTTTCAGCTAATTTACATCTACCTCACTGAGACAATAACTTTCTCGTTTGTATGGGTATGGGAAGGTAAACACAAAAACCGCCTGCCCAAATGATTCCTGCAAATTCTTTAAATAAACAGATTCAACAGAACCAGAAACCGTCGCTGGATTTAAGAAACTACCGAATCGTTTTTTCCGAAGTCTAAAGCTGTCTCCGAATTGAGAGTTTACCGAATCGGCTTTTCCGAAACGGGCCATTCCGGCTGTAAAACGCCTGCCCGCGGTAAATGCAGTCGTGGTAAGTTGGCTGCGTCAAAATATCTTGATGCCGTTACTGAGCAAACATTGGTAAGCCATCAACTTTTACAAAACCACTTTAAATTTTTGTGTTATTAACATTTTCAGCCAGTGGAAGTACTGTTTTAAAGGCCATTGAAGTACTGAAAGAATATGGAGTTGCTGACTCCAAAATTATTCTTTTGACATTATTTTGTACTCCGCAAGGTACGTTGCCTATGTGAAGCATACATTTAATCGACAGTAATAAAATTTATGTGTGGTATGGTGAAGTGCGATCTAGTGTAAGGATTATTTGTGTCCAGGTAGGACATTCAGTGACATGCTTGAATGTGGACACAAAGGTTGGTTTTCCGTCTGTTTAATCTCAATCTATCGCGTATAAGTCCTAATTCCACAAAAGAAAGACGCAAAATTAGTGAATTCAGATCTAGTCAAGCTTTCAACACACAAGTGAAGTGTGGCGTTGAATTTATGTTTACTCATTCTAATTAGAAGCTGCAACTTTGTATCTGCTTTATAGAACACAGCTGTAATGAACGCCTGTTGTTGCCAAACTACTTTTATTGTGAATTGGTTACATGCAGTGCCAAAAATGCGTTATACTGTATATCATTTGATTGAGCATGAAAAACAATGCAAGCGTAGCTTGTTTCGTGCTGTGATGTTCCAGGAGTGTCTGTAGGTTTGTATGGCAAATCTTGTAAACACTACGGGTTTCCCACGAGTCGAAAAACTTAGTTCTGAGGGCTATGGCCTGCTGAACTGAACAGAAATTTATGAGCAGATTATATATGCAATCGCAGAAACACTTGATATTTGCCTTGTATTCGCAAACTTTAAAATTCATGTCTTTTCTTTGACCGCAGTTTGCGCTTCTCTCAAGTAGAGGAATCATGTACCCTACACTGTCAACTAGCCTACTTATAGTGGATCAGTACCTGAAATGTAACGTGTAGGATTGTCCATAACTTCAGAAACTTTTATTGCAGGTGTTGATGCTGTGTCTACTAAGTATCCTGGGATTACTCTGCTTTCATCTGAAGTGCACACAGTGGCCCCAGTTCATTTTGGCCAGAAATATTTTGGAACGGAATGAGTTTGTTTATCATGTCACATTGTCACTAGCACTTTGAATGATTCGTTCAGCTATGCTTAATTTGATATCGCTGCAAAATTGCTCGTTATTATGGTGGTTTTTGTCACTCGCACCTCCAGGACCATAATTCATTCACAGTATATCAAATCAAACTCTTGAGTTTGCTTGCAATAATGTAGAAAAAGTTCAATATTACTTGTAATGTAAAGTAACTAGATGGTTGCTTGTGGAACAATTTTTAAAAGTTTGCTGTGTTTTTGCTGCACTACTGTTTAGACTTTTTCCAATTGATAATCCTATGTGCCTAATTATTGTGTTGGCACTCTTTAAAATTGCTGCCTCAATGTCTGCCGTTCATTGTGCCATTCAAAGTGTTGACAGATGGCAGCAAACAAACAACATTGTCCCGTTGCGAAGAATTGCATGGTTCGTGTTGCTATTCGCGTAATACAGTACAGGTGGTCGAAGACTCTGGTAAGCACTTAACATAGGACAGTTTTCCGTGCGAACCAGCTACCACCATTGCGCCGCGGCGCATTGGTTAAGAAAGGTAGAACAATTTTCCTTATAACCTCAATTGATTACAGTCATTAAGATCCTTCTTGCACACTCAGTTCAGTTGCAGAAGAAAAAAGAACATTAGTAGAGGGTGGGAATCGAACCGACGCAATCGAAATGACTATTCCCTTGCCCTAACCTTAACCCATTAGGCTACGCTGCTTGTGGCGATACATTCAGTTAATTTTCTTTGTATCAAAAATCTTTCGAGTAAATCGGTCAGAATATCACGTGCTGAGTCGCATGACCGAAATCAGCTGATTCGCAAGGAAAACTGTCCTATATCAAAGTGCCTACCGAAGACTCTAGTGCTATTCCTCACCAATCATTCTGCTTTATCTTGTACACCTATTTCAAAGTTGCAATGTGTTTATAATTTTGTCCGTAATTATTTGTGTTTTATTGTATTGTGCTTGTAGTCCTGCATCTTATATTCTTATAGGCCTATAGAAAAGTCGGTTTGAAACGATTGTTTTGGTGAAAATGAAATTCTTCGCTTAACATTTTATTTGTAAGCAAATAAAAAGGAGTATTTTGTGAATGTTTGGAAATAGTTTAGTTTGAAACACCACTGCTTTGGTCGATCAGCTTGCTTCTTTCATGGACATCAGAATTAATCGAGAACTTTCAAAAAGTATTAATGCGAAAATTTTATGGATATATATTTTATTTCCTTCACTGCTGATTTTGATGTATTTGAAGAAACTGCGGTCTTTGGCTTTTGCTGTTTGATAAAGTTTGGGCGTGTCAAAGATTAAAAAAGTTGAACTGTATATCTCAAATCAATATATTTATGTGCAATTGTGCGTGGTACTTTTCCTCTCAAAAGAGTAGAACTGATTTGTTACATTCTGTAGATTTTGGTAACACTCTGAATAAAATGTCTAAACAAAAATATTTTAATTTCCTTTTTACTGCTTTCCTATGTTGCAAACTGGGTTGCACCATCACCAGGTTTTGTAAAATAAAGACAATCAGATTCAGAAAAAATCCAGTCGGACTGTTAGCCGCTTATTACTAACAGTCTGATTGAACGTTTTTTGAACTTTGTTCGATCCGGGTCTTCATTACTTATTTACTGCTTTTTCAAAGGCAACAAAAATCTTTTATATCATGACGAGTCAGCAAATAGTGAAAAATCTTGGAAAATTTCGGACACTCAAACAATTGCGGTACGGTAGTCAAACTGTGACAAACCACGGTCGCACCTGTAGTAGGGACGGTACATTACGGGACGCGCAAGTCCGTTGTTCCTTCAACATTAGAAGGGTCAATTGCCAATTTGACATTTTTTTTACGCTTTACTGCTGGCTTGCTTTCAACTAAAAACCTTAAATTACTTTAAAACCAACTTCACTCTTCTTATATAACCCATAAAAAGTAAAATATTATGTAAATTACAAAAAAACGTAACCCTTCTAGTGTTGCGGATAAGCCAAAAGCGGATGAAGTTTCGCATCCCTATGATCTACAATCCCTAACCTGTAGGTGCAGCCATTTCCATGGTAGCCTACCATCAACAACACAACAAATATTCAAAAGGTTTCCAGCTTTCGGTAGCGGTAGGTCTTTGAGGCTCTGAAGCCAAACGTCCATTTCAGTCTGGAATCAGTATTCTTGCAGACATACAGTACCGTAGGGTAGTAGATATAGGCTATAATATCAAAAACTGGAAAAAAATAGCATTACAAATTTATAACCGTAGGCTCACCTAAAACGAGTTGTGCGAAAAGCAATGTAAGTTATAGCTTAGGCAAGAAAGAACGCCGAAAACTAGGCTACAAAGAGCTGATTTGATTGGCAGCGCAGCACAAATCAGACTACCTCCTTCCTGCCTCCAAGAAATCCACTGCAGATAGGCTAGCTATTCCCTACACGCCAGCCGGGTCTATCTTAAGCAGGAAGTAGGCCTAAGGCATTTGCACGTTTGTGCATGAGAGCCTGAAGTGAACATTTGCCGATCAATCTCGAGCTGATGCCGAGATTGAATGGTGTGATGTGTGCATAGGCTACTGCATATGTATCTCACACTACAACATCGTCAATATCTACAAGCCCCCACCCTCGCGAATGTTACCATCATCTCTTCCACTCTTTACGCTGGCGATTTCAACTGCCAGTACATTGACTGTGGCTACAGCAACGGTGAATTGCTGGCTGACTGGGCTTCCACAAACCAGGGGCTCTATCCACTTTTAGAATTCGGGGGGGGTGATTTTTGGACAGTGGGCTAAAATCGTCATAGTCATTTCAACTTCTGGGGGGCTGCGCCCCCCAGACCCCCCATTGAAGCATCAGCTTCTTTCTGATGGTAGCATAGGGTTTCCAAGTCGTTTCACAAAGTATGTTTCGAAAAGGGAATTTTTGGGTAAGCAAACTGGTAATCACTTAACAAGAAATAATTTTGGCACTGCAAATGAAAACTCGAACCAATCATAAACTACGTTTTCCGTGACGTGAAAAATGGCGAAAAGAAGATGATACAAAGCAAATCAAGTGCTGGATTTTCTATCAGCTGTTTGTTTGTTTATTTGGTTTTCATATTTTTATCCTGCATTGCGAGAAAGCGGACTTGAGCGCTATGCATCGGTGTACGCCTTCCGACGTAGCCTACACCTGACCCACGCTGCAGCTGACGGCAATGTCTGTTTCCGGTTGTCTACTCTACTTATGACTTAAGTTTGTTACTACCCATTACTCGAAATCGATCACTGGGTAGAGGCAATTATACTTATAGTGAAGTTTCTTCCCCAGAGAAACAACAGCAAGTGCGGAGGGGGGTGGAGTCGAACATGCAGGCTCTCGACTGCGAGCCCAACGCGTTAACCACTCGACCACTGCTGCCGACTAAGTTGGCAGCTAGTTGGCTTTTTAGAGGTTAGGGTTAGAAAGTAGTCATTTCATTCACGCGCGTTCAATTCCCACCACTGCTATTGCTCTTTTTTCTTCTGTAATTACCAAATAAAATTCAAAACAAAGATTAACTCTCTGGCTAAGTGCGAAAAAGGTCACACTGTACAGTTACGTCACTAAAGACTATAGCAATCAGCTAATCTCGCAATAATTGTTACTGCGGGCGATTTGACTGTAGGCTATGTATGTAGCCTATGTATGTACATCAAAACAACACATTTCAACATCAAAACATCAGACAGTTTGCTCAAAACATCAGATGTGGTAACGTGGCTTTTGTTATTGCTATCTTTAGTGACGTATTCTCGAGCAGTGTTTGCACATTTTGGTCATTTTGAAAAAAATGAAAATAAATGAAACATTGGACTTTGGGCCTTACCAGCGCCATTAAAAACAAATTTTTTTCGGTAATTTTTTTTGAAATGTATTCTTGAATGTTCAGTTTACTCATTTTAATGCTTAATTCCCGTTTGAAATTTTCATTTAGTATGCCTTTAAAGTGGCTACCAAGCAAACTAAGTTAAAACACAGTGTAAACGCCTGGCTCGTAGTTCAGGGTTGCCAAACCAAAAAATCATATTGAAATGAAATGTATAATCATATTGATAAAAAAATCAAAATGTGCTAACAACGAAAATATTTTTTTCAAAATTTGATCAATAAAATATCACAAAACCTTTTCAAAGTCAATTGAGTGGGGGGGGGGGGGTGATTTTGCATTGATCACCCCCCCACTCCAATTAGTGGGGGGGTGATCACCCCCCTCACCCCCCCTTGGATAGAGCCCATGCCACAAACCCTCTTTCCCTCTTAAACCCAAAGAAACCAGCCAATTTCCACTACGGTCGCTGGGCAACAGGGACAAACCTTGACCTGGCCATTGCGAGTGTCGATAGTTCTCTTCCTGACAGGCGTGCTTGAAAAGTTTCCGCTGTCCTAACACCGGTCGTCTCTCATCATCGCCTCAAAACACGTGGCTCTTGTTCCGACTTCACCTACTTCTTGCTTATGAGACAGAGACCGATGAAGCGTCAAAGCAAAAAAGTCGATTGCCATCAATACAGCCTCTTGATCAACGAGTCTAATGCAAGGTTACCACTATGTGAAACGTGCAAAGTAGACGAAGCATAGCCTACCATGATTTTTGCAGCGCCATAGTATTTGCGGCTGAGGCCACAATAGCCTATCCGTCGCCGTTGACCCAGCTATAGCCTACCCATAGGCTAACATTCTGGGACCCTAAATGTGACCTACATGACTATTAACTTACTATCGATACAAAACTATGAGGGCTTGATGCTTGGTGGCCAGGTGCTCGATGATGTTGAGCTTGCTGGCCGTGATGCCCTCGGTGTTCAGCTGAAGTACGGTGGGTCGTCGGTACTTTTCGACAGTGCGAGCACTGCCGTGCCCTGAAAAGGGCATTTCCCTACCCACCTTGCGCTGAACAGTCTCATTAGCTCTTGTTTGACAAGCTTCGTTTCGCATACGTATTTTGTATAATTTCGTATGTTAGGCCTACTGACGGGGGGGACCACGTGAAGGTGCTTGTCTTCCTCCCCTTGCGTGGGTTCGGCTTAACCGCCTACGAACCGGCGTCGGTCGCTTTCGTTCAGACATGTGCAGATGGGGCCTGGCTTCCTCACCGGGATGCGAGTGTGGCGCCACAGACCAGATAGTAGATCATGTCGTCCATGACTGCCCAATCCATCAACCACCACATGGAACGCTTGGACTGAAGGCCCTGGATGACGAGACTGTCGAGTGGCTGATGACATCATGCCCAAACATATAGTCCAGAAGAACAGCTCATACGACGAAGAAGATACAAAACTATGCTACTAATCTGCAACGGTGTAGGATAAATGCTCTGAGGTAAAAATTTGGAATAAGAGGCTATAGCCTACCAGCTGAAATTGAAATCTTCTTTCACAACTTTTAAAAAAATGTTTGAAAAGAAAATTATTAATAGCCTACTTATTGAGCAAAATGCTGAATATAACAGTTGGCCAAAATCACAAAAGAAACTTGTAAAATGGAAAGGGAGAGAGAGAGAGAGAAAGAGAGAAAGTTTATAAATTGCCTGTTGCGAGAATATCACGGTACAATTATACACAATACGAATAAAAAAGCACCATGGCAAAGTAGGTACCACAACAGACAGGAAGCAGTGAAAGACTATATAACTATAAGTAATCGAGTAAAATAAAATAAATGTATATAATAATGGCCTGCCTAATTAATAGGCTACCCACTCTATCAATTTCTTCCCATGCCCGGCAAACCAAACCACCTCTGCTATTATTTACTTTTTTTTCAGTTAGCCGGTTATTATTATCAATGAGTTTGAGGGTGGCTGTTTGACTTAAAGACCTTTCAGTCGAATATCAATTATACTTTTCACCCTAAATTTGATAGTAAAGTCCTATGCGTGACATCATTGACGTCACAGTTGCTGTTTACTTAATTGTCATTCCTTCAATCCATTCCTCCTATATCGATTGAAGCTAAGATCAGACCCTGCTGCACTTCTAAGTTCTAATTTCGTTGCATATTGCACAACTTTCATACCGGTACTTTATTTGTTATTATAGACTGTATTTTGGATAATTAAGTGAAAACTGCATTGTAGATATTTTTAAATTGTAAATTTATGAATTATTTTTTAAGGAACGATTTAACTTACAGAAATTTTTGAAGGTTTATAGATTAAGTGATTGTTTTTCACTTGCAGAATTCCGAGGATGCAAATCTTCATTGTTCAATAAACAAACCGATTTTTACAGAGAATGTGTTTCATTTTTACAACTAATATCTTGTCTGCCTTGCTTGTTGAATGGATGCCATGCAACTAGCCTAGTTTGTATAAATTAACTTCTGATTCACAACTAGGAATATCGTATGGTACCATCATCATAATCCATCGTCGGTTTGTTCCCCACTAGTGGGGGTGGCCGATTGTTTCCGCGCAGCAATTGTTTTAATCCCCTTTCTCCATTTCACCCTGTCCCTCGCATCTTCCTCCTTCAGTCCGACTTTTTTAAATTCATCCTTCACTTGTTGTTTCCACGTTCTTCTTGGACGACCGCGTTTCCTCTTCCCATCCACCTTTAGATCTAGTGCCTTTCTAAGAAAACTTCCTTCCTCCCTCCTTATCACATGTCCATACCATCTTACTCCATTTGCCCTTGCCAGTTGGTCTATGGTCTCTCTCATCTCTAGCATATCCAACAATTCTTCAGTCCTTTTTTCCCTTCTTGTTTTCATCCCACACATTGCTCTCACCATTGACCTCTTCGTTCATCTCAGGATTGCCAGTTCACTCTCTCTCAATATCCATGTCTCGCTACCATATAGCATTGCAGGCCGCACACAGCTCCGATATACTTTCCCTTTCATCCTTAGTGAAAATTTTCTGCCATACAACATTTCCCCACATTCCCTGAACTTTGCCTAGCCCAATCTTGCCCTTGTTGTCACCGCTGCTTCACATCCACCACTTCCATTTATCCGATCACCCAGATAACAGAAGTCTGTCACTGTTTCGATGCCATGGCAGAACTCATCATCATGGCCTTCCACTTCATTCCTTCCTTTACTGCATTTCCCACAAACAAAACACTTCGCCAATCTTGTTGCGGCTCTCTTGACATTAGCACATCTTGCATGTACCCACTTTCCACATTCCTTGCATTGCATTGAATTTCTCACTCTCTTGCCACATATTCCACAGGGATCTACTTTGCTCTCAACAACTGTTCCTTCTGCTCCACTCACCATCACTTTTGTTTTTTCAAGATTCACCTTCATACCCTTGGTTTCAAATGCTTCTTTCCATTTCTCAAACTTTCTCTCCAGCCCCTCCATACTATTACTTGTCAAGACCAGGTTGTCTGCATACAAAATTTCACTCAATAAGCCCTCCCTCACTCCTTCAGTTACAACGTCAACCACAGTAGCAAATATCAGAGGTGACAAAACTGATCCTTGGTGTACACCAACTTTCACAAAAAACTCGTTTGAATAATTTGATCCAACTCTCACTTTTGTTCTTGCATCCTCATACATAGACATCACAGCTCTCACTAATACCTCCGGTATACCTCTTTTCCTTATTGCCCACTCCATCACTTTCCTTGGTACTCTGTCAAATGCCTTTTCTAAGTCGACGAAACACATATATAGTTTTCTCTGCTTCTCTCGGTATTCCTCCTGCATTCTTCTCAATATAAACAGAGCATCCACTGTACCTTTTCCTGGCATAAATCCAAACTGCATATCATTTAATTTCACCAATGTTCTCAACCTCTTTTCTAGTATTCGCTCCACAATTTTCATTCCATGCTCTAGTAGTTTTACACCTCTATATGCACTGCAACTTCTCACATCCCCTTTTCTCTTGAACAGTGGAACAACAGTACTATGCTTCCACTCCTCCGGCATTCCCTCTCCATCTAATACCCTTTGGCTAAGTTGTAGCATTACTTCAATTCCCAACTCTCCACTTGCTTTTATCATCTCTACGCTCACTTCTGATGGACCGGCTGCTTTATGCAGTTTCATTTGCCCCATTGCCTCCACCACTTCATCACGAGTAACCTTTCCCACTGGACCCTCCACCAGATCAACCTCTGTCATATGATCCCATACATTCTCCTTATTCATAACATTTTCCATATGTTCCTTCCACACTTCTCCTCTGCTTTCCGGGTACCACATGTTTAGTTTTGAACTACTAAAACTTCTTATTTCATATTTAAGTAGCCTGTATCTGTAGGAAGTAATTGTGGCTTAGTTTGTAGCATGTGATTAAAGTGTGTGATTTAGTGCATTAAAATATGGAAAACAATGACAACACTCGTTTACAAAAAAGACTTTCTGTTGATGAATCAAGTGGGGATAGCAATTCAAATGAAAACTCAACTGCTTCAATTTCTCACCAAAAGCCTATGCCAGTTGATAAAGCTTATGAACACATCAGGTGAGTAACATTATGTCAGCGCTTCTTAAGATGGATGTTGACTTTGTTTTGTTTTGACAAATGATAATCACAAATGACATTTATAAGCTATAGCAAACAGTGCAAACTATTCTCTTGGGTCCTGTACATGACCATGGTATAAAATAATGCGGCCCGATAGCTCAGTTGGTCGGTGACTTCGTGAACGAACAAGCTTGAAGATCAAGCGGCCCTGGTTTGACTCTTGGGATGTGTGCTTGAGCAACACACATTAAGAACTGCTCTCTATTCAATGGCATTTAATGGGTGGAATAATTCCCCGCCAATAACACTTCTACAATCGGAAATTTCAATCTGCTAATCTTGTTGACCGGCCTTGTGTCAGATGTGATACTGAATGACAAGCCTAACTTTTTAAATCTTTGACAATAACTAACAGTCGTGACATGCAACGCTCAGATTACAGATTAAAAGAACCCAGTCAGCAAATTTATTATTGATATTCATAACGTTTGCAAACGTTGAATTAATACAAAAACCGACTGTTTGGTAAATTAAGAAACGACATTGTTTTGTTGGTTTGACTGCATTGCGATGCAATCGTAACGATTAATCAACATTCATCTCGGAGCTGAAGGCATGTCTGTAAGCTCAGTGTTTGAATGTGGACAAGTTCATAACTTTAGTTATTTAAATCTAATCTTTTGTATCATTATAGCCTGCTGTAGTAATGTAGGAATACACATGTTGCCCGCTACATTGGTCTTTATGTACATTGTACGGTACATGTAAGATTAAAAATGGGATCAAGAAAGCCAATCAAAAATCTTCAATATCTTAAAAACAATACCGTACTAAATTGTGTGGAAAGAAAACGTTGCCAAATTTTAAATTTACTCAAAAGTTTACTCTTAAATGTGGACTTTTTAATAAGTGTGCCAACAACCACTCAGTTAGAACTTATATCAAGTAGATATTATCAAGGGCAAGAGTTGCAATTCTCTATCTGGCCTTATTTGCTTAACAGGTCCAAAATCATTCAATGCCAAGGTGGGCATCCCTGGGCATGATAAGCAATGCTGATATAATAGCCAACTTGCAAATAGTTTAAGTCCTTGAACTGTAGAAATATTGTTAAATTGTCAACTAAACGGCCTCCCAAGATATGCACATTTTTTATCAGTTTTGTAGTGATTTATCTGCTATTTAGTGGCATGTAGCCTTACCTAAAAAGTATATATATATAATTAATTATAATTATATATTATATAATATGTTGATTCCATTTGAATAAGACCTTCTGATGATCCGTTAGGTGAAACAATTTGTAAAGGCTTCAGATAGTAATAACTATATTTGATTTAATTCGCTCTGCTTTGCCTATTGCTTGGCATTGAGCACTTTTTGTAGTATTAATAGTTTTCATTGTTTTTATATATGATATAATTTATATGTCGAAGCATGCAGGCCTACCATTGCAAAGGTGTATATATCTGGTTACTGGAAGCCATATTGCATCTAGGCGCTTGCCAGATGTTTTATTCCTGAGATCTTTCGTCCCGACATTTCGGCCTTAGCTTGCTAGATGTTTCGTCCCTGAGATCTTTCGTCCCGACGTTTTGACCCTTAAGCGTTGGATTGTTCACCCACCAATAGGGAACGTAAGCTGGGTTTAGACCGTCATGAGACAGGTTAGTTTTACCCTACTAATGAACGCTCATTTCCTGACCGAGGGTCGCCGCGATAGCAACTCTGCTCAGTACGAGAAGAACCGCAGATTCGGACATTTGGTACCGTACATGCGCTTGGCCGATCGGCCAGCGGCGCAAAGCTGCTGTCCGCTGGTCGGAATCCTTCTGACAAGCGATGATTTGTTCATGCCCAGTCCAGAGCTGGCGAAGATAGGACAATCGTCTTTGTTTCAGCAAAGCCGTGGAGAGGCCGTTCGGGCCAGTCGCGGCCAAGGTGTCGAGACCGGGTGACCTAGATGAAGACCAGGGTGTCGTGATCGCTAGAACAGTATTTTGACTGTGATTCGTTGAGTTTGACTTCTGGTCTGCGATTTGTATTGTCATGAAATGACAAAGGCGCCGCCACAGTCGCGCGGTTGGGGCGTGCGTGCGGTCGCTCGGGTTAGCTACAGTCTAAAATACAGCTACAACTAGGCCTACATGCCGACTTCGAATAAAACTTCTTTTCGGTCGCGGTGTTTTGCCACTCTCAATCTCGCACGCTTGTCGGATGTTTTGTCCCTGAGATCTTTCGGCGGTGTTTTTCCACTCTCAATATCGCACTTTCCACCAAAGTAGCCGATGCGTTGTATGGCCGAAACGTCGGGACGAAAGATCTCAGGGACGAAACATCTGACATCCGCATAAGCTAGGCTACCTAGTCTATCTATGCACTAATGCTTAATGCATTGCCATAGGCTATTCTGTATCTTATTGTATATGATATATATATCTTTTGTGTTGAGGTTGTGAATTCCGAACTACTGCCAATATGTAAATGTTGCATATCGTGGAGGCGGGTTTAATGCATAAAACAATGATCAAATTGATTGTGTTATTCAACAAGATTGTCTGTATACAATATTATACATTTTAATGTTAGTTTTTATTTTGTAGTGCTTATGGTATTCCAGCCATGCCCATGTGGGTCATTTTTACCGCGTATTGAGAAACAACTTTTTTAGCTTAGAAGCTGCATGAAAAATGGCAGTGAATCAAAAGTTAGGACCAATTACTATTTATCATTACTAGTTTAACACAATAACACATATATACTAAAAAGATGTTCACATCACAAAGGCCAAAGTAATTCAGAGTAGGCTAATAACAATTTTCAGTGTTGTGGTTTTCTTTGTGCTCATAAAAACATTATGCATGAAACCAATACAAGGGAGGCTTGCTCTATGTAGCCTACTTAACTTATATATATTTTTACATTGTTCATGTTCACTAGTGTGTTCGCCATTGTTGAATTGTGTGAGTTATATACTAAAGATATGAAGTACTTTAGCATTACAATTAAAGCAGATAATTATGTTTTTCTCCAGTGTTTGTTGACTTTTAGATAGCATGGTCCGCAGTTTTAAATTTTCTACATCATTTGGCACAGCCATGACTCTCATTCGCAATGTCTCAGTGCAATGACCATGCCAATTAGTTTAGTAGGAGATTGTTAAGCACAACTGTATGCTTTTAAACGAACAATCGAATTCTAAAGTCAAGCTAGCTGCGTAAACAATGAACATATACCAACATTATCAAGACAATCATTTGTTTATCAGAGAATGATAAGTGACTTGTGGCAAAGTTGTGCTACTACCATACACTAGGCCTATACAGCTATCAATTTTCTCAATTTGTAACTGTTATCAATATTTTTTCAGAATGGTTGCAGCTATAGTGTAAGCGTGTACAGAAGGATACGTTGTTAGTGCTTGTCCGAGATCACTAAAATTTGAAGTAAAAATTGCACTGTTCCAAATATTTTGTTTAATTCTGTAGTGTATCATATATGCTACATTGCTACATTTGTATGTTAAATCGTCATTTTGCAGTTTACAATGTCAGTCAACCACTACAAATGTTGTATATGGCAAAATGTTCTTTTTAGTTAGCATTTTCATCAAATTGAAGTCGTACAAAGAAAGGCTCTACCATACTAGATAACTAATAAGTGTTGCTACAGTATTAATCAAATATTTTTAGAATCTGTAAAGTTTTCCTGGAAAACCGAAGATTAAAATCTTGGATTTCCATTTTGATACATCATATATTTTTTTCAATAGTGGTTGAATGACATTTAATTGTGGACATTTTTTTGCAGAGGACATGAACGACACATTTTATTCCATTTCTTCACTCTTTTCAGTATCAGCTTCCTTGTTGGAGTGGCATTTATACATCTCAGCCTGTGGATGAACGTGAGTAGAACCAGAAAAGAAAACTGTTTTTATTGTATATATATATATACGTGCTTTTTGAAATTTTCAGGGTATATATTATCACTTATTGAATATCTGAAGAGGTCACTTTTGTACAAGCAACTCAACGTCCAACCTTGCAGTCTTCTCCAGTTTCTGGAGGCCATATAAAGCCGTTATTATTGTAATTAACTATCCATGACTATACAATGTCTTGATATCCAATAGTGTTAGCTAGATGTTGTTTTGCTCCACTATTGCCAACTGTTTTCAAACCATATTTGTATTGTCTCACGTATTTCCCTTGTTGTCATAACAGTTTAAGTTGAAAGAAGTGTTGACACACCAACTTGAACACGTTGCTACATTGTTTCAAGATGGTACTTAAATGTGCCATTGTCGTGCAAATATTGGTGATTCTCTTATAGGTTTTGATATGTTTTAGTTCACAACCAATGCTTGCTTACAATATAGAGAAGGACTTAAGCTACCGCCGTTTAATGTCATTTGAATTATGTAGCGCTGTTTATCTGTCTCTTTTTAGACGTATGATCTCTAAGTCAGTGTGTTTGCCGTAGTTTAAATTATATTATTAACTCGTTTTTAAAGATTGTTTTCAGAAACTAGCAGCTAATAGACGAATAATGTTTTCACAACAGTCTCATCTGATTAACTTGAGTCACCCCTCACCTCCATTGAATCTCCCCCAAGGAGTGGATCAGAACAGTGACGTGAAAGAAGATGATCCTAAATCTATGAACAATGACAATGATGACAGTGTTTGGGCTATAGTAAAAACCAGCCTGGACTACACCGGTAACTATTTTCACGAAACATCCCGGAATATTTCAAGACGAATTGTACACACGTGGTAGCAAGATGGCAAACCAGTTTTATACCGCATTGCACTTAGCAAGTTTTCTTTAATGGTGGTAGTTTAGTGGGTGGCTGTTGAGAGTCTGACGTTTTTTTGTTTTTTTTGCGTTGAGCTACGTCCCAGGGTGACCGTAAATGCGATTGTATAAATATATTAAGGCTGAAATATCGGCGGTTCCATCATTGTTTGGAGACAAATCACAAGCCGAAAGGCGTCTTTTTATGATGCGGTGTTCAACAAGGTTGCTCTCACAAGTTCACGTCGATCGCTTGCTCATAGTGATAACTGCGCTATATGGTCCACGTCTGGTTTTTAGCCAAACATAAACAACCAAGTATCTTGAATTTTATTTGCACGACAGCTCGTTTTTTATGTGTCTCGATTAATCAAAGAGGTTCTGCATATTCGACAGACATTGAAGTGATTCATTTTGGCGTTGGCAAAATCATCTATTGTTGCATTCGGCCAGCGATGATGAATGCCAACTCGAACCGGTGCGCAATATCTGGTTGGATGAGTTATTTATTAGTCTGAAGAAGCATCATTTTGATTTAGATCAGAATTCATTCTAAATTTTTTTTAAGGATGGCCTGCAAGTGATTCAATGACTTGGTCAAATCATTCAACTGTGGCTAGTTGTTCTCGTGCTTGTTATTTAAACAAGTTGTGTTGCTTTGTTTTTCTTTCATCCTAACCATGCTGGCACTTCAGTACCTGGATGCCGCGATTGTCTTTATGCTACAAGTGCAGCAATGTAGTTCTCTAATAACTAGACCAGTGGTTCTTGATTAGGTGCATGGGGAGCCCTCAGTGGTCTTTAAACTCATGTAAATTAATTGAATTTTTAATTTAAATGATTATTTGGTAACTAATGGTAAAGCTGTGCGGATAGCTGGATAAGCCTTTTATGATTTCTCTTACAAATAACTTTTATGGTCACTGTGACATCATGGTGTACACAGCAGAACATTTCATTTCAAGAGGCAATGTAAGTCGTTGCGTTGTTGAAAGTATTACGCTCGTGCAGTGTTTCTCTGTGGGGGTAGGAAAAACATCAATCATTTTGTTACCAATACAAATTTAATGTTTCTAACAATCCCAACACATTTCACAAGAGGAGAGCTGAATTTATAAATGCACAGTTACTTAACAAATGTTTCGACTTTGAGTCACGAACTAACTGACCATATCCTTAACAACAAGGTTTTATGAGTATTTCCCGAACAGTAAGTGCGAGTCATTTTTCTCTGGCGGTCCGATCGCTTTCTTTGCACTTTATGGATTGCATTAAAACACTCAGCAGATATGACTGCTTTGGTTTATCCCTCCAAAAATGAGCTATCCTTCTAAGAATTACATTTAAAATGGTGACGTTTTGGTGTTTACAACCTTAAAATTTTTAAAAATTAAATTTCCCCAATATTGTTAACACATCATGCTGTGCTGTACCAACTCATCATCGATATGGAGCGGAATGGCCCGTTTCGGTGAGTCCGATTCGGTGAGTCCGATTCGGTGAGTCCAATTCGGTGAGTCCGATTCCCTATTCGGTGATTTTTTGAATTTTTTTTTAAATTATCGGGTACCGTAGCCTAATTATCATTGCCGTTTTAGGGTTAGGAGTTAAGTTTAAGGGTTAGGGGTTAGGAACTCACCGAATAGTAGCAGACCCGATATGGAGCCGGTCTGTCCATTTGCTATCCCAGGTTAGCAATGTCATAGGTGAAGCGATTTCACTGCGGTAAATTTTACGCTGAGAAATCCAGATACCAGACCAGGTGCTTGATATTTTGTAAACATATCCACAGTTAGAAAGGCTGGGAACCAATTAGCAGGTCAATTTTCACCTTGTTTGGTTTTGAATACAAACCTTTTTCTTTTGTTGCTCCACCTTGCACAGACAGCAACTCTTGTTGACCAGAGGTTGATTGCACGTGCAATGCGTCCACCAACCGATACATCCTGACCACGTTTCTAAGAGCTGGCTGTAGCGTTGCAAACGGTCACTTAGCGTTTTAAGAAGAACTATCTCCAAACTTTCTTCCTTTGTTGGATCCCTTTTAATTGGTTTTGAATATTTATCCTCGGACTGACAAAGTCTTTCATAGGTTGAAAAAACGGTTATTCCTGAAAGTTCCGCATACTTGTAGAGGCTTTTGACGCATGGCCGGTTACCGAGATTGACAGAGT
Source organism: Aplidium turbinatum (assembly GCF_918807975.1). NCBI lineage: Eukaryota > Metazoa > Chordata > Ascidiacea > Aplousobranchia > Polyclinidae > Aplidium > Aplidium turbinatum. The sequence continues at coordinate 17,596,096 of NC_137489.1, forward strand.
GAAGTTTTCTGATTGTTGAAGTGTTGTTGCTTGGGGATTATTGCATCCATTAGGTGCCGCTGAATGAAGAGCAGTCCTGAAATGCATTGCTCAAGCGCTCATCCCGAAAGCCGAATCAGCGCCAGCTTGATCTTGAGTCGGGCGTTTAACCGCTGAGCTAACAAGATGGATTTTTTTCATTTTGGATACGTAATTAAGCTTTTCAGGCCACACCATCTATCCTAGTTTCTTCTGCACTTTTGTTCTCACCAAGCCGTTTGATTTCCGGTTCATTTCATTTTTGATCCGTATGATTATGTTTTCAATCTTGTTTTTTTCGTCAACTGATTTCATCATTTTAAGGTTTATCTTTGCTTAAATGAATGAAATGCACACTTTTCAGCAATGTCTGTTCTTTGTAAATGCATTTTTGCTATGTTTGCTCTGTATATAGGCCTAACAGAAAATCGTTTCTACTCGCAACGTGTTTTTTCGAATTTCATACCTTACTCCTTACAGTAGCACCAGTCATCATTTCAATGCATCAATATCAGAATAAAAGTATGAAAATGTATGAATAGCGAAGTGCCTTGCTTGTCAGTGTAATACCAGAATTTGTTGTGTATCACATTTCTGCAAGGCTACATTTTAAGATGTTGTCTTTTGAAGCAAGTCGTGCAGGCTTATTTTTTAGAAAAAAAAATTCTAGCTGGGTAGGCCTAAGCTTTATAAACAATTTAATTTTACTTCATACTTGGAATGTTGACACAGCGTGAGTCACGCGCGAACTTTCGGTTCGAGAAGCGTTGAGATTATTGTCTTTATAATCAGGTTACTAAGTTCATTATGTTTTTATTGGTCAAGATAGACCTAAGGCGGCTAGGCTGCCATGACACTGTAGTCACAGCAGTGCAATTTCACGAAGGGCTATTCAGTGCGTAGCCATCGAAAGTGTTTACAGGTTCCTCAGTAGAAACACTAGGCCACAATACAAACCTGCGCGAAATGTCGCTAGTTAAAATGTTTGCCGCATTTAACAACTGGGGTCTGGAACACAGTTTTACGTCATCGTGATGAATTAGATCGATATACATTGATACAATAACGTCACTTTCATTATTGTAATTTGAAAATAGGATTTGTAAACTGTTAACAGCTTTTTGTACATAGCCTACGTGTATGTTGGAAGATCTAACAAGTAGGGAAGTAGGCCTGTTTGTAACTAGTACAACCACAGTCACCACCTTCTCTGGGGTTGTTTTCGCAGTTCATAGATTGTACTTAGATCATACACAAGATTGTAATTAGAATGCTGTGAAATCCTGCTATTTTGCATCGAAACAACGCCAAAGTAGCCTACCTCATTTTATTTTGTTAAATTTACACAATTATAAATTGGCTTAAATGGCAACAAATGTGGCCAGGTTGCATGAAATATTAAATGGCTTCAGTGTGGTGCGAGCTTTAAAAAATCAGACTTGCAGCTTTGAAATAAGGTAATTTATTATGCAGACGTGGTTGGCCTTTTGCGAATCTGGCTTTCTCGCCAGTGTCTCTACTCTCTAGAAGTAGCTGATGTTACACTTTTCATCTTACACTTTTCATCTACACTTTTCATCGCACAACGTATCGAGTGCGCTTTAATGCTGCGTCATTGTCACAAGCATTGTTGATGTTGCAGTGTCGTAGTTTGACAGCCGTCAATTAAACCCGCGTCAGTAAATAACGAAAATTGCCAAGAGTTGTTTTGCTTTTCATTGTTAAATAAACATCTTGCTCCGTTGATTCAATGCTGTTTTTTTTCGCTAAGACTTTTCGGTCATTTGTCCGAAATGACTTGAAAAAATTCGGGCATTTTTTATTTATTTCGGTCATTTTTTCTGATAAAAATATCTCTTTTCAATTAGCTGATACAAACCAAAATTTGCACTTCCTGACTAGCTACAGCATTAACTTTCGCTGAGAAACGTTGTTTTTTTCGGACATTTTGACCGAATTGACTATAGGCTATATTTTTTCGGACATTTTGCTAAAAAATCGGTCAATGACCGAAAGAAAAACAACCCAGATTCAATGTAAAGATGAGGCGTGGCGTATCGCTTCAGCTTCCATTTCAAATGTTCTAAAATTGTTCTGGAAAAAATTGTGCTTGTGCAGTTGGCTATTTAGCGAAGTGTCGCCTATACTTTGTCAAATTTGGAGACCCATTGTTGCGTTGTTCGGGCTCGTTGAAGCGATGTAAAAAGTAAACAAAACGTTTTTTTGCAGTTTTGGCAGTAAATAACCGTTTCTGTTATGGTTAAGTAAACAGGTAGGTTGCCGTTATCTCACGGTGTAAGATGAAAGTATCGTCGACGAAATATGAGCCAGCAGGCAGTCCTATCGTGTTCTCCGATCCACTTTTGCTGAAGATTTATGAAAGCAACGTTATATAGGCTGGGATGCTACTCCAAACAGCAAACCAAGCATTGTTATATTGATCCAACGCTAGCAGACAGTGGCGTACGCAGGGCGGAGGCACGGTTGTTTAGGGGCCCACGCTATCAATTTGTTTAATGTTTTTATTTGGCTATATGAAATAAAAAAGTGCAAACGTTGCTACAGAAGCTCGATATTGTAACTTACATTACGCGAGGTCCTATTTACCGCTTTCAAAACCCCAGTTAGTGGGACCACATCTCAGTTTAAAGGCCCACCCACCGCGCCGTCAGCTCAGTTGGTTAGTTCGTGACTTCTGGAACAAAGAAGCTTCAAGATCAAGCGGCGCTGGTTTGTCTCTCGGGGTGTGCACTTGAGCAACGCACGTTAAGAACTGCTCTCCATTCAGCGGCACCTAGTGAATGGAATAATTCCCCGGCAACACGACTTCAACAATCGAAAACTTCACTCTGTCGCTCTCGGTGATTCAAAGTGCGCCAGCGATTCAAAGCCTCTACAAGTATGCGAAACTGCTAGGATTAAGCACTGAAAGAAGCTTTCGCAGTCCGAGGATAAAGATTCAATCAATCACCCTTATTCATATTTAATTGGTGCAGTGTTTTTCGGCATTTTAAAATAAACAATGTTCCTATATTCTGTTAAAAACTCGACATTTTATAGCTTGGGTTGCATCCATCGGTGTTGTATAGTTGATCATCACTTGGATTGACCACTTTAAATCAACGAAACCAGTAAATCTATGCTAGGGCTACCATACGTCCTCTTTTAAGAGGACTTGTCCTTTTTTTTTCAAGAAAAATGAATTGTCCTCCGAGGACACTAAAAATGCTCAAATGTCCTCTTTTGACAGTTTGGTTTTCATGCCTATATTTTCAACGGGATTATATTGCTTGATGACGTTTCAGCGACGCCTTGTAGGCTATTTGTTTTCTAAACATTTTGTATACTAATGTAACTTGCTGATTTATAAGTTCTACAAGAAATTGGCGCATGTTATGGAACTGTTGTTGAACGTTCATTGCCTGGTTCACTGTAAGATATTAAATGACATTTTAAAGGCCATGCTCACACTTTCACAAAAAAATTATTCTTTTACCTACATAAGTTTTATATTGATACCACGTTTGTAGACGTTGTTGATTACCAACTCAGTTTGGTTCGTTTATTACTTGAAACAAATCGAAACGAATGTCTAAAAGTGCAATGAGTATAACCAAGGCCTTGGTATAACACCTAACCTACAGCAAAAGAAATCGTGGCATGGTTATGCTATTTTGTTGAATTTACAGAGGAAATAATAGTGTTTGCTCTCGCTTTCTTAGAAAATGTGTTTCAACGGTTGATAGCATAAGACTTGTACAAAATTAAATGCTCATGAAGCGACGAAGATGTTCAATAATGGCATCCAGAAGTGTTGACAGGGATTATCCAGCGTATATTTTTGCACTTGAGATGATTTTTTTTAAATTTAAAAGCATTTTAGGAAGGGAGGGGGGAGATTTAGCCTACATACGGAAAGAAACTCCATGTTGCCTCATTTTTTTTTTGCAACTACTGTAGGCTACCTTGTTCAAGAAAAATAAATTGAAAAATAAATAACTACTGTTGGCTGTTCTGCATTCAACCCAAACGTTTTATTTTTTTTTAAGACAAACATTGCGTCATTCTTTTCTCTAGGTGTTAGTTTTTGTAAGATATTCCAAGAGAGATACAATTCAATGTTTTGGAGACGGCATTTTTCATTGCCAAATTATTCTCTGAAAACAGCTCTGTAAAATCTTTTAGTTAAACTCCATCAGTAGCGTAGCCAGGAATTTTGAAAGGGGGGGTTTTGACAACCCAGCGGCGGGGGGTCTGGGGGGCCCCCCCCCAGAAAATTTTGAAAAATTACTTTGAATTTGGTGCATTCTGAGAGCATTTTCAACAAAAATGTGGGTATGAATATTCCTGTAAAATGATGCTGTCCGGTGGCATAGCAAAAGGATAAGATCATGTTTTCTTCGGCATTTTTCGGAAATAAAGCTAAGTCTCTATGTTTTCTTGTTGCTAATTCCTGGCTGAGATGTTTGGTATTGGCAAAACTCGCTCTTTTAATGCAGTTTTGTGAAAAATTAGGCAATTTTTTTAGACTGAAAGCATCATTTTCAATATCGTGACGTCACACACGTGCCAAAGGGGGGGGGTTTGTAACCCCCAAAACCCCCCCTTGGCTACGCCACTGAACTCCATAGCCTTTTGCATTGTTACGTAGTCAAAAATGGAGTCCCAATAAATGGTAGAGTCGGCCTGATGTTTTTGATCCGAATTCTAAGACTTGAAAAAACTCTATGGTTTGAAAAACATTTGTTCCCGACAATTTTCACCAAATCAAACGTCATATAAAAACCGTTCAAGTCTACTGAATATTACGTCATGGAAATTCCTAAAACATGAGCCAAAATTGCACCAGCGTTAATAAGACTTGTGTCAGACCTGTTTAAATCTGTTTGGACCTGTTTGGGCCTGTTTAAACATGAATGCATTGGTTCACTAGCTCGAACACCTGTTGAATGACTTCATAATTGTTTTTCATTATTGCGTCACAGTACTGCATACGTGAATTTGAGATATTGATATCTATTCTGGTCATTCGTAAAATGATTGCTTGAAAGTTGGCCGCTCATTTAACTGTTGGCTTAGTGCTTGCTAGCTGGACAAAAGTTCCGTCTTTTATCCAATTAATCTGTATTGTAGTGACAGTTTTTTTAGAGGTGTAGGCGTTACACCTATTTTCGATAGCCTCGGGCTAATTTTACTGGAATACACTTTTGAATAGACGTTTCGAAAGTGTGTTTATTTTTGGGTCATTGCATGCAGACGAACGGATTTGGGAATCTTACGTTACAATTTTCCCACGAAGAGATTATGGTTTACCGCTGTGACCAACATTTTAGACACCTTTCCTAAAAAGGCAGTGGCCCACTAATGAATTTCGGAAGGGAAGGGAAAGGGGGCGAAGTGGTGCTCACACGCGGTACACGACATCTGGGCGAGACCATGTGGGCGACGTTCCAAGCCATGGTTCAGAGTAATCTCACTACGTCGTTTACGTGAAACGTCATATGCGACGTCAAGAGTGTTGTATCACATTTTTTTGTTTTCAATACAAAATCTACTCAATTGAGTAGGCTAAACTACGTAGTTGCTGCAAATTAAAAATTATCGTCAATGCAAGCTGAGTATGGTATAGGCATGGCATAGGCTAATATTACACAATATGACTTAGGGCAAAGGCAGGTTAGTTGATACAATTTTCACGTTTAGTGAGATTTTACTAAAACTGTTGGACATAGAAACACCATTTATGGTGCTAAAGAAAGTTCGTTTGTTGCCTGTTGGGCTAACTTTCCCCCAAGTTTAGTCTGTTTGATGTCACTAGTTATCGGTTCAGACCAGGCGCGGATCTACCGGGTGGGCCTGATTGGTACAGGCCCACCCAAATTGACAGTGGGCCCATCCACAATCAGATTCATGAAAAAAACATATTAATGTTTAATACTAGAACAACTAAGTGGCATTGAATTGTCTGTGACATCACTATTTCACAGCATTTGTAAGAGATTTTCGGTAACACTAAGTTTTTGTATGCTGCGGTCCGCCGTGGCATTATTGGTGAAAGCCCACCACCATGGCATTATTGGTGAAAGCCCACCACCATCTACAGTCTACGCCGGAGACTTGCGGCGTAGACTTTTTGTTTACGCTAACGCTCACGGCCACATTTTTGTGGATAGTTGTCGCTTGAGGCTACGCCGTAAAGTTTTTGCGTTTTTTTAGCGCATGGCGTCAACGTATACCTTTTAATGTCTTTTTTTTTGCTACTACACGCCAATATACCTTCCAGCGCTGCAGTTGAAAGAATGTTTTCAATGGGCAAAGACATATTGAAACCAAAACGCAGCAAAATGTCAGATGAACACTTTCAGATGCTTGTGTTTCTTCGTGGAAATTCAAAATAAAACTTGTTTGTTTCGAGTGGTATATACCGTGTGAATGTTTGGCACTTAACAAACAAAATAAGTTTACGCTAGTGTATGCGCTGACGCCGCCACTTTTTTTGCAAGTTACGTTGACGCATACGGCGTATGGTTTTTCGAAGGTTTGCGTTTACGCTGACGGCATCAATATCTTTTGTATACGCGTCACCTACATCACTGAGGCCCACCAAGATGTTTCCTAGGCCCACCCATAAATTACGTTCTGAATCCGCCACTGGTTCAGACTCGTTCAAACATACAACTCCGGTTTGTATCAACTAACCTTCTTGGAAGGTTAGTTGATACACTCATAAGGTTAGTTGATACATGGGATTCCTAGTTGATACGATCAAAATACGCCTCAATTATATTGAGACTATGCTTTATGCTTTTGAAATTTATACTCAAACTACTGTAGTGTAGATAGTAGAACCAATTGCCAGGTCAGGAGTTAACCAAAGGCCATGACAGTGCTGCAGTCTTATAGTGTTATCTAGTGTAAAATGTGATAAAGATATTTTACATCCGGATGTTCTTCCTAACGTCAACTTGTTATACAGATTTGGAAATTGGTGTAATTGTCAATTCTTATGACAGCCAAGGTTTACATAAAGAGTCTTCAGTTGATCTGTAGCATCGATCAGTTGTTCTTTTATAAAACTGTGGCATGTTGTCAAAGAGGCCTTATTAATTCAAGTGATATTGTCAAGTTCACAGGTGCTGCAGCTTCATTTACACACAGCTTAAAACTTCAACAACTATTTCCAAACAGATTTACAGAGTTTCACATTTACGTATTTTACCTGAAAATATGGTTGAAATATTGCAGGTTACCGTACTGAATGTACGAATGCAGGTTAGTTGATATAGTGTATCAACTAGCCTGGGCTAAAATGTATCAACTAACCTTTTCCTTACTTTTATCAAAAATGTGTCTGTCATCAATCTAATAAAGTCAGTTAAAATGATTTGATTGATGCAATAATACTTTACACCAATACACTGCCTGTCGCCAAGAAGTTAATCTTTCACCGTTTTTCAAACAGTCAAGAATTAACTGAATTGTAAATTTGAAAAAAAAACTCAATTTTTGAACATTTTGCATTATTTTACAAACTTGAAACTAGATAACCGCGAAATCATCATATCACCATAGACCGATCCATCGCCTAGCAACGCTCTGCCAATCAGAGCGAAGGAGAGCAAGCTATTTTTGCTAGCCCATTATCTAGCATTGCTTTTATGCAGTTTCCGTCACATTTATGCTGTGATTTTTTAGAAGTAGAATTTTCTACTGCGGTACTTGCAGGTTTGACAGCAAAACATATTTGAGATGTCTTAGAAAACTTAAAATCGGAAACCTGCTGCAAATAGTGCTTTCTAAGACAGTGGCGCGGAACTATTTTTCTCTAGGGGGGGCTGAAGCTGTCGTAGTGTTGTCATCTTCTGGGGGGCTTCGCCCCCCAGACCCCCCTTACATGGGGGGACATTTACAACTGGGCATTCGGTCTCCTCCTGTGCAAAAAAAAAAAACGACGCTAAAACACACACATTGCAAATTGTAACAAATGAAGAACAGCAAACAGCAAAGCAGCTGTTCAGGAAATTAAAATGAAAACGAACAAATTAGAAAGTTATATGAAATTAACTGAAAATCAAGCTTTGAAAGAAGAACTTTGTGCTCTAAAAATGCAACATGAATCGCAATCTCTTCTTTCGCTACAATTGCAAAAGGGGTCATTTTTTAGTGTAAGATCCATTTTAAATTCTCCTGTTAGTGAATTGTTTGCATATAATACTGGTTTAAGTCACGTGCAATTTAAAACCCTGTTTGATTTTTTGACGCAAAATGCCACAAGTGCCATTAAATAGGCCTACAAAGAATGCAAAGAAAAATGTTTAAAATTGTCTTTGGAAAACCAGCCACTTTTGACTCTTTGCAGGCTAAGAAATTTTGTTTCAATTCGAAAAAATTTCTGATGATTCTTCATTTGAGAAAATTCTGCATACGCCATTGCAAGCAGACGTTAAATCTATGTAAAAAAGCACAGAGTTGCTTGCTGTGTTGATTCAAAACTGCTAAAGTGTGCTAATCATGCAGCATTCTTCAAATTGAACGAATAGCCCAGTGACAACAGGTTTGACAGCTATGAATAGACATTCCCTTTGATTCATTGCAATTTCCGACCTAAAAACGTCAGTTCCTGTTTTGGTTCTCAAAACGTGATTAACGTCCAAGGAAGGCCCAATGCTCTTTTTAATATTGTTAACAAATTGACTTCAAAGTTATTTATCGCATTCAGATTATTCTTTGTGTTAATGAAAATAATGATAATAAATCTTTTGCATAACATTGACAAAACATTTTCCCAAAATTCATTGTGAAAACCTTTCAGAAGGTCCGCATTACTACATAGCCTCATGCCAGTAGCCTACCCCCCTGCGTCCGCCACTGACTGTATGCTTTTACAGTAGCGTTGACAGGGGTAGGCTCCCTTTAGACACTAGGCTACCCCTGAAAAATTTAGGGGCCCTCAACCTTTCTACGGGGTCGTTGACTTAAAGAAACCATTGCGTATTTTTTGGTTATAGTGTGATTTGGTGCCCGAGGACCTCATTGAAACTGGACCAAAATTAGCTTCTCAACGGCCCTGGACTATCATCTCTCAGCCTTTAAAAATTTTTGGTGTTTCAACCTGTGGTTGAAAATGTTGCCTCATGTAGGCTATATATTGATCCAAATGATCGACGTAGGCCTACTGAATGATGGAATTGAGGTGCCATCATTCAGGGCCGATTACAGTAGAGTGCTCCAGTTATGTTGTTGCGTGTTTGTAATTGATAACTTTGTTACCCATTCTTGTCTATTTGCTCTATGCAATTAATTTACTACATGCCGAATTTCATGCCATGTGAAAGAGCTCGTAAGATTTTTATGAAATAGGCTAATAAAAGTAAAGTATATTTTGTAAGTAGGCTACAATAAGTAGCCTATAGGCTATAACTACCGTATCGATTTTATAAATCCATAGCAAAATATCCAGCAATGCAGATACTACTATTAAAAACACCAGTCAAAATTCAGTTCCAACAGACTAGACAAAATGATTAGGGAAAGGTCGGGTTGGTTGAGCCACTGGGTTCATTGATCCACTCCTTCTTTATCTTAAATTCGGTGATGTCACCACAATTCTTCATCACGTGATCTGAAAGTTTCGCAACCCATGGTCTCTCTCCTGGTTTGAGTTGACGATTGATAGGCTAAATAATGTGGTGCTAAAGTTAAAAATTCGGATTTTGAAAAAAGAGATTTCCGGTTATAATTTTTTTAGCGTTGGTCACTGAGATAGGATTGTTTAATTTGTTTGCTGTCCATCACCAGTAAACACTCTTCCAAACAAAATATAGATTTGCAACAAAAATATCACGTGACAAACATTTAAAGAGAGAGAGAGAGAGAGAGAAAAACCCTTTATTTTGTCTGTTGCGACAATAGTACGGTACAATTATACACAATACGAATAAAATAGTACCATAGCTATCTAAATACCACAACAGACAGGAAGCAGCGAAAGACTATATCAGTCATCGAGTCAGCTGCTTCCCAGTTCTTAATGTGACAAATGTCAAGCATCGGCAAATTACGTTGAAACAAGATAGGCTGATGTTCAGTAGCCTAATATTAATGAAAGAAAAGAAATCATGTGCTGCTGCGATCCTCAAGTGAAGTCCTGCGGTTTTATTCAAATATAAACTTTATTCCGGGTGACTAAAAATAGGAAAAACTTTTGAAATCAATAAACTCTTGTAGCAAGGGCGTTTAAACTTCAGTGCAAACAAGAAAAGTTCAAGCCAATAAAATAAATAGTACAAGGCTACGAGTAAAAACATTTTCAGTAACAGTATTACAAAAACCAAAATAATCACAATTTAAAAAAAGGTATAGACCTATTGTTCTGTCATAAAAGACATGGCTGAGTGACTCTCAGTGTGACCTGTTAGGCTGCATGAAACTAGCGCAATGTGACCGTATAATTTAATATTGACAAAGAAATTGAATAGAATGTAAATGAGAAATAATTGAGTGTAACCGAACAACACAATAGGTTATTAATGTTTTCTTCAGACGAAATTTAACAAATCAAATCCATGCGACGTATCATTACAAAGTTTGAGCCTAAAATAACAATTTATGGCAATTTTTGTCACTTTTCCACTGACATAAAGCAACAAAATTTAAATTCAATTAAAAAAAATCAAACATTTCGCATTGAAATAAAAGCAAGAAAAAAAAGCGTTTTTGTCGATTTAGGCTAAGTGCGATTGATCCAAACTTGTCTGGCAGCCCTGCTTAAAAACTGACTGGGCTTGATTGCTGGCCAACGTTCGATTTTTATGTCAAAAACTAAGCAATTTATCATTAAAAACTCTTGCGCTGGTTTAATTAAATTGATTTATACAGATAGGTTAGCGGTTAGGCTCGCAGTCGAGAGCCTGCATGTTCGACTCCAGCCACCCGCACTTGCTGTTGTTTCTCTGGGCAAGAAACTTTACGATAATTGCCTCTACCCAGTGATCGATTTCGAGTAATGGGTAGTACCAAATTTAAGTCATAAGTAGAGTAGACAACTGGAAACAGACATTGCCGTCGGCTGCAGCGTGGGTCAGGTGTAGGCCTACGTCGGAAGGCGTACACCGATGCATAGCGCTCAAGTCCGCTTTCCCGCAATGCAGGATAAAGATATGAAAAACAAACAAACAAGAAAAGTTTAAAAAAAACTGAATTTAAAACAAAAAATTTTAGGACAAACTTTGAACCGATTTGATAATGGGCAGCAAACAAGATGTTACACAATAGAATGTAAAACAATTAATCCACATGGCTTACTAATCGTTGTTTGATGAATTTTCTATCGTAGGCTACTGTACTTTATTTGCTTCACTGGATAATAATTTACTTTCGTCATCCCTATTCTTTCAAAGCTGAGGCTGGCGAGTCAATTGCTTGTTTGCTACATGCGGCAACCGCAGGCTTGGATTCTTGATATGGGTTTCTTTGAATTGTTCTGTCTTTGCGAATTCTTTATCAATTTCGAAAATTTTTGGACTGAAATGACCACAATTAAATTCCATTCTTAATTTGTCTAAAATTAGCTATTCTCCAAGCCTAAGTTTTTCTTTAATCCAATTTATATATTTAGACCTGGAGAGCAAAATATTTGCTGCTTACTTTGTAAAAGCGCGGGAAAAAAAAAAGCCGGGACTTTGAATATAAAATTTATAAAAGAAAAACTATCAAGTAGTTCAAACCACCCATGTGTTCGGGTGATTTGAACTACGCTAAGGTAACTATAACTGCAGGGCGTTGGAGAAGGTATTTTGGGCCCGATACCAATGGGATCCTTGGGCCCCAAATCAAAACTCACTGTAGCTTATCTAAACAATACGCTCTGGTTTTCATGTTACTGGGCCCCCTGAAAAGATTCCAGACCGCTAAAATTATCCCGAACCTGGGTTCAAAAGTACCCCTTGTCAACTCGACTGATAGGCCTACTACTTGATTTGAATCGAATGCAAGAAGTAAGCCTTGCTAAAGGCTATCCAACACTCAAACTGAAGCAAATAAAATTTTTGTAGCTCCATCAGCACCACAAAAATATTACAAAAGGCTCTAGCTCAACCTTATGTTCTACAAAAATTTCTGGCTTCATAGTTCCAGCTATTGCACCCCAGCCCTGTATAACTTGTAATTACAATGCATATATGATACAATAATATAGGTCTACTGTAGCCCATATACAGAGATGGACAAGATTTACATAAATCAGGCGATCAAGATCAGACCAGCAAAACAATGTGATCGTACGGATCAAGATCAATCAATCAGTCAATAGTTTATTTGTCAGAAATAGAAACTGTAGCCTACACGTTCGAAATAGGGTATAGAAGAGGATGAGTTCAGTTCAGTTTGTTTTTATTTCTGACCATCACAACGAAAAAATAATATATGACGAACATAGCAGAGGTCTAGAAAAAGGTAGAAGAGACAAAACGCGGACGTTATAACGTGCATGATACCAAAGCAGGACAATCAGTTTAAAATATGGCATGGTCGCTGTCATATTCTGTCTGTTTACTGGTGTATTATATACAGAAATAACATGCACTTCTACTTTGATTAATTACTGACAACAGAATGTACTTCCGGGATACTTGCCAGGGTTGCCAAAAGATAATCTGGTAACCGGTCATAAGCATAACATAATAATCACATTTCAATACACTACATCCCTTCCTTCTCGGATTAAAACGTAGTTTTCCAAGGCATTAATTATTTGGATAAAAACTCATTTTACATTAAATGATCATTAAGCTAGAGGTGATGAAAACCATGAGCACTTGAACCAAATGACGCATCATTAGTTTTCGTTTACGTAAGCATCATTCATGCAATCTATGGTATACACAGATTAACTTTAAGTACCAACATTTACTGTCAAAAGCAATATAGCCATACTCCAAAGATCATGATTAGCCTAATACGTTTGCTTCTACTTTTCACACTTTGATCTTGAAACTGTAGTGGCGAACAATTAAATAGATTACCACTCAATTGACATGACGTTTAAACAAATAGACATGCGTTCCAGAGCTAGTCTTTATAACGAAAGAACAAAAGGAATCATAGGCATACAAGTCTGCATTCTAGTCACTTCAAGTTACATAATCGTTAAAGCGAGCAGGTTTACTGACATTACGTGTCGGACGAGTACGTACAGGTATTGAGGACTCATTCAAATCAGCGTTCACGGTCATGTCAGCAGGAGGTGAGTTTACATTTTCATCACTGGTGTTCAATTTCTTAAAAAACGACGAATTTCGTGTCAATTGAACCCCTTCATTGTTTTGTACTGTCAATTCCCCCCTTTCCTTCCTAACTACCTGTTGGGTAGCGCTATCAAAATTTGCAGAAAGTTTATTTGATTTTTGACTTTTAACCAAAACTTCATCTCCAACCCGAATATCTGAGTCGACAGCACGTCGCTTAAAGTCAGTATATAGTTTACCGTCTATTTTACCCTTCCAGTCTCTGTCTCGAATCCCTTCATCAAAGATCTGAGGTTCTCGGCACAGTTCAGGTAATTTAGACTTCATTTCTCTGCGAAACATCATATAATAAGGAGTAGAACCTGTAGAAACTTGCGGAGTTGAACGATATGCCATTAGAAATTTGTTGATCTCATACCGCCAATCTTTCTTTTCAACTTGAGCAACTTTGATTGCCTTTAACAATGTTCGATTTTGTCGTTCCACCTCACCGTTTGCTTGAGGCCATAATGGTGTTGTTTTGCGGTGTATTACTCCATATTCTTCTAGAAAATTCTCAAAATCATTCGATACAAATTGTGGACCATTATCAGTTCGCAATGAGTAAGGTACTCCAAACCTTGAAAACATGGGCAGAATCGCTTGAATCAATTTTTCGCTTGTGATTGATTTCAAGATTGCAATTTCGTAAAAACGACTAAAGTAATCTACCACTACTAAAATGTTCTCACCACTTGGTAATGGACCAAGAATATCTGCCGCACAATCTTGCCAAGGCCCACTTGGTGGCAATACCCGAGCAATTGGTTCTGGTCTGCAAAAGTCGCTGGTGACTTGACATCCGTGACAAAGTTTACACATCTTTTCTGCATCAGCATCGATCTTTGGCCACCACACCTTTGTGCGTAATCGATTCTTTGTCTTGACAATGCCTTGGTGACCCTCGTGTGCCAAATTGAGCACTTTTTCACGCAATGTAGCAGGTATAACGAGTCTTGTCCCTCTGAGCAACAAGTTTCCATATGTACACAGTTCATTTTTTACATGCAAAAAGCTTGTGTCTGTACACTTGGACCAATTTCCTGAATGAATATAGTCCCTAATTTCTGACAATTGTGGATCAGCAGCTGATTCTTGTTCAAGTTCTTCTGTAGATAAAGCGACTGGCATACTTTGAAGAACAATAGATCTCACATAATCATAAGGTTCTTTTAAATCTCTGCTTTCTTCATAGGGCTCTTTATTTAGCCTTGACAATGCATCAGCAATGTTAGTTTTCCCTGGACGATAGATAACACTAAAATCAAACGATTGTAAACGCAATACCCAGCGTTCTATTCTTGCTGATGGTCTTGATTTCTTCGTGTAAATGTATTGCAGGGGCTTATGATCTGTTTCAAGTTCAAAATGTCTTCCAAATACATACAAATTGAATCTTTCACAAGACCAAACCAACCCTAGAGCTTCTTTTTCCGTTTGGCTGTACTTCTTTTCCACATCTGACAAACTTCGAGATGCATAAGAAATGACTCTCCACACTCCATCTTGTAACTGTGTCAACACAGCACCTAGACCAACTGGAGATGCATCTGTCACAATTCTTGTCTTGCAGTCATTCCGAAAATATGCCAATGTATCAGCCTTTGTGATCACTGTTTTTAATTTCAAAAATGCATCTTGGTGTGCTTTATGCCATTGAAACTTTGCAGTCTTTTTGGTCAAGTCTAGTATAGGCCTTGCAATGGTTGCTAAATTTGGGATAAACTTAGCTGAAAACTGAACAAGACCCATGAATGATCTGACTTCACTAGCTGAAGTTGGAGGTTGTGCTTTTTGAATAGCTGCAATTTTCTCTGCACTGGGACTTACCCCTTGTTGGTGCAAGTCATGTCCAAAAAATGTAAGCTTTGACATTCTAAACTGACATTTTGTTTTATTCAAAGTCAATCCAGATTTTAACAACTTTTCCAGTACCACATGTAATCGACTGTCATGTTCTGTCCTGTCTTTTCCATAAATGACAATGTCATCTGCAATGTTAGCAACACCATCGCAGTTCTTCAATAAATCCCAAATAATTTTCTGATATTTTTCAGGAGCAGAACTCAGTCCAAACATTAGCCTTTTATATCTGTATAGACCTCGATGTGTAACAAATGTTGTAATATGGCGGCTCGTTTCATCCAACATTATCTGATGAAAGCCCCATTTTAAATCCAACTTACTGAAAACAGTACTACCATTGAGTTGACACAACAGTTCTTCAACAGTGGGAATTGGATGTCTCTCTCTAACTATAGCCTGATTGGCTTGTCGCATATCAACACAAATGCGAATGTCACCATCACTCTTAGGTATGACTACCAATGGAGAGATCCAACTTGATGGTCCTTCTGGGACTTCTTCTATAATATCAGCATCAAGCAATTCATTTAACTTCACATCTACCTTTTCTCTCAGCGGAAATGGTATTCTTCGAACAGGTTGAGCTACTGGCTTAAGAGAATCATCAATATGCAATTTTAACTCATAATCTTTTAACAAGCCAACACCAGTAAATAAACCATCATACTTAGACACAATGTCATTATCAACTTGAGGTTCAACATTATTAGCACCAGATTTAACACCATTTACATGTATTGGACCAACATGCAACAAACCTAAAGTCTCTGCAGTGTCTTTGCCCAATAGTCTGTGTCCATCGGTATCTGCTACAACAAAGTCAGCAACACATACTTTTTGTGTAACTTTTGATTCAACTTTTGCCGTAAATGTTCCTAATGTTGGAATTGGCTTCTTACTTCCATACGCGTACAATGTTTTAGCAGATTTCCTTGTTGTTGCATTAATATTACATGTCTTCAGCCATTCCCAAGTTTGCTTGTTCACAATGTTGCATGATGCACCGGAATCAACTAACATGTCTCCCACAGACACACCACCAATGTTTAAACTTACACTGCACAGCCCATGTGTTGAACTTTTCATTGAAAAGACATTAGTTGATGCTCCAAATTCATTTTCACCCAATCCTGAATTATCTATTTGATTGGCATTAGATTTTAAAAAGGTTTTAGATTTTGCATTTCTTTGTTGATAAAACTGTGTTGTATTCCTTACTTTTGATCTGCATTTCTTTTGAAAATGTCCCAGATTTCCACATTTGTTGCACTTCTTCCCTCTTGCAGGGCACTGCCTGTCAAATTTGAAATGACCAAATAATCCACATGCAAAACACTCTTGTGTGTCTTTTCCCTGTTTTGACTTAATGTTACTCTTTCTTTGTATAGGAACTGAATTTACTTCATGCTGCATGCTTGGTTCTAATGATTTTCTTTCCATCATCTTAACCTGTGAATTAACTGCTTCATGTGCTCTAGCAATAGCTAATATATCATTTAACTGCACATCTCCTTTTTCCAAAAACTTTCGTCGTAAATGATTGGAATGACATTTATCAATTACTTGATCACGAAGTTGGGTATCCAATGAATCACCAAATTCACACATAGCTGCCTGTTGTCGCAGTCTGCAAACAAATTTGTTCACCGGCTCATCATGTTTTTGCATCAATTGCCTAAAAACATGGCGTTCAAAAGGTACATTAGCCTTAGGAAGAAAATGATCATCCAACAATGTTAAAGTCTCTTGAAGAGTTTTACCTTCATTGTCTGGAACCAAAGAAAAATAAATTTCTTGCACATCCACACCAGCAGTGTGCAGCAGCAGAGCCTGTTTTTGTTCATCACTGGTGACACCTTTTCCAGTGATATACAATGAAAACGCCCGTTTCCATCGCTTCCAACGTTGTCCCTGGTTTTGTGCATCACCATTGACATCAAAGGGTAATACAGCTGACACCTCGCAGGTAACTGCAGCTCCATTCATGATGCTCACTAGTAGTTTGGACAACACGATAAGAACAATTCACTGTCTGCTTGGACCTCTTGAACTAATAGGCTACAGATTTAAATATTTTCCTCGTCGCCAAATGTCATATTCTGTCTGTTTACTGGTGTATTATATACAGAAATAACATGCACTTCTACTTTGATTAATTACTGACAACAGAATGTACTTCCGGGATACTTGCCAGGGTTGCCAAAAGATAATCTGGTAACCGGTCATAAGCATAACATAATAATCACATTTCAATACACTACAGTCGCAACACCTCAATGATTTGGCCATTTTTGTGTCATAGCCTACTTGTTGCCTTGTTGGTGTAAAGTTTATATTTAGATTAATTTTAGCAATGAATCGAGTTTTCATATATTATTATGTCAACTAGGCTACATTTTTTCGTAACGCTCGTTTCAATACGTGTTCAGAGTCTCAATAAAACTTATTGACAAAGTTAAAGATAAAAATTTATAATTTTCGGCATTATGTGTGAGCAAGAGTTTTAAAAAAGAAACTTTTGTTGAATTGTGAATTGAATACGTAACTTCAAAAAGTGCCCAATTTTATTTTTTTTTAAATTTCACATTTTGTGTTTTTCCGATTAGGCTATCGTCAGTGTCTTTTAAATGATAGCTGATAAAATGGCCAATTTTTTAAGTCTAAACATGACAAATACCTCTTTTTGTGGTGTTTTTTGTACCCCATCTTTTGTAGCCTATAGCCTAATTATTCTGATAACTTTTTTTTTTGCATATTTAGTAGGCTTCAGTAAGGTTTCAGTAGGCTACACTGTCACAGGCCTTTTCTTAACTTAATATGCAGTAACTTGGCCCAATAACTTACTGTAAGTGCAGTGGCGCGGGAACTACTTTTCTCTAGGGGGGGCTGAAGCTGCCGTAGTATTGTGAGCATCTGGGGGGCTTCGCCCCCCAGACCCCCTGTTAGATTTTCAACAGGTCCTTGAAAGGCCTGCTTTTCGTTTTACTGCATTACTCCCGTTGATTTGTGTATTCGCCACCTAGCGTCGTTTCCCCTTCATTGTTATCGCTGATTTGCAAATGGCAACACTCACCACGAGATTGTCTATGGAACTTTCGAGACGTTTTCGTTTTTGCTGCTAGTTTGCCAGCTAGCCGAACTTGTTAGTTACTGTAGTTTGTGACTGAAAGTTGATTGATTGATGTTTATGCTTTGTTAGCTGCTTCTCTGTTATGTATTTCTACAGGACTTAAGTTTGACAATTGTTAGGGTGATCCCTATTTTTCGTGTAAGCTGTCTGATTCCATATTTGCAGCTCAATATCTCTCAGAGTTCAACTTACTGGTGAGCTTATTTGTGATGTAATAATGTTTTTTGTAGCTGAATGTTGACTTTCTACCGTAAACAAACGTAACGTATCTCTGGTGTGCGTAAATGGTTGTTAGGCTAATACTTCAAACTTAAATATTGCAGAGTCAATCACTATAGAATCCTTCGCGTGCAAGTGCATCATTTGGTTTACTGATCCCGGTTATACTACCGGTACGTTCATTATTCTGAATTGTATGATTGATTGATTTGTGTCGTGAATTGTGGATTTATGTTTACTACTGAATTATTGACTTAATAATTTGTCAGCCTAATGGAAATTAATTCTCGTAAACCGATCTTAACTAGGCCATGTGAACTGCCACGTTTCTTTGTTTTTTAATGATTATTGGCCTAGCGTTATGGTTGTACGGTACGGTAGCCTACGTAATAATTGTGTAAGGTAACATCGCGAATTTATTTATTCAGTGCGTCATTGGCCAACCTGTGGAACTTGTGTACCGTACAGTGGATTGAGAACTGTTTGTCAACAAATTTGGTACGTTTATCAGTTCGACTGTTGTGCTTGCTGAATTGTGACTAGTGTCTTATGTTGTGTTATTTCTTGACAGAAAAACCGTATAAACTTCATTGCTGCGAAGCAGTCATTGGAAACCGAGTGATTTCTTCAAGTTGGCGTGCTTTAACAGTTGCTCAGTCCTGCCGGGTGGATTAGGAAAATCGTGACGTCACCGGCGCAATTAACTACCGCACCTGTTGTGTTCGCGTCGCACACAACATCGTTTTTCAAATTTGACATCAAAGCTTAACCATCTTTGAACTGAAGCTGATTTCGTCAATTGAACCGAACTGCTGATCTTCACCAACCTGACGATCAAATTTGCGTTTACTTACCAAGTTCCCATCAGCGTTACGTGACATCTCTCATTTGCTGAAGTTAGCTTATGCTGTTACGAAGCGGATTTGCATACACAGTTATGAATTCCAAAGCCGAAGCTATTCAACAAGCAGCTGATACTTTGAGAGACAGCTACAAGCGTGGTGAACAGCTGATGAGCAAACGTGAAAACCTCACAGAAGTACAGATTATCCTGTTAGAAATTGACAAAAATTATGCCTCTTTAATGGCGCTTTGTGTCGATGTCCCTGACAATGAACAAATTCCAGGAGGTCTTTCAACCAAACGGGATTACATTCAAGGTAAAGAAGAATTTGCTGATAGAGCCAAACAGTGGTTCGCGGAATGCGAGAGGACAGACACTAAAACTCCTCCACTACGTTCACATCACTCGTCCTTGCGTACCCATTCTCACCGCTCCAAATCCGGAAGCATTCGGTCATCGAGTACAACGTACAGTTTGCGTCAACGTGAAGCACATGCCAAATTGGAACTAGCTCGTTTGACAAAAGAACAGAATGATGCCAGGCGACGAGAGGAAGAAGAACTAGTTCGCATGGAACAGGAGAAAGCTCAGATGGAACAGGATAAAGCTCGCTTGTTCGCTCAGTTGGAACAGGATAAAGCTCGGTTGGAGCAGGATAAAGCTCGCTTTGAACGTGAGAGAGCCGAAGCTGAAGACCTGCGTCAAATTAAAGCTGCCGAAACTGAAGCCGCACTCTGGCAAGATGATTCTTCTTCGGTTATCAATATTGGATCAATGACACCCGTACGATTGCCACAGCAAACCTTCACTCACAAAGACACACACCTGGAACCTCTGCGTCACGGTGATGAGCGGCACAAACAAGAACCAACTGCAACGTCTGCAAGAATGCCAGACCAAAAGGTAAATTACCCTTGTTATTATACTAGCCGACAACCTGATCTTTCAGAACGACTTCTACCTAAACCAGATGTTAAGAAATTCTTTGGTGACCCGCTCGATTTCTGGGCTTTCTGGCACCGTTTTAAGTCCCATATTTCTGATTGGTTGACACCCGACAGGAAGATGTCTTACCTCATGCAGCACTGCTGTGATGCAGTCTGTGAACAAATAAGGCACCTTGCCGACAGCAGCGAAGGCCACAACTGCTATGATGAAGCGTGGGAAGAATTGAAACGGAGGTATGGCCAACCTCACGTTATTGCGCATGCTTGCGAGGAACGCTTGAGAGCTGTTACCAGAATTTCTCACCACGAACCCGAACAATTGGAGAAGTTGTCCGTCCTGTTGAAAAGATGTTGTTCATCATTGAGCTCAAACACCGAAGCTTCGAACTTGGATACCGTGCAGTTTATCACCTGCCTTGCAAATAAGTTGCCAGCGTCTTTGAAAGAAAAGTGGGTAATTGAAGCTCTGAAAATCAATGATGACACTGGAAAAGTGGCTGGATTTCAACATTTTGCTGACTTCATAACGAACGAATCTAGGATTGCCAATTCAATCTATGGCGTGAAACTCTTTTCATCAAATGTCGACAAACTTAACAAGCCTGACACCAAAGGGAAACAAAAGGCTTCACTGTTTAACGTAGTGACAAAACCTACTGAACGATCCGGACAGCTCCGAATTGGCAACAAGCGACTCATACAATGTATCCTGTGCGATAGTACACATTATTTGCAACACTGCAAAGAGTTCAAAGCCAAATCCGTCACTGAACGTGAGCAATTTGTAAGGAACAACAAATTGTGCTTAAACTGTCTTGGACCAGATCACATACGTGCCGACTGCAGAAGCCGAGGTAAATGCACTGAATGCGGAAGCTCATCACATCATTCTCTTTTACATCGGTATCTGGTCACAACTGGAGAACAAATCCAGAGACGACACCCTAATCCCATTGCTAATAGAAGAAATGATAGCCAGCCAGATGATCCCGGAAGAAGACCATTAGAAAGGAACACAAATGAAGTTGTAGAAACCTTCCATTCCAGAACCAGCAACTCGGCAACTTACTTGGACATCGTTCCCGTACGTGTGACAGGAGAAGGAAAGGTAATACATACATATGCTCTCCTAGATTCTGGTTCAAACCGCAGCTTTTGTGAACAAAAACTTGTAGAGATGCTTGAACTGAAACCTGAGCCATCTGGTGACTTCCAGGTGCAAACACTGTCTTCGAGTGGACCATATTCCTTCAGTTCTTCAACTGTAGCGTTGAAAGTTCTACCAGTAGTTGGCGGCGAAGTGCAAGAACTGACAGATGTGATCGTCGTTGACAAGATACCTACCAAGCCAACTCCAGCGCCTTCTCCGGAGTATCTGCAAACGCACAAGCACCTCCAAGGCATTGACTTGAAGCAACTGGACCATGGTACAGTTACACTGTTGATCGGAAATGATCATGCTGTCGCCCACCGATGCATTGAAAGCCGCTTTGCACCTAACCCGAAGCAAGGACCTGATGCAGTCAGGACGCCCTTAGGCTGGTTGCTTAGAGGTACTCGACCAAAGGAGACAGGCTTAGATAATTTCGATGCTGAATCCGACATTTCAAATTTTCTTGTCCGTGACACGAAGCAGAACCCTGCTGACCAAGCATCAAGGGGCATGACGGCCAAAGCCTTGATGCATTCTGGGATGTGGCTCAATGGCCCAGATTTTCTGAGGAAACCCCCAGAAGAATGGCCCAACCAAACCGCTCAGCAACCACAATCTGAAGATATCTTTGCTGCTTACAAACCAAAGAGGAAAATCGAAACCTTTACTGCTTCTACGACTGAAAGCCAAGGAACCAACAGGTTAATCTCCTACTTCTCATCTCTGCGCCGACTGAAACTATCAGTAGCCTGGTTCCTAAGATTCAAATCATACTTACTGATGCGCATGAAGAACGAAACCCAGATTACACTGAAAGGACCAATCAGTGTGCCAGAACTTGATGAGGCAGAAATTGAGTTAATCAAATACGAGCAGCGTCAGAGTTTTCCAGCCTGGATCAAATCTCTATCCAAAGGAAAACATCCAAACATGCCCAAAGCCAAGAGGATCCCACTCGAAAAACTCAGCCCTGTCCTAATGAAAGATGTTCTACGTGTTGGCGGAAGAATCGACAGATCCGACTTACCGTTCGAAACGCGACATCCTGCTATCATAGCTCCAGAGCGCCACTTAACGGACTTGATAATTGAACATTGTCATACCAACGAATCGAAGCACATGGGTGAAAGCCATACACTGAACAATATTAACCAAAAATACTGGATAGTTAATGCCAAAGTTGCGGTTAAAAACGTACTTGCAAGATGCCTGCCTTGCCGGCGAAGGACCGCAAAACCTAGACAACAGCTCATGGCAGAACTGCCAGAAGCAAGGTTACAAATGTCACAGCCACCAGTCTCACAGACTGGCGTTGACTTTTTTGGGCCGCTAAATGTCCGAAACAGACGAAGTGACATTAAGAGATACGGCTGCCTTTTCACATGTCTCACAACTAGAGCCATTCACTTGGAAGTGGCACCAGACCTGACAACTGGCGCATTCATAAATGCCCTACGGCGTTTCATAGCTCGCAGAGGCCCCATCAAGAAAATCTTCTCTGACAATGGAACCAACTTTGTGGGTTGTGAAAGAATCTTGAAGCAAGCCATCGATGAGTGGAATCAGAACCAGATCCACCAGAGCCTTCGACAACAAGGAATAGAATGGTCATTCAACCCCCCAACAGCCAGCCATATGGGCGGAGCCTGGGAGAGAATGATTCGCACAGTAGGTCAAATTCTTATGAACATCTTACCAAAACAACCACTCGATGATGACACATTGCACACATTACTTCTTGAAGTAGAAGACATCGTCAATTCAAGACCACTCACCGATGTGAAACTGGAAGTTGATGGCGACTTACCCCTGACACCTAACCACTTGTTGAAGTTGAATTCTTCATCGAATTTACCGCCAATGTTAAGCTGCGACAGAGATGGCTACCGACCAAGTGATCGATACCGCCATGTGCAGTTTCTGGCAGACACCTTTTGGAAGCAGTGGGTTAAGGAATACCCACGATCTGTGATGTCAAGAGCAAAATGGCTTCACAAAAAGGAGAATGTCCGAAGAGGAGACATCGTCCTTTTGATTGATGACTCTGCTCCCAGACAACGATGGCCACTAGGCAGAGTAATTGAAACATTTCCTGATCGTCACGGCGTTGTTCGTTCCGTAGAAGTGAAGACTGCAACCGGATCTCTGAAGAGACCAATATCCAAACTTTGTGTAATTGTCCAAAGGGAAGAAGATGATCCAGATGAAGATGAGACACCAATAGACACCGTTGAGATTTTGCTGGAAGATCAAAGCGATGAGGAAGAGACAAAGGACTGAACTGTTACATGACAATAGACTGTTGAAAAAACTTTTATTCATGAAAAGAATGACCCAGTTTGGCCCTTCTTTGGCCCGGAAGTGTTAGATTTTCAACAGGTCCTTGAAAGGCCTGCTTTTCGTTTTACTGCATTACTCCCGTTGATTTGTGTATTCGCCACCTAGCGTCGTTTCCCCTTCATTGTTATCGCTGATTTGCAAATGGCAACACTCACCACGAGATTGTCTATGGAACTTTCGAGACGTTTTCGTTTTTGCTGCTAGTTTGCCAGCTAGCCGAACTTGTTAGTTACTGTAGTTTGTGACTGAAAGTTGATTGATTGATGTTTATGCTTTGTTAGCTGCTTCTCTGTTATGTATTTCTACAGGACTTAAGTTTGACAATTGTTAGGGTGATCCCTATTTTTCGTGTAAGCTGTCTGATTCCATATTTGCAGCTCAATATCTCTCAGAGTTCAACTTACTGGTGAGCTTATTTGTGATGTAATAATGTTTTTTGTAGCTGAATGTTGACTTTCTACCGTAAACAAACGTAACGTATCTCTGGTGTGCGTAAATGGTTGTTAGGCTAATACTTCAAACTTAAATATTGCAGAGTCAATCACTATAGAATCCTTCGCGTGCAAGTGCATCATTTGGTTTACTGATCCCGGTTATACTACCGGTACGTTCATTATTCTGAATTGTATGATTGATTGATTTGTGTCGTGAATTGTGGATTTATGTTTACTACTGAATTATTGACTTAATAATTTGTCAGCCTAATGGAAATTAATTCTCGTAAACCGATCTTAACTAGGCCATGTGAACTGCCACGTTTCTTTGTTTTTTAATGATTATTGGCCTAGCGTTATGGTTGTACGGTACGGTAGCCTACGTAATAATTGTGTAAGGTAACATCGCGAATTTATTTATTCAGTGCGTCATTGGCCAACCTGTGGAACTTGTGTACCGTACAGTGGATTGAGAACTGTTTGTCAACAAATTTGGTACGTTTATCAGTTCGACTGTTGTGCTTGCTGAATTGTGACTAGTGTCTTATGTTGTGTTATTTCTTGACAGAAAAACCGTATAAACTTCATTGCTGCGAAGCAGTCATTGGAAACCGAGTGATTTCTTCAAGTTGGCGTGCTTTAACAGTTGCTCAGTCCTGCCGGGTGGATTAGGAAAATCGTGACGTCACCGGCGCAATTAACTACCGCACCTGTTGTGTTCGCGTCGCACACAACACCCCCCTTATGTGGGAGTAAGCTACGTTTAAAACTGGTAGTAACTTTAATAGGTCTCTCCTGTGTACAAAATGACGCCAAAACACACACATTGTAAGTTGTAAGAAACAAAGAACGGCAACAACAAAGCAGCTGTTCAGGAAATTAAAAAGTAAACAAATTAGAAAGTGATATGAAAACGACAGTTTGTGGAAATGAGTTCTCACACGCTTCCGAAGATTGCTTACGCTCAGGTTTTTCCCTATGAACTGTGTCATGAGTTTTTTGACATCGACAGTGTTCAAAATGTTTTGGTGGACATGCATCAACCCAAGATGAGTAGCCTAAGTCTTTATTGTGTCATTGAGCTAAACAAATCCACCTGGTCGAATCTTCGATCAAGCTCAGCTTGAACCAAATCAAGGGCTTCGGTGTATTGCCGTTTCCACGCTCCTTCTCCCGCAGACGACAAAGCATCTGATTCCTCTGTGTTTCGAAATCTTGCTGGAGTTTTGCTCACTCGGGGATCCTTTGGCGTCTTTAGGTCATTGGCAGACGCAAAGACGTTCGCTGCTTCCATAAACTTGGAAACGATTCATCTTTTCTGAGAATTTTGAACCGTTCGCGGAGAATGGTGATGGATACCAAAGCTAAAGAAGCAGACATCTTCTTGTTTTGGAGCTGTCTTGCTGCGGCTTCTGCAGGCTGAAAAACTTCACTTCTGCAGGTAATCGCAAAATACAGTCCCATCGTGCGTGCTTATTTTATCAAGCTGAATATCTTTGCACGTGCGTCTCCTTTTATTGCACTATCTTCTGTCATGTCGGTCAGACATTGCAACAGGGTAGGATAGCACTTAACAACACAAGCGAGGGCAGAAGCACGAACGCACCAACGAGTAGGACACAAACCCAGCAAATTGCAGACAACTTCATCGGAACCAAAAAGCGACATAAATAAAGATTTACGTTTAGACGATTCACAAATTACAACTGCAACACTTTGAACGAAGTTTAAGGCATCGGCGATAAGCCTCACCTCCTTTACAACGTCTTGCAAAATCATATCGAGAGCATGATTACTGCAGTGAATGTAGCCTACAACGATCCAGGGCATAATGCTTTAAGTTTGACCCGCACTACGTTATAACAACCAGATCTCTTGCTGTTCTATGCTGTATGTGTAAAGTAAATATTGCAGAATGACGTCCAATAAACGATGGATCGCCGTGTTAGTATTAGTAAGGAGGGTGGCTGGAACTGCTACTGCGAGGTAGCCTATAGCACCCTGTGATCAACGACTCTTTATTGCAAATGATGAGCGAGATCACACGTAATGGGAACTCGATTCATCGTAGCAATTATTGCTCGAATAATTTTCTGAACACATGTTATGTACCTTAAATTGTCAGAATTTTCTAGGGGGGGCTGAAGCAATTATCGAAAATTCTAGGGGGGGCTGAATTAGCTCTAGGGGGGGCTGAAGCCCCTTGAGCACCCCTACTTCCCGCGCCCCTGTGTAAGTGTGAATACATCAAAGCATGACAAATTAAAAGCTTTCATACTGTAGTGCAGGGCTTCCCGATTGGAGGTGCTCGCAACCCCTGGGGGTGCGAGTAGCTGTTGCTGGGAGTGCAAGAATCCACCGAGGAAGAAGAGCTATAAGCTATCGTACATAGAGATGGATTTTGTTTAACGAGGGCGGTGGTGATTATCTCTCAGAGCATTCTATGTTGGCCTATGCAGCACAATGCACAAAAACAAGAAAATACCAGCCAGCAGCGTTCAAATTGACTATCCAAGTCTGACTAAGAAAGCATTGCAAGTTTTGGTTCCATTTGCTACCACTTGGCTGTGTGAATCGGGATTTTCATCTCTACTTTACATGTAGAATAAATACCGCAACGCACTGGACCATGAAAATAATTTGCGCATTGCATTGTCCCACAAGGTTCCACGTTTCGAACAGATAATTGCAAAGAGGCAGGAGAAAAGTCAAAGATCTTGATTAGGCCTAATGCCATTATGTTCTCAGTTTGTGTTACGGTATTTCTTTATTTATTCGCTTTTGCATTTTATGAGATTGCGTTGTTGAAGGCTGCTCTTTTTCCTATTCGTTAGCCATATAAATGCCTGTGAGCTGCTTTTCTGCGTTGTTTTCGCACGTATTTTGAATTTTTTCTCAGAACCACTCCGCTTCAAAACAGGGGGTGCGAGATTGGCGTCATCAATCCCATGGGTGTGGGGTGATAAACGAATCCGGAAGCCCTGCGTAGTGCCTTTGTACACATAATTTATGAGTTTTAATAACGCCTATATGAACCTTTTGCAACTTCTCCGCATATTTTGTCGATGTGACAGTTCCATGTTTCTGTTGTAGTTTATTTAATCTTTTTGTGTGATGCATGAATTACCAGTGTTAATATTGAAATTGTTTATGTGTTTTTTTAGGCACTTTTTGCATATTTGAAAAACTGCAAATTCTTGATCAATGAGGTTGCAAAAAAACAAATTTTACCCTTAAGCAATCTGAGATAGGTAGGCCTACATTATTGCTAACCTTTAATTTTAACTGTTCGAACGCCGGCGTAAGAATTGTAATAAGTTTGTAACTGTTACTATTTATCAGTCTGTTGTTGTCGCAATGAAAGTAAGACCGCAACGCCACGCTCAAAGTTTAGGAGTATTTTTGACCATCTTAGTCGTGTAGGGCGTATAGATATAACTAGTTTACGAGATGTCTGGGCATAATTAGAGCCATCATACAGTCAGAGATGGGTGTGATCTTGATCTTCAAGATCACTTTTTTTTTTGGTGATCTTGATCTTGATCTAAGATCACTTTTTTTTGTGTGATCTTGATCTTGAAGAATAATAAGATCAAGATCACTTTAAAATTGAAGTTTACTTAGTAGATAGAGGCATTTTTTTAGAACTCGTACTGTAAAAAGTAGTTAGTAGCAACTACTAACATAAAGCCACTGTTAATATGATATATGTCCAACAAACGACGATTTAAAGTCTCCATCTAATCTGGTCAGTGTTGCCATTTCAAAATTAAAAAAGTTTTCTGTGTTGGTCATAATAAAGAAGTCAACTTCCATGTACTCTATGTTGACGTATAAGAATATTAAAGAAACATTTGCTTTCTTTGACCCAATTTTAGATGTTTCAAAAGTCTAGAATGGCGGTATTAAAAAATCCGGACTCTAGCCGACTTTGGTCTTGTAAAGTGGATTATTGCAGCAAATCAACAAGACTTGTTTAGGGTCTGAGTATGGAACGGTTTTTCTGAGCGCAAACCTCTGAACTTTTTTGATAGCAGACAACAGTATCAAGGTTGCCAGATGGGTAAATGGTGCAATAAACATTGACATATTACAGTGAAAGTTAAAACTACACAGTAACACGAATAAAAACTCTCACATGAACCAGACAAAAATTTGGTAAAAAATGATGCAGTTCAAAGTTTATTTTTATTTATTTATTATAAATAAAAAGTATAAAACTAATGGCAAATTTTGCGACTTTTTCAGAACTACGGTACTGTAATTAACCTCGGCCTTGGGCGTGACGTTGCGATTCTACGCAAACTACGTCAACAGTTGATAGGCCTAATTGCAACAGTCACTAACTTATCACAACTCTTAGGCCAGCGATCGAGTAGTTAAAAGTAAAAGTTAGCAATACCAACTATATACCTTTACCCAGGTTGCTCATAGTAACTATTTTTTGCAACATCATTGATCAAAAACTTCATTTTTTTTCAAGTACAAAAAAAGTGATCTTGAAAGTGATCTTGATCTTCAAGATCACATAGTTTGGTGATCTTGATCTTCAAGATCACCTATTCCTGGTGATCTTGATCTTGATCTTCAAGATCACCAATACTGATGATCTTGTCCATCTCTGCATACAGTTACATCTACATTAAGGGATTTCAGACCATCAAGCTGAAGTGGAGCATGGATGGTTTGATAGTTAAACAGCTATTCTGAAAACTTGGTTAGGCGGGCGTCACTGTAACCTATTTGTTCTAACCAATTTGTGAGATTGTGATGAGACCTGATCGAACTAAAGATAAAGTGAATCATTGATTCAGTATGGCAAATTAAAGGTTAAAATAAAAAAGGTAGTCGTATGCACTTTTTTCGTGTAAGCTGAATGCATTGCAAAATACTGAAAAAGTCACCAAACTTTCAATCAGTTTCATGCTTTTAGTTTTTTTTTCGAACTGCGCCACTTTTAACCCGATTTGGTGTGGTTCGTATTCTAAGCTTTAGTTCTTGTAACTGAGTAGCGTAGTTTCAACTTTTACTAGATTCAACGTTTATTGCACCATGTACACGATACTCACCTGGTAACCTTGGTATTGCTAGTTGATAACAAAACAATTCCGAAGTCTCAAGTCAGACAAACTGCTTCAAACAAAATAAAAAATAAAAAGTATAGCCTATACAAATAAGAGGCAGCATATATTTTTGCATGCACAGCAATGTGTTTGTTTATATTCACATCCTATACACACTTCTGGTCTGATTGATTTGCTGCAATAAGCGATTAACAAGGAACGATATACGATACAGTCAAACGCTTCTAATGGACAGTTTGCTGGGTTAGTTCACAAAGACAGAAAGGTTTTATTGGAATTCTAAACATATAAAGGGGTTATGTAAAATTAAGTAGCCTACATATTTTATTGTTAGAAGTTGAAAAAAAAAAGATCAGCAACCTCTCAAGCACATGTAGCTCTACACGACGTGAAAATTACATGCCTTTATAGCTCTTTATACGATTTCAAAGAAAATGCCTAAAAAGGCATTTCAAGTACCACTAACAGCAGACAGAGGCCAACTGTTTCGATCTTGTAGATTTCTTTAGCGAAATAAAAGAAGGTTTTGATAGCTTTAGTTTTTCATTTTTGCATTGATTTGGTTTTTATTTTTCGCTTCGGATTGGTTAGTTGTTCGGTGACGTCATTCTTATTTGTTTCATTTAAGTAATTAAAGTTAATTTAATAAACAGACAAAACAAAGTAACTTTAGCAGGTTTAACACGTTTTATTACAAAGAGATATAACATAATTACAAAATCAACTCAAACGTTTTCGACACGTACGTATGTCCTCATCAGGAATTACTTAAATCTGCAATATAACTTATATAAAAAGAAAATTATAAGATAAATCTGGCTATGCTGTATAACTGTAACGACATTCCAGACTGAAAAGCACAAACTGAACAAGTGATACAAGAATGATTACGAGTAAATTATACGGAGAAAACAGATCACATAAGGTGTAAAGTACAAGCATGTGACAAACAATTAGAACACACACGAAAGAAACGATGAGCCACGGGCGAATCACTGCCTGTTGAGAGACGGATATTATAAAATGAAAATGTTATGACATGAGAGATGGATCTCAACAGGCAGTTATTCGCCTGTGGCTCATCGTTTCTTTTGTTGTTCGAAAACGTTTGAGTTGATTTTTTAATTATGTTATATCTTTTTGTAATAAAACATGTTAAACCCGCTAAAGTTACTTTGTTTTGTCTGTCTATGGTTTAACAAAGCAAACTCTCACCAAAACTTTATCAATAATTCAATAACTTAGGTTATTTAAGTATTAAAGTATTATGTCTCAATTAAAACTCGTCTTATTTGTCATTGTGGTCAGAGCAATATTTAGACGAATAGAAATAGCAAGAAACAACTTCGTAAAACTAAAAAATGGCATCAACAATACGCAAAATTAACATCAACACTCCAAAACGAATTATGAAATGCTATATCAGGACCAGCCTACGTTACTTTACAATGCACAAAACATGGACATTATCACCACAAATGGTAAAATGACTTGACGCATGCGAAATTTGGATTTATGGAAGAATGCTTAAAATTTTATGAAAGAATAAAATCACAAACGAAAATGTACAATTTAAAATACAAACCAACATCGAAATTCTACAAACAATTCAAAAAAGAAAATTAAATTATTTTGGCCACATAATACGCTATAATTACATCCAAGGACAACCATCAGAAGGAAAAATGAATTACAGAACTGTTGATTACAAAACTGCAATAGCAAAATCTCACAACAGAGAAACTTGGCGTTTCATTGCCTCCAAACCTCGACGAGAGGAACGTAATGATGCTGAGGACTGTCACAAAAGGCTTTTTTAATTTTGGAATGGCAACGCTGATTAAATTAAGTTGAGACTTCAAATCGACTTCAGCTAAACATACATAGTATTAACTGTAGCTTGATAATAATAATCATGTCAGCCCCGATAGATTAGTTGGTTAGCGCGTGACTTCGTGAACGAAAAAGCTTCAAGATCAAGCGGCCCTGGTTCGACTTTCGGGGTGTGCGCTTGAGCAACGCATTTTAAGGACTGCTCTTCATTCAGCGGCACCGAATGGATGGAATAATTCTTCGGCAACAAGACTTCAACAATCAGAAATTTCACTCTGTCAATCTCAGTAACCGGCCCTGCGTCAAAAGCCTCTACAAGTATGCAAAACTACCAGGAATAACCTATCAAGACTTTGTCAGTCCGAGGATAAAGATTCAAAACCAAACCAACCATCCATTTTGCACCCATTGCGACAACACACAGTAAGCTACATTGCGATCACAGATGCGATTTAACAGACAACAGGAAGCAGCGAAGTGACATATAGTCTTCGAGTCAGCTGTTCAACTTATTTTGGAATGTCTTTTTCAGTTAGCAGTGGTGAATAACTACTTTACACAGTACGAGTTCAAAAAAATGCCTCTCGATAACTTAAAGTTTTAACTGATCGTGATCTTATTGTTTTGCAAGATCGCCAAAATAAAAGTCATCTTGAAGATCAAGCCCTTCTCTGCCTATAGGCCATACAGTCCCATTTTTTGGCAACATTTCAGGAAATATAAGCTTGGATCATACTCTGAATGGGTTTTCAACACTGAATTAAAATGACGTTTTTTTATCATGACGTCATCTTGAGGTGCCACCAAGCGGATCTTTGCAGTTTTGGCCATATCTCGAGAAGAGTAAAAGATAGAGAGTTGGAATTTATACCAAAATAATAGGAAGGATCTGTTTTCCATCTGCTTTCAATACATTGTTAAGCGTTTACTGCAACAGAAAACGAGTTGTTTAGAAAAAATGTGTTTTTCTTCATTTTCGTAAAATAGCACTTCACCGACCTGTAATCACCTAATCTGATCTACGACCATATTTGGCAATCACTATGCCACGCAAAATGTGGCAAAATTGATACCGTTTATGACGTAATAATACCATCTCGGTGTTTGGCATGAAGCCCAATTCCCATCGTTTTATTCCCATCGTTATTCTTTCTTGTCTTCAGTCGCTTCTTTCATCTCTTCATTCCCAAACGTAGCCTCCTGTTCTATTCTATTTGCAACTTTCCTTGGTCTTCCCTTTCGTTTCCACAACGCTTCCAACTGCTCATCAATCATACGACATAAACGATGGGAATTGGGCTTCATGCTAAACACCGAGATGGTATTATTACGTTATAAACGGTATCAATTTTGCCACATTTTGCGTGGCACAGTGATTGTCAAATATGGTCGTAGATCAGATTAGGTGACTACATGTCGGTGTAATGCTATTTTTCAGACGAAAATGAAGAAAAATATATTTTTTTCAAAATAACTCGTTTTCTGTTGCAGTATGCGCCAATGTATTGAAAGCAGATGGAAAACCGATCCTTGCGGTTGTCTTGGCATGTTCCAATTCTCTATCTTTTATTATTCTTGAGATAAGGCCAAAATTGCAAAAAATCCGCTAGGTGGCAACTCAAGATGACGTTATTATAAAAATAACATCATTTTTAATTTCGCGTTGAAAATCCATTCAGAGTATCGAATGACCCAAGCTTATTTTTCCTGAAAAGTCGCCCAAAAATGTGACACTTTACTATACACTGTAAACTCAGAAAATAAACCAGCAAGAGATTTAATACATCAGGAAATACAAAACGCTTCAATTTTAGTTCAATGTCAGGTGTCGTCCGGCCGGCCTTTACCTTAACTTGCGCTATTAATTTGAAATTTTAATTGAAAATCGACTCTCAATCACCGTCTGGTAAACTTCTACTTGAACCGCAAGCAATGTTGTAAATAAAAGTTGATCACTTATCACTAAAATGTTGTTTACAGGAAAGGAAATGGAAACTATTGTAAGCTTCCTAACACATGACGCAGACTTGCTGCACACGTGGTATACAACTATTGTAAGGTATCGGCTTAAAAATCACATTGCTTGTCTGGGAGACGTTTCACCAAATTGTTTTGCTTCCCTGCCTAACTACTTCTGATCTTATTCGTTAATCGTTTATACTGTAGAAGTTTTGTTCAGTTTTTTAATCTCTAGTTTTGTTGTTCGCTTCTTCATTTCATTCATTGTAACTTCTATAGCAGAAGTAGCAAATTTCTTTCGAATCTCACCATTATCTAGCTTTTCGAAGCGATGTACCATAACATTGCCTGACCAACTTGAATAAAAAGTAGAAAAAAACCAAGTACTTTGAATCATAATTCTCTTTTCTATCATGGACAGTATCTCATTTGGCTGCTTCCAACCTTCTTGATCCCAACATGTTTTATAATGTTTGTTAATAAAAGATTCTAAACTGAGAGAAGGTTTCTTAAAACGACCATTAAGTGTGTTTAATTCTTCGTATGTGCTTTTTTTGAAATCTTTAATTGTAGGTGGAGCTGCAATATAAACAAAGATATTTTTGTCAAATTTTTCTTCATTCCGGAGACTATTATTTAATCCATTCACTAAATCCAAGGGCTTTATTTGAGGCAATGCTTTGCAGATCTTTTGCATGTAACTAAGTTTCTTATGGCCTCTACAAAAACTTTTCCAGTCCTGGTCATATCTCCAGTGCACTCCTATATAGTCTTCATCCTTCAAGACGTGTTTTATGTAAGCTCTTGCAGCTTCAACTATACATGGAGAATGTCTCACAGCTGCAATCACTCCAGAATAAAGCACATTGTCTGCAATGTTTGAAATGTTAGTTAAAGATTTTTCTGATGGCACTGCTAAATTGTCTTTTGGTGCCACAAGAATTGTAAGATACGTAGAAGCATGAATGGCGCAACGAGCAGATGTGCCGTACACCATTCGAATAGTTGAAGTATCTGATTGTAACCAGCCCTGTGGTGTAATTGTATAGTTAGCATTCGGAAGGGTTGGAATATTTGATTTTCTTTCTCCTACAACTTATAATTCCCTTGCACCTTCGACATTAGCAAATTTTTTCTTGATATTAAATATTTCCATTCCAGTATCGCTTTGAAATCTTTGTATATCTCCCAAAGCCGACGGCATTGCCTGAAATAAATAAGAAATAACAACGACTGTGTTTTTCAATTTATTACACTGGGCAACATTAAGTTTATTTCTCAAATGAAAATATATTACCGGGTATCTATAGACCAGTGGTTCCCAACCTTTTTGTTGTCACGGACCCCTTTAGACAAATTATTAATTCTGCGGACCCCTACCTAAATTTTGCCTGAAACTCAATTAACATAGGCTATTATTGACTATTGTAATAATTATGCTACTCAACTACTGTGTGTCATATTGCATTGCCGCTATGACTCCTGTGGCAAATATCAGGTTAAACAGTTGCTCAAATAAAAAAATGAATCAATTATTCAAGGAATGTCAGCAGTATTTGAATATTAAGGTGACCCAAAGTGCCATGACGAAGCTTTTTCAACGTACGGTAAGCAAATTTAATGAGAGGGCTATCGTTGCCTTTCCTGAACTAAACGACTGAACTGTGCTTGAGTTTTTGACAATGCAACACGCATGTCATCTTCAACGTCCAGGCGATTTCGATGTTTAGTTTTTATTGTGACAAGAGCTGAGAACCCTGCCTCGCAAAGGTAAGTGGTTATAAATGGTAACAAAACTGTCAAAACAATAATCGTTTGCTTTGCCAAGAATGGGTAGGTTTGCAGTTGTGAGCACCAAAATTCTTCCACAGTTTTTAAATGAAACTCAATGCGTAATAACTTTTTGATCTCAAATCAATTAGGTCATCTTTACTGAGATCGTCATCGCTAATGTTGTTCAAGTCAAAAAGAAAAGGATTTCGAATCCATGTGTCAACTTCGTTCGGCAAGTGTTCTAAATTAAAATAACGTTGAAATGAGATGTGCAGGGTTTCCAAGTGTGTGC
This sequence comes from Aplidium turbinatum, assembly GCF_918807975.1. NCBI lineage: Eukaryota > Metazoa > Chordata > Ascidiacea > Aplousobranchia > Polyclinidae > Aplidium > Aplidium turbinatum. Next base: position 17,631,271 of record NC_137489.1, read on the forward strand.
AACATTTTTCTGTCATAGAGATCAAAAAAGTACATTCTCTTTGAGTTTCATCCATCAAGATAAGATCTTCTAACATTGGAAAGTTAGCGTAATTACCTGCTTCCAATCTGCGTTTCCAAACCGGCAACTTGGCTAAAAATGCTTTCAGTTTTTCAGCTGCATCAATTATTGTCACACCTGGTCCTTGAATGCCACGATTAACATTGTTGATATGACCGAAAATATCGGCTAAGTAGGCCATGCCGTATAGTAAATTTTTACTCTTAACCCTCTGTCTACCGTGGGGTCCAATGGACCCCAAAACAAATTTCGCTTTTCGATTTCTCAGGAGATATAGCAGATGCGATATTGATATTCCTTGACTTTTCACAGCTTTGCTTGATCTTTAGGACAATATAATAATTATTTATCTCAAACAAACGTTAGTAGCATAAAAAAAAATAATAGCATCTTGTACCGTGGGGTCCAATGGACCCCAAGCCTGAGTAATCTTGTATTACAACAGCACTAAAAGGGGAGTTGACACTATTGACAGAATGGTTAGGAAGTATACTTCCAAAAGAATGACTAGAAGATAGCCGATAGCTCTATTTTACAATATAATCGATGTCACTGCTGTCAATGCTTTGTGATATGGCATCAATTGCAAGGCGAAAATAGCAGCACAACATTCAGCATGAAAGAGAAGAAAATTTTAGATCCAACTAGGAAAAGAGCTTGCTGGATTACCAGCTTCGACTTCAATATCAACAAGACATCTAAATCCGTAACAAAATAAAAGAAACAGCTGTTGAGTGTTGAAGATCAGGCGCCAAAATCAAAGAAGGCTAGATGCTATCTTTGCGAAAGACACAAACTCCAAAAATGCCGACAATTCTGTACTATTTGCAAACTCAACGTTTGCCAAGAACATTCACAAATCATTTGATCATAAGGAATGCGATGATATATAAACTCGCAATATTTCTTGTGAACTAATATGTAGGCCTAATATGCGGTTTTTTAGCCAATTCTCTCAGTAGTATCGCCATTACTCAAGAATGCACCAATTCGGTAACAATTTGGTTTGTGCATGGGCTTCTGTATGACTTGTTTGTTAAATTTCGAGTATTTTTCGTTTTTCTACAATGTTTATAAGTTATGATCTTTGCAGTCTGTTACGTCCTTTCTTATTGAGTTTTAATTTCATCATCGGAACTGATTTTTTTTGTCCAAAACAAGTCCTTTGAAGTTTGGGGTCCAATGGACCCCAACGGTAAAACTTGGCGGCCATCTTTGATTTGTGGATTGAGATTCATCAAGACATTATTTTTTTTATTTATTTTTTTTCACAAATGTGTTTTTCATGAACAAAAGCAACTTTTTAGGGGGCTATGTTTTTGAATTTCGCGAAAAAGTTATTTTCACTTCACCCTAGTAGACAGTATAGTTTTCGAAACGTTTGTTTGCTGAACATGAGTTTGGTATCTACATTTTGGGCTCTTTATTTTTTGATTTAATGTTATACCTTTTGACAATTAATGCATACTGGAGTGTTCTTGGCCATGGCTATATAGGGAGGGGTTATTTAGCCTGCTTGAGGAATGGATTATAGGGTCTATCGATAAACCAACAAAGCGTATGTATTTTCACCAAGCATATGTGTTTTCTCTGCTTGTGGGACAGACGAGACGATGCAAACCACTATGACACAACCGAATGACCAATGAGAACTGACTACTTTGTTGGAAGATATAATGTTAGTGTCAACCCTTAATTCATCCCAGCAAAGTGTATTTGTCACCACTCGATATTAAACTCGGCCTGATCAAACAATTTATGAAGGCAATGGATTTCAATGAAGATGGATTCCTACACATAAAAGAAAAGTTTGGTGCTATACTAAGTGACGCTAAACTGAGAGCTGGGATATTTATTGGCCCCCAAATACGTGATTTGATCCGTGACCCAGTATCTCCATCCAAGCTTAATTTAGTTGAATTGGAAGTTTGGAATGCATTTGTACTGATTGTAAAAATTTTTCTTGGAACTACAGGAAAGAAAATTACTCGGAAGTAGTGGACGATTTGCTGGATTCATACCGCGAAATGGGCTGCAAAATGTCGCCTTAACTGCATCTTCTTCATTCACACTTATATTTTCCCCACCAAACCTGGGTGATGTGAGCGACGAGCACGGCGAAAGATTTCACCAAGTGATCTCTGTGGTGGAATGACGCTATAGGGGTCGATTTAACCTAAACATGATGGGGGACCACTGCTGGCTTCTCCAGCGTCAAACTGACACTGAACATGCGCGAAAGAGCAAGTGTATAAAGCAGTTTTGAGGGGATACAATGTTCTTTGTCTGGTTTAATCATCCTTATATTAGTTGCGTTAGATGGTGTAGTATGATAATGCTGTTATTTTCATTAGCAATTACTGTGTTGATTACCTGTAATGTTTTGTTCTGCACAGCGAAAGTGACAATCACGGGTTGTCGTGTGCATGTATCATATCTCAAAATATCATATCTGAAACTAACCAAGTAATTCATCCACCTTTAATAATATGAGATCGCCTAGGCTACGATCTAGATTAGGCTAGTCCAAACAGTGCTGGTCTTTGGAGTGTGCGAACAGTGCAATCGTACAGGGCCCGCAAATTACACAGAAAATACATTAATTTCTGTCATTTCCAATGGAACAAATTTAATTCCATTAGCGAGCATGCACCGGACTCCTTAAAGTCAGTTGCGGCTTTAGGGTGAGGTAAGTACTGAGGTTGTCGCCTCGGGCCCCCTTTACAAGTTTACGTGGTTTTGGGCCATCCACGACATTTTATACGTATTTAGTAGCATTAGGTTTTTCTAGGCGAATAATGTTTATCTTTTTTGAAGGCCTGAATGATGTTTAGTGCTTTTGTATCTGTGTAGTTACCATGTTGATCATGATTAGATCCTTCAGCGACTGGTACAGTAGTTGATCCATGACGGATTTGTGCATTGTTAGGCTACTACAAGTTTGCAACAAGAATCTTGGTGCCCTATCATCTTTCCAGGGGCGGATTTACCTATGGCGCCGCCCCCTAAAATTCCAATTTATTATTTTATGTCTGCATGCAAATTCCCTTTTTATGCTATAGTTTAACTTGTAAATTTCCATTTTACTAACGTAAAACAATGCGTGATGTTTAGTCTCGGCAAGTAGACCTACTAACCGCTGATAACGGTACAAGAGACAATGGACATCATATAAAATACTAATAACCAATAAAGAAACTTTTTTTAACTCAAGTTTAACCCTTAGAAGGTTGGGCTTTCTGGAGTCTTGCTCAGTTTGGGGGGGGGCTGTCGATTCTTCTTATGCTTTAGGAGTGATATCTCTGTTATTTTTTAAAGCACGGTTTCAAATCTTGGGATTCACTTTGTAAAATTATTCACGCTGAGCATATCCGAAAATTAAAACTATGTGAGTTTTAGAACTGCTCATATACGTTGAAATGTTGAGGTGACTTATGACGTTTGGGTTATTTGGTATTTTTTGATAGAGTAATGAAAAACATGCATTGCAATGTTGTGATTAAATTTTTTTTACATAATCTCAATTTGAATCATTTGATTAACGAATCATTTGATTAACGAGGCCAAATTAATTACTTTCATCCAGTTGGTGGGAAAATTTTGATCAATAGAATATGAAATATTTCAGAAGATGTGCTGAGAAATGCCTTATATCTCTCAATTTATAACCTTTATTCGCTCAAAATTTCAGCTCAATAGAGGTGAATAAAAGTTAGGAAAAGTCAAGAAGTCTCATAGTCGCAGCCTCAGTGGTTTTAGAGATACAAATGTTGATAAAAAAAAGTTGAATTGACAGCCCCCCCCCAACCTTCAAAGGGTTAAATAATATAATGCATGGTAGCAATCCAGATTTTATAGCAATTTAAGCAGAGAGATAGGATGGAATGCCATACATCAACCTTTTGGACAGTAAAGCTGGATCTGGTCTTGAACACATCTCTGCTAAATTTATTACGTATTTTATTCAAAACATGTTTGTGATCGAATTACTTGTTTGAGGAAATCTATATAGATTTAGATTAATGTCATTTTTATACGTTGTTATAAATTACAATTACGTATTGAGACGTTTTTGCAACATTATCAGCATGAATAGTTTAATCGTATTGTTCTTTTGCTCAATTGCATCATTGTCAGTTCACAATATTTTGGTTTGCTGATAGGGCATAGGCCCGATTTCGCTTATTCTACAAAATAGAAATAGTAGACTCTTATTGCTGCAAGCGCTTTGTTTATATTTGAATTATTTTTTTATTCGCAATATCTTAACGGAGTACCACTAACTTGTAAAAGTACACCTAGGCCTCACCGTTTGAATGTTTTTTATAATACATTTTTTTGGGCTATACACCAGTGAGCTTCAGGCACTCTAGGTTGATGATTTATGGAAATGGATTTTGGTAGTTACCCCTTTTCATTCACTTGGAGCAATCACTGTTGTATAGCCTAAAGTTTTAGTGGAAAATACCTAAATTAATTATCATTTCACGTTCGTTATTGCTTTTAATTGCCACGAGCGGCATTATGGCATTGCCTCAACTTTACAACTGATTGTCACTTGTGGTGTTGATTTGTGATGTGGGAATGACTTGGTAGCCTACCTGACTTAGATAGGCAATTTTATTGATAAAAACGCTAAAAATTTTCCCAAGCCATTTGCCGCGAGGTTGTTCCATACTTCTTTGGCGCCCCCTAAAATTTTGCCCTAAATCCGCCACTGATCTTTGCATGCATTTTATATCATCCGCTATATAGCTCTAATGAACTAAATGGCATCCTTGGCGTGGGCTACATCATAATCTTAAAATTGTTTTATAATGTCTTAATCTTAAAGTTTCCTATATTGCTAAAGTAGTCAGTCGAGTAAGTTCCTGTCTAATGGATTAGAGGATGAGAGAATGCGGTCGACCTGGCAATTCTCCACTCCACAAAGTCGTGGAAAAATCTAGAAGACACCTTGAGCCAGGACATGAAAACTCTCTCAGCATATCTCCAGAACTGGCGACTGAAACTCAGCGAAACCAAAACTGTGGCAGCAGCTTCCCACCTCCATAATCGGGAAGCTGATCGTGAGCTACACGTCCAGAACAACGGAAAATCTCTGTCCTTCTGCCCTGAACCAAGATATCTTGGGGTGACACTGGACAGATCGCTCACATACCGCCACCATTTGGTGTCACTGCGCAAGAAACTGACATCCCGCGCTGCGTTACTCAAGCTGGGGGGCGAGGGCTGATACTTTGCGTATAGCAGCCTTAGCCCTTGTCTACTCTTCAGCAGAGTACTGTGCACCTGTTTGGTGCTGCAGTGCTCACTGCCATAACATCGACACTGCCATAAACAGCGCCCTGCGCACCGTGACCGGATGCCTGCGTCCCACACCATTGGACAATCTCCCCATTACCGCTGGCATCCAACCCGCTGAGCTTCGTCACGAAGAAGCCACTCTGTCCCTCGGTCGACGGGCACTGGAGCCTAACCACCTTCTCCACCACAAAATCTCTGCTCTCCCAAATGAGCACCCCCGTCGACTGAAATCAAGACACCCATTCGTGCCAGCCGCTCAACTTCTTATCAACGAAGCTGATGTACAAGACATCTCTGCGGCTGCTTTGGCGACCATAAATGGAGTTCTGAATGGAAGAACCGCCATCAGACTCTATTCGTTCATCCCCGACGCCGCCGGTCTATTCGTTCATCCCCAACGTTCATCCCCGACCCCATCGGTCTAACACTACCAAGACAGGCATGGGTGCGCCTCAACCGTCTCCGTACGGGCGTCGGGCTTTTCGCTCAACCATGCACCAATAGGGAATGGCCTCTTCCTCCTCTTGTGAATGTGGTGCCGAGGAACAGACCGCAGACCACATCATCAATGACTGCTCCATCTTCAAGCCACCTAACGGAGTGGAAGGTCTGCGTGTCATGGATGATGAAACCAAAGACTGGCTGTTCTCTAGTAGCCTTCCAGTGTAGTCCGGGAACATCGTGAATCTGGGGTGGTAAAAGGATAGACCCTCGGCCCCAGACGCTCACACGACAACGACGACGACGATTAGAGTAGAAATTACTTTGGGTACCGTATATTGGCAAAGAAAGAGTTTGAAATTAGTAAGCAAAGAAAAGGTCTACAAGAAATCCATACTATAGACCTTTCCCACAGGTCTGTGCAATGAAGCGTGACGTGGAAAACAATCAAGCTGGCTACTTCATTGGCAAGCACCAAACTGCTTGTGAATACTTAATAACTTGTTTAGCAATTAGTAAAACCTTTCTAAAACGTGGCATCAACGTTAAAAATAAAGGAACTGACTGATATATTTTATTCAGGCTACTTAATTTTATAAAAAATACAAGCCAAGTGATACAATGATATGCCACTTATGAATGGGCTTTCATAACTGTGCATAAACTATGGCGATTGACAGCAAAATGCTGTTGGTTTAGAATTCTGATAATTATGAAATTCCATCCTGCGTTACTGTGTTTTTATAATAACAAATTTGAATTATGGTTTCACTTACACTGAATATGAATCAACTGGAGCTAATAAGCCTTGTTAAACAGACATAACTTTACGAATGCCATTCCCCAAGCTTGCTTATTTAACTAAATTAAAGAAACTTGAAATAACAGTATAGATAGGTGATGGCTACAAAATTATATTTGAGGTAAGCTATCACCAGGGGTGTATTCCTAGCATTTTATTAAGGAGGCTCTATTAACACCTAGCTGTGTTGTCATAGACAAAGTACGGTATGTATAACTATAAGTAATCGGTGTAGGTGAGCCAACAATCTTTACCTTTTTTAAAAAGAAACACTGTTCAGTTTGTTTTTATTTCTGAACATCATATCAAAAAACAATCCATGCTAAAACATAGCTTGAAGTACAGAAAAAGATAAAAGCAACAAAACGTGGTTGAATCCGAAATAAAATTGTAAGTTTGAAATTTGGCTTGGTTGCTACACTGCAATTTTCTTTTGCTTTTTCTTCCTAGGCTTACACTTGAAACTCGCTTTGCATGAGCTAATTCCAATCTCTTAACTCAATTGTAGGCTACTTATTTGTAGGCTACTTATTTGTATGAGCCAATTCTAAGCAAACTTGCAAAAAAATTGACTGTAGGAAAGTGAGGAAATGCATCTTATGAAATGAGTGCTTGCGTTTGTAGCTTTGCGAGTAAGAACCAATAAGCTAATCGAATAATCAAATAAAAAAATAAATAAAAAAGCTGCCAATGTGACAGTTACACTAAAATCTCATTTAGTTATTAACGAACAGTACAACTCCAAATACAGCAAAAGCATATTCCATTATTCCAAGTTGGTGCAAACGAGATTATACAAAACAAATTGCCTGTCTGCCAGGTCTTTGGTTTTATGGACTAAAGTTATAAGCACCACGACATCTTTGATTTTAGCCAGCAAACAGTTTTTGCACAGATCTGAGTTCATTCAATGTGGGCAGCTTAGAGTGCTTAACCTGAGTATCCACAGCCGATCGATGAGTCCGAAACCACTTCTGAGTTGCCGCAATGCCATTCCATATATGAGTAGGTGGTCCATTTGATTGATGCTGATGAACAACATTGCTGAAACAATGATTTAGTCAGCCGTGATCGTAGCGGTGTGAAGACCAGGTTCATTTGCGAAAATCCACATTCGGCTTCAGCAGAACTTATAGCAATCATGTTTAGTAGGCTACTACATTCTTGAGCAACTTTATCGTAGCTTATCTGCTTTAAACAAGGATTGTCAACGTACAATCGGAAATAAGAGTGGTGACATGAAATCTCTCCTCTATTTCTCGTAATATCTGCTCCCTTTCTTGCCATGGAACTTCGATTACAGCAGGCCATAACTCTGGTACAATAATTTCTAAGCTCTTCACAGAATTTTCATTGTTGATGTCATAGACACCTTGAATAGAAGGGCTAGTAACTCGCGCTCTCGGGTTACCAAACTTGGGTCCCAATATTACTTTATGAAGTAAAAATTTTTTTTTGCACATACACAGTTTTTTTTCAACATATGAGGAATTTTATCAGGAATCTGAATATGTAACGACTGGTAATTTGTAGCCAAGATGAACCTTTTTGATAGAACTAGAAGTTCAGTACATGTTGGTTACAGTTGCAAATAAGTCTAGGTATAGACTTGGTACCGGTAGCCTTATTGACTGGAATGGGTACTCTAGATTACTTCCCCATCCTTGAGTTAGGCTTACTGGCTTAGTCTACATAGGCCTACTGGTACTGGTACTAGCGAAGAGCAAACAAGTTTGAACAATCGCAGAAAGAAAAAGTAGCCAGAATTCAACAAGTTGTAGATTATGCACCAGGACAAACATAAAGTTTGTACATTCAGTGGGTCAAGATATATTACCATAAAAGTTACTTGTATGATAAGTGATTTGTTCCATTGTGTAACTGTAACACTTTGTAAGGATTGTAGTTTGTCCCAATAATTCTCCATAATTTACTTGATTGATTTTTTTTCTGTTTAAGGCATAAGATTTCAGGGGTCTCTGTTAATAACACACAATGCCTAAGAAATGTAATTTTCATGGTTGTCGAGGCAATTACAGGGAGGAACCGTACTCCAAAGTGATATCATTTCCAACTGATGAAGTAGAACGAAACCGCTGGATTGATGCCATGCCAAATGAGCGTTCTAGTTTGCTACAGCTTAAGCAGATCTATGTTTGTGCTAATCATTTTGACTGTGAATGGATTTCAGTTAAAGGTGGAAAAAGACCAAGCCAACCACCGTCCATTTTCCCTGGAGTTTTGAAGTCATGCTTAAAGAAGGTCTCCTCAGCACCCAGAACTACAACTGCTTCAGCAGAGGCCAGAGCTGAAAAGGAACGATTCCGTACTGAAGGTCTGGATAAGATAGCTGACTTTTCTTCCATTTGTAATGACATCAAGCAGCATTTCTCAAAGGATCATCTTTTTTTTGGTGATAGTGATGATATTTACATTTCTAAAACTGATGCAAAAGGACTTTCTGTTATCCAATTTCTTCATTTTCAACGCGTGAAATCGTCATTTGGATTTTTGCATCTTAAATGTGCTGAGAAAAATGGAAAGACCGTACCTAAAACATATTTTTCCAAAGCTGGTTGTCTGCAAAAGAATAGCCTTCTCAGTAAATGGTCACAGTTAGATAAAATTCTGTCATGCATAACAGAGTATGAGTTCAAAAATACAGACTATCAAAAAAGTGCTGTAGAGGAATTGAATAGCATGCATTGTTCTGATTTGCCTCATTTCCAGTTTATTTATGCTCAGTTACAGTTACTGCTCACTCCTCCAGAAAGTCGACGAGTTTCGTCAACCATGGACCAAGAACTGCATTAGTTTCAAGAAACTTAATGAAACTTGTAACATTATATTCTCTTGTGCGTAGTCAGGTGTTCGAGGTCGGACGCAGAAGCTTACTAAGCAAACTGCAGAAGTATTTGTACTGTCTACAAGAGCCAATATCGAGGCCGCAGAGTTGCTACTGACTCAGCAAAACTTCATCTACGTTCTACCTGGTGTGTTTGCTGATGAGGCCCTTGAAAAGTTTTTTGGTCAATCCAGACAACGCAGTGGATGTAATTTCTATATTGACATTGCAGATATCAAGGCAGCTGCAAAAACCAAAAATCTCCATCCACTTTTAAAATATGAGTCAACTCCGTGCGAGTCTCATGATGTGCCTTGCACCTCTAACATTTGCATTGATGATGATCAATTTGACATCACCATTGCTGACACTGAAGACCTAGTGCTATCTAATGACAGTGTCAAACATAAATGTATTTTTCTAGGTGGATATTTGAAATACAAATATGGAGCTAATATCTTGCGTATCGAAACTGAAAATGACGATGACCATCGGATTAATTCGGAGTTTCTCACAAAATTAAATAGAGGTGGACTAACTGTACCCCTACTCTCAACAGTAGATTTCGTACACTCAGCCTATAAACTGTTTGGTAAGACCAACTTGCATTGCTGCTCATCTCAAGGAACATGTCTTACTTTATCAAACATCCTTTTGAAAGCATTTGTGCTTGACAACAGTGACAAAGAAAGACAACTCGGCTGTTTGAGAAGAAAATAAAAACTCTCTACTAAAAACTGAACAAGTATGTTTAGTATGCCAACACGTAGTTTGATTACTCATTTCTACAAATTTCATTGTGATGAGTCAGTAGTAGTGAAAGAGGAGATCGATATCCGCTGGCAGTACGAAAAAGCAGTACCTGGCAGTACGAAAAAGCAGAGTCTTAGCAGTACGAAAAAGCAGTACCAAAAGCAGTGCTCCGGCAGTGCTAAAAAGCAGAGTCTTGGCAGAGCAGTCTGGCTGAGCCTTGGCAGAGCAGTCTGGCAGAGTCTTAGCCTCTGTCCTGGCAGTATTTCTTGTTTGTTTATTTTATGAGAAAAGCAGTGCTCTGGCACTGCCCTGGTAGTTGTCTTGTTTGTTTATTTTATGAGGAAAACAGCCCCCTTACAATGCTACGACTGGCAGTACAGAGCAAGAAGTAGTGTGACAAAGCAGTGAAAGCTGAGTATTGTTTCTTGTTTGTTTATTTTATGTGAAATTGATATTATTTCTTATTTGTTTATATGATGAGACAAGCTGAGTCCTAACAGAGCAAGAGTCCTGACAATGTCCTTAGCGTCTGGTAGCAGTGTAGAAAAGTAGTGAAAGCTGAGTATTATTTCTTGTTTGTGTATTTTATGTGAAATTGAAATGATTTATATCTTGTTTGTTTTATTTTGTGAGAAAGGCTGTCACCATACAGTGCTACGTCTGGTAGTACACAGCGAGAAGCAGGGTAACTAAACCGAGCAGTGTAGCCAAACAGAGCAGTGTAGCCAAACAAAGCAGTGTCTTAAAAGCTGAGCAATGACATTATATTAGTTCCACCGCGTCATCGTTCATCGATGTCACAACCGTTATGTAATATATCGAAGAAATGAAAGAAGTCGGTACTTTCCCTACTCATAACTTTGTAGGAAATTTGTTGTTAATTACTTCCTTGCCTAGGTATGTTCACTTCTTCTTCAACAGATTGATCATGTTTGATCAGCTGTGATCTCCCTTATGAACTGCCTCCATTTTGTTCTGTCTTTTGTTTTTATTAGTGCTTCCGGCATGCTTTTTATTCCTGTAATTTGCTTGATATTGTCAAAATATTTCATTTTTTGTCGTCCTTTTGTTCGTTTGCCTTGCACCATCCCAGTTAACATTGAATTTTCCAACGAGTTGCTTCTTGCAATGTGTCCGAAATATCTCAATTTTCTAAGGTTAATGTTGTTTATCAGACTCCATTTATCGTTTATTTGTTGGGAAACAAATTCATTTGTTTTTCTTTCCATCCAGCTGATACGTAATAGCCTATAAAATTAAGTAATAGCTATTAAAGGGTTCCTTAGTCACTTATCATTTAGTTTTGGGATTCATTATTATCTGTAACCTTTCGCAGTTGCCTCAAACTATATTGCAACTCTGATATTAATTCATACTCTTTAATTTTTATCCCTCTATGTCCAACAGTTTAACCCAAAGACTTAACAAATCCTATATTCTTTCATCTTGTTTTAGTTTATATACTTGTATTGGTAAACCTCCATTAGGTCTTCGTTTAGTGAAGGTTAGCGCAACAACGGCTTTCGTTAAAAGCTTGATACCAATTGTTTGTAACTGCAGTAAACCCTGAAATTGTTACAACCCAAGGTTTGCAAAAGTGATAACTTTGTCGCAATGACGTAAGTTTAAGTTTGTAGTTTTATTTGTATTTTTGGAAATAACTTTTTTGTCTTACTGTATGATATTAACAACAATTAAGCACTGACATAATAATATAACAACACGACTTGGTAAACGATCACTCTCTTTTACAATAGCACCTAGTAGTAGAGTCATTTTCAGAGGATCCGTGACCGTGTTGAGGATACCAAAGTTTCTTAGTGGATTTAACAAGGGCAACTGATACTAAAAAAAATAAGCTCCCATATACCTCGCGAAAATGGCGGGAAAGTTGTTATTTTTGACGTTTTTCAAAATGGCCGCCACCGCCATCTTGGAAAACTGATAAAGTTCTATTTCTTGACGTGGATGGTCAAAAATGACAATTTAGATGTCAATTCCCACTAATTTTGGAGTCAGAAACACAATGGGATGACATAATTCATGATTCAGAGCCTTCTTGACCTCAAAATCCAAGATGGCAGAAGTATGCGGTCTCCTACTGTTTTAAGATTCACTATCACTGCCGGACAAATATGATGCACAGCTGTCAGAATCACTTTCGCTATTATCATCGCTGTTCCCTATATATAGATGACTTGGAGTTGTTGGAAGTTCCAGGGATGGTGGAAGTGCAGGATGGGTATAGCGTACTGGGAGGCATATGCCATTTACAAGGTGCCATCCATGGCCAATTGGTGATGGATGATTCTGAAACTGGAAGTTCTTCTGCAGATATGTGAGGTAATTGGTGCGCTCTAAGTGTGGTCGTAGATGTACCGGATAACAAATTTCTGTAAGTCATTGAGGATTTCTTGTGTGACCGGGAGGATTGTGCCACAACTCTTAAGGTTGTGAGCTTCTGACGATTGTTCTACACAGTCAACAATAGTTTTCTTGCCTACTCCATAAAAGCCGGAGTTATGATCGCATCCGGTAAGAACATGAAATGGGATCAAAGACTCCGCCATTGCCTCATCACACAAACATCGAGCACTTATCAGCTGAGATTTGCGTTTCAAGCACAAAAGTCCTGATAGTTGCCGAGCCACATAGGCTGCCTGAACATAGTTATCGTATCCTCAGTGTCTATGACAACCGCTTCTGAATACCCCTCGGATCGCAGTTTACCATAGAGTGTGAACAGAGCTGTGTCTGCTTCTGCATGGGCGCCTGTGAGATTCTACAATACTTCATCTGTGGTGAGATTCCTTGCTGGTTTGCCAACAACACAATATATGAGCTGAGTAGTGATTGTAAATGCCCTTCTTTTGAAGGCAGCCTCGATGAATGCTTGAAGGCGAACTTTATTCTCTGGCTTACTAAGAAGAGCATGAAAGTCTCTACTAGAAGGAAATTTGTCCTCTGACTTCATAAACACATTGCGAATGGACTGATTTTTTTGACGGTGTTGTCGTTCACTATCTTTGATAGAGAAGTCTTGCTCGTACGAGTCATTCACCAAGAAAATACGTTCTGCATTCGTATGTCGGTTCAGGACAAATTTCACAAGTTTCTCACCATACTCTCCCCACGTTAACTTGGTTCCATCTGCTTTTTCTCTGTCTTCAGTAGTAGGGGTTGTTAGACGCCATATTAGTCCAATATCTACTATTGATGTTTAAACATCAGGGTAAGGCATGGATGTCATTGTCAGCTTTTCTTGTAGCTTACTCTTCTGCGTTTTGCGCATAGTACCATTTGCATTAAATATTGAAAGGCACTCATCTGTTACTCGATGCTGCATTAAGTCTTCGATGTTTAAGCCATCACTTGCCTCAACAAGTTTGATGACAGAGGAAAATGCCTTACTCTGCATTTCTTCAGTTGCCTGTTTCAGGTTTTCACTTCCTGTCTTCTCGATTTCTTGAGTTGCAAAATTACCTCTTTTACTACGTGGTATTCGAGCAGTGAGTGACTTTGTTTTGGAATAGACTCTTTCATTTAGAAATTCTTCCACTCTCCTTTCTCCATCGGCCTTTGCAGACTTCAGATCAGCAAAGAGAGCTGGAGAGGCTTGAATTCCAGATTGTAGGGATCTTAGTGTCTGATCTGACTGGTCAAATGGATCACCATGGAACTCGGTGAGACATGCACTGATATCCTGCACAGATTGTTCATCTATCTTCATCTTACTTGGGGCACAATCTGCATGCTTTCTTGAACCAATCCTCTTGTGATTTGCGTGACGATGGACACAGACTCTTATCCGGTTGACGTTATTAACATTCCGCGTGTTTGACAGCAGTTGCTTCTCATTCTTGAGAATAGCCAACCATCCAGACTTAAGCTTGGATCCTTTATTCATCGTTGACTCTATCCATATGTCTAGGGCAACACATGAGTAGGGTTTATCAGTCATTGACTGTGCAAACATGCCACTCTCCATGAATTGTGCTTGGATATGGGGAAGACTTTCGAGGACTGCAATGAAATCTGGAAGATGACGTCCATATCTATCGTTATCATAGATACGCATCCAAGGAAGCATCAACTTCAGTGAGGACTTGAACTCCATCCAGTTTCTTGTCCTTGTAGCGTGGATATTTTGAGTAAGTATCTCTACCATCTCAAATAATGAAATCCAGAAATCTGCTTGTGGAGCACCATCTAAGTTCTCGAATAGGGAGTCAACAAGCACCTTGAGATCGGCATTGTTCTCTAACTCAGCATTTGCATCATGAAGTTCTTGTTGGTCTGCTGAACAGCGTAACTTACTGAGAGATGCCTGGATCTCTTCAGACAGAGTGGAACCTTCCAACGTTTGTCTAGTGCATGGTGGACTAAAGCCTCGTAGAAGAGTCGAAGGCAACGCACACTGGGGTTGAAGTGTTTTCCACGCAGAGCTTGATCTACGGATCCATCTGCAACGACACCTGCAGCCACCAATACATCTGAAATGCCTGAGCCTTTGAACTTTTTGTAGACCGCATTTATGAAAGACATCTGGATATGAAAGGGTCCCATAAACGGCAATATGTCAGCAGTCATGTCTGGATTTTCACTTTTCAATTCCAGCAATAATGCGTAGACAGGATGATCACCGACAATAACGGCAAATGGCATCTTCTTGTCATCGCTTGCCTTTGCAAGCTTGCGCAGGACTTCATACAGAATGGTCTTGCTTGGTGGATCAGGATAAGTCATGTGATAAATTGCTTGACTTTTCAGGGTTTCTGGCGATAGCTTGGCCTGGAAGCCAGAAAAGGCTGGTACGGTCTGATCTTCTGGCTTTGGTCTTGTTCCGTCTGCCTTAGCTCGGGCCAATGCATGGATAACACCTCTCATTCTTTGAGGAGCTGTGTCCAGATGTTGTTCATCCGCTACCCTTGGTCTGATGGGTGGTTCACCACGCTTGACTGTTTTGTATGGTTCAACTCTTTGCATCTGGCTCCCAAGTTCTTTGAGACTAGCAGAGAGGTAGCACGTCAAGGTGGTATTTACAACTGGTCTATCTTCAATCAGGGTAGGTAGATTTAACTCAGGCAGGTCTGGCTGGACAAACATGACATTTGTACGGTGTGATTGGCCACTTCCAGTCAAAGTGTCACTTTTGAAGTCATCGTTGTCGACTATACATACTGCGGGTGTTCCTTCAGAAAGTTCAAATGGACACTCAGTTGAATGCTTCAGGTCAGTAACTGACCAGAAATCTCTAAGCATAAGTACATCGTTGTAACTGATTCCCAGGCCATCCTTATGTAATATGTCTACCATTACTCTGCTCTTTGCCATACCATGTAGCAGTACAGATAGGTTTGTCTCAAATGCAGTACGTCTTCCAGTGATGTAGCTGGTCAAAATAGATGCAATTGATCTGACTGGGGGCGTGTCATCGACTTCAGACTTAGTGGGATGCTTTAACCAAGTGATGAGCTTCAAGAGGAGATCATTTAGGTCTTCATTTTCTAACTCATGTATGTATGGAGGCCAAGGAATAGTTTTTGTTTTGATGATCTGACCTCTGAGTCTCCCAGCTACATTCTTCAGCAAGTTATCGTCGCTTACACCTAGAGAGGATATTGCAGCCTCAAGATATGAACCTGCAGCTCTCGTATCATATACCAGTTCACTCACATTCTTCTGACCTCGTTCATGAAATGCTATGTCATTTTCGAATTCCTTGATCAGAATTTCCTTTAAGAAACTGGACTTTGCTGTGGAGTAGTACTCATAATTTGAAGTAATGCGTTTGTAATCCATTAGTAGACCTTGCAGTGTACGGATTTCATGATTTTCAAAGATAATTTGACGGACATGATGAAAGAAGATTGCTTAGGCCTCTCGAAGATTAACCTGTTGCAAATGCTCTGCATTTTCATCAAACAAAGACTTCTTCAGAGGGTTGCTGACATAATTGCGCCAACATCCACGATGATAACGAATTTCCAATCCAAAAGCCGTTCGACTGTCTGGGATAGATGCGAGTAGGGTATTCAATCTTTCTCTTATAAGCTCATCTAACAGACAAACTGTATGCAGTTTGAACCGGTTCCATGCGTCTTCTGTTGACAGAAGTAAAAGTTTGGATTTGCCAGGATTACTGATTTTTTGTGGTCCCTTTATACACCACACACAGAGATTCTTATCATGAACCACTCCAATACTAGAACAAAGCTTTTTAGGCACATTTCCTGGCAGGTGTTGACTTGAAGTTGATGCTTGAGCTTCTTCTTCCTGTTCAGATTTTCGTTTACGATTCTGTGCTTGCTGAATGTAGCGATTACTGCTGACCTGGATGTAACATTTACTATGCATGTACAGGCCTTTAGGCCCCTTGTCCCATTCCACTGCTGCATAGGCATGCTGAAATTTATCAAGTTCCTTACACCTAAAAGTCTTGCTCTTCAGATTCTCCCACTTTGTATCAGATGCATTGTCCATACGATCATCAGCTATACACGGTTGTTGACATTATATGCATTTTAATTCAAGCACTGGGTTAGGCACATCACTATCTCTACTATCCATGCTTAATGAATCTTAAGCAATAGACCTGCAAAATGTAAACAGAAATCTTGATCAGTCAGCATTCTTGGTTTACATTTTAGTTTCAGAGAATCCGTGACCGTGTTTACGATACCAAAGTTTTTCAGTGAATTTAAAAGCATCATATTTGTCCGGCAGTGATAGTGAATCTTAATACAGTAGGGGACCGCATATGTCTGCCATCTTGAATTTTGAGGTCAAGGAGACTCTGAATCATGAATTATATCATCCCATTGTGTTTCTGACACCAAAATTAGTGGGAATTGACATCCAAATTGTCATTTTTGGCCATCCACGTCAAGAAATAGAACTTTATCAGTTTTCCAAGATGGCGGTGGCGGCCATTTTGAAAAACGTCAAAAATAACAACTTTCCCGCCATTTTCGCGAGGTATATGGGAGCTTATTTTTTTTTAGTATCAGTTGCCCTTGTTAAATCCACTGAGAAACTTTGGTATCCTCAACACGGTCACGGATCCTCTGAAAATGACTCTACTATAGCCTCCAAGACATTTTGTCTTTTGTAAGAACACGCAATCACACCAACAAAACATACCATAAGTCTACAAAAATTCATGTATTTTGAGTTGTTTTTTTTCTTATGAAGTTGTTCGGTTCAGATTTTGTAAGATACTTGCCTATCAAGTTTCCTCAGGTGTGATTCTACATGAGGTGATCACAAGAAATGTGTTTGAAATTACCAGGTGAGACACTATTGATCTATGACATGCTCAAGTGATGGTTACCAATAGGGTTTTTGATAAACTATTGAGTGTTGTAGTCATTTCAAGTTTTATTTTAAACTATTTGTAATGATAAAGAGACAAGATTTTCTAAATATGAGAAACAAACGCAAGTTTTGACAACTACTTTTGTATAAAAGAGACACACAAATGAACACCTAACACAATACGCATACTACATGGCCGATACATGATGATGATAACAAACAATCAATTTTTAGCACAACGTTTACAACGCATAACTTGTCAAACATAAGGAAGCAAAACGAATAACGTAGGAGCTAGCAACTGGAGTTTCTGTTTTACAACAAAACACAGAGTTGTTCTGCAAATTAATTTTTTTTCTAAATTTATAAGAAACTTTATAAGTTTTAGTTTGGGATTTTGTAAAACAAAAGATGAAACTTGTGGGGACATATGTTTAGAGGATCGTCAGACCAGCTACATCAATTGGTTGTTGAAGGTAGGATAGAAAGAGCAATAGGTTCAGAGGAAAAAGAGGCGAACTTGGAGAGCCGTTGTACAACTTGTCAAGCATCGAGAGGCAAAAAGAATAGCGTAGGAAATAACAACTGGGAGTTTCGTTTTTTATAGCAAAGCGCAGAGCTGTCCTTTAAATAAATTTTCTTTTCCAAATTTATAAGACATTTTATAAGTTTTAATTTGTAACTTTTATTACCGTATTTTTAGTTTGCGATTTTGTAAAACAAAAGATGAAACTTGTGGGGGCATATGTTGAGAGGATCGTCAGACCAGCTACATCAATTGGTTGTTGAAGGTAGGATAGAAAGAGCAAGGTTCAGAGGAAAAAGAGATGAACATGGAGAGCCGTTGTACACCTTGTCAGGCATAGAGAAGCTAAAAGAATAACAAAGGTACTAACAATTGAAAGTTTCTTTTTTGTAACAAAACACATATTGTCCTTTGCTTTGGTTTTTTCTTTTTTAGTTCAATTTTGTAGAACAAAAGATGAAATTTAAAAAAACATATGTTGAGACCATTGTCAGACCAGGTACATCAATTGTTTGTTGAAGGTAAGGTGAACAAAAAAAAAATGCAAGGGAAAACGGATACGAACTTGGAGAGGTGTTGTACAATTGTAAGCTGACTTGTCAAGCATCGACAAGCAAAAAAAAAAGAATAACAAAGATACGAACAAGTGAAAGTTTCGATTTTGTAACAAAACACATGCTGTCCTTTAAAAAAAAAAAAATTGTTTAGTTTTCAATTTTGTAGAACAAAAGATAAAATTTGGGAGACATATGTGGAGACGATTGTCAGACATCAATTGGGTATTGAAGGTAAGGTAGTCATCCTTGTTCGTATGAAGCAAAAAGTTTGTGGTGAGTCGAAAGGAAGGACTTGGAGCCAACTTTTCGTCAGATCGTCAAGTGTACGAATGACTGTTATTCCGTAGGGAGGGGAATAGATGAGACACCCAAAGATGATGTGGTTGGCTGTTTGCTCCGTGGCACTGCGCTGACACACAGCAGAGTCCCTCATACCCCAGCGTGTCAAGCAAGCATTGAAGTGTCAACTCTCGTTCTTAATCGTAAGGTAAGGTGAACCAAAAAGATGCCAGGGAAAACGGAGACGAACTTGGAGAGGTGTTGTACAACTTGTCAAGCAGCGAGAAGCAAAAGAATAATGTGGGAACTAACAGCTGGAAGTTTCTGTTTCATAGCAAAGCACAGAGTTGTCCTTCAAATAAATTTTCGTTTCTAAATTTATAAGAAATTTTATAAGTTTTAATTTGCGATTTTGTAAAACAAAAGATGAAATTTACGGACATATTTTGAGAGGATAGTCAGACCAGCTACATCAATTGGTTGTTGAAGGTGTGGTGGAGGAAAAAAGATGCAAGGGAAAACGTAGACGAACTTGGAGAGATGTTGTACACCAGTGACTGGCTTGTCAAGCATCAAAAAGCAAAAAATAATAGTACAAGCGTGACATGTGGAAGCAAGTGACAACCAACCTTCGGTTCAAAGACGACACATCACGGTGGAAAGTGATAACAAGGTTTATTAAATAGACTGGACAAGGAGAGGGTATAAGGTGTCGGTCTTAAAAACCAATTGGTTAACGTCCGCGTGGATTCGAATCTCACATCCAACATTGATGACCTTTATCTTTCACTTCATTTAAAAAACTTTTGTTTTTAAAAAGCTTGAAATAAATGCTTTGTAACGAAGATAAAATGGTTAAAGAATTTTGCTTCCAAGTTTCATTATTTAAGAATATTGTGCCCAATATACTGTATCTAACTTACAAATCCACTTAAAGCAAAATGTAATACCGGTACCAATAAAATTTAGAGAAAGCTTCATTAATTACAGATCACAAGATATTTTATGAAAGTGCGGATTTACCTCACGTTAGCTTTCAATAAGAACAGTCCCCACACCACTCATAGGTTACCTTTCATTTATGTAGGCTATATATCAAATGATATCTTACGCATACAAAGAAAACTTAAGAAGAAACTAACACGATTAAAATTACCAATGTTTATAGAAGGCGATACGAAACCGATAAAATTATAGTTGTCATACGAAAATTAACAACTTGCTCTTAAAATATTGTCCGATAATAGGTTATGTCTTTGGCAACCCTTTTGTAACCGTAATTATTTTGAGTTTTTATGATTGTAGCAGTATTAATCTATTTTTTGTTTGAAAATGTCGGATGAAAAGACTCAGTTTAACACTTTGCTCCTCAAAGGGAGGCCAGATTTGGCCCCCCCCTCATATTTCCTTTAATTATTTGAAGCACAGTAACGCCATGCACTTGGTTTTTCTTGACTTTTCCTAAAATTGCCAGGCGGATCTGATGATATTAAATTTGATGCTAAAAGTTGTGTAGTTTTCTTGTAAATTCAAGATTTTGGTGAATTTTTGCTATTTCTAGCTAACTTCCAGCAAAGCGTGAAATGGATTACATTGCGATGACAAGCCATAAGCTCATAATTGCTTCGTGCATCGATATGCGCGAGCAGAGAGAAGCATCCTCTTGCTTTCTTTTGTTTGGTTTGACCTCAATAATACAAAGCGCGTTATTTCTTATGCTACAAAGAAAAGCCAGTGATCGCAAAGCTGTTAATTAGAAACAATAATAGCAAGCTTTTTTGCGTTATCAGCTCTACAAAGAAGAATAGCAATCCACGATCAAAATAGTAGGCTATGGAGGCCACAAACTATTCAAAACAGTTGTTTCAAGCAGATAATATTCATTGACGAATAAAAAACGTTACAATAAGAAATCTTTTCTTGGATAAAGACACGAAAACCTGGTTTCGAAATAAACGTTCTATGGAAATGCTCTCATTGACAAAACTTGCAATTGAGGAAATGTATCACTGCAAATGCTTTTGGGAGAAGCCGGAGAAATAGCGTTTTTGCAAACAGTAATTGTGAGATACACTCAAAATTATGAGATAGGCTCCATTTGCACGTAGCAGCTAACTCGATGGCGTCCCTTCACTGCTTTATGTCGCCTACTTGTTGTTATGTCCTGTATTTTTGTTTCACAGTGCACTGTGTTTTGTTCCAAAAAGCGCAAAATAAAGATGATAATGCCTCATCTACATTACAAAATATTTTGTAATGTAGGCCTACAAACAAAATGTACAATGTACACAATGTACATTACAAAATATTTTGTACTGTAGACGAGGCATAAATTTAGGCGTCACATAAGACAAACAACAAATCAGCTTTCTTCATCATTGATTCAACATCTGAATACGTTGCGCCAATGTATAAGAGGCCGGCTATTGTGAAGACCCGCCATTTATAAACGATCCGATTATACCAAAAGTGGGACAAACTAGTGGATCAAAGAATGAATAAATAATGCTGAGAAAACTAAATCTAAGTGACGAACAATACCGATGTCTTCATTTATCTTGGAAAAATGCTGCCTAAACTTATCAACAAAAAATACAGTAAATAACGGCAAGGATCCCGAAAGCAGAATTTGCTCGACTTTGGCATGAATTTAGTCAGACATCTAATAATTCCACACATACAATAACGGGCTCTCAACTGCTGTAAGATACATAATAATCAACCTGGTTCTGGGCGATTTGTGTAACAGTTTAGGGAAAGACACTATTTGAAATGATGCACCACACAAAAGATTTTCAATGAAGACTGAGTCTAAAAACCGATGTGGATAGTGCTGCACAATAACTTCAAGTTTAGGACAGAAGAGGCACAAAATATCACGATAAAAATAAAGACCTTGTGGGAAATTTTCGAGAATCATAACACGATGCAAATACCATAAACGCTTAGTTTGCATGCTGCTCTAAGCTGGCCGGCAACCACAAAGGTAGACAATAGCCTACAGGCAGTTTATAATTCGATAACAGCGCAATAAACATTATAAATACGTAAACCGACAAATTTCTTTTACAAACGTTTTACGTCTAATAGTAAATTTTCCCCCAACAATTTTTTGTGAAGCACTTGCAAACCACGGTTTTGTAAAATAATTCATCATTATTATTTTTTACTTCTCGGATATTGTAAAACGTCATCAGCAAAATCACAAAAAAAATTTCATTACTTCAATGTAGTAGGCCTAAGAATTTTTTATAGAATTGTAGCCACGTTGTTTCAACAAAGAAGCCATTTTTTAGCAATGTAAAGTTATAGAAAATAATTTGCAATCATGCAAATGGTTGGAAAGAATCTAGGAAGTCTTCTCACAATCTGGCACAAAATGATTATGTTTATTGTATCTCAGTAAAATGTTTTACGACAAACTTTGAAGCTTCGTTATAATCATTTTTATCTTTGAAGTCAAACGTTATTTTTTTTTTGGCCAGAAACATAATCACTGCCTTGCTGACGTTGTCGCTTTTACGCGTATTTTTAGTGCTTCAAACAATAAGGACCCAGTCAGCAATCCAGTCCTTTTACATTGATTCAACATTTGTAAACGTTAAATTTATGTAGATTTGCTGACTGTGGGTTATTTCACATTTCCTTTGTTTACGCATGTTCCTCAATTCGCTGTTGCATTATTTCGACGCTGGCGGACTAAAAATGTATTTTCAAATTGATTGACACAATCTTCAATAAAAAGTGAGCTTCGAACTTAGCTTTGTTGATGTAAATGCTGTATTTTTTGTGGATGTAATTTATGAGTCATGTTTATAAACACTCGTAAGCGAAATGACTTATGATGTGGCCTGCATGATATTTGTGATGCGACTTGACACAAATCCACAATTTCAAAAGCACCTAATTTGAACTTAGAAATTTCAGATTATTTCAACAACTTGTTCAATTGTCTTCTCTCTACTAAAAATATTCATACTACAAACTCAATTGTAGACCTAAAATACACAAACGAAGATGTAAACAGCTATTCAAGCAGGCTAAGGTGTTACTTATGAGAAATTTGGTTCCATAAAACTAGAAGCTAGCCATGAGTTTCGGAATGCATTAGTTTAGGACAAAAATGTAAGACAACAAACGCAGTTTTGTTTTTTTCAAATTCGTGTAACAATATTACTCTGATTGTATCTATTTTAGAATCAGTGAGTACTGAGTAGCTTACAATAAGATTTGCTCGCAAGTCGTAAATTCTAATCAATGCAATGATTCGGCACACCGCACACACACTTCGTGCGTTCGATCGAGCTCTTTGTTATTTAGAAGTTTGCATGAAATCGGATTAGCACGGTTAATTAAAGGCGGCAAGTTAAATCAAAATTGTCGTTTTTAGGTACCTTTGCAAAAATTGAAATATCAAGTTTAACATATAAAATTTTAAAATAATGAGTTTTCAAACTTATGGACAAATGATTTGCTTTCACACCAGTGCAACTTCTGTTGAAATAGCATCAGCGGATAACTCGTAACAGCTGATTGAATTTGATCCAAAAATGGCCCCCCCTTGAGCAGTTAACTTCCAAAAAAACGTTGAAAAGCAAAGGGTTAAAATGGTGTACGATACTCATATATCTTTCAAATAACTTTCTTAAGTTGTATTATATTTATTCTTCAGGGTATCAACGTTAAACTTGACAACAATTTCGGTCTACACATTAATTGTATTTCATTTGCAAATAATAACAAACAATAATTGTTAAGCAAAAATAAACCTTCCTCATTCTTCTCCGATCATAAAGCATCATCTGTACTGTTACAATCGACACAATCTACTTTTTGAAACAAGTCTGAACATGCTTTGTATTTGCATTGATTGCAACATTGTTTCAACTTTATGCTGTAACAAGGTTTTTTAGATTTCGGTGAATGTCACGTATTTACACCATGAAAAGGATAATTTTTTTAATGTCACTGTATTCTTTGGTAACTATTTTAATCTTTTTGTGTAACTTTAAACGTTTTGTTAGACATGACAATCTCATACATGTTATCATAGCTTTTAAACCGATCTCACCAGGTGTTGATAAAAAACAGGCTTGAATAGCCTACACATACTAGATTGTTGAATGATCAGCTTGTGTGAATGAAAATACGAACTGGTTACAATGCGCTTGTTTTACTTAAGTAAAATTTTGTTTTCCTAAAATTTTAGATATAGTTTGCACCTAATAAACTCCATCAGATTGTTTGTAATTAACTTTCGTATAAACATGAGAAAACTACTCGAATTGTCAGTAGCATTTAAATGTTCCAACGTGTTAAAACAACCGCAATGTACTTTTTCCGCTTTCAACTCTATCCTTATTTTCTGTATAAAGCGACGGAATTTCTTCATAATTTTGTATATTTTAGTGAAGAGACCAAAAGACAGCCAACCAAATGTACAGAACTTCACTTGTGATCTTCAAGATCAAGATCACGCCCATCTCTGGGTGTACTGCACTATTTTCAACCTTATTTAAAGAGGCACATAGAAAAATATCAACTCCTTAGATCCACTTTTGAAAACGCAAATGCCCCATGCCGCCGGTCATGGTATGGAAATGCGATTTATCGAGGAAGAACACTTTGTAAACTCTGAAAAAAATGCGATTTTTTTTCCCGGTTCTGGGAGGGCGCACGACCAAGTGCTTCCCTGGATCCGCGTCTGCAAGCACTTTCTGCGTATTATTGATTGTACGTGGCGTTTAACATAATGAAAACAATTGAAAAAGTATAGCCTATAGGAAATATCTTTCTTTTGGTATAAAATATAGATTGTGTCCCGTTTGAAGATTGACGTTCACTTACTTGTAAAGCGACGTCGAAGGCGCCGTTGCACTTTCTCCTCATCGTTGAAATCGAAACACACGAAACAAACCGACACAAACGATCAACATCGATAACTTGTTGTGGCAACATCTTTCTGTCTGGTACTCTGCTTTTGTAATGCGCCATGAACACTGGAAGCACTAAAGTTCTGAAAATCAATGTAAAGCGATAAGGAACGGATCTAACAAAAATTAAATTGAGAGCATCAAAGCCTTCTCCAGGGATCTCGAAGAACGGGATTTCCAACTAGGCTACTTTAACTGCGAAGAACAGGGCTCGTGAAGACAAAGTGTTTTCAGCTGTTTCTCACATTTTAAAGGGATACTAAAGGAAAAACCTGACTTGGCGATTTTCCACGTTCTTTGTGTTTAACATACTACCATAAAACGATTTTTAATAAAATTTTGCCCCATTGCGGTCTGACCACCATTGCGCGCGTGCTTTTGTCAGAGCTTTCAAAACGAAATTGGCCTGAGCAGCGAAGCGTGCGACTGTACAGTTACGTCACTACAGACTATAGCAATCAGCTAATCGCGCGATAATTGTTACTGCCGGCGATTTGACTGTAGGCTATGTATGTATGTACATCAAAACAACACATTTCAACATCAAAACATCAGACAGTTTGCTCAAAACATCAGATGTGGTAACGTGGCTTTTGTTATTGCTGTCTTTTTTCAGTTCAGTTGTTTGCGCCATGAACACTGGAAGCACTAAAGTTCTGAAAATCAATGTAAAGCGATAAGGAACGGATCTAACAAAAATTAAATTGAGAGCATCAAACTGGTGAGATCGGTTTAAAAGCTATGATAACATGTATGAGATTGTCATGTCTAACAAAACGTTTAAAGTTACACAAAAAGATTAAAATAGTTACCAAAGAATACAGTGACATTAAAAAAATTATCCTTTCCATGGTGTAAACACGTGACATTCACCGAAATCTAAAAAACCTTGTTTGAGTAGTGTTTGCACTCGAGCAGTGTTTGCACTTTTGGTTATTTTGAAAAAAAATGAAAATAAATAAAACATTGGACTTTGGGCCTTGCCAGCACCTTTGAAAACGAATTTTTTTCGGTAATTTTTTTTGAAATGTATTCTTGAATGTTCAGTTTACTCATTTTAATGCTTAATTCCCGTTTGAAATTTTCATTTAGTATGCCTTTAAATAGAAACGCTCTTCGTGGTCGCCAAACTTTGTGAATTCAAAATCAGCCTAAAATTTGAGGTTAAAAAAAATAGTGTTGTGTCTACCTAGCTTACTTTACACAAGTTTATAGTTCAGATTTAACTTGTTTGTCATAGCACTTGTATTTGCGTGGTGGAACAAAGAATACTCGACAGCGAGACGCGAGCCATCATATATTAGGGCGTTACTGATTTCCAATACAGATTATCCAAATGCACAGACACTACATCTCTTCCCTTTTTAGAATCAAACGCTATTTCGAAATGTAGTCAGCAGATCAAGAAGAAAACAAAACAGTTCTGGTTAAACACAACACAGTAGATTACATAGCAAAGTCTTTAAACCGTTGTAGTGATTTGATGTTGCGATGCAGTCTGGTTAGAATAGCAGAGTCAGTAAAATTATTATCAGGCGAAGCATTTTGTTCAGGTATTACATCAGTTGAATTAGAAAAAACCTCAGTCGAGACATTATGTCTTGAAGACATATCAGTGATTAATTTAATATATCAGACATATCAGTCATTAATTTTGAATTCATTGATTAGTTAATTGTTTTATTGTTATTTGCCTGCGTAATTGCTTTAGAGCATCCATTAATTTTGTCAATTTCTTGAATATCGAATGTACAGTGTAGAATCTTATTAGTTATCTTTTACTTCATTTCATAAAAGTTGTAGACTCTTTTGGTTTTCATGCTATTTAATTTTACATTTTACGTTTCTTCTTTAGTAATTACGTACTAATAGATCATATAATTTGTTTTATTGTTTCCATGGTGGCGCAACATGCTTTGTTACGTCATAATATCTAAACTTTTAACCTTTGAAGAATTTTTTATTATTATTTTGCTCTTGACAATATCAAACTGAAGATGCTTTAAAAGCGAAATCGATATTTAATTAAAAAAATGAGGCTGGTACACTGTTTGTTGTGTTGAGCAACAGAACTAGACTAGATATCAGTGATTAAGTCATTCTTTCAAACATGGGTTACGTTTCTTGTATACGTTGCGTCATCATTTTCCACAATCACACAATTTCCATGCTTCTCTGTGTCAATAAACAAATCTTAACAAAAGGTCGTACCGGGAGAGAGTTTTTCAAGGCCATGTTGTTTCAATAGTTCACCTGGTTTAGGGTCAGCTTGAACTGTACCACGTCTAAAGTCAGTATATAGCTTTTCCTTCATTTCTGAATCTCAGTCACGAACAGATAGAGAATCATGGTCGTTCGTGTGAAGAACGACCATGATCTTCAATCTGTTGAGAACATAAGAATATCAAAAGAACGAACAATGCATGGTAACTTAGTAGGCCTACGCAATTTTTGTTTGAACAGCAATTCGACTGGACTAACTCCGGTCGTTGAGTGTGGCTTAGAAGGATACATAAGTAAATACGAATACTTTTT
Source organism: Aplidium turbinatum (assembly GCF_918807975.1). NCBI lineage: Eukaryota > Metazoa > Chordata > Ascidiacea > Aplousobranchia > Polyclinidae > Aplidium > Aplidium turbinatum. The sequence continues at coordinate 17,658,626 of NC_137489.1, forward strand.
ATTTTTCCAGTTTTTAACTTTAGCTTGTGCGATTTTAATGCGTTTAAACAAGAAGCGATTTTGAATTTCAACTTCTCCGTTGGCTTGAGGCCACAATGGAGTCACTCTAAGATGCAATATTCTACATTCGCACAAAAATGAATGAAATTTATTGCTAATCAGCGGTTATTGAACAAGGTAGGCCTAACCCATGCGTTGCAAATATTTTCTTTAAACTTTTAATCACTTTTTCACTAGTAACTGTAAACATCAATGTTAAAGTAGCGACTAAAATAATCGATCACAGCAAAAACATAATCACCAGAAGGCAGGGTTCCTATCAAGTCGGTAACAAAGTCTTGCCAGGGTCCTTCTGGCAACTCGATACGTTTTATGGGTTCAGGGGATACAGGTTTCGAAACAAGTTGACACAAAACAATTTCTACAAAAACGATCGGCATCGTTGTTAATGCCAGGCCTCCATACTTTAGTACGAAGAACCAATAGAGTTGCAATTACAAACGTAACCAAGCGAGTGATTGAGCTCAGAGATGATCTTAAATTATTTTTTGACCTTTAAATAAAATAGGAATTTATTGCATTGCTGAATGATGACAGATGGATTAGATTCCTTGCTTATTTGTTTGATTTGTTTGGTCCATTGAATAAACTAAATTTGAAAATGCAAGGGAAAAACACCTATATACGGTATATATTCAATCGCCATCTTCGTTCAAAGTAGATTGCGCATCAACATTGGTTATCTGTATCTATGAGCCATTGACATATTGATACTATGTGAATTTACAAGCTGTACTGCTTCTATGCTGGCTCAAAGCAGAATGGAGGAAAGTGATTGATTAATGTCACTGTTATTAGGAGATTGTCTTAAGGTACTAGAAGGCTCTACTGTTTTAGTCGAGGGGGACTACGTTTTGTCTGGCCTCTACCTTTCGACTAGCCTAGCTTGAGTGGCCCTTCAAGAAGCAGATGCCAATACCGCTCAGCATTTAAAGATGCTTTGGAATCTTTCACCAGCAAGCTTGATAATTGAAAGAGAAAAGTTAGAATGAACAATTGAACATGTTACCATGTTAGAATTATCATCGGTGCTGGTTGTTGACGGCAAAGAACAAGTTCTTCCAGGGTTGGAAAAAGAATTGATTTTGCAACATCTCACAGCATTAGAACTAAAATTCATTCGATATTTTTTTGAAGTTTATGACGATGAGCTTGATTTAATACGAAATTCATTCACATTGTTGATGGAAAACCTTCCCGATAAGTTGCAGGATGAATTTATAGAACTCAAAACGGATTCTTGCGCAAGAGACTTATTCAGAGAAAAATCAATCACTGAATTTTGGCTATTAATGTGTAATTCTTATCCCAAACTGGCAGAGAAAGCTATTCGAAGTATCCTCCGGTTTGGTTTCACTTATCTGTGCGAATCAGGTTTTTCAGCTCTTGGAAATGAAAACAAAACAGAGAAACAGATTAGCACCGTTCTTCAAATACTAGAACGGCCGAAAAAAAAGTATACCTCCAACGGCCGCTGGTGTCAAAATCGACACTTTTCACAAAAACTTTAGTTTTCCGCAAAATTAACAGTAAGAGTTCGTTTTATTTTACATTGATTACTTTTGTCACCTATTTGCACTGTTTATTTTTTGGTTTTAGACGAAAATTATGACGTATAGGCTACCAGGTTTTGATCAGTTCGAAGCTTGACTGTATCTGTATCTTGACTGTACGATGATCTAAAAATTCAGTAGAGCGAAAACATAATTCCCAGCTAGAAGTTTCACGTGTATTACACGTAGATTCTACGTACCTTGGGTCGTGTATTATACGTTAATTTTCACGTATAATACACGCATATGTGTAGACACTATTTCACGTGCATTACACGTATATCTGGTGGTGGATTTTACGTTTTTTACGCCCGCATTACACCTAATTTCCTCGTATCTGACAACACTAATACACGTGTTTTCCACGTATATTTGGTAGTGGATTTTACGTGTTTTACACCCGCATTACACCTAATTTCCTCGTATCTGACACGTAGATTCTACGTACCTTGGGTCGTGTATTATACGTTAATTTTCACGTATAATACACGCATATGTGTAGACACTATTTCACGTGCATTACACGTATATTTGGTGGTGGATTTTACGTGTTTTACGCCCGCATTACACCTAATTTCCTCGTATCTGACACGTAGATTCTACGTTCCTTGGGTCGTGTATTATACGTTAATTTTCACGTATAATACACGTATATGTGTAGACACTATTTCACGTGCATTACACGTATATTTGGTAGTGGATTTTACGTGTTTTACACCCGCATTACACCTAATTTCCTCGTATCTGACACGTAGATTCTACGTTCCTTGGGTCGTGTATTATACGTTAATTTTCACGTATAATACACGTATAAGTGTCGACACTATTTCACGTGTATTACACGTATATTTGGTGGTGGATTTTACGTGTTTTTACACCCACATTCTACCTAATTTCCGCGTACCGTATCTGAAATCAACACTTTAACACATTTGTATTTATTTAACACATATTGTTATAAGAGGCTACTGTCCAATTGTGACCCTTCTAGCACTCATTCGGAGAGTTAACGCTTGTTTTGAACTTTATTTGGAATTAGAGAAGAAAAAGAGCAATAGCAGTGGTGGGAATCGAACCCGCGTCAATGAAAGCCAACCAGCTGACAAAACCCCTAAGCCAACCAGCTGACAAAAAATCCATCACTTAATTTGCTTTGTATCATCTTCTTTTCGCCATTTTTACGTCACTTAAACCAGAGCTTATGATTGGTTGGCGGTTTCATTCTGGTCATTTTTAGTGGCAGAATTTCGACTTGTTAAAGTGGCTACCGTACCAAACCTTAGTAAGTAATTGTTTAATATCAGTAAGCGAGACCACTTAAATTTACACTAAGAACTATCGTTAAAAGATCACATTAATTTGCGACTAAAAAATGTCATGAAGTTTCCTTTTTACATAACGTAATAAAAACGTGTAAAAATACCTACAAAAACACATAATCTAACTTATATCCTAAAAAATGCGGAGGAGCGTGGTTGACACCAATCCACTTGAGTGGAGAATTCTTTCTGTTTATACCGTCCTTGGGAGGTAGTTTTACCTAACACAGATTAAAAATTGCCCAAATGAACGAAAGAACTTCAACACGTTTAATATACGTGGAAAACACGTGTTACTTTTCAACAGATGGAAACGTGCAATACACGTGGAAACAACATATAATCAACATACAAAAAATTCCGGTAAAACATCCTTCTGCTCGGGTAAACATTTCTTCTCTTTTGTATGCCCTCTTCTGGGTGTAATTTTACCTTATATACCTTAAAAATTAGTCAAATAATCATAGGAATTTGAACACGTGTAATATACGTGGAAAACACGTGTTATTTTTGCAAGAGTTATTTTTGCAAGAGAAAATTGAACATAAACTATGCATGGCGAAAACGTTTGTAGCTTATAGTTTATGTTCAATTTTAATGGATTATGTTAAATGCCGTGTGGTTTCTTGGTTGTATATGTCTGTGGTTGAAGAAAGTGACCTCTTTACCAAAATTGTATTTTGTAATAATGTCCATCACATTTTCTGCGTTTTATAGACGTTCGTCCCTGCTCTTCTTCTCTTTGCAGTGTCGGCTTTCGTTTCAGCACATGGGCAGTTCTCAAGCTCTCAATATGCTGGAGGATAAAATCACGTCGTCTGATGTTTCTGCCGGAACGTTTTCTAAAAATATTCCAAGAGTTCAAAGCTGCAATATCCAGCATATTTGTCCAAACTGCAAGAGGCCATGTTTCAGTTGCTGCATGTGTGGTGTATTTTCTTGCCATTTGGTCAAACACATCAACTGCTACTTCGTTCTCGCT